>NC_080702.1:27668052-29073059 GCF_030445035.2 Dasypus novemcinctus
GCCCACCTCTGTCGCTGTCGGCGTCCGAGTCGCTGAGCGGCTTCAGGGGCGAGTGCAGGTCCTGGAAGTAGCGGTGGCCGGCCTCGCACTGCCACACGGCCGTGGTGTACAGGCCGAAGGTGGGGTCCAGCTCGGCCAGGTGGGGCTCGTAGGGGCAGCGGTGCTTGTGATCGTCGTACCAGATCACCACGTTCTTCAGGCAGTTCACGTTGCGCCGCCGCCCTGCGGACAAGGGGCCTGGTGGGCGTCGGGGGGGGGGACACCCCGAGACGGCGCCGGGTTTATGGACGGGGGGTGTGGCGTGGGGGAGGTGAGAGCCCTCCGGGGGAAGACTTGGACCTGGAGAACCAAGAAGCCGGGCGCGCAGCAGGTGCACAGTAAGTGCTGGCTGCTTGCTAGTGTACGATCGTCCTGGGCGACAGCTGCCAGGGTCCCGGGCTCCCTCCCCGAAACCGCCCACCTGCTCTCCCCGCCGCAGCCGGAGGCGCACGGGAACCTCCGAGGCAGGTCCGGGCCCTCCTCTCCCCAGAACCCTCCGTGGCTCCCACATCGCTTGGAGCAAAAGCCAAGCCCACCCCCTGCCCGTGGCCCACCAGGCCCCGTCTCCCTGTCCTCGTCATCTCCCGCTCCCTGCCTGCGTCTCTCTGCCCGGGTCAGCCGCGCTGGCCTCCCTGCAGGTCCTTGGATGCGCCAGGCCCCAGCCTGAGGGCTTGGCACTGGCGACTTCCGCTGCCCGTTTCCCAGGCCCCTCCTCGGGGTCCCAGCGCCCCCCTGCCACCGTCCTGGTCGGCCTGTCCTCTGCGTTTCCCATTAGAATGGGAACGGGGCCTGGCACGCCCTGTCCCGGGGAAACGAGCACGCGCGCGGGCAAACACCTCCACCAGCAGGTCCACTCACTTTTCTTCCGTTTTGGCTTTTTGGGGACTTGCTCCCAAGGCTTCCTGCAACAGAGAGAGGCAGTGAGGAGTGAGGGCCGGGGGGGGGGTGGGTGGCGGCTGGCGCTGGGCCAGCAGGCTGCCTGGTGACCCAAGCGGGACGGCCACCGCGCCTGCCGCTCCTCCTGCTCGGGGGTGACAGCACGCGGACGGCAGGATTTTCGTTTCTGGGTTCCGTGCCTGCCCCCACGGGACCTTCCCTCAGGCTCGAGGCCAGGGGAGGAGGTCGGAAGCGGGGGTCGGCGACTTGCTGTGCTACTCTAAGAGGGCCCCCAGAGAGGGGCAAACGTGTGTCCCCCTAAGGGACATACGCCCGCAACTGTGGATGTGACTCTCTCTGGAAAGCGGAGCTTTGACAGAATGATGAGTTAGACGAGGCGAGCTGGATGGGGCTGGACCCTTGCCAGAGTGGCCTGAGCCCTTGTAAGAAGAGGAGACAGTGGGAAGCGGAGGTGGCTCAAGCGATCGGGCTCCCGCCTACCACAGGGGAGGACCCAGGTATGCTCCCCGGGGCCTCCTGGTAAAACACACACACACACACACACAAGGTGTGCCTGCGCAGCGAACCACGCAGCAAGATGATGATGCAACAAAAAGAGAGACGGAGGGGAGAGCCAAGGGCGAGAGGCAGCAGAGACCAGGAGCTGAGGTGGCACAAGGGCCAGGGAACCTCTCTCTACATTGGAGGTCCCCAGGATTGAATCCCGGTGAATCCTAGAGGACAGAACAAGAGGAGACGAAAAGAGAAAGAGACACAGAAGATCCTACGGTGAATAGATACAGAAAGCAAAAACAGCAGGGCAGGGGGAGGGAGATGGGAAAAAAAAAGACGAGGAGATGAGACGAAGAGGCAAGACGGTCATGTGACAGAGGCAGGGACCTGGTAGGCCGTGAGTGGCCGGCAAGCCGCTGCCAGCCCCTCCGTGCTTCAGAGGCCGGGCGGCCCCGCACACGCCTTGAGCTCAGAGGTGTGGCCCCCGGAGTTGTGTGGCCATCGTCTGCTGTTGCCTGAAGCCCACTGGGGGACAACCCCCCATAGGTCCCTCCTCTTGGGTGTGGGCGGGGCCCCTGTCTATGATGGGATGTCACTAGTCCCTCTAAAGGGAGGGTCTCAAGGTGGGCCGGCCCCGATTTAAAAGGGCCTGGGGAAGTGGACTTGGCCCAGTGGTTAGGGCGTCCGCCTACCACATGGGAGGTCCAGGGTTCAAACCCCCGGCCTCCTTGACCCGTGTGGAGCTGGCCCATGCGCAGTGCTGATGCGCGCAAGGAGTGCCCTGCCACGCAGGGGTGTCCCCCGCGTAGGGGAGCCCCACACGCAAGGAGTGCGCCGTAAGGAGAGCTGCCCAGCGCGAGAGAAAGTGCAGCCTGTCCAGGAATGGCACACGGAGAGCTGACACAGCAAGATGACGCAACAAAAGAAACACAGATTCCCGCACCACTGACAACAACAGAAGCGTACAAAGAAGAACACGCAGCAGATAGACACAGAGAACAGACAGCTGGGGCGGGGGGGGGGGGAAGGGAGAGAAATAAAAAGAAATAATAAAATAAAATAAAAAGTTCTGGGCCCCTGCAGGCACCAGGGATCCGAAGCTGAGAACGTGAGGGGGCCTGGGGCGGGCGGCAGGTGACAAAAGACCTGTGGGCAGTCCTGGCCCCCAGCCGGAGAGCTGGGCCCTCTGCCGGAGGCCTAACAGGGCCTGAGGTGGGTCCTTCCCTGGATGCGCCTTGAGGTGAAGGTGCACCCAGCGGGCACCTTCGCTTGGGCCCGGGGGGACCCGGGCAGGGGATGGGGCTGACGCGCGCTGGCCTCTGGTCTCCCGGAAACCTGAGTGTTTTCTGCCCCGGGCTGTGGTCGTTTATTTGTTCAGCAGCACGTGAGCCGGTGCCCAAGGCCCAGGCCCGGGGGTCCCGCTGGCCTCCGCCCCCGGGGGGCGCTGCACCTGCCAGGCGGGTGCTGGGCGCCGGCTGCGGCCTCTGCGTGGACCGAGGGCAGGGCTTTGGGGCCCCCTCGCCCCGACCCTTGGGGGGCCTCACCGTCCCTTCCTGCCGCCATGCGGTGGCCCCACCGCCCCGTGGCCGCCTCCTGTCCTTGTCCCGCGCCCTCGGCCCTGCAGCAGCAGCTCCACGACCGTGGTGAGTGGCCTGGCCTCCCGGCGCCTCAGTTTCCCACCTGTAGCTTGGGATCGTGACGCCACGTCTGGCGGAGCTTCTGGGTGCTGCGGAGAGCTTGGCGCAGACGCCGGCCCCTAGTGATCGCTTGGCGGACTGCTGCCCTTACATCGTGGAGACCGCCCCACGTGGCCAGGGCCGCCTCTTGCCAGATACCCTGGTGGCCCACCAGGACCCCGACCCCACCCAGCCTGATGACACATCTCGGCCCCCCCCACCCCAAGTCTGGGTACCCCTTGGGGCTTCTCTGCCCCCTCTGTCGGCTCCGAGGGCCTGCCCTGGATGCCCAGACCCTCACCCAAACCCGAACGCCCGCGGAAGGCCCTGCTGTGGCTGGGGGCGGGGGTGGGGGTGCCAGCCTCAGGTTCGAGGCCCAGCTCTGCTCTCAGATGGCTGGGTGGCCCCGGGCGGGCCTCTCCCCTCTCTGGCCTCAGTTTCCTTGTCCGCAAGGTGGGGAGAATAGCAGAGGCTCCTACCCCAGAGTGGCGGCAACTTAAACTGGGTCACGTGCATCAAAGGCAAGGCTCTCAGGGTGGCGGACTTGGCCCAGTGGTTGGGGCGTCCGTCTACCACATGGGAGGTTCGCAGTTCAAACCCCGGGTCTCCCTGACCCGTGTGGAGCTGGCCCATGCGCAGTGCTGATGCGCGCAAGGAGTGCCCTGCCATGCAGGGGTGTCCCCCGCGCAGGGTAGCCCCACGCGCAAGGAGTGCGCCCCGTAAGGAGAGCCGCCCAGCGTGAAAGAAAGTGCAGCCTGCCCAGGAATGGCGCTACACACAGGAGAGCTGACACAGCAAGATGACGCAACAAGGAGAAACACAGATTCCCATGCCGCTGACAGCAACAGAGGCGGACAAAGAAGACGAAGCAAATGGACACAGAGAACAGACAACCGGGGTGGGGGGAAGGCGAGGGAAATAAATCTTTAAAAAAAAGGGCAAGGCTCACAACCAATGTCGCCTTCCGAAGCCGCTGCTGCCACACCTCCTACTCGGAGCTGCCTTCCCTTCCTTTCCCTTCCCTGGCCCCCCCTCTGAGCTCCAGCGCCTCGGTGACTCCCGGCGGAGGGTCACAGTTGTGGGGGCACCTCGGGTCCGGCGTGGCCTTCCTGCCAGCCCCCGAGCGCACCCTGGCAACTCCGCCCCGCCCAACTCGGCCACTCACTTTCACGCCCCTAGGTCATTTCTCCCATCCTCAAGTCAAGTGGTCTCGAGCCCCCTGCCCCACCGACGTCCGCCCCATTTCTGTGCCACGCTTGCCCTCTCTGGTTCCTCGGCTCCATCGCGTTGTTGGCCACGCCACGGCTCCCAGCCGCCGCCGCCTCGCTCGCCCAGCAGTATTCGACCCGGCAGATCCTTCCACGTCTACCCTGGGGACTCCCAAATTCAGATCTCCAGCCTGGCCCTCTCCTTGCTCTGCTCCGCGGCCCCGACACCTCCTCGGCCCCCCACAGTGGGTCCTGGGCAAGCTGTCATCTTGCCTCCCCCACAACCAGCCACTTCTTGGCAAACAGCAACCGCAGATTTCCAGGGGCTCGAGTCCAAACCTCGGGCCACCTCTCTTTGAAAAATATAAGCCAGTTCATGTCACTTCTTTGTTCAAAATTCTGCCTTTCAAAAAGGCAAAATAAAATAAAATAAAAATCCTGCCAGGACTCCCACCTCACTGGGAGAAAAACTCAGCGTCCTCCCCAGAGCCCAGAAGGCACTGTAATGTCACCTCCCTGCCCTTGTCATCCCCCACCACCCCCGTTCACTCGTTCCAGTTACATGGGCCTCCTTGCTGCTCCTTGTACACATGGAGAGAGTCCTGCCTCAGAGCCTTTGCACTGGCTGTTCCCGCTGTGAGGAACAGTCGCTCTTCTTCTGGATATCCGCCTGGCTCCTCCTTTTCTCCTTCTGGTCTTTCCTCAAAGGCTGTCTTCTCAACATAGCCTGCCTTGATCATCCTATTAAAACTCCCAACCCGCACTCCTGAGTCCTTTTTCCCCAGTCCATGTTTGTTTTTTCCACAGTCTCTGTAACTCTCCAATGTTCTAGATCATTTATTTTATTATGTTTCTTGTTTGTCCCCTGCCACTCACCAAAATGTCAGCTTCGCGAGGCAAAGATCTTTATTTTGTTCATTTTTTTCATCCTCATCCTGGCACATAGTAAGTGCTCAATAAACATTCCTGACACAACCCCTCCCCAAAAATGAAGAGACGTTGGAAACCGCACAACTGACTGTTTCCCATTTCTCACTGGCTGCTAGGAAGCTCCCAGGCAAATTCCTAGCCCATTTTCCATTCCCTCTTTTTCATATCGCTTGAACTCCTTTGGTCAAGGTTTTTGCCCTGATGTGCCCCAAAACTGCCCTTGTCATGTCCCCCAGTGACCTGTGCCTCACTCAGTCCCTTTTCTTCCTTTCCCCCTTCCATCCTGATTGTCATTCCTGCCTTCTGGTTATGTTTTACAGCCTTTGAACAGAAAACCATCCAAGGACAAGACAAGGTCTAAATAATTCAAGATGATTCTATATCTGCTCGTGTCCCCCGAGGAGGCCCCTCACTCAAGTCAGCAGAGGTTCCTGACCTCCCCTCCCCCGCTCCGCCCCCAGGCCTAGTTTTCACACTCGCCTGCCTGGGTTGCCTCAAAGGCTCAATCTTGCAAGGCCTGCTCTGCTGGAGTTCAGGCAAGCCAAGCTTCTGCAAACGCCACCTTCAGCTTAGGAACCTTCAGCTTAGCATCCTGGGGATGACCAGGAAAGGGCGGGAGGTGTCAGGTGATGGCGGAGAGGGTGGGGTCTGGGCTCCCATTGGCCAGTGGTTCTCCACCCCAGCTGCACACCCAAGTCTCCTCAGGGGGGGAAAAAAAAAAAATACAGGGTCTGTAACCCCACTCAGGCTAAATGGATCAGATACTCTGAGGCTAGGGCACCGGCCTGAGGTTTGCCAAGCTCCCAGCTTCTGCTGGTGGGTGTCTAAGTGAACTGTTACCCCAGGAGGGGTGGGGACAATTCGGCAGGATTTGAGGAACGCCTGCAAGCAAAAACCAGGGCAGATGGAGGATCTCGCGGCTGCACTGCTTGTGACGGGGGATGACCGCCATCGTGGCAGCAGAGAAGGCTGAGCGCTCACTACATGTCACTTAAGGTGCTATGTGCTCTTTTGCACATTTTCATTCCTTTAAACCTCACATCAACCCAGAGGGCAGGAAGGCAACGATTCCACTCGCCCCGTTCACTCTCAAGACGCAGAGACTTTGCAAAGGTCTCTAACCTCCGACTTTAGAGTCGCTAGCTCGGGGCTTTCTTGTCACCTGGGGGCGGCCCCCTGGGCGGAGGGGCTCCCCAGGAGCCAAGAGGTTTGGGGAAGTTGTGTGCGGTCCAGATTGGGAGGGGTGGGGTGGTCCGGGCGCGAGCAGCCACGGAGGGTGGGGTGCGGGGCCTCCACGCGGTCCGAGGTGGGCTCTGATCTCCCACGAGGGGTACGGCTGGCCGCCCCACTGAGTCCAATCACCCGCCCCGGGCCGGGTGGTGTGAGATCCCGAGCAGCTCCGAGGTCTCAGGGGGCGGGGCCGCCCGGCCCGGGGGTGGGGCCGCCGCAGCGCCGAGAGGAGGGACGCGCCCCAGGATTGGGCCGGCCAGGGCCCCAGTGGGCGGGCCCAAGCGCGAGGGGGCGGGCCGAGCGGCCGGGCTCCGCCCAGGCCGGGGCCTCGGCAGCGCCGGGGGGCGGGGCCTCGCGCCGGCGGGGGGTGGGGGCGTCTCCTCCCCGGCGCCCTCCCTCCCTCGGGCCGGGCCCCCTCACCCGTGGCGGCCGCTGCGCTGGCCGCGCTCCAGCGAGATGAGGTAGGCGGCGAGCTTGGCGTCGCTCCAGCCGCTGCGGCGCCGCAGGTCCACCCAGGGCCCGTGCGCCTCGCCCAGGTACACGCGCCGCACGTCGTACTTCTTCCGGGACTCCAGCCGCCGCCGGGCCCGGTCCGACTCCGTGAGCCGCGGCCGGCCCCGCGCCTTGCGGCCCGCCGCGCCCTCCTCGGCCGCCGCCTCCCCGCCTGCGCCCGCCTCCGCCTCCGCCTCGGGCCCCGGCGCCCGCTCCGCCATCCCCCCCTCCCTGGTTACCAGCCTCCCCCGTTGTTAGGAGCCAGGCCGGAAGTGGCGCGCATCGGCCGCGCCGCCGGGAAATTTCTCGCGGCCTCGCGCTGCCCCGCGGCGCCAAAAGGGGACCGAGAGCCAGAACCGCACATGCGCGCCGCCGCTGTCCGTGACCCTCACACACCCCCTTTCTGTTAAACTTTCTAACCCAGCAGGTGACGGGCCCGTGGGCCCTCCACGCCTTGTGGGGGTGACCAGGAGAGGGTAGGGGTGTCGGGTGACGGCGGAGAGGGTGGGCTGTGTCCTGGCCCTGGGGCGGCTCGGCTGGCCCTGGGGCGGCTCGGCTGGCTGCTCACATCTGAGGTCGGGAAGGGGTGGCCACCCTGGCAGAGATGGGGGACGGCAGCCCGGGGCAGGAAACGTTTATTAGCTGTACACGCCAGGGCCGTGTCATGCCCTTCACCCGAGTCCACAGCCCCCCCGGGGACACGGCCGACCCCCCACCCCCAGGCGCGCCCGCGGGCTCAGCTCTGGCCGCGCTCCTGCCGCTGCAGGTCGTCCTCTCCCGCCGCCTGGCCCTGGGGCGGCTCGGCCGGCCCCGGGGACGCCGCCAGGAGCTCCCCGGTGGACGCTGCCAGGCGGAAGACCACGGGGATGCGGGCCAGGGCCGGGTTGGTCTCCTGCAGGCCCTGGATCCACTTGGCCAGCGTGGCCTGGTCGTGAGCGCCCGCCATGCACATGGCGAAGACGGGGCCTTCCTCCACTGTGGGGAGAGACAGGGCCTCAGAGTTGGGGCCTGGGTGGGGCTGGGGCAGCCACCCACTCGCCCCACCCCAAGGTCAGGGGCCTTCGGCCGCCTTTCGGCTTTCCTGTGCCTGCCAGCTTTGGCACACACTGCCCCCCTCTGCCTGGACGGCCCTCCCCATGCTTCTCTTGGGTGAAGCCTCCTGGTTCTCCCGGGAGCCCGAGCTGAGTCACGCCCAGTAGCCAGCACGGCGACACTCCACGCCTGGAGCCCCCGAGGGGGCTGTGCGTGTGCGCCTATGTGTCCAGGGGCACCTGCTGGTTCTCAGTGGGGTGTCCCACCCCTGCGGTTTTTACCTTCATCGATGTCAAACTGATAGTCGTCCCAGCTGCTCCTCCCGTACTCCAGGTCCAGCTGCATTGGGTAGTACAGGTTCCATTCCTCCGGAATCTCCTGCACCTCCTGCGTGGAGGTGAGGTGGGGTCAGAGGCCGAGGATCTTGCAGCCACTTCCCTGACACCCCCTCCCCCAGGCTGGGCAGCAGGGCCAGGCCACACCCACCTCCTGATCCCCCCCCCTCCAGCCAGTGCCAGGGCCCTCACCCTCTCCTCCGGGGGCAGCAGGTCGGCTCTGAGGATGTGGTAATAGACGCACTGGTTGCGTAGCCACAGGGAAAAGGGGCCTTCCACGAAGATGGGCCGGGCTGGGTCGTGGCGGGCCAGGGCCGCCTGCTGGTCGGGGCTCTGGATTCCTGGGGTGGAGAGAGGAACGCCTCGGGCCTCAGCGGAGGGGCTCAGTCTACGTGCCCACCCCGGAGGCCCGCCCCGGAGGCGCCTCGGGGAAGCGGTGCGGAGGCCTGGAGGGGGGCTCACCTACAATGTGGGGCTGGCTGGCATCTGCAGCTCCTGTCCAGTCTTTGGACGAAGGCATCTGCAAGGCAGGGTGGGAGTGGGCGCTCGCAGCCCCCAGCCCCTCCAGGGACCCGGGAGACGGGAACGGGGATCCCAGAGAGCTCAGGGCTCCTCTTGGGCCCATCTATTGGGCCTCCTGTACGTCACTCCAAGCTGTCCCCTCCTTACTTCCATCCCATTTGGCAAAGCCGTCAGCATTTAAGATGCGTCCTCGGAGGGAGCCCTGGAGCGGCCCGCCTGTATTAAAATCCTGGCTCTGGAAAGTGGCTGTGGCTCAAGCAACTGGGCTCTGGTTTACCATATGGAGGACCCAGGTTCGATTCCTGGGACCTCCTGGTAGAAAAAGAAAAAAAGCATCCCAGACCTGCGCGGAGAGGTGCAAGGCCCTCCACGCGGCATGGAGAGGCCCCAAAAAGACAAAGATACAACCAGACAGAAAACAAAAACCCCGGCTCTCCCACAAACTGCATGACCTTGGCCAAGCCACTTTACCTGCGTGCCTTAGTCTCCCCCACTGCAAAACAGGGATGAGAACGCGGACTTTCCCTGGTTGTAACGTGCTCAGATGTCAGTTCTTGCCATACAGCAAAAATGAAGTGCTTATGAAAAATCAGTTTCACATGCACAGAATATCCCAGGAGACCCAAAAACCATGTCATGGTGTTTGCCTCCGTGGAGAGGCAGGGTGGGAAGGCTGACTTTTGTATCTTTAACTAAGTTTTATACCTTGAACATGGTTACTATTCACAAAAACTAAATTAAATTTAAAATTTTCAGAAAGGTACATGCTCCTTGGCAGAGACGTCTGGCCTCTTGGAGCATGTAAGAGCAATCCTTTCAAGCTGAACAGCACCGCGGTGTATTGATGGATACTGACGTAGAATAGACTCCAAGCCACATTTAAGTGCAAAAAGCAAAAAGCAAGGAGCAGCATACGTGTCTACTAGTCTGTCATTTGAGAAACATGTTTTAGAAGCGTTTTTTCCTCCTGGGCCCTTTTGCCAAACAGTTTGTAAATTTATACTAATTTTTCATTTCAAATTTAACACCATGGAGTGTTTTCCTTAACTTTTTCAGCTGTGTATTTGCATCTGTTTTTCCTCTGAGGCAGAAAAAATCCTGCTTCCTATCAACAGGTTTTTTTAAAAAATTGAATAATCCTTCAGTATCTATTAGTTTCAATATTATCGCCACCCATGAAGCTATGGGATTAAGTTCAGGATTTACCTGCAGTTTTTTGTTGTTCTTTGAATACATGACTCTAAGGATACATAGTTGACAATGAACTTAGAAAAATTTCTCTTGGAGGTGATGTTACCAATGAGATCTCTAGTCTCAATGTTGGTATTTTTTCCTTAAATTTTATTTATTTTTGACTACACTGAACATTTACAGTGATTAAGATGCAACCCAAAATGTGGCAAAATGTTGAAATTGGTGGACCTGGATATCTGGGGTGGTGGCGGGACAGCACAGTGGAATTCTCTGTATGGGGTTTATATTATTTTCGTAACTGTCCTGTAGGTTGATGTCAGAATTAAAAGTTTAAGGGGCCGGGGAGTCAACCCATATGACAAGAAAATGTCTTGCTCCAATTCTGTCCCCTCTACCCAAGTCCTTCCTGCTCTCTGAGCCAGAATCTTTTTCCCCATTTCTGATGTAGAATCTTTCCAGTATTTGCTTTTGTGAAAAGCAGCAAATTCGCCTGCCCGCTCTCTTGGCCTCCTCGCTTCTGCTATGGGAGGGCAGCTTCCCGTCCACACAGCTCCTCACTGGCCCTTTTCACCTTCTTCAGGCTGCCGGGTCCCGGGCAGTGCAGAAAGGCCAGATCCACACACCCTCCCTTGATAAGAGAGCCGGTTTGTTTGTTTGTTTGTTTGTCCTGCCAAATCTTGGTGCTGGGGTCATGTTTTCAACCATTCTGTATGTATTGTTCAAAATGCACCACAGAGGAAAAATAATATATACATAAAATGGTACTTGCTGGTATTCTACTATAGAATTATTGTGAGTCTAGCAATGGAAGAAACTGTATCATTGGTGTGGAGACAGTGGCTGCAGGAGTTCTGGGGACAGGGAGAGGGAAAAAGAGGTGAGATGTGGGGGCATTTTCAGGACTTGGAGTTGTCCTGAATGATATTGCAGGGACAGATGCTGGGCATTGTATATCCTGCCATAACCCACTGAATGGACTGGGGGAGAGTGTCAACTACAATGTAAACTCTAATCCATGCGGTGCAGCAGTGCTCCAAAATATATTCACCCAATGCAATGAATGTGCCACGATGAGGAAAGAGGTTGTTCATGTAAGAGGAGAGGTGGGGTGGGGAGTGGGGTATGTGGGAACCTCTTATATTTTTCAGTGTAACGTTTTTGATATTTATGTATCTTTAAAAAAAAAAAGAAGGGATGTATGTGCAAAAAAAGAGGATATTTTTAAAATCTGCTTGCGAATGCACAGGCTCTCTTAGGAGGAAGAACTGGGGTGCTGGAAAGGACAGTCCCGTCTGGCTGAAGGGGCCGGGGTAGGCGAGTCGGGCCATTCGCTGCGTGATTTTTTGGGGGTGCTCCTTGGCGTTTGCAACCACACAGAAGGGAAGGAGCGCCCGGGCAGGCCGTGCGGGGACTGGTGGCCTCTGGCGTGGTCAGGGGCCGCGTACCTGGTAGACGGTGAGCTTGGCGCTGAGGTCGGGCTCCACGTGCCGCAGGCCCAGCCTGGCCAGGTCCACGGGGTCCTGGGGCAGGTCCCGGGGCACGGGGAAGGGGTTGACGTTCTGGAAGCGGGAGAACCACAGCCGCATGCGCACGTACTTGAGCATGGGGTAGCTGCGGCGGCCAAATATCTGCGTCAGCAGGAACTCGGTCTCCTTGTTGGGCATCACCCCTGCAGCCCGGGGAGGGAGGGGCAAGACAGAGGGACGGGGGGGCGCGGGGAGGCAGGCATGAGCAGGGGGAATCAGAGAGCAGGCAAGGAGGGAGGAGAGGATGGGGAGGACGAGGAGAAAATGAGCCAGCGGGAGGCGGGGAAGGGACGCCAGACAGAAGGAGGTGGAGGAGGAGCAGGACGAGAGGGAACCGGGAATCAGAGCCGCGGCGGGGCCCGCCGGCCTCACCGTGGTTCTCCATCTGCTCCAGCACGGCCACCCCGCACTCCTGCTGCCGCGGGTAGTGCAGGAACATGCGCTGGATGATGCTGCGCGGCTGGAACACCTCCTTGGGGAAGACGTCGAGCAGCAGGTTGTAGACGGCCAGGTCGCGCTCCACGCCATAGGCCCGCATCTTGCGCAGGGCCAGGTAGATGAAGTCCACGTGGCCCCGCCTGCGCACGCTCTGCTGCTCGAAGTGCCGCAGGGCCCGCACGAAGCCCGCCTTGTCCCGCCGCCCGTCGGGCGCCGCCGCAAACAGCTCCTCATAGAGGGCCAGGGCCCCTGCTGGCCTCCGCGGGGGTGGCGGGGGGCGCGGGGCCAGCGTGGACTCGGAGGTGCGGGCGGCTGCGCCGCAGTGGAGGCCCCGTGGGGCTGGCGGGGACACCTGGCAGGAGGAGAGGAGAGAGATGGCTGGAGGCTGGCCCCCAGCGTGCGGCCAGGGTGGCGCCTGGCGGCGAGCGGTGCCAGTGGGCATCCCCAGGGAAGGCTGAGGCTGCGCTCGCAAACCCAAGACCAGGCGCCACTGCAAAGTGATAAAACCCGATGCTGGCGCCGCTGTGGGGAAACGGACACTGTCGGCCACTGCTGAGGGAGGTGGTAAAACCTCCACGGAGCCAATAAGGCATTATTCTCAACAATTGCAAATGCCCCCTGGCCCGGGGAGCCCACATCTGGATGTTTAAATGTGACAGCTACAAGCACACGTGTGCCAAATGCCTTTTCTGGGAAGTTATCCACAGCAGCAGTGGAGCTGGCCCAATGCCCCTCAGCAAGGAAGTGGATGAGAAAGCTCTGCAGCTGTAAAACAGACTGAGACGGGTTTTATTGTGTGTGATCCCAAGGAATAAGCTCCAAGGTATGTTATTAAGTGGAAGAAAGTATGGTGAAAACACATGTGGGAAGCGCATTTGGCTCAGTGGATAGAGCATCCGCCTACCACATGGGAGGTCCAGAGTTCAAACCCAGGGCCTCCTTGACCCGTGTAGAGCTGGCCCATGCGCAGTGCTGATGCGCGCAAGGAGTGCCCTGCCACGCAGGGGTGTCCCCCGCATAGGGGAGCCCCATGCGCAAAGAGTGCTCCCCATAAGGAGAGCCACCCAGCACGAGAAAAGCGCAGCCTGCCCAAGAATGGTGCCACACACACGAGAGCTGACGCAGCAAGATGACGCAACAAAAAGAAACACAGATTCCCGGTGCCACTGACAAGAATACAAGCAGACACAGAAGAACACACAGCGAATGGACACAGAGAGCAGACAACTGGGGGCGGGGGGAAGGGGAGGGAAATAAATAAAAAATAAATCTTAAAAAAAAGTGTAGATTCCTGTTTGTATAAAAGAAAAAAATCTATAGTTGATCCTAATTATTTGCAGGTACTATATTTGCCAGATTGCCTACCTGCTAAAATTGATCTGTGACCCGTAATCAACACGGTACTTTCGTGGTCCTCCTTGGACACGTGAAAAATCTGCCACCCGAGGGACATTTCCAGTTAAAGTGGACAAGGCCACACTCTGCCTTCCTGGTTCAACTTGCATACTGTAAACGAGCGTCCTTTTGCAGTGTATCCAGCACCACGTTTTCCGGGGCTTTTTGTCGGGGCTTTCGCTGTTAACAGTGGCCCCCAGGTGTAGTGCTGAAGTGCCGTCTAGTGTTCCTAAACACAGGAAGACTGGGATGTGCCTATGCACGCGTCAGGTGAGCTTCCTTCAGGAAGGAATTGCAGCGCTGGTGGGTGTGAGTTCAGCGATACTGAATCAGCAGTGTTTACTGAGTAAGGTGGCCTTAAACAGAAACACACGTCAAACAAGGGTACGTACTGACGGTCTGATGAAAAGGTCGTGGCCAAAAGCTCACGAGAACCTAACCCTGTATTTCCCTTCGCAGCCTTGGTTCATTCCGGACTCGCGGCAACTTCAGAGAACACAACTACCTGAATAAAGAGAATCAACTCTTTATAATTTTTTTTTTTTTGCTTGCATAGGTACAGAGTAACTCTGGAGGAAATATAATCAGCAGGTGATGCCTCTTGCATCCAGAGAGGGTGGACAAGAGAGGGGCAGGCCCTTGCCACCATGCAGCCTCTGAACTTTCTGAAGTCCAAACTACATTGCCCCATAGCATTAACTGTGTTGCCGCTTCCACAGGTAAGATTTAAAACTGGGAATTTAAAAAAGGAAAGAAAAGAAAACACAGATCTTGGACTCGGCGGGAGTCTTGGCTTTCTCAGCCAAGCCATGTTCCTACATTCCACTTTCCTGCTCGGGAATCAGTTTCCCCAGCTGTGATGGTGTCACTGCCCTTAGGGCACGGAGACCTTGCTTCCATGAGCAGGGACAAAGCAGGCTGCTGGGAGCAGGTGCAATCCCTCTGGCACAGAAGCTGACAAACCAGGAGGTCCTCAGGCCAAATCTAGCCTTGTGTAAATAAAATTTAACTGGAGCACAGTTCAGCTCATTCATTTACAGATTGCCTGAGGCAACTTTTTTGTTGCTACAGGTGAGTCCTTCTGATGGAGATCTTGTGGCCCAGGGCAAAGCTGAAAATAGCTACTCTTTGTGCCTTTAAGAGGAAGTTTGGGGAAGTGGGTGTGGCTCAAGAGACTGGGCTCCCGCCTACCACATGGGAAGTCTGTGGTTCGGTTCTCGGTGCCTCCTAAAGCAGACAGCGAGCTGGCATGACGGGCAGGTCCAGCAAAGCTGACACAACGAGATAATGTAGTGAGAGAGACAAGAAGAAAAACATAATGAGAGACACAACAAAGCAGGGAGCAGAGGTTCCCAGTGCCTCCTAAAAGAGGACGAGCAGGACGGCAAGCTGGCACGAAGGGCAGACACGGCAAGCTGATGTGACAAGATGACACAACAAGAGACACAAGAGGAGAAGCATAACGAGAGACACAACAAAGAGCAGGGAACGGAGGTGGCTTAAGCAATTAGGCACCTCCCTCCCACATCAGAGGCCCCAGGTTCAGTTCCTGGTGCCTCCTAAAGAAACAAGGAAGATGAACAGACACAGCAAAGGCAAATGACGAAGGGGTGGGGAGAAAGAAAGAAATAAAATAAATCTTAAAAAAAAAAAAAGAGGAAGTTTGCCGACCCCAGCTCTAGACAGTCCATGGACATCTTAGATTTCTTATCTTACTTAAGTGGACGGTTTTGAATGGGCTGGTTTACTCATAAGGCCTTGTCAAAAATGTGTAGCTAATGAGGGCTAAGAGTCACCGACTAGTCTCACCTTCCGGGCACTGTTGAGGACCCCAAGAGCGTGAGACTCATTTCATCTTTACGACTGCACTTGAGGGAGTGCTCGCACTGTGCCCGCTTTACAGACGAGGAAACTGGGGCCCGGGGGGTTGACGTGGGGTGTCTAGTGGGAGCTGGGAACCTCTGCTCTCAGTCCCTCTGCTTGCAGGCAATGTACTGCTTACGCTGGGGTGAGCTCACCCAATGTACTGCTTTTAGTTAGGGTGCAGTCAGAAAGGGGGGGAGGGAAGCGGATGTGGCTCAACGGATAGAGCCTCCGCCGACCACATGGGAGGTCCAGGGTTCAAACCCCGGGCCTCCTGACCCGTGTGGAGCTGGCCCATGTGCAGTGCTGATGCGCGCAAGGAGTGCCCTGCCACGCAGGGGTGTCCCCCGCGTAGGGGAGCCCCATGTGCAAGGAGTGCGCCCCATAAGGAGAGCCGCCCTGTGTGAAAAAAGCACAGCCCGCCCAGGAGTGGCGCCACACACATGGATGGAGTGCTGCCACAACAGGATGACGCAACAAAAAGAGACACAGATTCCCAGTGCCGCTGACAAGAATGCAAGCGGTCACAGAAGAACACACAGCAAATGGACACAGAGAGCAGACAACTGTGGGGGGGGGGCGGGGGGCGGGGAGAGGGAAGAAAAAAAGAACTACCCTATTTTAAAAAAGGGGGGGGGGAAGGGGCGCGTGGACTTGAAGTGAAGTTTTGGGCAACTGATACAGCAGGTGGGATGGGCATAGGGCAAAAATCAGAAAAGGAAGCTCTGGAATGCTCCAAAGTGGGTGGACACGACCCACGAGATGGTGTGAATGAAACGGCTACCGCAGGGGTGGACCCAGAGTAAATCTCACGCAAGGAGCTCCTCAGTCAGGGTCACCTCTGAAGCTGGGGGCCTTCGACGGGCCCTCGGAGTGGACAGGTTGGCCCAGACCCCGGAGCCGGCTTGATCGGAAGGGGTGGACCGTGAACGCCAGGCCCTCCTCCCACAGCCCACCCCAGCTGCCCGTTACCTGAGAGAGGCGGCTCCCAGCGAGGGCGGCCCCGCAGACGCCGCCCCAGCCCCTCGAGAGGCCCCGGGCCAGCAGGCTGGACGGCCCCCAGCTCATGGCTTGGCTTGTCAAGACGACCACCTGGCCAGGAGAAAGGACAGGGCGTCGGCCTGGCACCCCCCCGCTGCTCACCGCGACAAGACCCCCCAGGGGCAAGAGGCCCCGTTCCACACTGCGCGGCTCACCCACCCCGCAATTCTCGGTGGCCTGGGTTCCTCGTCCCGAAACGGGCCTCCGATGACAGCTAAAATTGGGGGTCCCTGCTCTGCTGGACCAAACCCTTCACTTTCTTGAGGAATTTGCTCCTGCAGCGGTCCCCCCACTCTACTGGCTCCTTCTTATTGTTGTTGTTGTTATTTTTTTAAGATTTTACTCATCCCCCCCTTGTTGTTTGCGCTCGCTGTCTGCTCCGTGTCCTTTTGCTGTGTGCTCTCTGTGTCTGTTCGTCTTCTCTTCTCTCATTGACTTTCCTCTTTTGTGTTTCTCTCATTGCATCAGCTTGTTGCACCTGCCCACCACGCTGGCTCGCCTTCTCCAGAAGTACCAGGAAGTGAACCTGGGACCTCCCATGTGGTAGGCAGGAGCCCAATCACTTGAGCCACATCCGCTTCCCTCTTATTGTTTTTAACAGCTTTATTCACAACCAGCCCACCCTTTTCAGGTGTACAGCTTAATGGTTTTTAGCATACTTAGAGTGGGCAACCATCACCACGATCTAATTAGTCATATTTCTGTCCTCCCCCAAAAGGATATCTCTGTACCCATTAGCTGTCACTCCCCAATCCTCCCTCCCCCTCCCCCCACCCCGGCAACCACTCATCCCCTCCTGGTGTCTACAGATTTGTATATTCTGGGCATTTGCATAAACGGAATCAGACAACATGTGCTTTTTGTGACGGGCTTCTTTCCCTTAGCATGTTTTCAAGGTTATCTGAGCTGTAGCGTGGATCAAACCCTTATTCCTTCTCACTGCAGGAAAAAGAAATCGTCTTTTGTACAGCTAGAGCCACACTTTATTTATGCACTCCTCAACTGAGGGATCTCTGAGTTGTTTCCACTTGCTGGCTCTAATGAATAAAGCAGCTAAGAACATTCCTGGGTAAGTTTTCATGGGAACATATGTTTACACTCCTCTTGGGTATATTCTTAGCAGTGTAACGGCTGGGACATATGGTAACTACGTGTAACATTTTGAGGACCTGCCAAACTGTTTTCCAAAGTGGCTGGACCATTTTACATTCCCACCAGCAATGTAGACAGGATCCAATTTCTCCACATCCTCTCCGAGAGGTTGAGCATCTCTCGTGCTTTTTGGCCATCTGTATCTATTCTTTGGAGAAGTGTCTATTCTGAGTCTGTGTCCATTTTTAAAATTGGGCTATTTTTCTTTTCATCATTGAGTTGTAAGACTTCTTTATATATTCTGAACCCTAGATCCTTAAATTCTGTAAACCCTTTCTCCCCTTCAGTGTGGGTGTTTTGTTTTGGGTACCAGACATGGAATCCCGGACCTTATACATATGAAGCAGGCACTTGGCCCCTGAGCGACATCTGCTCCCCAATGAGAGAGGTGGTTTTTTCGTTTGTTTTTAGGGGGTACCAGGGAGCAAACCATGGAAAGCAGGTGCTCGACCACTGAGCTACCTCCACTCCCCTAGGTGGGTTATCTTTTCACCTTTTCATGGTACTGTTTGCAGCACAAGTGTTTAACTTTGATGACATTGAATTTATCCGTTTTTCCTCATGTAGCTGTGTTTTTGGTGTTGTACCTAAGAAAGCACTGGCTAAGCCAATGTCACAAAGATTTACCCCTCTGTTTCCTTTTAAGACTTCTATCATTTTAGTTCTCAAATTTAGTTCTCAAAATTTAATTAATTTTGAATTTTTATTTTTTTCTAAAATTTTTTAGGAGGTGCTGGGAATTGAACCTGAGATCTCGTATGTATGAAGTGCGCACTTAACCACTGAGCGAAAACTTTTCTGCAATTTTGAATTAATTTTTGTAAGAGATGTGAGGGTGTAGCAGTTTGATATTGGTGATGAATTGAAAAAGAAATATTGGATTATCCTCTGGGCATATTAGATTATATTGGATTCATAGGTTTACTTGATTAATTATGTAAACCTCTTGTGCCAGTAGGGCATGGCATGGCATGGCAAAGGACGGAGTTAAGGGTTTTTGATGTTGGAATTTGATGCTGAAGCCTTAAGCTGGAGCCCTGGGAAGAGAGGAACCCAGGAAGCCTGAGCCCTGGCAGACGTTGGCAGCCATCCTGCTCCAACACGTGGAAATATCCTTTGGTGAGGAAAGTAACTTATGGCCTGGTATCTGCAAGCTCCTACCCCAAATAAATACCCTTTATGAAAACCAACCAATTTCTGGTATTTTGCATCAGCACTCCTTTGGCTAATACAAAGGGGATCAGCTTTATTCTTGCATGTCAATATCAGCTGTCCCAGCACCATTGGTTGTAAAGACTAATCATTCCCCATTCAATTGTCTTGGCGCAACTGACCTTTGCCTGAGTATTGCTCTGTCTTCTAGACCTTATGCCAGTACCTCCCTGTCTTGATTATGGTTGCTTTGTAGTCAGTTTTGCAATCAGGAAGTGTGAATTGTCCAACTTTGTTCTTTTTCAAGATGTTTTGGCTATTCTGGCTCCCTTGCATTTCCTACTCAATTTTCCCATCAGCTTGTCAATTTCCTTGTCAATTTCAGCAAGGTGGACAGGTGGGATTCTGATAAGCACCTGATGACTCTGGAGTTCGGTTTGGGAGGTACTCCCATCTTAATTAAGTCTTCTGACCCACGAACATTATTAGGATGGCTCTCTAATAACATAGATCTTAATTTACAATGGTTTGTGTAGCTTTCAGTGAACAAGACTTGTACTTTTTTTGTTAAATTTATGCTTAAGTATTTATTCTTTATGAAGCTATTATAAATGGAAACGTTCTCTTAGTTTTATTTTCACATTGTTTTAGGTGTATGGAAATACAATTTATTTTTATGTTATCGTCTCTCCTGCAACCTTGCTGAATGCATTTGTTAGTTCTAATCATTTTTTTGTCAATGCCTTAAGATTTTCTGTAGAAAAGATTTTCTATAGAAAAGACATGTTATCTGCAAATAGTTTCCCTTCTTCCTTTCCAATCTGGAAGTCTTCAATTTCTTTTCTTTTCTCCCATTCCTAAATTGTGGAGTGTTTTATCATGAAAGCGTGATTTTTCTGCATCGATTGATGATCATATGGTTTTTGTTCTTTATTCTATTCCTGTGGTGACTAAAGGCTTTTTGCATCTACATGATTAAGAGATACTGGTCTTTAGTTTTCTTGTGACATCTTTTTTGTTTTGTTTTAAGGAGGTACCAGGATTGAACCCAGGACCTCATACACGGGAAGCAGGTGCTCAACCACTGAGCCACATCTGCCCCTCTGTTTAGTTTTGGTATCAGGACAATCCCGGCCTCATAGAATGAGTTGGAAAATGTCTTGATCATTCTTGTCACCATTAAACCAGCTCTAGCCTCTCCCATCTGGACCCCCAAGTCCCACTCCAGCCTCTGTTCAATACCTCTACTCCCTTTAGAGCAAAGCTTCTCCCAAGAGGTGTCACACATGACAGCGCCTCCCTCACTCTCAACTGGCCCAGCCATTCCACTGAAACTGCTCTTGTAAGGGTACCCACCCCACCTGTGTTCTCTATCTTACAAAGCCAGTGCTTCCTTTTCAGGCCTCACCTGGCTCAATTTCTCAGTAGAAAATGTTTTGCCTCCCTCCCTCCCTGCCTCTCTTTGAAAACACCCGCTGGGTTTTCTTTTTTGTTTTAAAGATTTATTTTTTTAAAAATTTATTCCCCTCTCCCCTCCTCTCAGTTGTCTGTTCTCTGTGTCCATTCACTGTGTGTTCTTCTGTGTCTGCTTCTATCCTTATCAGCGGCACCGGGAATCTGTGTTTCTTTTTGTTGCGTCATCTTGTTGTGTCACCTCTCCCTGTGTGCAGTGCCATTCCTGGCAGGCTGCACTTCTTTCACGCTGGGCGGCTCTCCTTATGGGGTGCACTCCTTGCACGTGGGGCTCCCCTATGCGGGGGACACCCCTGCGTGGCACGGCACTCCTTGCACACATCAGCACAGCACGTGGGCCAGCTCCACACGGGTCAGGAGGCCCGGGGTTTGAACCTTGGACCTCCCATGTGGTAGGCGGACGCCCTAACCACTGAGCCAAGTCCGCTTCCCTGGGTTTTCCTCCTAGCTCCCAGGCTTCTGTTGCTCAGCCAGTCGGCACGATCCCGTTTCTTCCCACTTCCTTCTCAGGTTGTCAAGGCTGGACAACTTGACGGCGCTCTGCATCACCCGGATCTGATTAAAATGCCGATTCCGATTCCCCAGGCCTGGGGCACGATTCTGGACCCCTGAGCAGCTCCTGGGTGACGCTGCTGCTGCCAGGCTGGGGGCCGTGCCTCAAGTGACCAGGCTGCCGAGGGGCCCCCATTCTGAGCTGCCCTGGCTGCTTTCCTGTGGGGTCACGGCACATGCTCCCCACTTCTCTAGGGTTTGCAGCTCTAGTGGTTCCCAACCTTTGCTCATGTAGAATCATCAAGGGAGGTTTTAAAAATCCCCATGCCCTGGCTACAATTCAGATCAATTAAATCAGAATATTGGGGGGGCGGGGCGCATTAGCATTTTTAAAGCACCCCAATGACTCTAATATGCAGCTACGATTAAGAACCACTGTTCTGGGAAGTAGATATGGCTCAAGCAATGGCATCCTGCCTACCACATGGGAGGTCCTGGGTTTGGTTCCCAGGTGCCTTCTAATGAAAACAAGGGGGCACGGACTTGGCCCAGTGGTTAGGGCGTCCGCCTACCACACGGGAGGTCCGCGGTTCAAACCCCAGGCCTCCTTGACCCGTGTGGAGCTGGCCCATGCGCAGTGCTGATGCACGCCAAGGAGTGCCCTGCCACGCAGGGGTGTCCCCCGCATAGGGGAGCCCCACACGCAAGGAGTGCGCCCCATAGGGAGAGCCACCCAGTGTGAAAGAAAGCGCAACCTGTCCAAGAATGACGCCGCACACACGGAGAGCTGACACAGCAAGATGACCCAACAAAAAGAAACAGATTCCCGGTGCCGCTGATAAGGATAGAAGCGGTCACAGAAGAACACACAGCAAATGGACACAGAGAGCAGACAACTGGGGGCGGGTGGGGGGAAAGAAATAAATAAAAAATAAAGAAAATGAGCCCACAATGAACAGACACTGCACATGCAAACAACGAGGGGGTGGGGAGAAATAAATTAAATCTTAAAAAAGAAGCGAAACAAAATCACTGTTACTGTTCTAAACTTTCCCTCCTCAAAGTGTACCCCAGGGGCCAGCAGCAGCAACATTACCTGGGCACTGATTGCAAATGGAAAATCTTGGTCCTAACCCCAACCTGCCTAATCAGAACGGGCACTGCAGCAAGGGCCCAGGTGTCTCCCATGTCCATTCAAGTCTGAGCCGCACTCCCAAATGTTTCTCTCCCACACCAGCTCTGAGCTCCAGCCTCAATACCTAACTGCCACGTTGGTGTATATCCAGCCACCCCGAGCATAACTTGCTCCAGACTGACCCCTGCTTTTAAACTTGTTCCTCCCCAGCTCAGCTTATGGCCCCACCATTCCTGGTGTTCAGATCACAAACAGTTCCAAGTTCACTACGTCCCTCGCTCCCCCATGCAGTACATCAACAAGGGCTGCAGATTATTTCCAAACGGATCCCAGATGCAACCATTTCTCTCCATCCCAAATCATCACCTCTCCCCTGGACATCTACCCAGCCTCTCACTTCTAAGCCTTCCACTACCGTCAGTCCTGTGTCCCCACCGTGGCCACAGGGGACTTTTAAAAACGTAAGCTCAATTAATTCAGTGCTCTTCTGCCTAAAATCGCTGACGGTATCTCACACCTAGAATAAAATCCTACAGGAACTCTCTCTCCAAACTCAACTTCAGCTCTGGCTACACTGTTTCTTAAGCCAAATTTAGTCCCGTTTCGGAGCCTTCGCACTTCTTTTCTCTCTTTTTGGAACTTTCTTTCCCCAGATCTCCCCATGACTGTCTCTATTCAAATGAGAGGCATTCACTGACCGCATCCCTCCCCCCCTCCCAATCTAAAAAACCCCCATCACTCTAATTATTGCATTTTTAGCAGTTATCAGTATCTGAAATCCTGTATCCCTTATTTATGGCTATTTCGATATGTGGCTGCCCCTCAAGAAATCTGTCTTCTTCATTTCCATGTCTCCAGCTCTCGGACAGTGTCTGGCAGAGAGGGTAAGTACCCAACGAGTATCAGCCGAATGGGAATAAGATCTCAATTTCTATCAGTCAACCCCGTGGCAGGATGGACGTACAGCAGCTCTGGAGTCTGCCTAGATTCTGGGTTCCCGGGGAGAGAGAGGCCGCCGCGGGTTCGAATTCCCGCCGCGCTACCGACTGGCGGCGTGACCTCGGGCAACGGCCTGAACGCCTCCGAGCCTCAGTCGTCCCATCTGCAAAATGGGAGAAGAGAGGCGTGGGGCAGCGGGCGTCCTTGCCCCGCACCTGAAAAGGTCACGGCGCCCCGGCCCTGCAGCCGGTGCCCTCCGGGGCCTCCCTTTCGCGCTCCCGAACCCGGAACCGGCCGCCCCGGGGCCCAGCAGCTCGAGCTCGTCCCCCCCGCGCGCACCTCCCGCTCCCACCTACCTCCTCACGCGGCCGCCCGGGCCCTCCGGGCCGGCTCGGTCTCGCGGCTGGGCGCCGCCATGTTGGCCCGAAGGCCTTCCGGGTCACGGGCCCGCCGGGGCGCCAGCAAATCAAGGAGGCCGGTTCGGAGAGGCCCCGCCCACGCCAGCGGCAGCACCAATGGGAAGAAGGCGGAGTCACCTTGGTCCCGCCTCACAGCGAGCCGGGCCCCGCCCCTAGCGAGCCCAGAGGCCCCGCCCCCGCAGCCTGGGAACCTTGGAGCGCGGCCGGCCTGGGAGCCGCTGGGCCGTTCCCAGGCTTGCGAGGCTTGGACCCCCGAGGTCCCGGAACCCCAGCCCGCGGCCCCGATGTCCCCTCTAGAAACGCGGAGATGACGCCTTCAAGCTGGCAGGGATGTGGATGCCTTCCCTCGGGCAACACACTTGTATTGAGCGCCCACTCTCTGCCAGGCACAGTTCTAGGCCCCCTGGGGGGGAGCTGGCCCGCCCTGTGCCTCGATGATCTCGCCTGTGAAATGGGGCAATTATAATACGTCACCTCATCGGGTTACCTGAGGTTTAACTGAGTAGTTCGTCTATGCAGCACTGCCATTTATTGGAATAATGGGAGAGTCGACCCTGGCATGTGTGTGTACCTGTCCCACAACTCTAAAGAGCTGGCAGTAGATATGTCAACACACCCGTGATTGCTCCTGTGCCTTCAGGCGCGTGTGATCACGTGTCTGAACGCCCGTGGGTCAATGTCCGTGTTGGGGACATCTCACACGTGTCTGACTTGTGCAGTAGCAATGGTGTCCCACCGTCGAGGTCCGTGTGTGCGGGACAGGCCGTGTCTGTCTCTGGGTGTGATTGTGTGTCTGACTCCCAGAGTGGGTCTGTGACTGCACGGGGGCGTGACAGCCTTCGCGACCCCCCCCCCCGTGTGGCTCTCTGACTGTGGGTGATTCTGACTGTCCCGGCCATGGCGTGACGGGTCAGACCCTGACAAGTGTGTGACCGTCTCTGACGTCGGGGGAGTCCGTGGACATGGCTGCGTGTCCATCCGTCAGTGTGTGTTTGTGACACTTCGTGTCCGATCATCTGTGAATATTTGTGTCAGTGTGTGCTGGTGACAGTGCGTGTCCAGTTGAACCCTGTGTGTCCCTGACTTGCACGGATGTGACTCTTCCCCGCCGTGGGTGTGTCAGTGCCAGTATACAACCCTGTGTGTGTCTGTTGTTGCACCTGACTCGCGTGTCTACGGGTCCCACGCCATCCACGCGTGGGTCTTTGTCTATTGGTGGCCATGGTGCCTCTCTCTCTGATTGCATCTCCCACCACTCCTTGTATATTGCTTCTGTGGTTGTATGTGTCACTGCCAGTGCCTACCCAGAGACAGCTGCATCCCCTGCTGCAGTGTCTAGGTACCCATTTGGGTCCCTCTGCCCTCCCGAGGGCACCAGCCCGTGATCGTGGATAATCATCTCGCCTAGGGGAACAGTGACCCTGGGGGGCCTGGCAATAGGGCAGAGGAGGGGCCTGCGGCACAGATGTGGCCGCAGGGTGGGGTCGGCGTCATGGTTCCACCCCCTGACTTGGCCTTGCTCCAGACGGGCTCCTGGGGGGTCCAGTGCTCTTGTGAGTGTCTGGGACCCCACGCCAGCTCCTTGAGCGGGACTCTGGGCAGAAGGGGCGGGGCCGAGTGGGAGGCAGGGGCGGGGCCAAGCCTGACCCCGCCCCTCTCCAGTTTCGAGTCCAGCTCCCTGGCTGAGGCAGCTGGCAGGCAGACCCCGCTGCAGCCTCTGCCCTCTTGTGGGACCCCGGCGCCCCCAGGATGGTTTGGGGCAGGACCCTCCCGTGGGCGTTTGGGTGAGAAAGGGAGCCCTCCGGGGAGTTTTCCAGAAGGAGCCTGGCTGAGCCCAGGAGCCTGACGGGCCAGCCAAGCACATTCCAGCCTCCCAGCGGAGCTGGCCAGGGTGCCAGGGACACCCCCTGTGTGGACCGCAGCTGATGCCTCAGACTGCCTGCTCTATCGGAGTTGGGGTCCAGTGGGTGGGACCCCAACCCTTCCCGGCCCACCTCAGATCCCTGCTGCAGCCCAGACCTGGCCCTGAGTCTCTGGAAATGGGGGGGTCGGATGCTCCTGTGTCGCCACTGTAGTTTCTCTCTTTGACTCCTGCTGCTGCCTGGAAAAAGCCCTGCAGACACCCCAAGATATCTCACCACCACCCCGCTCGCGCCTTTCAAGCCTACACAGTGTATTTAGGTTACTGAGTGTGGTGGGCTGAAGCTGTTTGTACCCCCAGGAAAACAGGTTCTTAAATCAAGTCGGTTTCTTTCTTTTTTTTTTTTTTTAAGGTGTTATGAACACTTGGTGTTTGATTGATATATATATTTAAAATTTATTTCTCTTCCCTTCTTCCCCTCCCCTATCTGCTCTCTGTGTCCACTCGTTGTGTGTTCTTCTGTGTCCACTTGAATTCTTGTCAGTGGCACCGGGAATCTGTGTTTCTTTTTGTTGCGTCCTCTTGCTGCATCAGCTCTCCGTTTGTGTGGCACAATTCCTGGGCGGGCTGCGCTTTTTTCGCGCTGGGCGGCTCTCCTTATGGGGCGCACTCCTTGTGCGTGGGGCTCCCCTACGCGGGGGACACCCCTGCATGGCACAGCAGTCCTTACGCACATCAGCGCTGTACATGGGCCAGCTCCACACGGGTCAAGGAGGCCCTGGGTTTGAACCCTGGACCTTCCATGTGGTAGGCGGGTGCTCTATCAGCTGAGCCAAGTCAACTTCCCCGAATCCATTCCTGTGGCCCTAAACCCATTATAAGTAGGATCTTTTGTTTTGTTTTGTTTTTTTAGATTTATTTATTTCTCTCCTCTCCCCGCCTCCCCCCGGTTGTCTGTTCTCTGTGTCTGTTTTGCTGTGTCTTCTTCTTTGTCCACTTCTGTTGTTGTCAGCGGCACGGGAATCTGTGTTTCTTTTTGTTGCGTCATCTTTCCATGTCTGCGGCACCGTTCCTGGGCAGGCTGCACTTTCTTTCATGCTGGGTGGCTCTCCTTACGGGGCGCACTCCTTGCGCGTGGGGCTCCCCTACGCGGGGGACACCCCTGTGTGGCACGGCACTCCTTGCGCGCATCAGCACTGAGCGTGGGCCAGCTCCACACGGGTCAAGGAGGCCCGGGGTTTGAACCGCGGACCTCCCATGTGGTAGGCGGACGCCCTAACCACTGGGCCAAGTCCGTTTCCCAAGTAGGATCTTTTGATGAGGCTACTTCATTTAAGGCGGGACCCACCTCGTTCAGGATGGGACTTAATCCTGTTACTGGAGTCCTTTATAAATGGAATGAATACGGAGCTTGTGGGAGAAAGCCATGGAAGCAGAAAGTGGAAAGCAACGAAATCCGGGAGAGACCAGCAGACGCCACCACATGCTCTGCCACGTGACAGAGGAGCCAAGGGTGGCCCTTCTTCCAGAAGAAAGCATCGCCTTGATGGTGCCTTGACTTGGACGTTTTCCCAGCCACAACTTGAGCAAATGCATTCCCATCGTTTAAGCGGGGATTGCTTGCAGCAGCCTAGGAAACCAAGACGCCGGGCGACAGTTTGGGAGCCCAATAGATCTAACTTGGAATCCCAGCCCTTCCTCTTTCAGCCGTGTCCTGGGACTCCTGGCATTCTCTCACCGTGCCTCAGTCTTTGCCTCTGTGTTGAGGAGGAAGTAAGATCATTTAAGGAACGAGGTGCTCAGTGGAGAGGAGTCGTCGTCATTATTATTAAGAGCAGGGAATTAGTCCTCCTGCCCCTATCCCTTCCTGCCTCCGTCGCCTCAGCTAATGGTGCACCTTTGTGCTCCACGTCACTCTTTTATTCTCTTCACGGCACTTACCACGCTTGGAAATTACTACCATAAGCTCAATGAGGACAGTGAGTTCTTTCTTTTTGCCCTCAAACATTTTTCAAAATTTAGATTTTATTTTATTTAAACTTTGGTGGTCAAGCACTATATTTATGTGTATATATCCCCCCACACCCACCCAGATGGCTCCCTCTGCTCATTGTCTCCGTTCGTCTTCTTTGGGAAGCACTGGGAACCAAACCCAGGACCTCCCATGTGAGAGGCAGGAGCCCAACTGCTTGAGCCACAGCTGCTCCCAACTTTTTTTTTTTAAGATTTATTTTTTATTTAGTTCTCTCCCCTCCCCCTCCCCCCAGTTGTCTGCTCTCTGTGTGCATTTGCTGTGTGTTTTTCTGTGTCCACTTGCATTCTTGTCAGCGGCACCGGGAATCTGTGTCTCTTTTTGTTGCGTCATCTTGCTGTGTCAGCTCTCTGTGTGTGCGGCACCACTCCTGGACAGGCTGCACTTTTTTTGTATGGGGCGGCTCTCCTTGCAGGGTGCACTTCTTGCGCGTGGGGCTCCCCTACGCGGGGGACACCCCTGCGTGGCACGGCACTCCTTGCGCGCATCAGCACTGCACGTGGGCCAGCTTACCGCATGGGTCAGGAGGCTCTGGGTTTGAACTCTGGACCTCCCATGTGGTAGGCAGATGCTCTATTAGTTGAGCTAAATCCGCTTCCCAACTTCTTTTTTAATATATATTTTTTATTGAAGTATATCACTCATACATGAACATATATAAACAATAAGTGTATAGTATAAGTTATGAACTTACAAAATAAACATGCCTGACATCCTGTAGGGGTCCCATACATCACCCCTCCACCAACACCTTGCTTTGTTGTAAAACAAATGTTTCAAACTATGCAAGGGCATCAACCAAATATTACAGCTAACTATAATCCATATCTTACCTCTGGTCAATTTTCCCCCAACTCACCCTATTTTTAAAAATATATTTTTATTACAGAGCTTGTGAACTTGCAGAACAATCTTGCACATGTGTAGACTTTCCACATTTCACCTCTTCACCAACACACCACATATTGGTTATAGATTATGAGATAATATCACCAGACTATTAACACCAGCCATGGTGTAGTGTACATTTGGCACACTTTTTCCATACCCCCGTTGTCAACATAGTGCCTCTTAGGCATGGATGTAAGAATATTACAATATTGCTGTTAACCACAGACCATAGGTCACTGCAGTTGTGTGTGGGGGGTTCATAGGAGCCCGGGGCTGTGCCCACCCTGCCATGAGAAGGCTCGGATTCATCCGACTGGTGTGTATTGTGTGCCCCCTTCATGCCAGGCACTCCTTTTTTTTTTTTTCCTCATATAGCTTTATTTGATTTAACTAAAACTACCTCACCTATGTTTTATCCACACACATCACTAGATTCTTCCATCTCACATCCATACTGGGACATACTCTCTCTTTCTAGACCAAAGATTTGCATTTTGGACTCTTCCATTTGATAAAGCACAGCTTTTCTGAATGTACATACATTGAGATATGAAATAATATGAAAACACATGTGGCTGAAAAAGAGTTCATGGGGTTAGTGAGATGAAATCTGTGCGTGCCCAGATGGGGCCATCTTGCCTGGGAAGTTCTGTGGGATTTTCAGGCTGTGGTTTAACGGTGAGAAGACGGTAACAGCAGGGAGGGAATGAAAAAAAAGATTCCTGACACTGGGGAGCTGACATTCCAGTGGGGGACACAGATAAAAGACCCATGTTCTCTAGAAATATTTTTTATAGCTTGTGCCCTGTGGCGATGGCATGGGTGTGTCCATATGTAAATTTTCACCCAGCTCTTGTTTATGATTTGCGCATTTTGCTTTATGTAGCAGCTTGCTAGAAAAGTTTACAATGTGATAAATGATTCATTGGGCAATAAGTTGCACACTTTTCTGGATGCATGATTGTTATGGGTTGAACGGGACTCCCCCAAAATGTGCTGAAGTCTTAACCCCCCCCATACCTGTAAATGTGACCTTCTATGGAAATAGCGTCATTGTAGATGGAATTAAGTTAAAATGAGGTCACGCGGAGGTAGGGTGAACCCTTAATCCAATATGATTGGTGTCCTTTTACTTGTTGTTTGTTTTTGGTTTTGTTTTAGGAGGTGCCAGGAACTGAACTCCGGACCTTCCCATGTGGGAAGCAGGCACCCAACTGCTTGAACCATATCTGCTCCCAATTGGTGTCCTTTTAAGAAGAGGAAATTTGGACACAGAGACAGACAGAAATAGAAAGAGACAGCCCTGTGAAATCAGACGCAGAGCCTGGAATTATGCTGCCTGGAACGGGGGAGTGCCCGGGGCCACCACAAGCCGGGAGGGAGGCAGAGAACAGATGCTTCTCTCCAGCCTTCAGAGAGAGGAAAGCACTGCCCACACCTTGCTTTGACTTCCGGCCTCTAGAACTGTGAGGCAATACATTTCTGTTGTTTTTCAGCTACCCAGTTTGTGTGGCACGTTGTTATGGCAGTCCTAGGAAACTAAGAAAATGATATACTCTAAAAGCCTGCTTAAAAAAACAAAAAAATCACATAGGGAAAAATGAAGCAGGGAAAGGGAGAAGATGTGGTTTGAAAAAGGGTGGTCGGGAAAAGCCTCGCTGTGACATTGGTCTTTGAGCAAACACCTGAAAGAGATCAGTGAACTGGCTATTTCGGGGTACACCTTGGGCGCAGGCAACGCCCCCACAGAAAGCCTGTGTGGCTGGAGCAGAGTGAACTGAGGGGGAATGAGGGCAGAGATGAGGTCAGATTGGGTGGGCATAGCCTTTCTCGGCAAAGAAAGCCCCAGTTCAGATGGAGTTCAGTGCCATGTCAGTTGCCCTACTTTAGAGTGTGTGGCCCTGAGTGTGATGGAGTTGGACTCAGGCATGATCTTTGTTCACAAGCCTCTCCTGTCACTTTTACCGGACCTGTGGTTGGCGCTGGGGTTTAGTGTATACTTGGGGGACCTGAATCTCTGGACCGTCCATGTGATAGCCAGGCCCTGAGCCTCAACAGACTTGCAATTCCTACACTCCGGTTTATTGGACTTACCCCACTCAACTAACACAGAGGTGAAGAAGGTCAACCACCGCACCAGGGAGCCAAGAGTGCCTACAACTGCAAGCAGGAGGACTGCATCCATCATCCATGTGGAATCTAAGCCCCCTCTTGATATAGAGGTGGAGTGGACACAACCATCCCAGGGTCCACAGAATGGAGGAATAGAGTATGGATTAGAGTGGACTTACTGATACTCTATTCTGGAACTAATGTGATTAGTAGTGGAAGTAAATTTAACACTGAGATGGCGAAAGTACCCATGGTAGCTGCTGAGGGTGGGAATGGGAAGAAGAGATGTGATGTGGGGGCATTTTCAGGACTTGGAGATGTCCTGGGTGGTGCTGCAGGGACAGTTACTGGACATTGTATGTCCTCCCATGGCCCACTGGGTGGAATGGGGGAGAGCATAAACTGTAATGTGGACCATTGACCATGAGGTGCGGCGGTGTTCATAGATGGATTCACCAAGTGCAATGAATGTCCCAGGATGATGGAGGAGGTTGTGGTTATGGGAGGAGTGGGGTGAGGGGGGTGGAGGGCATATGGGGACCTCATATTTTTTTCATGTAACATAAAAAAAAAAAAAAAGGAAAAAAAAGAAAGAAAGTCCCAGTTTTAGGCTGTTCTTAGCCTAGGCGGATTAGCATAGGCAGCAAGGGCTAATTGGCCCGGTAAAGCCACTTCTGCTGTCCCCCGGCCTGGAGACGCAGGGAACCCGCCTGCAGGCGGGAGAGAAAAAAAACCACAGGCTCTTAGGATGCCCCAAGGCTTCTGCGCAGCCGCAGCACATCCGCCTCGGCGGGACTCCTGTGATTGGCCGAGCCGAGGGGCGCTGGAGCCAATCGGCTGCCGAGCCTGGAGGGCTCGCATCCCCCCGCCCCCGCACGTTGACGGCCACGTGGGCCGCGCCGGGCGCACCACTGCCCTCTGCTGGGCGCTGCCTAAAACTCGCGCAGGCGTAGTTCGTTCTGCTCGGCCAGGGCTGGGGTGCAGGCGCGCGTGGGAGGGGGGCGGGACGCTGACCCGGCCCCCAGACCTCCCAGCGTCCCCCCCCAACTCTGGAGGCAGCCACCGTTCTTACTTTTCTTTCTTATCCTTCCAGAATAGTTGAGTGGAACCCAGGCGATTTACATATTTTAGGTATTTATCAACACAGCGCACATAGGCTCTGTACAATAAAGTCCTTGAAACAACTCTGAAAAATCGCACCTTTGCAGAGCGGAAGCCTGGCAGGCATCACCCTACCTTGCACCCAGGCTAAAGTTACCAGTGGTCCCTCACGCACCCCTGCTGTGATGGGACTGGGAAGCGCGCGTGGCCGCTTCGGTTCACAGGCTGGCAAAACCCTCTGTCAGATTATTAGACTGTGTGTCAGGCGACCAAATGGAGGGACGGTCTACCAAATAACTCTTCAAAAAAGCGGCAGAGGAATTTCCACAGCCCAGAAGACACTGAGGAGACAAAGGTAATGAGAGATCCTGGAATAGAAAAAAAAAAAAAGGTCATGGGGCGGGGGATTTTTTGCAAACTGGAGCAATCCGAATGCATCCTGGAATTTGGTTAGTAATATCATACCAAGGTTAAACTCTTAAGTGGGGGAATTGTAGGATGGTGACGTCAGCTCTATTTTGCAACTTCTCTGTAAGGCTAAAGTGATCTTAAAATAGAAAGTAAAAAACAATCAAGTCTAGGAAGTGGGCAGTATTCACAGTCCCATTTTCTATAGGAGGAACAGAGAGGTTAAGGTATCTGTCCGAGGTCACACAGCCAGGAAGCACCAGGACATGTTCCAAACCCACATAACATAGATTGGGAAGCCCCATTCTTTACCACAGTTTCAAGCTGCCTTTAGTTAATCAAAACAAAGTGTTGTCTGTCTGTCTCATTTGTCCCCTCTTAATGGATCTAGGGAGTGAATTGTTAAGCAAAGTTATTACAAGGCTCTCACACATATACCAATCTTCACACCTACAACTGAACTTCTTGGGAATATTCCAAAGAGGATTTGCTGGTTCAGAAGGTAAGGACATCTGTCATTTTGAAACCAATCAACAAACCGCCCACACCTCCCCACCAGCAGCTCCCCAGCACAGCATGTTGTCAAATGTTCTGACTTGTGCTAGTCTGCAGTTACCTGTCCACTCTCTTAGAAAGCTCAGTTGTTCATCCAGATACCTGTTCCCACGACACGTCTCCTTGCAAAGCTCAAGCCTGGACAGGGGAGCAGGTAGCTGTAGAATGGTGTAGAAAAACTGACGCCTCAGCACCCGCCCCCATCCCTCCCTCCCAATTGCTCTTCGGGGGAGGGGAGGAATGGAAACGAAAAGGAGACCCCCCCACCTCAGCTGTCCTCCGTCCATCCAGGAGGTGCTGGGATGTTATGCAATTCCTTTGTGCGTGATTAAGCCTCAATATTTCAGCTAGACGTGGGTTTGAACCCCACAGTCAAAGCCCCTCTCTGCCTTCACAGAGTTTCTCTTCTTGTGGGATGAAGGACGTAACAAGCAAATACGTGTCTCCTATGTCTGGAGATGAGAAGAAGAAAAGGAAAGCAGGCAAGGAGATAAAGGGTGGCGGGGGCTATTTTTTTTTAATTAAAAGATTTTATGGCTAAACTACCCGCTGTCAGCGCAGGTGCCTGCCCTCTTACAGTCTGGGGGCGGGGGATGGTATGATTTTAGAGGAGGTGGGCAGGGAGGGCCTCCCTGAGGAGGTGACATTTGAGCAGAGACGTAGGCAAAGCGAGGGAGAGGCGAGGCAGGCATCCTGGGCTGCAGGCGGGAGGAACTGCTAGTGCAAAGGTCCTGAGGCGGGAGCATGTTTTGGATCCAAGAACCAAGCCTTGGGGAGCCGAAGTAGCTCAGTGGTTGAGCGCCTGCTCCCCAGGTACGAGGTCCCACGTTCGATCCCCGCTACCTCCTAAAAACAAACAAACAAGCAAACGAAAACACCGCGCCTGGAAGGATCAGCAGGAGCTCGGGAGAGCAGCTTGGCCTCTCTGAGCCTTGAATTCCCCGATGGAGAAAGCAGGTCCGGTTTTTCCACCTCGCGAGGGCGGCGGTGAGGGTTAAATGCGATTGTGTCTGGTTCGGGGCCTGACAGAGGGGGCGCTCCTGAAACGGAAGCAATTGTGAATAAGGGCCCCCGCTGGGGGGCCAAGCTAGGCGCGGAGGGGGCTGGCAGGGCAGAGCTGCCCGGGATTAGCAGGGGCAGGTGCGGATCCAGAAGTGTGTGTGTTTAAAACGATTCTTTAATGAATGCCTAAGAGTTGCCACCTGAAAAGGTGTTACTCAGATGTGTCCTCTCTCTAAGCCAAGCTCTGCAAAGAAACTCACCTTACCTTCCCCCTGATGTGAGACATAACTCCCAGGGATGAGCCTCCCTGGTACCAAGGGAATCTCAACACGGTTAATCAGCAATGCATTTGGAGAAAGAACTTGACCAAAAGGGGAAAATACTAAATAAAATGTACTCTTTATGGTTAAAAATAAAATAAAATAAATAAAATAAAATAAAACAATTCTTAGAGTCGGGGAGGTTTTAGGGAACCCCAGTGTAGGGGGAGGCAGAGGTGGCTGCCCGCCACCCTCGGGGGAACCCTAATTTCTTACAAGACCCCACACTTCTCTTTTTTTTTTTTTTTAAGATTTATTTATCCCCCCCCCCCCACTCCCCACTTCTCATTTCGATGGGAAACTGAGGCACAGAGGCGCTGGCGCCTGGGAAGTGCCCGACTGGAGCCCAGGAGGGCAATGCACACCAGCAGGCAGAGATCCGGGAGCCCCGGGGTTCAGGCGGCGGGATGGGATCGGGGGGTGGCCCTGAGAGCCCCCGTCTCTGCCTCCAGCCTCGTCCCCCAGAGCCACAGAGACAGGGAAGCAGGGAGCCAGGCCAATTCAGAGGCACAGAGTGACAAAGGGGGAGACCCACTTTGGTGACTCAGAAGGGGGGGGGGGGCCGAGCCTGACCCAGCCAGGGCTGCCCCGTGGCGGGGGGCGCCGAGAGCCCCCCCCCCCAGCCCGCCCCCGTCGTGCCTGGGCTATGACCTCAGAGCCCGCGCGGCTGCTATAAATGGCCAAGCGGCCGCCGACCAGGGGGCGGGGCCGAGTGAGTCAGCGCGTGACGTCACCGCCGCCCGGGCCCCGCCCCCCCCGGCCGCCAGGGGGCGCCGGCGGTCCTCGCATGCGCGGTAGCGCTCGCTCGGCCCGCCGGCCGCCGGCCGGAGCCCGGAGTCCGCGCGTTCGAATCCCGGCCCCGCCACCGCCGCCGCGTGGGTTAGCCGCTCTGGGTCTCACTTTTCCCATCATGGGCTGACCCGGCGTCGGTCGAGGGCTGTCGCGAGAGGATTGCGTCCGTAGGTCCAGAGCACTGATGACAGCGCGTGCACCCAGGTGGCACCCATCCATGCCTCGTTGGATGTATTTCAGTGACTCTTGGACACGTCGTTTCCACGCCCCCAACTTGTCGTTTGCCTGCTGCCTCAACGGGGGGGGAGTCGGTCCCCCGGCGGGGGGGCATTTGGCCGTGTCTGCCACCGTTTTGGGTTGTCCTGACAGGGCGTGCAGAAGTCCCTCTGACATCCAGAGGGCTTAATCCTAGCTTGTTGCTAAACGTGCCCAAATGTCCAGGGCCGTCCCCAAGAGCACTAGGAACAGGGGCCTGGGTTCAGCCCCTGGCGAGCTGGGTGACTCTGGGAACGTGACTCTAACCTCCCCCCCCGTGCCTCAGTTTCCCCATCTGTCGAACAACAGCGCCCAGCTCTTACGGTCTTTTGGGGATTAAGACGTGCGACCAGGACAGGGCCTGACATCTGGGCGGTTGTGACATCGGCCACGTCCCAGCCGTGCCCTTAGCATGTCCTTCACGTGGGGTGGGACCTAAGTGGCACGTCCTCGGCCCCTGTGGTCCTGGCGTGAGAGCTGACCAAGTCGGGTTGGCTTGCGTGGGCCTCTCCCAGGCCTGCCTGGACTGGGACAGGGACACAGAGGGGTGTCCACGGCCTGGGTCCCAGGGGTTATCTAGAAGGGACAGGACTCCTGGGGTGCCAGAGCCTCAGCAGATGGCAGGCTGGGGCCCGAGTCCTTCCCCCTGAGCCGGCCACTGCGCTGGGCACGTCGGAAGGCTAATCCCTTTTTCTCCCCACCTCATCCTCTGTCCTTAGCCCATTTTACAGATGTGACCACAGAGGCTCGGAGAAGGGCAAGAGGCTTGCCCAAGGTTACCGACAGTTGGCATCGGGCGTGAAACCCAGGACAGGGCTCGCTCTGCTCCCCCGGTGGCTGTCCTGTCTCAGGGCTGGAGAGAGGGGCCCTCAGAGGCACTGGCGAGTTGGCCCAAGGGACAAGGGGACTCAGAGGCCCGCGGGCCGGTGGGCAGGAGTGGGGGGACTGGTTGTCGTCTGTCTGGCCCCCCGGCCCCCCGGGGAATAGCCCAGGCCGCCCCCTTAGGTGGAAACAATGACATAATCAGCTCCCAATACCAAGGCCCTGACATCACGAGGGGGGGGGGGGCTGGCCGAGGAGGGGTCGCCCCGCCCCTTGGCAGGCCCCCGCGGCCAATGGGACGGCCCTGGAAGAGGCCCGGGTGCCTCCGGAGCTTCAAAAACGTGTGAGGAGGGAGGACCGTGCAGAGGGAGCTCCAGGCTGCCGCCAAACGGTCCTCGGGTCGGCGCCACCGCGGTCCCCCGGTCCCCAGCCCACCGGCCGGCATGTCTTCTGCACACTTCAACCGAGGCCCCGCCTACGGGCTGTCGGCTGAGGTCAAAAACAAGGTAGGGCCGGGGGGGGGGGGGGGTGCAGCCCAGCCCCGCACTTGGGGTGCCCTGAACCCTCTCTCCTGCCTGTCCCATGTGCCTGGGAATCTAAGAGGGAAAGGGGGACGGGGCGGGGAGAGGGGCTGCCTTCTCTCCATCTTGAGCATCCCAGCGCCCTCGGCTCCTCTTGGGGGGGGGGTGGCGATTTAGGGCGCCCCCTCACCCCGACACTGCAGGCAGTCACAGAGAAAGGGATCCCCACCTGATCAGGGCCCTCTGTTAACCCCTTTGTGTTTCCGGGAGGGGGGTGCGGTGCCCACTTGTTGATTTCCCCCACCCCCACCCCTGGCCTGCCAAATAAACTGGGGAGCGCTGGGGAGCCGGGGATCCTGGGAGGCGAGGCCCAGAAAGCATGGGAGCTGCTATGTGTGTGATGGGGGAGAGGGAAGCAGCAGGCGCTGCGAGCGTGGGGGGGTTTCCCACGTGACATCGTTGTCATCCGACAGGTGGGTAAACTGAGGCTCCGAGAGGAGAGGCAGGTGGGCCAGGGGCAGGCGCCCGGTAGGTGCAGAGCTGGGACCCTGGGGTCAGTTTCTCCACGACAGGAACTTGACGCCCCCGCCGCATTGGAATCCTCCCCCCCTGAGCCCTCCCGGCGCGGGGGGGTGGGGAGAGAGGGGAGCCCCGACCCCATTTGACAGGCGGGTACACTGAGGCTCAGGGTGGCTTTTCCCAGGGGTCCCCCAGCGAGGAGTCGGGATTTGGGACTCGGGCGGGGGGTGGGGGGGAGGTGGCGAGGGGGCGGGTGGGGGGCGGGGGCGCGGCCTGGGGAGCCGGGTCCCAGCGCGGTGCCCCCGCCTCCCCCAGCGCCGGCCCCTGCACCGCGCGCGGAGCCGCCGCGCCATATAAGGCGGCCTCGGGGAGCCCGGCCCGCGGGGCCGCGCTATATAAGGGCCGGTTTGCTTTATAAAGCCGGGCTGCTGGGGAGGGGGGCGCCAGGGCCCGGGCCAGGTGAGGGGGCCGCCCCTCGCACAGCCCCCTCCAGTTCCCTCCGGGGGAGAAGGGGCAGCCCGACCCCTCCCCCCTCCCCAGGGCCGAAAGTTCTGGAGAAAGCGAGGAGGGCAGAGTGGGACTGGAGCAGCAGACGGAGCCATTGGGAGCCAGACGTGGCTGGGGGGAGGCTGGACGGCTGCAGAAATAAGAGGGAGTCAGGGATGGAGAGGCTGAGCGGCCCCTCCCCCTGGCCCCCAGGTAGGGACCCTGCACCCCAAGAGGGAGACAGAGGCCTGAGGGTCAGTGGTCAGAAGTGGGGGACATCTGGGCGTTAGGGCGTTGACCCCACCTGCAGCCAGAAAAGTCCCCTGGGGAGATGGGGACAGGGCAGAGGAAAGACAGATGGAGCAGGGGGGGGACAGAAGGACAGAGGAGTTGAGACAGGGAGAGAGAGAAATAGTGACACACATGGGCTCGGAGGTAAGATAAGGACAAGCCCCCGTCCCCGGTCAGCCAGAGACCCCCCCCAAGAGATGGTGGTGAGATGGTGAGAAAAGGACACAGTTGTCCCAGCAGCACCCCCTGCAAGGGGGTCCTCCTTCCTTCGGCGTGGTGGGCGGAGGGACAGGGGGACGAAAGGGGCAGGGCCGAAGGGAGCTGAGCCCCAAGTTTGGCCTGGAGGGGGAACCAGGAGGCGTGTCCCCCCCCCCCCCGCCCCCCTCGCCTCACCCGGTGCCAAACCTCAGAATGCCTGGAATGGCCCCCTGGGCAGGTGCCACCTTGGCTCTGCTCTTTAGCCCCCACCCCCCCACCCCGTCGAGTTCCCCCCCCCCCCGTCCAGTCCCCCCACAAATGGCCTTAGTTGGGTAGGGCCGAGTTAGGTCAGGCCCAGGGAGCCAAGTCCAGCGCCCACCGCGTCTTCGCCACCGTCTCTTTGCGTGCCCCCCCCCCCCAGCTGGCCCAGAAGTACGACCCCCAGCGGGAGCAGGAGCTTCGAGAGTGGATCGAGGGGGTGACCGGCCGCCGCATCGGTAACAAGTTCATGGATGGCCTGAAGGACGGCGTTATTCTCTGCGAGTGAGTGGGGGCGCTCGTGGCTCGGGCCCCACCCTGGGCTGCTCCCCCCACCGGCCCCTCCAGCGCCCGCGAGCCCGGAGCTGTCCGGGCACGTCAGACCCACCACCTCTGGGGTGGCAGAGGATCACCGTGCCCATTTGACGGACCAGGACAACTGAGGCTGCGTGGGGGAAAGAACGGCCCCGCGGGGCCCCGGTGTCTCAGCCCAAAGCAGAAGAATGATGAGTCTTTTTTTTTCTTCCTTCTTTACTTCTCTTTAAATGTTACATTCAAAAAGTAGGAGGTCCCCATATACCCCCCATCCCCCTCACCCCACTCCTCCCACATCAGCAACCTCTTTCATCATCGTGGCACATTCATGGCATTTGGTGAATACATTTTGGAGCACTGCTGCACTGCATGCATTATAGTTTACGTTGTAGCTTACACTCTCCCCCAGTCCATTCAGTGGGTTGTGGCAGGATATACAATGTCCAGCGTCTGTCCCTGCCATATCATTCAGGACAACTCCAAGTCCTGAAAATGCGCACACATCACATCTCTTCTTCCCTCTCCCTGCCCTCAGCAGCTACTGTGGCCACTTTCTCCCCATCAATGCTACAACTTCTTCCATCACTAGTCACAATAGTTCCATAGTAGAATATCAGTAAGTCCACCTAATCCATATTCTGTTTCTCCAGCCTGTGGAGTCTTAAGCACTGTGCTAGCCAGGCCCAGCCCCTCTGGGCCCCAAGAAAGAGAGGTCGCAGCGAAAAGGCTGCGGGCAGCAGTGGCCCTTGTCCCTGGTGGAGGTGGGGGTGTGTGTTCTTGTTTCCCCACCTCCCACCATGGGCAAGGGGTGGTGAGTTGGGGTACCTTGGAGACTTGGGTCAAAGAGTACAGAGCCCCTGGCCTGCTCCTTCGCTCATTCATTCATTCATTCACACAAGAAGCGTTTCGGGAGCTCCTGCTGTGTGCCAGGCACTGGTCTTTGCCCTGGGGACAGTGACCAAACAGTTCCTGCTTCCCTACAGCTGGATCAATGGCAAACTGAGAATTAGAAAAGTGCATACTTGCCTATAGCAGTGACGGCTATGGAGAAGTCAATCAGGGGACGGGGAAGGGAGGGCCAGAGCTGCTATTTTTTTGACATATATTTTTTGTTATTTCTTTTAAAGATACCTAGATCACACGAAGTGCTACATTAAAAAAAAATATATAGGAGATTCCCGTATGCCCCACTCCTACACTCTCCTGCTATTTTTAGTAGAATGGTCTGGAAAGGCATTTGGGAGACAGTAATGAACGTTTGAGTAGCAGCTTTGATGGAAGTGAGGGAGGAGCCTTGAGGATATGTGAGCGGAGAGTCAGTGCAAATGTCCTGAGGCATTCAAGGGTGCCACGGGGCCTTGGTGTCCTTCTCAGTGTAGGTACATTCGGGATTTCATTCTGAAGGCAAGGGGAGATCTGCACTGGGGAGTAACTGGGTTTGTCTTTAAAAAGGTCCCTCTGGTTTGTAGGGGACGAGGTGGAAGTTGGGGGTCCGTGGTTAAGGCTAGAGGCGCCGATGGCTCCATCCAGGGTGGGAGCCGTGCAGGTGGTGAGGAGTGGGGGCTCTGGCTGCACTTAGCAGGCAGAGCCCAAGGACTTGCTGAGGGATTGGATGGGGGTGGGTCGCGGGGACCCCTTTTCTCACGCCCCTCTGCTGTGCGCCTTAGGTTCATTAATAAGCTCCAGCCGGGCTCTGTGAAGAAGGTGAACGAGTCGACCCAAAACTGGCATCAGGTGAGCCCGGACGCCAGCTCTCCCACACCCCTTGCCCTCCGTCCTCCCCTCCCCGCCCCTCCCACAGCTGACGCTGCCTGCTCCCCCTTAGCTGGAGAACATCGGCAACTTCATCAAGGCCATTACCAAGTACGGGGTGAAGCCCCACGACATCTTCGAGGCCAACGACCTGTTTGAGAACACCAACCACACACAGGTGCAGTCCACCCTCCTGGCGCTGGCCAGCATGGTGAGTGTCGGGGAGGGTGGGCTGGGGGCCCCCCGGGGCTGGGAGGCAAGCGGGAAGTCTTGGGCTCCTAAGGGGCTACCGGAACGAGGAAAACGGGGGGCGGCATCACGCAGCCGAAACGTCTGGTCTCCCAGGTCCGGGGGCCCGAAGTCTGAAATCGAGGGGTGGGCCCGGCCGTGCTGCCCGAAGGTTCTAGAGAGAAATCTGTTTCCTTCCTCTCTGCTGGCTTGTGGGGGCCCCAGGCACCTCTTGGCTTCTTTGCTCCCATCTTGGCCTTCTTAAGGACCCCCTGGCCTATGGGATTAAGGCCCTACCCAACTGGAGGAGGACCTGATATGACTTGTCTCATTCCATCTGCAAAGACCCTGTTTCCAAAGGAGGTCCCATTCGGAGGCCCCGGGGCTCAGGGCTGCCCCTTAACCTTTTGGGGTTTGACACAGTTCAACCCTGAGTGGGGTCCAGGTGGAGCGCAGCTTGGGGAGGGGGGGGTCTGGGGCGCCTCGGCCAGGACTCAGCAGGCCAGGCGCTCCCTGGCCCTCCCCAGGCGAAGACGAAAGGAAATAAGGTGAATGTGGGAGTGAAGTATGCGGAGAAGCAGGAGAGGAAGTTTGAGCCCGGGAAGCTGCGAGAAGGGCGGAACATCATCGGGCTGCAGGTATCACCCCCTCACGGGCCTGGGTCCGTGCGGAGCTCAGGCGCAGGCGGGGAGGGCCCCTGGGTCCCTGCAGGCCGCCTTTGGGGACAGCGGGGCATGGCATTCGCTAAAGCAGACGCCGGGCCCGGGGCTAAGCCCGTTCTCCACCCAAACGCAACGAATCCTCCAGGAGCCCAAGCGGGGCCGGGGCTGGTGGTGTCAGCCCCTTTACGCAGGGGAGGAAACTGAGGCCAGGAGGAGCGACCCCATGGGCCAGGATGGGCCTTGAGCCCCGGAAGTCGGGCCCTGGGGCCAGTGGGAGGCCCTCTGTGGGCCTCAGTTTCCCGTCTGTGATGCGAGGGTGCCAACGGAGCCCCGGGGTGGGGGCTGTGGCCGTGCCGGGTGGGTGGGTGGTGAGTGTCCCCCTTGCCTCGCTTAGATGGGCACCAACAAGTTCGCCAGCCAGCAGGGCATGACGGCCTACGGCACCCGGCGCCACCTCTACGACCCCAAGCTGGGCACGGACCAGCCCCTGGACCAGGCCACCATCAGCCTGCAGATGGGCACCAATAAGGGTGCCAGCCAGGTGCGCCCGGAGGCCGCCTGCGGGGTGCGCCAGTGGGGGGGAGGGCGCGCATGCGCTCACGCGCGCCCCCGCGGCGTCCCCTGCAGGCCGGCATGGGGGAGGGATGCGCATGCGCTGACGCGTACCCCCGCGGCGCCCCTGCAGGCCGGCATGAGGGGAGGGACACGCATGCGCCAACGCGCGCCCCCACGGCGTCCCCTGCAGGCTGGCATGGGGGAGGGACGGGCATGCGCTGACGCGTGCGTATGCGCTGATGCGTGCCCCCTGCAGGCTGGCGTGAGGGGAGGGATGCGCGTGCGCTGATGCGCGCCCCCGCGGCGCCCCCTGCAGGCCAGCATGAGGGGAGGGACGCGCATGCGCCGACGCGCGCCCCCTGCATGCCGGCATGGAGGGACGCGCATGCACCGACGCGCGCCCCCTGCAGGCCGGCATGAGGGGAGGGACACGCGTGCGCCGGCGCGCGCCCCCTGCAGGCCGGCGTGAGGGGAGGGACGCGCGTGCGCCGGCGCGCGCCCCCTGCAGGCCGGCGTGAGGGGAGGGATGCGCGTGCGCTGACGCGCGCCCCCGCGGCGCCCCCTGCAGGCCGGCATGACGGCGCCCGGGACCAAGCGGCAGATCTTCGAGCCCGCGCTGGGCATGGAGCACTGCGACACGCTCAACGTCAGCCTGCAGATGGGCAGCAACAAGGGCGCGTCGCAGCGGGGCATGACGGTGTACGGGCTGCCGCGCCAGGTCTACGACCCCAAGTACTGCCTGACGCCCGAGGACCTGGAGCTGGGCGAGCCGGCCCCCAACCACCACCTGCACAACTACTACAACTCGGCCTAGGGCGCCCCCCACCCCCTGCACGGCGTCCCCCGCCCCGCCGGCTCCCCCTGGCACCCGCCCGCAGGGTTCGAGTTTGGGGAGAGCAGGCTGGGAGGGCCGCGCGGAGAAAGGGGGTCCTCCCCGTCCATGCAGCGCTGCAGGGTCCGACCTAGAGCCGGGGGGGGCTCCCCACAGCCCCCCCTAGAGGACGCACTGAGCAAGGCTATTCCGGCTGCCCAGCCCCCCACTCGCTCCCAGGTGGGTGCCCCCAGGACCAGAAGCTCCCCCCCCCCACCCAAGCGAAGTCCCCAGAGCTCCCCCGCTCGGGCGCCCCCCGTGGGAGCCAGCTGCATGCCCAGAGGCCCAGCGGACGCACGCGGTTTGGTTGGCGGCGCCTCGGCGCGCGTGGACGTGGCGGCGCCTGGAGCAAGCACTTTGTAGATCTGTTTCACTGGAGCACAATAAACGCTGTGGAATCACCGAGGCCTCGGGGGAGGGCTCTGTCTTGCGCCCCCGGGGCTCCGGCTCATGGGCACCCACCGGGCTCGGATGCGCTCCCGCCACCCTCATCTGCGTGCTCGCCACCCTCCCTGGGATCCACGAGTGAAAATGCTCCTACACGCCCGTACACAGCCTCCTGGCCGCTGGCTAAATGCGGACGGTGACCCCACGGGGCTCACCCCACCCGCCCCCTCTCCCTGCAGTCTCGGGCGTGCACACTCACTCCCACACTTTCACACGCAAATCCTCCCACGCGTGCACTACATACATGCACGTAAAAGGAGGTGCGCGCGCACCCTCTGGTGTGCACCGGCCCCTGCTTGTGTCGGGACCCCTCCCCTCCCCGGGGGTCTGTGTCCACCAGCAGCCTGGGGTTACATCAGGGGGGTGTGCAGTGTGGAGCCCGAGCTCTGGGGGTCCTGTGGCGAGCCCTTTCACCCTGGGTTGTGGGAGAGGAGGGAGGGGCTTGGGGGAGCAACCTGGGGAGAGGTGCTGGCGGGGTTCAGGGTAAGATCCCGCCACTGACCGGCCACGGAACGGCTGCTCTGAAGGCAGGGGTTGGGGGAAGAGGGTGTGGTGTCCCTTTCCAAGGGCCAAGCCCCAACTCCAGACTGAGGGCCAGGGCTCCCGAGAGTCTGTGGGCAGGGCGCCAGCCTCCCCGCGCGTCAGAGGGGACCCTGGGACCTGGGACTCATGTCCCTGGCGGGGTGGGCCCCGGCCACCCTGCCTGGAAGCCGCCAACTGTCGAGCTTCCGAGGCCAGGGTGCGGCGATCCGGATGGGGCGCGGAGCGACCGTGTCCCCGCGCCTCCCCAGGGCAGGGGATGGGGCTGGAACGCGGGGACCTGCGGGGGGCAGACACCGGAAGCCAGGCTCGCACCGGGACGAGCGGCCCCCGGGGCCTCGTAAACCGGATTCCCGGCGCGCTTGGCCCGGCTGCCGCGCGCCCTGCTCCCCAGGGCTGCTGGCGCGGGAAGCTGGGCCGAGAAGGCTCCCTGCCTGGCCCGGGGCCCTGCTCCTGGGGAAAACAGCACCATATTAGCACTGGCCGGGGAGGCTGGGGTGGGAGGGCAGCGGGGGAGGGGCCCACGGCGCTGGAGGAGCCCCCCTTCCCAATGGCCTTCCGAGGCGCACCCGGCCTCCCCCACCTGGGCGCCTGCCCATGACTGCCGGCTCCTGCCAGGGCCAGGGGACATCTCTTGGGGCCTTGGGGGAGGGGGGAGACGCTAGGGACGGGCCCGGCAGGGCAGGGTGGGCTTTGGAGGGCGCTCGCCAGCCCAGAGGTCTGGCCAGGGCGTGTCCCGGCGCAGTGCTGAGCTCCCCATCTGGTGGCCCTGTGTGGCCCCGAGAGGAAGGCGCGCACCCTTCCCACCGTCCCAGGTCACCTGCTGCCCAGGCTAAGGCCAGGTGGGAGAGCTGACCCCAACCCCACCACCTCTGAGGCCCTCTGCGGGCATCGTGCGGCCCTGGCCCCCACCCCCAGCCTTCCGAGACACCTCCCCCTGCTCCCCAAAGCGTCCAAGCCCCTTCTATGGGCCCTTACCCTCCCCTACCACGGCCACACTTGGCTGATGGCCAGCGGGCTGCTCCCCTCGGCTGCACCCTCCTCCCCGCAAGGGTCTCACTGCTGAGGAAGAGGGAACATGGGCCCCGAGCCAGGCTCCCTGGTTCAAGTCCCGCCTGGACCTTGGGCCAGTGACCTCCCGTCCTGGCCCCCGTTTTCCGGGCTGCTGGCGCGGGGGTCGCCGCAGCAGCTGCCTCACGGGACTGCTGGGGGGATGTGGGGTGACACGGGCAAGGCTTGAGAAGTGCCTGGCCTCCAGTGCGACCCCACTCGGGGCCCTCCTTCCAGGAAGCCTCCCCCTGTGCCTTTGTGCCTTGTGATCTGGTCCTCGCCTGGCCACACTCGGGCCCATCAGTGTCCCAAGCCCTCAGCACCGCCCCATTCACCCTGAATACTCGACGAGGGAATAAATGTTGGACGGTTTGAAGGACCGAGCAAATCCCACCGCCCGGGGGGGCCGCTGGGCAGCCTCTGAAAGCCCCAGCCCCCGAGATGCCCCTGCCTTCCCCGCACCCACCCCGGGCAGCCCAGGAAACCGCCGGCAGCCAGGGCTCTGCGTCCACTGCTTTATTGAAGGGCTTGTGGCTGTCGGCTGTCCCCGGCCCGGCCCTCTACAAAAGCAGCTAGGGGTGAAGGGAGGCCTCTGGTGAACGTGGGGCGGGCGGCCCCCCGCCAGGGCCCGGCCCGGAGGCCTGTGGAGGCCTGTGGGACCGCAGCTTCGCCTTGCGGCCGCGGGCCTGGGGAGGCGGGGAGGAGGGCGGCAGGTCCAGTTAAAACGGGCAAGTGCTGGTGAGGCGCCTGGGCCTCCGCTTGCCCAGGGGCGCCAGGAAGCTGGTTCCAGCGGGGTCGGGGCCCCTGAACCAAGGGGGGGGCCAGTCGGGGGCTCTCGGGGCCAAGTGGGGCCAGCCCGGCCCCTTGGGCGCACACACTCACACAGCACCCCGGCTCCACCCACAGGCAGAGGGCTGGCACAGCCCTGGACCCACCCCCCAGGCCCCCTGGAATGTCTCTGGTTTGGGACCCACTGGGGGGGGGGGCCCAGCTCCGCGGTGGGCGGGGCTGGCGGGGGGCGGGTCCTCCGTGCTGCTACTGATTGGCCGCCTCGCAGGCGTCTATCCAGTCGCTGTACACGTCCACGGGCTCTGACAGGTCTGAGGCGCCGCGGTCAAGGGCGTCTGGTGGCACCGGCTCCCTTCCCCCGCCCTGCACCCGCCGGCCGGACCCCTGCCCCGCGCCCTGCCTCCCTGCGGGCGGCTCGCCCAAGGATACAGGTGATGGGCGTCTGGAACTCCTCGAGGCACACGGTGCAGGAGATGACGCCGGTGTTGCGGGCTCGGTCCCTGCAGCGGGGGCGGGGGAGAGAGCTGGTGGGCGCCGAGGCCTGCGGGTGCCCGCCCCCCATCCGCGAGTCAGGGGCAGATGCCAGGCCTGAGCGGGGGCCGCGGGGGGCCCCCCCAGACGGGCGGGCCGGCCCCACCCCCCACGCACATCTTCACGTCGCAGGACTTCTCGTGGTTGCAGAAGGGGCAGGTGAACTGCGTCTCCAGGGTGCCCGTCATCTTCTTCTTGGGGGGCGGCTTCCGTTTCGACTTTCGGCGCCCCATGTCCGCGGGAGGGTGGGCCTGTGGGAGGGACGGGGCGGGGGCGGAAGTCGGCGACGGCGGGACCCACGCGGCCCCCCAGCCTCCAGGCTCGAGGAGCAGGCCGGGCAGGGGGCCAGGCAGCAGTCCCTGGGCGGGGAGGGCCTTCCCCGACGGGGCCTGCACCCCAGCCTCGGAGGGCCCAGGCCCCGCCTGCAGGCAGGCAGGCGATTCGGGGCGCTCGAGGCAGGCTCAGGCGCCGGGCGTCCTGGGTTCTGAGCCGGGCTCTCCCGCTCACTGTGTGACCCCAGGGACAGGTTACTGAAGCTCTTGGGGCCTCGGTTTCCCCGTCCATGAACTAGACATGCGGCTGCTGCTATCTCAGAAGGAGCAGAGGGCAGCAGGTGCTCAGCCTGGGCCCTGGCCCGCCCAGGCCGGCGCCCACACCGGGAGGGCAGCCATGCAGGGTGGGGCAGAGCCCAATTGCTCGGGAGCCGGGGAGTCTGTTCTGGCCAAGAAGTGGGACAAGCGTTTTAGGAGAGGGGCAGCAAGCACAGTGGGGCCCAGGCCGGGGCAGGGACGGGCAGGGGGTTTTGAGGGGCCTGAGGAGTGTGGGTGTGGAGATGGAGCCAGGACAGGACTGTCTGGGGTGGGGGGGCGGCAGGAGGCAGCTGAGAGCCTGAGGAGGCCTGTCAACGAGGCGGGTGAGTGTGCAGAGAGAAGGGACCCTCACGGACCACTCCCAGCTGGGGGGGCAGAGCTGATGGGTAGGGGGACGAGGTGGTCTTACTCTGACGGTTGACACCTACGTGGGGAGCCCAAAGTCCAGAAGGACGGTGGGGGACAGTGCTGGGTTTCAGGTGCCAACGGGGAGCCCGGGGACAGAGGTCCTGGAGAGGGCTGGGGGGGGAAGCCACCCTGACCATTTCCATCAGCACCCCCCCGCCCCCCGCCCCTGATTTCCACGTCATTCCTCCATGACAGACAAGGTCAGCCAACTGCCAGGGGCTCCCAAAACGAAGGCCAGAGTTCCATTCATTCCTCTTGATCTCGCTCTATGTAACAACACCCCCCCCCCTTAACTGAGGGGGCTTCTAACTCCAAGTCAACATAAGCAATTGGAAGAGGACGTCTGCAAGCCCCTAGAACCACTTGCCCAGCCCCCTGCATTGCTACATAAGAACGCCTGTGCTCCCTGCAAAAGCTTTGTTCACTTGTGCCCTGCATCTCCTGCCCTCTCTCCCGCAAGATCAAACTTTTCCCTCTCTACTGGATCAGAACAAGTGCATTCGTTATTGCCTCTTCAATCCTATAAACAAAGGAACCACCTCTTCACCCCTTTCCAGCCTGCGCCCCCTTTTCTCTGCTGGCTTTTCTAGCGTAAAGCTGTCTGCACGGTGTGCTTTCTATGCTCCCTCCCATTCTCTCTCCACTCCCCCCTCCAGCTCAGAGGCCTGCGGTAATTCCAACCCCAGGGGGGCAGGCCTCGCTCCTCTGGGCACCTGAGGCAGGTGATCCCTCCTCCCACCCTTTTCGGGGCCTCTCAGGACCCCACACTCTCTGGGGCCTGCCTCACTGGGTCTCCTGCCAGCTTCTGCTGCTGCTTTTTCCTCACTTGACTCTGTGAATGATGACAGCGCCTGAGAACCTGATCTCTGGGCCCCCTCTCCTCTCTGTCTGCACTCACCCCTACTGAGAGCTCACCAGGGCTCAGGACCTACCTGGACGACTCTCAACTCTCTGGCTGCGACATTTTCCCTAACCTGCAAACAAGTCCATCTACCGGCCTCGGCCACACCCCACTTCATATCTAACAAACCACGCTCTGGACAACTCAACCCACCCTCCTATAGCCATCCCCAGCTCAGGCGACAGCAACTCCATCTTTCCAGGTTGTCATGACGTGAATAAGGTCCCTCCAAAATGTGACCTCATCTGGATTAGGGTCTTTGCAGATGGAATTAAGGTAAGAATCAAGATGAGATCCTCCTGAATGCAAAATGTGACCACTTCTCTTCATTTCCACGGTCAATGCCCCCTCACTGTTCTCTCAGCATCCCCATGCACTGCCCTCCAAATGTAAATCCCACGAGGGCAGAGGTTTTGTCTTTTTCCTTTGTTCACTACTGTATCCCAAGAGCCAAGAATCGCTCCCGGCACAGAGCCAGCCCTCAATACCTATTTACTGGATGAATGGATGGATGAACGAATGCCAGGCCCTACACGACACCCCAGCAACGCTGCTGTCAACAGGGCAAGCAAGGCTTCTGCTCTTGTGGAACTTACATTCTAGGGGCGCCAGACTGACCCGTCACAAGTAAACTAACAGGTTGAGCGAAGGCTTGTGGAGCCTTCAGATGAGGGTGGAAAGCGAAAGACCTTCTGGGTGTTCGAGAAGGCAGCCGTGCAAAGAAATTCAGGCAGAGGGAATGGCCAGGGCAAAGGGCCCATGGCAGGATAAGCTTTTTTTTTTTGAGAAATAGCCTGGCCCTGGGACCACGTGCAACAGAATCACCTGGGGGTGCTAAAAAAAAAAAATTGCTGATTTCTGAGCCTAACTCCAGATCTTGTCCTACTGGATGTCAGCTGGGGGACACGGTGGACAGGGATTTTGGTCTGTTTTGTCCCTTACTGAAATCCCCAGTACGCAGAGCTCAATAGCTACTTGTTGAATGGATAAATAAGTATGGTGAATCAGAAGCTACGGGAAGGAAATCCAGAATCCCCTTATTTAAGCCGGCGACGGATCCCCCCACCCTGCCCCGGGAATGGGGGTTTGGCCTGCTCGTCTGTGACGAAGGAGGCCCAGGCGCGCCAAGGCGGGGGCTGGCAGAGGGGCCAGCCCCCAACCCCGCCGGGACTCAAGCGGCGGCGGGTGGGCCGTCCCTCCGGGCTCACCGGGACTTCGGCGTCGCCTGCCGACGGCCGCCCGCAGGAGCCGGGCCCCCGAACGGCCGCGCTCGCCGCGGTGGAGCCCGGGGGAGTCAAGCCCCCCGACGGGCTGCACGCTCGGCCCGGGGCCTCCACCGCCTCCGCCAGGCCCCGCGATCGCCCCCGAGTAGAAGACAGCCCGGGCCGGCCCCAACGCCCGCCCTCGCGCCCATCACCTGCGCTCCCCTTCCCTCCTCGCGACGGGTCTGTTCAACCTGGAGGCAGCAACTTCTGACTTCCGGCGGAAGCGGAAACCCGTCTTCTCGGAGCGGCCCGCGCTCAGGCCCCGCCTCCTGACCCAGCTTCTCTGTGCGCATGCGTACTCCAGGTCGCGGCGGCGGGGTCGCAGTGCGCCTGCGCAACGGCGCGCCTTCCTTTTAACTGCAGTGGAGCGGGTGGTCTCCGCTACCGCTTAGTCCGCTTTGGACGGTGGTTCCCGAGTTTCAGGGACGGCGAGCTCTGGCCGTATCGACGCTGGAAAGGAGGCCACAGGACCTTCTTGGGGGGTGTCTTCTTTCCCAGATGAGGACCAGCCACTTGCAGCCCGCCCTGGGTCCCCCCACTTTGCACACGTGTTCGTTTGGCTCTCCCAGTGATGTGGGCTGTGGGTGGGGGGCTGTTTATCTTGTCGTGGGTAACCTGAGCTGTGCCTGTGGGACGGTGAGAGGCTGCAGCCCTGCCCTTGGTGGCCATGGCAACGATTCCAGTCCCGGGACTACAAGTTAGCAATGCAAACTCTATATACATAGGGGTCAGTCTCCTAGGAGAGGCTCTGATAATAGTGATGCCGAAGCTTGAAAGAACTTGGGCTTGGCCTGGAAGAGGGAATAAAATACAGCCTGTGCATGAATGCCAAATGATCTAATTCTGTATCCAAGTGTGTCTAGAAATCCAATTAAGTAATATAGGCCTTTTAGACTTTTGAATGTTCAGAAAGGATGTGTATTCCAAGTTGCATCCAGACGGAATGTGGGCGATATATTAATTCACAAACTCTCTGGTACTCAGGCAAACGCTTACTAACAAACAAAGTCGTTTTCTTTCATGAAAGCACCATTTAACTGTCCGCCCTTATATCTTTTCTGCATAAAAGGGAACCCAAAATTTGATTCGGTGCTTAGATTTTGAATGAGAAGCTCTGGTCGTAAATAAATGACTTTTTCCTTCCCCAAAATTATTCCTGAGTCCTGGCCTTTCAAATAACTGAACCTCTCAGGACTTCTACAACACCAGGGTGGAGGAATAGAAAATACAGTAACCTATAAGGCCGAATCTGGTTGGTGGGACTGGCCCCCAGGGGATGGAGGCTCTTTGATTATCCAGGTTATAATGAGGTTGCAGAGGCTGGGGGGCGGGGGGGGGCAGGCTAAGGAATTTTGTAGGACTTTGAGCAGAGAAGCGATATCTGCTTTGTACTTTAAGAAGCCACCTGCAGCCTCTGGGTGGAGAAGAGGTGGTAGAGGGAAGCTGGGGGGCCCCTCTGAAGGATGGTGGGCTTGGAGATAGGGAATTAATAGACGGATCTGGAGCCTGACAGGGAGTCCACGTGGAAATCTGGAACCCCCAAGATGGCTGCTGGAGGACCCCCACCCCCGGGGATTCTGCTACCCAGAACAAAGACTTCTTTCTGGGAACGAGGAAAAGGCCACATGTTCTCTAGACACCTTATCATTGGGTCCTCACTAAGGGATTGATGGGCGGGGTACTCAATCTAAACAGCAAACAGCTGGAACCCCCTCCCCTGCCATTAGCAAGGGGGTGGGATAATTAGCGATTTAAAAGCAAACCGGAGGCTTGAGCTCGCTCTCTTGCCTTGCTCGGTTGGCCTGCAAACCTGTCCTGCCCTCTGTGTGCCACTCTCACCATTTTTCCTCTGCCATGTGGCCACGCAAGTAAACCTGGGGATTTATAGCCTATAATGGGGAATTGTAGCTTGTAAATCAGCCCTCTTCATCCCATCTCATCCCCTTCCTCACTACCTGGGACCCCTGCTCTGTTATTTTCTCCCATTTCTCTTCCCTCCCTACCTGAATAAATTACTGACCTAACTCACCCAGCATCAGCGTGCTCTTGAAATTCATTTCTGCAGCTTAGCTAAGAACCTAGATAAAATCTGGTAACACATTTGGCGAGCCAGCCAGGAGTTTATTGGTGAGTGAAACTGTGGCCTACAGCTTGTTTAATGCCTTCCTTTGGTTCTCTATTTTAAATGGGTTTTCATATAAACCCTCACAGGATGTAATCCCGGGAGGGAAGGGGCTGAGGTTCAGGAATTCTCTGTGTCTGCACCATGTGCCCTGCCTTGTTAGATCTAACCCCATTTGGGATGGCTGGGGCACAGGACAGGAGCTCACTGTGCTGCTCTTTTTTTTTTCTCTTCAATTTATTTATGTATTTATTTATTTATCTTCCCTCCCCCCCCCACCCCGGTTCTCTGTTCTCTGTGTCTGTTTGCTGCATCTTCTTTGTCCGCTTCTGTTGTTGTCAGTGGCACGGGAATGTGTGTATCTTTTTGTTGTGTAATCTTGCTGTGTCAGCTCTCCGTGTGTGCAGCACCATTTATGGGCAGGCTGCACTTTCTTTCACGCTGGGCAGCTCTCCTTACGGGGCGCACTCCTTGCACGTGGGGATCCCCTACGCGGGGGACACCCCTGCGTGGCACGGCACTCCTTGCGCGCATCAGCACTGCGCATGGGCCGGCTCCACACGGGTCAAGGAGGCCCGGGGTTTGAACCCTGGACCTCCCATGTGGTAGACGGACGCCCTAACCACTGGGCCAAGTCTGCCGCCTACTGTGCTGCTCTTTCAAGCTCTTTTAGCAGCCAGAGGCTCTGCCCTTGGGGCCGGCGACCATTGCCTTCTCCTGCCCTCTCCCTTAGAGGGTGCAGGGTGGAAATGGAAAGGTGAGGGCTTACCCCTCCCACTGGGTCCATGTCTCTATAGCAGCTTTCCTATCTGACCACACCCAGCTACCTGGAGGGATGAAGTGGGAAGGTGGTGGGAAGAGCCAACGTGGATACTGTGGGAGTTCTCTTCCCCAGGGCAGTCATATGCCAGGATACCCTTGCAATTTCTAATCTTTATCCATGTTTTACCTGTTTACTGAATCCCTTTTTGCAAGTGTGTGTTAGGATGCTTTGGTCTGTTTTAAAAACTATGAAAATAAAAAGTGCCTTTGTTTAGCAAGGTAGCTATTGCCTCAGAACCCCAAAGCCTGTGAACTTTGTACAATTAACCTCTAATCACTTAATGGCCTTTTGATAACTGCTTTAACTGGGAAACTATCAGACAGTAAAGTCATAAGAACTGAGACTGTGTTTAACAATTCTGGAAAGATAGGGGAAAGAAGCACAATTCGGGTTGGCAGCTTCAGGTTGAAATCTAATCAGCCTGTCTCTCAAGTCCAGGTTGCCCCAGGAATGCTCGGCAGCAGGGGCTCTCTGATTTCCTGGGGTGGTGGGATCAGAGAGCAGCCAAACATTCCCTGAGATTTAACTCAGGAACTTCTGTTTGGGTCAGTAGGTCTTGGACCCTGGAAAGTAAAAGTGTCAAGAACCAGAGCAGGAAACTGAATGGCCTCCATCCCTTGGGCCCATCCATTCAGAGAGCAGCCAAATATCTCCTGGGACAAATGTCTCAGGTGCTTTGTTTTGGGGCCACCATTCAGGCCTCCCAGTTGGCTTGGGCTCATTGATCTGATATCTGGAATCAAATACTCCCAAGACCTACCCATAAGGATGCTTGTGGGCCAGTTAAGCCCTGAAAATAAATATTCTCAGGATGCAGAGACAGGGTTTCAGCTCCAAATTGTGTGGAGAGGTGAATTTAGTCAGTCTAGGACTCTGGGACACCAGAACGGTTGACTAAAGGGTGCTTCTTCATTCTTCCTAGAATCATGGGCACATTCTCTATCCTACCAGCAAGCTCCCCGTAGGACTCTCTTAGGAATCAGGAAACTCTGCCTACTGCTGGTCCACATGACCATCATATAGCCAAGAGCAGCCTCTGTATAGAATCCTAAATTCCAGTTAACCCAGTGCAAGAAAAGAGAACAAATAAATCTGAGGCTCAGAAACCTCATGTCATGTCTCCCTAAAGAAATGAGAAAAGAAACCTCAAACTTCTCAGTTGAAACTCAGCTGTGCCTATAAAAGGTGGGACTAGTGATCAAGATTAAAAAAAAACCTCATGTGCCATCAATTAAGGTCAAAGAGTTCCTTGAAATGCTAATGGTATAAAATTCTTCTGTTTTAATTTGTGCATAACCTTGTGTTCAACTTTGAAATCTGTGTTTTAACTGCCAGTTTGCTTGTGCCTGGGAAATCAGATTTGGGGTTCACCTGTTACAAACTGAATAACAGTAAGAGGTAACCTGAAAATTAGTCTTTGAGGGTCAGTACTATCTTGCTACTGGATTTAATATATAAATCACAAATGAAATTAATTCCATTGCTAGAAAAGCAAAGAAACTTCACAAAGTTGTTACTAATAACATTCTTGTGGTTTAGTTAATAAAGGTACTCAACTCACCTTAAGGCAAAAACTTACTAGAAACTGTAACTAAGAATGAAGATCATTTATAAATGCATTTATAGTATAAAACCACAGAAGGATAATAACTGAAATTATAACTGGGTGGATTGTAAATGTAAATTCTAAACTGACCTTATCTTTGTTTATGGCCACTTCAAGCCTAGCCTCACCCCTTGCCTTTGCCTATGGTTATTTCATAACAGCTTCTGCTTATGACTCAGGGGAAAGCAAATGTGAAACATCTTTGTCTTCTTGTCCTACTGGTACTAGTAACCCTGCTTTCTCTCATGATTCCAAGTGTGGACTAAATTGCTGCCTGGTGGAATTCTTGGCCCTTGGGTTGAATTTCCACTTTCCCAGTCCAGCGGTCACTGGAGTCTTTTTATCTCCAAGGACTGGGAAGTGAAGAAGGCCTCCTGCCTTGACTGTCAGGGTTCCTAAAAGTGGCAATTCAGGAGAAAAACCAGCTTCCCTGAGGCTTCAATAGTCTCAGTGAATATACATAGAATTAGTCTTGCTCATCCAAAGTCTGCTGAAGTCAAAGTAAAATATAAAGTTCTGAAACAAAGGACAATTGAATTAAACCATTGGGAACATTTTGGTTATAAGCCATTAGTTAAGAAATAAAATTCTTGTGCAAAACTGCATGGTCATAGTACAAATTAAAAATAAAACCTTCCAGGAGATCTTTCAAATGTTTTGCAGTTAAACTTATTTTGTGAAAAATGAAAGTTTTAAGTAACAAAGTTGTGTTTCTGTGTCAAACTATTCATGTCTGCCTATTTGCTCAGTGTGTAACTTCATATGTCAGGATAATAATAACAAATTAACAAATGATGAAAATCCTAAATTCATATCTAATGAAATTAAATTAAAGAAATGTAGGGCTACCCTGTCTTAAAGGCATAAGGTAAATTTCATTGGTTGCTAATTGTAACCTAAGGTAAATTTGCCAGTCTCTGGTTGTGGTCAATTATAAATAGTTTGTAAAAGCATCTTCCAAACTGAAGCATTTAAGTGGCCCTAGTTCTAAGAAGCCATTATTAACTAGAAACCTAGATTGATATTAATGGCAAAAGTACCTTTATAGCAATAAAGTCTGTCTGAAAGTCACCTCAATGTACCTATTCAAGTGGTGGTAATAAAAAGCTACCTTGATTCCATTGGGAATCTTCAGTTTTCATTTAAAAAATGGAAAAATAATTTTACCTCTACTGCTAACGTAAAACACCTGCTAATGTCTTCATGGTGAAAGTGTAGAAGTAAGCAAAGTCATTTGATACGTAACACATTACATTGGAAATGTTTAAAAGGTACATAAAAATCAAGAAATAGACTTCAGCACTGTCAAACTCTCTTGTGCATTGAAACCGGACCTTGAAGAGATAGCAGGTTGCCTCTCCATATGAGTTATTGGCTAGATTGTCACTGACCCTTCAAACAATAAATGTACCTACTACATCTCTGGTTGTGCTCCTGAAGTCGATGGAAACTACGTTGCAGTTTCAAACTCCTGAAGCACCCAATGGTGACTCAATACAGCCAAATGTACAATGGATATATTGCCTCCAGACTGGCACTGTTTCATAGTGCCAAAGAGTGCTCTGCACCAGGCTGGTAAAACACTGGAAACTACCTTCCTAGCTTCTCTCTAGGATCAGTGGTGCTGCAGCTTGCTCACTGTGTGAAGGGCATATCTAGTGGACCATAATCACCAGAGAACTGTAAGTAGAACTTAAACACAAATTGGCATTATGACCTGCTCCCATGGAGAGATAACACGTAAGGTATTGCAAACCTGAAACTTGAATCTATTAGTTACAACTCAAAGAGAAACGTGTGCACTGAGTAATACATTAAATAGTATTAAGTATTGTGCCTATTCCTATTCTAGATTTATGTCTGATGATTATGGTGCTATTTCTGTTAGATCATGTACAGAAAGACATTGAACATGTTAAAAGTCCTGGTAAACTTCATTTTCTGAGTGGTTAATGAACATGTCTGTAAAATATCACAGTTTTCACCCCACACCAGGTAAAGGGTGTGCTTGTGGCCAGGGGCCACCAGTGGCTCACAGGTAGCCAGTTAATTAAATACCAGGCTTACTTGCTAGAGACCCCTGAGGTGCAAATAAGAGTGTGTCAGACTCTTAATCCAGTCACCCTCCTACCGTAGAGAGTGCAAAGTCAGATCCTGAGGGACCCCTTCTTCACTCCTGCCTTGAAACTTAACCAAAACTACTCAAGCAAGCCAGATTTAAAAGAGGAGTCTCTTGTGTACCCAAACATCGAATGGTTCACAGATGGAAGCAGGTTTATTAAGAAAGGAATTAAAAAGGCAGGCTATGCAGTGGTTTCTCAATTAGAAACCATAAAAGCCAAAGCTCTTCACCCTGGATCTTCAGCCCAGAAAGCAGAGCTAATTGCCCTTACCCAAAGTTTAAAACCAGCAGCTGGGAAACAGGCTAATATTTACACAGACCCTAAGTATGCTTTCCTTGTCCTTCATGCTCACTCTGCTGTGTGGCGAGAATGAGGCTTGCTTACTTACAGTGGGTCACCTATTAAGCATAGACAAGAACATAGATGAAATCCAGTAACACTACTATAGAACAATTGTGACTAGTAATGAAAGAAACTGTAGCATTGATCTGGAGAAAGTGGCCATCTTAGTTGCTGAGGGCAGGGAGAGGGAAGAAGAGTTATGATGTGGGGGCATTTTCTAGCTTTCTTTCAATTCACATTTACGCCCCTGGACTACTCTTTCTAGCCACATTCCCATTTATAAACCAGCTATTCTATTACTCACTACAATAAGTTTCTATCAACTCTATACATTTCCACATGTTTACAGTAAAATTAATTAAAACTTCTACATCCTTTAAGCATCAGTAGTTCTTCTCAGCCCTCTCTTATCTCTTTTTGAATCACCACCTGGGAAGCAGATTTGGCCCAATGGATAGGGAGTCTGCCTACCACACGGGAGGTCCAAGGTTCAAACCCAGGGCCTCCTGACCTGTGAGATGACCTGGCCCATGCACAGTACTGATGTGCACTAGGAGTGCTGTGCCGCGCATGGGTGTCCACTGCGTAGGGGAACCCCATGTGCAAGGAGTGCGCCCCGAAAGGAGAGCCGCCCAGCACAAAAAAAAAGAAAGTGCAGCCTGCCCAGGAATGGCACCACACACATGGAGAGCTGATGCAGCAAGATGATGCAACAAAAAGAGACACAGATTCCCAGTGCTGCTGACAAGAATGCAAGTGGACACAGAAGAACACACAGCAAATGGACACAGAGAGCAGACAACGGGGGGTGGGGTGGGAAAGGGGAGAGAAATAAATAACTCTTTAAAAAAATCACTTGACCATAGATGTGAGGGTCTGTTTCTGAACCATCAGTTTGGTTCCATTGGCCTATGTGTCTATCTTTATGGCAGTACCATGCTGTTTTTTACCACTGTAGCTAGATAATATGATTTACAGTCCAGAAGTGAGAGTCCTCCAACTTTGCTTTTCCTTTTTAAGGTGTTTCTGGCTATTTGGAACCCCTTAACCTTCCAATAAATTTTCTGATTTTGCTTGTTTAAAAAGTGCTGGTGGAATTTTTATCGGGATTGCATTGAATCTGAATATAAATTTGGGTTGAACTGACTTTTTTTTTAAAGATTTATTTATTTATTCCTCCCCTTCCCTTCCCCCGCTGCTGTTTCTGCTGTCTGTGTTGTCTTCTCTTCTCATTTTCTCTCCTCTAGGATTCACTGGGATTTGATCCTGGGGACCTCTGATGGGGAGAGAGGTTCCCTGTCAGCTGTGCCACCTCAGTTCCTGGTCTCTGCTGTGCTTCACCTTGACTCTCCCCTTGTCTCTCTTTTGATGCATCATCATCTTGCTGCATGACTCACTTGTGTGGGCACTTGTGCTCACCCTGCCAGCACTCGTGCTGACACTGGCTAGCTGCATTTGCACGCTTTCTCTTCTTTTTCACCAGGAGCCCCAGGGATCGAACCCAGGCCCTCCCATGTGGTAGGCGGAAGCTCTATCACTTGAGCTACATTCACTTCCCAAACTGACTTCTTAATGATATTTAGTCTTCTGATCCATGAGCATGGAATGTTCTTCCAATTATTTAGGTCTTTTAAAATTTCTTTTAATAGCACTTTGTAATTTTCTGAATAAAAATGCTTTACATCCTTGGTTTAGTTTATTCCTAAATATTTGATTCTTTCAGTTGCTCTTGTAAATGGATTTTTTCCCCTAACATCCTCCTCAGCTTGCACATTACTAGTGTCTTTTAAAGTCTATTTCATCTGATGTAAGTATAGTTACTCTGGTTTTTTTTTATGGTATTACATATGTGGAATATCTTTTTTCAGCCTTTCACTTTCAGCTTATTGGTATCCTTGGGTCTAAAGTGAGTCTCTTGCAGACAGCATATAGATTGCTCATATTTTCTTATCCCTTCCACCAGTCTGTGTCTTTTGACTAGGGAGTTTAACTCATTAACATTTAATATGGGAAATGGACTTTGGCCCAGTGGTTGGGGCGTCCGTCTACCACATGGGAGGTCTGCGGTTCAAACCCCGGGCCTCCTGACCCGTGTGGAGCTGGCCCATGCGCAGTGCTGATGCGCGCAAGGAGTGCCCTGCCATGCAGGGGTGTCCCCCGTGTAGGGGAGCCCCACGCGCAAGGAGTGCGCCCCGTAAGGAGAGCCGCCCAGCGTGAAAGAAAGTGCAGCCTGCCCAGGAATGGCGCCGCCCACACTTCCCGTGCCGCTGACGACAACAGAAGTGGACAAAGAAACAAGACGCAGCAAAAAGACACAGAAAACAGACAACCAGGGGAGGGGAGGGGAATTAAATAAAGAAAAATAAATCTTTAAAAAACAAACAAACAAACAAAAACCATTTAATATATTATTGTAAAGGCAGTTCTTCTTTCACCCGTTTTGATCTTTGGGTTTTATTTGTCATATTTTATTTTCACCACATGTTTGAGACTTTTAGTAACTTTTACTGATTTAGTCTTTATTTCTGGACTCTCTTCTAAGCCTCTCTCTCTTGTCTTTTCTTTTCAGACTGTAGCACACCCTTTAGTATTTCCTGCAAGTCTGGTCTCTTATAAACTCTCTGTTTCTGTTTATCTGTGAATATTCTAAACTTGCCTTCATTTTTGAAAGACAATCTTGATATAAGTTTTTCTCTTGCAGTATCCTAAATAATCATACCCCTGCCTTCTGGCCTCCATGGTTTCTGATGAGAAATCGGCCCTTAATCTTATTCGGTATCCCTTTTATGTTGTGCATTGCTTTTCTCTTGTTGTTCTCAGAATTCTCTTTTTTCTTTGGCATTTGACATTCTGATTAGTACGTGTCTTAAGTTGGTCTATTTTTATTTATTTTGATGGGAGTATGTTGTACTTCTTGGGTGTGGAGATCAATGTCCTTCAATAGGGTTGGGAAATTTTCCACTATTATTTCTTTTTTCTTTTTTTTTTACACTTTTAAAAATTAAAGTTAATAGTTCACAAAGAGGGAAACGGACTTTGGCCCAGTGGTTAGGGCATCCGTCTACCACATGGGAGGCCCGCGGTTCAAGCCCCGGGCCTCCTTGACCCGTGTGGAGCTGGCCCACGCTCAGTGCTGATGCGCGCAAGGAGTGCCGTGCTACACAGGGGTGTCCCCCGCGTAGGGGAGCCCCACGCGCAAGGAGTACACCCGTAAGGAGAGCCGCCCAGCGCGAAGGAGGGAGCAGCCTGCCCAGGAATGGCGCCGCCCACACTTCCCGTGCCGCTGACGACAACAGAAGCGGACAAAGAAACAAGACGCAGCAAAAAGACACAGAAAACAGACAACCGGGGGAGGGGAGGGGAATTAAATAAATAAAAATAAATCTTTAAAAAAAAAAATAGTTCACAAAGAGGGGAACGGACTTGGCCCAATAGATAGGGCATCCGCCTACCACATGGGAGGTCTGCAGTTCAAACCCTGGGCCTCCTTGACCCGTGTGGAGCTGGCCCACGCGCAGTGCTGATGTGCGCAAGGAGTGCCCTGCCACGCAGGGGTGTCCCCCGCGTAGGGGAGCCCCACGCGCAAGGAGTGCACCCCGTAAGGAGAGCCGCCCAGTGCAAAAGAAAGTGCAGCCTGCCCAGGAATGGCACTGCACACACAGAGAGCTGACACAACAAGGTGACGCAACAAAAAGAAACATAGATTCCCGGTGCTGCTGATAAGGATAGAAGTGGTCACAGAAGAACACACAGTGAATGAACATGGAGAGCAGACAACTGGGGGGGAAGGGGAGAGAAATAAATAAAAAATAAATCTTCAAAAAAAAAAAACAACCAAAAAACCCATAAGAGGTTTCCATATAACCCACTCCTCACCCCCCACCCTCATCATTTTTATAAATTGTATTTTTTGAAGATATATATATATCACAAAAAATGTTATATTAAAAAATGTAAGAGATTCTTGTATACTCCCCACACCCCACCCCACTCCTCCCTCACCAGTATCCTCCCCCATCATTGTGGCACACTCATTGCACTCGGTGAACAAATTTTGGAGCACTGCTGTACCACATATTATTAATTTAAATATTCCTTCTGACCCTTTTGCCTTCTCTTCTCCTGCTGGGACACCCATGACATGTATGTTTGCATGTCTCTTGCTGTCATTTAGTTCCGTGAGACCTTGTTCATTTTTTCTTTTCTTCATCTGTTCTTTTATATGTTCACTTTGGGAGGCCGTGTCTTCAAGCTCACCAATCCTTTTTTCTACTTCCTCAAATTTGTTGTTATATGCCTCCAGTGTTTTATTTTTTAAATTTTTAAATTTTTTAAAGATTTATTTTTTAAAATTTATTTCTCTCCCCTTCCTTCCCCCACCCCCCCGCCCCCACCGAGTTGTCTGCTCTCTGTGTCCATTTACTGTGTGTTCCTCTGTGACCACTTCTATCCTTAGCAGCTGTACTGGGAATCTGTGTTTCTTTTTTTGTTGTGTTGTCTTGTGTCTTCTCTCCGTGTGGGTGCTGCCATTCCTGGGCAGGCTGCACTTTCTTCCATGCTGGGTGGCTCTCCTTACGGGGCGCACTCCTTGTGCGTGGGGCTCCCCTATGCTGGGGACATGCCTGCTGTGGCAGGGCACCCCTTGCGTGAATCAGCACTGTGCGTGGGCCAGCTCCACACGGGTCAAGGAGGCTGGGAGTTTGAACTGTGGACTTCCCATGTGGTAGGTAGGCCCTATCCACTGGGCCAAGTCTGCTTCCCTCTCCAATATTTTAAAAATTTCATTTATTGCACCTTTCTTTCTCATAAGATCTGCTCTTTTTCTATGTATGCTTTCAAATTCTTCTTCGTGCTCAGTCAATGTCTTCTTAAGATCCTTAATCTCTTTAGTCATCTCACTGAATTTATTAAGGAGGTTTGTTTGAACATTTGTTACTAGTTATCTCAACTCCTCTTTGTCATCTGGAGGCTTACCTTGTTCCTGTAACTGGGCCGTATCTTCCTCTTTCTTGGTGTGGATTGTAGTTTTTTGCTGGTGTCTTGGCATCTGGCTTACTAGATGTATTTATTCTGAGTGCAGTTTCTCTCTTTAGTTTAGGGCTTCTTGCCCTTTCTCCCTTGCTGGTTGTGTAGTAGGAGTCAAAATGGGGGCAAACGGCCTCTTTATGACTTGGTTCAAACTCTATAGCTGTTCTCAGGGTTATACTTCAGCCAGCTGAATTCACTAATCAGTACCTGAAGTCGGGGACCAATCGTCTCTTCCTCTCCTGTTTTTGGGAAACGGAGCTTCCAACTCCAGCCACAGAACAGCTCCCCAGGCGGCTTGTGCCGCCAAAACAGTACGAACACCGGCCTTCTCGGTGTGGCCTGTAATTTCCTGGAAAGGCTGGTGCAGGTGCCCATCCCTGCTGCAGGTAGGGCTGGGGCTTAGGCTAGAGCTGCAATCTGACCTGGATGGAAAGAAGCGGTCCCTACCAGCACTGTGATTTTCAGTTAGCCGGGGTTCCCCGCTCATGCCAGGGGTGGAGTTAAAATGTAGGCTACCGGCATCTTTCCTACTTGGACAGGTTCAGACTTCAGCTGTTCTTAGGATTATATTTTAGCTCGCTGATTTTACTAATCAGTAGCTGAAGTTGATGGTCAACCATCTCTTCCGCCCCTGTTTTTGGGAAGTGGCGCTTCCAATTTCAGCTGTGGAATAGCTCCCGCGGTGGCTTGTGCCTCCAGTGGAGGATGGCATGGAGCGCTCTACTCATGAGTCTTCTCTGCAGATGGGCAGTCTCCTCCTTCCATTCCTTCAAGGATGTTGCGGGATGCTCTTCTGGTCTCCTGGAGCCCCAAAGTTGCTTTGGATAGCTCTGGGTGATTACTAACTACCCTGTAGCATGAGCTGAATTTTGGAACTCCTTAAGCTGCCATCATCTTGCTGGATGTTGATTCAAACCGTTTTGATGGGATAGAGATTGATATTTTGTTTGCAAGATTAACACTGCAGACTATTCCAGAAGATCTGAGATGTCAGTCTGCTTACAAATTTGGGTATAAGCTGCATAATGGTTGCAAGGTAACTGATGAAATTTTACATCCAGTACCGAACACTGACAACTTTAGGTTAACTCCGAGAGCTACCAAACCGTGGGCCAAACGCCGCAACATCTATTCCAATATGTTAGGTTTCCTTGCTGGTGTTTCCTGGGCTATGCTGGTAGCAGGAATTTGCCAGCTTTATCAAAATGCACTAGCCTCAGCTCTCGTACATAAATTTTTCTTGGTATTTTCTAAATGGGCATGGCTAAATCCAGTGCTTTTGGAACAACCTGGAACATGCAATCTTAATTTTCCTGTGTGGGACCCAAGGTAAGCCCCAGCGATAAGCACCATGTTATGTCTATAATTACAGTAGCAGCAGAACTCCACATACTATGTGTCTATCTCAACACGGATGGCTGTGGTTAAGGAGTTTAAACAAGGCCTTGCTATCACAGATGATGTTTTGCTGAGTAAGGCAGAGTGGTCCAAACTTTTTTTTTTTAACTCAATTGCAATTTTTAATTGGAATCTCTAATATGCCTAGTTCTCTTAAACCTTACAATTCAAATATAAATACATAAAAATTATTTCTAAACTTTGTATGAAGGTATTATGACATCATGTCTTTATTTTAATTAAAACCTTCCCTGGAGAGAAAGACACCCGTTAAAAGAAGGGTTTTATTTTGCCCAAAACTTGATTTTAACATCCAAGATAATTCAGACACCAACTCAGAGGACAAAAGTTACTTACCTGGACCAAAGACCTAAAACTAGCAGTTCTTGAGTCACTGATAGACATTAAAAGCCTGTTTTTAAAGTCACGGCGACAATGGGAAACTCAAGTGCATTTCATGCAGATGGAATTAGTTTTGCAGCTCTTCTCCTCTGCTTACAAGTTAAGCCCTTAACTAATTTTTTCATGATCCTTTTTATCTTTACCTGATTAGAGGAATGTAATTATATCATTCACACCTAATCAAAGTACTGACTGATTTTGTCATTTATTTCAAATATTTGTCTGTCTATTGGTCACAATGTCATGGACATTCTAGTGACATACCCTAAGGGAATTAGCATAAATTTGTAAATGATCAGCCCTTAAGAGGAGATGTTTCAGGAACTCATCCCTAGCATTTTGAGATTTATATCATGGGGACAATTCAGAGTAATTAGATTATTTCTCTAATCAGTGAAAGTTAGTTTGGGATCACTGTCAAAGAATTCTGACCCCCAAATTCAGAATATAGTTATTTAAGATCCTATGTAAGGGAAGCAGGTGTAGCTCAGGGGTTCCAAACTTTCTGAAGCTCCAAACTTTTCCCAAAAGTACAAGTATGTGTTTTAAGGCATGTCAGACATGTTGCTCTCTTCAATGAGAAGGGTTTAATGCTAGACTAATGTAGCTTTGAATTTTCCTTTAGAATTTTCCTTCCTGTCACAAAGGATGTACTCTTTTCAGTAAACCACTTATTTTTACTTTTTCATGGTCCTGTTTACCTTCTCCAGTTTTGCCGCCTGATTTAAGCTAACTCCAACTACGTTTATAGCAACATCAATTCTATCGGCATGTGTTAGTGATGATCAAAGCTCTTAAAATCTACATGCTTGGGCAAACAGGTGAACTGTTAAAAACTGTAGTCAGTATCTTTTATCAAGAAACTAAGTATTTTCAACCAGTTTTGGAAAACTGTTTATAATTAAGACTCTATAACATAGACAAAGCTAATAAAATGTCAATATATAGCCAATTAAATGTTTCCAGTAGTTAAAATACACTATTAGCCTATCTTTTCCAAAACCCAGTTTAAAAAAAAAGATTTATTTTTAAAATTTATTTCTCTCCCCTTCCCCCCCCCCAGTTGTCTTCCCTCTGTGTCCATTCATTGTGTGTTCTTCTGTGTTCGCTTGCATTCTTGTCAGCAGCACTGGGAATCTGTGTTTCTTTTTGTTGTGTCATCTTGCTGCATCAGCTCTCCGTGTGTGCGGCGCCACTCCTGGGCAGGCTGTGCTTTTTCTCGCGGGGTGGCTATCCTTGAGGGGCACACTCCTTGCACGTGGGGGACACCCCTGCATGGCACGGCACTCCTTGCGCACATCAGCACTGCACATGGGCCAGCTGCACACTGGTCAAGGAGGCCCTGGGTTTGAACCCTGGACCTCCCATGTGGTAGGCGGACGCTCTATCCGTTGAGCCACATCCGCTTCCCAAAACCCAGTGTTAATAAAGCCCCTTCAAAAATAAAGACAAAAACAACAACAACAAAACTCCTCCAGTTGGGAGTCCTCGCCTGCTCCTCTCTTACTCAGATGAAGAAGGCTTAGGAGAAAGGATTTGGAGGGGGAGGCCAAGGGTTGTGTTCTCACCATGACAGGTTTGAGACAAACAAGGGGGAATGCGAGGTGGGCCATTGGCAAGGGGAGACTGGGGCTTGGAAGAAAGACCCAGATGTGATTTTGAGAGTCACCAGCATGTGGGAGGTTATTTGAAGTCTTGGGGACAGATACCTGGTTTCAGAGATGAGGGGCAAGAAGAGGGCTAAGCGAGGGGGCCAGGGACTTCCCAGCTTCAGAAGTTGGTGGCCGGAGGAGCCAGCAAGTGTCTCGGTACATCAGTGAAGGAGGAGGAGAAAGAAGTGGTAGCTTGTCCTGGAAACCCCCGGCAGGTGTTTCTAGATGGAGAGAGTGGTGAGCTGTGCGGAAGATGGCTGAGCTCGAGTAAGATAGAAAAGAGTTGATTGTTGACGTTGGCAAGGGCTTGGTCACCGGTGACTTTGATAAGAGGCTGCTTTATTAGAGTATTTGAAAATAATTTGTAATGAAATGTATTGCAAACGTTTCCATACCCAGCAGGGCTGCACTAGTTGACCTAGCGCCACTCTTCCCCTAGGGGGCAGTGTTCCCTTATCTCTCTGGAGTCCTTTCTCCTTGCCTGGACTCACAGTATTGGATTTCACTATTTGTATTACCGTGCAACTGGATATTTCCACTTAATGGTCAATGTGCGCACATAGAACTCTTATTTTTAGCAGCTGCAGAACTCATAGTTCAACTCTGCCACAGAATACTCAACCATCATCCCACCGATGGGCAATTCCAGGAGCTTTGCGATTTTTTGGCAGACAGAAGACGGCAATAAAAATTTTTGGACCAATATCCTAAAGACCGGAACTTTTATTGTGAAGGATAGCTTTCCAAAAATGGCATTGCTCGGCTACAAGTTGTGTATGTTTTTCGTTTTGCTTGCGATTGCCAGGTTGGTTTTATTTTCTCTTCTTTCTCCTTCCCTCTCCTCCCTGGCTTCCTTCATTCCTTCCTCTTTACCTCCTATCCTGTCTCTTTCCCTCCTCCCTTCTTTTTATTTTGGAGGTACAGTACCAGGGATTGAACCTGGGAGCACTCAACCACTGACTACACCCACTCCACTCCCTTCCTTTTTTGTTCCTTTCTCCTTTTCTCCTTCCACTCCTTTTTTCCTCCTTCCCCTCTCCCTGTCTCCTTTCCTTCCTTCCTTTCAGTTTTATTGAGCCATAATTAAAAATAATCTTCACATATTTAAACTGTAATATTTGATAATTTTTAAAGCTATGCCTATACCCACGAAACCATCACAATCAAGATAGTGAACGCATTCATTACCCCAAGGAGTTTTCCCCATGCCCCTTTGAAGTCAACTCCTTCCCCCACCCCCAGCCCCTTATCGGGCACCCACTGCTCAGTTTTCAGGTCCCATAGCTTCGTATTTTTCCGAAGGTCATATAAATGGAATCATGCAACATATAGACTTTGAGTTTGGCTTCTTTTGCTCAGCACGTTATGTCTGAGTCCCATCTGCATCGTTGCGTGTATCAGTTGTCTCTTCCTTCTTGTTATGACATTGTATAAATCACAATTTGTTTATCCTTCCAACTGTGGATGGACCTGTGGGTAGTTTCCAGCTTGGGGCAGTTATGAACTGAGCTGCTGCGAACGCGCTTACACAGATCTTTGTGAGGGCATTTGTCTATTTGGGTTTTCAAATGCTTTGTTGTGTTCACTCAGTGCCTTTTATTTTTTAAATAAAATAAATAGGGATGGGGATTGAACCCAGGACTTCGTAGGTGGAAGCCGGTGCGCAGCCACTGAGCCACCTCGGCTCCCCTGAATTGGGTCTCTTGCTTGTTTGCTTGTTGTTGTTGCTTTTTTGTTTTGTTTTGTTTTTAGGAGGCCCTGGGATTTCCCATGTGGGAAGCAGGTGCTCAACTGCTTGAGTCACATCCACTCCCCTTAGTGGTTTTTTTTTTGTCTTTTTTTAAAAAAGAGAAATAGATCACATAAAACGTTACATTAAAAAACATAAGAGGTTCCCACGTACCCCACTCCCCACTCCACCCCGCTCCTCCCACATCAACATCCCCTTTCTTCAGTGAGGCACATTCACTGCATTTGGTGAATGCACCCCGGAGCACTGCTGCACAGCAGGGACCATAGTTTACACTGTAGTTCACACTCTCCCCAAGTCCATCCAGTGGGTTATGGCAGGATATACAATGTCCTGGCATGTGTCCCTGCAGTATCATTCAGGACAACTCCAAGCCGAAAATGCACCATATCACAGCACTTCTTCTCTCTCCCTGCCCTCAGCACCTCCCGTGGCCACCGTCTCCACATCAGTGATAGAATTTCTTCCACTGCTAGAGTCACAACAGTTCTATAGTCGAATACCAGTAAGTCCCCTTAGTGTCTTTTTTTTTAAAAGATTTATTTTATTTATTTCCCCTTCCCCGTCGTCTGCTCTCTGTGTCCATTCGCTGTGTGTTCTTCTGTGTACGCTTGCATTATCTGGTGGCACTGGGAATCTGTGTCTCTTTTTGTTGCATCATCTTGCTGCATCAGCTCTCTGTGTATGCGGCGCCACTCCTGGGCAGGCTGCACTTTCTTTTCCGTTGGGCGGCTCTCCTTACGGGGCGCACTCCTTGTGCATGGGGCTCCCTTATGCGGGGGGACACCGCTGTGGGGCAGGGCACTCCTTTTGCACATCAGCACTGCACATGGGCCAGCTGCACACGGGTCAGAAGGCCCGGGGTTTGAACCGCGGACCTCCCATGTGGTAGGTGGACGCTCTATCAGTTGAGCCACGTCTGCTTCCCACCTTAGTGTCTTTTTGATGTCCTTTATCTCTTTAGCCATATTATCTTTCAACTCATTCATTTGATTTTGGAAATATGTGTGAAGCTCATTGATTAGTTGTTTCAAATCCTGTGTCCCATCTGGAGCTTTGATATATTCCTTTGCTTCGGCAATTTCTTCCATTTTCTTGATATGACTTGGAATGTTTTGCTGATGGCTAGGCATCTGATTAGGATGGTGAGTTTACTCTGATGCTCAGTTTCTCTGTCTTGCATAGACATTTAGTGGCGGGAGGCTGTGTTACTGCTGGTCCCTTTTCCCAGGTGGGAAGTAATTCTGTTCCACTCCGAGTTCTCAACAACCAGTCCCGGTCAGTAGCAAGGGTGATTGAGAAGCTCGAGGGTGCAGGGTGGGATCTCTTTAGCCCCAGCCGGCTTCCAAGGCTCAGCCCCACCCAGCCTGGAAGTTCTGTGGGTCAAAAGCTGAGTCAGCCTTAGGCTGCCGTCTGCCTCTCTCCCCTTTCCTGGGGGAGGTAGATCCCTGCAGCCCCCTTTTCTGTAGCTCCCAGCCCAGAGCCTGAGAATTCAAAATTGTCTGTAGGGTGGGGGAGGGCACTGGTAGCTGCACCTTCCACTCACAGTCTTTCTGTCCAGGTTCTTTTCCTGAGTCCCTTCTCTCTTCTGGGCATTGTCTGGCCTTCCCCTAGGATATTTTTTTCCCCAGTCCAATTCTGCCTGTCCTCTAGCAATTTTTCTGGGATGAGAGAGTCCCATGTGTTTCTACTCTGCCATCTTCCCAGAAGTCCCCTGTGAGGGCATTTATTTTCATCATCTACCATGTTTTCTTTTTTTACGATTTGTTTTATTTATTTATCTCTTCCCACCCCCTTGTTGTTTGCACTTGCCGCATCTGTTCGTCTTCTTTGTTTCTTTAGGAGGCACTGGGAACTGAACCTGGGACCTCTGACATGGGAGGGAGGTGCCTAACCACTTAAGCCACCTCTGTTCCCTGCTCTGTTGTCTCTCGCTGTGTTTTGCCTCTTGTGTCTCTTGTCACGTCATCTTGCCATGTCAGCTCCCCGCCTCTGCCCATTGCATCAGCTTGCCATCCCATGTATCCTCTTCAGGAGGCAGTGGGAACCTGTGCCCCCTGCTTTGTTGTGTCTCTCATTATGTTTTTCTTCTTGTGTCTCTTGTTGTGTCATCTTGTTGTGTCAGCTTTGCCACACTTGCCCATCATGCCAGCTCACTGTCTTCTTTAGGAGGCACTGGGAACCAAACCACAGACCTCCCGTTGGTAGGCTTAAGCCCAATTGCTTGAGTGACATCCACTTCCTTATCATGTTTTCTTTTTCTTTTTAAAGATTTATTTATTTCTCTCCCCTTCCCCACCCCCCACCCCCAACCCCACCCCAGTTGTCTGTTCTCTGTGTCCATTTGCTGCGTGTTCTTTTTTTTTGTCCACTTCTGTTGTTGTCAGTGGCATGGGAATCTGTATTTCTTTTTGTTGCGTAAGCTCTCCATGTGTGCCGCGCCATTCCTGGGCAGGCTGCACTTTCTTTCGTGCTGGGCGGCTCTTCTTACGGGGCGCACTCCTTGCATATGGGGCTCCCCTATGTGGGGAACACCCCTGCGTGGCAGGGCACTCCTTGCGCTCATCAGCACTGCGCATGGGCCAGCTACACACGGGTCAAGGAGGCCCGGGGTTTGAACCGCGGACCTCCCGTGTGGTAGACGGACGCCCTAACCACTGGGCCAGGTCCACTTCCCTACCATGTTTTCTTTTTACACGCACATAGTTGATCCCTATGAACTTTATTTTTGTAGATGATCTGAAGTAGGCTTCTGGCTTTGTCTTCTTCTGGGGAAATCAGCAAGGCAAACAACATACCCTATGCCGTGAAGCGGCAGAGCCACCTTAAACACACAGCACATTCTTATTTTTACTTTTTCTTTTCTTTTTAAAACTTTTATCTTTTCCTACGCATCACATTCTTACCTGTTCCCAAACATGCTTCTGGATCCCATCTTGTCCTGCCCAACCCCGGATGTTTTCCCGAGCCAATGCCCTACTGTTTGGATAGGAGCAAATTTTGCCACGTGGCAGGGCAAATCTCCCACGCTCCCTCTTCTGCACAGTTCTTGACCTTCGATGCCCTTTGGAGGTGGGTGTGGCTGGACTTTCAGGTGCCCCCCGCCCGCTGGTACCTGTCCCAGCACCTGGTGCGAGGGATGGCGTAGGGAGCTGAGAGATAGCGTTTTAGACAAGCTGAGGTCCCCAGGAGAGGCGCTGGGCTGTGGCTGTGAATCTGGAGGGGACGTCCCTGTCAGCGGTGGTTGAAATCAGGGGTGATTGCTTCGGAAGCGTGAGAAGAGACCTTGCACCTGGACTTGAGGCATTCTGCCGTGTTACCCGCAGTTTAGAAGGCATCTCTCTTCTAATGCCTGGGTGCTGGCTGTCATTGCCGCCCCCCACCCCTGCTGGACAGAAGCTCCCTGGCACAGGACTTGGGTAAACTTGGTGCTTGGTAGAAGCACTTGGCTGGTGTGGGTGGAGGAGGGGGTCTGGGTGCCAGTTGCTTGCCGTGTGATCTGGGATGTGTCACTTCTCCTTTCTGATTTCTGGGTCCTTCTGCTGAGAAGGGGGACGTTGAGCCGAGGGGACGTCTGAGTCAGACCCCTGCCCTCCCTGAGCCTCTGAGTCAGTGGGAAGAGGCAGGACGGGCTGTTAGCTGCCTAGTCTGTCGAGGGTCTGGCACTTCCGAGCTGTGACCTTACTTAGCCTCTCCGAGCATCTGTCACACAGTCCTCTGAGAAACGGGGGTGACAGGGGACCCCAGCCTCGCAGGTCAGGATTCGCAGTGACGATTTGGAAGCGTCACGCTTGGCTCCTTGCCATATCTCGTAAATGCCAGCCGGAATACAAGGCTGGCATTTTGCCAAGATCCCTTTGTCCCATTATAACAGTAACACGCGCATCTTGCAACAAATTCCACGATAAAGGAGCAAATGGAAGGCGCCCTTGCCCCGTCCCTCTCTCCGGAAGTAACCTCAGCTATGTTTTGTTCTAGTTGTCTTTCAGCTGGAGCCACACAGTTGGGTGCCTGCCCTGCAGCAGCTGAAGTGGCAGTTGAGGGTGGACCCTCCAGAACGGTTTCTGTGGATTGCTTTGGCCGGGTGGCTGTGGGACATGGGTGTTACCCAACTCTTCCCCAGAAGGGAACTGGGTGTTCTCCAGCTCAGGGCTCAAGCTCAGGGCAGCCACTCTGCTTTCAGAATTCCTTGTAAGAAACGGGCCCTGAAATCATTCTGCATCCAGAAGATTTTCTTTTTATAATTTTTTATTTGTTTCTAAAAGATACATAGATCACACAACACGTTACATTAAAAAACATAGGAGGTTCCCATACGCCCCACTCCCTAGATTTTCTGCATGCCAATTTGCACAGATGTTTAAAAGGCGGGGGTCCAGGTACCGCCACGGCAGTGAATGATCGAATAAGCCAGGAAGAGGCTGGTGACATAGGGTGGGAGCTCTGTGACCGTCCAAAAGAAAGACAGCCCTGCTCCTGGGAATTTATCCTGTTTATTTGATAAGCATTATCTGCACCCATAGGAAACGAACGTCTAGGGTTATTTCTTGCAGCACTGTTGGAGCATAGCAAGCACGTTGGCTAATCCAGGGGAGGCTTAGCTGGTGGCTGGCTGAATGGGTGGCCACGGCAAGGTCTTTGTGGCCACAGAAAGAGCCCAGATTTTCTCCCAAGAGCTGGCAAGGGCAGATCCTCACCCTCTGGTATAACAAGCAGAAACAGGAAGATGCAAGCTTTTGGGAAGACGGAGAGGTTTCGTATCTTGATCGTGGTGATGGCTGTATGCCAGGAGTTCTTAACCCTTCTTGTTCCATGGACCCCTTTGCCAGTCAGGTGAAAACCACAGACCCTTTACTGAGTCCACACTAGACTGGGTATTATTTAGTAGATACATCACTCTCGCACCAACCCATCCCCACAAGAATCATGTTGTGTTTTTAAAAACTTCAATTCAAGCTCATGGACCCCTGGCTAAGAACCCTTGCTTATGCATTTGTCAGATTCGTCTAACTGTATCTTAAAATGTGGCAGTTGTTCCTTAGTGAAGTTGATCTTTTTAAAAAGCAAGGTTCATTAACAGCTCTGAAACAGACATCTGAACATGACTGAAAAGGGGAAATGTTAGAATGTGCATATGGTAACAGAATAAACATTTAAAAAAATTCCATGGGGGAGCGGATGTGGCTCAAGCGGTTGAGCTTCTGCTTCCCACAAATGAGGTCCCAGGTTTAATTCCTGGTTCCTGGTGCCTCAAAAAAAAAAAAAAATCCATAGAATGGAAAAATCACTACAAAAACAGTGAACCCTAAGTTAAACCATGGACTATAGTCAATAGTGCAATTATAAAATTATTACCACACTGTCGATGTGGGAGGAGTGGGGGGTATGGGGAGTGGGGTATATGGGAACCTCTTATATTTTTTAATGTAACATTTTGTGTGATCTACGTATCTTTAAAAAAAGATAATAAAAAATAAAGGGTAATAGGGAAAAAATAATACAACCACCTATGATTTTATTTCTATAGAAATGTTCCCTTATGGTTTTAAAAATGAAATTTGGATGGATTGTATGCTGAGTGAATATATCTTAATAAAGTGCTTAACAGTGAGAAAAATTATAAAAAATATGCTTTCATCAATTATAACCAATGTTCCACACCAATGCAAAATGTTAATATAGGGTGGTGTATGTGAATCCTGTATTTTATGCATGATTGTTTTCTAAACCCACAACCTCTCCAATTAAGAAAAAAGGAAAACCCAGCAAGGTGACTTGTATGTATATGTTACCATAATAAAAAAACGTTATATATATGATAGGGTTCATTGCAAAGAATAAGAAAGGAAGGTAGAGATCCGTGGGAAAGCAAGGGGAGAAAAACATTCACATTTGCTTTCATTTGCACAAACAAGTACAGGAAGGAAACACAAGACATTAACAAAAAGTTGTTTCATTTTCAGACAGGGGGGAGGAAATGCAGTGAACTGGGACAGGGAGGAGGGGGAAATGTTTCACCTTTTTATAAACAGATTTTGGAACCATCTAAATGTTTTACTGATTCCACCTTCCAATGAACAACAACAACAACAAAAAAAACATGTTCTGAGAGGAACCATCTAAGAATGGAAGGAGAAAGAGCCATGCACAAGTATGTGGCAATTGTGTTGCTTTGGTTGTAAAAAACGGGGACAGGGTTTGATAAGGGAGGCAGTGGAGGAAACAAAACAATACAACGGTTACCCCATAACCCAGGGAAAGAAGGGGGGCCCTTGGGGGGCGGGGCACAGACCTGGCCTGGGAGGAAGAGATGCTTTGTGCTGCCCCCTTCTTGCTGCGCGGTTTTACTGAGAATGGTATCTATGTAGGAGGCCAGTTGGTTATGAAATGCGAGCAGTGTCCAACACAGATGATACAACTGGGCAGTGAGATGAGGACAGGGGTGCTCACGGCACACTTCGGGTGCTGGCAATTTTATTTTTTTATTGAACGGCGGCAACGGAGGGATGCTTGATTCAGGAGGAAGCTTTCCCCTCTGCCCCCCCCCCACCACCCACCACTCAGGTGTGGCACTCCCCCCGGCGCGTGTCTGTGCCTCTTTCACCTACGCAGGTGTCTGAGACATCACAGCCACAGGGTCCCCCCGGTTCGTCTGCTTTAGTCCCCCCTTCTGCTCTGCCCCCCCCATGACAGAACCAAGGAGAAGCCTTGCTCGTGGATGGGGGTCCCAGCAGGGCTGGCCCACTGTGCCTCGGGCCTCAGGGCAGGTCCCTCGCTGCGACTCAGGGTCTGGCTCTCCTTGGCAGGCTGGTCTTGAACAGGGATTTGCCCGAGGCCTCGATGTAAGTGACGGTCATTTCCTTGGGGCCCACCTCTATGTAGGCGAAGCCCCCCAGCGAGTCCTCCACCCCGTAGTGGAAGCGCAGGTAACCGGCGGGAACCTTGCGCTGGTGCTGCGTCGAGGGGTCCATGAAATTCCCAGCTCCGCTCAGCACGTAGCCTATGCCGTTTTCGTCCTGCAGGTACTGCGGCGGGGAGAAGGGACAAAGGGTGGGTGGCGCCGCCAGCCCCGCCAGAAGGCTGATCGCCGGTTCCGTATGCACCTTGGGTCCAGGGTCAGGCCCATCACTGACCACCTCTGGGATGAGACATCTAACCCCTGTGTGCCTCAGTTTCCCCGCCCATAGTAGCAGTATATTAACAGTTCCTTCTTCCCAGCTCGAGCCCTGAATATGCAATGGGCAACTGGCTGCTGCGTTTTCCCCAGAAAGAGTATAGAGTTTGAGGAAGAATGTTAGCTTTTGGAAGGCCACGGGATGTCCTCCGAATGGTGCCAGCGCTGTGGCACGCTGGCTGGGGAGGGGGTCTCCACCCTCCTGGGCTCCCCACCCCCTGCCCCGTCCACCCCCTGCAGCCCCCTCACCTGCAGATTGTGGTCGTGGCCGCACAGGTAGGCGGTGACCCTGTACGTGGCCAGCAGCGGCTGCAGCTGCTTGACGAGGCAGTGGGTGGGCCCGTGCTCGGCCACGGACCACACGGGGTAGTGGCCAGCCACCAGCACGTAGTCCTCCCTGGCCGCCGCCAGCTGCTTCCTGAGCCAGGCCAGCTGTGTGCGCGCAAGCCCCAGGTCCCGGGGCCTCTCGGGCTGCTGGCTGAGGAAGTCATCGGAGTTGCCACACAGGGTCACCGTGTCCAGCATAAAGATGGCCACAGACACGTTGGTCCGGGGAACCTTGAAGCGCAGGCGATAGAAGGGGCTGGGGAAGTTCCTGCAGTCCGGGGAAAAAGGAACAGAGACCATGAGTGGCCATCTGGGGCCAGCTGGGTCTGCGGCCTTCTGGTCTACCCAGGGCCAGGAGGGGCCGGGGACAGCTCACCAGCGCTTGGAGATCTTGGAGTAGGCTATTTGGGCAGTGACGTTGCCAAGATGATCGTGATTGCCGGCCAGCACGTACCAGGGCACGTTGCGGAGCGGGCGGGCGGAGAAGACGGACTCAAAGGTTTCCTACAACAGGAGAAAGTGTCTCCCATCCCAGAATCCGGGGCCTGCCCTCGTGTGTCCCCGCACTGCGCCATGCGCAGGGGCGGGGGACGCGCGAGTCCTCCAGTGCCTCAGGCCCCCTTGTCTGCTTTGCGCTGCCCTTTCCGGCTTCTCCCCACTCCCCTGCTCCCCCCCGGGGGACCCTCCTGGCGCCCACCTGGAATCTCTTGTCGCTGGCATCCTGCACGCCGGTGAAGTAGAAGTTGTCTCCCAGCGACAGGATAAAGTCTGCGCCCATCGTCTGCGCCGTCCTCGCCATCTCCTTGGCGCTGGCCACCTCGCGGGCCGTGTGGTAAGGGGCGTTGGGGACCCCTCCCCAGTCTCCCACGGCCATGAAGCGCAGGGCGGGGGCCGCACCCTCTGCCAGGGGGAGCCCCAGGAAGGCTTGCAGGCACAGAGTCAGCAGCGCCATCCGTGCGTCCATCTGGTAAAGAGATGTGTGTCCGGGGAGGAGGCGGGCGCGGCTTGGTGGGGACCCGGGGGTGCCCGAGTTCTCAGGGTGCCAAGGCCAGAGCTGGCTGGGAGGGACAGTGGGTGGGTGGAGGTGCAGTGAGGGCTTGAAGGGGGACCTGTGCGGGGACCCCCTGCCCAGCACTCACCCTGGAAGCGGGCACCAGCCCGTCAGCAGCGGGGGGTCTCCAAGAGGCAGATGAGCTCCGGGGCAGAGAGCACGAGGCTTTATTCCCTGGGGCGGAAGTGGGTGGTCAGTGAGGGTGATGCGAATTCTCCACTGAGTGTCCCAGAAAACCTTCCCCAGGTCACGTGAAGTGGTACTTCCCCAGCGCCGCACGCGGGACGCGGGAGCCGGGGTCTGCGCGCACAGGCGGGCTCGGCCTGCGTGCCCGTCCCGGCCGTGTTCCGCGCTGCCCGTGGACGCGCGTGTCAGCTGTCGTGGGTGTGCAAAGTGTCCCGTGGCCCCGTGCTCGCGCCACGCCACTGCCTTCCCCGAGGACGCGCCTGCCCGCGCGCGTTTGGATGCCCGCGTGGACGTGGCAGGGCGGGTGCGTGCTGTGTGCGGGAGAATCCCGCGTCTGCGCGGGCGGAGTCCGCAGGGCTCCCCCGCGCATCCGCGACGTGTGTCTGGGTTCTCGCGTGGGGCTCTGTGCGTATCTGCGAGACACCGGGAGGTGCGGGTCCCGTGGTGCGTGCCCGGGGCGCACCGCGGGCGGCTGAGGTGGAGCAGTTGTGTGTCTGGGACGTGACGTGTGTCGGGCCACATCTGCGCGTGGGAGGCTGTGTCCCCCGGTGGGGGCCCCCCCACAGCAGCCGCCTTTCTTTTCCAGGAAGTCCTGCCCGCGCTCCTCCCTCCCCCACGTTCCCAGGCTGGAGGCAGCTGTGATCTGTCACGTGCTGTCTGCCTGTTGACCTTGGTACCCTCAGGCCCTGCGGTGACCCCGCCAGCCGCCTCCGGAGGCCCCGCCCCTCGGCCCGTCCGACCTGCTCCACTCGTCCCCGCCTCCCTCCTCCGCGCCTTGCAGGGCGGGGACACGTCCCCCTGCGCCCCGGCGCCTCGGCTCCCCGCGAGCGCGCAGGGAGGGGGGCGGACCCCTCGTTTAACCCCGAGGCCCAGAGAGGGGCGGTGATTCCCCCCGGGTCCCCCAGCGCGCAGGACCCTCCGCGTCCCCGCTCCCCTCCAGCCGGGGGGACGCGAAGGAAGGAAGTGGGTCACGAGGGCAGGCGGGGACCCCTCCCTCGAGGCCCGGGCGCCGAGGGCCGCGGGGTTCCCCGCCCGCGGCTGCGCGTCTCACCTGCCGTCGGCGGGGCTGGGGGCGCGGGCGGCCGCGGTCAAGGTCGGCGGGGCGCTCGGGCCCGACTGGCCCAGGTGAGAACCCGCGAAGGGAGGCCGCGCCCCCTGCCCCGGGACTCGGCCTCCTGCCCCCGCGCGCCTCCTACCTGCCCCCGCGGGCCGCGCCCCGGAGTCCCGCGCGGTGGCCCCCACGCCGCCACGCTTCTCGGGGCGCGCGTCCCTCGTTCGCAAAACGGGGACGCGAACCCCCGGAGTGGCACGCCGGCCCGGGGGCCCGGTTTCGTCCCCCTCCCCACGCCAGCCGGGCGGGCCCACAGCCCTCGGGTCGCCGTCCTGGGTGGGGCCACCCAAAGCAAACTGGGCGGGGTCCCGGGCCAGGCTTCGGGGAGGAAGTCTTGCCTTCTCCACTCTCAGTTTCCTGGTCTTGAGAATGGGTACTTTAGAAAGGTCAAGGGTAGCACAGCTGATAGGATGATATATTTGAAAGAGGCTCCAGAGGGTGTCATGGCAGAGTTGTGCATTCATCGCTTCAGCATTTTCATTAAAGGAAAAAAAAAAAAGGGGGTTCAAATGGGAAACGCTATGCTGTATTTATGTTACTACAACTGAGGGGGTAATAATTTAAAAATCTCCCTGTCGAAAGAATTCCAGTGTCAGTAGGTATTTTCTCCGCAGGAGCTGGAGCGTACCCTTCTCCGGCTGTGAATATGGATTGGACTCAGACACTCATCCGAAGAATAAAGTAAGGGGCAGGGAGAGGGAAGAAGAGATGAGATGTGGGGGCATTTTTGGGACTTGGAGTTGCCCTGAATGATATTGCAGGGACAGATGCCGGACATTGTATGTCCTGCCATCACCCACTGAATGGACTGGGGGAGAGTGGAAGCTACAATGTAAACTATTATCCATGCCGTGCAGCAGTGCTCCAAAATGTGTTCCCCAAATGCAACGAATATATCACATATCACGCTGATGAAAGAGGTTGTTGATGTGGGAGGAGTGGGGGGTGGGAGGTATGTGGGAACCGCTTATATTTTTGTAACATTTTGTATGATCTATGTATCTTTAAAAAAGAAAAAGATTTTAAAAAAAGGGGCTTTTCAGTGGAGACGGCGGGCAGCCCCCGCCTTACCCAGGAGATCAAGGTCAAAGTTACTCGTGCTCAGTCTTCCTTATTACGTGCCCCTGATCTGATAAGAGGGGCACCCGGCCTCTGTGATCTTACCCCAGACCCATAACCGCGGTCTAATCATGGGAGAAACAGCAGATACAGTCAAACTGGGCGGCATTCTGCAAAAGGCCTAACCAGTCCTCTTTCACAGTGTCAAGGTCCTGAGAAGACTGAGGAACTGTTAGAGGCAGGAGACCGAGGGAAACAGGAGCACTAAATGCCGTGTGGGATCCTGGACGCTGGCCAGGAAAAGGTCATCATGAAATCCTCATAAAACCTGGCGTGTTCCAGAAGAGCGATGCCCAAGGTTATTTTCTCAGTTGTGAAAAATATTTTGTGGTTTATGTAAGCTGTTGACAATAGGGGAAGCTGGGTGTGAGATCACCAGAGCTCCCTGCACCGTTTTTGCTATTTTTTTTCCCTGTCAATCTACGATTATGACAAAATGAAAATACTTTAAAGTGGGCATGATCCAAGAAACTTAAAAATGCAAGCCGTCAACATTTGTACGTGCCTGCTCTAGGCTCCGTATTCACAGCAGGGAACGAGAGGGACAAACATTTTTTTCTGTTCTGGTGGAGGCTGGCATTGTAGAGGAATTTACATTCTACCTATTAATTATGCACCCTATTTTGACAGGGGGGAGGGGAGGCATTCCCTTTGCATTTGTCTATTTTTATATACTGTTGGAATTTCGTCTTGAAAAGCTCATTGGTTATTTTACCAGTGAAATAAACACCGAATTCCTCCTCCTATATCTATAGTAAAAAGGCCAACAGATGGGACAGACTTCCACCCCACATTCAGGGCAGGGGTTGTTTTTTTTGGGGGGGGGCAAGAGGGGGAATGAAATTAGGATTAGGGACAATTTAATCCCTGCTGTTTTCTTTCTTGCACCAAAAAGAGGAAACAAATCGATGTGAAGCAGTTACATTTGCTTCTTCATGTGGTGGGTACGGAGGGTGTTTAGGGACTCTCTCCTGTGCTTTCCTGTATCATTTATTTCCTGGATACGTATCATTTTTTTGGAACCATACAATATGTCACACAAGATATTTGGTTCATGGTAACGCGATCGCGCAGCACGTGTCCTTTTGTGCCTGTCTCGCTTCGCCCCAGGTTCATCCGTGTTGTCATCGGCTTCACGACGTCACGTCTTCTTACATCTGCGTTTTTTAAATGAAACAAGACGAAAGCGTGTGCACGCGATTAAATAAGCCACCCCTTGCGAGGCAAGGCAGGCGCGTGTGGATCCTTTCACCGTGTGTTTGTGGCGACCTCGTGGGCTCAGAAAACGCTCTTCTCCCCTGAAGCTGTCATCTGCTGGTCTCCTGTGTAGGTGGATCAGGATTGTGCTCACTGCCTCCTCCCTTCCCCTCCACCCTTCCTCTCCCAGGACAGGGGTAGATCTCGAGTTGGTCTCCTTTGTCTTGGCCCTGGGCTCGCCTCTCTCCCTTTTCCTCTGGAGCCCAGGCACCTGCTGAGCTCAGGACCTTTGCACACACTGACCCACCTGCCTGGAGCATCTTCCTTTCCCGGAAACCTGCCTGGCTCCTTCCCCGTGCATTCTGGTCTCTTATCTCTAATGCACCCCCACCTCTGCCTGACCTCTATCCTGCTGCCGTTTTCTCTCCCCCTTATCACTCCGCGACAAACCACAAGCTTATCTTGTCTTCTGTATGTCTTGAGAATAACCTCCGCAGAGACAACAATTTTCTGTCTTGTTCCAGGCTGTTTGCCTGGCCTCTAAAATCGGGAGCACAGACAGTGACTGCTCAGTCATTATTTTTTTTTCTCTTCCCGTCTGAGTAAGCGGCTTTCCCCCCACCCTGCTGGCCTCACCCCTTGATTGGATTGGACCGTCCTCTTTACAGGTTCATCCCATCGTGTTGCTGTCCTTGTTTGAACATCTGTCCAGGGCACACCTGTCAGAGAGAAGATTGGATTCGGCATCTCTCCTCCCGTTTTGGTCACCGTGCTCAGTCACATTTAGGTCAGGCGTTTCCAAGCCAAGGACGACGGTACTGGCTGTTTCCGTCCACTGACTGCCTCCCACCCCCCCATATCTTCTTGCCATTGAGTTCCCGCTTAAACGCCACCTCCGTGAACCACCCTGGCACTCTGCCTCAATAGCCTGGCACCCACTGCCCAGTCTCTGGTGCCCCCCCAAGCAGCCTCCCACCCCACCATCCCAACCGAGAGCTTCTGTGAAGGCAGGATTCGGGACAACCAGTGTTTGCTCATTGCTTGCTGCGAGGGTGTGTGTGTGACGTAAGCGTGAATTCTGATGTGGATGGCTTAGTGAAGGGAGGTGGGTGCCCAGTGGGTAGCTGTGGTGTGACGAGAGCTGGAGGTGGGAGGCTGGTGGCTGGTGTTGGGAGGTGGGGGCCAGGGGCCCAGGTGTGTGGATCAGATCTGCAGGGCGACTGGTTTGGAGGAATGAGTCTGAGCTGTGTTTTTAAAAAGACCAGTCTTGAGCAGATGGAGCTCAGTGGTTGAGGGCCTGCCTCCCATGTATGAGGTCCTGGGTTCAATTCCTGGTACTTCCTAAAAAAAAAAAAGACCAGCTGGAAAAGGTCGAGTCAAAATATTTTCTAGGGAAGCGGATTTGGCTCAACTGATAGAGTGCCTGCCTACCATATGGGAGGTCCAGGGTTCAAATCCAGGGTCTCCTGACCTGTGTGGTGAGCTGGCCCACGTGCAGTGCTGATGCGCATAAAGAATGCTGTGCCACACAGGGGTGTCCCCCATGTAGGGGAGCCCCACTTGCAAGGAGTGCGCCCCGTAAGGAGAGCCACCCAGCGTGAAAACAAGTGCAGCCTGCCCAGGAGTGGCGCCGCACACACGGAGAGCTGACACAACAAGATGACGCAACAAAAGGAGACACAGATTCTGGTGTTGCTGGAAAGAATGGAAGTGGACACAGAAGAACACACAGCGAATGGACACAGAGAGCAGATTCCAGGGGGGTGGGGGGAGAGAAATAAATAAAAAATAAATCTTTTTAAAAAAGGTTATTTATTTCTATGTCTATGTCTCAATCTATATCATCTATCTCTAAATATCTATAACTATAAATTATCTATAACTATAAATTATCTATAACTATAGATCTATAGATCTATCATCTATCCATCCATCCATCATCTATTTTTCTCCCTATATTATCCATCCATTCATCCATGTATCCATCTGTCATCCATCTATTCATCTATCCATCTATCATCTATCCATCCATCCATCCATCATCTATCCATCCTTTATCCTTCCTTCATCCATCCATCCATTCATCATCCATTCATCCATTTATCCATTTGTCATCCATCTATCCATTTATCTAGCCATCATCCATCCAAAATTTATCTTTCTCTGCCTATCTCTATCATCTATCTTCTTTTTTTAAAAAAGACTTATTTTGTTTTTTCTCTCCCCTTCCCCCTGTCCCAGTTGTCTGTTCTCTGTGTCCATTTGCTGCGTGTTCTTCTTTTTCTCTGCTTCGGTTGTTGTCAGCGGCACAGGAATCTGTGTTTCTTTTTGTTGCGTCATCTTGCTACGTCAATTCTCTGTGTGTGCGGCACCATTCCTGGGCAGGCTGCACTTTCTTTTGCGCTGGGCGGCTCTCCTTAAGGGGCACATTCCTTGCGTGTGGGGCTCCCCTACGCGGGGGACACCCCTGCGTGGCAGGGCACTCCTTGCGCGCATCAGCACTGCACATGGGCCAGCTCCACACGGGTCAAGGAAGTCCTGGGTTTGAACCGTGGACCTCCCATGTGGTAGACGGACGCCCTAACCACTGGGCCAAGTCTGCTTCCCATCTATCATCTATCTTCAATCATCTTTCTGTACCTGTCCATTTTTCTACCACCTACCTTTACCTACCATCAAGCATCTTAATATGTGGCATGAGCAGTAACATGAACAGAATACAATGTACTTGTAACCTAGCTAGCACCTTACAATAGGCATAAATTTTAATGGAAAAGCACATGGCCCTGTCAGGTTTAATATTACCCAGACCTTTTACTTCTCTTTCTTTGTATCTTTATCATGCTTCACTCATTCTCTATTCTTATAACCATGAAACTTAGAGGCACCAGGCACAATATGAATCTTTTTTAAAAACTTTATTTTCTATGTTTAATAACTGAAAATATAAACAATTAAAAATTAAAGTGAAAACATTGTTGAGTAAAAACATACATTTCTCATTTAAATGTACTGGATACATATATATATATATATACACATTTTATGAATCATACAATATGTTACACAATACACAATATGTATCTTTTTTAATTGTACTTTTTAAAAGATACATAGATCATGGAAATGTTACATTAAAAAATATAAGAGGTTCCCATATACCCCATTACCCACACCCCCACTCCTGTCTTATCAACAACTTCTTTCATCCTTGTGGCACATTCACTGCATTTGGTGAATACATTTTGGAGCACTGCTGCAGCACATGGATTATAGTTTACATTGTAGTTTACACTCTCCCCCAGGCCATTCAGTGGGTTATGGCAGGATATATAATATCCAGCATCTGTCCCTGCAATATCATTTAGGACAACTCCAAGTCCTGAAAATGTCCCCACATCACACCTCTTCTTCCCTCTCCCTACTCTCAGCACTGTCTCACAGGTAGCTGGTTAATGAAATACCAGGCTCAATTACTGGAAAACCCTGAAGTGCAAATAAGAGTGTGTCAAACTCTTCACCCAGCCACCCTACTACTATAGAGGGCCCAAAGTCAGATGCTGAGGGGCCCCTTTTCCACTCCTGCCTCAAAACTCTTAACCAAAACTACTCAAGCAAGCCAGGTTTAAAAGATGAGCCTCTTGTGAAGCCAAACATTGAATGGTTCACGGATGGAAGCAGGTTTATTAAGGAAGAAATTAAAAAGGCAGGCTATGCAGTGGTTTCTCAATTAGAAACCATAAAAGCCAAAGCTCTTCCCCCTGGAACTTCAGCCCAGAAAGCAGAGCTAATTGCCCTTACCCGAAGTTTAAAACTAGCAGCTGGGAAACGGGCTAATATTTACACAGACTCTAAGTGTGCTTTCCTTGTCCTTCATGCTCGCTCTGCTGTGTGGCGAGAATGAGGCTTACTTACTTACTTACCTATTAGGCACAGACAAGAACCTAGATGAAATCCAGTAACACTACTATAGAACTATGGTGACTAGTAATGAAAGAAACTGCAGCATTGATCTGGAGAAAGTGGCCATCTTAGTTGCTGAGGGCAGGGAGAGGGAAGAAGAGATGAGATGTGGAGGCATTTTCTAGCTTTCTTTCAATTCACATTTACGCCCCTGGACTACCCTTTCCAGCCACATTCCCGTTTATAAACCAGCTATTCTATGACTCACTACAATATGTTTCCATCAACTCTATACATTTCCACACGTTTACAGTAAAGTTAATTGAAACTTCTACATCCTTTAAGCATCAGTAGTTCTTCTCAGCCCTCTTATTGCCTTTAGAATCTACTGCCTACCACCAGATCTTTTTAAAATTAAAAATTTTTTTATTTTATTTATTTCTCTCCCATTTCCCCCGCCCCAGTTGTCTGTTCTCTGTGTCTATTCGCTACGTGTTCTTCTTTGTCCGCTTCTGTTGTTGTCAGCGGCATGGGAATCTGTGTTTCTTTTTGTTGCGTCATCATTTGTGTCAGCTTTCCGTGTGTACGGCGCCATTCCTGGGCAGGCTGCACTTTCTTTCACGCTGGGCGGCTCTCCTTACGGGGTGCACTCCTTGCGTGTGGGGCTCCCCTACGTGGGGGACACCCCTGCGTGGCAGGGCACTCCTTGCGCGCATCAGCACTGCACATGGGCCAGCTCCACACGGGTCAAGGAAGCCCGGGGTTTGAATCGCGGACCTCCCATGTGGTAGACGGACGCCCTAACCACTGGGCTGAGTTCACTTCCCTACCACCAGGTCTTGAAAATGTTTTCCTACATTTTATTCTAGAAGCTTTATGGTTCTTGCTTTTATATTTAGGTCTTGGATCCATTTTGAATTAATTTTTGTATAAGGTGTGAGGTAGGGGTCCTCTTTCCTTCTTTTGTCTATGGCTTTCCAGTTCTCCCAGCACCATTTGTTGAATGGACTGTTCTGCCTGAGCTGGGTAGGTTGGACAGCCTTGTCAAACATCACTTGATAATGGATGTGAGGGTCTGTTTCTGAAACATCAGTTCAGTTCTGTTGACCTATGTGTCTATCTTTATGGCAGTACCATGCTGTTTTTACCACTGTAGCTAGGTAATATGATTTACAGTCCAGAAGTGAGAGTCCTCCAACTTTGCTTTCTTTTTGAAGATGTTTCTGGCTATTTGGAACCCCTTAACCTTCCCAATAAATATTCTAATTGTGCTTGTTTAAAAAGTGCTGGTGGAATTTTTATCAGGATTGCATTTAATCTGTATATCAATTTAGGTAGAACTGACATCTTTTTTTTTTAAGATTTATTTATTCTCCCCCCCCTTCCCCTCCTCCCGCTCTGCTGTTTTTGCCATCTGTATTGTCTTCTCTTCTCATTTTCTCTCCTCTAGAAGTCACCAGGGTTCGATCCTGGATTCCTCTGATGGGGTGAGAGGTTCCCTGTCAATTGCACCACCTCAGTTCCTGGTCTCTGCTGTGCTTCACCTTGACTCTCCCCTTGTTTTTCTTCTGATGCGTCATCATCTTGCTACGTGACTCTCTTGTGCGGGCATTTTTGCTCACCATGCTGGCACTTGTGCGGGCACTGGCTCACTGCTCAGGCACGCTTTCTCTTCTTTTTCACCAGGAGGCCCCAGAGATCAAACCCAGGTCCTCCCATACTGTAGGTGGAAGCTCTATCACTTGAACTACATCCACCTCCTGAACTGACGTCTTAATGATATTTAGTTTTCCAATCCGTGAGCATGGAATGTTCTTCCAATTATTTAGGTCTTTTAAAACTTATCTTAACGGTGCTTTTTAATTTTCTGAATAAAAGTGCTTTACATCCTTGGTTTGGTTTATTCCTAAATACTTGATTCTTTTAGTTGCTATTGTAAATGGAATTTTTTCCCTGACTTTGTCCTCAGCTTGCATATTACTAGTGTCTTTTAAAGTCTATTTCATCTGATGTAAGTATAGTTACTCTGGCTTTTTTATGGTACTGCATATGTGGAATATCTCCTCTCAGCCTTTCACTTTTAGTCTATTGGTATCCTTGGGTCTAAGGTGAGTATCTTGTAGACAGCATATAGATTGCTCATATTTTCTTATCCATTCCACCAGTCTGTGTCTTTTGACTTGGGAGTTTAATTCATTAATATTTAATGTTATTATTGTAAAGGTAGTTCTTATTTCACCCATTTTGACCTTTGGGTTTTATTTGTCATATTTTATTTTCACTCCACTTTTGAGATTTTTAGTTACTTTTAGTGATATAATCTATTTCCAGACTCTCTTCAAAGCTTCTCTCTCTTATCTTTTCTTTTCGGACTGTAGCACACCTTTTAATATTTCCTGCAATTCTGGTCTCTTATAAACTCTCTCAGTTTCTGTTTATCTGTGAATATTCTAAACTTGCCCTCATTTTTGAAAGACAATCTTGTCAGATATAAGTTTCGCTCTTGCAGTATCCCAAATAAATCATACCCCTGCCTTCTCGCCTCCATGGTTTCTGTGAGAAATTGGCCCCTTAATCTTATTGGGTATTCCTTATATGTTATGCTTTGCTTTTCTCTTGCTGTTCTCAGAATTCTCTTTGTCTTTGTCTTTTGACATTCTGGTTAGTACATGTCTTGGACGGATATATTTGGATGGGAGTATGTTGTGCTTCTTGGACATGGAAATCTATGTCCTTCAATAGGGTTGGGAAATTTTCTGCTGTTATTCTTTTTTTTACACTTTAAAAAGTTAAAGTTAATAGATCACAAAGAACATTACTTTAAAAAAGATGAGGTTCCCATATAACCCACTCCTCACCCCCCCATCCCCATCATTTTTATAAATTATATTTTTTGAAGATATATACATCACAAAAAATGTTATATTAAAAAATGTAAGAGGTTCTTGTATACCCCCTACCTCCCCCACCCCACTCTTCCCTCACCAATATCCTCCCCCATTATTGTGGCACACTCATCACACTCAGTGAACACATTTTGGAGCACTGTTGCGCCACCTATTATTACTTTAAATATTCCTTCTGACCCTTTTCCCTTCTCTTCTCCTGCTGGGACACCCATGACATGTATGTTTGCATGTCTCTTGCTGTCATTTAGTTCCTCAGACCTTGTTCATTTTTTCTTTTCTTCATCTGTTCGTTTATATGTTCACTTTGGGAAGCCATGTCTTCAAGCTCACCAGTTTTTTTTTCCTACCTCCTCAAATTTGCTGATAAATGCCTCCAGTGTTTTAAAAATTTCTTTTATTGTACCTTTCATTCTCATAAGATCTGCTCTTTTTCTGTGTATGCTTTCAAATTCTTCTTTGTGCTCAATGTCTTCTTTTTTTCAAAAAAGATTTTTTATTTATTTCTCTCCCTTCCTCCCCTTCCCCCCCACCAAGTTGTCTGCTCTCGGTGTCCATTTGCTGTGTGTTCTTCTGTGATGGCTTCTATCCTTATCAGTGGCACCGGGAATCTGTGTTTCTTTTTTTTTTTAAAGATTCATTTTTATTTATTTCTCTCCTCTCTCCCCCCCATCTGTCTGCTCTCTGTGTCCACTCGCTGTGTGCTCTTCTGTGACCACTTCTATCCTTATCAGTGGCACCAGGAATCTGTGTTTCTTTTTGTTGCATCATCTTTTATGCTTCCCATAAAACATACTTTCAAATGTACAATTCAGCGGTGTTTATTACATTCACGATGTTGGGCTACCCTCACCTCCAATTGGTTGCCAAAACTTCTCCATCACCCCAAATGGAATCGCTACCCATTAAGCATCCTCCTTATAATTTCAATTCAAAAGGTCCCAGACAGTACTGGGGACAGGAATTCAACCGGGGACCTCATGCATGGGTAACGGGCTGTCAATCACTTGAGCTACATCCCGTGAGAAGTCTTGTGTCTCAACTTCTTCACCCTCAGGAGGCAACAAGTATCACTAGATTTTTGTGCCTCCTTCAAGATATGATTAATTGATTTCAGACTTGTAATTTTAAGTTGAAAGATATACAATAATTTCACTCAATTAGGAAGCCGTTCTGGAAAGTCTAAGAGAACATAAGTTCCCCCATTTATACGCTTAATTTTTAGATTTATAATAGCTGCTAAAGACTTCAGAAGGTTTTGCTTGGTGGAGGCATTTTAAGAGTCGAGGATGGGAAGCGGACTTGGCCCAGAGGTTAGGGCGTCTGCCTGCTACATGGGAGGTCCGAGGTTCAAACCCAGGGCCTCCTTGACCTGCGTGGAGTTGGTCCACACGCAGTGCTGATGCGCACAAGGAGTGCCCTGCCACGCAGGGGTGTCCCTGCATAGGGGACCCCCATGCTCAAGGAGTGCGCCCATTAAGGAGAGCTGCCCAGAGCGAAAAAAGTGCAGCCTGCTCAGGAGTGGCGCCGCACACACAGAGAGCTGACACAGCAATATGACAACAAAAAGAAACAGACTCCCAGTGCTGCTGACAAGAATAGAAGCGGTCACAGAAGAACACACAGCAAATGGCCACAGAGAGTAGACAACCGGGCTAGGGGGCAGGGAAGGGGAGAGAAAGAAATAAAAATAAATCTAAAAAAAAAAAAAAAGAGTCAAGGATAAAATAGATTCCACTTACACATGCCATCTAAAAGGTTTAAGCGATTTCCATCTACTAACTTTCTAAAGGGGGCCAAATAGCCATGGAAAGGCCTCCTTGAAAGTGCTGGTCCATTTTTACCAGGTTTATAAATAACACCATTGTTTCCTTTGACCTCAAGGCTTAAGGGAGGTTGTTTCTCAGAAGGTGTAATTTAAATGGACCCTCCATTCACAAAGTAACCCCAAGATGGATTTTCTAGCACCAACGATGTCCCAAACAAACCAAGAGGCTGTCACTCGATTGTTTAATCTGAAAAGACAGTGTGGGGAAGCGGATTTGGCTCAACTGATAGAGCGTCTGCCTACCACATGGGAGGTCCAGGGTTCAAACCCAGGGCCTCCTGACCCATGTGGTGAGCTGGCCCACATGCAGTGCTGATGTGCACGAGGAGTGCCATGCCACGCAGGGGTGTCCCCATGTAGGGGAGCCTCATGAGAGCCGCCCCACAAGAAAAAAGCACAGCCTGCCCAGGAGTGGTTCCACACACTCGGAGAGCTGATGCAGCAAGATGATGCAACAAAGAGACACAGATCTCCGGTGCTGCTGACAAGAATGCAAGTGGACACAGAACACACAGTGAATGGACACAGAGAGCAGACAACTGGGGTCAGAGAAGGGGAGAGAAATAAATAAAAAATAAATCTAAAAAAAAAAAAGTGCGGCCAGAGCAGTGAGTGAGGGGAGAGCAGTTGATGAGGGCAGGAGCTCAGGAGAATGGGGCTTTGGCAGTGGGGGTAAGGGTGGAGCATGCAGGACTTTTGGGGGTGCAGGTGAAGACTTTGTTTTACTTCCAGTGAGATGGTAGCCATAGAGGATTCTGTGTAGAGGAGAGACTGACCTGACTCAACTTTTGCACAATTTCCTCTGGCTGTTGGGTTGTGTGGCATCCTTCCTCCCAGCCCCCCTTTTACTTTCTCTCCCCGCCCCCCAAAAGGGCGCATGCCTGGGTCGGGGTGGCCCTGGGAATGCCCGTCAGAGTCCAGCAACCGCGGAACCGGTCCCAGACCCTCTGTCCTAGGCACTGCTGCCCTCGCGTGGCTGCAGCCTGAATTGCAGCAACGTTTTGCAGTCCCCGTTATCTTCCGTGTCTGCAAAAGTCCCTTCAGGGGCCGCAGAGGAACTTGCGGTGGATCCAGCTGGAGACCACCCCTAAGGAACTGCCAAGGGAGGGATGGTTGAGATTCACAGAGATTCAGGTGCTTGTGGGACAACCTGATGGGAAGCCGGAAACAGCAAGTGGCGACCGCTCTGGAAGATTCTCAGGGGAGTTGTCTTTGGCATCCTCTATGAGCTATGAGGTTTAGAAGAAGCTTTTTAAATTTTTTTTGAAGGCACAATAAGAAAAGACATCCTAGGCAGAGGGAATGAAAAGATTTGTACAGAACAAGAACAACGTATCCTCTTATCTTTTTAAGTAAAAAAAACCCAAAACAAAACAGGGAAGCAGATGTGGCTCAACTGATAGAGCATCCACCTACCATATGGAGGGCCCAGGGTTCGATACCCAAGGCCTCCTGACCTGTGTTGGTAAGCTGGCCCATGCACAGCGCTGCTGCGAGCAAGGAGTGCGCCCCAGAAGGAGAACTGCCCCGTGTGAAAAAAGTGCAGCCTGCCCAGGAGTGGCACTGCACACACGGAGAGCTGTCACTAGCAAGATGATGCAACAAAAAAGAGACGCAGTTTCCCACCTGGCAATACAAGTGCATGCAGAAGAACAGACAGCGAATGGACACAGAGAGTAGGCAACAGTGGGGAAGGGGAGAGAAATAAATAAAAATAAATCCTTAAAACAAAACAACAACAACAAAAAGCTGAATTCTTGATAACTTCCCACCCCATTCCCCTCACCTGGCCCTCCCCAGTTGAACTGATGTCACCACTTAAACCACACACCCTCAAAGTGTCCTGAACTCCTCTCTTATTTTTACTCCTCAGCTGTGTGGCTTTCCCATTGTCCTCCCTGGTCTCCTGACTTTCAATTTCTAGTCCTCCACCCCAGTTCCCAAGGGAAATTTCCTTGCTCCTTCTCTGCTCACACACCTCCCATGGCTCCCCAGTGCCCTTGAGAGCGAGCTTGGCATCTGAAGCCCTGAAAGCTCTGCCTGCCCCCACTGGATCACGCTTATGAACAACTCCAAAAGCAATAACAACAGCACCTACCTGTATTTATCAAGGGGTTACATGGTGCCAGGTTGTTTAAAAGTGGCTTCTCAAGAACCTTGTCATACAGAAAGGTTCAGAGAACATGATACTCATCCAGGTGTGAACGCAATTCTTTCTAATGCCAAAACTCTGGCTTAACCCTAACACTCTGCCTCTTCCATGACAAATCTCTGATATGATGGGTTTAAAAACTTTACTATTTCTTCCTTTGAATAATGGAGCCACGGTTCCCTCCTTCCCCTTGGGTATAGGCTAGACATTTGGGACTCACTTTTTTTTTTTTTACTTACTTTTTAAATAACCTTTTATTTTGAGCTAACTGTAGGCTCACATGCAATTGTAGGAAATAATACAGAGATCCCATATACCCTTTACCAATTTCTCCCAAAGGTTACATCTTGCATGACTCGAGTATTGTATTTCCACCAGGTAATTGACTGATGTAATCCACCCACCTCATTCAGATTTACATACACCCATTAATATGTATGTGTATGTGTTTAGTTCTGTGCAATTTTATCATTTGTAGATACATAGCTGCAAAGATTCTTCACGTCATACTACTCTTTATATAAAGTTTTTTGTTCTTTTGTGGGTTTTTTTTGTACCGGGGCTGGGGCTTGAACCTCAGACCTTGTATGTGGGAAGTCAGCACTCAACCACTGACCCACATCTGCTCCCCTGAATTTTTTTCATTTGCTTGTTTGTGTTTTTGTTTTTAGGAGGCACTGGGGACCAAACCAGAACTTCCCATGTGGGAAGTGGGCACTCAATTGCTTGAGCCACCTCTGTTCCACTTTGTGCTATCCTTTTATAGCCACAGCCCCTATTCCACCCCACCCCAAAAAACGTGGCAACCACTAACCTCTTCTCCATGCCTATGATTTTGTCGCTGCAAGAATGTTACAGAGTAAATTCATACAGTGAATATTTTCCCAGAATTAAAAGAAATGAAGTATTTAAAAAAATATTTATTTGTTTATTTTCCTCCTTCCCTTTTCCCCTCCCCCCACCCTGCTATTTTTGCTGTCTGTGTCCATTCACTGTGTGATCTTCTGTATCTATTTTTTTTTTTTGATCTTCTCTTCCCATTTTTCCTCCTCTAGGATTCACTGGGGTTTGATCCTGGGGACCTCTGATGTGGAGAGGGTTTCCCTGTCAACTGTGTCACCTCAGTTCCTGGCTTCTGCTGCACTTCATCTTGATTCTCCCCGTTGTCTCTGTTTTGTTTTGACATCATCTTGTTTTTTTGTATTTTTTAAAGATTTATTTTTATTTTATTTATTTATTTCTCTTCCCTTCCTCCCCCCCGTTGTTTGCTCTCTGTGTTCATTTGCTGTGTGTTCTTCTGTGACCGCTTCTATCCTTATCAGCATCACTGGGAATCTGTGTTTCTTTCTGTTGCGTCATCTTGTTGTGTCAGCTCTCCGTGTGTGCAGCGCCATTCTTGGGCAGGCTGCACTTTCTTTCATGCTGGGCGGCTCTCCTTCTGGGGCACACTCCTTGTGCGTGGGGGCTCCCCTACGTGGGGGACACCCCTGCGTGGCAGGGCACTCCTTGCATGCATCAGCACTGTGCATGGGCCAGCTCCACACGGGTCAAGAAGGCCTGGGGTTTGAACTGCGGACCTCCCATGTGGTAGGCAGATGCCCTATCCATTGGGCCAAGTCCACTTTCCCGACATCATCTTGTTGCATGACTCACTTGCATGGGCACCGGCTCATCATGTGGACACTTGGCTGACTGCATGGGCACTGGCTCATCATGTGGACACTTGGCTGACTGCACGGGCACTGGCTCACCATGCGGGCACTTGGCTCACCATGTGGGCACTCAGTTCATCATGTGGGCACTTGGCTGTCCACGCAGGCACACTTTCTCTTCTCCTTTTTCAGCAGGAGGCTCCAGGGATTGAACCCAGGTCCTCCCATTTGGTAGGTGGAGGCCTTAGCACTTGAGCCACATCCGCTTCCCAGAAATGAAGCATTGATCCATGCTATGACATGAATGAACTTTGAAATCATGATGCTAAGTGGAGGAAGCCAGTCACAAAGGACCACATACTATGATTCCATTCACATGAAATCTTCCAAATAGGCAAACCTATAGAGACAGAAAGTAGATCAGTGGTTGACTAGGGTTGGGGAGATTGGGGGTTGCTGGCTAAGGGGAATGGGGCTTCTTTTAGGGGTAATGAAATGTTCTAGAATAGATTGTGGTGATGGATGCACAACTCCGTGGATATACTAAATGCAATTGAACGGGTGGAGGGGGGTGTATATGGGAATCCCCTTGTGTTAGTCAGCCAAAGGGGTGTTGATGTGAAGTACCAAAGTCTGTTGGATTTTATAAAGGGTATTTATTTGGGGTAGAAGCTTTCAGTCCCAAGGCCATTAAGAATGAGTTACTTCCCTCACCAAAGTCTGCTACCATGTGTTGGAGTAAGAGGGCTGCCAGTCTCTGCGAGGGTTCAGCCTTCCTTTTTTTTTAATGTTTTTTTTTTGGTCTTTATTTGTTTTTTTAATGGTACATTAAAAAAACATGAGGTCCCCATATACCCCCACCCCCCTCACCCCACTCCTCCTCCCATAACAACATTCTTCTCCATCATCATGAGACATTCATTGCATTTGGTGAATACATCTCTGAGCACTGCTGCACCTAATGGTCAATGGTCCGCATCATAGCCCTCACTCTCCCACAGTCCACCCAGGGGGCCACGGGAGGACATACAGTGCCTGGTAACTGTCCCTGTAGCACCACCCAGGACAACTCCAACCCCCGAAAATGCCCCCACATCACATCTCTTCCTCCCACTCCCTACCCCCAGCAGCCACCAAGGCCACTATCTCCACACCAATGTCACATTTTCTTCGATTACTAATCACAGTATTTCCAGAGTAGAATATCAGTAAGTCCACTCTAATTCATATTCTATTCCTCCATCCTGTGGACCTTAGAATGGCTGTGTCCACTCCACATCTATATCAAGAGAGGGCTTAGATTCCACATGGATGCTGGATGCAATTCTGCTTTCAGTTGTAGGCACTCTTGGCTCAATGGTGTGGTGGTTGACCTTCTTCACCTCCATGTTAGCTGAGTGGGGTAAGTCCAATAAACCAGAGTGTAGGAGCTGCAAGTCTGTTGAGGCCCTGAGCCTGGCTATCACATGGTCAGTCCAGAGATTCAGGTCCCCTGGGTATACATTAAACCCCAGCACCAACTACAGTTCCGGTAAAAGTAACAGGAGAGGCTTGTGGACAAAGATCACATCTGAGTCCAGCTCCATCACAAAGAAACACAAACTCCAAGGTAGGGCCAACTGGCATGGCACTGAACTCCATCTGCCATGACCGTAGAACCTGTGGGTCTCTGTAGCCCTCAGAAGAACGAATACCTGGGGTTGTATCTACTTTATCTGTCTCTGGGACTCTGCTCAGGTGTGCATAAGGGCAACCCCTCTGATAACCTCCTGGCTCTTTTTGGAGACTCATAGCCATATAAACTAATTTGTCCTTTCAATTTCTCCCTTTTATTCAGGTCAAAAAGCATTTTTAACTCCTGGTATTATATGTAGACTGAGATAGTCTGCTGATCAGTTGATGATGTAACTAGAAAATGACCTTGAGTGAGAGTCAACTTGGACCAGTCTTCCTCTGAAGGCTCCGTGGTCCCAGCTTCTTCCAATATCACTGTAGGCTGGGATAAACCTCATCTCTCTTTTTGGGGCTCATCTCTTTCAGGGCTCAACTGTTGTGCTCTCTCCACAAGACCAGTTGTAAAACTGAATGGCTTGGCTCTCTCCCCAGGGCGCCAACGCCAAAATAAGCTAAACTCGTCTCCTCTGCCTTGTGGTTTTCTATGTGAGTCTCCACCCACCAAGGGGGCAGGGACTTAATGTCCTACTGATGTGCCGAATGAAGGCCCTAATCTTAGCATAATTTAATCAAAGGCATCTCAGCTGAATCTAGTACAATCAAAAGGTTATCATGCCCAGAGAAACAGACCAGCTTACAAACATAATCAGTATTTCTTTTTGACATTTATAAAGAATCTCAAACTGCCACACCCTTGTATTTTTTTTTAAAGATTTATTTATTTATTTCTCTCCCCTTCCCCCCAACACCCCTGCCCCGGTTGTCTGTTCTCTGTGTCTATTTGTTGTGTCTTCTTTTTTTTTTTTTTTTCTTCCTCAATGTCTTACATCTTTTTTGTTTTATTTTGTCTTCAAAAAAGTTTTAGGTTACAGTAAAGTCACTTACAGAATACAGGAGACGCCCACAGAACCAACATCCTCCCCATCTTCCTATCTCCTCAGCAATGATCTTTCTACATGTGGATGCTTCATTTACTACAATTAATGTACAAATATTGAAGCATAACTACTAAGCATGGTTACAAATGGTTTATGTTATGGTTTACATTTTATATTGTACACTTTCATAAATTTTTGGTCACATTATGTTTTACATTATGGTTTACATTTTAGACCATATACTTCACCTCCACTTTATCATAGATTTTGCCCATGTGGGTGATGCCTCACAACATTCCTCTACCCCTTCTTTCCTTTAAGCCTTTCTTCCAGTCTCTAGCTCTCTGAGACAGCTCAATTTGCTTAATTCATATCAGAGAAGTCATGCATTTGTCTTTCAGTGCCTGTGTTGTGTCTTCTTTTTTGTCCTTTTTTGTCCGCTTCTGTTGTTGTCAGCGGCACGGGAATCTGTGTTTCTTTTTGTTGCGTCATCTTGTTGTGTCAGCTCTCCGTGTGTGTGGCACCATTCCTGGGCAGGCTGCACTTTCTTTCGTGCTGGGCGGCTCTCCTTGCGGGGCGCACTCCTTGTGCGTGGGGCTCCCCTACGCAGGGGACACCCCTGCATGGCACAGCACTTCTTGTGCACATCAGCAGTGTGCGTGGGCCAGCTCATCACATGGGTCAGGAGGCCCTGGGTTTGAACCTTGGACCTCCCATGTGGTAGGTGGACGCCCTATCCATTGGGCCAAATCCGCTTCCTGGTCTTGGGGTGTTATCTTAGTGGATGGAGACCCACACAATAACTGACAAAATATTAACTCTTCATCCTGGGAAGCCCTGTTACATTCTCTAATAGAGTGGCAAGAATCTCTAGAGTACATGGACAGTGCCTAATGAAAGAGGACAGACCAGTATACCAGGTCCTTGATATTAATGCTTGTATTTATGAACCTTATTCTTATAAAATTGAAACTTAGCCTAGTAATATCTATTGCCTAAGAGTTACTTCCTGAAACCCCCTTGTTACTCAAATGTGGACACTCTCTAAGCCAAACTCAGTATATAAATTCACTGCCTTCCCCTGACCCCTTGCATGGGACATGACTCCTGGGTATGAGCCTCCATGGCACAGAGGGATTATTACCAAGAACCAACTAGTGATGCATTTGGAAAAAAACCTAGGCCAAAAGGGGGGAATATTAAATATAAAAGAGTTTTTATGGCTAAGAGATTTCTAAGTGAGTTGGGAAGTCATTCCAGAGGTTACACTTGCGTCCATCTCAGGAGGACCTCACTGACTGCCACAGTAAACAGTGCCTCAAGCAAGGGGGCTCCTGAGGGCTCAGGAGACATCAAGACAGTATAGGCAGGAAGACAAACCCATAAAATTGACATCCCATTGATGGACTTTACCTTGAAATAAATGATAACTTATTTCCCCTATGTAATAGACTCATTTATAATTTCTTTACACATCGTTCTTCTGCCCCTTTTATTTGAACCTATAATTCACACTATACCTGTTACATATATGTCCCGGAGACTTAAATCGTTGGTCTGTTCAGGTGTTGCTGAGCCCTGAATCTCAGCAGAGTTGAGATTCACCTACTCTCCAGTTCATTGGATTCACTCAGGACAACTAACAAAATGATGATGATGGACAACACCCATCCCCAAAACAAAGTATCTACAACTGCAAGAAAGACAGTTCCATTCTTCTGCCCCATGGGATCTACCCCCTCTCGATTGGAAGCAGAGTGGGCATCACCATCCCCAAATTCTCAGGATTGAGGAATGAAGAAACATAGGAGGGAAATGCAACCAAGGGCCAAAGTAGACTTACGATTATTCTAGTAATGGAAGAACTTGTAACACTGATACAAGATAGTGGTTACCAGAGGTTCTGAGGGGTGGGGGAGGGAAGAACAGGTGGAACATGGGGCATTTTGGGGAATTGGAATTGTCCTGCATGATATTGCAATGACAGATACAGGCCATCATACGTTTTGTCAAAACCTATAAAATTGTACAGTGCAAAGTATAAGTCATAATGTAAACTAGAGACCACGGTTAGTAGAACGCTTCAATGTAACAAATGTAACAAATCTTTCATGTTAATGAAAGATGTTGTTGATGTGGGCAAGTGTGGGATGGGGAGGGGGTGGAGAATCCCCTATATTTTCAATGTAACTTTTCTGTAATCTAAAACGTCTTTAAAAATAAAGTTTCAAAAAAGCCATTGAATGGTACACTTCACATGGTGAGTTGTATGGGGTGTGAATTATATAGCAACAAAGCTGTTGTAAAAGGGAGGTGGTACAAATAGAATCGTGCAGTGTGTCACCCCTTCCTCTAAGCCCACTGGTGTCCTCCTAGGTCATAGGCTAATTTTGTAAGAAACTGCTGTCCTCCTTTCCGGAGGGACTGTACTGTTTTACATTATCATCACCAAGTGGGAGTGGCCCAGTTTCTTCCCATCCTCACCAGCACTAGATGTTATCACTTTTTGTTATTTTACCCAATTGATGCATATGTAGTAAGATCTTACTGTGGTTTTAATTTGCATTTCCTTAGTGGCTAATGATGTGCACCTTTTCATGTGCTTATTAAAAAAAAAAGACAGGAACAGACTCTTTGGTAATATATCTGTTCCTGTCTTTTTTTTTTTAAACAAATCAATTTTACAATTCACCCAAAGCATATACAATCAATGGTATTTGGTATAATCACATAGTTGTCCACTCATCTCTTCAATCATAATTACCGCATTTTCATTATTTCGATAATAATAATAAACAAAAAACAGATAAACAAGAAAATTCTTCACCTCTCAATCTCCCTGTTTCCCATGTTGTACATAGCTGCTATTTCTGGCTATTCTCGCACAATTATTTATTTACTAAGCAGATTTATTGAAGTATATTCACATACTATATGATCTGTCTAAAGTGCATAACCAATGGTTTTTCTTTTAACCACAATGCTGTGCATTCATCATCACAGAAGTTTTAAAATCCTTTCATTACTCCAAAAAGAAAAACCTCACATCCCCTAGCATGCCTTCCCCATAGCCCTACATAACCATGAATCAAATTTCATTTTTATAAATTGACTTGTATCTACATTTTATATATAATGGAATCATACAGTATGTTCATGCCTTTTTTTTTTAAAAAAAGATTTATTTATTTATTTTTATGTATTTCTCTCCTCTACCCCATGTTGTCTGCTCTCTGTGTCCATTCGCTGTGTTTTCTCTGTCTGCTTGCATTCTTGTCAGTGGCACTGGGAATCTGTGTCTCTTTTTGTTGCATCATCTTGCTGCATCAGCTCTCCGTATGTGCGGCGCCACTCCTGGGCAGGCTGCGCTGTTTTCACATGGGGCGGCTCTCCTTGTGGGGCGCACTACTTGGGCACGGGGCTCCCCTGTGCGGGGGACACCCCTGCGTGGCACGGCACTCCTTGCGTGCATCAGCACTGCGCGTGGGCCAACTCACCACACTGACGCTCTATCCATTGAGCCAGGTCTGCTTCCCGTGTTCACGTCTTTTTGCCTATTTTCTATTTGGAGTCTTTGTTTTTATTTTTTAAAATTGAGTTTTGAGAGGTCTTCTGATATAGTCTAGATTCAAGTCCTCTGTCGGCACAAGCTTGCTTCCCAGCAGGGCGCTCTCAGCAAAGTTTTTTTTTTTTTGTCTTTATTTATTTTTTAATACTACATTCAAAAAATATGAGGTCCCCATATACCCCCCACCCCCCTCACCCGACTCCTCTCCCCATAACAACAACCTCCTCCATCATCATGAGACATTCATTGCATTTGGTGAATACATCTCTTTGGATGTCCTATGTCCTACCTTGTTTGTGGAACTGATGCAAAAGCAATTTATGTTCCTAGACAACTTTTTTTTTTCTTTCAGGAAAATGCCATCATTACAAGATTTCAAGTAAAACGCTCGGCCTTCTGAATTTCAATATATGCACAAAATTGTTATTGCAAAGTGTGAGCTGTGCCGTAGAAACACCAGTAGAAACTGTTGCCCAGTCCTGTTTCTTTCGTTAGTTGGATATTCCTGTAACAGTTGCAGACTCCGATAGATGCCTGATGGCAGGGAATTCGAATACCTGAAGTCTTCAATCAGAGGATGACTTGTCCTGCCCTCAAGCCATGACAGCCCATGGAATCAACCCTTCGTTTTTGATGTTGGGAGACATAACACTCACTGTCAGACCGCCAACTGGTTTCTGCAATTTGATGGTCAGTATGTCGTCTACCCATCCTCGGTGGCATTTGCCAGTGTACATGTGTGTTTCCTTTATTGAAAGAATGTTTTTTTTCAATCCTTCTGAAGACAGGCTAATAAGATAGGGAATCAATAGACGGATCTGGAACCTGGCAGAGAGTCCACGTGGACATCGGTAGCCCCCAAGATGGCTGTGGGAGGACCCCCAGCCCCAGGATTCTGCCATCCAGAACAAAGACTTCTTCTGGGAGCTAGGAAAAGCCCCAGGTGTTCCCTAGGGACTTTATCATTGGGTCCTCACTAAGGGATTGATGGGTGGGGTGACCAATCAAAACAGCCAACAGCTGGAGCCCCTCCCCTGCCATTAGCAAATGGGTGGAATAATTAACAGTTTAAAAGCCAGGCACAAACCAGAGCGCTGGCTCTCACCCTGCTCTTTTGCCTCTGGACCCATCCTGCCCTCTGTGTGCCGCTCTCACCATTTTTCCTCTGCCACGTGGCCACTCAAGTAAACCTGGGAATTTATAATCTACAATGGGGGAATTGTGGCTTGTCAATCAGTCCTCTTTATCCCTTTTCACCTCCTTCCTCTCTACCTGGCACTCCTGCTCTGTTATTTTCTCCCATTTCTCTTCCCTCTCTACCTGAATAAATTACTGGCCTAACTCATCTGGCATGCTTTTTTTTTTTTTGTCGTTATTTATTTTTTTAATGTAACATTAAAAATTTTTAAATGTTACATTATGAGGTCCCCATATACCCTCCACCCCCTCACCCCACAGCTCCCCCCATAACAACAACCTCCTCCATCATCATGAGACATTCATTGCACTTGGTGAATACATCTCTGAGCACTGCTGCACCTCATGGTCAATGGTCCACACCATAGTCCTCACTCTCCCACAGTCCACCCAGAGGGCCATGGGAGGACATACAGTGTCCGGTAACTGTCCCTGCAGCACCACCCAGGACAACTCCAACCCCCGAAAATGCCCCCATATCACATCTCTTCCTCCCACTCCCTACCCCCAGCAGCCATCATGGCCACTTTCTCCACACCAATGTCATCTGGCATGCTTTTGAAGTTCATTTCTGCAGCATAGCCAAGAACCTAGATAGAATCCAGGAACACTTCCACATATTATCTCCTTAATAATTTGGATACATTTTTTCAGATAAAAAATGAGTAGAGCAAAAACGACAAATTCGTAGTCATGTTCAAAATTTTTTAAAGGTGAAACTATGTCCACAGTTTCCTTTATTCTGATTGCTTTGGTGGTTTTGAACAGAACTCTTGTCAACTGCTTACTCCCACATTTATTTTTCTTGGGAAAAGAAATGACAGATACATTTTTTTCCTAAGGAATTTTGCTTTTGGTTTTCAAACAGTTGGAAACTACTGAACTGGACATTGTACTATGAAATTAAAAAAAAAATGAATAAAGTGAACTGACTTCCAGGCTAAAATTTCACAGGTTACGTGTGAGGATGGTATGAAGAGGTGATGAGATTTTAAAATTTCGCCATTGCCATCCTTATCAGAAACATTAATGATGACTTCATGACATTGTCTTTCTAAAGTTTGTAAAATGCATTGTTTTTAAAATCATTTCATAATGCATTATTCATTTTCCCCTTTTTCTTTTTCATTTATTAGTTTTTAAAAAAGATATATAGGTCACACGAAATGCATTATTTTTTCCTTTAATTTTTAAGTCTTCATTAAACTTTAGTTATGCAAATGTATCATTTGACAATGACATGTATGCATCACTAAAGTGTGGCTCCATAGCTCAGGGGTTAGAGCACTGGTCTTGTAAGCCAGGGGTTATGAGTTCAAATCTCACTGGAGCCTTGGGAGAAATTTTGGTTTCTTTTTTCCCCAGATTACAACCATACTTTTAAAAAAATTAAACTCTTTATTTTGAAAGAGATGTAGACTCACATGCAGTTGTAAGAAATAATTCAAAGAGACTCCAACACCCAGTAATCCTCATGGTAACATCTTTTTTACATCAATAAAATGGATTTGTTAAAAAATGATTTAAACAATTCAATTTTTTTTAACAAATCACTTTTATTGATACATATTAATAAAGCATACAATTGATCCAAAGTACACAATCAGTGGTATCTGGTATAATCACATAGTTGTGCGTTCATCACTTCAATCATTATTAGAGCATTTCCATTATCTCAATAATAATAATGGACAATAAACAAATGAAAAACAAAAATGTTCATCACCTTTCAATCTCTCTATGCGTCCCCTGCTGTACATAGCAGCTATTTCTGGCTATACTTGCACATTTATTTATTTATTTTTAAGCAGTTTTATTGAGATGTATTTACACACCATACAAGCTATCCGAAGTGTCCAATCAATGGCTTTTTAATCACAGAGTTGTACATTCATCACCACAGAAATTTTTAGAACAATTTCATTACTCCAAAAAGAAAAACCCCACACCCCTTAGCAGTCACCTCTCAATCCCTCTATCCTTCCCCAGCCCTACATAACCATTAATCTAATTCCATCTTTATAAATTGATTTACATCTACATTTTATATAAATGGAATCATACAATATGTTATACCTTGTGTCTGGTTTCCTTCACGTAGTATGCTTTCCCCCCCTGATAGCAACATCTTGTAGCATTAACATACATAATATCTGTTCAGTTTCAAAGAAGAAGTCTTAAATATGCAATATGACCCATATTCTTATTTAACTGAGGTTTTACTATGCTATACAGTTCCACGTCACATTTTTCAGTTTTCCTTAGACTTTCTCTTTCAACCACTGTCATACCCATCTAATAGCATAACTAGTTATAAACATTATGTTGTGCTTTTACCTTTTCTATTTATTTCCAAAGATAAACACGCAATGTTTTTACCAATTCTTAACAAGTTAACCCTCAGCTTTCCATTCTCTAGCCTCTTTCTAGTTTTCTGGTGACACAAATTCTAGTTATTAACGCCATGAGTGTACACAATATATTTAATTAATAACTGCGCAATCATACAGCATTTGTCCTTTTGTGTCTGGCTTGCTTCACTCAACATAATGTCCTCCAGGTTCATCCATGTTGTCATCTGCTTCGTGACTCATTTCTTCTTACAGCTGCATAATATTCCATTGTGTGAATACACCACCGTTTGTTTATCCATTCATTTGTTGCTGGAAACCTGAGATGTTTCCAACTTTTGGCAATCATGAATAATGCCTCTGTAAACATGGGTGTGCACATATCTGTTTGTGTCACTGCTCTCAGTTCTTCTGGGTGTATAACCAGGAGTGGTCTCGCAGGGTCATGTGGCAACTCTATATTCAACTTCTTTAGGAACTGGCACAGTCCTCCACCGTGGCTGCAGCATTCTGCATTCCCACCAACAGTGAGTAAGTGCTCCTGTCTCTCCACATCCTCTCCAGTACTGTGGTTTTCTATCTTTTTAATAGTGGCCATTCTAGAGAAAACATAGAGAGATGAGAGGTGAAAAATTTTCTGGTTTGGTTGTTTGTTTTCTGTTTATTATCATTATTATTATTGAAATAGTGAAAATGCTTTAATAATGATTAAAGTGATGAATGAGCAACTATGTGATTATACCAGATACCATTGATTGTACACTTTGGATGAATTCTATGCTTTATTAATATGTATCAATAAAATTGATTTATTAAAAAAATGATTTGTTTTTTAAAAAAAGAGTGGTCATTCTAATGGGTGTGAAATGACATCTCATCGTAGCTTTGATCTGCATATCACTAATTGCTAGTGATGTTGAACATTTTTTCATGTTTTTTTTTTCACTATTTCCATTTCTTCTTTGGACAAATATCTATTCAAGTCTTTTGCCCATATTTTAATCTGGGAGTTTGTCTTTTTATTGTTGAGTTGTAGCATCTCTTTATATATCATGGATATTAAATCCTGATTAGATATGTGATTTCTAAATAGTCTCTCCCATTGAGTTGGCTGGTCCCTTCTGACAAATGCTTTGAGGTTCAAACGTTTTTAATTGCGAGGAGGCCCCCTTTATTTTTTCCTTTCGTTGCTCATGTTTTGGGTGTAAGGTTCAAGAAACTACCACATGCCACAAGATCTTGAAGATGTTTCCCTACATTTTCTTCTAGTAGTTTTATGGTCCTGGCTTTTAGATCTAGGTTTTTGATCCATTTTCATTTGATTCTTGCATAAGGAGTGAGACAGGGGTCTCTTTCATTCTTTTGGTTATAAATATCCAGCTCTCCCAGCACCATTTGTTGAAGAGAATGTTTTGTCCTGTTAACAGAGACTTGGCAGGTTTGTCAAAGACCAGTTGGCTATAGAGGTGAGGGTTTATTTCCAGACTCTCAATTCTATTCCACTGTCAATGTCTCTATCTTTATGCCAGGACCAAGCTGTTTTGAACACTGTAATTTTGTGATATGTTTCAAGGCCAGGCAGTGAAATTCCTCACACACCGCTCTTCTTTTTTAGAATGCTTTTGGCTATTTGGGTGCACTTTCCCTTCCAAATGAATTTGGTAATTGCGTTTTCTAATTCTGTAATGTAAGCTGTTGGGATTTTGATTGGTATTGCATTGAATCTATAAATCAGTTTGGGTAGGATTGACATCTTCACCAAATTTAGTCTTTCAATCCATGAATATAGAATATCTTTCTATTTGTTTAGGTCTTCATTGATTTCTTTTAGCGTTGCTTTGTAGTTTTCTGACTATAGGTCCTGTACTTCTTGTATCCATTCCACCAGCCTGTATCTTTTGAGTTTAATCCATTCACATTCAATGACATTACTGTAAATGCATTATTTACTTCCACCATTTTTTCCTTTGGTTTTCATATGTCGTATGTTAATTTTGTCTGTCTTTTTACTCTTTTCGTTATCCTTTCTACTATTCTTGCCGTCTACACTCTCCTCCAGACCTCTCTCTCTTCTCTTTTTCGTTAGGGCTAGAAATCTTCAATATTTCCTGCAAAGGTGGATTCTTTTTCACGAACGCTCTTAGTTTCTGTTTATTTGTGAATATTTTAAGCGCACCTTCATATGTGAAGGACAATTTTCCTGTATAAAGACTTCTCAGCTGGCAGTTTTCTCTTTCGATATCCTAATTGTATCATACCACGGTCTTCTCACTTCCGTGGTTTCTGGAGAGAAATGTGTGCTAAGTCTAACTGGGTGTCCCTTCTATGATAAGGTTTCTTTTTCCTTGGCTCTCAGAATTTTCTCTTTATCTTTGACGTTTGGCATTCGGAGTAGTAAGCGTCTTGGAGTAGGTCTTTCTGGATTTATTTTGACTGGGGTACTCTGTGCTTCTTGGACGTGTAAATTCATTTCTTTCATGGGAGTTAGTGGTGGGAGGCCGTGTCACTGCCATTCTTTGATTCCTGGGGCAACCTGTTCTACGTCTTCAGAGTTGTCCCTGTTAGGTGCTCAAATCTGGCCCTGGACCCAGTAATGGGTTGCAGACTGGCTTCCAGGGGCCTCGCGTGGAGGTTGGAAAAAGCCTCTCTTCCTTATTTCCTCACACGCACTTCCTCGGTCGGTCAGCAGGTGGCGATCTTGGGCAGGCCTCTCCGTTCAAAGCAGGGGCCGAGCACGTTCCTTGGAACAGGGCTGGGATCCACCTGGATGGAGGATCCGGTCTGAAACTCACAAATTTCTCTGAGGCTGTTCTGCAACCTTTGCCAGCATCCTTTTCCCTTTTCCGGGGTAGGAAATAATTCCCCTCCTCGCAGCATCCTCAGCAGCCAGTCCTGGTCAGTAGAGAGGGAAATGGAAAGGGTCAGATTTCTGTAGTCCTTTTGCCAGCAAACAAGGCAAGCAAGGGCACGACCCCCTCCAGCCTGGAAGGGCTGGTGGGGCACAGCAGATCAAACACGTGGATCACAGGCTGAATCAGCCTGAGGCTGCGTCTCTCTTTAATTGCCCATTTTTAAAAAAGATACATAGATCACAAAAAATGTTTCATTAAAAAATATAAGAGGTTCCCATATATACCCCCCCCACCCCTCCCACATCAACAACCTCTTTCATCATCGTGGCACATTCATTGCACTTGGTGAATACATTTTGGAGCACTGCTGCACCGCATGGATAATAGTTTACGTTGTAGTTGACACTCTCCCCCAGTCCATTCAGTGGGTTATGGCAGGATATATAATGTCCAGCATCTGTTCCTGCCAAATCATTCAGGACAACTCCAAGTCCCAAAAATGCCCCATATCACATCTCTTCTTCCCTCTCCCTGCCCTCCTGTGTCCACTGTCTCCACATCAATGATACAGTTTCTTCCATTGCTAGACTCATAATAATTATATGATAGAATACCAGTGAGTCCACTCTAATCCATATTTTATTCCTCCATCCTGAGGACCCTGGGATGGTGATGTCCACTCCATTTCTAAATCAAGAGGGGACTTAGATCCCACATGGCTGATGGATTTGATTCCCCTGCTTGCAGTTGTAGACTCTCTCGGTTCCCTGGTGTGGTGGTTGACCATCCTCACCTCCCCATCAGCTGACCTGGGTAAGTCCAACGAACCAGAGAGTAGGTATTGCAGCTCTGCTGAGGCTTAGGGCCCAGCTGGCACATGGGCAGTCCAGAGATTCAAGTCTCCTGAGTATACACCAAACCCAGCACCAACCACAGCTTCAGTAAAAGAGACAGAAGAGACGTGTAGAGAGGTCACATCTGAGTCCAACACCATCGCCTCTCTCTCTCTCCTTTTCTGGGAAGGTGGATCCCTGCGTGCCCATTTGTCTGTAGTAGCTGGCCCAAGGCCAGAGAACTCAAATTGTCTGCTCTTAGCATGGTGCAAGGGCTCCAGCAGCTGCAGCTGCAGCTACAGCCTTCACTTACAGTCTTCCATTGAGATTCTTTTCCTGTGCCCCTCTCTCTTCTGGGTGGTATCCAGCCTTCCGCTGGTGTGCTAAACCCTAGAACATCTTTTTCCAGGCTGTTTCTGCCTGTCCTCTAGCTGTATTTCTGGGAAAGGAGAGAGTCCCGTGTCTTTCTAATCTGCTATCTTCCTGGAAGTTTTAAATGTATTATTGAACTGTTAAGGCCTTAGTGACAAATCATTGCTATTACACAATTGCAGGATGCATTCATTTACTTTAAAATTCTAGTAGTAGTAATTCTGTAATATTTTGCTATTCTCTCCTCATAAATATGTCATTTTTTTGTGTGTCATGTTACCTCAGGATTGGTTTTGAGTTTGTTGGTTTGTGGTCAAACTTTAAAATGAAATACATATGTATGTATTTGGAAAAAAAACTTGCATCAAAGGACTTTATCACAAAAGTGAAAAAAGGGAGAAAATACTGGGAAATCACATATCCAATAAGGGTTTAATATTCAGAACATATAAAGAAGTTCTATACCTCAACAATAAAAAGATAAGCCACCCAATTTAAAAGATGAACAAAAGACTTAAATAGACATTTCTCCAAAGAGAACATACAAATGGCTCAAAGGGCTTATGAAAAGATGTGCAATATCATTAGCTTTTAGGGAAATGCAAATGAAAACCACAATGAGATACCATTTCACAGTCACTAGAATGGCTAATATTAAAAAAAAACCCAAACAAACAGAAATGACAAGTTTTGGAGAGGATGTGGAGAAATGGAAATACTCATTCATTGCTGGTGAAAATGTAAAATGGTGCAGCCACTGTGGAAAAGAGTTTGGCCATTCCTGAGAAAACTAAGAATAGAACCATCATATGACCTGGCAATCCCTCTACCAGTTATATATGCTAAAAAATTGAAAGTAGGGACTCAAACAGATATTTGCGAATTGATGTCTACAGTGGCATTGTTCACAATTGCCAAAAGATGGAAGTAACCCAGGTGTCCACCAAGCAATGAATAAACAAAATGTGGTGTATATGCACGATGGCATATTATTCACCATTAAAGAGGGATGAATTCTTGCAACAATGCCAAAGATGTACTGCATTGATAATGGAGGGGGTATGGGAAAAGTTTGCCAAATGTATGCTACGGACAATGGTTGGTGATAATAGACTGATGATATTATTTCATAATCTGTAACCAATATTCCAGCACAGTGTGGTGTGTTGGTGAAGGGGTGTTGTATGGGAATTCTACACATGTGCATGATTATTGTTATTATCACAACCTTTGTAATAAAACTATATTAAAAAAATAGGGTGGGTTGGGGGAAAATACACCAAATATAAGATACAGACAAGAGTTAGTAGCAATATTTTGACAATGCTCTTGCATAGTTTGTAACAAATGTTTCACAATAATGAAAGGTGTCGTTGGTGGGTTGATGTATGGGACCTCTGTATGATGTTATGCATGTTTATTTTGTAAGTTCACAACTTTTACTATACACTTATTGTTTATGTATGGTCATGTATGAATGATATACTTCACTAAAAAATATAATTAAATAAGGTTGAAGGTCTGGTTCATGTGACAAAATGGATGAATCTTAAAGACATTATGGTGAATGAAATTAGCCCCACACAAAAGGACAAATAGGGTATGATTTCATTGATCTGAAATAATTAGAATAAGGAAATTCATAGAGTTAGAATCTAGGATATATGCTACTAGGGGCTGGGTTGGGGTAGGAAATGGGGAGGTAAGGCTTAAATTGTACAGAATTTCTATTGGGGTTGATTGTAAAGTTTGGGAATGGAGGGTGGTAATGGTAGCACAACACTGTGAGTGTTTTTAACAGCACTGAATTATTATATATGTGAATGTGATTTAAAGGGGAAATTTGAGGTTGTATATATGTTACTAAAATAAGAATTTTTTGTCTTTATTCATTTTTTTAATATTACATTAAAAAAATATGAGGTCCCCATATACCCCCCATCCCCCTCACTCCACTACACCCCCCATAGCAACATTCTCCTCCATCATCATGAGACATTCATTGCATTTGGTGAATACATCTCTGAGCACCGCTGCACCTCATGGTCAATGGTCCACACCATAGCCCACCCTCTCCCACAGTCCACCCAGTGGGCCAGGGGAGGCCATACAGTGTCTGGTAATTGTCTCTGCAGCATAAGATAAGAATTAAAGGATGACACATAGGACTATACAACACAGTGATTCCTACTGTAAATGATGGACCATAGTTAATAGTACAATTATAAAAATGTTCCTTCACAGCAAGTGGATGTAGCTCAGTGGGTAAGCACCTGCTTTGCACGTATGAGGTCCTGGGTTCAATCCCCAGTGCCTCCATGTTCTTTCATTAATCATATCAAATGTATCACACTAATGCAAAGGGTTAAAAATAGGGTGGTATGTGGGGACACACCCTAGTGTAAACTATGGGCTATAATCAATGAGTACAATTATAATGTCCTTTTTTTTCTTTTTAGGAGGTATTGGGGATTGAATCCAGGATCTCGTACAGGTGAAACAGGCACTCAGCCACTGAGCTATACCTGCTCCATGCAATTATAATATTCTTACATCAGTTGTAACAAAGATTCCACACTAATGGAAAGTGTTAATAATGGGTGGGGGGAGAGAATATGGGAACTGTATTTTTTACATGATTTTTCTGTAAACCTACACGTTCTCTAATTAAAAAAATTTAATAAATAAAAAAATAAACTCTTCAAAAAAAATCAACTGGCCATAGATGTGAGAGTCTATTTCTGAATTTTAATCTATCCCATTAATCTGATGTCTATCCTTATGCCAGTACCATACTGTTTTATACTTGATTTTAGCCAAAAGGCCAAGAAGCAATAAAAAAAAAATATTGCTGAATGGCTCCACTGGGAATTGAACCCAGGACCTTCTGTGTGTAAAGCAGATGTGATAACCACTACACCATGGAACCAACTCATACTGCCTTGCTTACTGTAGCATTATATTAAGTTTTAAAATTGGGAAGTGTGTATCTTCCAACCTTGTTCTTCTTTTTCAAAATTGATTTGGCTATTTGGGGTCCTTTGTCTATTTCTGCACAATAAACTGCTGGAATTTTGATAGGGGTTATATTGAATCTGTACGTAATTTGGGGTAGTATTCATATCTTAATAAAACAAAAGCAGATTGGAGATGTAGAACAAAGAATCAGTGAACACGAAATCTTCTGGTCTAATAAGCAGAAAGATTAAAGAATGAAGAAAAGTGAATAGAGACTGAGAGCATACCAATATATGTATTATGGGAATCCCAGACGAAGAAAGAGAAAGAAGCAGAGAAAAGAGGCAAAGAAATAATGGAGAAAACTTCTCAAATATAATGAAAGACACAAATATACACATCCATGACTCAATCAATGCCAAGCTAAATAGTCAAAGAGACCCATACCATATGAGAGTTCCCAGGTTCAGTTCCCCTGAGGTAAAAGGAGGTGTAATATGTGAGCATTTTTGTGACGTAGAATAGTCCTGGATGATATTGCAGGGACAGAAGCAGGACATTCTATATCCTGCCATAACCCACTGAATGGACTAGGAGAGAGTGTAAACTACAATGTAAACTATAATCCATGCTGTGTAGCAGTGCTCCAAAATGTATGTCACAACACACAAAATGTATGTGGCAACAAAAGTGCCACACTGAAGAAAGGTTGTTGATATGGTAGGAGGGGTGGGGTGGGGTGAGGAGTGGCGGTATATGGGGACTTCTTGTATTTTTTAATGTAGCATTTTATGTGATCTATGTATCTTTAAAAAAGATAATAAATAGTAAACAAATTTTAAAAAATACTTGCTAATCGTATTCAACAACACATCAAAGGAATTATATACCATGACCCAGTGGGATTCATTCCAGGCATGCAAGGATGGTTCAACATAAGAAAATCCATCAATACAATACACCACATAAGCAGATAGGAAGAAAAAATCACATGATTATATCTACAGATGTAGGAAAAGCATGAGCTAGCACGCTGTGCCAGGACCACACCCGGCGCCCAGTCCCAGGCCCCCCTCTGTGTGAACGGACCCCTCCCCGCAGACAGAGGCCACCTGGGGGCGGGAGCTGGGCCTGCCACACCCCCAGAGCTTCCCATTAAATGCCTGATTGCAGAAAAAACAAACAAAGAAAAAAGTATTCGACAAAATATAGCACCCTTTTCTGAAAAATCACTACAAAAGATAGGAATATAAGGAAACTTTCTGAACATGATAAAGGGTATATATGAAAAACCCAATGCTAACATCATATACAATGGTGAAATCCCAAAATCTTTCCCTCTAAGATAGGAAACAACACAAGGATGCCCACTATCACTGCTCCTATTTAACATTGTGTTGGAAGTACTTGCTTGAGCACTGAGGCAAGAAAAAGATATAAAAAGCATCCAAACTTGAAAGGAAGAACTCAAAATTTCACTATTTGCAGATAACAGGATTCTATACATAGAAAGCCATGAGAAATCTACAACAAAGTTTCTAGAACTTATAAATGCACTCAGTAAAGTCACAGATTATAAGATCAGTGTGCAAAAATCAGTAGCATTTCTGCACACCAATAATGAGGAATCAGAGGAGGAAATCAAGAAAAAAAATACCATTTACGATAGTAACTAAAAAAATCAAATACCCAGGAATAAATTTAACTAAAGCTGTAAAAGACTTGTACACAGAAAACTACACAACTGTTCAAGGAAATTAAAAAGACTTAAATAAATGGAAGTATATTCCCTGTTCAAGGATAGGAAGACTAAATATCATTAAGATGTCTACCTACCCAAACTAATCTACAGATTTAATGCAATTGAATAAAAATCAACACAGCATTTTTTTTTTTACTTAACTGGAAAAACTATGAAATTTATTTGGAAGGGAAAGAGGACCCGAATACCAAAGACATATTGAAAAAGAAAACTGAAATAGAAGAAATCATATTACCCGACTTTAAAACACACGGGTATATAAAATAAAATTTGGGGTGTTTAAAATTAAAAACAAAAAACAAAAGCAAGAAAAACAAAACACACACAAAAACCCATACTGAAAAGCCACAGTGGTCAAAACTGCACGGTATTGGCACAAAGATAGACACACTGACCAGTGGAACAGATTTAAGAGTTCTGATATAGATTCTCACATCAACAATCATCTGATATTTGACAAGGCTACCAAGTCCACTCAGCTGGGAAAGAATGGCCTTCAACAAATGGCACTTGGAGAACTGGATATCCATATGTAAAAGAATGAGAGAGGAACACCATCTCACACCTTATACAAAAATCAATATGGATCAAAGATCTAAATGTAAGAGCCAGGACCATCAAGACCTTGGAAGACAGTCTAGGGAAGCATCTACAAGACCTTGTAATAGGAAATGACTTCATGGACTTCACACCCAAAGCACAAGCAGAGAAGAAAAAATAGGACCTCCTCAAAATTAAAGCATTTTGCCCCTCGAAGGAGTTTGTCAAGAAAGTGAAAAGACAGGCTATCCAATTGGAGAAAATATTTGGTAACCATCTATCTGATAGGAGCCTAATATTCAGCGGATATTAAAAAATCCTATATTTTGAAAATAAAAAGGTAAAGAACCCATTTTAAAAATGGGCAAGAGATTTGAATAGACACTTCTCCAAAGAAGAAACACAAATGGCTAAAAGCACATGAAAAGATGCTCATCATAACTAGCCATTAGGGAAATGCAAATCAAAACTACAATGAGATACCATCTTACACCCATTAGACTGGTGGTTATCAAAAAAACAAGGGACTATGAATGTTGAAGAGTGTGTGGAGGAATGGGAACTCTCATCCTCTGCTGGTAGGAATGTAGAAGGATGCAGCCATTGTGGAGGACAGTTTGGCGGTTTCTCAAAAACTAGCTATAGATTTGCCATATTCCATTGCTGGGTATGTACTCAGAAGAATTGAAAACAAGGACACAAACTGATATATGCACACCAATGTTCATAGCGGCATTATTCACTACTGCCAAGCTGGAATCAACCCAAATGCCCATCAACAGATGAATGGATAAACAAAATGTGGTATATAGGTACAATGGAATATACTCAACTGTAAGAAGGAATATAGTACTAACTCATGGGATAGCATGGGTGAATCTTGAGGACCTTATGTTGAGTGAAGCAAGCCAGTCATTGAAAGACAAATACTACATGACCACTCTGATATGAAATAAGCAAATCAAGCTGTGTCACAGAGCTAGAGACTGGATGATAGGCTTCCCGGAAGTTGGGGGTAGAGGAAGGTTGTGAGCTGATGCCTATGTGGGTGAAATCTATGATAAAGTGGAGGTAACTAGTTGTTCAGTGAGGGGGTAAGACGGTGCATAGGGGTACTATTTAGTGGGGCTTTGCAGGCTTGAGGGGAGCTAGGGTTGGGAGGATGGGTCAGATGGCCCAAGGATTTGGGGAGTAGGGTTGGGGGGAGCAGAAGAACATGGGGGATTGTCGGGTATGTGGTTGAAACTATAATGTTGAGAAAACTCTTAAGGAAATATAATAAGGAAGGGTTACTTGTTTAAGGTGCTTAAGGGGGCCGTCTGGCACAGGGGCAGACTTCTAGTTGTGAGTGCTCATCTTGTCACAGTGTGTTATATCATTGAGTGGAGACCCATACAATGAGAGGGAAGGTGTACCCCCATCCTGCGGAGGCCTGATGTTCTCAAACATAGGGAAGGGTGTATCTTGAGAACATGGGTGGCTCCTAATGGGGGAGGACAGACTAGAGTGTCAAGCCCTCAGCATTGTTGCAATTATCTATGAATCTTGTCCTTCAAGCAGTGAAGCTTGGTTGTCACTGTGGACCCCGAGGGTTGGGGGAGAGAGGACTAGAACAGATGGAAGAGGGGGCAGTGGGCGGGGACAATAGAAGTGTTCTGCCTGATCGTGCATTGATGGATACAGGCCATGTTAAATTTCACCAAAAAATTTATATAAAAGTGTAGGGGATAAAATATAAACCATAATGTGAACAGCTGACCATGGTTAGTAGTTATGTTTCAATATCAGTTATAACAAATGTAACATCCACATGAAAAAGATCATTAGCAGTAAGGGGGGAAAAGGGGAGGAAGTTGGGTGTATGGAAGTGCCCTATATTCTATATGTGACTTTACTCTGACCTAAAACTTCTTTGAAGACATCTTGAAAAAAAAAAAAAGGTAATATTCTGAGGAAGAAATTGCCATTGTACATACTGGACAACACCTATTACAGTGATGAAAGATAAAATTTTAAAAATTCTGGGAAGCAAGTGTGGCTCAACTGATTGGGCTCCAGTCTACTATATGGGAGGCCCTGGGTTGCTGTCCCAGGGCCTCCTTGTGAAGGCAAGCTCACCTGCACCTGTGGAGAACTGACAGCCTGTGCCCGTGGAGAGCTGACAGCCCACACCAACAGACAGCTGGTGCAGCAGGATGGCATAACAAAGGGAGACGAGCAGATACAGAAGAATACACAGCAAATGGACGCAGAGAGTAGACAGCAAGCAGCAAGGGGGTGGGAATAAATAAATAAAATAAATCATTTTTAAAAAATTTATATTTTTCATTTTTTAATACCCCAATTTTACTTTATTTTAGCTTTTCTAAATTATTATGTATTTTACTTCTAATGTTTAAACCTATCAATACTATTTCATTTTCCTATTAATTGAATTTGGCAATATGTTAGGCTTCATTTTTGAAGAATTTTGGATCACAGAGGGGTTCAGCTGTGGCAGGGGAGGAGCATTGATGTGGGGTGTCATTGATGGGGGGTGGATGGGAGGGACTCTGCCTGGGCATGCATGTAGGGTATATAGATATGTTTGGATGTTCATTGGGTATTGACACAGTGGGTAGAGATTCACATGACAACTCAGGGAGTACTGGGTTCCCATCCTGGGGAGCTCTGCTGCATTCCCCAGTGAATTCAGCAGTCCCCCAGGTGCAGGGGCAATGACCAGTGAGGAGGAATGGTCCAGTGATGGGCCCTTGATACTGATAACTATGCTTTTGAGCCTGTTGCCCTTGATATTTCAACTTGTCCTGGTGTTGCAGAGTGCCTGAGGGTTGCCTCCTGGGAGCCTCCATGTTGCTCAAATGTGGCCACTCTCTGAGCCTAATTCAGCTTATAGGTGCATTGCCTTCCCCCCAGTGTGGGCCATGGCTCTCAGGGATGAGCCTCCCTGGCACCAAGAGATTACTGCCAGGTACTGACAGGTGATGCAACTGGAAAAAGACCTTGAATAAAAGGATGAAATGGTAAAGACAAATGAGTTTATATGGCTAAGAGACTTCAAAATGAGTTGGGAGGTCATCAGAGAGGTTGCACTTACACATGTCTCAGCAGGAGCTCATAGACAGCCAAAGTAGATGACACCCGAGGCAATGGTGCTCCTGAGGGCTACAGGGACCCCCAGGTCCTACAGTCATGGCAGATGGCTCCTGAGTTTGGTGCCTTGCTTGGGAATTTGTGTTCCTGAGTGTGATGTAGTTGAACTCCGATGTGACTTCTCTACATATGCTCTTCAGTCCCTTTTATTGAAATTGTGGTTGGCGCTGGGGTTGGTGTATGCCCAGGAGACTTGAATCTCTGGGCTGTCCGTGTGCCAGCTGGGCCCTAAGTTGCAGTGCAGTTGCAGCATCTACTCTCCAGTTCGTTCGTCTTACCCAGGTCAGCTGACAGGGAGGTGAGGATGGATAACCACCATACCAACTAATCGAGAGAGTCTACAGCTGTGGGCAGGAGAGTACCATCCATCAGCCCTGTGGAATCGAAGCCCCCTCTCAAATGAAAGGTGGAGTGAGCATCGCCATCCCAGGGTCCTCAGGATTGGGGCATAAAGCATGGACTAGAGTGGAATTACTGATATTCTACTATAGAATTGTTGTGACTTTAGCAATGAAAGAAATTATATCATTGATATGGAGACAGTGGCCACAGGAGTTGCTGAAGGCAGGGAGAGGGAAGAAGAGATGTGATGTGGGGGCATTTTTGGGACTTGGAGTTGTCCTGAATGATATCGCAGGGACAGATGCTGAACATTATATATCCTACCATAACCCACTGAATGGAATGGGAGAGAGTGTAAACTACAATGTAAACTGTAATTAATGCTATGTAGCAGTGCTCCAAAATGTTTTCATCCAATGCAATGAATGTGCCACACTAATGAAAGATGTTGATGTGGGAAAAGTGGGGGTAGGGGCATATGGGAATCTCCAATATTTTTCAATGTAACATTTTGTGTGATCTACATATCTTTTTTTAAAAAAAGGGTAAATGACCCAGAGGAATAAATTAGTTTACAAACACAAACTTTCCCTTTCGGAAATTCATAAATAATCTCATATTGCCACACTGCAATCTTACTTCATATATATCCAGAAGAACTGGAAGACGAAACTCAAACAGATATTTTTACCCCAGTGTTTATAACAGCTTTATCTACAGTAGTAGAAAGTGGGAGCACCCCAAGTGTTCATCAACGAATGAATGGATTAACAAAACATGGTATATACATATAATATTATTCAACCATAAAAAGGAATTAAGTTTTCATGCATGCTACAACATGAATGAACCTCAAAGACATGTTGGCTGAAATAAGCCAGATATAAAAAGACAAATACTGTATAATCTCTTTTATATGAAATACCTAGAAGAAGCAAATTTTATAAAGACAGATAGTAGATTAAAGGTTTCCAGGGGCCAGGGGGTAAGGAGGGGAAGAGGGAACCCCACACCAGTGACCCTCCCCGACCACTGCTCTGACCCTCTGTGATCCAAAACCTCTCCAAAAATGGAGCCAACAAAATAACCAAATGAAATTAATAAAAAAAATGGGATAATTATTTTAAAACTAACCAATAAAATGTAAGTTTTTAAAAATTTGAAATAATAAAAAACAGAGTTAGACTCATTTATGGGTTCTCTCACACAGGACAACTAACAAGGAGATGATGATGGACAACGTCCATCCCAAGGAACAGAGAGTGTCTGCAACTGCATGCAAGATAGTTCAAACTATCTGCCCCATGGGACCTAAGTCCTCTTCAATTTAAGCAGAGTGGGCATCACCATCACAGAATCCTCAAGATTGAGGAATGAACAATAGACTAAAGTAGACATTGTTATTCAACTATAGACTTATTATTCTAGCAATGGAAGAATTCTTATCATTGATATAAAGGCAGTGGCCACCAGAGGTTTTGAGGGATGGGAGAGTGAAGAATAGGTGTAATATGCAGGCATTTTTGGGACATTGGATATGTTCTGCATGACATGGCAGTGATGGATACAGGCCATTGTATATTTTGTCATAACTTGCAAAATTGTGCAGGACAGAGTGTAAGCTATAATGTTAACTATTGATCATGATTAGCAGCAATTCTTCAATATGTGTTCATCAATTGTAACAAATGTACCACACTAATGAAGGATGTTGTTAATGTGGAAAAGTGTGGGAGGAGGAGGGAGTGGGGCATATGGGAATCTCTTATTTTTTAATGTAGCATTTATGTAATCTAAAGCTTCTTTAAAAATAAAAAAGAATTTACAAAATCTCATATGAAACTTTCAAAAGAAGCAGAAAAAGCATTTACCTTCTTGACTTTAAAAAATAAAAAAACTCTGAAAATTAGGAATAGAACATCCTTACCCTGATAATAGGTGTTTATGAAAAACCCACATCTAAACTACATCTTAATTGAGTTTAGCAAGGTTGATATAAACAAGATTTAAGAACATATCTTACTAATTTCAAACTTACTATAAAGCTATAATCAAGACAGTCTGTCACTGATACAAATATAGAGAAAAGATCGAAGGAACAGACTAAACCAGAAATAGATACACACATGTATCATAATTAATATTTTCAAAACTGACAAAACTCTTTAATGAGAAAAAGGACACTTTCAACAAATGAGGCTGAAACAATTGCACAGTCATTTGCAAAAGACAAAAGCTGTGAAGTTTATGAAATGTGCTTCTAAATATCTCAGGGATCAAATGAGAAATCACAAGATAACTTAGAACAAGATGTGGACTCAGTAATAAAAAACAGAACACACCAGAATTGGTAGAGTGCATCTAAAGTGGTGCTGAGAAAGAAATTTATAACTTAAAATGTTTGTATAGTAAAGGAAATTTAGAATCAAAAATTTAGATTTCAACCTAAGAATATAGTAAAGGAGAGGAAATTAAATCCAAAATAAAAAAGGAAATAATAAAAAGCAGAAATCAAAGAGGTAGAAGAGGGCAAATGGTGGGGAAATTTGTAAAGAAAATGACTGATTCTATGAAAATATTAATAAAATTGATAAATAACAGCAGGATTTATCAAGAAAAAGAGAAAACAAGATTTTAATCTTAGAAATGATCCAGGAGATATTACATAAAAACCGACATTTAAAAAGGAGGAAATATTATGAACAACTTTATACTAATAAATTATAAAATTCTGACGAAAAGGGCAAATTCTTTAAATACATACTTCACTTGAAACTAGTTCAAGAAATGTAAAGGAAATGAAAATAAGTTAAATATTAAAGATGTGCTCTATTTATTTAAATATTAAATTTATAATAAATGTTTTTCCACAAAAAAACTCGAAGTCCAGATGAGTTCACTAAACTCTATGATAAATTAAGCTAGAAATAGTCTGTGGATCAAGAAGGAACAATTGCAAACTCATTTTCTGAGGCCCCATATGCTGTACCAGATGAAGGCTCTGCATGGAAAGGAAAGTACTGACCAATAATGCCTGGTTATGGGAACCAGATGTGGCTCAGGCGACTGAGCTTCTGCCTACCACACAGGAGGTCTGTGGTTCAGTTCCCTGCGCCTCCTAAAGTGACAGCACACAGCACGTGCAAACAATGAGGGGGTGGGGAGAAATAAATAAGTAAAAGAAATCTTCAAAAACTAATAATGCCTCATTGCACAGCAATGTTTTTTAAAATTTGGAAATATAATCCAGTAATATATAAAAAGGATAATATAGCATGACTGTTAGATCTCAGGTTAAAGAGGCTTGGAGACAGACCAAGATTCAGGCAGGAGTTTATTGGGTCGCCAGCATGGCGGGATCTGGAGAAAGATTTCAGCCCATCTGGCTGAGCTGGGGATTATCTTTTGAACTGGTGGAGTTGGGTGGGGTTGGAGAGGGGCATGAAGATATGGGGTGGGAAAGTACCACGCTTGCTGTTCTCAGGGTAGAGAGTGGCTTTCTGAGGACTGCCTTTTCGTTTTGGGGGAGAGAATGTTCTGTCACTCAGTGTGGTGTGAAAAGATGGAGCCATGTGGTTTCTGAGCACATAGGAACTCAGGAGGCAAGATGTTACATTCTAACAATGACCAAATGGGGTTTATCTTGAAAATGTGAGATTGGATCAACATTCAAAAATAGACATAATTCAGTGCATTAACAAAATATGGGAGAGAAATCACCACTTCAATAGATGCAGAAAAAGCATTAGAAAAATTAAACACCCGTTCATCATAAATACTATCAGGAACCTAACACTCCGGGAACTTCAGCAATTTGATAAAAGACTTTCATGAAAAACCTACAAATACCAAATCATAAAATACTGAGTACTTTCCCCTTAAGATTGGGAAAATCACTTCTCTTCAACATTGGACTAAAGAACCTACACAATACAATAAGGCAAGTAAAAGAAATAAAAAGCATAAACATGAGTAATGAAAAAAATTAATTTTCCCCCCAGAAGATGTAATTGTTCAAGTAGAAGACTTCAAAGGAATCTGAAGAATTACATGAGAGTAAATGAATTTAGCAATGTATGGATTCAAAGTCAATATTCAGAAGCCAGTTGCATTTTTATGCATAAGGAACAAAAAATTGGAAAATAAGATTTAAAATGGTCCAATATACAATAGCATCAAAAGAGCCATGAAGTAGCTGGGTATATATTTAACCAAAAATGTGAACAATGTGTACAATATAAACTACAAACATTGCCAAGAGAAACTAAAGGACATGTACACACACATATATGCATGTATTCAATATTATGATACAAAGATGCCCCAAATTTATCTATAGATTGAATGCAATCCCAATTAACCTCTGAAGAGGTTATTTGCTGCAGTGCTCAATGGGATTCTAAAATGGATAAGGGAATGAAGGGGATTTAAGTAGCCAAAACAAACTCAAAACAAAATTTTTTTGGAAGACTTACACAATATGATTCACTTCACATGGTTACAGTAATTAATAAAGTGTAGATTTGGTGAAAGAGGCAAATAGATGCATGGAATCTAATCTAGAAATAGACACATGATGTAGGATTGATTGATATTTCCAAAAAAAGTGCCAGAAATGAAATTCAAATTTTAAATATGCTGTGATGGATTAAGGATGCATATTCCAATCCCTAGAGCAATGCTTTCTGTGTTAGTCAGCCAAAGGGGTACTGATGCAAAGTACCAGAAGTCTGTTGGCTTTTATAAAGGGTATTTATTTGGGGTAGAAGCTTACAGTTACCAGGCCATAAAGCGTAAGTTACTTCCCTCACCAAAGTCTGTTGCCACGTGTTGGAGCAAGATGGCTGCCAATGTCTGCAAGGGTTCAGGTTCTTTCTTCCTCTTAAGGCTCTGTGGTCCCAGCTTCTTCCAATATCAGCTCTAGGATGGGATAAGTCTTCTCTCTCTTCTGGGGCTCATTTCTGTCCAGGCTCAGCTGCTCTGCTCCCTCCACAAGGCCAGCTGTAAACTATCAGGCAAATGGCTTGCCTCTCTTCCTGGATTCTCTGCCATGTCTAATGGAGCCTTCCCTCTTTCCTCATGTAACTGCTTCTCTGTGCTGTTACCTTCCAGGGCTCCAGCATTAAAACTCCAGCATCAGAAGACCACTGTCCAACTACTTACCTCCCCTTATTGTATATGAAAACAATTAATAGGCTGGATAGCTTCATTTGATCAGAATTTCTGAATATGTACAACGATTGCTAAGAAATTATAGCCAATCATAAATTAAATTTCTTAATCTTAGTAAAAAATTTCAAAAGTATGGGAGTGGATGTGACTCAAATGATTGAGTGCCTGCTTCCCACACGCGAGGCCCAGGGTTCAGTTCCCAGTGCCTCCTAAAAACAAACAAAAACAAACAAACAAAACAACAAGCCAACAACAACAACAGCAAAGTCAGGGGAGCCAAGGAGGCTCAGTGGTTGAGTGCCAGCTGCCCACATACAATGTCCCTGGTTCAATCCACAGCCCCAGTACCTGAAGAAAAAAAAAAAAAAGGCAAAGAAAAGAAAATTTATTGGAAAAAATTTAACACTGAATGTGGATGCATTTTTTTCCACATTTTTTATTCCAAATTTGTAAAGAACAATCATGCAAACCATACAGGATTCCCAACATCATCCCACCACCAATACCTTACACTGTTGTGACATACAAACAATGAAAGAACATCATCACAATATGTTACTGTTATCTATAGTCTATGGCTTATATTAGGTGTGTTATTCCCACAAACCTATTATTAACACCATGTATTAGCTTCGTATATTTGTCATTCATGGAGAATGTGCTCATATTTGTACTGTTAACCATAGTCCATCATTCACCACAGGGTTCACTGTATTATACAATTCTTTGCCTTCTACTCTCCATCTGAAGTGTACACTCAGTGGCTCTCAGTTTCATCACAGAGTTGTGCTGTCTCCAGCTCAGTTCATTTCAGAATGTTTTCATTACTCCAAATGGAAAAATCCATAGCCCTGCCTACCCCCATTATTAACCCTTAGTATTGATATAGTACCTTCTTTGACACTGTTGTAAAAATATTATAATAGTACTGTTAACAATACTCTACACATCACATTAGTTGTATTTTTCTCATGTATCTCCATATTCTTAACACTTCGTAATAGTGGAACATTCTTGTATTTGTACTATTAACCATAATTATCAACCACCACTGAAATCACTAGGTTATTCATCCCTAGATTATCCTCTAGCTTTCTTTCAATTGACATTAACCTCCCTAGACCACCGCTTTCAGCCAAATTCACATTTATAAATCAGCATTGTTAATTATATGCACTAAAATGTTACCATCAAGTCTATCCATTTCCACACATTACAATTCACCTTGTGAACCGTTCTATATGCATTCAACATCAGCTCCCCATTTTCAAACCACATTCTATCTCCTAGTAAGCTATACTCTGTAGCTGACTCCATGAGTTTATCCATCATACTTAGTTCATATTAGTGAGACCATGCAATATTTGTCTTTTTGGGCTTGGCTTATTCCACGCAAAGTAATGTCCTCACCGTTCATCCATGTTGTCATATGCATCCTGACGTCACTTCTTCCTACAGCTGAATAGTATTCCATTGTATGTAACTACAACATGTTGTTTATCCATTCATTGGTGGATGGACACTCGCCTTGTTTCCATCTTTCAGCAATTGTGAATTATGCCTCTGTGAACATTGCTGTGCAGTGTCTGTTTGTGTCCATGCTTTCTGTTCTTCTGAATATATTCTGAGTAGCAGGATTGCCAGATCATATGGCAGTTCTATATTTAGCTTCCTGAGGTAATTCCAATTCAAACTACTCATTAGTAGTGTATAAAAACACTACTGATTTTTGCATGTGAGTCTCGTATCCCACCACTTTGCTGAATTCATCTATTAGTTCTAGTAGCTTTGTTGTGGATTTTTGGGGATTTTCTAGAAGTAGGATACTATCATCAGTGAATAGCAAAAGTTTTACTTCTTTCTTTCTAATTTGGTTGTCGTTCATTTCTTTTTCTTCCCTGATTTCCTCTAGCTAGGACTTCTAGCACAATATTGAGTAACAGTGGTGACAAATGGCCCCCTTATCTTGTTCCCTGTCTCAGCTGGAAAGCTTTCAGTCTTTCCCATTGAGTACAATGTTAGCTGTGGGTTTTGTCATAGATGCACTTTATTACATTGAGAAAGTATCTTTCTATTCCTATCTTGCAGAGCGTTTATATCAAGAAAGGATGGTATATTTTGTCAAATGCCACTTCTGTGTCATTCAAGATGGTTAAGTGATTTTTCTTCTTCAATTTATTAATATTAGTAACAATGTTAATACTAATTGATTTTCTTGTGTTGATCCACCCTTGCACATACGAGATAAAACCCACTTAACCATGGTGAATAATTCTTTTAATGTACTTTTGCATTCAGCTAAGAAGTATTTTGTTTGAGGATATTTGCATCTACATTCATTAGAGAAATTAGTCTGTAATTTTCTTTTTTCATAGTGTGTTTATCTGGCATTTGGTATTAGGGTGACATTGGCTTCATAGGATGAGTATGATAGTTGTAGTAGTCAGGGTTCTCTAGGGAACCAGAACTGACAGGAGATATCTATAAACAGTATGAGATTTTATAAAATTTTCTCACATCACCCTGAGATGTGCAAGTCCAAATTCCACAGGGCAGGCTGCAAACCAGGGGCCACGATGAAGGTTCTTGATGAATTCCCAGGAAACATTGGCTGTCCAAAGTGAAACTGGGAATATGTTCTCTCTCTGAATGCTGAAATCACTTCCTCTTTTAAGGGCTTCAGCTGATTGACTAAAACATCACTCATTGGTGATGACAATCTCCTTGGGTGATTGTAGATGCAGTCAGCCATCTATGCAATAAACTCACTGGTGACTAAAGTTGATAAATGTCCTTGTATTACAATTAGCCCAGTGCTTGCTTGACCAAACAACTGGGCACCATTACCTGGCTGAGTTGACACATTAGCCAAACCATCATAGTAGTGCTCCCTCCTGTTCAATTTTTGGATGAGTTTGAGCTAAATTAGTAATAAATCCTTTTTTTAAAAAAAAGATTTATTTATTTATTTATTTCTCTCCCCTTCCCCCCCATCCCGGTTGTCTGTTCTCTGTGTCTATTTGCTGTGTCTTCTTTGTCCGCTTCTGTTGTTGTCAGCGGCACGGGAATCTGTGTTTCTTTTTGCTGCATCATCTTGTTGTGTCATTTCTCCATGTGTGCGGGGCCATTCTTAGGCAGGCTGCACTTTCTTTGGCGCTGGGCGGCTCTCCTTGCGGGGTACACTCCTTGCGCGTGGGGCTCCCCTACATGGGAGACACCCCTGTGTGTCAGGGCACTCCTTGTGCGCATCAGCTCTGCGCATGGGCCAGCTCCACACGGGTCAAGGAGGCCCGGGGTTTGAACCGCGGACCTCCCATGTGGTAGACGGACGCCCTAACCACTGGACCAAGTCCACCACCTAAATCCTTTTTGAATGATTGGTAGGATTCTCCTGTGAAGCCATCCAGTCCTGGATTTCTCATTTTTGGGAAGTTTTTGACAACTATTTTGATCTCTTTACCTGTGATTGGTTTGTTGAGGTCTTCTATTTCTTCTAGGGTCAGTGTAGGTTGTCCTTGTGTTTCTAGGAATTTGTCCATTTGTCGATATTGTCTAGCTTGCTGGCAAACAGTTGTTCATAGTATCTTCTTCTGATCTTTTATTTCTGTGAGGTCAGTTGTAATGTCCCTGCTCTCATTTCTGATTGTATTTGCATCCTCTCTCTCTTTCTCTTTGTTAGTCTAGCTAAGGGTTTGTTGATTTTGCTGATCTTTCCAAAGAACCAGTCTTTGGTTGGAGATGTGTTTGAACATCTATGATTAGTCATCTCAACTCCTTTACATCATCTGGAGGCATATCTTGGTCCTTTAACTAGGCCATATCTTCCTGTTTCTTGGCATGGATTGTATTTTTTGTTGGTGTCTTGGCATCTGGCTTACTACATGTATTTATTCTGAGTGCAGTTTCTCTCTTTAGTTTAGGACTTTCTGGTCCTTTCTCCCTTGCTGGTTTTGTCATAAGAGCCAAGGATGTAACTGATGCTGCAAGCTGTGAAGACTCAAGTTGTGTATGTTGCCCCAGGGACTGATGAACTTCTCCTACCTTTTTCCTCTGCCAGGGGTAGGACAGAGCCACAGCCATGTGTAACAATCCAAGTCATGCAAGCCCATATGGTCTGTAGTTCCCTGGAGTGACTGTTGAATCTTCACATTCCTTCCTCCCCTGCCGGGGCAGGGACAGAGCTGCAAATGTAGGCAGCAATCTACACCATGCGGGTCCAAAATGACCACAGTTGCCCAGGTAGACTTCTTACTATTCAATCTTTGCCAGCTGAATGTACCCACAGCCAACATTGTACTCAAAATGGAAAGGTTCAAAGCTTTCCCTCTTAGATCTGGAGCAAGACAAGGTTGCCCATTGTCAACATTGTTACTATTATTGTACTAGAAGTTCTAGCTCGGGCAATTAGACAAGAAAAAAATTAAAGGCATCCAAGAAGGAAAAGCGGAAGTAAAACTCTCACTGCTTGCAGATGACAAGATCCTGCATTTAGAAAATTCTGAAGTATCCACAACAAAGCTACCTGATCTAAAAAATGAGTTCAGCAAAGTAGCAGGATACAAGATCAACATGCAAAAATCAGTAATGTTTTTGTTTTTGTACACTAGTACAGAACAATCTGAGGAGGAAATCACAGGGGAAATTCCATTTACAATAGCAATGAGAAGACTCAAATGCCTAGGAATTAATTTAAACAAAGAAGGACAAGACCTATTTGCAGAAAACTACAAAATAATGCTTAAAGAAATCAGTGAAGACCTAAACAACTGGGAATGTTCATGGCCTGGAAGACAAATATCATGAAGATGTCAATCCTACCCAAACTGATTTATAGAGTCAATGCAATACCAATCAAATTTCCAACAGCCTACTTAACAGAATTAGAAAAGGTAATTACAAAGTTCATTTGGAAGGCAATGTGCAACGAAATAGCCAAAAGCATTCTAAAAAAGAAGAGTGACATGGGAGGAATTCCACTGCCTGCCCTTGAAACATATTACAAAGCTACAGTGGTCAAAACAGCATGGTACTGGCAGAAAGATACACACATCAAAAGTGCAATTGGATTGAGAATTCAGAAATAAACCCTCACCTATATGGTTAACTGTTTTTTTTTTTTATTTTTAAAGATTTATTTATTTATTTAATTCCCCCCCTCCCCCCGATTGTCTGTTCTCTGTGTCTTGTTTCTTTGTCCGCTTCTGTTGTCGTCAGCAGCATGGGAAGTGTGGGCGGCGCCATTCCTGGGCAGGCTGCTCTTTCTTTTCACGCTGGGCAGCTCTCCTTACGGGGCGCACTCCTTGCGCGTGGGGCTCCCCTACATGGGGGACACCCCTGCGTGGGGCGGCACTCCTTGCGTGCATCAGCACTGCGCATGGGCCAGTTCCACACTGGTCAAGGAGGCCCGGGGTTTGAACCGTGGACCTCCCACGTGGTAGATGGACGCCCTAACCACTGGGCCAAGTCCGTTTCCCAGTTAACTGGTTTTTGACAAACCTACCAAGTCCATGTTAATGAGACAAAACAGTCTCTTCAACAAATGGGCTGGGAGAATTGGATATCTATAACCAAAAGAATGAAAGAGGACCCCTGTCTCACTCCCTATAGAAGAATCAACTCAAACTGCATCAAAAATCTAAATATAAAAGCCAGGGCCTACAGGCTTATCAGCACAGTCATCAGTATCAAGGGTTCATCATTGGAGCATCCTTCTTCGCTGGTCTTTTTGCCCTTGCACTTGGGGGATTGTTGCTGTTCCACACCACCACACCACACCAGGGAACAGAGAGTGCCTATAACTCCAAGCAGGAGAATCACATCCATCAACCATGTGGGATCTAAGCTCCCTCTTGATATAGAGGTGGAGTAGACATCACCAACCCAGGGTCCACAGGATGGAGAAACAAAATATGGATTAGAGTGGACTTACTGGTATTCTACTATAGAACTGTTGTGACTAGTAATGGAAGAAACTGTAGCATTGATGTGGAGAAAGTGGCCACAGGAGTTATTGAGGGCAGGGAGAGGGAAGAAGTGATGAGGTGTGGGGCATTTTTGGGACTTGGAATTGTCCTAAATGATATTGCAGGGACAGATGCGGGACATTATACATCCTGCCTTAACCCACTGAATGGACTGGGGGAGAGTGTTAAACTACAATGTAAACTATAATCCATGTGGTTCAGCAGTGCTCTAAAATGTATTCACCAAATTCAATGAATGTGCCACAATGATGAAAGAGATTGTTGATGTGGGAACCTCTTATCTTTTTTAACGTAACATTTTTTTGTGATCTATGTATCTTTTTTTAAAAAAAGACAATTTAATAATAAAAAAAATCTGGGTCATAAAACAATAAGAATAAAATGTAGGGAAACATCTTCAAGACCTTGTGGTAGGTGGTGGTTTCTTGGACATTACACCCAAAGCACACTCAACAAAGAAAAAATAAATAAATGGGACATCCTCAAAATTAAACACTTTTGCACCTCACAGGACTTTGTCAAAGGATGAAAAGGCAGCTGACTCAATGGAGGAAAATATTTGGAAATCACATGTCTGATAAAGGTTTAATATCCATGAAATATAAAGAGATGCTACAACTCAACCATAAAAAGACAAACGACCCAATTAAAAAATGGGCAAAAGACTTGAATAGACATTTGTACAAGGGAGAGAGAAAGTGGCAAAAAAAAAAGACCATGTGAAAATATGCTCAACATCACTAATGATAGAAATACAAATCAAAACTACAATGAGATATCATTTCACACCTATCAGAATGGCCACTATGGAGAAGACAGACTAACAAGTGTTAGAGAGGATGTAGAGAGATAGGAACACTTATTCACTATTGGTGGGAATGCAGAATGGCACAGCCACTGTGGAGGACTGTTTGGCAGTTCCTAAAGAAGTTGAATATAGACTTGCCATGTGACCCTGCAATAACTACTGAGTATATACCCAGAAGAACTGAGAGCAGTGACATGGACATCTGCACACAAATGTTCATAGCAGCGTTATTCACGATTGCCAAAAGTTGCAAACAACCCAGGTATCCATCAACCAATGAATACATAAACAAACTGTTGTGTAGTCACATGATGGACTATTATGTAGTTGTAAGGAGAAATGAAGTCGTGAAGCATATGACAACATAGATGAAACTGGAGGACATTATGTTGAGTGAAGCAAGCCAGGCAGAAAATGACAAATACTGTATGATTGCATTACTATAAATCAAATACATTGTGTAACATATTGCATGATTTAAAAAAATTATATATATCCAGTACAAAAGAAGGAAGAAAGGAAGAAAGAAAGAAGGAAGGAAGAAAGGAAGGAAAGAAAGAAAGGAAGGAGGGAAGGGAGGAAGGAAGGAAGGAAGAAAGAAAGAAAGAAAGAAAGAAAGAAAGAAAGAAAGAAAGAAAGAAAGAAAGAAAGAAAGAAAGAAAGAAAGGCAATACGTGTACATTGGGGGGTGGGGCAAGAAACCGGTCCCTACAGTTACTGTGATTTTCAGTCAGTCCCATTTCTCCTCACCCTGGGATAGAGTCAAAACGGCAAATACCAGCTTCTTTTCAAGTTGGACAGGTTCAAACTTTAGCTGTTCTTAGGATTATACTTTTGCCAGCCAAATTGACTAATCAGTAGCTGAAGTTGGTGCACAAGCGTCTCTTCCTCCCCCATCTTTTTGAAATGGAGCTTCCAATTTGAACCACAGAATAGCTCTCGAGGCAGCTGCCAGTGGGTGGGCACCATCCTCCGTGGTGTTGAGCGCTCTACTCACAAATCTTCTGTACAGATTCACAGTTTCCTCCTTCCATTCTTTCAAGGATGTTGTAGGATGCCCTAGTCTACTGGAACCCCCTAACAGGTGCTTTAGATAGCTCTGGGTGATTGCCAACTGCCCTGTCTATTGGAGCTCCTTACTCTGCTGCCATTTTCCTATCCATTTTCTTTTAAAATATGGCACACTGAATTTGCATGTCATCCCTGACCAGGGGCCATGGTAATCTTCTCTGTATCATTCCAATTTTAATACCTGTGCAGCCAAAGCAAACACTCCCATAGGTTTTGATATATTGTATACTCATTTTTCACTCATCTCAAGATACTGATTTCTCTTGCAATTTCTTCTTTGACCAACTTACTATTTACTAGTTTGTTGTTTAACATCCACATATTTGTGAAATTCCCATTTTTCCACCATTACTGATTTCCAGCTGCATTCCATTATGATCAGAAAAAGTGCTTTGAATAATTTAACCTTTTTCAATTTATGGAGACTTATCTTGTGACTCAAAATATGGTGTATCCTGGAGAAGGATCCATGAGCACTTGAGAAGAATGTATATCCTGCTTTTTGGGGATGGAAGGCTCTATAAATGTCTGTTAGGTCTATTTCATTTATCATATTATTCAGGCTCTCTATTTATCCTCTGTCCAGATGTTCTATGCAATGCTGCAAGTGGTGTATTGAGGTGTCCAACTATTATTTTTCAGACGTCTATTTCTCACTTCAGTTTTGCCAATTTGTGCCACATGTATCCTGGGTCACCCAGGTTAGCTGCATAAATATTCATTATAATTATTTCTTCTTGGTGAATTATCCTTTTATTCATATATAATTACCTTCTTGATCTCTTATAGGCTTTGCATTAAAATCTATTTCATCCAATTTTAGTATCACTACTCCAGATCTTTGTTGGCTACAATTTGCTTGGAATATCTTTTTCCAATATTTCACTTTCTGATTTTGTCCTTATGTCTAAGGTTAGTCTCTTGGAGACAGTGTATAGATGGGCCATATATTTTATCCATTCTGCCAGTCTATGTCTTTTTTTCAATGAGCATGTATTTTTTTACTGAATTTTTGAAGATACAGAGATCACAAAAAATGTTACATTAAAAAATATAAGAGGTTCCCACATACCTCACACCCCACTCCCACTCCTCCCACATCAACAACCTCTTTCATCAGTGTGGCACATTCATTGCATCGGGTGAACACATTTTGGAGCACTGCTGCACCACATGGATTATAGTATACATTGTAGTTCACACTCTCCCCCAGTCCATTCAGTGGGTTATGGCAGGATATATAATGTCCAGCATCTGTCCCTTCAATATCATTTAGGACAACTCCAAGTCCCAAAAATACCCCCACATCACATCACTTTTTCCCTCTCCCTGCCCTCAGCAAATACCATGGCCACTTTCTCCACATCAATGCTACAGTTTCTTCCATTACTAGTCACAACAGTTCTATAGTAGAATACCAGTAAGTCCACTCTAACCCATATTTTATTCCTCCATCCTGTGGACTCTGGGATGAGTCTATGTCTTTTGATTGGGGAGTTCATTCCATTAACATTCAATGTAATTACTGTGAAGGCATTATTTACCTTGTCCATATTATCCTTTGGCTTTATGTTGGCATATCTTACTATCAACTATCTTTTTACCCTTACTAATAATCTTCATCTCTACACTCTCCTCCAACTCTCTTGTCCTTGTCTTTCCTTCTGGCTGCAGCACTCCCTTTAGTATCTCTTGTAAATCTGGTCTTTTGGTGACATACTCTCTGCTTTTGTCTGTGAAGACTTTAAACTCACCCTCATTTTTGAAGGACAGATTTTCTACATACAGCATTCTTGGCTGGCAGTTTTTCTCTTTCAATATCTTAAATACATCATAGCACTTTCTTCTCAAGTCCATGGTTTCTTTTTTAAAAAAGATTTATTTTATTTAGTTATCGTCCCCTCATTGTTTGCATTTGCTGTCTGCTCTCCGTGTCCATTTGCTGTGCGCTCTCTGTGTCACAAAGAACCTAACCTGGGACCTCCCATGTGGGAGAGACTTGCCCAATCACATGAGCCACCTCTGCTTCCTGGTTTGTTGTATCTCTCATTATGTTTTCCTTCGTGCATTGCAACATCTTGTTGCATCAGCTTGCTGAACCAGCCCATCACATCACCTAACTGTCTTGCTTATCTTCTCTAGGAGGCATGGGCAACTGAAACACGTCCTCCCATGTTGGAGGTGGGAGCTCAATTGCTTGAGCCACATCTACTTCTCTCTTCTGCCATTTCAAATGCTTCAGAATGAGACAAATCCTATGCCAGCTTGCAGCTGAAACTGGGAAGAAATCAGAGCAGCTGAGCTTCAGAAAGAAGGCATGGAGGGAAAGGTAGAGAATAGGTAGAGATCATCTGCCATCTTGCTTCAACACATGGCAGATGACTTTGGTGAGAAAGCACTTTTTAAAAAAATTAACTAATTAATTTTTCTTTTTTCAATTTTTGAAAAAGATTTATTTATTCATTCATTTATTCATTTATTTATTTATTTATCTCCCCTCCCCCTCCCTCATTGTCTGCTCTCTGTGTCCATTCGCTGTGTGTTCCTCTGTGACCGCTTCTATCCTTATCAGTGGCACTGGGAATCTGTTTCTTTTTTTGTCGTGTCATCTTGTTGTGTCAGCTCTCTCTGTGTGTGGCACCATTCTTGGGCAGGCTGCATTTTCTTTCACACTGGGCAGCTCTCCTTATGGAGTGCACTCCTTGTGCATGGGGCTCCCCTATGCGGGGGACACCACTGTGTGGCACAGCACTCCTTGTGTGTATCCACACTGTGCATGGGCCAGCTCTACATGGGTTATGGAGGCCCTGGGTTTGAAATGCAGACCTCCCATGTGGTAGGTGGATGCCCTATCCATTGGGCCAAGTCCGCTTCCCAGAAAGCACTTCTTATGGTACCTCAAGTTGGACTTTTCATGGCCTTGTAAGCTTTTACCCCCAAATAAATCTTCTTAAAAGCCAATAGATTTCTGCTACATTGTATTGCAAACAAAAACACTCACCAATGGCCTTATTGTCTCCATTTGGCAGAAGAAGCTGCTGAGATTCAGAGAGCTCATAGAAATCCAAGGTCATCAGCATGGGTGTTAACTCAGTTCTTTCCAACTGCAAATCCTGGAATTAATTCAGCCTCCAGGACTACCCAGACCTTTGCATAAGACTGAGTCAGCTCTGGGCTTTCTTCCTTTGCCTACCCTGAGCTTCCTTCCTGGAGGGTCCTTACCTCCATCCCAACTTTCCAGAGCTTTGCTTTGGACTCACATCAAATGGTTTATTTTTAATTTAAAAACTTTTAAATGTGATAACATATATACAACATAGCACTTCCCATTTGAACTATTTTCAAGTATACATTTCAGTGGTGTTAATTTCACTGTGTATGTAGTGCTACCCTCCTCCTCATCCATTATAAAAATTTTTCCAAACAGAGACTGTACTCATTAAGTAATAACTTCCCATTACCCCCCATCCCTGGTAACCTGGAATCTAATTTCTCTCTCTATGAATGTGCACCTTCTATTATTTCATTGTAATTGGAATCATACAATATTTCTTCTTTTGTGTCTAGCTCATTTCACTCAACATGTCTTCAAGGTTCCTCCATGTATAGTATGTGTAGCAGTTTGGTATTGTTTATGCATTCCCAAGATATTGGATCATGTTTGTAAACTGGTCTGTTCCTCTGGGCCTATTAGATTGTATTAGATTCAGACATTTCACTTTCACTTGATTAAATTATGGTTTGGGTTTTGATTAAACTATTTCAGTAGAATGTCATGTGCCCACCCCCTCGGTGTGTGAGGACTCACAGAGAAAACTACATGGCAGAGGAAACAGTTGAAGTTTTGATGCTGGAGCCCTGGGAAGTAAATATACAGGAGAAGAACAAAAAGGAATTGAGACAACTTTGTAGACACAGCAGAGGCTCTGGAAAGAGAATGAGCCTGATCATCTACATCTGTAACTTAGTCTGGAGAAAAATGAGCCCTGGGGGAGAGTTAAGACTTATCCCATCCTACGGCTGAGATCGGAAGAAGCTGGGACCACGAAGCCTTAAGGGGAAGAGGAAGGCTGAACCCTTACAGATGTCACCCACCATCTTGCTCAACACATGGCAAAATGACTTTGAGTAAGAAAGTACTTCTTATGATACCTTGAGCTGGAATCTTTAGGGCCTGGTAGAGGTGAGCTTCTACCCCAAGTAAACACCCTTTATAAAACCCAACAGATTTCTGGTACTTTGCATCAGCACACTTTTGACTGACTAATACAGTATGTATCAAAATTTTATTCATTTTTATGGCTAGATAATATTCCATAGTATTGGATATACCACATTTTGTTTATCCATTCATCTCTTGATGGGCACTTGGGTTGCTTCTACTTTTAAAGAAAGACTTAATTTATAAATTTTTTCTATGGTACCACTTTTTTTTAAAGGAGTTGTGAATATGCAGGGAAATCATGCATAAAATACAGGGTTTCCCATATACCACCTTTTCTAGTGGGTTAGACTGCTTAAAGCATATACCATGAAATGATTCTGCTTGAACAATGGGAATTTATTAGCTCACAGTTTTGAGACCAAGAAAATGTCCAAATCCACGCATCATCAAGGCCATGCTTTCTTCCTGAAGACTGGCTGCTGCCAACTCTTTGCTCCTCTGCTATATGGCAAGGCACATGGCAGTGTGTGCTGGTCTCTAGTTTCTTGCTTCTGTAGCTTTCTCTCTATCTGAATTTCCTTCCATTTATAAAGGAATTCAGTAAGAGGATTAACACCCATCCTGAACTGAGTCACACCCTATCTGAAGTTACCTCATCAAAAGACCCTATTTATAATGGGTTTACATTCACAGAAATTGATTAGATTAAAAACATGTATTTCTGGGGTGCATAGAGCTTTAAACCACCACACCAACCTATTATTAACACTTTGCCACATCAATCCACTGTCTAGTGGATCATTCAGTCTGAAAATTTTCCATTAGCATTGCTTGTAGGGTGGGTCTAGTGGTGATGAACTCCCTCAGTTTTTGTCTGGGATTGTCAATCTCTCCCTTATTTTGAAAGAAAGTTTCACTGGATATATATTCTTGGTTGGCAATTGTTTTCATTAATCATTTTAAGTATTTCAATGCACTGCCTTCCTGCCTTCATGGTTTCTGATGAGAAATTGGCATTTAATCTTATTGAGACTCCCTTGTAAACAATATTTTGCTTTTCTCTTGCAGCTTTCTGAACTCTTTGTCCTTGGCATTAGACAGTTTCACTATTACTTGTCTGGGTGTGGTTCTCTTTGAGTTAATCCTATTTGGGTTCCTTGGCCTTCTAGAATGTGCATTTTCGTGGACATAATGGACAAAGGGTATGGGGAAAGGCAGGAAGAGATGAGAGGTGGAGGCGTCTTCGGGACATGGAGCTGCCCTGGATGGTGCTTCAGAGGTAATCACCGGACATTGTAAATCCTCACAGGGCCTACATGATGGAATAGAGGAGAGTATGGGCCATGATGTGAACCAATGTATATGAGGTGCAGAGGTGCCCAAAGATGTACTTACCAAATCCAATGGATGTGTCATGATGATGGGAACGAGTGTTGTTGGGGGGGGGGAGAGGGGGGGTGGGGGGGTGGGGTTGAATGGGACCTCACATATATATTTTTAATGTAATATTATTACAAAGTCAATAAAAAAAAATTAATAAAAAAAAAAAAAGAAAATAGAATGTGCATTTTCATGTCTTTCATTAAAATGGGAGGTTTTCTGCCATTATTTCTTTATTTCTTTTTTTTCCTTAAAGATTTATTTATTTATTTCTCTCCCCTACCCCCTCTCCACCCCAGTTGTCTGTTCTCTGTGTCTATTTGTTGCATCTTCTTTGTCTGCTTCTGTTGTCAGCGGCACAGGAATCTGTGTTTCTTTTTGTTGTGTCATCCTGTTGTGTCAGCTCTCCATGTGTGTGGCACCATTCCTGAGCAGGCTACACTTTCTTTCGCACTGGGTGGCTCTCCTTACGGGGTGCATTCCTTGTGCATGGGGTTCCCCCACAAGGGGGACACCCCTGCGTGGCAGGGCACTCTTTGTGCGCATCAGCACTGCACATGGGCCAGCTCCACACAGGTCAAGGAGGCCTAGGGTTTGAACCTTGGACCTCCCATGTGGTAGATGGATGTCCTAACCACTGGGCCAAGTCTGCTGCCTGATTATTTATTCTTCCCCTTTCTCTTTCTTCTCTTTCTGGGACTCCCATAATGTAGTATATTAGTGTATTTGATAGTGTCCCAAAGATCTCTTAGCTCCTATTCACATTTTACATTCTTTCTGCTCCTCAGCCTGAATCATTTCAATTTTCATGTGTTCTATCACACTGGTTATTTGTTCTGCCAGCTCAGTCTGCTGTTGAAACCCTCTAGGGAATTTTCCTTTCAGTTATTGGTGTTCAGTGCTAGTTTTACTGTTTTGTTCCTTTGTAAAATTTTTATTTTATTGTGTGTAGCAGTTTGATATGGTTATGAATTCCAAAAATAGATATTGGATTACGTTTGTAATCTGATCTGTACCTGGCCATGATTGAGTTGTGATTAGGGCATTTAGTCCCCGTGCCTTGGTGGGTGGGGACTCACAGATAAAAGGCATGGCAAAGAACAGAGTTGAGGGTTTCTGATGTTGGAGTTTTGACATTGGAGTTTGATGCTGAAGACTTAAGCTGGAACCCAGGGAAATAAGCTCACACTGAAAAGAGAAGCCAGCCCCAGGAAGAAAGGAAACTTGAACCCAGAGAGAATCAAGACCCTGGAAGGGAGGAATCCAGGAAGCCTGAACCCTCATAGCCGTCAGCACTCATCTTGGTGCAATAAGTGAAAATAGACTTTGGTGAGGGAAGTAACTTATGCTTTATGACCTGGTATCTGTAGGCTACTACCCCAAATAAATACCCTTGGGAAAAAAACCAACCAATTTCTGGTATTTTGCATCAGCACCCCTTTTGCTAATACATTGTGATTCTCATATTTTTATTCCTTGTTTTGCAGATATCATTTAATTCTTTCTCTGTGTTTTTATCTCCATGTGCATATTGATGATCACTTTTTAAATTCTTTGTATGTCTAAAGTCTAGTCTGCTTTGTTGATGGCTTCTGGGTTTGTATCTTTTTCCTATGGATGGGCCATCATTTCCTATATCTTTATCTTGTAATCTTTTTTTAAGGAGGTACTGGGGATTGAGCCTGGGACCTCATCCATGGGAAGCAGGTGCTCAACACCAAGCTTCTTCTGCTCCCCTGTTTTGTAATTTTTGTTGCACACTGTACATTTTAATATTTTAATGTGTTAATTATAGGAAATAAGTTTCTGAGCTATATGTTCTTTAAATGACTATCCATTTGGTGATATGACAGAGATTTGCTTGAATGCCAGGGGCTAACAAAAACAAACCAGTGCAAAAAGTACCTTTCACCATCGTACAAACTGGCCCTGTTTGACTGGTGCTCTCCTTCAGATTTTAGCCCTCCTCTCAGGAAGATTGGCCCAAGGCAAATGTGAATGCAGAATCCTGTCTTCTCTGAGCCTATGCCTTGTCCTGGGTTTGTACTTGTTCTTGGCCTTAGGAATTCCATTTACAAGACTCTCTACTATGTCCATTCCCTGTGAAATAGACTTTCTCCCTTCCCAGGTGCTCTATCATGATCCTTTACTGCTGGCTGCTTTGACTTGTTTCTTACAGTGCTTTAGCAGTTTGCAAGCTGATTCTGCCTGCAGGGCAAGTTCTGGGAGGGTGAGCCAGAGACAAGTTTCCTGGTTCAGTCTTTCAGTTTGCTCCCTGCTAGACTGGCAATGACAATCAGGCATAGCAGTATGCACATAGGGGTTATTCTGTTTCTTCCAGAACAAGGTCAGGGACCTACATGGAGTGCAGGCTGACTCCACACTCTGCAGTGAAGAAGTGGGGGTGGTGCCATGAGCTTCTCCTACCATTTTCAAAATTGTGTTTTATTGATTTGGCACTCACCCAGTTATCTCAATTCTTTACTTATTTTCTGGGGTTGAGGAAGATGGCTTTGCCAGTTTTTGCTAGGTGTTCAAATATTCTGTAGGAGAAAGTCTCTCTGGAATGACTAATACTGCCATCCTAGTCACATGGCCCTCCCAAAAATGTTCTTTTGACCGTTTGTATATTTTCTTCAGAGAGATGCCTATTTAAGTCTTTTGCCCACCTTTAAATTGGGTCATTTCTCTTTTTATTGCTGAGTCACAGGATTTCTTTATATATTCTGGATATTAAACATTCATAGGATATGTGGTCTCCAGATATTTTTTCCTATTGTAGGTTGACATTTTACTTTGATGATAAAATCCTTTGCTGCTCAAAACATTTAAATTTTGATGAGGTCCCATTTATCTATTTTTTCTTTCATTGCTTGTACTTTGTTTTTTTGTTTTGAGGTCATGGGGCTGGGGATTGAACACAGGACCTCATACATAGGAAGTTGGTACTCAACCGAGGTACCACATCGGCTCCCCTGATCTGATTTTTCATTTGTTTGTTTGCTGTGTGTTTTTTATTTGTTTTATTTTAGGAGGTGTTGGGAATGGCACCTACGGTCTCCCATGTGGGAAGCAGGTGCTCAAGCACTTGAGCCAACCCAATCCCTACTTTAGTTTCAAAGTCTAAGATATAATTTCCTAACAAGGACTTGAAGGTGTATCCCTATGTTTTCTTCTAGTTTTACAGTTCTGGTTCTTATATTTAGGTCTTGGATCCATTTTGAGTCAATTTTTCAAAGGAGGTACTGGGGATTGAACCTGGGACCTTGTAAGTATGAAGCAGGTCTTCAACCACTGAACTCCACCTGCTCCACCATTGAGTTGATTTTTTGCAATAATGTCCTTTTGAGACTTTTCTCTTCTTTTGATAGATCCCATCCAGGATCAAGTATTGCATTGAATTCTCATTGTCTCTTTAGTTGTTCATTGTTTTTTAAATTATGAAAACATATATACATAAAGTTTCCCATTTCAACTGCTTCCAAACATACCATCCCATGAAATTACTGATATTTACAATGTTGCAGTATTCTCACCACCATCCATTCTTAAAACTTTCCCCAAACAGAAATCTTGTACCCATTATGCATTATCTCCCCATTTTCTTCTGGACTCACCCCCTTCCCTGGCAGCCTGTACTCTAATTTCTGTCTCTATGTGCTTGCATATTATGACATTTTCTCTATAGTTACCATAGGGCTTAAATTTAACATCCTAAGTCTATAAAAAAAATTCATTTGCTTTGATATCAACTTAATTTCAATAGTGTAGTGATTTGAAGCTGTATGTACCACATAAAAACATGTTCTAAATTTAATCCATTCTTGTGGGTGTGGACCCATTGTAAACAGAATTTTTTGATGAGGCTATTTCAGTTAAGGTGTGGCCCAGCTCAGTCAGAATGAGTCTTAATCCTATTACTGGATTCCTTTATAAGCCGAGAGAAAGCTAGAGGGAGCAGCTGGAAGCTGAACATCAATGGAACCCAGAAGAGAAGAAGAGATGAAGAGATCCCATTGTGTGCCTTGTCATGGGATAAAATAAGGACCAAGGATCACTAGCAGCCAGCCCCAAAATGTCATAACTTTTGGGAAGAAATCAGCTTCTTGATGGTGTCTGGCTTTGGGCATTTCCCCAGCCTCAAACCATGAACAAATAAATTCCCATTGTTTAATCTGACCAATTTCATTATATGTGCTTGAGCAGCTTAGGAAACTAAAAAAAAGCATAAATACAGACTATGTTCCTATACCCATTGTTCCCCACCTTTATGTAGTTTTGTCACAAACTGCATGTTTATTTAGCATGACTTCCAAGCCACTGATTATTGCATTTTATGTTTTGTCTTTTAGATCTTATAGGAAGTAAAAAGTAGAGTTACAAACTAAAAATACTGTATTACTGGCATTTATATTTACCCCTGTCATTACCCTTATCAGAGATCTTTATTGCTTCATGCAACTTTATTTTCTATTGTCCTTTCCTTTTAACCTGCAGAACTCTCCTTACCATTTCTTGTGAGGCTGGTCTGGTGGCGATGAACTCTCTCAGCTTTCGTTTACTGGAGAATGCTTAATCTCACCTTCATTTTTTAAAAAGATTAATTTTATTTACTTATCCCCCTCCCCCCTTGTTGTTTGTGGTCACTGTCTGCTCTCTGTGTCCATTTGTTGTGTGCCTTGTCTGCTCGTCTTCTATTTAGGAGGCACTGGAAACTGAACCTGGGAACTCCCATATGGAAGAGAGGCACCCAACCACCTGAGCCACCTCAACTCCCTGGTTTGTTTTGTTTCTCATTGTCTTTCCTTGTCTTTCCTCTTTGAGTATCTTTTGTTGCATCATATGGTTGCATTAGCTCACTGTGCCTGCTTGCCCCACCAACTTGCCCTCTCCAGGAGGCACTGGCAAACGAACCTGGGAACTCCCATGTTGTAGGCAGAAGCCCAATCCCTTGAAGCACATCTCTTCCCTCTCCCTCATTTTTGAAAGACAATTTTTCTGGATAAAGAATTCTTGATTGTCACAGTTTTGCTTTCTGCACTTTAAATATCTCATTCCACTGCCTTCTTGCCTATATTTTTTCCAATGAGAAACTGGCACTCAATTTTATTGAGGCCCCATTGCACATGACACATTGCTTATTTCTGGAAGCTTTCAGAATTCTTTCTCTTTGGCATTCAAAAGTTTGATTATGTCATGGTATGGGACTCTTTGGCTTTATTACTTGGCATTGATTGTCGTGGATGTGTATATTCATATATTTCATAATATTTGGGAAGTTTTCACCATTATTTCTTTGACTATTTGCTTTGCTCTTTTCTCATTCTTCTTCTGGGGTTCCCATAATACACATTTGGTTTGTTCGATGGCACCTCATACGTTCCACAGACTCTGTTTATTTTTCTTCATTCTTTCATCTTTCTGCTTACCATACTAGAAGATTTCAATTATTTTCATGTTTACTGATGGTTTGTTCAACAGCTCCAAACTGCTTTAGTCTCTCTTCAATGAACTTTAAATTTGTTACTGTGGTCTTTATCTCTGTTTGGTTCCTTTTCATAATTCACAACAATTTTGTGTTCACCTATAATTTTCCTGATATCCTTTAGTTCTTTGCCCAAGTTTTACTTGAACTCTTTGAATATATTTAGGATCATTTAAAAAAAGTCTTTGTGTGGTATGTCCCAGGTCTTACTTGTCTTCGTTGGTGGTCTCTATTGCTTTAATTTTATCCTTTCCTAGGACACCACTTCCTGATTTTAGGTATGTTTTGTAATTTTTTTGTTCAAACCTATACATTTTGATATTTTAGCAAGTTATTGCTGGAATTTAGACCCTGAGGTGTCTGTTCCTTAAGTTTATATAAAGCTAGTGTTAGGACAGCACTTTCCTTGAATGCCAAGGGTTAACAAAACAAACAAACAAAAAGAAAATGTAATACCATGCTCAGACTTTGCAGATTGACTTGTGCCAGTGCTCTCCTTCAGAGCTTATGCATACCAAGAGTTTAGAGAATAGCTCAGGTCAAAGCACAGGAACTGGTCCTTTGTGTGCATGTCTCTTGTTAGGGCATGCGCATGTGGTCTAAAAAATTCCCTCATTTACGTGGACAGGAATGTCCCTTTTCCCTGGGAAAGAGAGTTCTCGTGGTCCAGCCCCTGCAGCCAGCAATCCTTTGCCCCAGGAAGCAGGATTTGAGTTCTGCAGGAGAGCTCTGTGAGCTGCCTTGTACACACAGGGCAAGTGCAGGGACGGTGAGTCCCTCAGGCTACCAGCAGACAGATTTGTGCAAGACACATACGCTCCCAGTATGTGCTCCAGAGTTATGCTGCTCCCTCCTGAACCCCCACCAGGGATCTGCCCTGGGCATATGAGGACTTCCACATGAGTGGCTAAGGGGTGGGAGTGGGATGAGTCTTGCCATCACAAGGGTCTACTGCTTTTAAGTAAACTTTCCTTGATTCAGTGCTCATCCTTCTACTCAGTCCTTTTCTTCTGCTGTTTTGAGAAAGATGTTTCTGCCCTTTCTTGCTGGTTGTTCAAAGTTTCTGTTGGGGATGGAGCCTTGCAGCATCTTGCTTTGCCATCTTGATTGGGGAATGCCCCCACTATTATCTGATGTGCTCCTCTGAGACGACGTGGGGTCAGCCCTGTGAGCCACTCTGGGCAGATTCTCAGGGCAGCTTGGGCAGGGCCTGGGCGGATGGAGGAGAGAGAAGCAGATAAGGGAACAGGGTAGGATGCTGGTGAGCAGGTGCAGGGTCTGCAGAGGTGCCGATGTCATTTCTGAGTTTTAAATTCCTGCCCAAAGAGGAACCACACGCTTAATCACTCCCCTACCTGGAAACGGTGGGTGGCATTTTAATGGTTTTGATTTGCAACAGGAGGAGGAGGAAGAGGAGCCAGTGTTTCTCCCTGTCCATGGCAGTGGGTGCTCCGGCCCTTAAAGAGGTTTTGTGGAAATCCCGGGCATTCTTCCATCGGACAGAGGCCAGGAAAGTGCGGATCTCCATGGGCTGCAGCGTGATGGATGCAGGATGCAGTGAGGGGGCCGTGGTGTGGACGGCAGAGCCTGGGGTTGCAAGGGGAGATGAGGAGTGAAGGCAGCACCCACCTTCCTCTGCCTCATCCCACGGGAATGCCTCCCTCAAGCCTGCACATCATCTCCTGCTCAAAGTCCCCCGGGGAGCCATTCCACCTCGGAACCTCAGCCCTGTTGCTGGGGCCTGGACAGGAAACCATCAAGCCTTCCCCACCCGGAACACCGCACTCAGACCATATGCCCCTGCCCTGGGTATCTCCATCGCCTCCCTCCTCCAAGCTTCTGCCGTCCCCGGGGCAGGCGCCCACCCGTGTTCGTGTTCCACTGGAGCCTGGACGCGGCCCTCCGGGGCTGGTTGGCAGCCAGCGTGGTCTCCCGCAGGTGGGTGATGGTGAAGGCGGAGAACAGGTCCTGGGGCGTGGGTGGGCCAGGTGAGAATGGGCAGAGCAGAGCCGGGTTTCCCTGCTCCCCCTCTCTGTCCCCTTCCACCTCTGCTCACCCGCAAGTCCAAGGTCACGGGGGAGCTCAGGTGGCGGCCCGAGTCCTCCCCAAGGGCGAACTGGTGCTCGAGGCGCAGCAGCAGGGTCCGCGAGTCCCAGCGGGCCAGCGTGAGCAGGTGCACGGAGGGCGGCAGCTCCCTGCGCAGCGCGGAGAACTGCAGGGACCGGAGGGGCGGGGCTGAGCCTGGGGCCGGTGGGCGTGCCACACGTGGGAGGGCGGGGCTTGACCCGGAGGGCGGGGCTGAGCCTGGGGCCGGCGGGCGTGCCACACGTGGGAGGGCGGGGCTTGACCCAGAGGGCGGGGCTGAGCCTGGGGCCGGTGGGCGTGCCACACGTGGGAGGGCGGGGCTTGACCCAGAGGGGGGGCTGAGCCTGGGGCCAGCGGGCGTGCCACACGTGGGAGGGCGGGGCTTGACCCAGAGGGCGGGGCTGAGCCTGGGGCCGGTGGGCGTGCCACACGTGGGAGGGTGGGGCTTGACCCAGAGGGCGGGGCTGAGCCTGGGCCTGGCGGGCGTTCCACAGGTGGGAGGGCGGGGCTTGACCAGGAGGGCGGGGCTGAGCCTGGGGCCAGTGGGCGTGCCACAAGTGGGAGGGCGGGGCTTGACCAGGAGGGCGGGGCTGAGCCTGGGGCCGGTGGGCGTGCCACACGTGGGAGGGCGGGGCTGAGCCTGGGGCCGGTGGGCGTGCCACACGTGGGAGGGCGGGGCTGAGCCTGGGGCCGGTGGGCGTGCCACACGTGGGGGGGCGGGGCTGAGCCTGGGCCTGGTGGGCATGCCACACGTGGGGGGGCGGGGCTGAGCCTGGGCCTGGTGGGCGTGCCACACGCGGGAGGGCGGGGCTGAGCCCCGGTGGGCAGGTCTCAGATAGGCTAGTACCTGACCGAGTGGGCGTGGCTAAGCAGTCGGCGGGACTAGGACGGGGGTGGGGCTTAAAGGCGGTGTCTTGAGGGGCAGGGCTGAGCTGAGGGCAGGAGGCTGGTCGGAGGGGCGGGGCTGCCTCAGGGAGGGGCGGGGCTGAGCCTGGGGTCTGGCGGGCCTGCCATACTTGGGAGGGCGGGGCTGAGTCCTGGTGGGCTGGGCTTAGATAGGTTAGTACCTGACTGAGTGGGCGTGACTAAGCAGTGGGCGGGACTAGGACAGTAGGGTGGGGCTTAAAGGCGGTGCCTTGAGGAGCAGGGTTGAGCCGAGGGCAGGAGGCGGGTCTGAGGGGCGTGCCACACGTGGGAGGGTGGGGCTTGACCGGGAGGGCGGGGCTGAGTCCCGGTGGGCAGGGCTCAGGTTAGTACCTGACCGAGTGGGCGCGGCTAAGCAGCGGGCGGGGCTAGGACAGTAGGGTGGGGCTTAAAGGCGGTGCCTTGAGGGGCGGGGCTGAGGGCAGGAGACCAGGCTGAGGGGCGGGGCCGACTTAGGGAAGGGGCGGGGCTCGCCCTAAGGTCGAGCCAAGGAAGGCTGCCCTGCGGGTCCCAAGCACTGGTCCACCTGCCCATGAAACGTGGAGGTGCGAGCCTGGGAGCCGGTCAGCCCGCCTCGGAGGACCGGACAGAGGAGCAGCAGGACGGATAAGGAAGGGCAAGGTCCCCGTCCACCTATTTCTCGCCCTGTCCTTACCTGGGCTGGAGGTGGGGCCCCTCCCCAGCCCCCCTCCCTGTCCTCAAGCCCCTTCCCCACCTCCAACCTCCCCGCCCCCACTCTGCACCGAATCCATCACCGTTTGGCCTCGGACGTCGCTGCGGGGGTGGCTGGAAGGGGCTTCGCGGTCCGCGGCCAGCACCACCTGCGGCGCCAGCACCTCCCGCTCCGCCTGCAGCCGGTGCCCGGCGGCCGCGGCCTCGGCCTTGTCCAGCAGCACGAGGTGGCGGCCGCGCACCCACAGCCCCGGCCCCTGCCCGTAGGCGCCCGCCTCCTCCAGCGTCTCATTTACACCTCGATCATCGTCTGTGATGCCCCTCCGGTGCACCTGGGAAGACCGGGCAGGGAAGGGGTGTGAGCCGGGGAAGGCCGTGACCATGAGGTCGTGTACGTGTGGGTGTCGTGGGTAGGGAGATTGGGGGAGGGACCTGGGGGAGACCTGGAGGTAAGGGATGGAAACAGCTGGTGGGAGAACAGGACCAAACAGGAGTCAGGTGAAGGAAAGGGGATGTGGACAGGGAGGACCCCGACTGGACAAAGGTCCTGGACAGGCCCTGGGCAAGGAAGAGACAGTGACCTAGAGAAAGGAACTGGCGTGGGCCTGCAGATGGTCTCAGAGGGCTTGGCCAAGGGTCTTAGGCCCCCTCCACCTCTCGTGGGCTGCGTCTGGGAGGCAAGTGGGACAGAAAGAGGGTCAAGGCTTGGCCAGGACTGCAATGAGATACCATCTTACTCCCATAAGATTGGCAGCTATGAAAAAAACAGAAGAATACAAATGCTGGAGAGGATGTGAAGAAAGGGGAACACTCATCCACTGCTGGTGGGAATGCAGAAGGATCCAACCATTCTGGAGGACATTTTGGCGGTTGCTCAAAAAACTAACCATAGATTTGCCATATGACCCAGCAATACCACTGCTGAGTATATATCCAGCAGAACTGAAAACAAGGACACAAACCGATATATGCACACCAATGTTCATAGCAGCATTGTTCACTATCGCCAAAAGTTGGAATCAACTCAAATGCCCATCAACAGATGAGTGGATCAATAAAATGTGGTATATACACACAATGGAATACTACTCAGCTGTAAGAACCAATACACTACAATCACACGTGATAACATGGATGAATCTTGAGAACCTTATGTTGAGTGAAGCAACCCAGGCATTGAAGGACAAATACTACATGACCTCAATGATATGAAATAAGCAAGCTGCCTCAGAGAGCTAGAGACTGGAAGATAGGCTTACAGGAAATCGGGGGGTGGAGGAAGGATATGAGCCGACATCCTCAGGGGTGGAATCTATGATGAGCTGGCAGTAAGTATGAGCACAAAGAAGAGATAGAATGGGGTCAAGGGGTTGCCTTTGGGTGGGGCTTTGCGGGTTTGAGGGGGGCTGGGGATGGGCGGATGGGTAATAGTGCCCAAGAAATTGGGGGGAGGGAGGGGCAACATACGAACATAGGAGAGTGTCAGGTGTTGGTTGAGAGTAAAATGCTGAGAAAACCATATCAAAATATAATTAAGAGGGTTACCTGTTTAGGATGCTCAGAGGGGATGGTCTGACACGGGACGGACTCTGGGGGAATGTCTGAATGCTCATTTTGCCAGGGTGGGTTGTACCATTGGATGGAGACCCAAGTAGTGAGAGTGGGGGTGGACCCACATCCTGGGGAGGACTAATGCCATCAAATAGAGGGAACTGTATCTTTTGAGAGAAAGGGTGGCTCCCAGGGCATTAGGTCAGTTGAGCAAGTCAGGCCCTGAACACTGTTGCAAGTATCTCTGGACATGGCTCCTCGGGAAATGGAGATTGGCTGTCGCTGTGGGCCCCAAGGGGAGGGGAAAATGGATGTTGAATGGATGGAACCAAGGTAAATGTGGTGGTAAGAGAGGAGTTTCGCGAGAGTACATGAGGATGAATATAAAACATGTAATATTACACCAAAAACATATAGGGGACGACAGACTAATAATGTAAACCATAATGTAAAACATAGGATAACTGAAAATTTAGAAAACTGTATATCCTAAAGTATGGACCACAATGTAAGCACAGATGTGTTTGTTTGAAAGCTATTGTCTCAGAGTCTGTACATCAGTTTAAGTAAATATGACATGAATAAGTTATAAGAATATCGCTGTGGAAGGGAAAATGTTTTAAGGTGGATGTGTGGGAGTAGTGTATATTGTATATATGAATTACTGTAATCTAGGGCTCTTGTGAAGAGAAGCTCAATAATTAGGAAAAAAGAAAAGAAAAAGATAGGATGTAGAATTTTTCCAAATCAATACGTATTTTAGATCTAACTTTTAAACTCATTGCTATATTCCATTTTACTAGTAAGGGAACCTGACATTATATTGGGCTTCCCTTATCAGGAAGTTTTGGATCACAGAGTGGTTCAACAATGGCAGCGGAGGAATACTGGTATGGGATGTTATTGACAGGTGATATATGGCTGACAGGGAGTTATACAGGGCATATGTCCAGGGTGCATGGTAATGTTTGGATATACTCATAGTGGAAACAATTAAAAACAACAGCTGGGGGGGGGTACTGGGTTCCTGGCCAGGGGTGCTCTGTTGTGGTCCCTCGGGGAGCAGCGGCCATTCCCCGGGTGCAACAGTAAGGACCAGGAAGGAATGAGGGTCCAACAATGAGCCCCTGATACTAATGACTATGCTTGTGAGCCTATACGCCTGAAATAAGAACAAGGCCTAGAGCAGCACTGTGCCTAGGAGTTTCCTCCTGACAGCCTTCATGTTACTAAAATATGGCCAGTCTCGAAGCCAAACTCAGCATGTAAATGCAATGCATTCCCCCCAGCATGGGACATGACACCCAGGGATGAGCCTCCCTAGCACCGAGGGATCACTACCAAGTACCAGCTGATGATGCAACTAGAAAATGACCTTGAATTAAAGGTTCAATGTGGACCAGCAGAATATCCCTGTCTACATATAATAACAGGAGTTTAAAATGCTGTTTGACCTAATGTAAGGGGGAAATGGAAAAGAGAAATGAGTTTATATGGCTATGAGTCTCTAAAAAAGAGTCTGGAGGATGTCAGAAGGATTACCCTTCTGCACACCTGAGCAGAGTCTCAGAGACAGATAAAGTAGATACAACCCCAAGTATTGGTTCTTTTGAGGGCTAAAGAGACCCACAGGTTCTATGGTCATGGCAGATAGGGTTCACTGCCATGTCAGTTGGCCCTTCTTTGGAGCTGGTGTTTCTGCGTGATGAAGGTGGACACAGATGGGATCTCTTTTCACAAGACTTTCATGCTACTTCACTGGAATTGTAGTTGGTGCTGGGGTTTAAGATATATCTAGGGGATTTGAATCTCTGGACTGACAATATGATAGCCAGGCCCTGAGCCTCAGCAGACTTCAGCTCCTACACTCTGATTTATTGGACTTACCCCACTCAGCTAACATGGAATTGAAGAATTTCAACCACCACACCATGGAGCCTAGAGTGCCTACAACTGAAAGCAGGAGGAGTGCATCCAGTATCCATGTGGAATCTAAGCCTCCTCTTGACATAGATGTGCAATGGACACAACCAATCCAAGGTCCACAGAGAAAATGTGGCATTGGGTGGGAAGAGTGGCCATGGTGGCTGCTGGGTGCGGGGAATGGGAGGAAGAGATGAGATGTGGAGGCGTTTTTGGGACTTGGAGTTGTCCTGGGTGGTGCTTCAGGGACAATTGCCGGACATTGTAGATCCTCCCAGGGCCCACTGGATGGAACGTGGGAGAGTATGGGCTATGATGTGTACCATTGACCATGAGGTGCAGCGATGCCCAGAGATGTACTTACCAAATGCAATGGATGTGTCATGATGATGGGAGAGAGTGTTGCTGTGGGGGGAGTGGTGGGGTGGGGGCGGTTGGGGTTGAATGGGACCTCATATTTTTTGAATGTCATATTTAAAAAAAAATTGAATAAAAAAAAAAAAGACCTGGCAAGGAGAGCAGAGTGGGAACGGGGCATGGGCCCAAAGGCAGTGCCTGAGTGGGAGGAGATCACCCATCACAGGCCACCTGGGGAAGGGGACCAGGTGACAGTCTGGCAGGAGGACCTGGGCGTGGACGGGCTCTGGCCACTCACCATGAGCTCCAGGGAGCCGTCCCGCAGGCTGCTGCCCCCCTGAGAGCGGTCGGTCAGCACCGTCAGCTGCACCTTCCCGTCCTGGGGTAGGGGCCACGGTCAGGGGCGGCCCCCTGTGCCCGCCCCAGCACACAGGCAGCACACAGGGGAGGAGGAGGTGTGGGCGTTCACTCAGCACGAGGGGCTCATCCCAGGGTGGGCAAGGGGAGGGTGAAATGCTCGGTGGAGGGCCAGGCGTGGGGTCTGCAGGGTACCGTGATATAGATGCGGGTGTTGACCGGGTAGTAGTTTCCCGCCACAATGTGAGTCTGGTTCAGCTTCCAGGTGGGCCGGTAATTGCGCCTGGGCCGATGGGAGGCAGATGTGTCAGGTCGGGGGGCTGGAGCCCTCTGGCCCACCTCCTTCTTTCAACACTTATGTGGTCAATCCATGCCCCTGCTGTTCTCTAGGCCCGTCTCCCATAGGCCACCCCCTGCCCCCAAGGTCCCCACCCATCCATCCCCACCTCCTCTCCAGGATCTCCCGGCCATTGCTGTCTGTGTAGAAACGTCCCTTTGTCTTCAGCCTCGTGTCAAACCGACTGATGATCTCCTTCCCCCAGCCAACACTGTAAGAGATGGGAGGGCAGGAAGGTAAGCCTCCCCTAAGCCCCACCCCGCCCCTTGCCACCTTGTCTTCCCAGCCTGTGTCCACTCACTCCATGGGTATAGGCCCCACCGTCCACTCCAACTCCAGGTGCCTCTGTCCTGGGTACAGGCGGACCACCTGGGAGCACCAGGGTGAGAAGTTCTGGTGCACCTCCTGGACCAAGGGTGTCTGTGGGCACAGGGGGTGGGGTGGGGCTGGAGTAGCCATCACCTGAACCCCACTAGGTTCTGTCTCAGATGTGGACCCCACAAAGACCCACCTTGTGATCAAGACCACTAACCAACACTCTTCCCTCTATGCCATCAAGGGGCCCCTCCCATCTCTTTCCAACCCAGGCTTTGCTCCCTTGCCCCACTTATCACAATTTCCAATTGCCTACAGGAATGAGTATGTTTATGTTTTATTAAGTCAAAATGATACACAATAAACTACACATATAGTGTACAACATGTACAATTCTGAATATTTACATATCAGACCCATAATTTACCTCCTAATCCTCGGTAATCCTGCCCCACCCTATAGCTGCCTGTCCCTCAGTGACTGCTGATCCTTTCTGTCATTATAGATTTTCAGTTTTCTGAAGTTTACATAAAGGGGATCATACAGAGGGTACTATTGCTAGGGTTTCACTTACATCATTATTTCGAAATTCATTCATTCTTAAAAAAAGAAAATGAAGATACACACAGTGAACCCAAAGGTGAACCATGGACTATAGGTAACAGTAAAGTTTCAATATCTGTACATCAGTTGCATCAAATGTAACATCCACATATAAAAAGATCATTGCTGGGGAAGGGGGAAAAGAGTTTTATCTTGAGTATATGGGCATCCCCTATATTCTGTATGTGACTCTACTGTGATCTAAAATGTTTTTGAAGACATAAAAAAATAAAAAAAAAAGGATGTAGACACTGAGGAAGAAATGGTAGATGTTGCCTTGCCACTGTACATACAGGGCAACACCTACTACAGTGATGAAAGGCAAAACATCAAAATAATTTTATGATACTTTTTATTTTTTTAATACCCCAATTTATTACTTTTATTTTTTCTAAATTATTATGTATTCTATTTCCACTCTTTAAACCTATTGTTACTATTTCATTTTCCTATTAGTCGAATTTGGCAATATATTAGACTTCATTTTTGAAGTTTTGTATCACTTAGGGGTTCAACTATGGCAAAGGAAGAGCACTGATGTGGGTTGTCATTGATGGGGAATGCACGGATGGGAAGGAGTTCTCCAGGTCATGCATATAGAGTATATAGATATGTTTGTATGTTCATTGGGTACTGACATAGTGGGTAGTTTCACACACGTACTGAGGGAGTGCTGAGTTCCCATTCCAGGGAACTGCTGCACTCCCCAATGGAGTAGCAAAAATCCCCTAAGTGCAAGGACAAAGACCAGTGAGGAAGGAAGGTCCAATGATGAAATGATGAGCCCTTGATACTGATGACTATGCTTATGAGCCTGTGTGCTTGAAATTTCAACTAGGCATAGTGTAGCAATTACTTCCTGAGAGACTCCATGTTGCTCAAAGTGGGCACTCTGTAAGCCAAACTCAGCATGTAAATGCATTACCTTCCCCCCAGCAAGGGACATGACTGCCAGGGATGAGCCTCTCTGGCACTGAGGGATTACTACCAAGCACCAGCTTGTGATGCAACTAGAAAAAGACCTTGAATAAAAGAGGGAAATGGTAAAGACAAATGAGTTTATATGGCCAAGAGACTTCAGAGTGACTCGGGAGGTCTCAGAGGGATCACACTTATGCTTGTCTCAGCAGGATCTCAGAGACAGCCAACATCGATACAACCTGTTAGTGGTGCTACTGAGGGCAACAGAGACACCCAGGTCATACAGTCATGATAGATGGCTCTGGAGTTCAGTGCCTTGCCAGTGGACCCTACTTTGGAATTTGTGCTCCTGCATGTAATAGAGTTGGACTCCTCTGTCACTTTTACTGAACCTGTGGTTGATATTGGGGTTAGTGTATGCTCAGGAGACTTGAATCTCTGGACTGTCCATGTGCCAGCTGGGCCCTGAGTCTCAGCAGAGTGGCAACACTTACTCTTTCGTTCGTTGGACTTACCCAGGTCACCTAACAGAGAGGTGAGGATGGTCAACCACCACACCAGGGAACCAAGAGTGCCTACAACTGCAAGCAGGAGAATCACATCCATCAGTCATGTGGGATCTAAGCCCCCTCTCAATTTAGAGGTGGAGTGAACATTGCCATCCCAGGGTCCTCAGGATGGAGGAATAAAATATGGATTAGAGTGGACTTACTGGTGTTCTACCAAAGAATTATTGTGACTGTAGCAATGGAAGAAACTGTATCATTGATATGGAGGCAGTGGCCATGGACGTTACTGAAGGCAGGGAGAGGGAAGAAGAGATGTGATATGGGGGCATTTTTGGGACTTGGAGTTGTCCTGAATGATATTGCAGGGACAGATACAGGATATTATATATCCTGCCATAACCCACTGGACTCAGAGGGAGTGTAAACAACAATGTAAACTATAATCAGTGCTGTGTAGCAGTGCTCCAAAATGTATTCAAATGCAATGAATGTGCCACACTGATGAAAGAGCTTATTGCTGTGGTACGAGTGGGGATGGGGGGTGTGGGGGTTTATGGGAACCATTTGTCTTTTAATGTAACATTTCATGTGATCTATGTGTCTCTTAAAAAAAAGATAATTAAAAAAAAACCCACCCTGAGTAATATTCCACTTTATGGACATAGAAAAATATGTTTGGCTATTCAATATTTGATAGGTACTTGGGATTTCAGTTTTTTGCTATTAAAACTAAAAGGACATTTTCAGGACTTGGAGTTGTCCTGGGTGGTACTGCAGAGACAGATGCTGGACATTGTATGTTCTGCCATGGCCCAATGGGTGGACTGGGGGAGAGTGTAAGCTACAATGTAAACCAGTATCCATGTGGTGCAGCAGTGCTCCAAGATGTATTCACCAAATGCAATGAATGTGCCATGATGATCAAAGATGTTGTTAATGTGGGAGGAGTGGGGTGAGGGGGGGTTGGGGGTATATGGGGACCTCATATTTTTTGAATATAACATTTAAAAAAAAAGAACCCCCCCAATGAAAACACCTATGAAAATTTACACACAAGTGTTTGTAAGGATATATGATATCATTTCTCTAAAATTCCATTTTATTCCACCTTGTAGTGGAATGGCTGTGTGTTGTGGTACATAGTTCTTAAGGAACTGCCTATTGTTTTGCAAAGTGGTTGTTCCATTAAACATTCTCACCAGCAGTGTAAAGGATTACATTTTCTCCCCATCTTTACCAACATTTATATAGTCAGCCTTTATAATTTTCGTGTTCCAAATATGTGTGAAAGGTATCTCATTATGGCTTGAGTATACATCTACTTAATAAATAATGATGTTGAGCATCATTTCATTGCTATTGATTCCATTCACCAGTGGGAAATATTCTATAGCAAAATGTTAATTACATTGTTCCCATATTATTAATTATTGAGAATTCTTTACATATTCTGGATATGAATACTTCATCAGATATGTGAATTATAAATATCTTCTCCCAATTTACAGCTCTTCTTTCAATATTTCTAAGCAGTCTCTTTAAAAAAGGAGAAGTTCTTAATTTCAATGAAGTGGAATTTCTCAGCTTTTTATGGATCCTGCATACTTCCTTCATATCTGCAAAATCCTTACCTAACCCAGGGTCAAAATAATTTTCACCCACATTTTCTTTGAGAAGTTTTAGACTTATAGGGTAAAACCTGTGATCCACTAGCTCTGTGACATATTTTGAGTTAATATTTTAGATGGCACAAGACATAGACCCAAGTCCTTAAATTTTGTACATGTATTAGCATTATTTGTTGAAAAGACAGAATCTTCTACTGAATCACCCATTTTTCTCAAAAATCACGGGTTCACCTATGTGTTGGTCTATTTTTTTTTAATGCTTTATCCCGTTTCATTGATCTATTTGTCTATCTTTATGCCCCAAATCACATCATCTTGATTATTTTCTGTTTATAATGTCTTGAAATTAGGTAGCATTAAGTCCTCCAAATTTTGTTGTTGTTCAGAATTGTTTGGCTGGTCTAGGTCCTTTGCATTTCTATATGAATTTTAGATTCCATAATACACTGCTATTTTTATTTTATGTCAAAATATACAAAACTTGCACACTCTACCCACCAAGCAAGAGCTTCTTCCCCTTCCCCCAGAACTTGGTAACATATAATCTCCTTTCTGTCTCTACAAATGTGCTATTTCTAGCTATTTCATATAAGTGGAATCATACAGTATTTGTCCTTATGTGCCTTGTATATTTTACCCAGCATAATAATTTCAAAGTTCATCCATGCCTTAGCACGTATCAGTACTCCAATGCTCTTTACAGATGAATAATATTCCATGGTTTGTATGAACCACATTTTCTATATCCATTCATATGTTTATGAGCACTTGGGTTGTTTCCACCTTTGGGCTATTGTGAATAATGCTGTGATGAATACTGGTATACAAGTATCTGTCCAAGTCCCTGTTTTCAATTCCTTTGGGCATACACCTGGGAGTGGAATTGCTGTGTGATATACAGTAAGTCTGTATTTAAGTTTTTGAGGAGCCATCATACTACTTTCCACAGTGGCTGTACCATTTTGTTTCCAGTAGCAACGTAGGAGGGTCCTAATTTCTCCACATCCTCTCCAACACTTCTTTTCTGTCTTTTGTGGGTATGAAGTGGAATCTCATTGTGGGCTTTTTTTTTTTTAATTTAAGGAAAAAATATATTGAAGATCTGAAAAACAATTCCTAAAACATTGACTTTTCCAGAAAACCATAGGTCCTCAATGCATTACATCTTATTAGACACAAATACAGAAACCAAGAAATGAGTTACATTTCTTCAACAATCTGTGCAAAGATAAAATGCCTGAGGAAAAACTTGGATGACTTGCAATGGATGGGTTCTTTAGGAACCATAAAAAAGGAGCATAAACGGATGCATGAGTTCAGTTAAAGACACCAAATTGAACATTTGGCACTAACAATCAGAGCATTTTGTTATATAGTATTAACACACAAGCGTGTAGTGTCAAAAGTGGAGAACCAGGAGCATTTAAAAGCTGCTTCGTCAACCAGGCAATAAAAAACTCAACAGTGTGACTTTCCTCTGTCCATCAGTGAATACACTGGTAGAAATTTAGAAAAGAAAGAGAAAAAGAGAGGGAGGAAGGGAGGGAGGGGAAGAGGGGAAGAAGGAAGGAAGGTAGGGGCATAATCCCTTTTATTTTCTCTGTTGATAATCAAACAGAAAACAACTCTGTTGTACACTAACAGTTTCAAAGTGCATCATTTGTATAAGTCAAGGTCTAAGAACAAAAATGAATTTACAGATACCCAAATATAAATAAGTGTCACCAGTCCACCACAGCTTTTCAAGGATTCTCAAGAGGACCCGCTTCATAATTGCTGGTGCCAAACAATTCTTTACTGGGTACTTTAGGAAACTCTGAAGATAGTTTAAGAATAAAGAAATATACAGGCCCAAATGTCTCCAATTTGTACAAATAATCTGAGTAAGTGTGGCACTCCATATCCGGGGTATGAGATATATGGTTTGCAACCATTTTCCCCCATTCTGTAAACTGTCTTTTCACTTTTCTGTTAATGTCCTCTGATGCAGAAAAGGATTTAAATTTGATGACATTCAAATTCTTTATGGTTTCTTTTGCTGCTTGTGGTTCTGATGTCATATCTAAGAATTCATGCCAAATTCAAGATTGTGGAAGTTTTCCCCTATGTTACCTTTTAAGAACTCTATGGTTTTATTCTTACATTTAGGTCTTTGATCCATTTTGAGTTCATGTTTTTATATGATGAGAAGTAGTGGTCCATCTGTGGAAATCCAGTTCTCCCAGCATCATGTGTGGAAGAACTATTCTCTCCCCATTGCATGTACTTGATATCCTTGTCAAAACAAAAACAAACCAAAACAAAACCAAAAACAATTGGCCATAATCAAAGACCTAACTATGAGAACCATGACTATAAAACTCCTAGAAGGAAATGTAGGCAAGCATCTTCAGGAATTTATGTTAGGTAATAGTTTGTTACACTTTCCACCCGGAGCATAAGCCACAAAAGAAAAAATACATAAATGGAGTCTCATCAAAATTGAAAACTTTCACATATCATACACTCTATCCAAAGTGTATAATCGATGTTTTTTAGTATAGTCACAATGTTGTGCATTCACAACCACAAAAGATTTAGAACAATGACATTATTCCAAAGAGAAAAACTCCACACCCCTTAGCAATCACCTCTCAATCCCTCTATCCTTCCTTGGCCTACATAACCACTAATCTGATTTCATCTTTATGAACTAATTTGTGTTTACATTTTATATATATTGGATCATACAATATGTAGTACTTTGTGTCTGTTTTCTTTCACTTAGCATAAGGTGTTTTTTATTGTCTGAGTCTAACATCTTATAGTATTAACATATATTAGTTCCGTTTCAAAGAAAACTAGTCTTATATATGCAATTTTACCATATTCATGTTTCACATGCAGTATTACTATGCTATACATTTCCATGTTACAATTTTTAAGCTTCTATCATTTCCAAAGACTAATATATCCTTTCTGACCATTTCTGCACAAGTTAACCCTCAGCTTTCCATTCTCTAACCTCATTCTATTTTCTGGTGACCCTTATTCGAGTTATTAACTCTATGAGTTTATACAAGGTATTTAATTAATAGTAGTGCATTCATGCTGAATTGTCCTTTGTGTCTGGCTTGCTTCAGTCAACATAATGTCCTCCAGGTTCGTCCATATTGTCACATGTTTTATGACTTCATCTTACAGCTGCATAATATTCCACTGTGTGAATGCACTACAATGAATCCATTCATTGGTTGATGGACACCTGAATTGTTTACAACTTTTGGCAATTGTGAATAGCACAGCTATGAACGGCAGTGTACAGATGTCTGTTCTTGTCACTGATCTCACTTCTTTTGTGTATATAGCCAGTAGTGGTATTGCTGGGCCACATGACAAATCTATATTCAACTTTTTTAGGAACTGCCAAACTGTCCCCCACGGTGGCTGTATCATTTTATATTCCCACCACCAGTCAATAAGAGTTCCTATCTCTCCTCAACTTCTCCAACACTTGTAGTTCTCTGTCTTTTTAATAGTGGCCATTCCAATAGGTATGGAATGATATCTCATTGTAGTTTTGATTTGCATCTCCTTGATCGCTAGTGAGGTTGAACATTTTTTCATGTGTGTGTTTGTCATTTGTGTTTGGCTGTTGGATTTAAAAAAAATTATTTTAAAAGAAGCTTTAGATAGTGTAAATGATATATCAAAATATAGGTGGATTCCCATATACCCCCACCCTCCCCCTTCCACACTTTCCCCCATTCACAACATACTTCATTACTGTGGTACATTTGTTACAAGTGATGAACACATATTGAAGCATTGCTGCTAACCATGGGCAATAGTTTACATTATAGTTCACACTTTGCTCCGCACATGTTTATAGGTTTTGACAAAATATATCATGGCCTGTATCTGTCATTGCAATATCATTTAAAGCAATTCCGGTGTCTCCAAAATGCCCCATGTTTCACTTATTCTTTCTTCTCCCTCCCCTCAGAACCTCCAGCGACCATACCTTTCTATCAGTGTGCCAGGATCTTCCAGTGCTAGAATAAGTCTACTTTAGACCATGTTTGCATTGCCCCCTTATGTTCGTTCATTCCTCAGTCTTGATCATTTTAGGATGGGGATGCCCACTGTGTTTCTGATTGAGAGGGGGCAGATGGATGGAACTGTCTTGCTTGCAGTTGTAGATACTCTGTTTTTTGGGATGGGCATTGTCCATCATCATCATTTCGTTAGTTGTCTTGGGTGAGTCCAATGAAGTGGAGAGCAGGTGTTACAATACTGTTGAGATTCAGGACTCAACCAGCATATGAACAGACTGAAGATTTAAGTCTCTGGTACATTTATTTACCAGTTATAGTGCTATTTATAGGTTCAAATTAAAGGGGCAGAAAAGCCATGTATAGGGAAATTGTAAATGAGTCTACTCTGTTGCATTGGGGAACATATATTCCAAGGCCAGCCCCGCTGACAGGGTGCCAAATTCCTGAGCTTGTCTGCCCTGCCTATAGCTTCTCGATGTCTCTAGAGTCCTCAGGAGCACCCCTGCTGGAGGCAATGTTTATGTGGCAGTCAATGAGATCCTCCTGAGACATGCATAAGTGAAACCTCTGGAATGACTTCCCAATTCTGGTGCGGGGTGTCGGTGAAGAGGGATGTGTGGGAGAAGGGGGCATGACCTTAAGGAATGTGAATATGTTCAAGTGGTCATGGGGTGTTGTCTCAGTGGGTGTAGGAAAACACAATAACCGAAAGAATATTAAATTCCCATCCTGGGAAATCCTGTTACATTCTCTAATAGAGCAGCAAGCATCCCTAGAGTACATGAGCAGTGCCTAGTAAAGGAGGACAGACTAATACACCAGGTTCTGGACATTGATGGTTGTACTTAGAAACCTTTTTTTGTGAAATTGAAACTTAGCTTACTGTTACATATTGCTTAAGAGTTACCTCCTGAAGGAGTGCATCCAGTATCCATGTGGAATCTAAGCCCCCACTTGACATAGATGTGCAATGGACACAACCAATCCAATGTCCACAGAGAAAATGTGGCATGGGTGTGGGAAGGGTGGCCATGGTGGCTGCTGGGTGTGGGGAATGGGAGGAAGAGATGAGATGGGGAGGCGTTTTCGGGACATGGAGTTGTCCTGGGTGGTGCTTCACGGTCAATTACGGGACATTATAGATCCCCCCAGGGCCCACTGGATGGAACGTGGGAGAGTGTGGGCTATGATGTGGACAATTGACTATGGGGTGCAGTGATGCTCAGAGATGTACTTACCAGGTGCAATGGATGTGTCATGATGATGGGAGAGAGTGTTGCTGTGGGGGGAGTGGGGGTTGGGGGCGGTGGGGTTGAATGGGACCTCATATTTTTTGAATGTAATATTAAAAAAAATAATGATAAAATTAAAAAAAAACTGAAAAAAAAAAGAGTTACCTCCTGAAAGCCTCCTTGTTTCTCATAAAAGGCTGTTGGAATTCTGATTGGTATTGCATTGAATCTATAAATCACCTTGGGTAGGACTGACACCTTCTTCATGTTTAGTTTTCCAATCCATGAACACAGATTTTCTTTCCATTTGTTTAGCACTCCATTGATTCCTTTTAGCATTGTTTTGTAGCTTTCTGCATATAGGTACAGTACTTTTTGTTTAAGTTGATTCCTAGGTATTTGAGTCCTTTCGTTGCTATTGTAAGTGGTATTTTTTTCCTGATCCCCTCCTCAGATTTTTCAGTACTAGTGTACAGAACATTATTGATATTTGCTTGTTGATCTTGTATCCTGCCACTTTGTGGAAATCATTTATCAGCTCAGATAGCTTTGTTGTAGACATTTCAGAGTTTTCTAAATATAAGATCATGACATCTGCAAATAGAGTTTACTTCCTCTTTTCCTATTTGGATGCCTTTTTTTTTCTTGTTAAATTGGTGTAGCTAGAACTTCTAGTACAATGTTGAATTACAATGGTGCCAGTGGGCATCCTTATTTTGTCCCTCATCTTAGAGGGAAAGCTTTCAAACTTTCCCCATTTAGTATGGTGTTGGCTATGGGTTTTTCATACATGCCTTTTATCATATTGAGGAATTTTCCTTCTATTCCCATCTTTTTTTCCCCCAAGAAGGATGCTGAATTTTGTTGAATGCTTTTTCTGCATTGACTGAGATGATCATATGTATTTTTTCCCTTGTTTCTTAATGTAGGGTATTACTTTGATTTTCTTAAGTTGAACCAGCCTGGCATACCAGGAATAAATCAGACTTGGTTGTGATGTATACGTCTTTTGATATGGTGTTGGATTCTATTTGCAAGTGTTTTGTTGAGAATTTCTGCATCTAAGTTCATTAGAGAGATTGGTTTATAGTTTTTTTTTTTTCTTGGAGTATCTTTATCTGCCTTTGGTATTAGGGTGATGTTGGTTTCCTAAAATGTTTTGGGTAATTTTTTCCTCCTCTTCAATATTTTTAGAAGAGTTTAAACAGGATTGGTGTTACTTCTTCTCAAAATGATTGGTAGAATTCACCTGTGAAGCTATCTGGTCCTGGACTTTTTTGTTGTCGTGAGTTTTTTAATGACTGATTCAATCCCTTTGAATGTGTTTGGTTTGTTAAGTTCTTGTATTTCTTATCGGGTCAGTGTAGGTTGTTTGTGTGTTTCTAGGAATTTGCCAATTCATCTAAGTTTTCTAGTTAGTTGGCATAGTTTCTCATAATATCCACTTATGATCCTTTTTATTTCTCTGGTTCAGTCATAACTTTGTCCCTTTCATTTCTGATTTCATTCATTTGCATCTTCTCTCTTTTTCTTTGTTAGTCTAGTTGAGGTTCATCAGTTTTATTGATCTCAAAGAACCAGCTTTTTGTTTTGTTGATTTTCTCTATTGTTTTTTTTTGTTGCTGATTTCATTTATTTCTGCTCTAATCTTTATTATTTTTGCCTTCTGCTTGCTTTGTGAATGGTTTGGTGTTCCTTTTCTAGTTTCTCCTGCTGTTCAGTTAGATCTTTGATTTTGGCCTTTTCTTCTTTTTTAATATAGGCATTTAGGGCTATACATTTCTCTCTCAGCACTGCCTTCACTGCATCCCATAAACTTTGATAGGTTGTGTTCTTGTTTTCATTGATCTCAATATCTTTACTAATTTCACATGAAATTTCTTTGACCCACTGATTATTTTAGGAGTGTGCTGTTCAGCCTCCACATATTTGCAAATTTATCTCTTTCCTGTCTATATTTGATTTCCGGTTTCATTCAATTATGATCTGAGAAGGTACTTTATATAATTTCAATCTTTTTATATTTATGGAGAACTGCATTGCACCCTAACATGTGGTCTATCCTGGAGGAAGATGCATGAGCGCTTGAGAAGAATGTATAATCTGCTGAGTGTGGGTGCAGCATTCTGTATATGTCCTTTAGGTCTTAGTCATTTATCATATTGTTCAAGTTCTGTTTCCTCATTGATCTTCTGTCTAATGTTCTATGTAATGAGGTGAGTGGTGTGTGTTCACTGCAACACTGGATCAGTGTGATAGAGATTTCTGCCTGGAGGCTCAGGGCATAGTATTTCAAACGTTCTCAGAGGCAGTTCTCCAACCCTTCTTGGCACTCTCTTCCCTTTTCCCAAATAGGAAATAATTCTACTCCCCTCTGTGTCTTCAACAATCAATCCTCATCAGTACAGAGGGAGATTGGGAGGGTGGGATCTCTTTAGTCAGATCTCTTTAGCCACTTGCTGGCTCCCACGGAAAACAATGGCAGGGCCGCACCCTGTCTGGAAGAGTTCATGTGACACAGCGGACCAAATGTGGGTCAGCCTTAGGCTACGTCCCCCTCTCTTCCCTCTCTTGGGAAGTGGTTTGCTGGGGCCCCCTTTGTTAGAAGCTGCTGGCCCCTGAGTCCTGAGAATTCAAAAGTGTGTATAGGGTGGGAGAAGATTCCCCATAGCAGTAGCTTCTTTTGGGGGGTGGGGAGATACCAGGCAATGAACCCAGGATACTGTCCAGGGGAACGAGGTGCTCAGCCACTGAGATACATCTGCTCCCCAATGAGAGTTGGTTTTTTGTTTTTGTTTTGGTCTTTGTTTAAGGAGGTACTGGGGATGGACCTCATACATGGGAAGCAGGTGCTCAACCACTTGAGCTACATCCACTCCCCAGCTGCAGTTTTAAGTTATGGTTATGCTGTCACAAATCTTTTCCTTTGTTCCTCTCTCTTCTGGATGGTGTCCAGCCTTCCCTGGTATTCTAAACCCTAGATTTTTCCCCCCAGACTGTTTCTGCCTGTACTCTAGCTACTTTTCTGGGAGAGAGTCCCATGTCTTTCTAGTCTGCTGTCTGCCGAAACTAAAAATAAAAACTTTTGTACATCAAAGGATTTAATCATGAAAGTGAAAAGAAAATGTACACAAAGGGAGAGAATGTTTGGAAGTCACATATCTTATAAGGGTGAAATATCCATAACATATAAAGACATTCTACAACTCAACGATAGAAAGATAATCAAAATGGGCTGAAGACTTGAATAGATTTCAGAATTTAATCCATATACACTTAAAGTAATTACTTAAGAGACAAGAATTACTACTTCCATGTTGCTAATTGGTTTCTTTTTTGTTTTCTTAGAAAGTACGAGGGATTGAACCCAGAACCTCATACTTGGGAAGCAGACTCCCAACCACTGAGCTACCGCCACTTCCCAGTGAGACTTAGATTTTCCATTTGTTTGTTTGTTCATTTTTCTATTTAGGGATCTAACTCAGGACCTCATACATGGGAAGCAGGAACTCAACCACTTGAGCGACATCTGCTCCCCTGCTAACTGGTTTTTGTATATCTTATGCTTTTCTTTTGCCTCCTTTCCTCCATTACTGTGTAGCATCTGAGCTGGCCCCTCAGGGAGCCACCAATTCATTAAAAAATGAGAGAGAAAGAAGAAAAGGAAAAAGGGGAAAAAGAAGGTATGCTATGGCTTTCAGTCTCCTAATAGGTGATGATGGGAAACTGGAAGCCACAAGCACAGTGCTCAGGAATCCAACCTCGACTTGTGACACCAGTTTTGAGGAGGACAAAGTTTTCTCTGTTCTGGCCCCAGCTCACTGCACTTGCAGAATGGAGTTGCCATTTCCATTGTCGTCACCACACTCGTGGCTGCAGAATAGGAGCTGCTGGTTGCTGGCTCAAGCATGCACTTACTGCACTTGAAAGCTCAGCAGCTTCTCCCTTTGTCTGGAAATCCCATGTTGTTTCTAATGTCTGATCAGATGCTAGGGTTACAAACTGGTCAAGTCCAATATCTTTTTGTAGTTCACTCATTGTTTCTTTGTGGAGAGAGTGAGTAGAACTTCTTAGTCTGCCACTTGGAGTCTAGGAGAGTCAATTATCTTTGAAAAAGATTTAAATAATAATAAGTGTTCTTTATAATGCCCAAGTAATTATCATTTTTGGAGTCCTTCCTTCTTTCTGTACATCCAGATTTCTCTCTGGCATCATTTTTCTCCTGCCTGAAGGATTCCTTTGACATTTCTTGGTGAGCAAGTGTGCTGATTTAAAATTCTTTCAAATTCTATTTTGTCTGAGAAAAGTCATTATGTTCCTTCCTTTTAGAACAAAAGTTCTTAACCAGGGGTCCACAGACCCCCAGGGGATCCACAGAAAGATTTCAGGGGGTCCATGAGCTTGAATTATTTTGTAATGATCCTAAAATTTAATTTAAAGACATGCCAATGTTGCTGGTCATAAAACTGTCTGCTGCTACATTCTGAGAATGGGTCCATGGTTTTCTCTTGACTGGCAAAGGGGTCCGTGGAACAAAAGGGGTTAAGAAACATGTCTTTTGCTGGTGTAGGATTCTAGGTTGCTAATTTAATCCTTTCACTTCTTTATTGATGTTTCTTCCCTCTTCTGGCTTGCATTGTTTCTTATGAGAAATATGCTACCAATCTTCTTTGATTCTCTGTATTTAATGTATCCTTTATCTCTTGTTACTTTTTATGATTTTCCCCCCTTATCCATGTTTTTAAGCAATCTGATTATGATTTTTCTTGTATTTTTAGTTTGTGGTTTGTTGAGCTTTTAGACATCTCGGTTTATGGTTTTCAGTCAATTTGGGAATTTGGGGCCATTTTTCAATGAAATGTTTTGATTTTTTTATATTCTTCTCCCCTTTTGAGGAGCACAATTGTAGGTATATAATGCCATTTCAAGTTGTCCCAAAGCTCCCAGGTACTCTGTTCATTTTTTCAGTCATTAATCTTTCTCTGGACTTTTGACTTTGGATAGTTACTATTGCTAGGTGTTCAAGCTCACTCATCTTTTCCATGCAGTATCTGATCTGTTTATTCTATTCAGTGTATTTTTCATCCCCGACATTGTTGTTTGCACCTTTAGTAGTTTGATTTGTGTCTCTTTTTAGGCATTTTATATCCTTACTTAAAATGCTGAATCTTTCTTCAAAGTTTCTGAATACATTGAATGTGGTTATACCGCATTTCTATCATCTCTGAATGACTTTTTTCTCCTTATTATGGGTTGTAGAGCAGTGCTTTTCTCTATGCTTGGAAATTTTTATTGAATGCCAGACATTGAGAATGCTACTTTTGGGTGCTGTATTGTTTTTACATTTCTTTAAGTGCTTTCACTGTGGGTCTGGGAGACCTTTAAATTACTTGGAAATGGATACTTTTTAGGAAGAACCAGAGCAACCTTTTATCAAAGAGCAAATTTTCCTCAATCATGGGACAAAACTCTGAGAATTCTATCTGATGCCCCATGAATTTGAGACATAACCTTCTTTCTTGTTTAAGGCAACACTGCTTTGTGTGGCTCTGGGGCAGTAGCTAAAACAATGTGGTAATACAACCCAGGTGTAAACTACAGAAACTCACCTTAAGGATATATTTCCAAACATTCATGTCCAACATGAAGCTCTGAAGCAGATGGATTATGAGTTTTATCAACATCTGCCTCATTCCCACTACAAGAAGAAATGTCAATGCCTGGCCATGTGTTACTTTTCAAGTTCCCAACCTGTTGTGTCCTTTCAAATACAGAATCAGGATTGGAACCATGGTTTCTACTCTAGATGTGAAACTCACCAATGTCTAATCTTGGTAAGACCCTTCCAAACTCCAATCAAGGTGCTACTATGGCACCAAGGGGAGTCCTTGGTGTAAACTCCAAAGCAGGCACAATTCCCCCATTCCTAGCTAGAAATGTGAGTTGTCTGCTTTACAGTGTGGGCTTAAATCCTTACATCTACAACAAAAGTGAAAGTTCCCAATAGCTGTTCCCGAAGCTAACATTCCATAACCCCAGGGTACAACCCGGAACCAACGATTCCACGGGTCTTAAACCTGCCTCAGTGTGCAATGTAGGTCCTCAGGCCACCTAGCACCAGGACAGAACCAGTCCAGGATTTCCCACAACCATGTGTGGTCTCCCTTCCAATGCCAGAGTCCCCTTTGCCACCCGCCTCACCGCCCCTAGCTCCGAACCTTCACCAGGTGGGTCTTGGGTGAGAGATTCACTGGCACTGGAGTTGAATACTCAGGCTTGAAGATGTAGACTCCTGAGTAATTGCTGGCTATATACCTGAAGCATTGGTGGGCAAGAGGAGTGGGTCAGGACCAGCTCAGCTCCCAGAGCTCTCCCGGACACGGTGGCCACGTCTCACCCATAAAAGGCCTGTTGGACGAACAACTGAAGCTTCTGGTCCCGGTTCTCAATCTTTTTCAAGAGCCCCTTTTGGGTATCGAATACAGCTCGGATATGCTGGAAAGAGAGGGGAAGACGAGGCTAAGGATATTTGTCTCAGTGGTGGCAGTCTGTCCTTCTAGGTGCTCAGGACAAACGTCTGGCGTCACCTGTAACTATTCCCTTTTTCTCACACTTTCACACTCGCAGATTGTTGGTTCTTCCTTCAAATTCCTTCCACAAAAGATTTGGTAATGGACAGTGGTGGTGGTAGCACAAGATTGTGAATGTGATTAACAGCACTGAATCGTAGATTTGAACACAATTAAAGGGGCAATTTTAGATTGTTTAAATGTTACTAGAAAAAAATTTAAAAAAGAAAGCAGAAGACTATACAACACACACAGTGGACCCTAATGTTAGCTATGAACTCCAGTTACTAATACAATTATAATAATATTCTTTCATCTAATGGTAACAAAGGTACCACACTAATGCAAAGTGGTAATAATATGGTGGAATATGAGAACTCTAGCATGATTTTCATCTGTAAACCTCTAACTTCTCTAATAAAAAATTATTAAAAAAAAAATCCTTCCAGAGTGTGGATGTGTTTTACCATCCCTACTGTTACCACTTGCCGTTCCAGCCCTTACCATGAAAACCTGACTCTTGCTGTCACTTCTTCCCTGGCCAGCTCACTTACCCCCTCCACTCCCACAGGCTTTTCTGCAAAGAGTGGAGCACTCTGACTCCTCACTGTTCATGGAACAGCCCAGAAAGACCTGTCTCATGCTCTCGCTGCAGACACCCACGTCGCCCACCTCTTCCAAGTCTCTGCTTGAATGTCCCCTCCTTGGTGAGGACTTCCCTGCCCCTGGCCCATCACTGCCTCCTGCCTGCCCTGATGACACACAACCCTGCCCTCATATTTCTCCAGAGCACACAATGCCATCATGTGACATCATGTGATCCCTTACTTGCTGGGCTCCCCTCTAGGACCTTTTCTCACTCCTGGGTCACCATGGACCTCAGATAGGTCATGGGGGGTGGTTAGAAATTGGGATCCCACCTCATTTTCAATGGCCAGCTCAAGAGACTGTGGGCTGGTCTGAGAAGAGCTGGTCTGAGAAGAGTTTGGCTGAGAAGAAGTGGGCTGAGAAGAGCTGGTCTGAGAAGGGCTGGTCTGAGAAGAGTTTGGCTGAGAAGAGGTGGGCTGAGAACTGGTCTGAGAAGAGCTGGTCTGAGAAGAGCTGGTCTGAGAAGAACTGGGCCGAGAAGAGCTGGGCTGAGAGGAGCTGGGCTGAGAAGAGCTGGGCTGAGAGGAGCTGGCCTGCGGGGTTGGCTTGGGGACTCGGGTCACAGAGTAGATGTTGATGCCCAGGGCAGGTGCTTTGGCTGGGAACAGCAGCTCAGGGGGTCGCCCCCTACCGTCGATGTCGGGAAGGTCGACAACCTGATGCCGCAGAGGGAGGGAAACTGAGGGAGAGTTCTGCTGCTCTACAGACACCCACACTCTGGGGCAAGGCCAGGCTAGGGAAGACATTGCTCCAGGTGGGGAGACTGCCATAGGTGAGGCAAAGGTGGAACGATTCTAGGGTGCAAGAGGGAGATCCACTGATGGGGCAGAAACTGATAGGGGGAGTGAGAGAAGGGGAAGGGGTGATAGCAGGAGCTGCAGGTGGGGAGACTGTCATAGAAAAAAGATTTATGATGGGCCCCAGCCTGCAGGACATCTTGGGGGGCGGTGAAATCCACGGGTGGGAGATATTCACAGGCGTAGATGTTTCTGGGCGGGAGAGGCAAGGGACGGCGCACCTCGCTGGGCACAGCCTCTCCACTAGCGTCCAGCACCAAGAAACTGCCTTTGCTGACTGGCAGCCGCAGCATCCACTGCACCTGGCGGCCCAGGGGGTTGTAGACGAAGACTCGGAACTGGGGTGTTGGGGTGGATGTCAGCCAGGGCAGGCCTTGCCTCCCCCGCCTGCCCCACCACGGCCTCGCGCCAGGCTGGCAGGACTGACCCGTCCTGGGGCGTTCAGGCCCTGCCCAGGTGTGCACAGGCTCACCTGAGCACAGCGGTGAGGCTCCCTTGGCCTGAGCCCTGTCCCAGGTCATCCTCACCTGCATCCCCCATCCAGGTTGTCAAGGTTCCTTGACCCCCGGGCCACATCAATCTGCTTTGCCCAATTTCTGTCTACACGTGATCCTCTTCACTTGATCTTCCTAACAGGACTCCTACCTACCTACCTGTTTCTGAAAAGACCCCGCACCTCCTTGTCTCTCTGCTGAAAATGACACAGAACCCATGCCTTTCCACGCACTCTTTGGGGTTACTCACCCCAATCCCACGCGATGCTCCCTGTAACTTGGGCTCCCCACGTTACACCCGACCCACGTTGACAAACGTTTCTGCTCTCTACCTAGACCCGCCCCGCCCCGGCGAATCCCCGCCCCTCCGGGCCCCGCCCCCCCGGGCCCGCGCACGCGCTTCGCCGTCTGGGTGAGCGCGCAGGCGCTGACGTTGAGTTCGTGGCAGAACGTGAAGGTCTCCTTGGAGCCGCTGAGCCGGGCCAGCGCGTTGCTCAGGAGCACCTGCGGGGAGGGCGTGGGGGCGGGTTCTGCGGACGCCCGACCCCGGTCCCCGCCCCGTGACCTCCACGTCACGCCCCTCTGATAACCCCGCCCCTAGGCCAGGCCCCATCCTGAGCTATGAAGCCCTCAACGTAGAGCCCTTTAAGCCCCGCCCCCAGGGCCGTCACCCTCTCCAGGCCCCGCCCCATTGCTTTGGCCCCGCCCATACGGCCCAGGCCTCTTCCCTAGAGGCCTGGTCCGACAACCCCCAGGCCCCGCCCCGCGCACCTCGCAGGCCCCGCCCCAGGCTCCGCCCAGCGGATCTCGTAGGCCCCGCCCCTGGCCCCGCCCCACATACCTAACAGGCCCTACCCCAGGCTCTGCCCAGCGCACTTAACACGCTCCACCCCAGGCCCCGCCCACACGCACCGCCCAAGCCCCGCCCCGCGCACCTCGCAGGCCCCGCCCCCCGCCGCGCAGGCCCCGCCCCCGCACCCCGCAGGCCCCGCCCCGCAGGCCCCGCCCCGCACCTCGCAGGCCCCGCCCCGCCCCTCGCAGGCCCCGCCCCGCACCCCGCAGGCCCCGCCCCGCACCTCGCAGGGCCCCCAGCCCGCGGCGAGCTGGCGCGCGTAGTCGTCCGCCACCTGCTGCCTGGAGGTGCCGCTGACGGCGTCGTGGTGCTGCAGCACGGCCATGGCCTCCCCTGCGGGCGACCGGCAGCCTCCGGGAGCTCCGCGGGACACCCCGCCCGACCCCCGGGGCCCGCGTCGGCGGAGGGGGCCGGGGGCCCGCCTGGGGTCGCCTACCGAGGGGCGCGCTGTCTCCGCTGCCGTAGGGTCCCTCGTTGGCCGCCGGGCCCGCCAGCGCCTCCAGCTGGCTGCACACCTGGGCAGGGGGCGTGTTGGGGCGGCCGGGCCTGCGCGGGACCCCCGGGGCCGCCCCCACAGCCGGGCGCCCCCCCCCCCCCACCTGCAGGAAGTTGTAGCTGCGGCGCTCGTAGCGTTTGAGGGCCGGCCGGCTGGAGAAGTAGCCGGTCCAGAAGGCCCGGGGGCCGTCGGCGTAGGGGAAGAAGTCGTCCTCCTTCACCGACCTGGGGGCGGGGGCGTTGAGGGCCGGCCACAGCCCGGGGACACCCCCCCCCCCCAGCCTCCCGGTGCCCCCAGGTACCAGGTGAGGTTGGCCTTGTGCAGCTGCCAGAGGTAACAGGCGGGGGTGGAGTAGAGCACGTGGACGCGGCTGCCCTTGGCCTGCTGTGGGGAAGGAGTGGGGGGTGAGCCCTCGGGGGCATCGGGGGGCCTCACACATGCCCAGACCCCGAGAGCACCATCTCACATCCCATAAACAATTAGGAGTTTTATGTTTTGGCTGAAAGCCAATCCCCAGTGTAATACTTAAAATTTGACCGAGGCAAACTATCACCATCCTTCAAAGAAATCCTGAAATACAAAAACAAATTAACTGCCATATCAGATGGCCCTTCTTTGGAGCTGGTGTTTCTGCGTGATGGAGCTGGACTCAGATGGGATCTCTTTGCACAAGACTTTCATGCTACTTTACTGGAATTGTAGTTGGTGTTGGTGTTTAAGATATATTTAGGGGATTTGAATCTCTGCACTGACAATATGATAGCCAGGCCCTGAGCCCCAACAGACTTCAGCTCCTACAATCTGATTTATTGGACTCACCTCACTCAGCTAAGATGGAGTTGAAGAAGGACAACCACCACACCATGGAGTCTAGAGGGCTTACAACTGAAAGCAAGAGGATTGCTTCCAGTATCCATGTGGAATCTGAGCCTCCTCTTGACATAGAGGAGCAACAGACACAACCAATCCAAGGTCCACAGAGAAAAGGTGGCATTGGAGTGGGAAAAGTGGACATGGTGGCTGATGGGTATGGGGAATGGCAGGAAGAGATGAGAGGTGGAGGCACCTTTGGGACTTAGAGTTGCCCTGGATGGTGCTTCAGGGGCAATCGCCGGACATTGTAAATCCTCCCAGGGCCCACTGGATGGAATGTGGGAGAGTATGGGCCATGATGTGGACCATTGACCATGGGGTGCAGAGATGCCCAGAGATGTACTTACCAGGTGCAATGGATGTGTCATGATAATGGGAGTGAGGGTTGCTGGGGGGGGGGGAGTGGTGGGGTGGGGGTGGTGGGGTTGAATGGGACCTCATATTTTTTTAATGTAATATTTTTACAAAATCAATAAAAAAAAATAAAAAAAAAATAATAAAACAAATTAGAACTTTGATGCAAAATTCGGTTAAAACTTACTATCTAAGGACCTAAAATATTAGTCATCAAAATAAGTAGGATATTAGCACACATGATATAAGAAGAGAGGTTATGGTTATTTAAGAGTATAGTCAAATCATTCCACAGCCCCTAGAGCTTCCCACACTGACTGGAGAAGATGATCCTTAAGCTGAAAAGAGAAAAGGGGCACTAAAAGCATAGTGAGCTTCAAAGATAAGTTGATCTTTATGGAGCTTCCTGCCTAGAAGAAACTGACATAGATAGAGCCTACTGGAGACTTTAGCTTCAGGGCAAATCTAGAATGCTCACCTACATTGGATAGCAACTAGGTTCTAATAAATAGGATTAAAATGCTCTTTGCTCATTAATACCTGTCTTAGTTTGACACAGGGCTGCCAATGCAAAGTACCAGAAGTGGGTTGGCTTTTATAATGGGAATTTTATTAGGGGAAAATCTTACTGTTCTGAGGTCATGAATTGTCAAGTCAAAGAAGAGTCAGAGATGCTTTCGCACCAAAGTCAGCTACGGGTGATCCCGGTGTCCTGCCATATGGTGATCAGGCATATGGCAGGGCTTGTGTCTCCAGCATTGAGCTGCTCCATGGTCCAGCCTCTTGGGGGCCTCTTTCTATGCCTTTGTGCCCTGTTGATTCCAGACTTCAAGACCTCTCTCAGCCTCTCGGGGCTTCTCTGCCTTTCCGCAGCTGTAGACCAGTCTGGAGTCCTCTTACTCTACTTTCTCCATTATCCACATGGCAGAACCAAAATGGCAGCTTCCCTTTTCTCTGTGTGGCTCTTTCTCTGTTTCTCTGCTCACATAAGGTTCAGCAAAAGTGTAGAAAGCCAACTTGTGTCATGCTTCTCTAATATAATTCAATCAAATGGCCCCACACCCACAAGAATGGATTAGTTCAAACAAAATCTTTTTCTTTTTGAGATTCGTTAAGAACTTCAAATTTTCCCAGTCCACCCTCTGAATCCCTAGAAGATAGTTCTTTCCATGTGCAAAATACATTAATTACGTCACAATACCTATTTTTAAAAACCTTAAATCATTTCAGTAAAATGCTACGTATAAAATCTCATAAAAATCAGTTATAATCATGCAGTGTGTCTTGGGGCAACATTCCTCTCTGGCTGTAGACCTGTGAAACTCAGACAAGTTATCTGGGGAGCAGATGTAGCTCAGTGGTTGAGCTCCTGCTTCCCATGTACGAGGTCCTGGTTTCAATGCCAGTATCTCCTAAAAACAAACAAAGACAAGTTATCTGCTTCCAATATACAAGGCAGGGAGACCCACATGATAAAGATTTTCATTCCCATAGGCTGGAATTGAAAAGAGGCATCAATGATCCCAAACATTTCTGGAAACCTGCAGACATATTCCATTAGATTTCAAAGTCTGTGAGTCATTTCTAGAAAGATGTCTTGTCCTCAGGGCCTGATGGAGACCCACCTCTTTCAAGGATTTGCCTGGCACCATCTTCTCTGTTCCACCTTGATCAAGCATCTGGGTGGTAGCCAAGCTCCAGACCTCACACTCCAAGAACACTCAAGTGTGGTCCACACTTTCCGCAATATCTGGGGACAGTCTCAACCCCATTAGTACAGTGGGGTGGTGGCAACATTCTCCCTAATCTCTGGGTCACAGACCCAACCCCCTCTAAACAGTGGGGTTCCACTGATTCCAGACTCCAGGACTTCTCTTAGCCTCTCATGGCGCCTCTGCCTTTTTGCAGGTGTATGCCAATCTGGAATTCTCTCTCTCTAGGTCGTCCTTTCACTCACATGACAGAATCAAAATGGCAGCTTCCTTATTCGTCGCGTCTTTTCTTCTGTGTGTCCATTTATATAACACTTCCATGTATTTGGAAATTTGAAGGACCATTTTCAATTTATTTTTTAGAAGTATAGAAATGTCACAAAAGCACGAGAATAGCAAGCACAGCATTGTAGGAGTGCATACACAGTGACGTGAGGTAGTTGGTCGAGGGATGTTTTAGTTTCAAGGCTGCCAAAGCAAATGCATGCAATGGGCTTATACAAATGGGAACTTATTGGCTCACACTTTGAGGCTAGAAGTCCAACATCAAGGCATTATCAAGGCGATGCTTTCTTCCGGAAGACTGTGGCATTCTGAGGCTGGCTGCTGGTGATCCTTGGTCCTTGGCCATTCTGTCACATGGCAATACACATGGCAGCCTCTCCTGGCCTTTTCTTTCTTTCTTGATTCTGTTGACTTCCAGCTTCTAGCAGCTCCCTGGGACTTTCTCTCTCTCTCTTAGTGACCTTCCCTGTAAGGCCTTTGGTAACCAGATTAAAACCCATCCTGATTCAGCTACACCACATTTTAACTAAAGAAACCTCATCAAAAGTCCTATTTAATGAATTCAGTTTAAGTCCATGTTTTTCTGGGTACAGATTGCTAGGCCGTTCTTGTGTTTCTTGTGGGTGAAACTGCATATACGCAAATGCAACATCTGTGTTGTGCTCAAATCATTCCCTAATATACTCAGCATGTCAGAAAAAATCTGTGTTTTCAAAATGAACATTCTAGCAGAATTGACTGCAGAAAATTTTGATCAAATGCTGGAGTCAGAGGCATACTTTGTTTTTTCTCGAAAAAGTTTCCCATAGGTTCAGGTGACCATGTTTGTGTAAGTGTGCAAAATATACAAAATACACAGGAACACGGGTGCACACTTCTAACTGGAGGCTGCAAAGCACAGGCACCCACGTAGAATACACGGGACATATTTACACCTATCAGCTTCCAAGGGGCAGCCATGCTGCCTGTTCTGTTCAGTGCATGTCACACAAGAGGCACTCAGTAAACATTTGAGTAAATTAAGGGATGCAAATGGAGCTACTGTAACCTGTCCATGCATGCGCACACTCTCAACATCTGCATACACTTGCCTCTCACCAACATCCCTCACAGGCATAGACCCATAGACACAAACATGGACTGACCAACATACATTCTCACAATTTTCCAAGAAGAGGGGGATGCAGACATATCATTAGTCCCTGCCTTCCTGGAATTCACACCTGAGGGGCAGAGAGAGACATCAAACAGATCCTTAACTAGTTGCTGTTGTCCTGGTTGTGACATCAGACAGCTATTCATGGGAGTCAGGGTCTTGCCTGGAGGGTGGTGAAGGCTTCCTGGAGAAGGGGACATTTCTTCTGGGGCTGTGAAGGAGTACAAGGAGTCCAGCCAGAAATATTAATAACTAACAATAATCACTAGCACTTATTCAGCATTGTATGTCAGGCATTGTTCTCCATGCCCGACATGTACTTAATCATTACATTTTACAACAGCTCCATGTCATAGGGGTATACATTTTCACTTCAGATGGTATTGATGGGAAGGGATGGGACTTAGCTTCCCAGGCTGCTCAAGGTAATAAGATAAAATGATTTGGTTTAGCCAGTGGAATTTTAATCACTTGCAGCTAGAGTCTGGGAAATTGTCCAAATCAAGGCTTTTTCAAAGCCATGCTTTCTTTTTCTTTTTCACTTTTTTTATTGAAGATACATAGATCACAAAAAAATGTCACAATAAAAATATAAGAGGTTCCCACATACCCAAAACCTCTCCCCACTCCTCTCAAATCAACAACCTCTTTCACCATTGTGGCACATTCATTGTATTAGGTGAATATATTTTGGAGCACTCCTGCACCACATGGATAATAGTTTACATTGTAGTTTACACTCTTCCCCCAGTCCATTCAGTGGGTTATGGCAGGATATATGATGTCTAGCATATGTTCCTGCAACATCATTTAGGACAACTCCAATTCTCGAAAATTCCCCCACATCACATCTCTTCTTCCCTCTCCCTGCCTTCAGTAACTATTGTGGCCACTTTCTCCACATCAATGCTACATTTTCTTCCATTACTAGTCACAATAGTTCTATATTAAAATACCAGTAGGTTCACTCTAATCCATACTCTATTCCTCCATCCTGTGGACCCTGGGATGGTGATGTCCACTGCACCTCTATATCGTGAGGGGCTTAGATCTCACATGATTGATGGATGTGATTCTCCTGCTTGGAGTTGTAGGAACTCTGGGTTCCCTGGTGTGGTGGTTCATCTTCTTCACCTCCCTGTTAGCTGAGCTGGGTAAGTCCATCAAACCAGAGAGTAGGAGTTGCAACTCTTCTGTGGCCCAGGGCCTGAATACTGACTGCCAGTGATCCTTAGCTCCTCTGCCACATGGCCAGGCATATGGCAGCATCTATTGGTCTCTCCTTTCTCTTTCAGGTTTTTTTTTGCCTCCTGCTTCTTGCTTCTGTGACTCCTCTCTTTCTCTGTATTCATCCCACTTATAAAGAGGATTAAGACCCACCTTGAATGGGTGTATCACACCTTAACTGAAGTAGCCTCCCTGAATGGTCTTGCTTACATAATTTTAGAATGTTTTTCTGGTGTATATACAGCTTCGAACCACTACAGGCTGTTTTAGATTAGAGAGAGGAGATCAGTCTTCCATGCTGATATGAAAGAACAACTACTTGTCCATGTAATCACAGTTATGGCATGCTTATGTGGACACATACCAATGCTCTGTACATAGAAGCGCTCACACACATGCACACAATCCTGCATGTGCAAACATGGGCTTGCAGAGAATGTGTGCAGGTACCATGGGGTTAGCACATGGACCTGAAGATAAAACATTTCCCACAGTTTTAGGGCAGGGATTATTTTTCTATAGAGATGGCAAGTAGTGGTGATTAGAACCTGTTTTAAATTATTTAACCAAGGACAATTTCCCACAGAGACAAGATTTAGGAAAGTAACTACTCAGCAGTGTCTCCAACTAACCAAAGTTTCTAGAACTAACGTCAACACAGTTCCATTTCTGAAAGTATGCCGTGCCCTGAACATGCCCCCAAAACCCAATATGAGAGCACGAGTCTGTTCTGCTCCTAAAAGCTGTGCTTGATCAACATAGCTTTCCCCTACATAAGAAAGCAATCAATTCAGTTTTATGCATGAGGTGGCCTCATTTTTTGACATTACAGTGCATTGGACACAATTTCATCAGGATCTGTCCATATATCCCCATCACAGTTTCCAGTCAATGAGACACTGGGTTTGGTTTTCAGAAAAGTCTATGGGGGGAAGGATTTCTTTCAAGGCATGCATGATAAATTTCAGGTCACTTACATGGCTCTTCAGCTGGAAATTTGAAGCCCTAAGAGCTCATCCTTCTTTCTCCAATTAGGAGCACAATTAGGAGCACCAGGCTGTCTCACTCATTAGTTTGACCAAACTGTTCTAAGGTCTCAAATACATGGTCACCCAGCCTCTTCTAAGCATTTCATTAAGGGGACCCAGTGCTGATATTTTGCGAAGCTCTCTTGCCACAACATGCTGTTGACTCTCACTGCCCTTTTTACTAGTGGAAATAAATATCTTGGTGCTGTTAAATCGAATCAGAGTAAAGAACCACTTCCAAATAATGGGGAGGGCACACTCACCTCTGCATTGACCAGCCAGATGAGCTTGTCCAGGTTATTGAACCACTTTTTTGCATATCTGTAATGGAAATCTGCGCCCATTGTCATGATTGTGTGGTTGGTGCGGTAATATTGGACCTGAAGGCAAAATGGTGGGATCTTAGACCAGGATGCCTTGGAGTCTCCTACCATCCCAATCCCCACCAACAGCTGTTTCACCAGTTGTCAGGAGTGGACATGCACAGACTTGGCTTGTGCAGTGATGGCTCCATGTGGCATGTTTGAGCATGATGTAGCAGTTTGATATGGTTATGAATTCCAAAAGTAGATATTGGATTATGTTTGTAATCTGGTCTGTACCTGGGCGTGATCAAGTTATAATTAGGGTTTTGATTGGGCCACGTCATTAGGATGTTGAGTCCCCACCCCTTAGTGGGTGGGGACTCACAGATAAAAGACATGGCAAAGGACAGAGTTGGGGTTCTTTGATGTTGCAGTTATGATGTTAGAGTTTGATGCTGAAGCCTTAAGCTGGAGCCCCAGGAAGGAAGCTTGCAGAGGAAACAGAAGCAAGCCCTAGGAAGAGAGGAACACTGAGAGGAACCCAGAAAGCCTGAACCCTGGCAGATATCGGCAGCCATCTTGCTCCAACACGTGAAAATAGACTTTGGTGAGGGAAGTAACTTATCCTTTATGGCCCGGTATCTGTAAGCTCCTACCCCAAATTAACACCCTTTATAAAAACCAATCAATTTCTGGTATTTTGCACCAGTATCCCTTTGGCTGACGAATAGACATGACAATACATGTACAAGACATGTAAAGATTTGTTGAGCTCTTCCTAAGTGACCACACAAAGTGAGTCTCCTGAACACGGCTGGGAAGAATGCTGCCCACTTCTGATCAAGGATGCACATAGATTCAGGGGATGGACCTGTATAATGGTACAAAGAATGGACTCAACCAGTCCAAGCTGCCAGGGCTGGGTTCCAACAACTGTGCAAATTTGGGCTTGTGGACATGCTCACCTATTCACCAATCAGCCTGTCAGTTTTTTCATCTTTAATTGCCATGATAATGTGATTTTCCTCCCACTGTTTTGTCAGTCAATTAGGGGACTCCTGTGCCATGGGAAGGCCCACTGAGTGATAATATCTACGTGAGACTTAGAGGCTACTGTCAACTGTACCTGGTGATGCACAGGGGAGGGTCAAAGGTACCTGTTTGTAGACCAAATCCAGGAAGTGGGCCACCACCCACTGAGCGTTGTATTCAGGAGTGGAAATGTTCTCGAATATGATTGGGTCATCACACAGAATATCCCAGCATAGCCCCTTCGGTGGGGTGTAGAGGGAAGGGAGAATACCTGTGGATGCAACACGGGTCGTGGAGGTAAGGGTTGCTCTGGACGCTCGCATACCACCCACTTCTGCACCTTAAGGCCATCATCACTCACTGGTGAAGAGGTCGGCAGATGGGGCCTGCAGGCTGGCACTGCCCCGCCACACCTGCTCCATCTCAGCCGCCTCCTTTCGAACACGCAAGTCCTGGTAGTCCACGCGCCCCAGGAACAAGCCGTCAAAGCCCATCTGGGAAGAAGGGAGACTATTCAGAGCACAGAGCGGGGAGGGGCGGAACCCAGTTCCCATTTGCTCCCAGCAAGTGTGAGCGGGGCCAGTAGAGGCGGAGTGGGACAGGCCAGGAGTGGGACAGGCCAGGAGGCCCTTATACCCCTCAACTAAAGGGGAGCAGTGGAGGGAATGACCCAACATGAGGAGGAAGGCAAGTCTAAGTGCAGAGCGGGTTTCCACCCATTTCAAAACTTGGGATGGGGACGCCAGAACCAGAGTTCAAAGTGGAGGTGGGTCAGAATAAACTGCGTTAGCCAGAACCAGGGAGGGGAGGGGTTGGGGCTCAATCTGGTCACAAAAGGGCACACCTTGAGAGGGGTGGCCCAGCTCGAATCAGGGTGAGCAGGCATGGCCTGAGCACAGGGGAAGCTGGGACAAAGGCAGAATGCAGTGAGGTGTCCTGGCGTGGGTTGGGCCAAGGGTGGGGTGGGGTGGCACCTGGGCAAAGAGTGAGGCCTGCTCCCGTGAGTGGCCGAAGGGGTCGATGTGCCAGGCCACGTGGGGGCGGCCGGCTCTGCCAAATGTGTCCTTCAGGAAGCGCAGCCCCAGCGTCATCTGGTCCACAATAGCGCCATAGTAGGTGGTGGCCTCGTCATTCATCACCCAGCCACCGTTGGCAAATTCTAGGCGCCCTGGTCAGGAGAAACAAGATGGGGGACAGGTCACAGGTTAGGACCTGGAGTGCACAGGGCTTGTGATGCAGGGGCAAGAGGACCTGCCTGAATAGCCATGCTGAGTAAGAGAGAAAAGCCTGAGTCCCTTGGGGTCAGGGATGGAGAGGGTGATAAAGTTCTCTTGGGGAGGCAGGCTCCTAAGGAAAGAGACTGGTGGATGTGGGGCTTTTCAGGATGCATAGGAGTTCTCTATGCAAGTGAAAGTGAAAGTTCACTTTCTGCTGTTCACTTACACAGCAGAAGTACAGCAGAAATAGAAGCCAGACTGGGATTTCTCTTTGAATTTCCTTAGAGCAGGCTCACCTTGATGCACCAGCTTCCGCACAGCCTTCTGAATGCCCGATGTCTGCTGGCGCCACCAGTGGGAGAAGAAGGCCATCTCCACGTAGATGAAGCGACGAGAGGGCTTGGCCAAAAGGGCTCGCACCACTGAGTTCAGGATGTCCTTCACACTCTCAGAAAGCAAGTCATTTGGGTCTGTTTGCATGGCACGCAGATGGTAAGGGCACAAGTGAGACATGGCCACACAAAGAGAGCCAATGCTGGGTGCATCCCAAACCTCAGGGCCCCAGTATTTGGGCCCAGACCTTTGTAGGGGACTCACAGTTGCCCCTGGGAGGCCCGTGGCTCAGGCCCCACTCTCTACTCACCGCCTTCAAAGTACTGGTCCGCTGTTTTGAGCCAGCCCACGTCATTGTGTGAGTGGGCCACCAGGTGCACGTTGAGCATGTCTGGCTTCACCTTGGGACACGTCTGCACAGGGTCCCCAAACCCACACACACAGGCTTTGGCACCTTCCTACCCCAGCCACCCACCTTCTACCCCGGGGAAGATCAGAGGCTGGGAAGGAGGGTACCTTTTGCACCTTATCAAATAGAAGTCAAGCGGGCCCAGGTGTCAAAGGTGGGAACACTGTGCCTGGCCCATGTGCCAGTGAGGCTGGCCCCCTCCCGTGATGACACCCAAAGGAGACACACATCACAGCCTCAGGCAGACAGACGCACAGCCGTGCAGCAGGCACACACAAAGCAAACACACCTCCACGCCCTGCACAGACAAGCTCGCTGTGCCCTCGGGCCCACCCCGGCCTGCACCCACTTGTCAGCACTTTCCCTGCAGGCACCTCACACCTGGTAGCCACCTGCAGCCCCAGACGCCTCCAGGAGCCAAAGCAGGAGAAGGAAGGGGAGAATCTGAGGCCCGGAGACAGCAGAGTTGGTCCCAGCCCCAACCTTGGGGGTCCCCTCTGTGCCCAGACCCCTGTTGTCCCTGGAATCACGACCGTGGGTGCCCATCGCTCCCAGGCTGCTACCGTCACCTGCTTATCGGTTGTGGCTGTGACGAAACAAAGGCCCCACCTTCATGTCAGGCTGGCCAATCCGGGCGGGTGGGGCGGGGCAGGGGCGGGGCCTGGCGGTCACGTGGAGGAGATCAAGCCGCTGGAGAGGCTGGTGCGCAGGCGCAGTGCAGCCTGCTCACGTGACAGTCACGTGCATGCCCGGCTACCGAAGTGTGTTCTGGGACCTGAGGCAGGTGAGCGCCCCATCATCCCAGGCAGGGTTGGGGCAGGGGAGAGAGCTGCAACTTAGGGAGCACAGAGGGGAAGGGACCCTAGGAGGTGGGTAGGTGGAAAAGATGGTGCGTCCATCGGAGTCTTGAGGCAAGTGGCGAGAATTCTCTCCGCAGTCAGCCTTCGAGATCTGCAGATGGGTGGCCCCCCGGAACTGGAGCCTCAGTTCTATCTGGGGACAGAGCCGTATGTCAGCAGGAAGTGGGATCTGCCTTCAAAGGCAGCCGAAGTTAATCCCTTCTACTTCCATCTCGCTGAGAGAAAAAGCCAAACTCCTTGGAGCCCTGGCCTGGTGTATTTTACCTAAATATCATTTAAAATAATAAAGATCTAAAGATGCGTTATAGTTTAGTTGTCATTGGAAAAATCTAATATAACAGTTTTAGAAAGCACATATTAATATAAGCAAGTCTGTCTAGAAGGCCTGTGAAGAATGAAATGATGAAAATGAAATGAGGATCCAGTATATATTGTCAGTAGGAAAGTAAAATGGTGCAGACACAATGGAATAGGTCTGGCAGTTCCTCAGAAAGTTGGAAATAGAATGACCATATGACCCAGCAATCATATATTTTGGTATATATCCAGAAGAACTGGAAGTAGAGACTTGAACCGGTATTTGTACAATATCTGTTTACAAGAGTATTATCTGCAGTAGGTAAAATATGGAAGCAACCCAGTGTCCATCAAAAAATGAACGGATAGACAAAATATGATATATATATACAAAGGAACATTACTCAGTCATGAATCGGAAGGATTTTTTAAAATACATGCTACAATTTGAATGAACATGAAAACGGTATAATCTCATTTATGTGAAATACCTAGGAGAAGCCAATTTCATAGAGACATTTAGCAGATTACAGGTTTCCTGGAATGGGGGAGGGGATGAGGAGGAGAAGAAGGAGTTATTGCTTAATGGGTAAAGAGTTTCTATTTGAGGTGATGAAAATTTGGGGTAATAGATATTGGTGATGGTAGCATGATATTGCAAATATAATTAATATGTCTGAATTGTACACTTGAAAATGGTGAAAATGGAAAATAAGTCCCCATTGTAAAAGCCAATCCATTTTGGTTAATATTGCTTTCCGCAACCTAGAAGACTAAGCTTCTTTCACTTAGTGTGTTTCGAAGGTTTTCATCCCTACTGTAGCTTGCATCAGTCCTTCATTCATTTTTATTGTTGAATAATATTCCATTTTATGGTTATACACCCTTTATTTATCTCTTCATCAGTTGATGCTCATTTTGTTTGTTTCTACTTTTGGAACTCTTCTGAATAATGCCACTGTGAACATTCATATACAAGTTTTTGTGTGGACATGTTTTCATTTCTCTTGGGAGTAGAAGTGCTGGGTCATATGGTAACTCTAAGTGTTATCTTTTGGGGAACTGCCAGACTGTTTCCCAAAGTAGCTGTGCCACTTTACATTCCCACCAGCAGTGTATGAGACTTCCAATTGCCAACAAGTAAATATGTCTTTTTTTTTTTTATCATATTCATCCTAATTGGTGTGAAGTGCTAGCTCATTGTGTTTTTTATTTCCCTTTTCCTGATAACTAGTGGTATTGAACCATCTTTTCTTGTGCATATTGGCCATTTGTATATCCTCTTTGGAGAAATGTTTATTCAGATCCTTGCTCATTTTTAAATTGGGTTGTCTTTTTATTATTGAGTTGGGTGATTTCTTTATGTATTCAAGATATAAGCTCCTTATCCAATATATAATTTGCCAGTATTTTCTCCCATATAGTGTGTTATCTTTTCATTTTCTTGATGGTGTCTTTTAAACATGGAAGTTTTTACTTTTAATGAACTCCAGTTTATCTGTTTGCTCTTTTGTTGCTTGTGCTTTTGTTATCTCTTCTAAGAAATCATTGCCAAATCCAAACTCATAAAAATTTACACCTGTTTTTTACCTAAGAATTCCATAGTTTGAGCTCTTATATTTGGGTCTTTGATCCATTTTTTTTATTCTTAATTTTTCAAATGTTACATTAACATGTGGGGTGGATGATCACCAGGGAGGATCATCCCTGGGAGTCATGTCCCATGCTGGGGGAAAGGCAATGCATCTATAGGCTGAGTTTGGCTTAGAGAGTGGCCACATTTGAGCTACGTGGAGGCTCACAGGAGGTAACTCTTAGGCAGCCCGCAGCTCTAGGCCTAGTTCATATTTCAGGCACACAGGCTCATAATTGGAGCCATCAGTATCAAGGGCTCATTGTTGGACCGTTATCTTTGTTGGTCTTTGCCGTTGCACTTGGGGGATTGTTGCTGTTCCATTGGGGAATGTGAAAGAGCTCCGCTGGCCAGGAACTCAGCAATCTCTCCTCTGTCGTTTCCAACTGAAACCACGATGAAAATATCCAAACCTTTCTTTGTACCCTGTATACATGCCCTGGAGAACTTCCTCCCAACCGTGTGCTCCCCACCAATGACACCCCACATAAGTGCTCTTCCCCCACCATAGTTGAACCTCTCTGTAGTCCAAAAGTTCTTCAAAAAGGAAGCCCAATATATTGCCAGGTTCCATTAAGAGTAAAATGGAATATAGTGATGGGTTTAAAGGTTAGATATAGAATACATAGTAATTTAGAAAAATTAAATAAAGGAAAAATAGATTGGGGTATCAAAAAAATGAAAAAAAGAAAAAACTTTGTTTTTGACATTTTGCCTTTCATCACTGCTATAGGTGTTGTCCTGTATGTACAGTGGCAAGGCAATTTCTTCCATTTCTTCCTCAGTGTCTACCTGCTTTTTTTCCCCTAATCATTAAGTTCATCTTCACATAAGTTCTAGATCACAGTAATTCACATATACAGTATATGGCACTAACACATATCCAACATCAAACCCTTTTTCCCTTCCCAACAATGATCTTTTTACATGTTCATATTATATTTGCTGCAGATAATGTACAGATATCAAAACAATAGCTTTCAAACTTTGTTCCATTTGGGTTTACATTATGATTTATATTTTCAAAATTTTTAGTTATTTTATGTTTTACATTATGGTTTGCATTTTAGCCTATAGACTTTTATACATTTTTGGTGTAATTTAACATGTCCTATATCCATCATTGCACGATCTTTTGGAACACTTCCAATGTCCCACAGTTACACTGATTCCATGTATTCATTACCTCTTTCCCCTCCCCCCAGGGCCCACCATGGCAATCAATCTTCATTACTTGAAGGACCATATTCAGAGATACTTGGGAAAATGTTGAGGGCTTGACATACTTGACTGCTCTAACCCATTGGGAGCCACCAATTCTCTCTAGAAATACAATTCTCTCTGTTTGAGAACATCAGTCCTCACCAGGATGTGGGTATACCTTCACTCTCATTGTATGGGCCTCCATCCAATGATATAACCCACTATGACAAAATGAGCACCCCCACACTCCCTACAAGCTTGCCCTGTGTCAGCTGCCCCCCTTGAGCATCTTAAACAGGTAACCTTCTGTATTATATTTTGTAAAGAGTTTTTTCTGCATTATAATTTCAACCACATACCTGACAATCTCCTAAGTTCAAATGTTCCCCCCATCCTCCCCCCAGTTTCTTGGGCCATCTGACCCATCCTCCCATCCATAGCCCCCCTCAACCCTACACAACCCCACCCAAAGTTATCCCTATGCCCCCATTTTATCCCTTCCCTGTACAAATACTTACCTCCAGCTTATCATAGATTTCACCCAAGTAGGTGTCAGCTTGAAACCTTCCTCTACCCCCCAACTTCCTTTAAGTTTATCATCCAGTCTCTAGCTCTCTGAGACAGCTTGGTTTACTTATTTCATATCAGAGAGGTCATGTAGTATTTGTCCTTCAATGCCTGTGTTGCTTCACTCAACATAAGGTTCTCAAGAATCATCCATGTTATCATATGTGTTTGTACTGTATTTGTTCTTACAGCTGAGTAGTATTCCATTGTATGTATATACCACATTTTATTTATCCATTCATCTGTTGATGGGCTTTTGGGTTGATTGCAACTTTTGGCAATAGTGAATAGTGCTGCTATGAACATGGGTGTGCATATATCAGTTTGTGTCCTTGTTTTCAGGTCTTCTGGGTATATACCCAGCAGTGGAATTGCTGGGTCATATGGCAAATCTATAGCTAGTTTTTTGAGAAACCGCCAAACTGTCCTCCAGAATGGCTGGATCCTACTGCATTCCCACCAGCAGTGGATGAGGGTTCCCGTTCCTCCACATCCTCTCCAACAATTGTAGTCTTCTGATTTTTTGATAGCTGCCAGTCTTACGGGAGTAAGATGGTGTCTCATTGTAGTTTTGATTTGCATTTCCCTAATAGCTAGTAATTTTGAGCATTTTTTCATGTGTTTTTTAGCCATTTGTATATCTTCTTTGGAGAAGTGTCTGTTCAAATCTTTTTCCCATTTTAAAAATCTGCTGTTTGTCTTTTTATTGGTAAGATTGGAGTTCTTTATATATGCAAGATATAAGCCTCCTATCAGATATATGGTTACCAAATATATTTTCCTTTGTGTAGGCTCTCTTTTCACTTTCTTGACAAACTCCTTTGAAGTGGAGAAGGCTTTAATTTTGAGGAAGTCCCATTTATCTATTTGTTCTTTTGCTGCTCATGCTTTTGCTGTAAAGTTCATGAAGCCATTTCCTATTACAAGATCCTGTAGATGCTTCCGTACATTGTTTTCCAAGGTCTTTATGGTCTTGGCTCTTATATTTAGGTGTTTGATCCATCTTGAGTTGACTTTTGTATAAGACGTGAGTTGGTAATCCCCTTTCATTCTTTGACATATGGATGTCCAGTTCTCCAGGTACCAGTTGTTAAAGAGGCCATTTTCTCCCAGTTGAGAGGGTTTGGTGGCCTTGTCAAATATCATATGGCTGTATATATGAGGATCTATATCAGAACTCTCAATTCGGTTCCATAGGTCAGTGTGTTTCTCCTTGTTCCAATCCCATGCCATTTTCACTACTGTAGCTTTGCGGTATGTTTTGAAGTCAGGTAGTGTGATTCCTCCAATTTCATTTTTCTTTTTCGATATGTCTTTGGCTATTTGGGGCCTCTTTCCTTTCCAAATAAATTTCATAGTTAGTTTCTCTAGTTCATTAAAGAATGTTCTGTTGATTTTTATTGGTATTGCATTGAATCTATACATCAGTGTTGGTAGGATAGACATCTTAATAATATTTAGTCTTTCTATCCATGAACAGGGAATATTCTTCCATTTATTTAGGTCTTCTTTGATTTCCTTGAACAGTCTTGTGTAGTTTTCTGTGTATGTCTTTTACGTCTTTACTTAAATTTATTCCTAGGTATTTGATTTTTTTATTTACTATTGTGAGTGGTATTTGATTCCTGATTTCCTCCTCAGATTGCTCATTATTGGTGTATGGAAATGCTACTGATTTTTGTGCATTTATTTTGTAACCTGTGAATTTACTGAACTCATTTATAAGTTCTAGAAGCTTTGTTGTAGGCTTCTCTGGGTTTTCTATGTATAGGATCATATCATCTGCAAACAGTGAAGTTTTGACTTATCCCTTTCCAATTTGGATGCCTTTTATGTCTGGTCCTTGCCTCAGTGCTCAATCAGGTACTTCTAAGACTATGTTAAAAAGAAGAGGTGATAGTGGGCATCCTATTCTTGTTCCTGATCTTAGAGGGAAAGATTTTAGGATTTCACCATTTCAAATGACGTTAGCTGTGGGTTTTTCATATATACCCTTTATTATGTTCAGAAAGTTTCCTTCTATTCCTATCTTTTGCAGTGTTTTTATCAAGAAAGGGTGCTGTATTTTGTCAAATGCTTTTTCTGCATCTATAAATAAGATCATGTGATTTTTTTCCATCAATCTGTTTATGTGGTGTATTATATTAATTGATTTTCTTATATTGAACCATCCTTGGATACCAGGAATGAATCCCACTTGGTCATGGTGTATAATTAGTTTAATGTGTTGTCGAATACGATTAACAAGTATTTTGTTGAGGATTTTTGCATCTAGGTTTATTGGAGAGATTGGTCTGTAATTTTCTTTTCTTGTGGTGTCTTTGTTTGGCTTTGGTACTAGAGTAATGTTGGCATCATAGAATGAGTTAGGCAATGTTCTTTCTGTTTTGAATTTTTGGAAGAGTTTAAGCAAAATTGGCATTAGTTCTTTCTGGAATGTTTGGTAGAATTCACCTGCGAAGCCATCTGGCCCAGGGTTCTTGTTAGATGGGGGGGTTTCTAATGACTGATGCTATCTCTTTTCTTGTGATTGGTTTGTTGAGATCATCAACTTCTTTTGTCAATGTAGACTGCTTATGTGTTTCTAGGAATTTGTCCATTTCCTCTAAATTGTCGTTTTTGTTGGAATATAGCTTTTGAAAGTATCCTCTTATGATAGTCTTTATTTCTGTGGGATCAGTGGTGATATCTCCTTTCTCATTTCTTTTCTTTTTTTTTTTTTTAAGATTTATTTATTTATTTAATTTCCCCCCCTCCCCTGGTTGTCTGTTCTTGGTGTCTATTTGCTGCGTCTTGTTTCTTTGTCCGCTTCTGTTGTCGTCAGCGGCACGGGAAGTGTGGGCGGCGCCATTCCTGGGCAGGCTGCACTTTCTTTTTCACGCTGGGCGGCTTTCCTCACGGACGCACTCCTTGTGCGTGGGGCTCCCCCATGCAGGGGACACCCTTGCGTGTCATGGCACTCCTTGCGCGCATCAGCACTGCACATGGCCAGCTCCACACGGGTCAGGGAGGCCCGGGGTTTGAACTGCGGACCTCCCATATGGTAGACGGACGCCCTAACCACTGGGCCAAAGTCCGTTTCCCCTTTCTCATTTCTTATTTTGTGTATTTGCATCTTCTCTCTTTTTTTCTTTGTTAGTCTAGCAAAGGGTTTGTCAATTTTATTGATCTTCTCAAAGAACCAGCTCTTGGTTTTGCTTATTTTTTCAGGTGCTTTCTTATTTTCTATTTCATTTAGTTCTGCTCTGATCTTTGTTATTTCTTTCTTTCTTTTGGGTTAGGTTTTTTTTTTTTTTTTTTTTTTACTAATTCCTCCAAGTGTGCAGTTAGTTCTTCAATTTTAGCTCCTTCTTCTTTTTTGATGTATGAATTTATAGCTCTAAATTTCTCTCTCAGTACTGCTTTTACTGCATCCCATAAGTTTGGATATGTTGTGTTATCATTTCCATTAGTTTCAAGGTAGTTCCTAATTTCTTTTGAGATTTCCTCCTTGACCTACTGTTTTTCTAAGGGTATGTTATTTAACTTCCAAATCTTGGTGCCAAATCTGGGTCTCTGACCCTTGCAGATTTCCTGCTTCATTCAACTGTGGTCAGAGAAATTATTTTGTATGATTTCAATCTTTCTAAGTTCACTGAGACATTTTTGTGGTCTAAAACGTGGTCTATCTTGGAGAATGATCCATGTGCACTTGAGAAGAATGTATATCCTGCTGTATTTGGGTGTAATGTTCTGTATATGTCTATAAGTTCCAGCTCCTCTAATATATTGTTCAAAGTCTTTGTTTCTTTATTGACTCTCTTTTGAGATGTTCTGTCCAAAGTTGATAGTGCTGTATTAAAACCCCCTACTATAATTGTAGAGGCATCTATTCCTTCACTTAGTTTTTCCAGTGTTTGCCTCATATATTTGGAGGCACCCTTGTTGGGAGCACAAATGTTTATGATTGTTCTTTCTTCTTGAAAGATTATCCTTTCACTAATATGTAGTGTCCATCTTTGTCTCTCACAATTGTTTTGCATTTAAAATCTATTTTGTCTGATATTAATATAGTTACTCCTGCCCTTTTTTGGTTATTGTTTGCTTGTAAGATTGTTTTCCAGCCATTTACTTTCAACTTCCTTGAATCCCTGGGTCTGAGATGTGTTTCTTGTAGACAGCATATAGATGGGTCATATTTCCTTATCCAGTCTTCCAGTCTGAGTCTCTTGACAGGTGAGTTTAATCCATTGCCATTCAGTGTTATTACTTTCAAGGAATTACTTATATTAGCCATATTTTCTTTTGATTTGTGTTTGTCATATTTTGTTTGATTTTCTTTTTCTGTTTATGTCTTTTTAGTTGCTCTTACACTCTCCTCCAACTCTGTCTCTCTCATTTTTTCTTTCTTCCTACAGAACTCCCTTTAGTATTTCTTGAAGGGCAGGGTTCTTGTTGGCATACTCTTTTAGTTTCTGTTTATCTGTGAATATTTTGAACTCTCCATCATTTTTGAATGCTAACTTTACTGGATACAGTATTCTTGGTTGGAAATTTTTTTCTGTTAGTACCTTGACTATGTCATACCACTGCCTTCTTGCCTTCATGATTTCAGATGAGAAATCAGCACTTAATCTTACGGAGCTTTCTTTGTATGTGATAGTTCTCTTTTCTCTTGCTGCTTCTAGAATTTTCTCTTTGTCTTGACCATTGGATAGTTTGATAAGTATATGTCTTGGGGTAGGCCTGTTGGGATTTATGCTGTTTGGGGGGGTGCACTGTGCTTCCTGGACATGTACATCCATCTCCCTCAATAGGTTTAGGAAGTTTTCAGCCATTATTTCCTCCCCTCTCCTTTCTTTTCTCCTTCTGGGATGCCTATAATGCATATGTTTGCACGTTTTGCATTGTCATTCAGGTCTCTAAGTCCCTGCTGAATTTTTTCTATCTTTTTATCCATCAATTCTACTATCTGTTTGATTTCAGATGTACTGTCTTCCACATCACTAATTCTTTCCTCTGCCTCTTTGAGTCTGCTGTTATTTGCTGAGAATGTATTTTTGATTTCTTGAATTGTGCTGTTCATCTCCATTATTTTTTTGTGTATGATTGCAATTTCTTCTGTATTCTCTCCAATTGCTTCTTCATATTCTTAATCTCTTCCTTCACTTTGTCAAATTGTCCCTAATATATGTTTTCAGAGCTTTATTTACTTGTTCGATGTTCTGCTCCTCTTCCTGGTTTTTAGTTTGTTCATTGGATCGGGGTGTGTTTTCCTGATTATTGGTTTGGTGTGTAGTTTTTGTTGCTGTCTGGTCATCATTTTATTTTGACGGGTTTAGTCAGTTGCTTAGCTTGTTTTTCTAGTTTGGAGTTTAATTAGTTGTTGTTTTGGCATGTGTGTTAAGTCTTCTTTTTGTCACTTTGTTCTTATTCTTTTTCCTTGTTCTTGGCTAAGTTCACTTGAAGGAAAATATTAGGGCCAGAGAAAGCAAAAGGAGTAAGAAAAGACAATGAATAACAGTAGTATTGATAGTAAATATTAATAAAGGAACCATGTGAGATCTAGGAGAATAGATATTAGACTCATGGAAGGTATGTAGAGTTATAACAGTAAGAAAAGTAAAGTACACATAAGAGACAGTAAACTGAATATGGGGAGGAATATAGTGTGAATTAAGAGGTCAGTGTGTTCAGGAGAGAGGGAAGGAGAAAAGAAAGGACAATAATATAATGAGTGAATATAAGGCAGAAAACAGAACAAAGGTATTTGTAATAAAAAGTAAAAAAAAATAGGTGGGTAACAAAGAGAGGTGTAATGTAACAGAAACCATCAATGATGGAGGATAGAAAGATGTAGAGGAAAGGGAATAGTGTTGGTGGCCAAAATCAATACACACAGAAAAGAGTAAATGGAGGATGAGGAAATACAGCAAATGTGAAGTGCTCCCTGCAGCACCTAATGTAAAAAGAATAAAAAAGGAAGAGAAAGAAAGAAAGAGGGGAAAAAAGGGGACAAGAGGGAGGGGGGAAATAAGCAAGAAAAAGGGAAAAAAGAAAGAGAAAAGTGCTTTGGGGGGGATAAAGAGGAAGGAAAAACAAGACAAACCAACCAAATACTAGGGAAAGTTTCAAGCAAGGAATCCTCTTTGTAGTTAAATAAAACTCTTAGGGATTTGACATTCCGCCTTTCTCCCTTCCTCATTTTCCTCTCTCCAAGGCAGCATGAAAGCTGCCTGAGAGGTCCGGTAGGAGATTCAAGTGGGTCCTTGTTGAACCAGCTCCACACAGAAAACAATGACTCTTAATTTCCAGAGAGAGCACCCACATCTCAGCAGGAACCCCAATTATGCTATTGGAAACTTGGAAGGCACCTCCTACAGTCCCTCTCCTTTAGGTGTGCTACCAGAGGGCTAGTTGATATTCTGACTCCACCTTCTCCCAGACCAAGTTTCCTATCCCAGGGTATTTAGGTGAATTGGGCTTTCTCAGCAGATTCACCACTCCTCTCTTCCCAGACTCTCCCCAAGCCAGCTGGTATGCTCCTCCAAGCAGAAAAAAAGGGGAGGACAGAAAATTGAACCCACACTCACCGGCCCTTCTGGTGCACCCCTCACCGAATCCCTCCCACTCGTGGTTTCAGTCCAAAACTGGAGGGCCAGGGCAATCCTGGACCTTCGGGAGCACTGGACTCAAGAAAGGGAAGTCCAGGACACTGCAGACTCAGGGTATGTATGTCTGTGGAACATGGGCTATGGGGGCCTAGGGAACACAGACCTGGGGACCACGCATCTGGGGATCATGGGGCTTGGGAACACCACTGCATGACCAAGCGTTCTCAGGGAACACTGCAGCAGCCAGCCCTAGGGGGAAGGGTCCTGCTTCTCCACAGCCTCCGACCTCTGTACTTACAACTTGCAATTCTTGCATTACCTCTGTCACTGTCACTCCAAATCGACATCCACACACCTCCTGCCTTGCAAGCCCCCAAAACACCCTGCTCTGGCAAGACTCCAACCCCATTCAGCCGCCTCTTTGCAGGAGAGACTGTGAGGTGCACTCACTCAGATGCCATCTTGCCCCGTCTCTGAAGTCTCTTTTTTTAATTTTTAAAATTTATTTTTAATTGTCTTTTTTTAAAAGATACATAGATCACAAAAAAATGTTACAATAAAAATTATGAGGTTCCCATATATCCCACATCCCACATCCGACCCTCCCACCTCTCCCAAATCAACCACCTCTTTCATATTGTGGCACATTCATTGCATTAGGTGCAAAAATTTGGGAGCACTGCTGCACCACATGGTTTATAGTTTACATTGTAATTTACACTCTTCCCCAGTCCATTCAGTGGATTATGGCAGGATATATAATGTCCTGCATCTGACCCTGCAATATCATTTAGGACAACTCCAAGTCCAGGGAATGTCCCCACATCACATCTCTTCTTCCCTCTCTCTGCCCTCAGCAACTCCCGTGGCCACTGTCTCCACATCAGTAATACAATTTCTTCCATTGCTGGAGTCACAACAGTTCTATAGTAGAATACCAGTAAGTCCACTCTAATCCATATTTTATTCTTTCCTCCTTTTGAACTTGGGGTGGTGTCTAAACCATATAAACTCATTTGTCTTTACCTTTTCCCTCTTTTGGTCAAGGTCTTTATCCAGATGCATTGCTAGTTGGCATTTGGTAGTAATCCCTTGGGGCCAAAGAGGCTCATCCCTGGGAGTCATGTCCCATGCTAGTGGGAAGGTAATGCATTTATATGCTGAGATTGACTTAGAGAGAGGCCACATTTGAGCAACAAGAAGGTTCTCAGGAGATAACTCTTGGGCACCCTATAATACTAGACTAAGTTTCAATTTCAAGAGTAAAGGTTCATAAGTACAGTCATCAATATTAATGGCCCATCCATGGATGATCCTCCTTCACTAGTCATTGCCCCTGTACTCAGGGCATTCTTGCTCTTCCATTAGAGAATGTGGCAGAGTCCCCAGCATGGGAATTTGATATTCTTTCAGTTAATTTGTGGATCTTCACCCACCATGACAATGCCCCATGAACACTTGAACACATTTATATGCTTTATATGTATGCCTAGATGAACCTCCTCCCATGTATCATGATCTCTTTATATAGCAAGGAGATCAAACTTACTGGGTATGCACTTTCAGAAAATTTTCTCCCATTGAGTAGGTTGCCTTTTCACCTTCTTAACAAAGTAATTTGAGGAACAAAAGTGTTTAATTTGCAGGGGGGCATTTATCTGTTTTTTCTTGCATTGCTTGTGCTTTGGGCCTAAGGTTATAGAAACCACAACTTACCACAAGAACTTGAAGATGTTTTCCTACAATTTCTTCTAGCAGTTATATGGCTCTACCTTTTTTTAAAACAAATCAATTTTATTGATATGTATTAATAAAGCATACATCCACCCAAATGTACAATCACATAGTTGTGCGTTCATCACTTCAATCATTATTAGAACATTTCCATTATTCCAATAATGATAATAAACAAAATGCAAACAAAAAAGCCACTCATCACCTCTCAATCTGTTTCCCCTGCCACATGTAACTGCTATTCTGTTTCCATCTCTTCAGTTTATTTGTATTTATACGTTGTAAAAAACAGTCTTATATATGCAATATTACCCATAATCAAATTTCTTTATTTAAAAATATTTTAATTTAATTTAATTTCTTAATTATCTTTTTTAAAGTTGATAGATCTCACAAGATATTATGTTAAAAAACATAAGATGGGAAGCGGATTTGGCTCAATGGATTGAGCGTCCACCTACCACATGGGAGTTCCAGGGTTCAAACCCAGGGCCTCCTGACCTGTGTGATGAGGTGGCCCACGCAGAGTGCTGATGTGCACAAGGAGTGCCATGCCATGCAGAAGTGTCCCCTGCATAGAGGAGCCCCATGCACAAGGATTACGTCCTGCAAGGAGAGCAGCCCCGTGCAAAGAAAGTGAAGCCTACCCAGGAGTGGTGCTGCACACATGGAGAGCTAATGCAGCAAGATGACACAACAGAAAGAGACACAGATTCCTGGTGCCACTGACAAGAATGTAAGCAGACGCAGTAGAACAAACAGCGAATGGACACAGAAAGCAGACAAATGGTGGGGTGGGAAAGGGGAGAGAAATAAAATAAAAATAATTTTTTTTAAAAAAAGAGCTTTAAAAAAAATAAGATGTTCCCATATACCTCGCTCCCCACCCCCCACCCCCATCATTTTTTATTTTTTATTTAAAAAAAAGATTTATTTATTTCTCTCCCCCCCCCAACTCCGGTTGTCTTTTCTCTGTGTCTATTTGCTCCATCTTGTTTCTTTGTCCATTTCTGTTGACAGTGGCATGGTAATCTTGTGTCTCTTTTTGTTGCATCATCTTGTTGTGTCAGCTCTCCGTGTGGGTGGCACCATTCTTAGGCAGGCTGCACTTTCCTTCATGCTGGGCGGCTCTCCTTGTGGGGTGCACTCCTTGCATGTGGGGCTCCCCTATGCGGGGGACACCCCTGCGTGGCAGGGCACTCCTTGCGTGCACCAGCAGTGCACATGGGCCAGCTCCACACGGGTCAAGGAGGCCCGGGGTTTGAACTGTGGACCTCCCATGTTGAAGAAAGATGCCCTAACCACTGGGCCAAGTCCATTTCCCATAATTTTTTAATTGTATTTTTTGAAGATACATAGATCACAAAAAAGTTACCTTATAAGATATAAGAGGTTCCCATATACTCCACATCCCAACCCCCCTCTCCTCCCACATCAACAGCCACTTTCATCATTGTGGCACATTCATTGCACTTGGTGAATACATTTTGGAGCACTGCTGCACCACAGGGATAATAGTTCACATTGAAGTTTACACTCTTCCCCCAGTGGATTATGGCAGGATATATAATGTTCAGCATCTGTCCCTGCAATATCATTTAGAACAACACCAAGTCCTGAAAATGCCCCCACATCACATCTCTTCTTTCCTCTCCCTGCCCTCAGCAGCTACCATGACCAATTTCTCCACATCAATGCTTCAATTTCTTCCATTACTAGTCACTCATATTCATATTTCACACGAAGTTCCATTATGTTCTACAGTCCTGTGTCACATTTTTTAGCTTTTCTTCTAGTAATATGCATATCCTTAGACTTTCCCTTTCAACCACTGCCATACCCATTTAAAAACTCTGCTAGTTACAAATACTATCGTGTGCTTTCACCTTATCTATTCATTTCCAAAGATTTACAATCTTTTTTTTTAACCAATTGTGCACAGATTAACCATCAGTTTTCCATTCTCTACCCTGCTTCTATTTTCTGGTGACCTATATTCTAATTATTAACTCCATGAATTATACAATATATTTAAGTTCATAATAGTGCAATCATGCACAGTAATTCCCTTTTGCATCTGGCTTGCTTCACTCAACATAATGTCCTCCGGGTTCATCCATGTTGTCATATGCTTCATAACTTCAGTTCTTCTTATAGCTGCATAATATTCCATTGTGTGTATATACCACAGTTTGTTTATCCATTCATCAGTTGATGGATACCTGGGTTGTTTCCATCTTTTGGCCATTGTGAATAACAATGATGAATAACAATGATGTTTCACTATGAACGTCAGTGTGTGCATGTCTGTTCATGTCACTGCTCTTAGTTCTTCCGGGTATATACCTACCGAGTCACATGGCAAGTCTATGTTCTGCTGAGTCACGTGAGTCACATGGCAAGTCTAAGTATTCAACCTCCTTTTTAACTGTCACAGTGGCTGTACCATTCTCCATTCCCACCAACAGTGAATAAGCATTCCTATGTCTCCATATCCTCTCCAGCACTTATAGTTTTCTGACTTATTAATAGTGGCCATCTATTATGTGTGAATGATATCTCATTATAGTTTTGATGTGCATTTCCCTAATCACTAGTGATGTTGAACATTTTTTCATGTATTTTTAAAAAAGATTTCTTTATTTCTTCCCCCCTCATTGTTTTGTGCTCACTGCTCTCTGTGTCTGTTCATCCTGTGCTTGTCTTTTTAGGAGGCATGGGAACAAAACCCAGGACCTCCCATGTGGGAGGGAGGCACCCAGTGGCTTGAGCCACTTCCATTCCCTCGTGTGTTCTTTTTTTTCAGTTTTGGTGGTTTTTTTTTTTGCCATTTATATTTCTTCTTTGGACAAATGTCTACTCAGGTCTTCTGCCCATTTTAAAATCAGGTTGTTTATCTTTTTATTGTTAAGTTGTATATCATGGATATTAAACCCTTATAGGGTATGTGATTGCCAAATATTTTCTCCCCTTGAGGTGGTTGCCTTTTCACCCTTTTGACCAAGTCTTTGGGGGTTGAAAGCATTTACTTTTGAGGAGGTCCCATTTATCTATTTTTTTTCTTTTGTTTGTGCTTTGGGTGTAAAGTTTAGGAAACTACTGCCTACCAGAAGATCTCAAGGATATTTTCCTACATTTTCTTCTAGTAGTATTTTGGTTGTTGCTTTTATATTTAGGTCCTTGATATTTTATTTTATTTCATTTATTTTCTTATTTTATTTTTAGGTATTGGAGCTAGGGAATGAATCCTGGACCTCATATGTGGGAAGCAAGTGCTCCCCTCCATTTTATTTTCGTATAAGGTGTGAGCTAGGGTCCTCTTTCAGCTATGGATTTCCAGTTCTCCATTTCTTGAATAGGCCTTGTTCTGACCCAGCTGGGTGGGTTTGACAGCATTGTAAAAAATCACCCGACCATAGACATGAGGGTCTATTTATGAATTCTCAGTTCCATTGGTCCTTATGTCTATCTTCATACCATTTCCATGCTGTTTTTAAAAACACTATAGCTGTTCTATGGTCATGGCAGATGGAGTTCAGTGCCATGTCAATTGGCCCTACTTTGGAGTTTGTGTTTCTGTGTGATGGAGCTGGACTCAGATGTGATCTTTGTCCATAAGCCTCTCCTGTTACTTTTACTGGAGCTGTAGTTGGTGCTGGGGTTTAATGTATACCCAGGGGACCTGAATCTCTGGACTGACCATGTGATAGCCAGGCCCTGGGCCTCAACAGACTTGCAACTCCTACACTCTGGTTTATTGGACTTACCCCACTCAGCTAACATGGAGTTGAAGAAGGTCATCCACCACACCAGGGAGCCAAGAGTGCCTACAACTGAAAGCAGGAGAATTGCATCCAGCATCCATATGGAATCTGGGCCCCTCTTGATATAGATGTGGAATAGACATGGCCATTCTAGGGTCCACAGATGGAGGAATAGAGAATGGATTAGAGTGGATTTACTGATATTCTATTCATGAACTATTGTGATTAGTAATCGAAGAAAATGTGGCATTGGTGTGGAGAAAGTGGCCATGGTGGCTGCTGAGGGTAGGGAGTGGGAGGAAGAGATGTGATGTGGGGGCATTTTTTGGGGTTGGAGTTGTCCTGGGTGGTGCTGAAGGGACAGTTACCAGACATTGTAGGTCCTCTCATGGCCCACTGGGTGGACTGTGGGAGAGGGTGGGCTATGGTGTGGACCATTGACCATGGGGTGCAGCGGTGCTCAGAGATGTATTCACCAAATGCAATGAATGTCTCATGATGATGGAGGAGGTTGTTATGGGGGGAGGAGTGGGGTGAGGGGGGTGCGGACCTCATATTTTTTTAATGTAACATTAAAGAAATAAATGAAGAGAAGAAAAAAACACTGTAGCTAAGTAAATATGCTTTAAAGCCGGAAAGTGAGATTCCTTCAACTTCTTTTTTCTTTTTAAAGACGGTTTTGACTATTTTGGGCACCTTACCCTCCCAAATAAATTTGATAATTGTCTTTTTCATTTCTGTAAAGAAAAAAAAGAGAAGATTGTTGCAATTTTTATTGGGATTGTGTTGAATCTGTAAATCAGTTTGGGTAGAATTATTGCTGTCTGATGACATTTAGTCTTCCAATACATGAACAGAGAATGTTCTTCTATTTATTCAGGTCATCTTTGGTTTATTTTAGCAATTTTTTTTAAAGATTTATTTATTTATTTAATTCCTGCCCCCCTCCCCTGGTTGTCTGTTCTCTGTGTCTATTTGCTGCGTCTTGTTTCTTTGTCCGCTTCTGTTGTTGTCAGCGGCACAGGAAGTGTGGTCGGTGCCATTCCTGGGCAGGCTGCACTTTCTTTCACGCTGGGCGGCTCTCTTTATGGGTGCACTCCTTGCGCGTGGGGCTCCCCTATGTGGGGAACACCCCTGTGTGGCGTGGCACTCCCTGCGCGCATCAGCACTGTGCATGGGCCAGCTCCACACGGGTCAAGGAGGCCCGGGGTTTGAACCGTGGACCTCCCATGTGGTAGACGGATGCCCTATCCACTGGGCCAAGTCCGTTTTCCTATTTTAGCAATGTTTTGTAACTTTCTGAATACAGATCCTTCATGTTCTTGGCTATGTTTATTCTTAAATATTTGGTTCTTTTAGTTGCCATTTTAAATGGGATTTTTTCTGACTCCCTCCTCAGATGGCTCATTAATAGTGTATAGAAACACTATAGATTTTTGCATAGGTCTTGTATTCCACCACTTTGCTAAACTCACCTTAGTTCTAGGGTCTTTGTTGTGGATTTTTCAGGATTTTCTAGATATAGGATTATATTATCAGTGAACAGCAAAAGTTTTATTTCTTCCTTTCTTATTCGTGTGCCTTTAATTTCTTTTTCTTGCCTAATTGCTCTTGCAAGAACTTGTAGCACAATTCAAATAACTGTAGAGACAGTGGGCATCCTTGTCTTGTTCCAGTCTCAATTGGGAAGCTTTCAATTTTTTATTGTTGAGTACAATGTTAGTTATGCGTTTTTCATATATGCACTTTACCATGTCAAGAAAGTTTCCTTCTATTCCTATCTTCTGGAGTGTGTGTGCATGCGTGCATGTGTGTGTTTTATCAAGAAAGGATGCTGTATTTTGTCAAATGCCTTTTCTGAATCAAACAACCTGATCATGTATTTTTCTTCAGTTGATTAGTGTGGTGCATAAATACTGTGATTGCTATTTCCTCTTGGTGGATTGCCCCTTTTATTAATATGTAGTGATCTTCTTCATGGTTTATAACAGTTTTGCATCTAAAATCTATTTTTTTCTGATATTAGTATTGCTACTCCAGATCTTTTTCAGTTACTATTTGTGTGGAATGTCTTTTTTCCAACCTTTTACTATCAGCCTGATTTTGTCCTTGCATTTAAGGTTAGTCTCTTGTAGATACATATAGATGGCTCATACATTTGTTCCCATTCTGTCAGTCTATGTCTTTTGATTGGGAAGTTCAACCCCTTAATATTCAGTATCATTAATGTAAAGGCATTTCTTACTTTGTCCATTTTATCCTTTGGCTTTCCATCGTCATATCTGTCTTTTTATCCTTTTAGTTACCCTCACTAATAATCCTCATTTCTACACTCTTCTCTGAGTCTCTCACCCTTGTCTTTTCCTTTCAGGCTGCAGCACTCCCTTTAGTATCTCTTGTAAATCCAGTCTTTGGTAACAAACTTAGTTTTTGTCTGTGAAGGTTTTAAACTCATGCTTATTTTTGAAGGACAGTTTTGTCAGATAAAGAATTATTGGCTGGCAGGTTTTTCTCTTTCAGTACCTTAAATCTATTGTACCACTGCCTTCTCACCTCCATGGTTTCTGATGAGAGATTGGCATTTAGTCTTATTGAGCTTCCCTTGTATGTGATACATTGCTTTTCTCTTGCTACTTTCAGAATACTCATCTCTGGAATTTGATATTCTGAGTAGTAGGTGCCTCAGAATAGTTCTATTTGGATTCATTCTCTTTGGGGTGTGTTGTCCTTCTTGGATATTGATATTTATGTCTTTCATAAGAGTTGGGAAATTTTTGGTCACTATTTTTTCAAATATTCTTTCTGCCCCTTTTCTGTTCTCTTCTCCTTTTGGAACGTCTATAATGTGTATGTTTGTGCATTTTGTATAGCCATTCAATTCCCTGAGACGCTGTTCAATTTTTTCCATTCTTTCCTTTTTTCTGATCTCCTGTCTTTTTAAGTCATATACTCTGTTTTCTAATTCACTAATTCTATCCTCAACCAATTCAAATCTGCAGTTATATGCCTCTAATATATTTTTATTCTCATCCATTGTGTTTCATTCCCATAAGCTCTGTTACTTTTCTTTGCAGATTTTCAAATTGATTTTTAAAATTAATTTATTGAAGTATAGCACTCATACATAAACAATAAGTGTATAATAATAGTTGTGAACTTACAAAACAAACATATATAGCATCATACAGGACTCTCATAACTCATCCTACCACCAATAACTTGCATTGTTGTTAAACTTTTTACCTAATGATTAAAGGGCATTTCAAATATGACTACTAAGCAAAGAATTTTTCCCCAACCAACCCTATTATTATTTTCTTTATATCACTTATATATGAACATACATAAACAATTAAGTGTATAGTAAAATTTGTGAACTTACAAAGCAAACACACATTACATCATACCAGGGTCCCATACATCAGCTGTCCACCAACACCTTGCACTGTCATGAGACATTTTTTACAAATTATGAAAGAATGTTGTCAAAATCTTATTACTAATCATAGTCCTTATCTTACATTTGGTGTGTTTTTCCCCCAACCCACCCTATTATTATTTTAAAAATATATTTTATATGGCAGAAGTTGTGAACTTATAAAACAATCATGCACATGTGCAGAATTCCCAAACAATACCCCTCCATTAACACACCACACTGTGGTGGAACATTTGCTGCAGATAAGATAATATCATTTTATTGTTACCATGTCCATAGTGTACTTTTGGCTCACATTTTCCATACTGCCTCATTATCAACATAGTACATCTTTCACATAGATGCAAGAATATTATATTATTACTGCTAACCACAGTCCATAGGTCATTCCAGCTGTATTTTTCCCATGCTTCTCCACATTACTAATACCCTGCAGTAGTGATGTACATTTGCTCTAGCTCACAAAGGACACTCCTGTGTCTGTACCATCAACCACAATTCTCATCCACCTCTTGGTTTACCGTGCTATTCAGGTCCTGGATTATTCACTAACATTCTGTCAGTTGGCATTTACATCCCTAGACTACCTTTTGCAGGCACATCCCCATTTATAAACTAGCTATTACTCACTATGTGTTACCATCCACTCCACACAGTTCCACACTTTTACAGTAAAGTTAATTAAAACTTCTATATATATTAAACATCAGTAGTCCATCTCAGTCATCCTCTTATCTCCTTTAAGAATCCAACACCTACCACCAGGTCTTGAAGGTATTTTCCTGCTATTTCTTCTAGAAGTTTTATGGTTCTTGCTTTTATTTTTCATTTTTTGATCCATTTTGAGTTAATTTTTGAATAAGGTGTGAGATAAGGTTCTTCTTTCCATCTTTCAACTATGGATATCCAATTCTTTCAGCACCATTTGTTGAATGCACTGTTGTGCCCAAGCTGTATGGGTTTGACAAAAATCACTTGACCAAATATGTGAGGGTCAAAATCACTTAACGATACATGTGAGGGTCTGTTTCTGAACCATCAATTTGGTTCCATTGGTCTATGTGTCTATCTTTATGTGAGTATTATGCTGTTTTTATCACTATAGCTAGGTAACATGATTTAAAGTCTGGAGATGAGGGTTTGCTTTTCCTGTTTATAATGTTTCTGGCTATTTAGGACCCTTTGCCTTCCAAATAAGTTTGATGATCATGTTTTCAATTTTTTTAAGATGCTGGTGGAATTTTTTAAATTGGGATTGCATTGAATCTGTATATCAGTTTGAGTAGAATTGACATCTATCTTAATGATATTAATCTTCCAATCCATGAGCATGGAATGTTCTTCCAGTTATTTAGGCCATTTTAAAATTTCTTTTAACATTGAGTTGAAGTTTTCTGAATACAAGTGCTTTACATTGTTGTTTAAGTATATTTCTTACTATTTGAGGTTTATCTGTCATATTTTATTTTCACCACACTTTCGACACTTTTAATTACTTTTATTGATATACTTTTCATTTCTAGACTCTCTTCCAGGTCTCTCTCTCCTGTCTTTTCTTTTTGGGCTCTAAAATACCCTTTAGTATTTCCTGAAAATCTCTCTCTTGCTTAGAAATTCTCTCAGTTTCCATTTATCTGTGAATATTCTAATCTTATCCTCATTTTTGAAAGACAGTCTTGCTGGATATAAGATTCTTGGCTGGAAGTTTTTCTCTTATAGTATCTTAAATATATCAGACCACTGTCTTCTTGCCTCCATGGTTTCTGTTGAGAAATAAGCACTGAATCTTATTGGGTATCCCTTACTTGTTATGCATTGCTTTTCTCTTGCTGGTCTCAGAATTCTCTCTTTGTCTTTGGCATTTGACATTCTGATGAGTATGTGTCTTGGAGTTGGTCTATTTGGATCTTTTTCAGATAGGAGTATGTTATGCATCTTGGACACAGATATCTGTGTCCCTCAATAAGGTTGGGAAATTTTCTACCATTATTTCTTCAAATATTCCTTCTGCCCCCTTTCCTTTCTCTTCTCCTTCTTGGACACCCATGACATGTATGTTTGCATGCCTTTTGCTGTCATTTAGTTCCCTGAGGCCTTGTTCAATTCTTTCCATTCTTTTCTTCATCTGTTCTTTTGTATGCTCACTTTCAGAGCCGATTTCTTCAAGCTCAGCAATCCTTTCTTCTGCTTCCTCAAATCTGCTATTATATGCTTCCAAGGATTTTATTTTTATTTTTTTTTATTATTTTATTTTTTAAAAAAGATTTATTTATTTATTTCTCTCCCCTTCCCCTTCCACCCCGGTTGTCTGTTCTTTGTGTCTATTTTGCTGCATCTTCTTTGTCCGCTTCTGTTGTCAGCAGCATGGGAATCTGTGTTTCCTTTTGTTGCATCATCTTGTTGTGTGAGCTCTCCGTGTGTGCGGTACCATTCCTGGGCAGGCTGCACTTTCTTTCTTTCACGCTGGGTGACTCTCCTTACAGGGGGCAATCCTTGTGTGTGGAGCTTCCCTACATGGGGGACACCAGCAGAGCACTACTGGTGCGCATCAGCACTGCACATGGGCCAGCTCCACATGGGTCAAAGAGACCTGGGGTTTGAACCACAAATCTCCCATGTGGTAGACGGACGCCCTAACCACTGGGCCAAGTCCGCTGCCTCCAAGGATTTTTAAATTTTGTTTATTGCACCTTTCATTCCCATAATATGTGCTATTTTTCTATGTATGCTTTCCAATTCTTCTTTGTGCTCCTCCAGTGTCGTCGTCTTTTTTTTTTGAACAACAACAACAAAAAGGTTTATTTATGCAAAGTATTAACAGATATCTAAATACATGGTTTAAAATAATGAAATAAAATGAAATTGTTTATTTGTAGTTGTATTCATAAAGTATGCTAACCAAAATCTATATAACAATATGGCACATTAATGACAAATTCAAATACAAGCAAAGATGTTATTCTGAATTCACGTTTCATCGAGCATCAAAAACCACCAATCTTTTAGTCCTTTTCTTGTACATTATTCTGTATCCACATTCTCTGCATCTGATTGGATCTCTGGATTTTATTTCATTTTCTGTGTGACATTCTCCACAGATATAGATCATTGGCTGCTGCTTTGGAGGCTGCACATCCTTCTGGGTGTCCATTGTTAGTCCCCCCAAACCCTGGCCTCCAATTCCCTCCCTATGCAGCAGAGAAGCCCTCTTTCTCAGCAATTGGAAAGTGTTTGCAATGGTTCCTCCAGTGTCTTCTTAATATCCTTAATCTCTTTAGCCATCTCATTGAGTTTATTAAGGAGATTTGTTTGAACATATATGATGAGTTGTCTCAACTCGTTTATGTCATCTGGAGGCTTATCTTGTTCCTTTAACTGGGCCATATCTTCCTGTTTTTTGGTGTAGATTGTAATTTTTTGTTGGTGTCTTGGTATCTGGCTTACTAGAGTATTTATGCTGGATGCAGTTGTTCTCTTTAGGGATTCCTGCCCTTTCCCACTTCCCGATTGTGCAGTAGGAGCCAAGGTTGTAATTGGTGGTATAAACTGTGGAGTCTCAAGCTGCTCTCATTACTCCAGGGACCAATGAATCTTCTCTCAACTTTCTCTTTTGCTAGGGGTAGGGACAGAGTTTCAGCTGTGTGGAGTAACCCAATTGGTGCAGGCCTAGACTGTAGTTGCCCAAGAGACTGATGAGTCTTTATGCCCCTTTCTCCCCTGCCTGGGGCAGGGATGGAGTTGCAGGTGTGGGCAGCAATCTATGTAGTGTGGTTCCAAAATGACTGCAGTTGTCCTGGTAGATTTCTGATTTTCAGTCTGTGCCAACCAATGGTATCTGCAGTTACCTGGATAGGCTGGTGCAGGGACAGCCAGCCTCCTCCCTGCCAGAGGTGGGGCTGAAGCCTAGTCTAGGGCTGCAGGCTGATCTGGTTGAAAGAAACTGGTTCCTACCATCACTGTGATTTTCGGTCAGCCCAGCTTCCATTCATGCTGGGAGTGGAGTCAAAATGGTGACCACCAACCTCTTTCTTAATGGGCAGATTCACACCCCAGCTGTTCCCAGGGTTATAGCTTAGCCAGCCAATTCTACCAATCAGTAGCCAAAATTGGCAGCCAACCATCTTCTCCTCCCATGTTTTTGGGAAATGGAGCTTCCAATTGCAGCCACAGAATAGCTCCTGGAGCAGCTCATGTCACTGAGTAGGATAATCACCAGCCTCCATAACTTGGCCAGTAATTTCCTGGGGAGCCTGGTGCAGGTCCCCCAGCTTCCTCCCTGCTAGAGGTGGCACTGGGGCTTATGCTACAGCTGCAATCTGATCTGGATGGAAAGAAGCTGGTCCTCACCAGCACTGTGGTTTTCAGTCCACTTGGTTTCCCCTTGTGTCAGGTGTGGAGTTAAGATGGCAGCTACCAGCCTCTTTCTGACTTGGACAGGCTAAAACTTTAGCTGTTCTCAGGATTTATGTTAGCCCACTGAATTTACTTGTCAGTAGTTGAAGTTGGTGTCCACCCTTTTCTTCCTTCCCCATTTTTGGGAAGTGGAGCTTTCATTTCCAACTGCAGAACAGCTCCCAAGGTGACTTGTGCCTCCAGTAGAGGATGGGAACTGGCCTCCATGGCGTGGAGAGTTCTACTTATGAGTCTTTTCTGCATATGGGCAGTCTCCTCCTTCCATTCCTTCATGTATGTTGCAGGATGCTCTTCTGGCCTCCTGGGGCCCCCAAACAGGTGCTTCTGCTAGCTCCAGATAGCGCTGGGTGTTTATTAACTGCCCTGTAGCAGGAGCCGATTCTAGGAGCTCCTTATCCTGCTGCCATCTTGCTGGTTATCTCAAATTGATTTTTATGTTCATTCATTGTCTTCTTAATATCTTTTATCTCTAGCCATATTTTCCTTCAATCCTTTGAATTGATTTCGGATATTTCTGTGAACATTATTGAATAGTTGTCTTAAGTTGTGTCTCATCAGGACTTTTGATTTGTCCCTTTGGCTGGGCTGTATCTTCCCATTTCTTAATATGGCTTGTAACTTTTTGCTTATATCTAGTCATCTGATTATGCTGGTACAGTTACTCTGATGGTCATTTTCTCTCTCTTGCCTAGTGGTTTTGTTTTATGGCTCTTCTTTGAATTTTGGTTCATCTTATTCTAAAACTTTTAAATTGCCCGGTTTGAATTGATTAAACAAGGCCAGGCATCCACTAATATGGTGCAGATCAAATCCAAGAGTCCTGGGTCATGAGAAACTTCAAAAGGCTTTGTTCTGGCAGTTTCCAAGCCTGCAACAGGTGACACTCTTCTGTGAATTTTTCTATAGAGTTGTCTCTTTCAACCTCCATTTGCTGGGACAGCTAGGGATGAGATTCAAAGAAGGCTCTGCTGGCCAAACTCACAGAAGAGAAACCATGCACCCACCCTCTACCACACCCTCCTTCTTCCCAGGGAGGAAGATGTCCATTATCCTCTCCATTGGCCATAGTGAGACATGGGTTTTACTGAGGCTGCTCACCCTGAGGATGGGGGATGTGTGCCATTCCCAGCCATGGGGACCAATAGCTCACAGTTTTTGTTTTAACCCGTCTTTCTGTCCCTGTCCCTCCTGAATTTGAGGCACTCGGGGGCTACCAGGGGTTATTTAGAGCTTCATGTATAGTGATTTTGTCAGGACCAAGATGAAAACATTTACTCTTGCAAAGAGGGAGGACCATGCTGAAAATCACCATAGTCATTGAAAGACCTGAGAAATAACAACAAGGTGATTTTATGGGGAAACAGACTTTGGCCCAGTGGTTAGGGCATCCGTCTACCATATGGGAGGTCCGTGGTTCAAGCCCCGGGCCTCCTTGACCCGTGTGGAGCTGGCCCAAGCGCAGTGCTGATGCGTGCAAGGAGTGCTGTGCTACACAGGGTGTCCCCCACGTAGGGGAGCCCCACGTGCAAGGAGTGCACCCATAAGGAGAGCCGCCCAGCGCGAAGGAGGGAGCAGCCTGCTGAGGAATGGTGCCACCCACACTTCCCGTGCCGCTGACGACAACAGAAGCGGACAAAGAAACAAGACACAGCAAAAAGACACAGAAAACACAACCGGGGGAGGGGAGGGGAATTAAATTAAAAAAAAAAGTGATTTTATGAAAATAGAAGGAACATAAAATATATCCAAAGCTATGCTTGAAAATTGAGGTGAATAAATGGTTGCAGCCTGCCCTCCAGTAGCAAGCAGTTTGTTATGTGAAATCCTGTACAAGTGGATAAAACACTCCATGAGCCCTCATGTAGGAGGATGCCTTGTGGGAAGGAAAAGCAAACTCTTACCCACAACAGGTGTCCATACCTGACACAATGAATCCTTTACTGGATGGAAAGTGTCCAGTGGGACCTGCTGATTCCTTTGGGGGATTGTGCTTGTTTTGGTTTCCTGGTGGCCAAAGCAAATACCATGCAAAATGTTGACTTAAACAATGGAAATTTATTGGCTCCCGTTTTGAGCTAGAAGTCCAAAATCAAGGTGTCATCGAGGCAATGCTTTCTCCCAGAAGATTGTTGTGTTCTGGGGATAGGCTTCTGTGATCTTTGGTCCTTGGTTTTTCTGTCACGTGGCAATGCACATGGCAGCTTCTCCTGGCTTCTCCCTTTTCTTCTGGGTCTGTTGATGTTCAACTTCTGGCTGTTCCCTCTGTGTTTTTCTACCTCTATGACCTCCCTATAATGCATTCAATAATTGGATTAAGATCCATCATAATTCAGCTAGGCCACATCCTTTTTGTTCCTCCAATTTATTTATTGTTTTTTTTTTTTTGAAGATACATAGATCACAAAAAATGTTACATTAAAAAATATAAGACATTCCCAAATACCCCACACCTGAACCCCCACTCCTCCCATATCAACAACCTCTTTCAACATTGTGGCACATTCATTGCATTTGATGATACATTTTGGAGCTCTGCTGCACCACATTGTTGGAGTCGCAGACCCAAAGGGTATTGGGAATGAAAGACAGAGATTGGGATCAGGGGATCTGAGAACATTGAAGCCTCAAGCTCATCAGACAAGTTTATTAATCTCAGGGGCTTCTTTATATACCCCAAGCAATTGTGAGAACCAGCAACTATCCTAGCTAACTATTCCCATTACCTAAACCTGTGTAACACAATGGATCAAAGTCTACAATTATAATTCAAAGTACAAAATTTCAATGTTATATTATTTTATTGAGAAAGCATACCCATAAATCTTGTTGCTCAGGTTGCCCCATTCTACCTAGTCCTCGTTCCACCTGAATCTCCTTGCTAGATTTATGACCTGCACGTATAGCTATGGAGACAGCATGACTCGGTGGTAAAGGAAGTAACTTGCTTCCATGGAAACAACATGCCTTTGTTTCCCACATCACATGGATAATAGTTTAAATTGTAGTTTACACTCTCCCCCAGTCCATTCAGTGGGTTATGGCAGGATGTATAATATCCAGCATCTATCCCTGCAATATCAGTCCCAATGTCAGGACAACTCCAAGTCCCAAAAATGCCCCCACATCACATCGCTTCTTCCTTCTCTGTGCCCTCAGAAACTACTGTGGCCACTTTCTCCACATCAATCCTACAATTTCTTCCATTACTAGTCACAATAGTTCTATAGTAGAATACCAGTAAGTCCACTCTAGTCCATATTTTATTCCTCCATCCTCTGGACCCTGGGATGGTAATGTCCATTCCACTTCTATATCAAGAGGGGGTTTAGATCACACATGGTTAATGGATGTGATTCTCCTCCTTGCAGTTGTAGGCACTCTCAGTTCCCTGGTGTGGTGGTTGACCATCTTCGCCTCCCTGTTACCTGACCTGGGTAATACCAACAAACTGGAGAGTAGGTGTTGCAACTCTGCTGAGGCTCAGGGCCCACCTGGCCCATGGCCAATCTGGAGATTCAAGTCTCTTGAGTATACACCAACCCCAGTACCAACCACAAGTTCAGTAAAAGTGACAGAAGAGGCACGTGTAGAAAGGTCACATCTGAGTACAACTCCATCACACTCAGGAACACAAATTCCAAAGTAGGGCCCACTGACGAGGCACTGAACTTCAGAGCCATTTGTCATGATCATAGAGGATGTGTGTCTCCATAGCCCTCAGGAACACCAGTACCTGGAGTTGTATCTATTTTGACTGTCTCTGAGATCCTGTTGAGTTGTGCATAAGCATGACCCCTCTGATGACCTCCTGACTCTTTTGAAGACTCTTAGCCACATGAACTCATTTGTGTTTACCATTTCCCCCTTTTATTCAAGTCTTTTTTTAGTTGCATCTCCAGTTAGTGATTGATAGTAATCCCTCGGCACCAAGGAGGTTCATCCCTGGGAGTCATGTCCCATGCTGGGGAGAAGGTAATACATTTATATGCTGAGTTTGGCTTAGAGAGTGGCCACATTTGGGCAACATGGAGGCTCTCAGGAGGTGACTCATAGGCACTCTACCACTCTAGGCCCAGTTCAAATTTCAGGCACACAGGCTCATAAGCATAGTCATCAGTATCAAGGGCTCATTATTGGACCATCCTTCTTCACTGGTCTTTGCCCTTGGACTTGGGGGATTGTTGCTGTTCCATTGGGGAATGTGACAGAGCCCCCCTGGCTAGGAACTCAGCACTCTCTGTTGTAGTTTGTATCTGTAACTACTATGAAAATACCCAACGAATATCTGAACATTTTTATATACCCTATATACATGCCCTGGAGAACTCCCTCCCAACCATGTGTCCCCCATCAATAACACCTCACACCAGTATTCCTCCCCTGCCATACTTGAACCCCTCTGTGGTCCAAAACTTCTTCAAAAAGGATCAGCTGGGCCACATCTTAACTGAAGTAACCTCAACTAAAGATCCTATTTCCAAGAGTTTGCACCCATGGGGATAGATTTTAAGAACATTTTTCTGAGCTACATAGCTCCAAACCATCACAGTGCCTTGTCCAGAACTCAGCTGTGGTCTCTGTTGCAGGTAGCTGTGACATTCTGCAGCAGCAGTGGATAGGTTAGTCTTGGTGAGCGGAAGCTCATGCTGTTGGGTCATTACAGAGCTTCCTTCCCTGATTTCATGGCTACTTTGTTCATAAACTGGAGTGGCTGATGACAGATGCTGCTGATATTCATCCACATTATATGGCTAAGTAGACAATTTAGTGAAGTTCTTTGGTGGATACTGCCTGGTGATCATTAACATACAATATGAAAATCTTCACCCTTCATGCATATGTTGATGTGTCTATCCACATGCCTCTGCCAGGCCCCTGACTGGTTGGCAAAGCCATTCATTACAGCCCATGAATCTCTGTATACTCTTACTTTGGGTCCCTTCCTTTTTCACATGAAGCACGCTAGTGGGAGTGCTTCTCACCGCCCTCTTTCAGGGCCTCCCATGAGTGGAGTTGTAGAGCAGCAACAGTCCATTTGAATCTTGCACCTACCTAACAAGCTGACCCATCTGTGAACCATCATCATCTTCTATAGGATTTGATGTGTAGGGATTGGCAACTTTCAGGCTTGGGGGTGAGTTGACATTGGCTGTGGAAACAGTGGTTCCTCAGGTGACACTCTGCTAGTGGTTGTCAGAAGCATGTTTTCTGAGGCAGTTCTTCATGGCTACTTAAAATGGCTCACACAAAAAAATCAGTGTTTTCTTAAGAGTGTAGAAACTTGTTTTCATCCTCTTGTGTGAGCTCACCCCATGGTACATGGATACCTACCCAGTGGGATTTGTGCACATGTTCACGTGTGTGTGTGATTATGTGGGTGTGTGTGGGGGTACTGGCACAGATCCCTGTAAGTGGGCCTGTGGCTTTGGTTGGCTCAGTGCGTAATTGCACTTTCCCATCAGGAGGGAGAGGGGAATGGTAGTGCTGGGGACAGGAAGAGAGAGGGGCAGGTGGAGATGGGGGGTGGGGACAGAGACAAGGATGAGCATCCAGAGTGGACCTGCCTTTTGGTGCTCCCCAGAGGTGCTCCTGAGCATGGAGGACATAGTGTTCTGTGAGCTCAATGTCAGCATCTCCTGGCTCAGCCTGATGGTGAAGTGTGAGTGTAGGGTAGGAGAGGTCATACCTGGAAGGGTCTAGGTATAGATGAGGAAATCCTCTGGCCTAGGTGGGCCTAATATGAGCAGCCCAGGCCTCCTGGGACTGGGCTTAGTAAGTCCAGAAGAGTGTGTGGGAGGCGGTGAGTTCTCTGTGTCATTGACAGCAGGAGAGACCAGGAAGTGTGGGACCTGGTCAAAAACAGGTAGGTAGGTTGCATCCCTGGTAGGAAGATCAAGTGAACAGAACCATGCCTAGATAGAAATTGGACAAGACAGGAGGAATTGAACTCGGGGTCAAGTAATCTTGATATCCTGGAATCAGGAAGCACGTGAGGATGACATGGGACAGGTCTCTGGCCAAGGGCTCCATGTTCCTGTGGTCTGGAGGGGTCTGTCTGAACCTGGGGCAGGGTCTTAATGCATCATGGCTGATCAGTCCTACCAACCTCATGCAAGGATGTGGCTGGTCATGGACCCTCTGGTTCTCAATGGTAGGGGACACCCCCTGAGCTGCTGTTCCCAGCCAAAGCACCTGCCCTGGTCATCAACATCTACTCTGTGACCAAAGTCCCTGGGCCAACCCCACAGGTCAGCTCGTCTCAGCCCAGACCATGGATGTGACAGTCTCCTGAGCTGGCCATTGAAAATGAGGTGCCAATTTTGAACCCTCCTCCTTGATGACATATCTGAGGTCCAAGGTAACCCAGGAGTGAGAAAGTTTCCTAGAGGGTAGTATGAGAAGAAAGGGATCGGTGATGTCACGTGATGGTATCCTCTACTCTGGAGAAAAATGATGGCAGGGCTGTTTGTCATCAGGGCAGGCAAGTGGCAGTGTTGGGCCAGGGGCAGGGAAGGCCTCACCAAGCAGGGGACATTCAAGCAGAGACTTGAAAGAGGTGGAACATGGGTGTCTGCAGTGAAAGCATGAGACAGGTCCTTCTGGTTTCTTTTAGGAAAAGTAAGGAACCAGAATGGGTGGAGAAGAATGAGCAAGTGGGTAGTGGGAGAAACAAAAGCAGAGATGTAGTGATCAGAAAAAAATGTGATTCTGATCTCATTTTCTTATATTTGTCTTAATTTGTTCATTTTCACAAATAATGCATCCATTCATCTTAGTTTGCCATGAACTCAAAATGAGCCATTTTCAAGAGCTTGTTTTCACAAATATTGCTTACATATACACTAACTCACAGGTGGAAGGAATTCTTGAGAACAATGTGTAAATATGAACTGGTTTTCACAAAAACTTAAAAAATTATATGTGGTTCAAAGTCAAGGAAGAAAGCACAGTTGAGATGAATGTGTATTTCTCAGACTTTTTCTCAAGTAAATCTTATATTTACCTCAGTTTTTTGGATTTCAGATAAATATGTGTTGCTATTTTTTTTCCTCTTCTAAACTAACAATCTGTGGTATATATAACAAGCAATAAGAAGTTAAATTTGGAAAGAATGTTGGTTACATATTATGTTTATATACGTATATTGCTTGTTTTCACAAATAGTGCATTGATTCATTTTAATTTGGTTTCCAACTTACAGTGAGAAGTTTTGGTGAAGAATAATGAGAGAGTCCACCCTCATTTTCACAAATAATGCACTGAATTATCTTATTTTACCCCATCTCCTCTTAAAGGGTGAGAGGACACCATAACTCTAATGGATAAATGTGTTTCTCCCTGAATGTGTCCAGCATGTCATCTGTGAGAGTCACCAATGATCAGCATGTCACCACCATCCGGTGGCCCAGTCTGTCACAATCTGTGGGAAAATTTTTTTTCTGGTTAATAGCGTGGTCTGGTCACCTGGTCAACCTCCTGAAACCACAGCCAGGCCATCAGGACCCAACCCAAGCTGAACCTATTGCCAAAGATTCAGGAATCCCGGGGCCCACTTGGTCAACCCCACCATGATATGGCAGAAATTATCTTGGCTCAAATATATCCTTTTCTGGATCTGGGCCAGTTCAGGATTCTGAAAGTGGGCATAGAAGTAATTTTAGAAGAGGTATCTGAAGACCAGGACCCAATGAGGAGCTGGGGCAGGGGCAACTGAGGTCTTAGAGACTTTTGGGATGTGCCTCCAATGACCAGAAACATCACACAAATATGCCCAGGCCTGGGGAAGTCTCCCCAGGTCTTTCTGGCTACCCTGGTGTGGTTATAGTGGTACAGGGGAAAATTGAAGGGAGACACATCTGGCAAATAGGAAGATGATTGTGTTCAAGTCCCCTCTCTCTGCCTCATTGGTTGATCTGGGCTGACCTGCATTTCTGAAAAGGGGGCTTAGAAACCTTTTCAGAGGGCACCTCTGATGACTGGCCCCATGTGGTTCAGAGACCAGGGAAGAGCACCCTCCCAAGGACTCCCTGAATAGCTTGGGTCAGTTCCCTCCCCTGCAGAGAGACTTGGAAACATTTTTGATTGGTGCATGTGGGCCCAAATGAGATGATGACTGTTCCAGAGGCACCCTCCCTGGGCTCCGTGGGCTGCCAGGGTGGGTTGCCATCACTGAAAGCAATCTTAGATATGTATTTGTGTGTGTCTTGTAGCAAAGGTAGATCCTGCCTGGGACCTCAGCCAGGGTCTTTGTGCCATCCTTGGACCTCCCTGGCTGGACTTGGCTGAAAAATTATCAGAGCTGCATCCAGCAACCAAATCCCATGTGGAACTGCAGTCAAGCTATGGCATCCTCCTTGGACCCTTATTGCTGACCAGAGCTGGTTATGTTCTCTGGAGGGACACTTAGAAAAAATTCCAGAATGCCCTCCCTGGCCTTCATGACCAAGCTGGATGGTCCCACCCTTTTGAGGGGAACACAGAAAATTTTTCAGGAGGCACATCCTAAAATTGAACCACATGGAGATCTATGATGGGCCTGGAGGACCCTCCATGGACTTCTCTGTTTGCCCCAGCCTGGTCCTGGCCTCTGGTAAGGTACTTAGGAAAGTTTTGCGGAAGGTACTCCCAAAACCTGGAACTCGTGTGAGACCACTGCCAAGACTGGGCTAGTCTCTGCCACCAGGATGAGATCTATAAACTTTTTTAGGGGATTTAGATTTTTTGGGGGCGAGGGGGTCAGGGTGCTTCCAATGCCTGAGGCCTACATGGGATCCTGTGGCTCTCTCTTGCTGGACTGGTTTGGTCACTCATCATGGAGGTTGGATACTTTTGGAGAGGAGCATCCACTGACTGGGCCCATGCAGGATAGTGGTAGAGCCCGAGAAAAGCTTCCCAGAGCATCTCTAGTTGGCCCAGGACAGGGTCTTCCCTTCCCTGTGTTAAGTGGAAGCAGTTTTAGGAGATGAACATGATAAACAGGGCCCACAAGCCAGGCCCGGGTCACCTTCCTGGAACCTCTCTGAGTAGGATGGTCCCCCATTTGAAATGGGGACCTAGAAAATTTTTCAGGAAGTACATCACATATCCAGGTGACATGAGGCCAATTCCCACAAAGGGCCTTCTCCACAAGCGTCCCTGTCACACACTGGGAGAATCCTGGCCTCTAGTGGGGATAGAAAACTTTTTGAGTGGGTGTTCCCAATAACAGGAACATACGTAGGACAATCACTGGGTCCACGATTCCCTCCTCAACCTCTCTTGATGGCCCTGGCCTCTCCCCTGTCTGGAATGGGACCTAGAACAAGTTTTGGGAGGTGCATAATGCAACTAAGTCTCATATGGGATTGTATCATGGTCTATGGAACTCTCCTTGGTCATCTCCGGGGTACTTGGTAACATTTCATAAGGTGCATCCGACCATTGGGTCCCCCATAATACTTTGGCCAAGCACAAGGCACCCTCCTTGGACCACCTAGTCTGGCCTGAGCCCATGCCCATCTATGGAGGGGGGCTTTAGTAATTTTCAGAATGTGCATAAAATAATGATTCCCCATGTGGCCGTGACAGGCCCATGAGCCACTCCCTGGAGTCCATGTCTAATTATTGCTGTTTCTTAGTACCAGAGTGAGAATGCCAAAAGTTTTCAGGGGTTCCTCTGAGGATGGGGTCTCATACCAGTCTGTGTGGCCAGGCAAGAGACAATGTCTTTGAGCTACCCTGTCTAACCCGACTCAGCCACCACCTTTTATATCTTTAATATCACTTCAATATCATTTTGGGAATCACGGGTGATGGTTAGCTTCTCAGGCCCAGGATGAATAGTGGGAAGAAATGTAATTATTAACTGGGAATTTTGGAGTCCTCACCCATTTGTTCAGGTATATTTTGGTAGGAAGGCCAAATGGATGCTTCTAGAACCATTCCCTAATAAAGATATCTCATCCGTGGAAGACTTTCAGAGATCAGTACCACCATGGAAGATCTGAGAGAAGGAGGGACATTTTCTCCCACCTTCCTTTTCAACTCACGTGTTTGGTTGTTACAAAAGCTATGGAGAGTGAGCTTAGAATATCACAAACTTAATTGGGTGGGATGTTATTCATGGTTGTATTACAAATGTGGCATCTTTACTGGGGCATAGGAACAAAGTTTCTGGCATCTGGTATGCGATAACTTAGCAAATGCTTTCTGCGATGTCTGTTAGTAGAGATAATCAGAAGAAAATATTCTTCACTTGGCAGACACAGTAGTGTACTTTGTCTTATCTTATGGCTGGGTCAATAGTCCTGATTTTTGAGTTACAGACACATGTGTGTGAGATAGTGGGATACAAATGTTGTCAAAGTTCGTGGATCAACACGTTAGTGAGCTTTCTAGGGGTTCAGCTGTTTGGGAAAAATATGAGATGGCCTCTGTAACAGGTACTGCACACCAAATGAAAGGGTTGCCAATGTGGGTGAGCAACTGTTGATTGTGGAGACTGCACTTGAACGTGACCCCTTTACTGGGCAACACGTAATAGGCCAGTTCTGAGTGTGACCCAGGACAGAAGAAGTTCTGCAGCAGGTGCAAGTTGCAGTATAACCTTCTTCTACGTGCTACTACATGGGTTTTAGGACATGGCAGGCCCAGAGATATGCTGAGTATGATGTGCAGAGTTTTTGGAAATCCCAAATCATAGTGCAGACCCCTAGAAATTTACAGCAAAGCCAAACTCTCTTCTCCTGAAAACTTCTCCATATGAGGAGCCTTGATGGACTATTGGCCAGGTAGAAAATGAGCTATTGACCTTTAGACACCAAGTAAGAATGACCATCATTGACTGGCTGTTATCTTATCTAGGAGCCTTAACTGCATTAAACAGCACCATTACTTTGTAAGATGGAAAAGGTATTTATGGGGAGCACAGGTGATCCTAATTACCAGTTGACTCAGTCTTCCTGGGTTCCTATACCTCTTCCCTGAACATCCGACCTCTCAACCCACATCTATGGACTCCTGGGTGTCTTGAGTTAGAGTCCTGTATTTTCTGTTTGTATTTCCCTTTGTATCCAAGAGCTGTTTAATAGAAGATTTTTACCTTTCTATTTCCAAGAGATTTAAATTAAATATCTAGTTAAAATATTTTTTGAATTCTTGTGATCTCAGAATATTGTTTATAAATATTTCTACTTTATGGAAATGATTGCTATCTTATTTTTTAAGTGCAATTTTTAATTTTTTAAATTTATTTCTCCCCAACCCCTCATTGTTTGCACTTTCTGTCTGTTCATCTTTCTTGTTTCTGTAGGAGGCACTGGGAACTGAACCCAGGAACTCAGATTGGGAGGGAGGTGCCTAATCGCTTGAGTGGCCTCCATTCCCTGTTTGTTGTATCACTCATTATGTTCCTCACCTGTGTCTCTTGTTGCATCATCTTGTTGCACCAGCTTGCTGCACGTGCCTGTCACACCAGTTTGCTGTCTTCTTTAGGGGGTACTGGGAAATGAACCACGGACCTCCCATGTGGTAGGCAAGAGCCCAATCATTTGTGCCACATTTGCTTCCCAATTGCTATCTTCTTTATATATATATATATATGTTTTATTTAAAGGATCATTAGATTACCTAAAATGTTACATTAAAAAATATAAAGGATTCTGATATGCCCCACTCCTCACACCTCCCATTTTCCACACATTAATAACTTCTTTCATTAGGGTGGTACATTCATTGCAATTGATGAATGCATATTGGAGCATTGCCACTAAGCATGGATTATCGTTTACATTGTAGTTTACACTCTCTCGCACTCAATTCTATAGGTTATGGCAGGATATATAATGACCTCTACCTGTTATTGCAATGTCTTTTAGGTCAATTCCAAGTCCTGAAAATGCCCTCATATTACATCTCTTTTTCCCTCTCCATGACTTCAGCACCTTCAGTGGCTACTATCTCAATATCAATGATATAATTTCTTCCATTGCTAGAGTTACAGTAAGTCTATAGTAGAATACCAGTAAGTCCACTCTAGTCCATATTTTATTCCCCAATCCTGAGGACTCTGGGATGGTGATGCTCCCTCTACCTCTAATTGAGAGGGGCTTCAATCCCATATGGCTGACAGATGGGATTCTCTTGCTTGCAGTTGTAGACTCTCTCAGTTCCTTGGCACAATGGTTGTCTATCCTCACCTCCTTGTTGGTTGTCCTGGGTGAGTCCCATGAACTGGAGAGTAGGTGTTGCAACTCCGCTGAGGCTCAGGGCCCAACTGGCACATGGACAGCCCAGAGATTCAAGTCTCTTGAATCTACCTACCAACACCAGCACCAACTATAGGTTCAAATAAAAGGGACAGAAGAGGTATGCGTAGAGAAGTCACATCTGAGTCCAACTCTGTCATCCTCGAGTGCACAAATGCCAAAGTAGGGCCTACTGGCAAGGGGCCAAACTCTGGAGCTATCTGCCATGACTGTAGGACCTGGCTGTCTCAGGAACCCTCAGGAGTCCCACTATTTGGGGTAGTATCTACTGTGGCTGTCTGAGATCCTGCTGAGACGTGCATAAGTGATACCTCTCTGACCCCCTGACTCACTTTGAAGTCTCGTAGCCATATAAACTCATTTGTCTTTACTTCCCCCCCCCCCCTTTTATTCAGGGTCCTTTTCCAGTTGCATCACCAGCTGGTGCTTGGTAGTAATCCCTTGGTGCCAGGGAAGCTCATCCTCTGGAGTCATGTCCCATGCTGGGGGAAGGTAATACATTTATATGCTGAGTTTGGCTTAGAGAGAGGACACATTTGAGTAACATGGAGGCTCTTGGGAGGTAACTCTTAGGCATCCTACAATACTGGGCTAAGTTGAAATTTCAAGAGCAAAAGGCTTGTAAGCATAGTTGTCAATATCTAAGGGACATCAATGGACCATCTTTCTTCACTAGTCATTGCCCCTATACTTGGGGTATTGTTGCTGTTCCATTAAAGAATGTGGCAGAGCACCCCAGGATGGGAATTCAATATTGTTTTGGTTGTTGTGTGGACCTCTACCCACTGTCACAATGCCCCGTGAACATTTGAACATATTTATATACCTTCTATGTATGCCCAGGTGAACTTCTCCCATTATTGACACCCCCACCAATGAGCCTCCCCTGCCAGAGTTGTAACCCTTCTGTGATCCAAAACTTCTTTGAAAACCATTGCTTGTTAGTTTCTTTTTGCCTTAAAATGAGAATGTTTTTTAATTTGCCTTGAGCAATTAAGAAGAATGAGTATTCTCTATTATCAAAAAGTGGGTTTCCGTCAGCATCTGTGAAATATATACTGTAAATAAGTATTATGTTTTCATTTTGAGTTGTGACTTGTAGCATCCAAGTGTCTTTTTTAAAAAATCACTTTTAGTGCTTTTGGATTTGAATTCTGCTCTGCCTGATATCAGAATAGATACTCTTGTTCCTTTCTGTTTCCATTTGTCTGGTAAACTTTTGTCCATTCCTTTACTCCGCTTTTCTGAATCATTTCATTTTAGTTGTGTCTCTTGCATATAGCATATACAAATATGCATCTTTTTTTGCATGAGCACAATTGAAAATCTCTTCCTTTTAAAAGGTGTGTTAAACTCATTTGCATTTGTTGAGAACAGAGTGCTTGGTCTCAACTGTCACAAAGTTTAATAAATATGTATATTTTATTCTATTTTCCACGTTTCTCTATGAGTATGTGATCTTGGCTCTATGATTTATACATTTTTGGTTATTTAGGAAGTTTTGTATTTTTGTTCAAGTTGTTATCTTTGTACTTACACTTTTGTTAATAACCTTAATTCTGTTTTTTTTTTAGTTTAACCTTTTACAATGTTTTATCAGATTTGTTTTTATATCCTTTAATGCTTTCAAATTGCCTTACATTTTTTTCTTTGCCCCTTTCATACCTCCTCTCATTTAATTATATTACTTCTCCCTTGTCAGAATTTGTAACATTTGTATTTTAGTCTTTGGCCCTCACCCCCACCTTTGATTGAATCTTAGATGTATATTTGTATATTTTTATATGGTCACCGTCAGTGTTTATGGTGAGATTTTCCCACTTGTCACTCATTTGGATGAAGTTCATCCTCTAGTATGGCTCAAGAATTTCTTAAGTTCTCACGTGTGGATAAGTGTTTTTCTAAAGCCTTAACATTTGAAGGACATTTTGGCTGTCTATACAATCCTTAATTTACACTTTAAGTTTTTGGGTTTTTTTTTAATGCTCCTCCAGTGTTGGTGTTTTGTATGTTGGTTTTGAAAAGTCTAATTCTTTTGCTTTTGTAAGTTATTTGACTATTTTCTTCCTAGAGTATTGTCTTGGAGATTTTACCTTTTCTTTGAAATATAATGATGTTTCCTGGTTGGAATAGATCATTCCCAGGTACCAGGAATCCTTTTCAATGTGTGTAGTTTGGGGTCCTTGTCCATTCCTGGTATTTTTTCATGCATCACCTTAGCTCTGTTCCATTGTTTTGTTTTTTCTTTCTTCAAGAACTGTGATGATATTCATATTTTACTTACTTTTCCTTTCTTTTATTACCTCTATTCTTTCTGACATTTTTGTGTCATTTATTTTGTTTCATTTTCATTTCCTTGGCTATGACCCTGACTTTCTTCTTTGGGGTTATGCAGATATCCTGTGCCTCACTTAACTTGTTTTTAACATCCATTGGTGATTCTTGCTAGAAGCCATTATTAGTATTGATATTATGAAGTGATGATCTTCTTAACCGCCTCAAATTTTCCATTTAATATTTTGCATTTTACTATAAGATAAGGAGGAGATTTCTCCTATTTGTTTTCCCTTCCTTCCTAGAGTAGGGAGCTTGTCTTTTTTTTTAAGATACATGGATCACATAAAATGTTACATTAAAAAATATATGAGGTTCCTATGTACCCCACTCCCCACTCCTCCCATATCAACAACTTCTTTCATTATTGTGATACATTCATTGCATTTGATGAGTACATTTTGGAGCATTGCTACACAGCATGGATTATAGTTTATGTTGTAGTTCAAACTCTCCCCCAGTCCATTCAGTGGGTTATGGCAGGATATATAATGTCTGCGGCAGCTTGCTCGGTCGGTAGAGGTGGGGTCTGGCTGCAGACGAGGGGTTGGTCCAGCTTAGGACGAGGGGTCGGTCCCACTTGGGACGAGCGGTCGGTCCGGCAGCAGACGAGGGGTCGGTCTCACAGGGGTTGCACGGTTCGGCTGACGGGGTCGCCCGGCGAAGCTGGCGACGAAGGGGTCGCCCGGAGAAGCAGGCGACGAACTGGGGACAAGGGAGGCCAGGCTCTTGTCGGGGGCTCTCAGGACTGGAGGGCGCACGGCAGAAGAACTACCGCGGAGACAAGGTAAACACGCAAGTCCACTTTATTGAGGGAGAGGCAACAGTTTTATAGGGGCTGGGGAAGGCTGATTGGTCGAAGCCACGCCCTGCTCTGATTGGTTGCCAGAGAAAGGTCAGTGGGAGGTGCTGGATGGGGGAGGGGTGGTGTGTTAAGGATTGGCTGTTGCTGTTGCTGGGGGAAGGGGCAGGGTTTAGGGATTGGTGGCTGCTGTTGCTGGGGTGGAGGGCAGACTTGAGTTTCCCGCCCACGCCTGGCTGTTGCTGCTGTTGGGGGGAGGGAAAAGGGCAGACTGGATTTTTCCACCCATGCCTGGCTGTTGCTGCTGTCGGGGGAGGGGAAAAGGGCAGACTGGAATTTTCCGCCCTGCACCTGCGCAGGGAGAAAAAAGGCATCGTGTGGTGCTATCTGGGAGGAGGGGCGACTGCGGAAGCATGGCTGCCGAGAAGGGGAGACCCGAGGGCACTCTGCGCCCATGCCGAGCTCCCTTCAGGGGTGGCGGTGAGTCCGACCAGCCACCCTATTATGGGGGCAGTGGAATTAGGCCTACCGTGGCTGCTCCCCTGCCAGGCCAGCAAACCACACTTCAGCCCGAGGGGTGGCCGCATTTCCCCCTTCTTTTCAAATAAGGGCCAGGATGGCAGCAGCAAGTAGCTGAGGCCCAAGAGGCAGTAAGCAATGAGGGAAGCGTGGCTGAAGAGGGAGGTGAGTATGACAGGGATATAAATGTACAATTTAGGGGGTGGTATCTTGCCGTTGCAAGCAAGGGTGGCCAATGTCCAATTCTTGTTGATCTCGGTGGCTATAAGGTCCATCTGCTGTTAAAAGTCCCAAATGACAGCGCGTTACAGGTAGTTGATCTCTTCTTGGCGGCGAAGAGCGGTAGAGGCAGACTGTGTGATGGTCTGGAGGATCGCAGCTGTGAGGACAAGTCACGTCAGGGCACCAGCAGCGGTGGTGGCGGCAGCGTCGGGAGTGGTGGAGATGTAGGCGAGGACAACAGGAAGGCTAAAGTCTCCAAGGGTGCGAGAGAGGCCAATGTTAACGGGGCGGGCCGACATGAGGCGGCCCAATCTGCAACGCAATGGGGGTTCAAGCAAAAAAAAGGAGGGGGGCAGGGGACGAGAAAGGACGCTTTGGATGGCTGAGAAGAGGAGTGAGGTCGAGACAGGAGGAAGCTCCGCAAGCCGCGGGCCGGGGAAAGCGGGTTGTGGGCCATTTAGCGGGGCTGGTGAGAGGGGTTAGCTTGGCCAGAGGTGGTGAGGGAGAGCATAAGGAGAAGGAGAGAGACTATGTTAATTGGCTCGGCAGCATGGCGAGGGTTGCAGCGTCTGCACTGACGGTAGAGTGCGAGCAGTGAACGGACTTCAGGGTTGGATGGTTGCCTCTCGGGGTGGAGGGTGAGCTGGCTCAGTTGGTGCTGGATCACTCGCATCTGGCGCCATGCCCTGCGGGACATCCGCTGCTGAGGTGGCGGGTTTGACGTATTTCCTGGGGACCCAGATTGGCTGAGCGGCATCCTGTGGGAAGACACAAGCGAAACCTCGGCCCTGGGTAAGAAGGGGGCACGGGCCATGCCACTGACCTGTTTGAGGGTCCTTCCAAAGGACCAGGGGGGCCTGTGTGGGGCGGTACGAGGGGCCCCAATGCCTATGGACTGCCGAGAGACCATCCTTATCAAAGGTCAAGAGATTTAGATGGATTAGGACAGCGGTGATGATGTCTCCGGGAGGAGCGTGAGGGAGGATTTCCCTCTGTTTTTCAATTTGTTGTTTCAGACGGTGATGGGAGCTCTCCACAATGGCCTGTCCTTGCGGGTTATATGGAATACCAAAATGGTGGGCGATTTGGTAGAGCTGAAGGAACCTCGCAAAGGACTCACTGTGATAAGCAGGGCCATTATCCGTCTTTAGGTCCCAGGGGACTCCCATGAAGAGAATCCCTTGCCGAAGAGCCTTAATGCAGTGCTTAGCAGTCTCCCCAGACAAGGGGACTGCATAGCACATGTGGGAGAAGGTGTCAATTATAACATGCAAGAACTTAAGGCGTCCAAAGGACGGGACATGCGTGACATCCATCTGCCACCTGGAATTAGGCCTAAGGCCACGGGGATTCACCCCCTGCGGTTGCAGAGGCCCCAGAGGCAGGAAGGGGGCACAGGTTTTGCATGTCCGCACTAGGTGCTTACAAGTCTCAATTGGCAACTCAGGCAAAAGGTGGTGGAGTGAGGCAGCAGAAAAGTGAAACCTCGAATGTAAGGACTTAGCCTGATTGATAGCATCTCCGACCGTATCAAGGGCAAGGGCGGAGACCGTCTGATCCGCGGTGTCGTTGCCTGCCACTAGGGGGCCAGGCAACCCGGAGTGGCTCTGGATATGAGCAATATACCAGGGTGCCATGCATTTTTCAAGAAGGGTCTTAAGGGCATCCAGTGCCTCATCAATAGGAGAGGAGGTCGGGAAGAATGTAGCTAATGCCAAGACCCTGCAGACTTGCAGAGAATAGAGGCTATCTGTAAAGATGTTAACAGGTTCACAGGGGAAGGCGCGAAACGCTTCTACAATAGCCAAAAGCTCTCCCGTCTGGACGGAGTGTAGGTTAAGATGTGTAAAGACTTTCGGCTCTGCGACTCCGTCCAGGTACACGACCATGGAGTACTTAGTTCTAGACGCATCCGTGAAAATAGTGATGGACCTCGGAAAGGGGGAGGAAGACGGGAAGGGGAAAAAAGGACTTCGGAAGGGGAGTTGGGACACGCCTTGGAGTAGGCGGTGACTAGGGAAATGGCAATCGAAATCGCCTGAAAATCCCTCACACAGTACTTGCATTTGCTCATTATCCCTAATGAGGGAGGTGGTTTCTTTCACATTAAGCGGCCAAACAATTACAGCAGGCTGAGTTTCAAACGTATGGATGGACAGCTGCACTAAATCGGCTGCGAGAGCGATCCATAGCCTTACTGCAGGGCAGATCTTCTGCATCTTGCTCTTAGAAGGATGGAGCCAGAGGAGGGGCCCGTCCTGCCAAAGAACTCCGGTGGGCGTTCCCTTGGTGGGGAGGACCAACGCCTGGAGAGGCCGCTGGGGATCGAACCGCTGGAGGCAGCAGTTATTAAGGGCCTTATCTACAGCGGCAATGGCGGCTCGAGCCTCTGGTGTGATGGTTATCTTTGCGGACACGGCAGAGGGGGGTTTGTGACTGGTTTGTAAGAGAGCAAATAATGGCTGGAGCTGTGCCGTGGTAACAGACAGAGCGGGATGGACCCAATTGATATTCCCACAGAGCTGCTGGAGCTCTGTGAGGGTGACTCGGTCTGGCACATTTAGTCGCACAGCCATTGGGGTTACATGCTGGGAGATATGGAACCCCAGGAAGGTTAAGGGGGGTTCAAATTTGACCTTGTCATTCTGGATTGTTAAGCCAATGGCGGACAGATTATACCCAAGTTGAGAGAGGACATACTGCAGCTTCTCATGGGTCTCACATGCGACCAGGACATCATCCATATAGTGAATGAGGTAGCCCAGATCTCGCAAGGGGGCGACTGCCGTGTTCACATACAGCTGGCAGATGGCCGGGCTATTGCGCATGCCTTGTGGAAGGACTTTCCACTGATACCTATCGGCTGCCCCTCGGTGGTTGGGGACAGGAACGGTAAAGGCAAAGCGCAGGCGGTCCTTTTGGTGAAGCGGAATGGAAAAAAAGCAGTCCTTAATATCTAGAGTGGCCACAAAAAAGTGTTTAGGAATGGCCACTGGGTGAGGGAGTCCCGGTTGGGGAGTTCCCATGGGGAGGATATGCTTATTAATCTCCCTCAAATCATGTAGGAGGCGGTATTTGCCAGTGGCCTTCTTTTTAATGATAAAAACGGGCGAATTGTAGGGACTTGTGGACGGTTCTATATGTCCAGCTTCAAGCTGCTCTCGAACCAACTCACGAAGAGCTTGGAGTTTGTGGGATGGCAAGGGTCACTGCTCCACCCAAATAGGCTCCTCTGTATCCCACCGCAGAGGAGTGGGTGTGGGAGGTGTTAATTGAGCAGTGGCGCAAACTATTGGGGGGGCTGAGTGGTTAACTGAACACCGCACTCCTCCAGGACATCTCGCCCCCAAAGTATAGTATCAAGGGTGCTAAGGAAGAGGGGCCGGAATGTGCCCACATGTCCCTCACCGTCCTCCCAGGCAATAGGGTGACTGGCGCGAAGGGAGGTAGAGGAGCCAGTGGCCCCTTGGACGGAAGGGCCTTCTTGAACAGACCACTGGGCGGCGAAATGAGCAGGGAAACAAGACCTCTGCACCCAAGTCGAGGGTCCCAGAATACCAGTGGTGGTGAATCTTAAACCTCATGGTAGGCCTGGTGGACGTGATGGGGACTGTCCACATCAGGGCTTTGGAAGGTTGGGAAGGGGAGCCTCTTTGGGGTGGGGCTGAGGCCTGCCCCTCCTGGAGTTTAAAGATGGCTGCTGCCGCTGCAGGGGAGGCTGCATACGGCAGTCGCGAGCCCAATGGTACCCCCGGCCGCAGCGGGGGCAAGGGGTAGAAGGGCCCCGTTGGGGCAGTGGGGGGGAGGAACAGGAGGGCCCAGCGGTGCAGAGACTGCCGGGCATTCATGGGTGAAATGTCCTGGCTCGCCACATCTGAAACAAGAGGAGTTAAGTGCCATGGCTGTCGTGACAGCCTTGGCGAAAGAAGCAGCCTGTTGGTCAAGGCCGTTACAGGCAATTACCCAATCGTCTATCGACTTTTCTCTCATGGGAGCGATCACCTGTCAACAAATGGGGCTGGCCCCTTCAAGGATAATTTCACGGGCGAGGGCGCGCTGAGCCTGTTCATCGTGGACCCTGCGCTCACACGCCCGGAGGACTCTGGAAACATAGGTAGAAAAGTCCTCATCCTTGGTCTGTGTGAGCTTAGTGAACTTGTCAGCACTACTGGCAGTGCAGGCGCGAAAGGCCCGTAGGGCGACCTCGTGAATCTGAAGCCAGAAGCCAGCCGGAGCACGGTAGTAGGCCGCAGCCTGGCTAAACTGACCGGTGCTGGTGAAGGCTTCTGGTGGGTGATTAACACCCCTTGCGACGTTGGCCGCAACCTGCTTTTCAGCCTCGGCATGAAAATGGGCACGCCAATTTATAAACTGGCCAGCCGTGAGGATGGCACGGGCCAGTTGGAGCCAATCGAGGGGGATGCACAGAAGGGTGGACATCTCCTCTAACAAATGCTGAGCATAAGGGCTGCCTAACCCGTCCTCCTTAACGGCCTTGCAGAGCTGTTTAACACTTTCCGCATCATGTGGGTACCATGGAAAGGGGCGCTGAGGGGTGGGAGTTACATTAAGGGGAAAGCAGGTGGTAGGAGGCGGCAGGGAGGTAGGCGGAGGTGCCCCGACGGGGGAGGAATACAGGTCCAAAAATAGGCTAGAGGGGGCCGCGCATGCGGCAGCTTGCCATGGATCGGATGGAGGGGGCTGCCAGGGGGAGGCGGAGCCAGGGGGGGGCCGCTGGCGCGGAGGGCACGAGAGGAGCCATTGCCCATGCGGTGTTACAAAATGGCTGCGGGCCATCCCCAGCGGTGCTACAAAATGGTGGGGAGGGAGCTTCCGGCCCACCCAGGCAGGAAGTCATCGGGGGGAGGGAGGGGCAAAGGGACCTCCCCTTTACGAGCGAGGAAGAAGGCGGAAGTCCGCCATCTTGAGAGTGTCTCCCCTTTTCGAGCGAGGAAGAAGGCGGAAGTTCACCATCTTCACCGGCGCTCGGCACTGCTAGATTACACTGTTTAGGGGGACAATTTTCGAGCGCGTTATTAAGGCGCTCAACAAGCGACTCAGAGTCGGAGTCGGAGTCGGTATCAGAATTCCAATCAGGGTCCCTGTTAAAGTCGCCGTCCTGACAATCACGGTGGCGGCGGTGGCTCGGCCGGGGGGAGTCGATGGTAGGGGCACCTTGAAGGCAGGAGCGGATGGTAAAAAGCACCGGTAATAAGCCAGGAGGGAATCTTTTACCTTCCTGCTCCACAGCAGAAGTGACCCTATCTATAAGGCGAGTATAGGTGTCTGGGTCCCAAAGCTGACACGTGGTAAGCCACGGATTAAAGGGGAGAAGAAGGTCCCAATATACTTGGAGCTGTTTCAAAGAGATCTTACACTGGTGAGTGTCTAGGAGACCGGTGAGGGCCCGAACTTGCGGGGCTTGCTTAGCAGATAGGATGTTACCCATTGCTAATGGCCTTTTGGAGCCGATAAGAAAAGGGGCCCTTACCGTGAGAGAGCGGCGATGGGAGCCGAGGTGCGCGGTGAGACGAGGGGTCAGAGCCGATGGGACTCCGACGGTGGTCGCGGGCCAAAGGAAGGCCCCAGTGAGGGGAAGGCAGAACAACGAGCAGTGGAGCAAGGCAAAGGGGAGCAAGCGCGGAGGGGAGGAGGCAGAGGTGAAGGCAAGGGTGGAGGTGCTCAGGCACGCACTCCTGAGAGTTTTATTGGAGCCTCTTAATCATAGCGGGTCGGTATAAGCCCCCGACATGGAAGGAGAAAGCCATCCAGCGATTCTCCCAGACCGCCGTGGATCGTATGAGGTCACCAAGGTTCAGGAGCAGCAATGCAGAGCGAAAAGATAGGGGTGAGAAGAGAGGAGGGCGTAGGGCTGTGGTAGGGTTACTTCAGACGTGCAAGCGCGCGCTCCCAAGAAATCCAAGGCTCCTCTTAATCATAGCGGGTCAGTATAAGCCCCCGACATGGAAGGAGAAAGCCATCCAGCGATTCTCCCAGACCGCCGTGGATCATATGAGGTAGCCAAGGCTCAGGTAGCAGCAATGTTGCATGAGAGAAGCCCCACTGTGAGAAGAGAGGAGGGGGGGGCCGCCAGGTAATGGAGTGAGGCTGTGGTGGGGTTGCACTGCCCCACGTTGGGCGCCAACTGCGGTGGCTTGCTCGGTCGGTAGAGGTGGGGTCTGGCTGCGGACGAGGGGTTGGTCCAGCTTAGGACGAGGGGTCGGTCCCACTTGGGACGAGGGGTTGGTCCCACTTGGGACGAGCGGTCGGTCCGGCAGCAGACAAGGGGTCGGTCTCACAGGGGTTGCGCGGTTCAGCTGACGGGGTCGCCCGGCGAAGCCGGCGACAAAGGGGTCGCCCGGAGAAGCAGGCAACGAACTGGGGACAAGGGAGGCCAGGCCCTTGTCGGGGGCTCTCAGGACTGGAGGGCGCACGGCAGAAGAACTACCGCGGAGACAAGGTAAACACGCAAGTCCACTTTATTGAGGGAGAGGCAACAGTTTTATAGGGGCTGGGGAAGGCTAATTGGTTGAAGCCACGCCCTGCTCTGATTGGTTGCCAGAGAAAGGTCAGTGGGAGGTGCTGGATGGGGGAGGGGTGGTGTGTTAGGGATTGGCTGTTGCTGTTGCTGGGGGAAGGGGCAGGGTTTAGGGATTGGTGGCTGCTGTTGCTGGGGTGGAGGGCAGACTTGAATTTCCTGCTCACGCCTGGCTGTTGCTGCTGTCAGGGGGAGGGAAAAGGGCAGACTGGATTTCTCCGCCCACGCCTGGCTGTTGCTGCTGTCAGGGGAGGGGAAAAGGGCAGACTGGAATTTTCCGCCCTGCGCCTGCGCAGGGAGAAAGAAGAAGAAGGGTGCTGCCCCACAGGCATCGTGTGGCACCATCCGGGAGGAGTGGCGGCCGCGGAAGCATGGCTGCCGAGAAGGGGAGACCCGAGGGCACTCTGCGCCCATGCCGAGCTCCCTTCAGGGGTGGCGGTGAGTCCGACCAGCCACCCTATTATGGGGGCAGCGGCTTGGCCTGCCGCGGCCGCTCCCCCGCCAGGCCAGCAAACCACACTTCAGCCCGAGGGGTGACCGCATGGAGGTTCTGCATGGGCTCAGCAATATAGACTTTTCCTCACCATTGCTGACCTTTCTACAACCGCTGCTGAGTGCCCAACCTGCCAGCAGCAGAGACCCCCACTCAGCCCCCCCCCATATGGCACAATTCCCTGAGGTGATTAGCCTGCTACCTAGTGGCAGGTTGATTACTTTGGACCACTTCCCTCATGGAAGTGGCAGCCATTTGTTCTAACTGGAAGAGACACATAAACTCTGGATATGGGTTTGCGTTCCTGGCATGCAATGCTTCTTCCAAAACTACCATTCATGGAGTTACTGAATGGCTTATCCACTTGCACGGCATTCCACACAGCAATAATTCTGGTCAAGGGGAGCTCACTTTGCAGAAAGTAACGGGTGGGAATGGACACATGCTTATGGAATTCACTGGCTTTATCATGTTCCCCATCATCCTCAGGAAGCTGGATTGACAGAATTGTGGAAGGGTGTTTTGAAGACTCAATTACAGCACCAACTAGGTGGTAGTACTTTGCAGAATTGGGGCAGTGTTCTCCAGGAGTCCATGTATGTGCTAAATCAGCATCCACTCCATGGTGCTGTTTCTCACATTGCCAGGATCCATGAGTCCAGGAATCAAGGGGTGAAAATGGGAATGGCACCACTCACTATTACCTAGTCATACACTAAGAAAACTTTTGCATCCTGTCCCTGCAAACTTAAGCTCTGCTGCTGTACAGGTCTTAGTTCCAAAAGGAGGAGTACTGCCACCAGGGCACACAACAATTATTCCATTAAACTGGAAGTTAAGACTGCCACCTGGCCGCTTTGGGCTCCTCTTACCTCTGAATCAACAGGCAAAGAAGGGATGGCTGGGGCGATTGAGCCTGACTATCAAGGGGAAATAGGACTGCATCTACATAATGGGGTAAAGAAGAGTTTGCCTGGAATACAGGAGATTCTCTAGGGGGGCTCCTAGTACTGCCATGTCCTATGATGAAAGTCAATGGTAAATTGCAAGAACCCAAACCAAGCAGGACTTACAATGGCTCAGAATCTTCAGGAATGAAAGTTTGGATCACCCCACTAGGCAAAGAACCATGGCCAGCTAGGGTGCTTACTGGGGGTAAAGGGAACATGGAATGCATAGTGGAAGAAGGTAGTGGTAAATAGGAACTTCAGCCATGTGACCAGTTGCAAAAACGAGGTCTATAATAGTCATGAATCTCTCTTCCTTGTTTTGTTATGAGTATGTTCGTATATGTACATAAAATGAATATCTTTGTTTTCTTCCTTAGCCTTTCCCCTTATCATGTGGCAAAAGCTGTATTAGTGTCATGTCATACTATTCAACGATGTCAAGTTTAAGAATGAATATTACCCAAGGATTTGCACCCTATTCTGGAGGGATATAGTGTGTTTCCAGTTGTATGCAGTACAGTTAGGTATTGTTAGGCAGAAATATATGTATCTTCTAATGTTTTTATTTAGAGACTAAGTATGGTTTAAGATGATGGGTATGGCTGCCAAGTCGACAGGGGTGACCTGTGGTAACCTGGCTAGGTAATGGTGCCCAGTTGTTTGGTCAAGTAAGTACTGGGTTCATTGTAGTACAGGGGCATTACATGGACTTTAATCATCAGTGAGTTTATTGCATAGATGGCTGGTTACATCTACAATCAACTAAGTATATTGCCATTAGCAATGAATGATGTCTCATCCAATCAGTTGAAGGCCTTAAAGGGGGAAGTGAGTTCAGCCTTCAGAGAGAGAATTCCCATCTCTACTTTGGACAGCCAGCATCTCCTGGGAACTTATCAAGGCCCTTCATCAGAGCCCCTGGTTTGCAGCTGCCCTACAGAATTTGAACTTGTGCATCCCCATGATTGCATGAGACAATTTTATAAATTCCCATACTATTTACAGCTTTCTCTCGTCAGTTCTGTTTCCCTAAAAACCTAATACAAAAAGCAAGTAGTCTTTTCATTCTGCTGATGAATGTTCAATTTCTGAATGGACAATTTTAAGTGTTATTATCAGGGATACTTACTGGGGGGCTAAGAGGAGGCTTGTGTAGGTGCTGCGTCCAGGAGTGAGGACAATACAGGATTTGGAGAAGAATGCTGAATTTGTCCCAAATGACCTATTTTACTTTCAATTCATTTGGAGTTAAATGAAATAGATCATAAACTGAATTTTATTGACTGCCAATGAAAAATTGGCACATTCTACTATTTTTATTGCAGACACCTAAATTCCAAACGCCAGAAAAGGATCTTGTGTGTGGGTATGGGTGTATGTCTGTTTAATTGAAAAACTTATTTTCTTTCCTTTTTTTTTCTGAAATCATTATTGATTTTTTTTGAAAATGGACCAAGGTTTTACTTAATAAGAAAGATGTGGGTATAATTCATTCACTGTTAAATTTGGGTTATGTAAAAGTTTCATTGTGTTTGAAAACAATTAATAGGCTGGATATCCTGATTTGGTAAGAATTACTGAGCATGCACAATGATTGTTAAGAAATTATACCCAATCATAAATTAAATGACTTAATCTTGGTTAAAAAAATTCAAAAGCAAAAGGAGAAAACAGTTTTATAGGAAAGTATCACCAAAATGTTATTACAGGAAATATCACTGAAAAAATACACTGAATGTGGGTGTATATTTTCCACATTTTTTTAAGTTTCAAAGTTTAAAAAAACAATGTTGCACACCATAAAGGATTCCCATACATCACCCCATCACCAACACCTTACATTGTTCTGACACACTTGTTACATATAGTGAAAGAACATTCTCACAATATTACAGTTATCTGTAGTTCATAGCTCATATTCTGTGTTTTTTCCCCCAAAACATCCTATTATTAACATCAGGTATTAGTATTATGTATTTGTTATATTTCATGAGATAAAGTTCTCATATTTGTACTGTTAACAACAGTCCATCATTCACCACATTGTTCACCGAGTTACATGGTTCCCTGTCTTGTATTAATACAATCCATCCAAAGTGTACACTCCTTGGTTCTCAATTTCATCACAGAGTTGTGCTGTCATCAGCTCAGTCCAAATGTGCAAATGTCTGTTGCTCACATCCTTACATTCAGTTCTTCTGAATATATTCCTAGTAGTAGGATTGCCAGGTCATATGGAGGCTGCACCGTTTTACACTCCCACCAACAGTGAAAGTGTTTGTTTTTTTCTGCATCCTTTCCAACACTTGTACTTCTCTGGTTTTTGTTTTTTTAAAAAATAACGTCCATTCTGTAAGGCATGAAATGATATCTCAATGTAGTTTTGATCTGCATTGCCCTAATAGCTAGTGATGTTGAGCAGCTTTTCATGTGCTTTTTGGCCATTTGTATTTCTTCTTTGCAAAAATATCTGTTCAAGTCTTTTGCTCATTTTAAAAATATATATATTTTTAGAGACGTTGTGAACTTACAAAGCAATCAAGAGCATGTGTGACATCCCCATCCAACACCCTTCTACCAACACGCTACATTGTTGTGGAACATTTATTACCACTAAATATGGTCTATTGCATACATTTGGTATCGTTTCCCCATCCCTCCCTACTATTAATGCAATACGTCTTTGGCATTGATGCAAGAATATTGCAGTATTGCTATAGTCCATAGGTTACATTCACCACAGTCGTCATCCACCTCTGGGTTCACTGGGTTATTCAGTCCCTGGATTATTCTCTAGCTTTCTTTCAGTTGACATGTACATCTCTAGACTACGCTTCTCAGCCACAATCCCATTTAGAGACCAGCTGCATTAGTTCTACTCACTATAATATGCTACTATCAACTCTATCCATTGACTTTTACAGTCAAGTTAATTAAAACTTCCACATACATTAAGCATCACTACACCTTCTCAGCCCTCCTCTTATCTCCTAAATAAGCTTTACTCTAGGTTTTAACTTCATGTGTTTTTTCTTCATATTAAGTTCATATCAGTGAGTTATTAGAGGTGGGAATGTAAAATGGTGCAGGCTCTGAGGAAGACAGTTTGGCAGTTCCTCAGGATGTTGATTAGAGAACTGCCATATGATCCAGCAGTTCATCTACTAGGTACATATCCAGAAGAACTGAAAAGTATGACACGAACAGACATTTGCACACTGATGTTCACAGCAGCATTGTTCACAATTGCCAAAAGATGAAAACCACCAAGTGTCCAGCAACCACTTGCGGTCACCCCTCGGGCTGAAGTGTGGTTTGCTGGCCTGGCGAGGGGAGCGGACGCGGTAGGCCTAATTCCGCTGCCCCCATAATAGGGTGGTTGGTCGGGCCCACCGCCACCCCTGAAGGAAGCTCGGCATGGGCGCAGAGTGCCCTCGGGTCTCCCCTTCTCAGCAGCCATGCTTCCGCGGACGCCCCTCCTCCCGGATGGCGCCACACGATGCTTGTGGGGCGGCACCCTTCTTCTTTCTTCTCCCTGCGCAGGCGCAGGGCGGAAAATTCCAGTCTGCCCTTTTCCCCTCCCCCAACAGCAGCAACAGCCAGGCGTGGGCGGAGAAATCCAGTCTGCCCTTTTCCCTTCCCCCGACAGCAGCAACAGCCAGGCGTGGGTGGGAAACTCAAGTCTGTCCTCCACCCCAGCAACAGCAGCCACCAATCCCTAAACCCTGCCCCTTCCCCCAGCAACAGCGACAGCCAATCCCTAACCACCACCCCTCCCCCATCCAGTACCGCCCACTGACCTTTCACCAGCAACCAATCAGAACAGGGCGTGGCTTCGACCAATCAGCCTTCCCCAGCCCCTATAAAACTGTTGCCTCTCCCTCAATAAAGTGGACTTGCGTGTTTACCTTGTCTCTGCGGTAGTTTTTCTGCCGTGCGCCCTCCAGTCCTGAGAGCCCCCGACAAGGGCCTGACCTCCCTTGTCCCCAGTTCGTCGCCTGCTTCTCCAGGCGAACCCTTCGTCGCTGGCTTCACTGGGCGACCCCGTCAGCCGAACCGCATAATCCCTGTGAGACCGACCCCTCGTCTGCTGCCGGACCGACCCCTCGTCCCAAGTGGGACCGACCCCTCGTCCCAAGCAGGACCGACCCCTCATCCAGAGCTGGACCGACCCCTCGTCCGCAGCCAGACCCCACCTCTACCGACCGAGCAAACCGTCGCAGCTGGTGCCCAACGTGGGGCAAGGCAACTCCACCACAGCCTCACTCCATAACCTGGCGGCCCCCCCCCTCTTCTCACCTTGGGACTTCTCTCGTGCAACATTGCTGCTACCTGAGCCTTGGCTACCTCATATGATCCACGGCGGTCTGGGAGAATCACTGGATGGCTTTCTCCTTCCATGTCGGGGGCTTATACCGACCCGCTATGATTAAGAGGAGCCTTGGATTTCTCGGGAGCGCGCGCTTGCACGTCTGAAGTAACCCTACCACAGCCCTACGCCCTCCTCTCTTCTCACCCCTATCTTTTCGCTCTGCATTGCTGCTCCTGAACCTTGGTGACCTCATACGATCCACGGCGGTCTGGGAGAATCGCTGGATGGCTTTCTCCTTCCATGTCGGGGGCTTATACCGACCTGCTATGATTAAGAGGTGCCAATAAAAAACTCAGGAGCGTGTGCCTGAGCACCTCCACCCCTGCCTTCACCTCTGCCTCCTCCCCTCCATGCTTGCTCCCCTTTGCCTTGCGCCACTGCTCGTTGTTCCGCCCTCCCCTCTTCAGGGCCTTCTCTTGGCCCGTGACCACCGTCGGAGCCCCACCGGCTCCGACCCCTCGTCTCACCGCGCACCTTGGCTCCCATCGCCGTGCTCTCAAGGATGCCGCTCAGCCAATCTGGGTCCCCGGGAGATACGTCAAACCCGCCACCTCAGCAGCGGATGTCCCGCAGGGAACGGCGGCAGATGCGAGTGATCCAGCACCCACTGAGCCAGCTCACCCTCCACCCCGAGAGGCAACCATCCAACCCTGAAGTCCGTTTGCTGCTCGCACTCTACCGTCAGTGCAGACGCCGCAACCCTCGCCATGCTGCCGAGCCAATTAACATAGTCTCTCTCCTTCTCCTTATGCTTTCCCTCGCCACCTCTGGCCAAGCTAACCCCTCTCACCAGCCCCGCTAAATGGCCCGCAACCCGCTTTCCCTGGCCCGCGGCTTGCGGAGATTCCTCCTGTCTCGACCTCACTCCTCTTCTCAGCCATCCAAAGCGTCCTTTCTCGTCCCCCGCCCCCCTCCTTTTTTTTTGCCTGAACCCCCACTGTGTTGCAGATTGGGCCGCCCTATGTCGGCCCGCCCCATTAACATCGGCCTCTCTCACACCCGTGAAGACTTTGGCCTTCTTATTGTCCTCGTCTACATCTCCACCACTCCCGATGCTGCCACCACCACCGCCGCTGGTGCCCTGACGCGACTTGTCCTCAGAGCTGCGATCCTCCAGACCATCACACAGTCTGCCTCTGCCGCTCTTCGCCGCCAAGAAGAGATCAACTACCTGTAACGCGCTGTCACCCTGGACTTTTAACAAGCAGATGGACCTTATAGCCACCGAGATCAACGAGAATTGGACATTGGCCGCCCTTGCTTGCAACAGCAAGATACCGCCCCCCAAATTGTACATTTATATCCCCGGCATACTCACCTCCCTCTTCAGCCCCGCTTCCCTCATTGCTTGCTGCCTCTTGGGCCTCGGCTACTTGCTACTGCTGCCATCCTGGCCCTTATTTGAAAAGAAGGGGTGACCGCAACCAATGAATGGATAAACAAAATGTGGTGTATACATATGAGGGAATACTATGCTGCTGTAAGAAATGAAATTGAGACATATATGATAACATGGATAAACCTTGAAGACATTATGTTAAGTGAAATAAGCCAGACACAAAGGGACAAATATTGCCCACCTTCAATTTTTTTTAAATGTGCGACCTTGTATCTGGGAAGCCAGGGCTCAGCCACTGAGCCATATCAACTCCCTGCTTGTCTTTTCATTATTGAGTTGCACAATACTTAAAAGATACTTAGATAACATAAATGTTACATAAAAATATAGGGGATTCCCATATGCCCTGCTCCCTACACCTCCCACATTTTCCCACATTAACAACATCCTTCATTAGTGTGGTACATTCCTTATACTTGATGAAAATATTTTGGAACATTGCCACTAAACATGGATTATAGTTTACATTGTAGTTTATACTCTGTCCCACACAACTTTGTAGGTTATGGCAAGATATGTAATGTCCTGTATCTGCCATTGTAATGTCATTCAGGACAATTCCAAGGTCCCCAAAATGCCCCTGTATTACACCTGTTTTTCCCTCTCCCTGCCCTCAGAACCTCCACATCAGTGATATAATTTCTTCCATTGGTAGAGTCACAATTAGCCTATAGCAGAATACCAGTATTTCTATTTTAGTCCATAGTTCATTCCCCAATCCTTAGGATCCTATGATGATGATGCCCACTCCACCTCTAATTGAGAAGGGGCTTCAATTCTGTGGGGCAGATTGATGGGACTTTCTTGCTTGCAGTTGTAGACTTTCTTGGTTTCTTGGGATGGTCATCGTCCATCATCATCTCCTTGTTAGTTGTCCCAGGTGAGTCCAGTGACCTGGATGGTAGGAGGTGCAACTCCGTTGAAATTCAGGACCCAGCTGGCATACTGACAGCCCAAAGATTTTAGTCTGTTGAATGTATTCCTATCAACCCTAGTACTAATTATAGGTTCAAGTAGAAGGGTCAGAAGAGGGAAACCATAGCTGAGTCCATCTCTGTCACACGGGGAGCATAAATTCTAAAGTAGGGCCCCCTGGCTTGCAAAGCATCAAACTCCTGAGCTATTTGCCCTGATTATAGTGTCTGGATGTCTCCAGAGTCTTCACAAGTCCCACTCTTTGAGGTAGTATTTACTTTGTCAGTCAATGAGAGCCTACTGAGACATGCAGAAGTGTAATCTCTGAATGACCTCATGACTCATTTTGAAGTCTTTTTTAAATTTTTAAAAATTTGTTTTTTAATTGTCTTTTTAAAAAAGATACATAGATCACAAAAAATGTTACATTGAAAAATATGAGGTTCCCATATATCCCACACCCCACCCTCCCACTCCTCCCACATCAACCACCTCTCTTTTTTTTTTAAAGATTTATTTATTTATTTAATTCCGTCCCCCTCCCTAGGTTGTCTGTCCTCTGTGTCTGTTTGCTGTGTCTTGTTTCTTTGTCCACTTCTGTTGTTGTCAGCGGCACGGGAAGTGTGGGCGGCGCCATTCCTGGGCAGGCTGCACTTTCTTTCGCGCTGGGCGACTCTCCTTATGGAGCGCACTCCTTGCGCGTGGGGCTCCCCTACACGGGGGACAACCCTGCGTGGGGCAGCACTCCTTGTGTGCATCAGCACTGCGCATGGGCCAGCTCCACACGGGTCAAGGAGGCTGGGGGTTTGAACCGCAGACCTCCCATGTGGTAGACGGGTGTCCTAACCACTGGGCCAAGTCCGTTTCCCTTTCATCATTTTGACACACTCATATTCTCTGGTGAATACATTTTGGAGCACTGCTGCACCTCATGGATTATAGTTTATATTGTAGTTTACACTCTCCCCCAGTCCATTCAGTGAGTTGTGGCAGGATATATAATGTCTAGTATCTGACCCTGCAATATCATTTGGGACAACTCCAATTCCAGGAAATGTTCCCACATCACATCTCTTCTTCCCTATCCCTGCCCTCAGCAACTCCCGTGGCCACTGTCTCCATATCAATGACAAAATTTCTTCCATTGCTAGAGTTACAAAAGTTCTATAGTAGAATACCAGTAAGTCCACTCTAATCCATATTTTATTCCTCCATTCTTTTAAACTTGGGATGTGTCTTAACTATATAAACTCATTTGTCTTTACTTTTTCCCTCTTTTGGTCAAGGTCTTTTTCCAGTTGCATTGTTGATTAGCATTTGGTAGTAATTCCTTGGTGCCAAGGAGGCTCATTCCTGGGAGTCATGTCCCATGTTGGTGGGAAGGTAATGCATTTATAGACCACATTTGAGCAACAAGGAGGCTCTCAGGAGAATAACTCTTGGGTACCCTGTAATACTAGGCTAAGTTTCAATTTCAAGCATAAAGTTTTGTAAGTACAGTCTTCAATATTAATGACCCATCAATGGATGATTCTCCATCACTAGTCATTGCCCCTGTTCTCAGGGCATTTTTGCCCTTCCAGTAGAGAATGTGGCAGAGCTCCCCAGGATGGAAATTTGATATTCTTTCAGTTATTTTGTAGATCTTCACCCACCATGACAATGCCCCATGAACATTTGAACACATTTATATGCTTTATATGTATGCCTAGATGAACCTCCTTCCATGTATCATGATCTTGTCATATAGCATGGAGATCAAACTTACTGGGTATGCACTTTCAAAACATTTTCTCCCATTGAGTAGGCTTCCTTTTCACCTTCTTAACAAAGTGATTTGAGAAACAAAAGTGTTTAATTTTGAGGAGGTCCCATTTATCTGTTTTTTCTTGCATTGCTTGTGCTTTGGGCATAAGGTTATAGAAACTACCACCTACCACAAGACCTTGAAGATGTTTTCCTACTATTTCTTCTAGCAGTTATATGGCTCTACCTTTCTTTAAACAAATAAATTTTATTGATGTGTATTAGTAAAGCATAAATCCACCCAAATGTACAATCACTTACCTGTGTGTTCATCACTTTAATCATTATTAGAACATTTTCATTATTCCAATAATAATGAGAATTTTAAAAATGCAAACAAAAAACAAACACAACTCATCTTCTCTCTATCTGTTTCCCTTCCTACATATAGCTGCTATTCTGTTTCCACCTCTTTAGTTTATTTCTCTTTATACTTGGTAAAAAACACACCTATATATGCAATATCACCCATATTCGTATTTCTTTATTTTTTTAAATTAAAAAAATTATTTTAAACATTTTATTTTTTCTTAATCATCTTTTTTAAAGTTAATAGATCTCACAAAATGTTACATTAAAAAACATAAGATGGTCCCATTTACCCCATTTCCCACCCCATCACCATTATTTTTAATTTTCTTTTTTGAAGATACATAGACCAGAAAAAAAGTTACATTAAAAAATATAAGAGCTTGCCATGTACCCCACAACCCCCACATCCCACTCCTCCCACATCAACAACCTCTTTGATTGTTGTGGCACATTAGTTGCATTTGATGAATACATTTTGGATCACTGCTGCACCACATGGATAATAGTTTACACTGTAGTTTACATTCTCCCCCAGTACATTCAGTGGGCTATGGCAAGATACATAATGTCCAGCATCTACCTGTGCATTATCATTTAGGGCAACTACAAGTCCCAAAAATGCCCTCACATCACATCTTTTCTTCCCTCTCACTGCCATCAGCAACTACCGCACTTTCTGCACATCAATGTGACAAGTTCTTCCATTACTAGTCACCCATATTCATATTTCACATGAGGTTCCACTATGTTACACAGTCCCATGTCACGTTTTTTAGCTTTCCTTCCAGTAATATGCATGTCCTTAGACTTTCCCTTTCAACCATTGTCATACCCATATAATAACTCTGCTAGTTACGAACACTATGGTGTGTTTTCACCATTTCTACCCATTTCCAAAGATTTACAATCTATTTTTTAACCAATTGTGCATAGATTAACCATCAGTTTTCCATTCTCTACCCTATTTTCTGCTGACCTATATTCTAATATTAACTCTATGAATTTACACAATATATTTAACTTCATAATAGAGCAATCATACACAGTATTTTCCTTTTGCGTTTGGCTTGCTTCACTCAACATAATGTCCTCCAGGTTCATCCATGTTGTGGGATGCTTCGTAACTTCAGTTCTTCTTATAGCTGCATAATATTCCATTGTGTATATATGCCACAGTTTGTTTATCCATTCATCAATTGATGGATACCTGGGTTGTTTCCATCTTCTGGCCATTGTGAACATCAGTGCGTGGATGTCTGTTCATGTCACTGCTCTCAGTTCTTCTGGGTATATATCTAGCAGTGGTTTTGCTAAGGCACATGGCAAGTCTATATTCAACTTCCTTAGGAACTGCCAAACTCCTCCACAGTGGCTGTACCATTTTACATTCCCACCAACAGTGAATAAGCATTCCTATCTCTCCACATCCTCTCCAACACATAGTTTTCTGACTTTAATAGTGGCCATCCTAATAGGTGTGAATGATATCTCATTGTAGTTTTTTTAAGATTTATTCTTTATGTATTTCTCTTCTCCCTGCCCAGTTGTGTGCTCTCTGTTTCCATTCGCTGCTCATTCCTCTGTGACCTCTTCTATCCTTTTCAGCGGCACCAGGAATCTGTGTTTCTTTTTGTTGCATCATCTTGTTGTGTCAACTCTCCGTTTGTGCATTGCCATTCTTGGGCAGGCTGCATTTTCTTTCATGCTGGGCAGCTCTCCTTATGGAGCACACTCCTTGCACATGGGGCTGCCCTACACGGGGGCACCCATGTGTGGCACGGCACTCCTTGTGTGCATCAGCACTGCACGTGGACCAGATCCATATGGGTCAAAGAGGCCTGGGGTTTGGACCATGGACCTCCCATGTGGTAGGCAGATGCCCTATCCATTGGGCCAAGTCTGCTTCCCTCATTGTAGTTTTGATGTGCATTTCCCTCATCACCAGTGATGTTGAATACTTTCTCATGTATTTTCTTAAATTTATTTATTTCTTCCTCCCCCTCATTATTTTGTTCTCATTGTCTGCTCTCTATGTCTGCTTATTGTGTTGTGTGCTTGTCTTTTTAGGAGGCACTGGGAACCAAACCTGGGACCGTCCATGTGGGATGGAGGCATCCAGTGGCTTGAGCCACTTTCACTCCTTCTTGTGTTTTATGTTGTTGGGTTTATTTTGTTTTTTGTGTTTTTTTTGTTTTGTTTTGTGTTTTTTTTGCCATTTATATTTCTTCTTTGGACAAATGTCTACTCAGGTTTTTTGCCCACTTTTCAATCAGGTCATTTGTCTTTTTATTGTTAAGTTGTATAGCATGGATATTAAACCCTTAAAGGATATGTGATTGCCAAATATTTTCTCCCATTGAGTTGGCTGCCTTTTCTCCCTTTTGACCAAGTCTTTGAGGGTTGAATGTGTTTACTCTTGAGGAGGTCCCATTTATCTAGTTTTTTTCTTTTGTTTGTGCTTTGGGTGTAAATTTTAGGGAACTACCACCCACCAGAAGATCTTAAGGATGTTTTCCTACATTTTCCTCTAGTATTATTTTGGTGGTGGCATTTATATTTAGGTACTTGAACTTTTATTTTATTTTATTTCATTTTTAGGTACTGGGGCTGGGGAATGAATCCAGGACCTCGTATGTGGGAAGCAAGTGCTTCCCTCCATTTTATTTTTGTGAGATAGGGTTCTCTTTCTTTCAGCTATGGATATCCAGTTCTCCATTTGTTGACTAGGTCTTGTTCAGACCCAGCTGGGTGGGGTTGACAGCATTGAAAAAATTACTTGACCATAGACATGAAGGTCTATTTCTGAATTCTTAGTTCAGTTCCATTAGTCCATATGTCTATTTTCATGCCATTTCCATGCTGTTTTTTAAACACTGTAGCTAAGTAATATGCCTTAAAGCCAAAAATTGAGATTTCTTTAACTTCGTTTTTCTTTTTAAAGACAGTTTTGACTATTTTGGGCCCCTTACCCTTCCAAATAAATTTGATAATTGTCTTTTTCATTTCTGTAAAGAAAGAAAAAGAAAGAAAGATGTTGGAATTTTTATTGGAATTGTGTTGAACAGTAAATCAGTTTGGGTAGAATTATTGTCATCTGATGACACTTAGTCTTCCAGTATATGAACACAGAATGCTCTTCTATTTATTTAGGTCATCTTTGGTTTCATTTGGCAAAGTTTTGTAGCTTTCTGGATACAGATCCTTTATATTCTTGTTAAGTTTATTCCTAAATATTTGATTCTCTTATTTGCTATTGTAAATGGGATTTTTTCTGACTCCCTCCTCAGATGGCTCATTAATAGTGTATAGAAACACTATAGATTTTTGCATATGTCTTGTATTCCACCACTTTGCTAAACTTGTCTCTTAGTTCTAGGGTTTTTCTTGTGGATTTTTCAGGATTTTCTAGATATAGGATTATATTATCAGTGAACAGCAAAAATTTTACTTCTTCCTTTCCTATTTGTGTGCCTCTAATTTCTTTTTCTTGCCTAATTGCTCCTGCTAGAACTTGTAGCACAATTCAAATAACTGTAGAGACACTGGGCATCCTTGTCTTGTTCCAATCTCAACTGGAAAGCTTTCAGTCTTCTACTGTTGAGTACAATGTTAATTGTAGGTTTTTCATATATGCACTTTACCATATCAAGAAAGTTTCCTTCTATTCCTATCTTCTGGAGTGTGTGTGCATGTGTGCATGTGTGTGTTTTATCAAGAAAGGATGCTCTATTTTGTCAAATGCCTTTTCTGAATCAAATGACATGATCATGTGATTTTTCTTCAGTTGATTAGTGTGGTGCATAAATATTATGATTGCTATTTCTTCTTGGTGAATTGCCCCTTTTAGTAATACATGGTGACCTTCTTCATGACTTATAACAGTTTTGTGTCTAAAATCTATTTTTTCTGGTATTAGTATTGCTACCCCAGATCTTTTTTGGTTCCTATTTGTGTGGAATGTCCTTTTTCCAACCTTTCAATTTCAGTCTGATTTTGTCCTTGCATTTAAGGTTAGTACCTTGTAGACAATATATAGATGGCTCATACATTTGTTCCCATTCTGTCAGTCTATGTCCTTTGATTGGGGAGTTCAATCCCTTAATGTTCAGTATTATTACTGTAAAGGCATTTCTTACTTTGTCCATTTTATCCTTTGGCTTTCCATTGTCATATCTGTCTTTTTATCCTTTTAGTTACCCTCACTAAAAATCTTCATTTCTACACTCTTCTCTGAGTCTCTCACCCTTGTCTTTTCCTTTCAGCCTGCTGCACTCCCTTAAGTATCACTTGCCAATCCAGTCTTTTGGTAACAAACTCTCTCAGTTTTTATCTGTGAAGATTTTAAATTCATGCTCATTTTTGAAGGACAGTTTTGTCAGATAAAGAATTATTGGCTGGCAGTTGTTTTTTCTTTCAGTACCTAAAATCTGTGCTACCACTACCTTCTTGCCTCTATGGTTTCTGATGAGAGATTTGCATTTAGTCTTATTGAGCTTCCCTTGTATGTGATGCATTGCTTTTCTCTTGCTACTTTCAGAACACTCTTTTTATCTCTGGCATTTGATATTCTGAGTAGTAGGTGTCTCAGAATAAGTCTATTTGGATTTATTCTCTTTGGGGTGTATTGTCCTTCTTGGATATTGATATTTATGTCTTTCATTAGAGTTGGGAAATTTTTGGTTATTATTTTTTTAAAATATTCTTTCTGCCCCTTTTCTGTCCTCTTCTCCTTTTGGGATACCTATAATGTGTATGTTTGTGCATTTTGCATTGCCATTCAATTCCCTGAGACATTGTTCAATTTTTTCCCATTCTTTCCTTTTTCCAATCTCCTGTGTTTTCAAGTCATATACTCTGTCTTCTTTTTTCTAAAAGATTTATTTATTTATTCCCCCCTCCCCCAGTTGTCTCTTCTCTGTGTCTATTCACTGCATATTCTTCTTTGTCCACTTCTGTTATTGTCAGCAGCACTGGACTCTGTGTTTCTTTTTGTTGCATCATCTTGTTGTGTCAGCTCTCCATGTGTGCCATGCCATTCTTGGTCAGGCTGCCCTTTCTTTTGCACTGGGCAGCTCTCCTTACGGGGCACACTTCTTGCACATGGGGCTCCCCTACACGGGGACACCCCTGTGTGGCACAGCATTCCTTGCACACATCAGCACTGTGCATGGTCCAGCTCCACATGGGTCAAGGAGGCCCAGGATTTGAACCACGGACCTCCCATGTGGTAGATGGACGTCCTAATCACTGGGCTAAGTCCACTTCCCTACTCTGTCTTCTAATTGACTAATTCTGCCCTCAACCAATTCAAATCTGTTGTTATATGCCTCTAATATATTTTTATTCTCATCCATTGTGTCTCATTCCCATAAGCTCTGTTACTTTTCTTTGCAGACTTTTGAATTGTTTTTTTAAATTAATTACTGAAGTATATCACTCATACATAAACATACATGAACAATAAGGGTATAATAGTAGTTGTGAACTTACAAAACAATCATATATAGTATCATACAGGACTCTCATAACTCACCCTACCACCAATGTCTTGCATAGTTGTTAAACCTTTTTAACTAATGATTAAAGAGCATTGTCAAAATATGACTACTAATCAAAGTATTTTCCACCAACCAACCATATTATTATTATCTTTATATCATTTATATATGAACATACATTAAAAATTTAGTGTATAGTAAAAGTTGTGGGCTTACAAAGCAAACATGCCTAACATCATACAGGGGTCCCATACATCAGCCCTCCACCAGCACCTTGCATTGTTATGAGATGTTTATTACAACTTATGAAAGAACATTGTCAAAATCTTACTACTAATCATAGTCCTTATCTGACATTTGGTGTGTCTTTCCCCAACCAGCCTATTAGTATTTTTAAAATATATTTTATATGTCAGAAATTGTAAACTTATAAAACAATTGTGCACACATATGGAATTCCCAAACAATACCCCTCCATCAACACACCACACTGTGGTGGAGAATTTGCTACAGATAAGATAATATTTGATTGTATCATGTCCATAGTGTACATTTAGCTCACATTTTCCACACTGCCTCATTATCAGCACAGTACATCTTTCACATAGATATAAGAATATTATATTATTACTGCTAATCACAGTCCATAGGTCACTCCAGCTGTATTTTTCTCATGCTTCTCCACATTTCCAACATGCTGCAGTAGTGATGTACATTTGTTCTAGCTCACAAAGGACACTCTTGCATCTGAACCATCAACCACAATTCTCATCCACTTCTTGGTTTACTGTGCTATTCAGTTCCTAGATTATTCACTAACATTCTGTCAATTGACATTTACATCCCTAGAATATCATTTTCAGCCACATCCCCATTTATAAACTAGATATTACTCACCATGTGATACCATCCACTCTATACATTTCCACACTTTTACAGTAAAGCTAATTAAGACTTCTACATACCTTAAACATCAGTCATCCTCTTATCTCCTTTAAGAATCCAAGACCTACCACCAGGTCTTGAAGATATTTTCCTATAATTTCTTCTAGAAGTTTTATGGTTCTTGCTTTTATTTTCAGATTTTTGATCCATTTTAAGTTAATTTTTGGATAAGGTGTGAGATAGGGGTCCTCTTTCCTTCTTTCACTTACGGATATCCAATTCTTTAAGCACCATTTTTGAATGCACTGTTCTACCCGAGCTGTGTGGGTTTGACAGAAATCACTTGACCATACATGTGAGGGTCAAAATCAGTTGACCATACATGTCAGGGTCTGTTTCTGAATCATCAGTTTGGTTCCATTGGTCTATGTGTCTGTCTTTATGCCAGTACTATGCTGTTTTTACCACTATAGCTAGGTAGTATGACTTAAAGTCTGGAGATGAGGGTTTGCTTTTCCTTTTTATGATGTTTCTGGCTATTCAGGACCCCTTACATTTCAAAATAATTTTGATGACCGTGCTTTCAATTTTTTTTAATGCTGGGGGAATTTTTTATTGGGATTGCATTGAATCTGTATATCAATTTGAGTAGAATTTACATCTTTTTTTTTTTTATTTATTTTTATTTATTTAATTCCCCTCCCCTCCCCCGGTTGTCTGTTTTCTGTGTCTTTTTGCTGCATCTTGTTTCTCTGTCCGCTTCTGTTGTCGTCAGTGGCACGGGAAGTGTGGGCGGCGCCATTCCTGGGCAGGCTGCACTTTCCTTCGTGCTGGGCGGCTCTCCTTATGGGCGCACTCCTTGCGCGTGGGGCTCCCCTACGCGGGGGACACCCCTGTGTAGCACAGCACTCCTTGTGCGCATCAGCACTGCGCATGGGCCAGCTCCACACAGGTCAAGGAGGCCCGGGGCTTGAACCGCGGACCTCCCATGTGGTAGACGGACGCCCTAACCACTGGGCCAAAGTCCGTTTCCCCATTTTTTTCTTTATTTTCTTTTAAATGTTACATTTAAAAAATATGGCAGCAGACTTGGCCCAGTGGTTGGGGCATCTGTCTACCACACGGGGGGTCCACGATTTGGACCCCGGGCCTCCTTGACCCTTGTGGAGCTGGTCCACGTGCAGTGCTGATGCTTGCAAGGAGTGCCAGTGCCATGCGGGGGTGTCCCCCGCGTAGGGGAGCCCCACGCGCAGTGGGTGCACCCTGTGGGGAGAGCCGCCCAGTGCGAAAGAGGGTGCAGCCTGCCCAGGAATGGCGCTTCACACGTGGACAGCTGACACAGCAAGATGATGCAACAGGAAGAAACACAAATTCCCATGCCACTGATAAAACAGAAGTGGACAAAGAAGACGCAGCAAAATGGACACGGAGAGCAGACAACTGGGGTGGGAGTGGGGGGAAGGGGAGAGAAATAAATAGATAAATAAATCTTTAAAAAAAAATTTTAAAAATATGAGGTCCCCATAAACCCCCCCACCCACCAATGCCACCCCTTTCACATCAACAAACTGTTCCATCATTGTGGCACATCCACTGCTCCCAGCAAATACATTCTGGAGAACTGCTGCTGCACATAGACAGTGGTCCACATTGTAGTCCACACTCTCCCCCAGTCTAGCCAGTGGGCCACGAGAGAACACACAACGTCCAGCATCCATCCCTGCGGCACCACCTAGGACAACTCCAAATCCTGAAAATGCCCCCTCACCATATCTCTTCTTCCCTCTCCTGACCATTAGCAGCCACCATGGCCACCCTCTCCACATCACTACTACAATTTCTTCCCTTACTAATCACAGTATTTCCCCAGCAGAACACCAGTAAGTCCACTCCAATCCAGACTATTCCTCCATCTTGTGGACCTGAGACAGCTATGTCCAGTCCCTCTCTCCATCAAGAGGGGGTTTAGATTCCACATGGATAATAGATGCAATTCTCCTGCCTGCAGCTGTAGGCACTCTTGGCTCCCTGGTGTGGTGGCTGACCCTCTTCACCTCCCTGTCAGCTGGCCATGGTAAGTCCAAGAAACCAGAGGGTAGGAGCTGCAAGTCTGCTGAGGCCCAGGGCCTGGCTGTCACATGGACAGTTCAGAGATTCAGGTCTCCTGAGTATACACCAACCCAAACGCCAACCACAGGTCCAGTAAAAGTAACAGAAGAGGCATGTGTAGAAAGGTTATATCTGAGTCCAACTCCATCACACTCAGGAACACAAACTCCAAAGTAGGGCCAACTGACATGGCCCTAAACTCCAGAGCCATCTGCCTTGACCATAAAACCTGTGGGTCGCTGCAGCCCTCAGGAGAACCAGCACCTGGGTTTCCATCTACCTTGGCTGTCTCTGGTACCCTGCTGTGGCATGCATAAGCATCACCCCCTGATGACCTCCCAGCTCTTTTTTTGAGACTCATAGCCATATAAACTCATTTGTCCTTTCCATTTCCCCCTTTTATCGAGGGTCAAAATGTAGTTTTAACACCTGATATTACATGTGGGATGAGATATTCTGCTTGTCTGAGTTGACCTCTTTGTTCATGGTCTTTTTGTAGTTACATCATCAGCTGGTGCTTGGTAGTAATCCCTCGGTGCCAGGGAGGCTCATCCCCAGGAGTCATGTCCCATGCTGGGGGGAAGGCAATGCGTCTACATACTGAGTTTGACTTAGAGAGTGGCCACATTTGAGCAACAAGGAGGCTCTCGGGAGGTAACTCTTAGGTAGCCCACAGCTATAGGCCTAGTTCATATTTCAGAGCCCTCAGTATCAAGGGCTCATCATTGGACCATCTATCTTTATTGGTCTTTGCCGTTGCACTTGGGGGATTGTTGTTGCTCCATTGGGGAATGTGATAGAGCTCCCCTGGTCAGGAATTCAGCAGTATCTCATCTGTCATTTCCAACTGAAACCACTATGAAAATATCCAAACCTTTCTGTGTACCCTGTATACATGCCCTGGAGAGCTCCCTCCCAACTGCATGCCCCCCACTAATGACACCCCACTCAAGTGCTCCTCCCCCACCATAGTTGAACCTCTCTGTAGTCCAAAATTTCTTCAAAAAGGAAACCCAATATATTGCCAGGTTCCATTAATAGAAAAATGGAATATAGTGATAGGTTTAAAAGTTAGATATAGAATACACACAGAAATTTAGAAAAATTAAATAAAGGAAAAATAAATTGGGGTATCAAAGAAATAAAAAAATGAAAAAGCTTTGTTTTTGACATATTGCCTTTCATCAGTACTATAGGTATTGCCCTGTATGTACACTGACAAGGCAATTTCTTCCATTTCTTCCTCAGTGTCTACCTCCTTTCTTTTTTTTTTTTCCTGATTATTAAGATTCTCTTGACATAAGTTTTAGGTCACAGTAATTCACATATACAATATATGTTACTCCCACATATCCAACATCAAACACTTTATCCCTTCCCCAACAGTGATCTTTTTTTAAAAAAAGATTTATTTATTTCTCTCACCTTACCACCCCCCAACCCCGGTTGTCCGTTCTCTGTTTCTATTTGCTGCGTCTTCTTTGTCCGCTTCTGTTCTCGTCAGCAGCATGGAAATCTGTGTTTCTTTTCATTGCATCATCTTGTTGTGCCAGCTCTCTGTGTGTGCGACATCATTCCTGGGCAGGCTGCACTTTCTTTTGCGCTGGGTGGCTCTCCTTACGGGGAGCATTCCTTGCTTGTGGGGCTCCCCTATGCGGGGGACACCCCTGCGTGGCAGGGCACTCTTTGCATGCATCAGCACTGTGTGTGGGCCAGCTGCACACGGGTCAAGGAGGCCCAGGGTTTGAACCGCGGACCTCCCATGTGGTAGACGGATGCCCTAACCACTGGGCCAAGACCACAACCAATAGTGATCTTTTTAATGTTCATATTATATTTGCTGCAGCTAATGTACATATATTGAAACGATAGCTTTCAAACATGGTTCCATTTGGTTTTACATCATGTTTTATATTTTGGAGTATACAATTTTCTAAAATTTTAGTTATCATATGTTTTACATTGTGGTTTACATTTTAGCCTATAAATTTTAATACATTTTAGTGTATTTTAACATGACCTATATCCATCATGGCATGGTCCTGTGGAACACTTCATTGCCCCACAGTTACCCTGATTCCATGTATTCAACATTTCTTTCCCCCTCCCCTCAAGGCCCACCATGACAATCAATCTTCATTACTTGAGGGACCATATTCAGAGATACTTGCAAAAATGTTGAGGGCTTGACATACTTAACTGCCCTAACCCATTGGGAGCCACCAATCCTCTCAAGATACACAATTCTCTCTATTTGAGAACATCAGTCCTCCCCAGGATGTGGGTATACCTTCACTCTTATTGTATGATAAGATATAATGATATAATCCACTATGACAAAATGAGCACTCGCACACTCCCCAGAAGCTTGCCCTTTGTCAGATGCCCCCCCCTTAAGCATCCCAAACATGCAACCTTCCATATTACATTCTCTAAAGAGTTTTCTCTGCACCACAATTACAACCACATACCTGGCAATTTCCCATGATCAAATGTTCCCCTCATACTCTCCCCAATTTTTTGGACAATATGACCCATTCTCCTATCCCTAAGGCCCACACAGCCCCACCGAAAGTTATCCCTATGCCCCCATTTTATCCCTTCCCTGTACAAATACTTACCTCAAGGTTATCATAGATTTCACCCAATTAGCTGTCAATTAGCAACCTTCCTCTGCCCTTCAACTACCTTAAACTTTATCATCCAGTCTCTAGCTCTCTGAGACAGCTTGGTTTACTTTTTTCATATCAGAGAGGTCATGTAGTATTTGTCCTTCAATGCCTGGGTTGCTTCACTCAACATAAGGTTCTCTAGATTCATCCATGTTATCACATGTGTTTGTAGTATATTCCTTCTTAAAGCTGAGTAGTATTCCATTGTATGTATATACCACATTTGATTTATCCATTCATCTGTTGATGGGCATTTGGGGTGATTCCAACTTTTGGCAATAGTGAATAGTGCTGCTATGAACATTGGTGTGCATATATCGGTTGGTGTCCTTGTTTTCAGATCTTCTGGGTATATACCCAGCTGTGGACTTCCGGGTCATATAACAAATCTGTAGCTAGTTTTTTGAGAAACCACCAAACTGTCCTCCAGAATGGCTGGATCCTTCTGCATTCCCACCAGCAGTGGATGAATGTTCCCATTCCTCCACATCCTCTTCAACAATTGTAGTCTTCTGATTTTTTGATAGCTGCCAGTCCTATGGGAGTAAGATGGTGTCTCATTGTTGTTTTGTTTTGATTTGCATTTCCCTAATAGCTAGTGATTTTGAGCATTTTTTCATGTGTTTTTTTAGCCATTTGTATTTCTTCTTTGGAGAAGTGTCTGTTCAAATCTTTTCCCCATTTTTAAAATGGGCTGTTTGTCTTTTTATTTTCAAGATATAGGAGTTCTTTAGATATGCAGGATATAAGTCTCCTATCAGATATATGGTTACCAAATATTTTCTCCCATTGTGTAGGCTCTCTTTTCACTTTCTTGACAAACTCCTTTGAGGTGCAGAAGGCTTTAATTTTGAGGAAGTTCCATTTATCTATTTGTTCTTCTGCAGCTCATGCTTTTGATGTGAAGTTCATGAAGCCATTTCCTATTACAAGTTCCTGTAGATGCTTTCCTATTTTGCTTTCCAAGGTCTTTATGGTCTTGGCTCTTATATTTAGGTCTTTGATCCATCTTGAGTTGATCTTTGTATAAGGTGTGAGTTGGTAATCCTCTTTCATTCTTTTACATATGGATATCCAGGTTTCCAGGCACCATTTGTTGAAGAGGCCATTCAATTCCAGTTGAGAGGGTTTGGTGGCCTTGTCAAACACCATATGACTGTATATATGAGGATCTATATCAGAACTCTCAATTCAGTTCCATTTGTCAATGTGTCTATCCTTGTGCCAATACCATGCTGTTTTCACTACTGTAGCTTTGTAGTATGTTTTGAAGTCCGGTCGTGTGATTCCTCCAATTTCATTTTTCTTTTTCACTATGTCTTTGGCTATTCCGGGGCCTCTTTCCTTTCCAAATAAATTTCATAGTTAGTTTTTCTAGTTCATTAAAAAGTGATGTGTTGATTTTTATTGGTATTGCATTGAATGTGTAGATCAGTCTTGGTAGGATAGACATCTTAATAATATTTAGTCTTCCTATCCATGAACAGGGAATATTCCATTTATTTAGGTCTTCTTTGATTTCCTTGAACAATGTTGTGTAGTTTTCTGTGTATACGTCTTTTACCTCTTCAGTTAAATTAATTTCAAGGTATTTGATTTTTTTTTTACTATCGTGAATGGTATTTGATTCCTGATTTCCTCCTGAGATTGCTCATTATTGGTGTACAGAAATGCTACTGATTTTGGGGGCATTTATTTTGTAACCTGTGACTTTACTGAACTCATTTATAGTTCTAGAAGCTTTGTTGTAGACTTCTCAGGACTTTCTATGTATAGGATCATGTCTGCAAATAGTGAAATTTTGATTTCTTCCTTTCCAATTTGAGTGCCTTTTATGTCTGGTTCTTGCCTCAGTACTCGAGCAAGTACTTCTAAGACTATGTTAAATAGGAGGGGTGATAGTGGGCATCCTTGTCTCATTCCTGATCTTAGAGGGAAAGATTTTAGAATTTCACCATTGTAAATGATGTTAGCTGTGGGCTTTTCATATATACCCTTTATCATGTTCAGAAAGTTTCCTTCTATTCCAATCTTTTGCAGGGTTTTTATCAAGAAAGAGTGCTGTATTTTGTTTAATGCTTTTACTGCATCTATAGATATGATCATGTGATTTTTCCCATCAATCTGTTTATATGGTGTATTACATTGATTGATTTTCTTTTTTTTTTTTAAGATTTCTTTCTTTCTTTCTCTCCCCTTCCCCCCACCCCCCCCACCCTGGTTGTCTGTTCTCTGTGTCTATTTGCTGCATCTTCTTTGTCCGCTTCTGTTGTCATCAGCATCATGGGAATTTTTGTTGCATCATCTTGTTGTGTCAGCTCTCCATGTGTGTGGCACCATTCCTGGGCAGGCTGCATTTTTTTCGCGCTGAAGGACTCTCCTTATGGGGCACACTCCTTGCATGGTGGGGCTCCCCTACACGGGGGACACCCTTGCGTGGCATGGTACCCCTTGTGCACATAAGCACTGTGCATTGGTCAACTCCACACAGGCCAAAGAGGCCCGGGGTTTGAATCATGGACCTTCCATGTGGTAGATGGACGCCCTAACCACTGGGCCAAGTCCGCCACCTGATTGATTTCCTTATGTTGAGCCATCCTTGCATACCAAGAATGAACCCTCTTGGTCATGGTGTATAATTTGTTTAACGTGTTGTTAAATACGATTAGCAAGTATTTTGTTGAAGATTTTCATGTCAAGATTCATTGGAGAGATTGGTCTGTGATTTTCCTTTCTTGTGGTGTCTTTGCTTGGCTTTGGTACTAGAGTAATGTTGGCATGATAGAATGAGTTAGGCAATGTTCCTTCTGCTTCAAATTTTTTGGAAGTGTTTAAGCATATTGGTGTTAGGTCTTTCCAGAATGTTTTGTTGAATTCACCTGTGAAGCCGTCTGGCCTAGGGCTCTTTTTAGTTGGGAGGTTTTTAATGACTGATTCTATCTCTTTACTTGTGATTGGTTGGTTGAGATCGTCAACTTCTTCTTTTGTCAATGTAGCCTGCTTATATGTTTCTAGGAATTTGTCCATTTCCTCTAAATTGTTGTTTTTGTTGGAATATAGTTTTTCAAAATATCCTCTTAGGATAGTCTTTATTTCTATGGGATCAGTGATGATATCTCCTTTCCCATTTCTTATTTTGTGTATTTGCATCTTCTTTCTTTTTTTCTTTGATAATCTAGCTAAGGGTTTGTCAATTTTATTTGATTTTCTCAAAGAGCCAGCTCTTGGTTTTGTTTATTTTTTCAAGTGCTTTCTTATTTTCTATTTCATTTAGTTTTGCTCAGATCTTTGTCATTTCTTTCTTTCTTCTTCTTTGGGGTTAGTTTGTTGTTGTTGGTGGTGTTGTTTTAACTAATTCCTCCAAGTGTGCATTTAGTTCTTTAACTTTAGCTCTTTCTTCTTTTTTGATGTATGAATTTCTGGCTATAAATTTCCCTTTCAGTTCTTCTTTTGCTGCATCCCATAAAGTTTGGATATGTTGTGATATCATTTTCATTAGTTTCAAGGTAGTTATTAATTTCTTTTGAGATTTCCTCCTTGACTCATTGTTTTCCTAAGAGTGTGTTGTTTAACTTCCAAATCTTGGTGCCAAATCTGGGTCTCTGGCCCTTGCAGAGATATTATTTTGTATGATTTCTATCTTTCTGAATTCATTGAGACTCTTTCTGTGGCCTATCTTGTGGTCTATCTTTGAGAATGATCCCTGTGCACTTGAGAAGAATGTATATCCTGCTGTATTTGGGTGTAATGTTCTGTATATGTCTATCAGATCCAGCTCTTCTAATATATGGTTCAAAGTCTTTGTTTCTTTATCTATTCTCTTTTGAGATGTTCTGTCCAAAGTTGATAGTGCTGTATTAAAGCCCCCTACTATAACTGTAGAGGCATCTATTTCTTCACTTAGTTTTCCCAGTGTTTGCCTCACATATTTGGAGGCACCCTTGTTAGGAGCATAAATGTTTATGATTGTTCTTTCTTCTTGAAAGATTATCCCTTTCACTAATATGTAGTGTCCATCTTTGTCTCTCACAATTGTTTTGCATTTAAAGTCTATTTTGTCTGATATTAATATAGCTACTCCTGCCCTTTTTTAGTTATTGTTTGCTTGTAAGATTGTTTTCCAGCCATTCACTTTCAACCTCCTCGAATCCCTTGGTCTAAGATGTGTTTCTTGCAGACAGCATATAGATGGGTCATATTTCCTTATCCAATCTTCCAGTCTGAGTCTCTTGACAGGTGAGTTTAATCCATTGACATTCAGTGTTATTACTTTCAAGGAATTACTTATATTAGCCATATTCTCTTTTGATCTGTGTTTGTCATATTTTGTTTGATTTTCTTTTTCTGTTTTTGTCTTTTTAGTTGCTCCTACACTCTCCTCCAACTCTGTCTCTCTTGTTTTTTTTCTTTCTTCCTGCTGAACTCCTGTTAGTATTTCTTGAGGGCAGGATTCTTGTTGGCATACTCTCTTAGTTTCTGTTTATCTGTGAATATTTTGAACCTCCATCATTTGTGAATGCTAACTTTTCTGGATAAAGTATTCTAGGTTGGAAATTCTTTTCTTTTAGTACCTTGACTATGTCATACCACTGCCTTCTTGCCTCCATGGTTTCAGATGAGAAATCAGCACTTAATCTTATGGACCCTCCTTTTTATGTGAAGGTTCTCTTTTCTCTGGCTGCTTTTAGTATTTTTTCTTCATCTTGTGGATTGGATAATTTGACAAGTATATGTCTTGGGATAGGCCTGTTGGGATTTCTGGTGTTTGGGGTGCGTTGTGCTTCCTAGACATGTACATCCAATCTCCCTCAATAGGTTTGTGAAGTTTTCTGCCATTATTTCCTCCAACACCCCTTCTGTCCCCTTTCCCATCCGTTCTCATTCTGGGATGCCTATAATATGTATGTATGCATGTTTTGCATTGTCATTCCAGTCCCTAAGCCCCTGCTGGATTTTTTCTATCTTTTTTATCAACCAGTTCTACTATCTGTTTGATTTCAGATGTACTGTCTTCCACATCACTTAATATCTCCTCTGCCTCTTCGCATCTGCTGCTCTTTGCTGAGAGTGTATTTTTGATTTCTTGAATTGTGCTGTTCATCACCATCATATCCATTATATTTTTGTATATGATTGCAACTTCTTTTGTATTCTCTCCAATTGTTTTCTTCATATTCTTTTTTTTTTTTTTTTTAAGATTTATTTATTTATTTATTTTCCCCCCCTCCCCTGGTTGTCTGTTCTTGGTGTCTATTTGCTGTGTCTTGTTTCTTTGTCCGCTTCTGTTGTCATCAGCAGCACGGGAAGTGTGGGCGGTGCCATTCCTGGGCAGGCTGCTCTTTCTTTTCACGCTGGGCGGCTCTCCTCACGGGCGCACTCCTTGCGCGTGGGGCTCCCCCACGCGGGGGACACCCTTGCGTGGCACGGCACTCCTTGCGCGCATCAGCGCTGCACATGGCCAGCTCCACACGGGTCAAGGAGGCCCGGGGTTTGAACCGCGGGCCTCCCATATGGTAGACGGACGCCCTAACCACTGGGCCAAAGTCCGTTTCCCTCTTCATATTCTTAATCTCTTCTTTCACCTCATCAAATTGGTCCCTAATATATGTTTTGAAATCTTTAATTTCTTGTTCATGTTCTGCCCCTCTTCCTGGTTTTTTGTTTGTTCATTGGATTGGGTCGTGTTTTCATGATTATTGGTTTGGTTTGTAGTTTTTTGTTGCTGTCTGGTCATTTTATCTTGATGGGTTTAGTCAGTTGCTTAGCTTCCTTGTCTAGTTTGGATTTTAATTAGTTGTTGTTTTTGTGTGTGTGTTAAGTCTTCTCTTTGTCATTTTGTTCTTCTTATTCTATTTCCATGTTGTTGGCTAAGTTCACTTGAAGGAAAATAATAGGGCCAGAGAAAGCAAAAGGAGTAAGAAAAGACAATGAATAATAGTAGTATTGATAGTAAATATTAATAGAGGAACCCTGTGAGATCCAGGAGAATGGATATTAGACTCCTGTAAGGTGTGTCGAGTTATAACAGTAAGAAAACTAGAGTACATAAAAATCTGAATATGGGGACAAATACAGTGAGAATTAAAAGGCCTGTCTGTTCAGGAGAGAGTGAAAGAGAAAAGAGAGGACAATAATATAAAGAGTGAATATAAGACAGAAAACAGAACAAAGGTATTACTAATAAAAAGTCAAAAAGATAAGGGCGTAACAAAGAGAGGTGTAATGTAAGACAAACAATCTATGATGGAGGACAGAAAGATGTAGAGGAAAGGGAATAGTGTTGATGGTCAAAATCAACACACACAGAAAAGAGTAAATGGAGGATGAGGAAATACAGCAAATGTGAAGCTCTCCCTGCAGCACCTAATGGAAGAAGAATAAAGAAAGCAGAGAAGGGAAAGAAACTTGGCCCAGTTGTTGGGGCGTCCATCTACCATATGGGAGGTCTGCGGTTCAAACCCCGGGCCTCCTTGACCCATGTGGAGCTGGCCCACATGCAGTGCTGATGCACACAAGGAGTGCCTTGCCACGCAGGGGTGTCCCCGCATAGGGGAGCCCCATGTGCAAGGAGTGCACCCCAGTAAGGAGAGCTGCCCAGCGCGAAAGAAAGTGCAGCCTGCCCCAGAATGGTGCTGCACACATGGAGAGCTGACACAAGATGACGCAACAATAAGAAACACAGATTCCCGTGCGGCTGACAACAACAAAAGTGGACAAAGAAGAAGACGCAGCAAATAGACACAGAGAACAGACAACCAGAGCGGGTGTGGGAGGGGGAGGGGAAAGGGAGAGAAATAAATAAATAAATCTGAAAGGAAAGAAGGAAGGAAGGAAGGAAGGAAGGAAGGAAGGAAGAAAGGAAGGAAGGAAGGAAAGAAGGAAGGGGCAAAAAGGAACAAAAGGGAGTGGGGAAGTAAGCAGAAAAAAGAAAAAGAGAAAGAAAGAATAAAGGGCCTTGGGGGGATAAAGACGAAGGAAAAACCAACCAAATACTATGGAACATTTAAAGCTAGGAATCCTGTTTGTAGTCAAATAAAATGCTTTAGGGATTTGAAATTCCCCCTTTTGTCCCTTCCTCACTTTCCTCTCTCCCAAGCAGCAGGAAAGCTGCCTGAGAGGTCTGGTAGGAGATTCAAGTGGGTCCTTGTTGAACCAGGTCTGCACAGAAAACAATGACTCTTAATTTCCAGAGAGAGAGCACCCACACCTCACCAGGAACCCCAAGTATGCTATTGGAGGCTTACAGTCCCTCTCCTTTAGGTGTGCTTTGAGAGAGCTTGTTGATTTTCTTTTTTGAAAAAAAATATCTATTTAATTATCCCACCCCCCACCCCTGCCAGTGATCCTCCCCTGCCAGAGTTGCAACACTTCTGTGATTCAAAACTTCTTCATAAATGATCAATGGCTATCTTCTTTAAAATTTGCCTTTAGCAATTGAGAAGAATGATTATTCTCTATTATAAAAAAGTGGATTTCCATCAGCGTCTGTGAAATATATACTGTAAATAAGTGTTATATCTTCATTTTGAGTTGTGACTTGTAGCATCCAAAAGTGTCCTTTTAGTGCTTTTGGATTTGAATTCTGCTCTGCCTCATATCAGAATAGATACTCTTGTTCCTTTTTGTTTCCATTTGCCTGGTAAATTTTTGTCCATCCCTTTACTCTTTGCCTTTCTGAATCATTTCATTTTAGGTGTGTCTCTTGCATATAGCACATACAAATATGCATCTTTTTTTTTGCATGAGCACAATTGAAAATCTCTTTCTTTAAAAGGTGCATTAAAGCCATTTACATTTGTTAAGAATGGAGTGCTTCAAGACTTTCATGCTACTTTACTGGAATTGTAGTTGGTGTTGGGGTTTAAGATATATTTAGGGGATTTGAATCTCTGGACTGACAATATGACAGCCAGGCCCTGAGCCTCAACAGACTTCAGCTCCTACACTCTGATTTATTGGACTTACCCCACTCAGCTAACATGGAGTTGAAGAAGGTCAACCAGCACACCATGGAGCCTAGAGTGCCTACAACTGAAAGCAGGAGGATTGCATCCAGTATCCATGTGGAATCTAAGCCCCCACTTGACATAGATGTGCAATGGACACAACCAATCCAATGTCCACAGAGAAAATGTGGCATTGGTGTGGGAAGGGTGGCCATGGTGGCTGCTGGGTGCGGGGAATGGGAGGAAGAGATGAGATGGGGAGGCGTTTTTGGGACTTGGAGTTGTCCTGGGTGGTGCTTCATGGACAACTACGGGACATTGTAGATCCCCCCAGGGCCCACTGGATGGAACGTGGGAGAGTGTGGGCTATGATGTGGACCATTGACTATGGGGTGCAGCGATGCCCAGAGATGTACTTACCAGGTGCAATGGATGTGTCATGATGATGGGAGAGAGTGTTGCTGTGGGGGGAAGGGGGGGGCGGTGGGGTTGAATGGGACTTCATATTTTTTTAATGTAATTTTTTAAAAAAATGAATAAAAAATTAAAAAAAAAAGAATGGAGTGCTTGGTCTCAATTGTTAAAAGTTTAATAAATATGTATATTTTGTTGTATTTTCTATGTTTCTCTATGAGTATGTGATCTTGGCTCTATGATTTGCACATTTTTGGTTATTTAGGAAGTTTTGTATTTTTGTTCAAGTTGTCATCTTTGTGCTTACACTTTTGTTACTACCATTAATTCTGTTTTTTGATTTAACCTTTTGCAATCTGTTTTATCAGATTTGTTTTTATATCCTTTAATGCTCTCAAATTGCCTTACATTTTTTCCTTTGCCCCTTTCACTCCTCCTCTCATTTTTAATTATATTAATTCTACCCTGTCAGAATTTGTGACATTTGTATTTTAGTCTTTCACCCTCACCCCCGCCTTTGATTGAGTCTTAGATGTCTATTCGTATGTTTTTATCTGGTCACCAGTAGTCCTTATGGTGAAAATGTCCCACTTGTCACTTGTTTGGATGAAGTTCATCCTCTAGTCTGGCTCAAGAAGGGCTGATGGGTGCAGAATTTCTTAAGTTCTCACATGTGGATAAGGGTTTTTCTAAAGCCTTAACATTTGAAGGACATTTTGGCTGTTTGGACAATCCTTAGTTGACACTTTAAGTTTTTGGTTTTTTTTAAATGCTTCTTCAGTGTTAGTGTTTTGTGTGTTGGTTTTGAAGAGTCTAATTCTTTTGCTTTTATAAGTTATTTGACTATTTTCTTCCTGGGGTCTTGTCTTGGAGATTTTATCTTCTCTTTGAAATATAATGATGTTTCCTGGTTGGAATAGATCATTCCCAGGTACCAGGAATCCTTTTCAACGTGTGTAGTTTGGGGTCCTTGTCCATTCCTGGTGTTTTCTCATGCATCACCTTAGCTATGTTCCACTGCTTTTTCTTTCTTCAAGGACTGTGATAATATTCATATTTTACTTACTTTTCCTTTCTTTTATTACCTCTATTAGTACTTTCTGACATTTTTATGTCATTTATTTTGTCTCATTTTCATTTCCCTTGCTGTTACCCTGACTTTCTTCTTTGGGGCAATGTAGATATCCTGTGCCTCATCTGACTTGTTTTTAACATCCATTGGTGATTCTTGCTAGAAGCCTTATTAGTTTTGATATTATGAAGTGATGATTTTTTAACACCCCTCAAATTTTCCATTTAATATTTTGCATTCTACTATAGTAGAAGGAGGAGCTTTCTCCTATTTCTTTTCCCTTCCTTCCTGGAGTAGGGAACTAATCTTTTTTTTTTTTTTTTTTTTTAAGATACGTGGATCACATAAAATGTTACATTAAAAAGTATATGAGGTTCCTATGTACCCCACTCCCCACTCCTCCCATATCGACAACTTCTTTCATTATTGTGCTACTTTCATTGCATTTGATGAGTGCTTTCTGGAGCATTGCTACACAACACGGATTATAGTTTATGTTGTAGTTTACACTCTCCCCCAGTCCATTCAGTGGATTATGGCAGGATATATACTGTCCAGCATCTACCCTGCAGTATCATTCAGGACAACTCCAAGTCCGGAAAATGCCCCAATATCACACTTCTTTTCCCTCTCCCTGCCTTCAACTACTCCCGTGGCCACTGTCTCCACATCAATGATATAATTTCTTCCATTGCTAGGGTCACAATATTTCTATAGTAGAATACCAGTACGTCCACTCTAATCCATATTTTATTCCTCCATCCTGAAGACCCTAGAACGGCGATGTCCACTCCACCTCTCAATGGAGAGATGGCTTAAGATCCCACATGGCTGATGGATGTAATTCTCCTGCTTGCAGCTGTAGACTCTGGGTTCCCTGGTGTGTGGTTGACCATCCTCACCACCCTGTTAGCTGACCTGGGTAAGTCCAACGACCCGGAGAGTAGGGGCTGCAACTCTGCTGAGGCTCTTGAACCTGCAGAACAAGGTGAGTGAAGTCCCATTGGTTCTTCCCAGGGAGCCTGCCCTGCCCAGGAGGTGGCCTGCAGCCGCTCAGAACAACCACAGATGGAGCTGTGAGCGCTGAGAGGAAGCACAGCCAAAGACCACCTGCAGATGCGGTTGCTGGGGGGCTGGTCATTTCTGAGGCTGTATTTTGGTTGCCTGGGGGCCTTATTTGGACAGGATTTGGGTTTTGGCTTGCAGAGCTGGTGGAGGCAGATGCCATTTCTGTACACTGAGACAGCCCGTGGAGGTCTGGCTCCTTTGGGCTGTCTCCTGGAGAACGGGTTTAGGACTTTGAGAATGTACTTAGGTGGGAACCTAACCTGATTCCACGTGAGAGTTTCCTGGCGGGTTAAAATGAAGACCCCGGAGGAGGGAGAGTTTCCCCTCGGTGAGGAAGGCAGCGGAGGGCACGCTGAGCTCGCAGTGTCTGCCCATCCCAGGGACTGAGCCGCCCTGGGCGCATTTCGGCCTTGGGCCCTGGAGCTGGGAGCTGTCTCACCTCTGGAAGAGGATTTTCTTTGTGAACTCAGTGAAGCAGGCTGCATCTCTCGGAGTTGGTGCAATTGTTTGCTTTCTCTCCTTTCTGTTTCCTTCATGGGATATTGTTGCCATCTCACACCAGTGTTTCCACAAGCTTAATAATTTTATTCCTTTGTTTGAGTAAGATTTCACTTTTCCTGGTTGAACGTAGGAGCAGATTGAGAGAAGATACATGTGCTCCTTCAGAGTCAATTCTGCCTGACTGCGAAAGTTCTGGGCGGGGGCGGGGGGGGGGTGGTGTGTGTGTGTCCCGCCTCGTCCCCTCCCTGCCCCGCCTCCTGACTTCCCATCATCAGGAGTCCTCCCGCCCTCCTGTCACTCAGGCTCCAGGGGGCGGGGTACACGAGCACTGTCCAATCAGGTGAGCTGGGGCGGGGCCTGAGGAGCTGGCCAATCAGGAGCTCCGTGGGCAGCCACGTGGACACGCTGGCTCCTCCCCGCGCCCCGCGCAGCACGCATGGGTCTCTCCTGCCCTGAGTGGCCCCGTGAGGCCCTGCCTGCGCCCCCGTCCCCTTTATGGACCTGGGGCCTCGGCAGGCGGAAATGGTGAGTGCGCGGGGCAGGGGGTCCCGAGCCTGTGGGGAGGAGGGCCCGGAACTCCGGGTCCCCTCCGCGCTCTGGGCCGGAGTCTCGGGCCCTGCGTCAACCTGGGGGGCCCTTGGACTCCAGCCCCCTCGGCCTGCGGGGTGGGGCCGGGTGGGCAGTGGGAGCCCGGGCGTCCTGCCCCGTCCCCGTGGGCTGGGTCCCTCCACCCTCCTCCTTCCCCCCTCCCCCCCCGCCAGCTCTGCGACCCCCGCCTCAGAGGACTCGGGGGTGAGCATTGGGGGTCCTCGGGGGGAGGGTCCCCACTCGGTCCGTGGGGTTTGCGGGATGGGGAGGTGCTCTCAGGACCCCTCCCGCCAATGATCCCACGGGGAGTGAGCTCGATGGGGGGTGGGAGGCGTCCCCAGCCCCTCCTTTTCCTCACGGGGACCCGTGACCTCCAGCTTCAGGATCTTGTCGCACTAGGTTAGCCTTTTCCTGGATGGCGCTTCCCAGGGCTGGAGTGAAATCCCCAGAACCCCAGACCCTTCCCCGCATTCCTGAAAGCTAACTTTCCCCCTCCAGCTCACATCCTTGTCCCTTTCCTGCACGCTTCCTTTCAAAGAGCTGCAGTATTTTAATTGTCATTTTCTACAGACTGCTCTTTTTAAAAGATCTACCATTGTGACTATTTTACGTGAAAGAAAAAGACAGGAGAGAGAGGTTTGGAGAAGAGTACAGAGGAAGGAATAGCAGACAGGATAGCCAAAAGAGTATAAAGACAGATGAAATATGATATGACATATGAAAACCAAATAATAAAATTGTGGAAGTAAATAATGCATTTACACTGATACCATTGAATGTGAATGGACTAAACTCCCCAATCAAAAGATACAGGCTGACAGAGTGGATAAAAAAAAAGATGAGCTATCCATATGTTGCTTATAAGAAACTCATCTTAGGGATACAAAATATCTAAGAGTGAAAGGCTGTAAAGATATTCCATGCAAAAAGTAACCAAAAAATGAGCAGGGGTAGCTATACTAATATCAGACAAAACACTCTAAATACAAAAAAAAGTTATAAGCAATAGTAATATGCAATTATATATTAATGAAAAGGGACAATACACTAGGAAGAAATAACAGTCATAACTATGTTTGCAACCAGGGTGCCCCCAAAATACATGAGGGGAACTCTATCAAACTAAAGGGAAAAATAAACATCTCTACAAAAATAGTTGGAGACTTCAACACACCATTCACATCATTAGAATAACTAGATAGAAGACCAAGAAGGAAGCACAACTTGAACAATATGGTAAATGAGCTAGATCTAACAGACACATACAAAACATTGTACCCAAATTCAGTGAGTCTTCTCAAGTGCTCATGGATATTTCTTCAGGATAGACCATTTGTTAGGGCACAATGCAGCTCTTGATAAATAGAAAAAGACTGAAATTATACAAAGCACCTTCTCAGATCATAATGGAACAAAACTGGAAATCAATAATAGACAGGGAAAAGGTAAATTTGTAAATGTGTGGAGACTGAAATAAATAATCAGTGGTCAAAGAAGAAATTGTAAGTGAAATTAGTAAATATATTGAGTTGAATGAAAATGAGGATACAATTGATCAAAACTTATTTGACACATCAAAGGCAGTCTTCAGAGGGAAATTTATAGCCCTAAACACTTACATTAAAAAAGAAGAAAGAGCTAAAGTCAAAGATCTAACTAAAATGGAGTAACTAGGAAAAAATGCCAAACCATTCTCAAAGCAAGTAGAAAGATATAATAAAGATTAGAGCAGAAATAAATGAAATCGAGAACAACAAAAGAAAAAAAGAAGAGAGGGAAGTGGATGTGGCTCTACTGTGAGCATCCACCTACCATATAGGAGGTCCAGGGTTTGTACCCAGGGCCTCCTGGCCTGTGTGCTGAGCTGGCCCACACACAGTGCTCCTTTGTGCAAGGAGTGCCATGCCATGTAGGGGTGTCCCTGTGTAGGGGACCCCCACATGCAAGGAGTGCACCCCAAAAGGAGAGCTGCCCCACACAAAAAAAGCGCAGCTCACCCAGGAGTGGCAGCACACAGGGAGAGCTGATGAAGCAAGGTGATGGAACAAAAAAGAGACACAGATTCCTGGTGCCAGTGAAAATGCAAGCGGGCACAGAAGAACACACAGTGAATGGACACGAAAGAGTAGATGACAGTGGGGGTGGGGGAGGGGAGAAATAAAATAAATCATAAAAAAAAGAGAGAAAATCAACAGAACCAAGAGCTGGTTCTTTGAGAAGATTAATAAAATTGACAACCTCCTAGCTAGATTAACAAAGGAAAAAATAGAGAAGATACAAATAAATAAAATCAGAAATGAAAGGGGTAAAGTTACAACTGACCCCACAGAAATAAAAAGAATTATAAGAGGATATTATGAGAAACTGCCAACAAACTAGACAACCTAGATGAAATGGACAGATTCCTTGAAATCCACAATCTACACGGATGCTACAGGAAATACAGGAACTTAACAAACAAATCACATTTAAAGAGATTGAATCAGTCATCAAATATCTCCCCAAAACAACAACCAGATGGTTTCACAGGTGAATTCTACCAAGCATTTTGAGAAGAATTAATGACAATCTGTTTAAACTCTTCCAAGAAATTGAAGAGGAGAGAAAATTAACCAAAATATTTTATGAAGCCAACATTACTCTAATACCAAAACAAGATAAAGACACTACAAGAAAAGTATAGGCCAGTCCCTCTAATGAACGTAGATGCAAAAATCTTAAACAAAATACTTGCAAATAAAATCCAAGAGCATATCAAAAGACATACATCACGACCAAGTGGGATTTATTCCTGGTATGCAAGGCCGGTTCAACATAAATTCAATTAGTGTAATGACCCACATTAACAAACTGAAGGAAAAAAGAACAAATGTTCATCTCGATGCAGAGAAGGCATTTGACAAAAGCCAGCATCCTTTCTTGATAAAAACACCTCAGAAGATAGGACTAGATGGAAAATTCCTCAATATGATAAAAGGCATATATGAAAAACCCACAGCTAATGTCGTACTCAATGGGGAAAGGTTGAAAGCTTTCCCTGTAAGATTAGGAACAAGACAAGGATGCCCAATGTCACCATTGTTATTCAACATTGTACTAGAAATTCTACCTAGAGCAATTAGACAAGAAAATAAAAGGCATTCAAATAGGAAAAAAGGAATTAAAACTCTCATTATTTGAGGATAACATGACCCTGTATTTAAAAAATTCTGAAATGTCTACAACAAAGCTAGTTGTGCTAAAAACTGTTACTAGGTGTATACCCAGAACTGACAGCAGTGACATGAACAGACATCTGCACACTGATGTTCATAGTGGCATTATTCATGATTGCCAAATGCTGGAAACAACTCAGATGTCCATCAACTGATGGATGGATAAACAAACTGTGGTGTATTCATGTGATGGAATATTACACAGCTAAAAGAAAAAAATGAACTCCTAAAGCATATGACAACATGGATGAACCTGGAGGACATTATGTTGAGTGAAGCAAGTCAGACACAAAAGGACAAATGCTGCATGATTGTGCTACTATGAATTAAATATATTGTGTAATTTCATGGAGTTAATAACTTGAATATGGGTCACCAGAAAATAGAATGAGGTTAGAGAATGGAAAGCTGAGAAATAATTTGTGCAGAATGATAAAAAGATGTGTGTTAATCTTTGGGAATAATAGAGAAGGTGTAAGTCCAAGATAATGTTTTTAACTAGCAGAACTATTATGTGGGTATGAAAGTGATTTAAATGCAACTGGAAAAACACCTTGACCAAAAGAGGAAAAGTGTAAAGATATATGAATTTACATGGCTAAGAGACTTCAAAGTGAGTCGGGAGATCATTCCAGAGGTTATACTTATGCATGTGCATGTCTCAGCAGGATCTCATTGACTGCCACAGTAAATATTTCCTCAAATATCAGGTCTCCTGAGGGTTCTGGAGACATCCAGGCACTATAGGCAAGGCTGATAGTTCGGGAGTTTGGCACCCTGTCAGTGGGCCCTACTTTGGAATTTATGCTTCCCGTATGACAGAGTTGGACTTAGTTGTGGTTTCCTTACACATGGCTCTGCTGGCCCTCTATTTGAACCTATAGTTAGTACTAGAGTTCATAGGCTTATGTCCAAGATATTTAAATCTTTGGGCTGTCCATGTACCAGCCCGGTCCTGAATTCAGCAGAGTTGTAACACATACTCTCCAGTTCACTGGACTCACCCAGGACAACTAACAAGGAAATGATGGTGGACAACAACCATCCCAAGGAACAGAGAAAGTCTACAACTGCAAGCAAGATAATCTCATCCATCTGCACTATGGGATCTAAACCCCCTCTTAAGCAGAGGTGGAGTGGGCATCACCATCCCTGAATCCTCAGGACTTGGGAATGACTGATGGACTAGAGTAGACATACTGTTATTCTCCTATAGACTTATTGTTCTAGCAATGGAAGAACTTTTATCATTGATGTAAAGGCAGTGGCCACCAGAGGTTCTGAGGGATGGGAGAGGGAAGAATAGATGTAATATTGGGACATTTTCAGGACATTGGATTTGTTCTGCATGACATTACAGTGACGGATATAGGCCATTATATTTTGTCATAATTTACAAAATTGTGCAAGACAGAGTGTAGACTATAATGTAAATTATTGATCATGGTTAATGGCAATGCTTTAATATGTGTTCATCAATTGTAACAAATGTGCCACACTAATGAAAGATCTTAATATGGAAAAGTGTGGGAGGGGAGGGAGCAGGGCATATGGGAATCCCTTATTTTTTTATGTAGTATTTATGTCATCTAAAGCTTCCTTAAAAATAAATAATTTTTAAAAACTCATGAAAATTTCAAAAGAAGCAGAAAAAGCATTTACCAAAAACCCAATATCCATTCTTGAGTTTTTTTAAAACAACTATGCAGATTAGGAATAGAAGAGAATATCTTTACCCTGACAATAGGTGTTTATGAAAAACCTACATCATTTTTTTAAAAGACAGTAACAAAAAGTTTTTTAAATAAAGGCAAAAAAAAAATACACACATTCTTTAAAAAGCATGTAATTAATGTAGAGAACCTACAGATCTACTTTAAAAATAAATAAATGAAATAATATGAAAAACATTTAAAAAACTCTACATTTCACTTCATATTTACTATTGAAAGATTGAAAGCTTTCCCCCTATATATGGAAACAAAACAAGAGTATTTGCTCTCACCACGTCTACTCAACGTAGTACTGGAAGTTTAGTCAATTTAATGAATCAAGAAAAACATACACATTAGAGAGAAATGAATAAATCTATAATTATTCACAGATGCCATGGTTGTCTATGGAAAAAGAAATCCTGTGTAATCTACCAAAAAACAAAAACCTACTACAACTATTGAGTTTAGCAAAGTTGGAGAACAAGATTTAAGCTGCAAAATGTATTCACCAAATGCAATGAATGTGCCACACTGATGAAAAAGGTTGTCAAGGTGGGAGGAGTGGGGGTGGGTGGGGAGTGGGGTATATGAGAACCTCTTATATTTTTTAATGTAGCTTTTTTTGGTGATTTACATATCTTAAAAAAAAAAGACATTTAAAACAAATTACAAAGAAAAAGAACTCACCGAGCTGCACACAGAGCTAGGCGGGGGAGGTTGCAGCATGTGGTCCCCCCAGGGCGTTCCACTGAGGGGAAGGTGATGTTCAACTCAGCTCTGGCCCAGAAGAAGGAGGCCAAGAAGAACGAGCCCAAGAGCATGAGTGGGGAGCTCGTTGTTCCCCATGTGTTGAAAATATTGATAACATAGGTTCCTTTATTTGAGGACTGTGCCGTGACAAGGAAACTTACAAACTGCAATGCAGAGAAACCATTAAAGGTATTCAGAAATGTGATGTCAGCAATTGCATTACCATCTGGCATTTTGAAAACAAATTTACTGTGGAAACCTTAATTTGTCCTTTTTGAAAAATTTTTAAAAAATTTTTGTTTTTTTAAAAGATAGATCATAAAAGAATTACATTAAAAAATATGAGGTTCCCATATATTCCCCTCCCACCCCACTCCTCCCACATCAACTTCTTTCATCAGTGGGACACATTTATTGCATTTGGTAAATACATTTTGGAGCACTGTTGTACTGCATGGATTATAGTTTACATGGTAGTCTACACTCTCCCCCAGTCCATTCAGTGGGTTATGGCAGGATATATGATGTCCGGCATCTGTCCTTGCAACATCACTTAGGACAACTCAGAGTTCTGAAAATGCCCCACATCATACCTCTTCTTCCCTCTTCCTGCTCTCAGCAACTACCATGGCCACTGTCTCCACTTAATTTGTTCTTGAACAGTCAAGAAGAACAATATGGAGAAGACTTAACACCACAGCATAACTCCACCCTTTGTATTTTATGCAGTGATAATTTTTAAAAATCTTCTTTCATGTAAGTAGTAAACAGGGCTTTACTATCTTTCTATCTCATAATTCAATTAAAACCATTAACTTTTAAAAATTAAAAAAAATTTAAGAACATACCCTACTGATTTCAAACTCATTATAAAGCTGTAATCAAAACAGTCTGTCACTGATATAAATATAGATAAATAGATCAAAAGAACAGACTAAACCAGAAATAGATACATGTTTGGTAATTAATAGTTTTACAAACTGCCAAATCTCTTTAATGAAAAAAAGACCACTCTTTCAACAAATGATGCTGGAACAATTATGCAGTCATTTGCAAAAGACAAAACCTACAAAGTTTAAGGAACACTCTTCTAAAGAACAGGGGTCAAAAGAGAGATCAGAAGATAATTTAGAATATGATGTGGACTGAGTGATAAAAACAAACAAATATTGGTAGGGTGCATCTAAAGTGGTGCTGAGAGGGAAATTTATAGCTTAAAATATTTGCATAGTAAAGGAAACTTAGAGTCAGCAATTTAAATTCCAAATTGGGTATAATAAAGGAGAGGAAATTAAATCCAAAATAAAAATAAAAAATATATTTTACCTAAATCTAGTGTAGTAATGTAGACAAGGACAAATGGTGGGGAAAATTTAAGATGATTGATCCTATGAAAACATTAATAAAATTGATAAGTAACAGCAATATTTATCAAGAAAAAAATGAGATTTTAATATTAGAATGGTAGAGGAGACATGATATAAACAACTAACATTTAAAAAGAAGGAAATACTATGAACAACTTTGTACTAATAAATTAGATAATTTATATGAAAAGGGAAAATTCTTTAAAATATATACTTCACCTGAAACTAGTGCAAGAAATATAAACAAAACTGGATTAAAAATTAAAGATGTGCTATATTTATTTTAAATATTAAATTTATAATGTTTTTTTTTTCCACAAGAAAAGCTCTAAGTCCAGATGAGTTCATTAAGTTCTATGATAAATTAAGCAAGGACTATTCTGCGGATCAAGAAGGAAGGAACAATTGGAAACTCATTTTCTGAGGCCTCATATGCTGTTACTGAAATCAAATAAAGGCACTGCATGGAAAGAAAAGTACTAACCAGTAATGCCTCATTATAGGAACCAGATGTGGCTCAGGCAACTGAGCTCCTGCCTACCACATGGGAGGTCCACAGTTTGGTTCCCAGTGCCTCCTAAAGAAGACAGTGAGCTGGCATGATAGGCAAGCATGGCTAGATGACACAAAAGGACACAAGAAGAAAAACATAATGAGAGTCACATCTAAGCAGGGAGCAGAGGTTTCTGGTGCTTCCTAAAGAAAATGAACAAGATAGCAAGCTGACATGACAGGTAGGCATGGCAAACTGATGCAACAAGATGATGCAACAAGAGACCAAAGAAGGAAGAACATAATGAGAGGTACAACAAAGCAGGTAACAGAGGTGGCTCAAGTCATTAGGCACCTCCTTCCTGCATTGGAGGTCCCAGGTTCAGTTCCAGGTATCTCCTAAAGACACAGCACACAGCAAGTGCAGAGAGAAAGACATGGGACTCTCTCCAGAAAAATAGCTAGAGGATAGGCTGAAACAGCCTGGAAAAAGATCTAGGGTTTAGGACACCAGGTGAAGATTGGACACCACCCAGAGGAGGGACAAAGGAGGGAGTTCATGAGCACAGAACTGTGAGCTGAAGCCAGAGGCTGCTGCTGCCAGCACCATCCCCCACACTCAGGACATTTTTGAATTATCAGGCCTCTGGGCCTGCAGCTACAATCAAAGGGGGCTCCAGGTATCCACCATCCCAGAAAAGGGGAGAGAGAGAGATCCAGTCTAAGGCTGACTCAGCCTCTGATCCACAAATTTCATTTACTGCATCCCACGAGCCCTTCCAGGCTGGATGGGGCCACACCATTGTTTGCCCTGGAAGCTGGCAAGGGGCTAAAGATATACGACCCTCCCAATCTCCTTCTCTATGAACTGGGACTGATTGTTGAGGACTCAGAGGGGAGTGGAAATATTTCCTAGCCAGGAAAAGGGAGAAGGCTGCCTCTTAGCCTCCAGTCAGGAAACTCAAATACATTCTAACCAGGAATTGAACTGAGAGCTGTTAAAGCATGCCATCTTCTGGCAGACCAAGAAAGTGCATGTGAAAAATTAAGAGGCTTTTTCTGGCCTTTATAGCTTCCCTCCCCAATGCCTTAGGAAGTGGGTCTGCAACCAGTTACTGGGTCCAGAGCCCTGTTTTGAGCAACAAGCAGGGATAATCCTCACAATCCAGGTTGAGCCAAGAATCAAAGAGCAGTGGTAACACACAGCCTCCCACCACTAAATCCCTATAAAAAAAGAAAGAAATTGAGCATCTGAGTAAACTATATCCTAATCAGATGCCTAGACATCAACAAAAATTATGAGCCATATAAAAAAATGGAGGACATGGCCCCAAAAAAGGAATATATTAAAGCCCCAGAAGAGATGCAGGATTTGAGAGAACTAACAGCAACATGAGCAAAAATTTCCAAAGTAAAGTTAATGAGTTGAAAGACAATATGACTAAAGAGATAAAGGACATCAAGAAGACATTAAGTCAAAGTGAAATGCAATAGAAACCAGGAACTGAAGTGGCATGGGTGACAGGGAACCTGTCTCCACATCAGAGTCCCCTGTATCGAATCCTGGTGAATTCTAGAGGAGAAAATGAGAAGAGAAGATAAAAAGAGAAATAGACACAGAAGATCACACAGCAAATAGACACAGGCTGCAAAAAACAGCAGGGCAGGGCCACAGGGGGGAGGGAGGGGACATTGAGAAAGAACAAAGAAGATTTTGAAATCCTGAAAAGTAACAGAGCTCATGGGAATGAAAGACCTAATAGGTGAGACCAAAAACACATTAGAGACATAAAACAGCAGATGGAATGATAGAAATAATAAGTGAAGAGGACAGAACAGCTGAAATTGAAGGAGAAAAGCGAGAGACAAAAGAATGGAAAAAATTGAGCAGGGGCTCAGACACTTGAACGACAACACAAAATGTGACACCATATGTCTCTTGGTAGTACCAGAATGAGAAGAGAAGGGAAAAGGGGCAGAAAGAGTATTTGAGGAAATACAAGCTGAAAATTTCCCAACTCTCCTGAAAGAAGTGAACTTACATTTCCAAGAGGCACACTGTACCCAATCAGAATAAATCTGAATAGACCTACTCCAAGACACACTACTCAGAATGTCAAATGTCAGAGATAGAAAATTCTCAGAGCAGCAAGGGAGAAGCAAACCATCATATACAAGGGATGCCCAGTAAGACTTAGCATTGATTTCCCGTCAGAAACCATAAAAGTGAGAAGACAGTGGTATGATAAATTAGAGTACTGAAAGAGAAAACCTGCCAGCCAAGCATTCTTTATCCAGTAAAACTATCCTTCAAATATGAAGGTGAGTATAAAATATTCACAAGTAAACAGAAAGTAAAAGAGTTTGCCAAAAAGAATCCACCTTTGCAGGAAATATTAAAGGAAGCCTTTTTCTTGGAAGAAAAAGACAGGAGAGAGAGGCCTGGAGGAGAATTTAGAAGACAGAATAGAGAAAGGATAACCAAAAGAGTAAAAAGACAGACAAAAAAAGTAATATGACATCTGAAAACCAAGGAATAAAATGTTGGAAGTAAATAATGCACATACAGTAATATTGAATGTGAATGGATTAAACTGCCCAATCAAAAGATACAGTCTGACAGAATGAATAAAAAACAAAACAAAACATGAGCCATCCATATGCTGCTTACAGGAGACTCACCTTAGACCCAGGGATATAAACTGGCTGAAAGTGAAAGGTTGGAAAAAGATACTCTATGCACAAAAAAAGTAACAATAAATAAAATGCAAAGATACTCCATGCAAATAGTCACCAAAAAAGAACAGGGGTAGCTATACTAATATCAGACAAAACAGACTTTAAATGCAAAAATGTTATAAGAGATACAGAAGGCCATCATATATTAATAAAAGGAACAATTCAACCAGGAAGATATAACAGTAATAAATATCTATGCACCTAACGGGTGCCCCAAATATATGAGACAAACCTTGGCAAAACTGAAGGGAAAAATAAACATCTCAACAACAATTGTTGGAGGGAGTGGAAGTGACTCAACCTATTGGGCATTTCCCTCCACATGGAAGGTCCCAGGTTTTGTTTCCTGGTGCCTTCTAAGATAAAAGAAGTCAATGAGACAATGAACAGACACAGAGAGCAGACAGCGAGTGCAAACAGCAAAGGGTGTGTGTGTAAGAAATAAAATCTTAAAATAAAATCACTGGTGACTTCAACACCCCACTCACATCATTAGATAGAATAACTAGACAGAAGACCAACAAGGAAACAGAACTTGAACAATATAATAAACGAGTTAGCACTAACAGACAAATACAGAATGGTGCATCTCAACTCAGCAGGTTATTCATTCTTCCCAAGTTCCCATGGATCTTTCTCCAGGATAGACTACACATTAGGGCACAATGCAGCTCTCAATAAATATAAAAAGACTGGCATTATACAAAGCACCTTCTCCGATCATAATGGAATGAAACAGCAAATCAATAATAGACAGGAAAGAGGTAAATTCACAAATGTGTGGAGGCTGAAAAACACACTACTACATAATCAGCGAATCAAAGAAATGGCAAGTGAAATCAGTAAATATATTGAGGCAAATGAAAATGAGAACACAACTTATCTAAACTTATGGGGTACAGTGAAGGCAGTCTTGAGAAAGAAATTTATAGCCCTAAATGCCTGTATTAAAAAAGAAGAAAGAGCTAAACTGAAAGATTTAACTGAACAACTAGAGAAACTAGAAAAAGAAACAGCAAACCAATCCCAAAGCAAGCAGAAGGAATGAAATAATAAAGTTTAGAGCAGAAATAAATGAAACTGAGGACAACAACAATGAAAAAAAAATAGAGAAAATCAACAAAACCAAAAGCTGGTTCTCTGAGAAGATCAATAACATTGACAGACCCCTAGCTAGACTAACAAACAAACAAAAAAAAGATGCAAATAAATACAATCAGAAATGAAAAGGGGGGAAGTTAGAACTGCCCCACAGAAATAAAAAGGATCATAACACAATATTAAGAGAAACTGTATGCCAACAAAGTAGACAACCTAGATGAAATGAACAAATTCCTAGAAATGCACAACCAACCTACATGACACTACCAGAAATACAAGAACATAACAAACCAATCACATTTAAAGAGATTGAATTCATCATCAAAATCTCCCAGCAAAGAAAAGTCCAGGACCAGATGGTTTCATAGGTGAATTCTACCAAGCATTTTGAACACTAATTTTGTTTAAACTCTTCCAAAAAATTGAAGTGGAAGGAAAATTACCTAAAACATTTTATGAAGTCAACATCACTCTAATACCAAAGCCAGATAAAGACACTACAAGGAAAGAAAATTACAGACGAATCTCTCAAATGAACATATATGCAAAAATTCTCAACAAAATACTTGCAAATCAAACCCAGCAGCATAGCAAAAGAATTGACATCACGACCAAGTGTGATTTATTCCTGATATGTAAGGCTGGCTCAACATAAGAAAATCAATTAGCCTAATACCCCACATGAACAAACTGAAGGAAAAAAATTAACACATGTTCATCTCAATGCAGAAAAGGGGAAAACAGATGTGACTCAGCCAACTGGACTCCCATCTACCATATAGGAGGTCCAGGGTTTGATGCCCAGGCCCTCCTGGTGAGGGCAAGCTGGCCCATGTGGAGTGCCAGCCCATGCAGTAATGCAGCCCTGTGCAGGAGTGCCACCCTACATGGGAATGCCACCCACCATGGAAAGCCACCCTATGCTGGAGGGCTGGCTGATGCAGCAAGATGATGCAACAAGAGACCCAGAGGAAAGAAAATAAGTTGTAGCAGAACAAGGAGCTGAGGTAGTACAAGAGAGTAATCACCTCTCTCCCAATCCAGAAGGTCCCAGGATTGGTTCCCAGAGCTGCCTAATGAGAAGACAAGCAGACCCAGAAGAACACACAGCAAATGGACACAGAGAGCAATGGGGGCAATGGGGAGGAGGACATAAATAAAATCTTTTAAAAAATTAATGTATAACATGCATTTGAGAAAATCCAGCATCCTTTCTTGAAAAAACACTTCAGAAGATAGGAACAGATGGGAAATTCCTCAATATGACAAAGGGCATATATGAAAAACCCACAGCTAACATCATACTCAATGAGGATAGGTTGAAAGCTTGCCCTCTAGTATCAGGAACAAGACAAGGATACCCAGTGTCACCATTGTTATTCAATATTGTACTGGAAGTTCTAGCTATGGTAATTAGACAAAAAAAAATGTTTCCAAATAGGAAAAGAGGAAGTAAAATTCTCACTGTTTGCAGATGACATGATACTGTGTTCAGAAAATTCTGAAGTATCTATGACAAAGCTACTTGAGCTAATAAATGAGTTCAGCAAAGTGGCAGAATACAAGATCAACACACAAAAATCAGTAATATTTTTGTACACTAATATTGACCAATCTGAGGAAGAAATCAGGGGGAAAACTCCATTTACAATAACAACAAAAAGACCCAAATACCTAGGAATCAATTTAACCAAACATACAGGATGTATATGCAGAAAACTACAAAACATAGTTTTGAAATAAATTTTAAAAGGCCTAAATAAATGGAAAGACATTCCATGTCCATGAATTGGAACACAAAATATTGTGAAGGTGTCAATCTTACCCAAACAGATTTATAGATTCAGTGCAATGCCAATCAAATTACAGTAACCTACTTTACAGAATTAGAAAAGGCAATTACCAAATACATTTGGAAGGGAAAGCGCACCTGAATAGCCAAAAGCATTCTAAAAAGAAGAGTGACATGGGAGGAATTTCACTGCCTGAACTTGAAACATATTACAAAGCTACAGTGGTCAAAACAGCATGGTACTGGCATAAAGATACACACATTGATCCGTGAAATAGAATTGAGAACTCAGAAACAAACCCTTACCTATATGGTCAGCTGGTTTTTGACAAATCTACCAAGTCCATATTAACAAGACAAAACAGTCTTTTCAACAAATGATGCTGGGAGAATTGGATATCTATAACCAAAAGAAAGAAAGACGACCCCTATCTCACTCCCTATACAAGAATCAACTCAAAATGGATCAAAGATCTAAATATAAAAGCCAGGACCATAAAACTACTAGAAGAAAAGGTAGGGAAACATCTTCAAGACATTGTAGTAGGTGGTGGTTTCTTGGACCTTACATCCAAAGCACATGCAACAACAACAAAAAATATATAAATGGGACCTCCTCAAAATGAAACACTTTTGCACCCCCAGGACTTTGTCAAAAGGATGAAAAGGCAGCTGACTCAATGGGAGAGAATATTTGGAAATCACATGTCCTATAAGGGTTTAATATCCAGGATATATAAAGAGATGTTATAACTTAACAATAAAAAGACAAATGCCCAAATTAAAAATGGGCAAAAGAAATACAAATGCCAAAAAGAAAAACAACACATGAAAAATATGCTCAACATCACTAATGATTAGGGAAATGCAAATCAAAACTGCAATGAGATATCATTTCACACCTATCAGAATGGCCACTATTAAAAAGACAGAATTACAAGTGTCGAAGAGGATGTGGAGAGATAGGAACACTTATTCACTGTTGGTGGGAATTTAGAATGGAGAAGCCATTCATGTGGAAGACTGTTTGGCAGTTCCATAAGACGTTGAATATAGACTTGCCATATGACCCTGCAATACCACTACTGGGTATATACCTAGAACAACAGAGAGCAGTGGCACAAATAGACATCTGCACACCGATGTTCATAGTGGCATTATACACAATCACCAAAAGTTGCAAACAAAGTGAGTGTCCATCAATGGACGAATGAATGGATATACAAACTGTGGTGTATTCGCACGATGGACTATTATGCAGCTGTAAGAAGAAATGAAGTCGTGAAGCATATGACAACATGGGTGAACCTGGAGGACATTATGTGGAGTGAAGCAAGCCAGACACAAAAGGACAAATGCTGTATGATTGTGCTATTATGAACTAATTATATTATGTAACATATTGTATGATTTAAAATTTTGATATGTATCCAGTACAGTTAATTGAGAAATACATGCTTTTATTCAACTGTTTTCTTTTTATTTCTTAGTTATTGTTTATATTTTCAATTATCAAATGTACAAAATAGACTAAAAAAAAAACCCACATAGCTGAAAATCAATAGAGGGAATAAACTGAATGATGAAAGTATAAGATGGCAAAAGAGGAATAAGAAACAGGCAGGATAAACAACAAGTGAATACCACGTTAGGCTTACCACAGCCCATAAATTATATTGTCATATATTCATATAGCGCAAAACTATATATCAATAATTAATGAGGTGCTGATACATACATACATATATATATATATATATATGACAATTGTGAGGAGAATGATCATGCTGTACAATTCCATTGATAGGAAGTTCTAGAACAGGCAAAGTGCATCCCAATTGATAGAATTCAGTGTTCTTTATCCTGATTGTGATGGTGGTGTGTGTGTTAGTCATAAACTCATAGAAGGGGGAAGTGGATGTGTCTCAAGCAGTTGGGCTCCCATCTACCATATGGGAGGTCCAGGGTTCAATGCCCAGGACCTCCTGGGGAAGGCAAGCTAGCCCATGTGGTGAGCTGGTCCACACGAAATGCTGGCCTGCATGGAGTGCTGGTCCATGTAGAGAGCTGGTGCAGTAAGATGATGTAACAAAAAGAGACACAGAGGAGAGAGAATAAGAGATGCAGATCAGGGAACTGAGGTGGCACAAGTGAATGAGTGCCTCTCTCCCACACAGGAAGGTCCCAGGATCAGTTCATGGAGCTGCCTAATGAGAAGACAAGCAGACACAGAAGAACACCCAGCAAATGGACATAGAGAGCAGACAATGGGGGGGGGGCAGGTGGAATAAATAAGTAAATCCCTAAGCAAAACTTTATTATATGTAATTATATGTGAACTTTATTATATGTAAATTATACCTCAATAAATTTTATTTTAAAACTATTTTAAGTACAAGAACATGCAAGTCCTAAAAAGAAAGGAATAAAGGAAGGAAAAAAGAGGGAAGAAAGGAAAAAAGAAAGAAAGGGAGGTCCAGGAAAACACTGTAGTTTGCTAAAGAAGGAATGTTCATTCTTTGTTTCTGATCAGTGCTATTGATCCTGGCTGGGTTTTCCTCCCATCCTGTTTTAAAAAGCAAGTAGTCTTTTGATTGTATTGATGAACAATCAATTTCTGGATGGCCAATTTAAATGTTATTATCAGGGGTACATAGTAGGGGGCTAAGAGGAAGCTCATGTAGGTGCCGTGTCCAGGCATGAGGAGTGAGGATAATACAGGAGTTGGAGAAGAAAGCTGAATTTGTCTTAAATGGCCTATTTTACTGTCAGCTCATTTGGAGCTAAATTAAACTGAATAAATAAACTAAATAAACTGAATTTTACCAACTTCCAATGAAAAACTAGCACATGCTACCATTTTTATTTAAGACACAAACTCCAAATGCCAGAAAAGGGTCTTGTGTGTGTGTGTTTAATTGAAAAACTTACTTTTATTTTCTCTGTTTATCTTGAATCACTGTTCGTGTCTTGAAACAGACCAAAGCTTTATATAAATAAAAAATATGTGGGTATAGTTCATTCATTGTTAAATTTGGGTTCTATAAAAGTTTTATGTATGAAAACACTAGGTTGGATATCCTCATTTGATTAGAATTTCTGAGTATGTACAACGATTGCTAAGACATATCCAATCATAAATTAAATTACTTAATCAAAAGTAGGGGAGTGCATAGGGTTCAAATGCTTGAGCACCTGCTTCCCACATGGGAGGACCTGGATTCAGTTTCTGGTGCCTCCTAGAAACAAAACAACAAAACAAAATTCAAGGGAGATGATGTAGCTCTGGGATTGAGTGCCAGCTTCCCAGATACAAGGTCCCAGGTTCAATCCTCGGCCATGGTACCTTAAAATAAATAAGTAAATAAATAAACCTCAAAAGTAAAGGAAAAATCTTACAAAAACTTTACAAAAAATATTTAACATGAATGTGATGCACTTTTTTCATATTTTTATTCCAAATTTGTAAATAACAATCATGCATACCATATAGGATTCTCAACATCACCCCACCAACAATACCTTACATTGTTGTGACATATTTGTTACAAATTATGAAAGAACATCATCATAATAGTACTATTATATGTAGTCTATAGCTTATTTTAGGTGTGTTTTCCCCACAAACCACCCTATTATTAACACCATATATTAGTATTATATATTTGTTATTCATGAAAGAACACACTCATATTTTTACTGTTAACCACAGTCCATCATTTGCTACAGGGTTCACTGTGTTATTCAGTTCTTTGCCTTGGACAATCCATCCAAAGTGTACACTCAGTTTCATCACAGAGCTGTGCTGTCATCACCTCTGTCCACTTCAGAATGTTTTCATAACTCCAAAAGGAAAAATCCATATCCCCTCCTACCCACCCCCTTACCATTGATATAGCACCTTCTTGCCATTGTTGTAAAAATATTACAATATTATGGTTAATTATAATCTATACATCATATTAATTGTAAATTTCTCATCTATCTCCATATTCTTTTTTTTTTTTGTTAAAGATTTATTTATTTATTATTTTAATTTCTCCCCCTCCCCCGGTTGTCTGTTCTTGGTGTCTATTTGCTGCGTCTTGTTTCTTTGTCCGCTTCTGTTGTCGTCAGCGGCACGGGAAGTGTGGGCGGCGCCATTCCTCGGCAGGCTGCACTTTCTTTTCACGCTGGACGGCTCTCCTCACGGGCGCACTCCTTGCGCGTGGGGCTCCCCCACGCGGGGGACACCCTTGCGTGGCACGGCACTCCTTGCGTGCATCAGCACTGCGCATGGCCAGTTCCACACGGGTCAAGGAGGCCCGGGGTTTGAACCGCGGACCTCCCATGTGGTAGACGGACGCCCTAACCACTGGGCCAAAGTCCGTTTCCCTCTCCATATTCTTAACACCTTGAAATAAAGGAACATTCTTGTATTTGTGCTATTAACCATAATTACCATCCGCCACTGAAATGATTAAGTTATTTAGTCCCTAGATGATCCTCTAGCTTTCTTCAATTGATATTAACATCCCTAGATACCCCTTTCAATCAAATTTACATTTATAAATCATCAGTGTTAATTATATGCACTAAAATGTTTTACCATCAACTCTATCCATGTCCACACATTTAGGGTCAACCTTGTTAAACATTTTATATGGGAGAGGCGGGGCAAGATGGTGTCTGAGTGCACCTCATAATCTCTCCTGCAAAGAAGTGGTTAAGTAGGGTCGGAGTCCTGCTGAACTGGACTGTTTCTGGTATTTGCAGGGCAGGAGGTGTCTGGACTTTGATTTGGTGGGATGGTGACAGAGGAGATTCTTGCAAGAGGTTCTTTTTTCATTTATTTTGTTTTTCTTTTTCTTGCTTGTTTCCCCCCCTTTTCTTTGCCCCCCTTTTTCTCTTTTTTTCTTTTATCTCTTTTTCCTCATTTTATTTTCTTTTTATAATAGGTGCTGCAGGGAGTGCTTCACATTTGCTCTGTTTCTTCATCCTGCATTTCCTCTTTTCTGTGTGTATTGATTTTGGCCACTTACACTATCCCCTTTCCCCTACATCTTTCTATCCTCCATCATCTACTGTTTCTCTTACATTCCACCTCCCTTTCTTTGGCCCCCAAATTGCCTGACTTTTTATTTCTAATACCTTTGTTCTGTTTTCTGTTTTTTATCCACTCTTGATATTATCTTTCTTTTCTCTTTCCCTCTTTCATGAAAACATTAGCCTTTTAATTCATACTATAATCCTCCCCATAATCAGTTGACTGTTTCATTATAGGTAATCTACTTACTGTTATAACTCTACACAACTTACATGAGTCTAATATCCATTCTCCTAGATCTCACATTGTTGCTCTGTTGACATTTATTACCAATACTACTTTCTACATTTTCTTTTCTTACTCATTTTGCTTTCCCTGGCCCTTATATTCTTCTTCAAAGTGAACTTAGCTAGCAACTAGAAAATAGAGTAAGAAGAACAAAATGACAAAGAGAAGACATAACACTTATGCATGAACAATTAATTAATCCCCAAGACTAGACAAAGAAGCTAAGGAATTGATTAAACCCATCAAGATAAAATGATGACCAGACACCAACAAAAACCTACAAACCAAACCAATAACCAGGAAAACATGGTCAAATCCAATGAACAAACTAAAAACCAGGAAGAGGAGCAGAACATAAGACAAGTAATTAAAGATCTCGAAACATATGTTAGAGACCAACTTAATGAAGTAAAGGAAGAGATTAACAATATGAAGAAAACACTTGGACAGGAAATTGTAGACATATGCAAAAAGATAACATATGATGGTGATGAATACCATGGTTCAAGAAATTAAAAATACACTCTCAGCAAATAGCAGCAGATTAGAAGAGGCAGAGGAGAGAATTAGCCACGTGGAAGACAGTATATCTGGAATCAGATAGTAGAACTGATCAATAAAAAGATAGAAAAATTCCAGTTGGGAATTAGGGAACTGAATGACAATACAAAACACACAAACATACGTATTATAGGCATCCCAGAAGGAGAAGAGAAGGGAAAGGGGATAGAAGGGGTGTTGGAAGAAATAATGGCTGAAAACTTCCCAAATCTACTGAGAGAGATGGAGGTACATGTCCAGGAAGCACAACGCACCCCAAACATCATAAATCCCAACAGACCTACCCCAAGGCATATACTTGTCAAATTATCCAATGCTCAAGACAAAGAGAAAATTCTAAAAGCAGCAAGAGGAAAGAGAACCATCACATACAAGGTAGGCTCCATAAAATTAAGTGCAGATTTCTCATCTGAAACCATGGAGGCAAGAAGGCAGTGGTATGACATAGTCAAGGTACTAAAAGAAAAAAAAATTCTAACCAAGAATACTCTACCCAGCTAAGCTAGCATTAAAAAATGATGGAGTTCAAAATATTCACAGATAAACAGAAATTAAAAGAGTATGCTGACAAGAATCCTGCCCTTCAAGAACTACTAAAGGGAGTTCTGCAGGAAGAAAGAAAAAAACAGGAGAGGCAGAGTTGGAGGAGAGTGTAAGAGCAATAAAAAAGACAAAAAGAGAAGGAAAAAAACCAAACAAACAAAATACAACAAACACAAGTCCAAAGAAAATATGGCTAATATCAATAATTCCTTGAAAGTAATAACACTGAATGTCAATGGATTAAACTCACCTGTCAAAAGATTCAGACTGGAGGACTGGATAAGGAAATAAGACCCATCTATATGCTGTCTATAAGAAACACATTTTAGACCCAGGGATTCAAGGAGGTTGAAAGTGAATGGCTGGAAAACAATCTTACAAGCAAACAATAACCAAAAAAAAAAAAAAAAAAAAAGGCAGGAGTAGGAGTAGCTATATTAATATCAGACAAAATAGACTTTAAATGTGAAACAATTGTGAGAGACAAACATGGATACCACATATTAGTGAAAGGGATAATCTTTCAAGAAGAATGAACACTCATAAATATTTATGCTCCTAACAAGGGCGCCTCTAAATACATGAGGCAAACACTGGAAAAACTAAGTGAAAGAGTAGATGCCTCTACAATTATAGTGGGAGACTTTAATACACCACTATCAACTTTGGACAGAACATCTCAAAAGAGAATCAATAAAGAAACAAAAACTTTGAACAGTATACTAGAGGAGCTGGACCTAATAGACATATACAGATCATTACACCTGAATACAGCAGGATATACATTTTTTTCTCAAGTGTACATGGATCATTCTTCAAGATAGACCATATGCTAGGCCACAAAGAAAGGCTCAATGAATTCAGAATGATCAAAGTCATACAAAATAATTTTTCTGATCACAGTGGAGTGAAGCTGGAAATCTGCAAGGGCCAGAGGCCCAGATTTCACAACAAGATATGGAAATTAAATAGCACACTCTTAGAAAAAAAATGGGTCAAAGAGGAAATCTCAAAAGAAATTAATAACTACCTTGAAACTAATGAAAATGATAACACAACATACCAAAATTATGGGATGCAGCAAAAGCAGTACTGAGAGGGAAATTTATAGCCATAAATGCATACATCAAAAGAAGAAAGAGCAAAAATTGAAGAACTAACTGCACATTTGGAGGAATTATTAAAAAAACAACAAAGTAACCTCACAGGAAGAAGAAAGAAATAACAAAGATAAGAGCAGAACTAAATGAAATAGAAAATAAGCACTTGAAAAGATAAACAAAACCAAGAGCTGGTTCTTTGAGAAGATCAATAAAATTGACAAACCCTTAGCTAGACTAACAAAGAAAAAAGAGAGAAGATGCAAATACACAAAATAAGAAATGAGAAAGGAGATATTACCACTGACCCCACAGAAATAAAGACTATCATAAGAGTTTACTTTGAAAAACTATATTCCAACAAAAATGACAATTTAGAGGAAATGGGAAAATTCCTAGAAACACATAAGCTGCCTCTATTGATGAAAGAAGAAATTGATCTCAACAAACCAATCACAAGTAAAGAGATAGAATCAGTCATTAAAAACCTCCCAACTAAGAAGAGCCCAGCGCCAGACGGCTTCACAGGTGAATTCTACAAAACATTCTGGAAAGAACTAATGCCAATCTTGCTGAAACTCTTCCAAGAAATTGAAACAGAAGGAACATTACCTAACTCATTCTATGATGCCAACATTACCCTAGTACCAAAGCCAAAGGCACCACAAGAAAGAAAATTACAGACCAGTTTCTCTAATGAACCTAGACACAAAAATCCTCAACAAAATACTTCCTAACCGTATTCAACAACACATTAAACGAATTATACATCATGACCAAATGGGATTCATTCTGGGTATGTAAGAATGGTTCAACATAAGAAAATCAATCAATGTAATACAACATATAAACAGATTGAAGGAAAAAAATCACATGATTATATCTACAGATGCAGAAAAAGCATTTGACAAAATACAGCACTCTTTCTTGATAAAAACACTGCAAAAGATCGGAATACAAGGAAATTTTCTGAACATGATAGAGTATGTATGAAAAACCCACAGCCAACATCGTTTACAATGGTGAAATCCTAAAACCTTTCCCTCTAAGATCAGGAACAAGACAAGGATGCCCACTATCACCTCTTCTATTTAACATAGTCTTAGAAGTACCTGCTCAAGCACTGAGGCAAGAACCAGATATAAAATTCATTCAAATTGGAAAAGAAGTCAAAATTTCGTTATTTGCAGATGACATGATCCTATACATAGAAAACCCTAAGAGGTCTACAACAAATCTTCTAGAACTCATAAATGAGTTTAGTAATGTTGCAGGTTATAAGATCAATGCCCAAAAATCAGTAGCATTTCTGTACACCAATAATGAGCAAACCACAAATACCAAATCAAGACACAAATACCATTTACAATAGTCAATAAAAAAATCAAATACCTAGGAATAAATTTAACTAAAGATTTAAAAAACTTATACACAGAGAACAAGACTGTTGAAGGAAATCAAAGAAGACCTAAGTAAATGGAAGAATATTCCCTGTTCATGGATAGGACGACTAAATATTATTAAGGTGTCTATCCTACCAAAACTGATCTACACATTCAATGCAATCCCAATAAAAACACAGCATTCTTTAAGGAACTAAAAAAACTATCAAATTTATTTGAAAAGGAAAGAGGCCCTGAATAGCCAAAATCATATTGACAAAGGAAAACGAAATTGGAGGAATCACACTACCTGACTTCAAAACATATTACAAAGCTACCGTAGTGAAAACAGCTTGTATTGGCACAAGGAGAGACACACTGACCAATGGAACTGAACTGAGAGTTCTGATATAAATCCTCATATATATAGCCATATAATATTCGATAAAGCTACCAAACCCTCTCAACTGGAAGAGAATGGCCTATTCAACAAATGGTGCCTGGAGAACTGGATATCCATATGTAAAAAAAATGAAAGAGGATTACCAACTCACAGCTTATAAGAAAATCAACTCAAGATGGATCAAAGACCTAAATATAAGAGCCAAGACCATAAAGACTTTGGAAAGCAGTGTAGGGAAGCATCTACAAGACCTTGTAATAGGAAATGGCATCATGAACTTCACACAAAAAGCATGAGCAGCAAAAGAACTAATAGATAAATGGGACTTCCTCAAAATTAAAACCTTCTGCACCTCAAAGGAGTTTGTCAAGAAAGTGAAGAGAGCCTACACAATGGGAGAAAATATTTGGTAACCTATATCTGATAGGAGACTTATATCCTGCATATACAAAGAACACCTATATCTCAAAAATAAAAAGACAAACAACCCATTTAAAAAATGGGAGAAAGATTTAAACAGACACTTCTCCAAAGAAGAAATACAAGTGGCTTAAAAGCACATGAAAAAAAAATGCTCCAAATCTCTAGCTATTAGGGAAATGCAAATCAAAACTACAATGAGATACCATCTTACTCCCATAAGATTGGCAGCTATGAAAAAAACAGAAGACTGCAAATGCTGCAGAGGATGTGGAGGAATGGGAACACTCATCCACTGCTGGTGGCAATGCAGAAGGATCCAGGCATTCTGGAGGACAGTTTGGCAGTTTCTCAAAAAACTAGCTTTAGATTTGCCATATGACCCAATAATTCCACTGCTGGTATATACCCAGAAGATCTGAAAACAAGGACACAAACTGATATATGCACACCAATGTTCATAGCAGCACTATTCACTATTGCCAAAAGTTGGAATCAACCCAAATGCCTATCAACAGATGAATGGATAAAAATGTGGTATATACATAAAATGGAATACTTCTCAGCTTTAAGAACGAATACACTACAAACACATATGATAACATGGATGAATTTTGAGAACCTTGAGTAAAGCAACCCAGGCATTGAAGGACAAATACTACATGACCTCAATGATATGAAATAAGTAAACCAAGCTGCCTCAGAGAGCTAGAGACTGGATGATAGGCTTAAAGGAAATTGGAGGGTAGAGGAAGGATGCAAGCTGACACCTACATGGGTGAAATCTATGATAAGCTGGAGGTAAGTATTTGTACAAGGAAGGAATAAATGGGGGCATAGGGTTACCTTTGGGTGGGGCATTGCGGGCTTGAGGGGGGCTATAGATGGGAGGAAGGGTAATATTGCCCAAGAAATTAGGGAGAGGGTGGGAACATATGAACATAGGAGATTGTCAGGTATTTGGTTGAGAGTATAATGCTGAGAAAACTTTTAAAAAAATATAATAAGGTTACCTGTTCAAGATGCTTAAAGGGGATAATGTGATGCAGGACAGGCTTCTTGGGAGTGTGTGAGTGCTCATTTTGCCCTAGTGGGTTATATCATTGGATAGAGACCCATAAAATGAGAGTGAAGGTATAACCACATCCTGGGGAGGACTGATGTTCTCAAATAGAGGGAATTGTATCTCTCAAGAGAAATGGTGACTCCCAATGCATAGGGCAGTTGAGCATGTCAAGCCCTCAACAATGTTGCAAGTATCTCTGAACATGGCCCTTCAAGCAATGAAGATTGATTGTCACTGTGGGCCCTGAGGGGAGGGAGAAAAGGAATAGATGGAATCAATGTAACTGTGTGGGCAATAGAAGTGTTCACAAGATTATGCAAGGATGGGTATAAGGCATGTTAAATTACACCAAAAATGCATAGGGGCTGATAGGCTAAAATGTAAATCATAATGTAAAACATAACTAAAACTTTAGAAAATTGTATAGTCTAAAATATAACCACAATGTAAACCCAAATGTTACCTTGCTTGAAAGATATTGTCTCAATATTTGTACACCAGTTTCAGTAAATATAGTATGAACATGTAAAAAGATTATTGCTGTGGAAGGGAAAATGTTTTTATGTTGGGTATGTGGGAGTGCTGTATATTGTATATACAAATTACTGTGATCTAAAACTTCTGTGAAGATAAGCTTAATAATTAGGGAAAAGAAAAAGAAAGGATGTAGACACGGAGGAAAAGACAGAAGTTGCCTTGCCAATTTGTGTACAGGGCAACACTTACTGCAGTGATGGAAGGCAAAATATCAAAAACAAAGCTTTTGAATTTTTTAATTTTTGATACCCAAATTAATATGTATTCTATATCTAACCTTTAAACTCATCGCTATATTCCATTTTAGTATTAATGGGACCTGGCAATATATTGGGCTTCATTTTTGAAGAAGTTTTGGATCACAGAGAGGTTCAACAATGGCAGGGGAAGACTACTGGTGTGGGATATTATTGACAGGGCACACATGGTTGGCAGGGAGTTCTCCAGGGCATATATCCAGGGTACATAAAAATGTTTGGATATTTTCATAGTGGTTACAATTAAAAACAATAACTGAGGGAGTGCTGAGTTTCTAGCCAGGGGAGCTCTCTCACAGTCCCTAAAGGAACAGCAATAATCCCCCAAGTACAACGGCAAAGACCAAAAAGGAAGGTCCAACAATGAGCCCTTTATACCAATGACTATGCTTGTGAGCCTATGCATCTGAAATAAGAACAAGACCTAGAGCTGCAGGGTGCCTAAGAGTTACCTCCTGAGAGCCTCTGTGTTACTCAAATGTGGCCGGTCTCAAAGCCAAACACAGCATGTAAATGTGTTGCCTTCCCCCCCCAGCATGGGACATGACTCCCAGGGATGAGCCTCACTGGTGCCGAGGGATTACTACCAAGTGCCAGCTGATGATGTAACTAGAAAATGACCTTGAATAGAAGGATCAACTCGGACCAGCAGAATATCTCAGTCTACATATAATACCAGGAGTTAAAGATGCTTTTTGACCTGAATAGAAGGGGGAAATGGAAAGGACAAATGAGTTTATATGGCTATGAGTCTCCAAAAAGAGCCGGGAGGTTTATCAGAGGGGTTGCCCTTATGCACACCTCAGCAGAATCCCAGAGACAGATAAAAGTAGATGTAACCCCAGGTACTGGTTCTTCTGAGGGCTGCAGAGACCCACTGGTTCCATGGTCATGGCAGATGGAGTTCAGTGCCATGTCAGTTGGCCCTACTTTGGAGTTTGTGTTTCTGTGTGATGGAGCTGGACTCAGATGTGATCTTTGTTCACAAGCCTCTCCTGTTACTTTTACTGGAACTGTAGTTGGTGCTGGGGTTTAATGTACACCCAGGGGACCTGAATCTCTGGACTGATCATGTGATAGCCAGGCCCTGGGCCTCAACAGACTTGCAGCTCCTACACTCTGGTTTATTGGACTTACCCCACTCAGCTAACATGGACATGAAGAAGGTCAACCACCACAACAGGGAGCCAAGGGTGCCTACAACTGAAAGCAGGAGAATTGCATCCAGCATCCATGTGGAATCTAAGCCCCCTCTTGATATAGATGTGGAGTGGACATGGCCATTCTAGGGTCCACAGGATGGAGGAATAGAGAATGGATTAGAGTGGACTTACTGATATTCTATTCATGAACTATTATGATTAGTAATCAAAGAAAATGTGGCATTGGTGTGGAGAAAGTGGCCATGGTGGCTGCTGGGGGTAGGATGTGGGAGGAAGAGATGTGATGTGGGGGAATTTTTGGTGGTTGGAGTTGTCCTGGGTGGTGCTGCAGGAACAGTTACCAGACATTGTTTGTCCTCCCATGGCCCACTGAGTGGACTGTGGGCTATGGTGTGGACCATTGACCGTGGGGTGCAGTGGTGCTCAGAGATGTATTTGCCAAATGCAATGACTGTCTCATGATGATGGAGGAGGTTGTTGTTATGGGCAGAGGAGTGGGGTGAGGGAGGTGGGGGTATATGGGGACCTCATATTTTTAATGTAACATTAAAAAAGAAAGAGAAAAAAGGGAAAAAAGAAAAAAACAACAACAAAACAACATTCTATATGCATTCAGCATCGGCTCCTGTCTCAACTCACTTTTTTAAAAAAAGATTTTTATTTATTTCTCTCTCCTTCCCTCCCCATTGTCTGTTCTCTGTGTCCCTTCACCATGTGTTCTTCTGTGTCTGCTTGCATTCTCATCAGACAGCACTAGGAATCTGTGTCTCTTTTTTTGGTGTCATCTTGTTGCATCAGTTCTCCACATGTGCGGTGCCACTTCTGGGTGGGCTGCACTTTTCACGTGTGGTGGCTCCTTGCAGGGTGCACTCCTTGCACGTGGGTCTCCCCTATGCTGAGGCACCCCTGTGTGGCATGGCACTCCTTGCATGTAGCAGCAGTGTATGTGGGCCAGCTCACCATGTGCAGGAGGCCCTGGGTTTGAACTCTGGACCTCCCATGTGATACGTGGATGCTCTATCCATTGAGCCAAGTCCACTTCCCTCAACTCACATTCTGTCTCCTAGTACTGACTCCATGAGTTTATCCATCATATTTCATATTAGTGAGACCATACAATAGTTGTCCTTTTGTGCCTGGCTTATTTCACTCAAAGTAATGTCCTCAAGGTCCATCCATGTTATCATATGCATCCTGACTTCATTTCTTTTTACAGCTAAATAGTATTGCATCATATGTATATACGACATTTTGTTTATCCATTCATTGGTGGATGAACACTTAGGTTGTTCTTTTAACAATTGTGAATTATGCCTCTGTGAACATTGGTGTGCAGTGTCTGTTTACATCCATGCTTTCAGTTCTTTTGAATATATTCTGAGCAGTAGAATTGCCAGATGACATGGGAATTCTATATTTAATGTCCTGAGGTACTTCCTCTTCATATTGCTCATTAGTAGTGTATAGAAACACTACTAATTTTTGCATATTAGTCTTGTATCCCACCACTTTGCTGAACTCTTCTATTACTTCTAGTAGCTTGTTGATATTTTGGGATTTTTTTTCTAGAAGTAGGATCATATCATCAGTGAATAGTGAAAGTTTTACTTCTTCCTTTTGAATTTGGATGTCTTTAATTTCCTTTTCTTGCCTTATTCTAGCTAGAACTTCTAGCACAATATTGAATAACAGTGGTGACAAAGGGCATCCTTGTCTTGTTCCTGATCTCAGTTGGAAAAGCTTTCAGTCTTTCACCATTGAGTACAGTGCTAGCTGTGAGTTTTTCATATATGCACTTAACCATGTTGAGAAAGCTTCTTTCTATTCCTATCTTTCAGAGCATCATAGCAAGAAAGGATGCTATATTTTGTCAAATAACATTTCTATATTAGTCAAGATGATCATGTGATTTTTCTTTTTCAATTTATTAATATGGTATATTTCACTAATTGATTTTCTTGAGTTTGAACCATCCTTGCACACCATGAATAAAACCTATTTGATCATGGTGAATAATTGTTCTAATGAGCTTTTGGATTCAGTTAACAAATATTTTGTTTAGGATATCTGTAAATACATTCATTAGAAAAATTAGTCTGCAATTTTCTTTTTTCATAGAATCGTTATCTGGGTTTGATATTAGAGTGATGTTGGCTTCATAGAGTGAGTTTGGTAGTTGTATTGGGGTTCTCTAGAGAAACAGAAGTGACAGGAGATATTGATGTGGGCTATGGGTGGGAGGCTCTTCATCTCTTTGTAGATAACCTGTCTGTGACTTGTGTGTGTGGGATGGTAAGAGGCTGCAGTCCTGCCCTTGGTGACCATGGCAATGACTCCAGTTCTAGGAAACAATTTAGCAATGCAAACTCTGTAAACTTTATTCAGGGAAAATGCAAAACAAATGTGCTAAAAGCTTATCTAGAATGTATAAGGTCCATGCTAAAAGCTTACCTAGGATGTGAACGATATATGCTAATTCAAGCCTATTGAGCACTGAAACAAAGAACAATTTGACCTTTCCTCTCTGTATGAAAGGAACTCAAAATTCTTGTTCAGGGCTTGGATTTGAAACAGAAAGCTCCTGAGTCTGGCTGGCTGTCAATAGATCATTTTTCCTTCTCAAAATCATTCCTGAGTCCTGGCCTTTCTATATGCAAATAACTGAACCTCTCTCAACTTCTACAACATTTTTGGGGGCTCGTTCAGGATTGCAAATGAAGGCCAGAGATGGTAGTATTTGCTGCCCCTTCCAAATCCCCAAGGAAGCTGGGAGGACTCAGGTGAACCCTAAATCTGGGTGCCCCTGGTTTAATTTAATCCAGAAAAGATGTGGGTTCCACCAGAATCTTTCCAACAAAAATCGAGGGCAATGGAAAGTCTGAAGAGAAAGATTCTGGGAACAAAAAAGAACTCTGAACATGGAAGAAGGTAAACTCCCCAGGGAAGCACAGTCTGGAGAACCCTAGCTTTAATTGCTAGGGAGGGAGGCTGATCACCTCCTGAGAGAACCTAGTAGCCCAGAAAACTGGGAAGAATCTGTTTACTCTAGGTCTGGAAAAAGCCTGGTGTTTTGGGTTTGTCTAACTGCATGTTAGAATCTGGTACTGGTCTTATATCCACTGAAAGGGTGGAGGCTTGATTATAATAAGAAGGGCTGTTTATAGGTTTGAGTCCTAAAGTCCTGGAAATTGGTCTGGATTTTTAAAAACTTGGTTGCAGGAAAATGGATCAGCTTTTCTAGTGAAGCTTGGTCTGGGTGTAAATTTAAACAGTGAAAAAGGTCTAGCTGGAATCTTTTGTTATGGTACTGAATTGCAGATGAATTCATTTTATACCAGATGTTAATGTTAAGTGTTCTCTCTAAGGTTTGTGATGGCTGTGGGGGCAGCCATGCTGGGAAAAAAAAAAAAACCATATATAGAACTTGTGGGTCAGATTAGTGACCTTTGTGCTTCTGTGTCAGCTCAATGCTTGTGTTGGAGTTGTGTGGTTATGTAAAGTGGTGGAATTTGGTTGAGCTGGAACCCTCCCTTGCCATTGGCAAGGGGGTGAAACTGTGGAGTCTGGATGTTTGTGCATGCTCTGCTGCCTCATCTCTGGTCCACCCCTTTGCCAGGACTTGGAGGCTGTCTGTGTCCACACCACGCACCCAGGTTTGTTGTGGCTGCCCCAGTCAGGGTGGCTGGGTCCCTGGGAGGGCTGCCGAATTTGAGCAGGTTCTGTCTGCCCATTTTGGCAGAAAGCTGTAAAGGGGGGAGCGGCTTTCCCCTTTCCAGTTAGTCCACACCTTCTATTCATAAGCCACATTCCTATTTGATTGTTGTGCACCCCACTGCCTGGAAGGGGGAAGGTGATGGGGATGAAAAGCAGAATCAAAATAAATGCAGTAAAGTTCCCTCCCTAGGGTGTCAACGGCCAAAACACATTTGCATTCTGCCCAGGTTCTTTACTTTAGGAATCTCTCTCTCCATAAGACTGTAGAAATACTTTGAAATGTTTTAGAACTGTAAACTTGTCTGAAGAAAGGAGGCTATTGCTTGAAACAATAGACTTCTAATCACTTGATAGCCTTTTCAATGGTCTGGCTGGGAACTTCGGGGTTGTGAGTCTACAGAGGAAAAAGAGAAAAAGAATGAAATGCCACTTTGAAATCTATGTTTGGCTTTTGTCAGTTGCTGGCGCCTAAGAATTCATGGTAAAAAGATAAAAACGTAGTTTAAGATGAATCTTTAAATGCCAATGCTCTCTTGCTGGTGAATTAAATGCATAACTTGCAGATGAGAATTTGTTCCATTACTAAGAAAAGGCAGGACTTCACAGAATTGTTACTAATAAAATTCTTGTAGCTTAGTTAAGGTATCCAATTCACCTTAAGATTAACAAAGATTAATAAAAACTAAGAGTTAAGATCATTTATAGATGCATTTATATTATAAAACAGTGGAAAAATAATAACTGAAATAACTGGGTGAATTTAGCCTGAAACTATTATTGTAAGTGTAAATTCTAAACTAACCTTACCTTTGTTTATGGTTACTTCAAGCCTAGCCTCACCCCTTCCCTTGCCTTTGCCTATGTTTTTTTCATAACAGCTTCTGCCCCTATAGTCCAGGGAAAGGCGGACTTGGGGACATCCTTGTCTCCTGTCCTACTGGTATTAGTAACCCTGCTTTCTCTCGTGAATCCAAGTGTAAACTAAATTGCTGCCTGGTGGAATTCTTAGCCCTTGGGTTTAAACGACCACTGGAGTTTTATTATCTCCCAAGGCCTCGGGGTAAAAAAGGAAGTCTCCTGCATTGACTGTCAGTGTTCCTAAAAGTGACAATTCATGAGAGAAACCAGTCTCCCTGAGGCTTCAAATAGCCTCAGTAAATATACATAGAATTAATCTTGTTGCTTATCAAAATTCTGCTAAATTCAAGGTAAAATATAAAGTTCTGAAACAAACAAACAAAAAAAGGTGCTAAAGCATTGGGAACATTTCTGTTACAAGCCATTAGTAAAGAAACAGAATTCTTGTGCAAAACTGCACAGTCATAGTGCAAATTAAGAAAAGTTTCAGGAGTCTTTGAAATGTTTTGCAGTCATACTTATTTTGTAAAAAAAAAAAGAAGTTTAAGTAACTAAAGTTATGTTTTTGTGTCAAACTATTCATTTCTGCCTATTTGCTCTAATTGTTGAGGTTAAATATGCAGTTATAAAGTAATATATATTTCTGGAACCCAAATTAAGCTAAATAGTATATAAAAGAATGCAAATTATAAGTAACATCAATGAGTTGTGTTTCTGTGTCTATTTGTGTCTGCCCATTTGCTCAGTGTATGTCTTCATACATCAGGAGGATAATATCAAATGAAAATTCTTAGAAGAGCTCTATTCAAATTGTTAAAAATTAAATATACAGTTATATATGTGAATAAATATTCTTGGAGCCCAAATTAGACTAAGCAGAATGGAAAATCATATAAAAATCTTATTATAGGAACTACTGGGAAAGGGCGTCCTCTTTGCAAGAGCTTTGAGGGCAAAACTAGGTGTAGCAGATTAAACCTATCTACTAGGCTGGGGAATTAAGAATCAGTTTGCCCTGTAATTTCCCAGTTTAAATCTTTTGATAGCCATAAAATAAGGGTAATTCCTGGCTCTTTTGACAAATTTCAGTAAGTAAAAAAAGTCCATAAAATCTCTGGAGAGGGTGGTAGATGTGGCCCAGTGGTTAGGGCATCTGTCCACCATATGGGAGGTCCACGGTTCAAACCCTGGGCCTCCTTGACCTTTGTGGAGCTGGCCCTTGCTCAGTGCTGATGTGCACAAGGAGTGCCGTGCCATGCAGGGGTGTCCCCCATGTAGGGGAGCCCCACACGCAAGGAGTGCGCCCCATATGGAGAGCCGCCCAGCATGAAAGAAAGTGCAGCCTGCCCAGAAATGGTGCTGCTCACACGGAGAACTGATGCAGCAAGATAACACAACTAGAAGAGACACAGATTCCTGGGCTGCTGACAACAACAGAAGCAGACAAAAAAGATGCAGCAAATAGACACAGAGAACAGACAACCAGGGTGGGGAGAGGAAGGGGAGAGAAATAAATAAATAAATAAATCTTAAAAAAAAAAAACTATGGAGAAATCTTTCCTGGATTATGATTAAACAAATTTGGTAATTGTGTAATATGTTTTGAAACCTGGTAGTCAGGATGCTTTTAAAAATTATTCATTTTCATAACTTAAACAAAGAAAAGAAGTTTTAGCTTCCTGTAAAGAAAAAAAGAGAACATTCCTTGCATAAACTATAATGGCTTCAATTTCATTTAGCTTGAGTGTAATCTCCCATAGTTTATAAATTACCCATTAACTAAATTAACATTATATGTACAAAATCTTTAGAGTAATAAAATTGTAAGTTCACATTAATGAAATTAAGCTAAAGAAGAAATATTGTAGATATGCTCTCTTAAATAAATAAAGTAAATTTCTTTGGTTAGTAATTGTAATTTAATAAATTTATTTAAACGTAAGGTAACTAGTCAATGTGGTTATAGTTAATTATAAAGAGTTTGTAAAACATCTCCTAAACTAAAAATGTTTAAATAGTTCTAGTTCTAGAAGTCATTGTTAACTAAAAACCTGGATTGGTATTGGTTGCAAAGAATAACTTCGTGTTAATAAAACCTGTCTGAAGGTTACCACAAAGTGTATATTTAAGTAAATGGTAATAAAAAGTTATCTTGGGAAACAGATTTTGGCCCAGTGGTTAGGGCGTCCGTCTACCATATGGGAGGTCTGCGGTTCAAACCCCGGGCCTCCTTGACCCGTGTGGAGCTGGCCATGTGCAGTGCTGATGCGCGCAAGGAGTGCCGTGCCACGCAAGGGTGTCCCCGGCGTGGGGGAGCCCCACGCGCAAGGAGTGCGCCCGTGAGGAAAGCCGCCCAGCGTGAAAAGAAAGTGCAGCCTGCCCAGGAATGGCACCGCCCACACTTCCCGTGCCGCTGACGACAACAGAAGCGGACAAAGAAACAAGACACAGCAAATAGACACCAAGAACAGACAACCAGGGGAGGGGGGGGGGAAATTAAATAAATAAATAAATCTTTAAAAAAAAAAAGTTAGCTTGATTCTATTAGGAATCTTCTGTTTTCATTTTAACAATGAAAAATAGTTTTTCCCTCTATTACTAAAGTAAAATACCTACTATTATCTTAATAGTAAAATTGTATAAGTAAACAGTCATTTGATATATGATGTGTTCATTAAATTGTTTAAAATATTTATAAAAACAAGGAATAAACTTTAACATTGTCAAACTCTTTTGTGGATTCAAACCAGGCCTTGAATACATTGCAGGTTGCCTCTCCATGTGAGTTATTGGCTAGGCTGGTCACTAACCCCTCAATTAGAAATATTTGCTATATCAGCCTCTGGTTCTGCTCCTGAAATCAATGGAAACTACATTGCAGTTTCAAGCTCCTACAGCAGCCAATGATGAGTTGGTACAGCCAAGTGTACAATGGATATTGCCTCCAGACTGGCACTGTTCCATAGTGCCAGAGAGCACTATGCACCAGAGGCTGGTAAAATACTGGAAACTCTCTAGAATCAATGATGTGACTTGCTCACTGTGTGAAAAACATACTAAGTGGAGCCATGATACCAGGATACTGTAAGTAAAACTTAAACACAATTGGCATTATGGCCTGCTCCCATGGAGAGATAACATAACATGTAAAGTATTACAAGCCTGAAACTTAAAACTATTAATTGCAACTCAGAATCCTTATGCATTAAGTAATACATTAATTAATAGTAAAGTGCTGTACTTTTTATCCTGTGCTAAATATATGCATAATAATTATAACATCTTTTCTATTCTGGATCAGGTACAAAAGTATATTAGACATGTTAAATTCCTGATAACTTTATTTTCTAAATAATTAATAAACATGTCTATAAAATAAGGCCACAGTCTTAGCCAAGCTCAACCAACTTACTATTCTACTGTACTCTACTGTGTAGCAAAAATGAGGCTTGCTTGCTAATAATGGGTCACCTATTAAACAGTCAAAATTACCAGAAATTGTACTATTAAAAAAAAACAAACCCAAAAACTTTATTCTGTAGTTCTGATCCACACCCACAGCTAAAAACTAAGAAAATTTCCATCTTAGTGCACTAATCCTGAATAAAACCAACTGTCCAAAAGGTGCCAGTTCACCAGGAGCATCTAACAGAACATGAGTGCCAATTATTAAACAGCCTGAAAGGCGTCTTCAAAACAAAGCTAAGTATCTATTGTAATTTCTCTCTGAAAATAGAGAAAAAAATATATATACATATACTGTTCCCACCAGCTTTTAAAAAGAGGTGCCATCTTTATAAGCATCTAACCTTGTCTACCTCTGTAATCCAATGTTCTCTCTTAAAAATGGGTATTCCAAAATTTTAATTTTATTTCTTTCAGAATGAACATCTTATTAACCATATGAAAACTTCATCCAGCTTTGTACAAAATGCCAGATCCAACTTCCTCCAGTTAAAATAAGAATTTTACACCTTGTTAGGCAATGACTACAGCCCATGGCCAGCAGGAAGCAGTTACAGAAAAGAGATCATCTCCCTTCAGCACCCCTTTAAGATTAAAGGTGTAAATTCTTTAAGGGTAAAACAAGATTAATAGATGGATCTGGAAATCCACATGAGCGCCAGTGGTCCCAGGATGACTGCAGGGGGACACTGCCCCAGGATTCTGCTGTTCAAAATAAAAACTTCTAAACTTCTAAAAACAAAGTCCTAGATGCTACACTAAAAATTAATAAGTAATCAATCAAAACAACAAACAGCCATCCACCTCATAGCTCCAACAATAATTATGCCAAAGCTTAAGCTTCGGCTTAAGGGGGGGAAATGATGTGGGCTATGGGTGGGAGCTCTTTGTCTCTTCAGAGATAACCTTAACCTGCGCTGTCTGTCCTAACTTGTGGGTGTGGGGTGGTGAGAGGCTGCAGCCCTGCCCTTGGTGACCATGGCAACAACTCCAGTCCCAGGAAACAGTTTATCAATGCAAACTATATAAACTTTAAATATTCAGGGAAAATGCAAACCAAATGTGCTAAAAGCTTATCTAGAATGTATGAAGTCCATGCTAAAAGCTTACCTAGGATGTGGAAGATATATATGCTAATTCAAACCTATTGAGCACTGAAACAAAGAACAATTTAATCCTTCCTCTGTATAAAAGAAACTCAAAATCTTGTTTGGGGCTCGGGTTTGAAATAGAAAGCTCCCGAGTCCAGCTGGCCATCAATAAACCATTTTTCCTTCTCAAAATCATTCCTGAGTCCTGGCCTTTCTATGTGCAAATAATTGAACCTCTCTCAAAATCTACATCACCACAAAGAAATACCCTGTAGTGGAAAATTTCTGAATTCATATTGACCACAATCATCATTTGCTTGCAAAATCAGTTATACATTCCCAGTATTATCCTCCAGCTGTCCTCCAACAAACTTTGTAGACTACTTGTTTCAGCCACAATCACATCCATAAATCAACAATGTTTGTTACATTCATTATAATGTGTTACCATCAAGTCCAACCATTACCATATTTACACTTAACTTTATTAAACATTCTACATAAACCATGTCTGTTTGCATCTTACTTTCAGTTCTTCTGAATATATTCCTGGTAGCAGGATGGCTGGATCATATGGCAGTTCTATATTTAATTTCCTGAGGAACTGCCTAACCGTCTTCCACAGAGGTTGCACCATTTTACAGTCCCACCAACAGTGGAGTGTTCCTATTTCTCCACGTTCTCTCCAGCACTTTAAGTTTTCTGTTCTTTTAATAATGGGCATTCTGTGTGGTGTGAGATAATATCTCATGTACTTTCCGTTTGAATTTCCCTAATAGCTAGTGATGTTGAACATCTTTTCATGTGTCTTTTAACTATTTCTATTTTCACTTTGGAACAATGTTCTTTTAGCCACTTTTTAATGGGGTTGCTTGTCATTTTGTCATTAAGCTGTGTGATCTTTTTATATAACATGGAGATCAATTTCATCAGATATTTACAGTTTCTGAAGAATTTTTTTCCCCACTGAGTAGGCTGCCTTTTTACCTTCTTGGCAAATTCTTTTGAGGAACAAAAGAATTTAATTTTGAGGCAGTCCCATTTATCTATTTTTTTCTTTTGTTGCTCATGATTTCAGTGTAAGATTTTTGAAATCACCACCAAGCACAAGATCTTGAAGAAGTTTCTTACATTTTCTTCTAAGAGATTTATGGTTCTAGTTTTTATGTTTAGGTCCTTGATCCATTTTTAATTAATTTATGCATAAGGTGTGATATATAAGGGTCCTCTATCTTTCTTTTAAATTTGGATATCCAGTATTCACAGCACCACTTGTTGAATAGGTTATTCTGACCCAGCTGAGTGCCTTTGACAGCCTTGTCAAAAATAATTTGACCATGGATGTGAGGGTCCATTTCCGAATTCTCAATTCAGTTCCATTGGTCAATCTATCTTTATGCCAGCATCTGGCTGTTTTAACCACTATAGATAGGTAATATGCCTTAAAGTCTAGAAGTGAGAGTCCTCCAAATTTGTTATTTTTTAAAGATATTTTTGGCTATTTGAGGGCCCTTATCCTTCCATATAAAGTTGATAATTGACTTTTCCAATTCTACAAAGGATATTGGAATTTTTACCAGGATTGCCTTAAATCTGTAGATGAGTTTGGGCAGAATTGACATCTTAATGATATTTAGTTTTCCAACCCATGAACATAGAATTATACTTCCAGTTATTTAGATCATCACTGATTTCTTATAGCAACATTTTAAGGTTTTCTGAATACAGGTCCTTTATGTCCTTGGTTACATTTATTCCTAAATATTTGATTCTTTTAGTTGTTACTGTAAATGGAATTTTTTCTAACTTCCTCCTTAGATCATTCCTTACTAGTGTATATAAACACTATTGATTTTTCATATTAATCTTGTATCCTGCCACATTGCTGAAATTGTCTAAGTTCTAATAGTTTTGTTGTGGATTTTCTGGAATTTTCCAAATACAGGATCATATCATCAGTGAATAATGTTTTACTTCTTCCTTTCCTATTTGGGTACCTTTTCTTTCTTTTTTTTTGCCTAACTGTTCCAGCTAGAACTTTTAGCACAATATTGAATAATAGGAGAGCGAGCATCCTTGCCTTATTCCCATTCTCAGCAGGAAAGCTTTCAGTCTTTCACCATCAAGTAAAATGTTAGCTGTGGGTTTTTTACATATGCACTGTATCATATTTAGAGTCCTATCTTTTGGAGTATTGTGGGTTTTTTTTTTCATCAAGAAAGAATATTGCGGGAAACGGACTTTGGCCCAGTGGTTAGGGCATCCGTCTACCATATGGGAGGTCCGCGGTTCAAACCCCGGGCCTCCTTGACCCGTGTGGAGCTGGCCAGGCGCAGTGCTGATGCGCGCAAGGAGTGCCGTGCCACGCAAGGGTGTCCCCCGCGTGGGGGAGTCCCACGCGCAAGGAGTGCACCCATAAGGAGAGCCGCCCAGCGCGAAGGAGGGAGCAGCCTGCCCAGGAATGGCGCCACCCACACTTCCCGTGCCGCTGACGACAACAGAAGCGGACAAAGAAACAAAAGCAGACAAAGAAACAAGATGCAGCAAATAGACACCAAGAACAGACAACCAGGGGAGGGGGGGAAATTAAATAAATAAAAAAAAAAAAAAAAAAAAGAAAAAAAAAGAAAGAATATTGCATTTTGCCAAATGCCTTTTCTGTATCAATTGAAATGATCATGTGGTTTTCTTTAATTTATCAATGTAGTGTATTACATGGATTTTCTTATGTTGAACCACCCTTGCATACCTGGGATAAAGCCCACTTGATCATGATGTATAATTTTTTATGTGTTTTTGGATTTGATTAGCAGTATTTTGTTGAGAATTTCTGCATTCATATTCACTAAATTGGTAATTTTCTTTTTTCATGATATCTTTATTTGGGTTTGGTATTAGGGTGATGTTAGCTTCATAGAATGAGTTTGGTAGTATTCCTTCCTATAATAGTTTGAGGTTATTTTTGTAAATCCCAAAAAGAAAAAGATTGTGTTGTGAACTAATCTATTCCTCTGGGTGTGATACCCTTTTATTGTATTAGATTCAGCTGAGATGTCTTGATTAAATTACCTGGTAAGATTAGGGCTTTGACTCAACTATGTCAGTAGAGTGTGACTTAGGTTGAGTCCCTAACCCCTTGGTGGATTGATATAAATGAACACTCACTCAAGAAGACTCACTCAAGAGGAAGAGCTCTGACATTTTTCATCCTGGGGCCCCAGGGATAGATGATTCATTCACCTGATAGTTGGCAGCTGATATAGAAAGCCTGGAAAGACACGAGTCCTATGCCAAGAGAGAGGAAGCCCAGGAAGGAGAGACCAGGCAGATATTAGTGACCATCTTGCCTCAACAGGTGGTAACTGACTTTGGTGAAAAAGCAACCATGAGTTGGACTCTTTAGGGCTTTGTAACTGTAAGCTTTTACCCCAAATAAATACCCCTTATAAAAGTCAGCAGATTTCTGATACTTTGCATCAGCACCTCTTTGGCAGACTAATAAATTTTCTGTTCAATTTTTTGGAAGAGTTTGAGTGAGATGGGTATTAGATCTTCTTTGAAAGATTGGTAGAATTAACCTGTGAAGCCATCTGGTCCTAGACTTTTCATTTTGGCAAGGTTTTCTATGACTGTTGCAATTTATTTACTTGTGATTGTTTTGTTGAAGTCTTCTATTTCTTCTAGGGTCAGTCTGGTTTATGTGTTTCCAGAACTTTGTCCATTTCTTCAATGTTGTCTAGTTTGTTGGCAGAGTTATTCATACTATCCTCTCATTTTCTCTTTCGTTGCTACTGGGTCAGTGGTAATATTACCCTTATTTCTGATTTTATTTGCATCTTCTTTTTCTTTATTAATCTAGCTAAGGGTTTATCAATTTTGTTGATCTGCATAAGAACCAACTTTTAGTTCTGTTGAGTTTCTCTATTTTTTCTCCATTTCATTTATTTCTGCTCTAATCTTTATTTCTTTCTTTCTGCTTGCTTTGGGATTGGTTTGATGTTCTTTTCCTAATTCCTCCAGGTATGTAGTTAGTCTTTGATTTGAGCTCTTTCTTCTTTTTTAAGATAAGCATTGAGGGTTATAAATTTCCCTCTCAGCACTGCCTTTGCTGTTGTATCCCGTAAGTTTTTGGTATTGTGTGTTCTTGTTTTCATTTGCCTTCAAGAATTTCTTGACTTCTCTTGTAATGTTTTTTTAACCCAGTTTTAGTTTGCCAAATGACTGCTGATATAAAGTACCAGGAAATATGCTGACTTTTATAAAGATTTATTTGGGGTAAAAACTTACAGTTCTCAGGTCATGAAAAGTCTAAACTGAGGCATCATTGGAGATGCTTTCTCACCAAAGTCAGCTACTGTTGAGGCTGGCGTGTTGCCATGTGGTTAAGCAAGACAGCCACTGATCTCTGCCCAGGTTTCACTCTTCCCTTCTGGGCTCACCCTTTCTTCTTGAGATGCTGCATGGGCCCAGCCTCTTAGGGCTTCCTGCTTACATGATCCTGTAGTCCTCTCCTGACATAGACTTTCTTTCTGGGCCTCCTATATTAGTCTTGGTTGTTTCACTCTCTTCCCAAGTTCTGTGTGCTATCAGGCAAATTTCTCATCTCTCCCCGGGGCCTCAGCTGTGTGAGCCTCTCCTTACTGCCACATGGTAGGATAAAAAAAATGACAGCGTTCTCCATTCTTGTGTCTTTCAGAGTCTGTCTTTCTCTGTTTCCATTTGTTAGTTGCAGCAAGGGGCAGGTACTCAACCTGATTCACCCCTCACTGATGTAGTCCAATAAAAAGCCCTACAGCAATCTTAACATGTAATCTAATCTCAGGCCTCTCAACTGAATTTAATGCAATGAAAAGGTATCACACCCAGAGGAATAGTTTACAAACTTAATCTTTCTCTTCTGGGGAGCCATAAAATAATCGGAAACTGCCTCATCCACTGATTAAAAATATTTAAGAATATATTGCTTAATCTCCACATATTTGTGGATTTTCCCTTTTTCCTCCAATTAATTTCCAACATCATTCCATCATGGTCAGAGAAAGCAGTTTTGTATAATTTTAATGTTTTAAAATTTATTGAGATATGACTTTATATCCCAACGTATGGTCTATTCTGGAGAAAGATCCATAAGCACTTGAGAAGAATGTACATCCTGATGTTTTGGGAGGTAATGCTCTATAAATGTCTATTAGGTCTAGTTCATTTGTCATATAAGCTTCTCAGTTTCCTTATTTATCCCCTGTCCAGATGTTCCATCTAATACTAAGAGTGGAGTATTAGTATTTCTTCTTTTAAATTGCTATTAGCATGCAATATCTTTATCCAACCTTTTACTTTCAGCCTTGATTGTGTCCTTGTGTCTAAGGTGAGTCTTTTAAAGACAACAAATAGATGGCTTATTTTTTTTAATCCATATCACAGTCTATGCCTTTTAATTGGGGATTTCCATCCTTTTAGCATTGTTATTACCACAAAGGCATTACTTACTTTATCTCTTTGTCTTCTGTTGTCATATCTTTGTATTGCCTTTTTAAAAAATTTTATTTACTTATTTTTCTCCCCTCCCCAACTCACCCTGGTTGTCTGTTCTCTATTTGCTGCGTCTTCTATTTTGTCCACTTCTGTTGTTGTCAGAGGCATGGGAATCAGTGTCTCTTTTTGTTGCATCATCTTGTTGTGTCAGCTCTCTGTGTGTGTGGCACCATTCCTGGGCAGGCTGCACTTTCTTTCACACTAGGCGGCTTTCCTTACGGGGCGCACTCCTTGTGCGTGGGACTCCCCTATGCGGGGGACACCCCTGTGTGGCACCGCACTCCTTGTGTGCATCAGTACTGTGCATGGGCTAGCTCGACACAGGTCAAGGAGGTGTGGGGTTTGAACCGCGGACCTCCCATGTGGTAGATGGATGCCCTAACCACTGGGCCAAGTCCACTTCCCTTGTCTGTCTTTTAACTCTGTGAATTTCTCTTACTTATGTTCTTCATTTCTACACTCTTCTCCAGCATGCTCTCTCTTTTCCTTTCCTATCAGGCTGTAACACACTCTTTAATATCTCTTATAGATTCAGTCTCTTGAGAACATTGTTTTTTGTCTGTCTGTAAAGATTTTAAACTTATCTTCATTTCTGAAGGATAGTTTTGCTGGATAAAGAATTCTTGGCTGGCAGTTTTTCTCTTTCAACACTTTAAATATATCATACCACTTGCCTTCTCGCCTTCATGATTTCTGAAGTGAAATCACCACTTAGCCTTATTAAGTCTCCCTTGTAAGGAGTGCATTGCTTTTCTTTTGCTGCTCTCAAAATCCTCTTTATATTTGGCCTTGACAATCTGAATAGTAGATGTCATGAAGTAAGCCTATTAGGATTTATTCTGTTTGGGATACACTGTCCTTCTTGAGTATTGATATTCATGTCTTTCATGGGTTGGAAAATTTTCAGTCAGTATTCCCTCAAATATTCTTTCTGCCTCTTTTCCATTCTCTTCTCCTGGGACACCTATAATGCATATATTTGTGCATTTTGTGTTGTCATTCATTTCCCTGAGACCGCTGTTCAATTTTTTTTGCATTCTTTACCCTGTCTCTTCTCCTATCTTTTCAATTTCAAATGTCAAATCTTCAAATTCACATTTTCATTCTAATATTTCAAATCTGCTGTTATATGCCTCCAATGCATTTTTAATTATTTTATTACAGTAGTTGTGAACTTACAAAACAATCATGCACGTGTGTAGAATTCCCATACAGCACCCTTTACCAACACACCACACCATTGTGGAACATTTGTTACAGATTATGAGATAATATAATCAGACTTTTTAAAAAATATATTGATTTCTCTCCCCTCTTCCTTCCCTTGTCTGTACTCTGTGTCTATTTTGCTGTGTCTTCTTCTTTGTCCACTTCTGATGTTGTCAGTGGCACGGGAATCTGTGTCTCTTTTTGTTGCGTCATCTTGTTGTGTCAGCTCTCCATGTGGGGGGTGCCATTCCTGGGCAGGCTGCACTTTCTTTCACAGTGGGCGGCTCTCCTTATTGGGCACACTCCTTGCGTATGGGGCTCCCCTATGCAGGGGACACCCCTGCGTGGCACAGCACTCCTTGCGCGCCCCAGCACTGCACATGGGCAGCTCCACACGGGTCAAGGAGGCCCAGGGTTTGAACCACGGACCTCCCATGTGGTAGACGGACACCCTAACCACTGGGCCAAGTCTGCTTCCCTAATCAGACTGTTATCACTAACTATGACCCATACTATCATACATTTGGCATACTTTTTCCATACCCCCTATCATTAACACTGTATATCTCTGGCATATTTACAAGAATATTACAGTTTTGCTTTTCACTATAGGCCATAGGTTACAGTAGCAATTTGATAATACTGATGAATTCCAAAAAGAAATATTGGATTATGTTTGTAACTGATCTTTTCCTCTGGGCATATGAGATTACACTGGATTCAGAGGTTTGCTTGATTAAGTAATTGTATCAGTAGGTTGTTGACTCCCCACCTCTTGGTGGGTGGGGACTCACAGATAAAAGGCATAGGAAAGAACAGAGTTGAGGTTTTCTGATGTTGGAGTTCGATGTTGGAGTTTGTTGCTGAAGACTTAAGCTGGAGCCCTGGGAAGTAAGCTCACAGAGGAGAGAGATGCCAGCCCCAGGAAGAAAGGAACCTCGAACCCAGAGAAAAATAAGCCCCAGAAATGTAGGAACCCAGGAAGCCTGAACCTTTGCAGACATTGACAGCCATCTTGCTCCAAATAGACTTTGGTGAGGGAAATATTATGCTTTATGGGCTGGTATCTGTAAGCTCCTACCCAAATAAATACCCTTTATTAAAACCAACCAATTTTTCTGGTATTTTGCACCAGCACCCCTTTTGCTGACTAATACAGTTGCATTAATTGTATTTTTCCCATGCTTCTCCACATTCCCGTAACTCTGCAATAGTGATGTACATCCCTTCTAGTACACAGAAGGACATTCTTGCATTTGTACTATTAACCACAATTCTCATCTACCTCTGGGTTCACTGTTAACTTCTAATGTATTGTTAATTTCATCCATTGTGTGTTTCATTTCCATAATCTTTTTTTTATTAAAATTATTTATTTTTAAAAATTACATTAAAAAAATATGAGGTCCCAATCAACCCCATTGCCCCCACCCCCCACTCCCCCCACAGCAACACTCTCTCCCATCATCGTGACACATCCATTGCACCTGGTAAGTACATCTCTGAACATCACTGCACCCCGTAGTCAAGGGTCCACATTATAGCCCACACTCTCCCACGTTCCATCGAGTGGACCCTGGGGGGATCTACGATGACCCGTAATTGTCCGTGAAGCACCACCCAGGACAACTCCATGTCCCGAAAACGCCTCCACATCTCATCTCTTCCTCCCATTCCCCAAACCCAGCAGCCACCATGGCTACCCTTCCCACACCCATTCCACATTTTCTCTGTGGACATTGGGTTGGTTGTGTCCATTGCACATCTATGTCAAGTGGGGGCTTAGATTCCACATGGATACTGGATGCACTCCTCCTGCTTTCAGTTGTAGACACTCTAGGCTCCATGATGTGGTGGTTGACCTTCTTCAACTCCATGTTAGCTGAGTGGGGTAAGTCCAATAAATCAAAGTGTAGGAGCTGAAGTCTGTTGAGGCTCTTGGCCTGGGTGTCATATTATCAGTCCAGAGATTCAAATCCCCTAAATATATCTTAAACCCCAGCACTAACTACAATTCCAATAAAGTAGCATGCAAGTCTTGTGAGAAGAGATCCCCTCTGAGTCCAATTCCATCATGCAGAAACACCAGTTCCAAAGAAGGGCCATCTGCCATGGCAGTGAACCCCATCTGCCATGACCATAGAACCCATGGGTCTCTTTATCCCTCAAAAGAACCAATACCTGGGGTTGTATCTACTTTATCTGTCTCTGAGACTCTGCTCAGTTGTGCATAAGGGCATTCCTTCTGACAACCTCCAGACTGTTTTTTAGAGACCCATAGCCTTATAATCTCATTTCTCCTTTCCATTTACCCCTTACATTAGGTCAAACAGCATTTTGAAGACATGTTATTATATGTAGACAGGGATATTCTGCTGATCCGTATTGAACCTTTAATTCAAGGTCATTTTCTAGTTGCATCTTCAGCTGGTATGTGGTAGTGATCCCTCGGTGCCAGGGAGGCTCATCCCCGGGTGTCATGTCCCACGCTGGGGGGAATGCACTGCATCTACATGCTGAGTTTGGCTGTGAGAGTGGCCACATTTGAGTAACATGAAGGCTGTCAGGAGGAAACTCCCAGGCACAGTGCTACTCTAGGCCTTGTTCTTATTGCAGGTGTATAGGCTCAAAAGCATAGCCATTAGTATCAGGAGCCCACTGTTGGGCCCTCCTTCCTTCCTGGTTCTTGCCGTTTCACCTGGGGGACTGCCGCTGCTCCCCCAGGGTCCACGACAGTGACCCCCCGGCCAGGGACCCACTACCCCCCCAGCTGTTATTTTTAATTGTTTCCACTATGAGTATATCTAGACATTACTATATACCCTGGGCATATGCCCTGTATAACTCCCTGTCAACCATATATATCCTGTCAATAATATCCTATATCAGTATTCCTCCGCTGCCATTGTTGAACCACTCTGTGATCCAAAACTTCCTGTAAAGTGAATCCCAACATAATGTCAGCTTCACAAGTCTTAGATCACCTAAATTCATATATACAATATACAGTACTTCTCCAGATCCACCATAAAACCTTTTCCCTTCCACAGCGAGAATCTTTTAGCTTATTCATATCGTATTTCCTGAAACTGATGTACAGATTCCAAGACAATAGCTTTCAAACAAGATGACATCTGTGCTTACTATGTGGTTCATACTTTAGGTTGTACAGTTTTCTAAATTTTTTAGTTATCCTATGTTTTGCCTTATGGTTTACATTATTAGTCTGTCATCCCCTATGTTTTTGGTGTAATATTACATGTTTTATATTCATCCTCGTGTACTCTCACAGAACTCCTCTCTTGCCCCCATATTTACCTTGGTTCCATCCATTCCACATCCATTTTCCCCTCCCCTTGGGGCCCACAACGCCAGCCAATCTCTATTTCCCAAGAAGCCATGTCCAGAGATACTTGCAGCAGTATTCAGGACCTGACTTTCTCAACTGCCCTAATGCCCTGGGAGCCGTCCATTCTCACGAGAGATACAGTTCTATTTGACGGCATTAGTCCTCCCCAGGATGTGGGTCCACCCCAACTCTCACTTCTTGGGTCTCTTCCCAATGGTACAACCCACCTTGGCAAAATGAGCCTTCAGCTATTCCCCTGGAGTCCGTCCCGCATCAGACCATACACCCTGAGCATCCTAAACAGGTAACCCTCCTACTTATACTTTGATACGATTTTCTCAACATTTTGTTCTCAATGAACACCTGACACTCTCCCATGTTCATATGTTGCCCCTCCCTCCCCCCCAATTTTTGGACAATATTACCCCTCTTCCCATACCCAGCCCCCTTCAAACCCACAAAGCCCCACCCGAAGGCAACCCTTGCCCCCATTTTGTCCCTTCTTTGTGCTCATACTTATCGCCAGCTCATCACTGATTCCACCCCTGCAGACGTTAACTCACATCCTTCCTTCACCCCCCGATTTCCTGTAAGCCTCTTTTCCAGACTCTACCTCTCTGAGGCAGTTTGCTTATTTCATATCATTGAGGTGAAGTAGTATTTGTCCTTCAATGCCTGGGTTGCTTCACTCAACATAAGATTCTCAAGGTTCATCCATGTTATCACGTGTGATTGTAGTGTATTTGTTCTTACAGCCGAGTAGTATTCCATTGTGTGTATATACCACATTTTATTGATCCACTCATCTGTTGATGGACATTTGGATTGATTCCAACTTTTGGTGATAGTGAACAATGCTGCTATGAACACTGGTGTACATATATCGGTTTGTGTCCTTGTTTTCAGTTCTGATGGGTATATACCCAGCAGTGGTATTGCTGGGTCATATGGCAAATCTATGGTTAGTTTTTTGAGAAACCGCCAAACTGTCCTCCAGAATGGTTGGATCCTTCTGCATTCCCACCAGCAGTGGATGAGTGTTCCCCTTTCTTCACATCCTCTCCAGCATTTTTATTCTTCTGTTTTTTTCATAGCTGCCAATCTTATGGGAGTAAGATGGTATCTCGTAGTTTTTTTTTTTTTTTAAGATTTATTTATTTATTGAATTCCCCCCCCCTCTCCTGGTTGTCTGTTCTTGGTGTCTATTTGCTGCGTCTTGTTTCTTTGTCCGCTTCTGTTGTCGTCAGTGGCACGGGAAGTGTGGGCAGCGCCATTCCTGGGCAGGCTGCTCTCTTTTCACGCTGGGCGGCTTTCCTCACGGGCGCACTCCTTGCGCGTGGGGCTCTCACGTGGGGGACACCCTTGCGTGGCATGGCACTCCTTGCACGCATCAGCACTGCGCATGGCCAGCTCCACATGGGTCAAGGAGGCCCGGGGTTTGAACCGCGGACCTCCCATATGGTAGACGGATGCCCTAACCACTGGGCCAAAGTCCGTTTCCCTCATTGTAGTTTTGATTTGCATTTCCCTGATAGCTAGAGATTTGGAGCATTTTTTCATGTCCTTTTTAGCCATTTGTATTTCTTCTTTGGAGAAGTGTCTGTTTAAATCTTTTCCCCATTTTAAAAAATGGGTTGTTTATCTTTTTGTTTTCAAGATATATGAGTTCTTCATATATGCAAGTTATAAGTCTCTTATCAGATATATGGTTGCCAAATATTTTCTCCCATTGTGTGGGTTCCCTTTTTACTTTCTTGACAAACTCCTTTGAGGTGCAGAAGGCTTTAATTTTGAGGAAGTCCCATTTATCTATTAGTTCTTTTGCTGCTCGTGCTTTTGGTGTGATATTCATGAAGCCATTTCCTATTACAAGGTCCTGTAGATGTTTCTCTACACTGCTTTCCAAGATCTTTATGGTCTTGGCTCTTATATTTAGGTCTTTGATCCATCTTGAGTTGATCTTTCTTCTACATATGGCTATCCAGTTCTCCAGGCACCATTTGTTGAATAGGCCATTCTCTCCCAGTTGAGAGGGTTTGGTGGCTTTATTGAATATTATATGGCTATATACATGAGGTTCTATATCTGAACTTTCAATTCGATTCCATTGGTCTGTGTGTCTCTCCTTATGCCAATACCATGCTGTTTTCACTACTGTAGCTTTGTAGTATGTTTTGAAGTCAGGAAGTGTGATTCCTCCTATTTCGTTTTTCTTTTTCAATATGTCTTTGGCTATTCGGGGCCTCTTTCCTTTCCAAATAAATTTCATAGTTTTTCTAGTTTCTTAAAGAAGGCTGTCTTGATTTTTATTGGGATTGTATTGAATGTGTAGATCAGTTTTGGTAGGATAGACATCTTAATAATATTCAGTCTTCCTATCCATGAACAAGGAATATTCTTCCATTTATTTAGGTCTTCTTTGATTTCCTTGAACAGTCTTGTATAGTTCTCGGTGTATAAGTTTTTTACCTCTTTAGTTAAATTTATTCCTAAGTATTTGATTTTTTTATTTACTATTGTGAATGGTATTTGTTTCTTGATTTCCTTCTGATCTTGCTCATTATTGGTGTACAGAAATGCTACTGATTTTTGCGCATTGATCTTATAACCTGCGCCTTTGCTGAACTCATTTATGAGTTCTAGAAGCTTTGTTGAAGATCTCTCAGGGTTTTCTATGTATAGGATCATGTCATCTGCAAATAATGAAATTTTGACTTCTTCCCTTCCAATTTGAATGCCTTTTATATCTGGTTCTTGCCTCAGTGCTCGAGCAAGTACTTCCAAGGCAATGTTAAATAGGAGCGAAGACAATGGGCATCCTTGTCTTGTTCCTGAGTTTAGAGGGAAGGATTTCAGGATTTCGCCATTGTAAACAATGTTGGCTGTAGGTTTTGCATATATACTCTTTATCATGTTCAAAAAGTTTCCTTCTATTCCGATCTTTTGGAGTGTTTTTATCAAGAAGGGGTGCTGTATTTTGTCAAATGCCTTTTCTGCATCTATAGATATAATCATGTGATTTTTTTCCTTCAATCTGTTTATTTGGTGTATCACATTGATTGATTTTCTATGTTGAACCATCCTTGCATACCTGGAATAAATCCCACTTGGTCATGGTGTATAATTCGTTTAATGTGTTGTTGAATACAATTAGCAAGTATTTTGTTAAGTATTTTTGCGTCTAGGTTCATTAGAGAAATTGGTCTGTAATTTTCCTTTCTTGTGGAGTCTTTGTTTGGCTTTGGTACTAGGATAATGTTGGCATTATAGAAGGAGTTTGGCAACGTTCCTTCTGTTTCAATTTTTTGGAATAGTTTCAACAGGATTGGTGTTAGTTCTTTCCGGAATGTTTTGTAGAATTCACCTGTGAAGCCGTCTGGCCATGGGCTCTTCTTAGTTGGGAGATTTTTAATGACTGATTCTATCTCTTTGCTTGTGATTGGTTTGTGAAGATCATCAATTTCTTCTTTCGTCAATATGGGCTGCTTATGTGTTTCTAGGAATTTGTCCATTTCCTCTAAATTGTCATTTTTGTTGGAATATAGTTTTTCAAAGTATCCTCTTATGATAGTCTCTATTTCTGTGGGGTCAGTGGTGATATCACCTTTCTCATTTCTTATTTTGTGTATTTGCATCTTCTCTCTTTTTTCCTTTGTTAGTCTCGCTAAAGGTTTGTCAATTTTGTTGATCTTCTCAAAAAACCAGCTCTTGGTCTTGTTTATTTTTTCAAGTGCTTTCTTATTTTCTATTTCATTTAGTTCTGCTCTTATCTTTGTTATTTCCTTCCTTCCTTCTTCCTGTTGGGTTACTTTGTTGTTTTTCTAATTCCGTCAAAAGTGCAGTTAGTTCTTCAATTTTTGCTCTTTCTTCTGTTTTGATATGTGAATTTATGGCTATAAATTTCCCTCTCAGTACTGCTTTTGCTGCATCCCATAAATTTTGGTATGTTGTGTTATCATTATCATTTGTTTCAAGGTAGTCATTCATTTCTTTTGAGATTTCCTCTTTGACCCACTGTTTTTCTAAGAGTGTGCTGTTTAATTTCCAAATTGTGGTGTGAAGTCTGGGCCTCCATCCCTTGTGAATTTCCAGCTTCACTCCACTGTGGTCAGAGATATTGTTTTGTATGATTTCGATCTTTCTGAATTCATTAAGCCTTTCTTTGTGGCCTAGCATATGGTCTATCTTGGAGAATGTTCCATGTGCGCTTGAGAAAAATGTATATCCTGCTGTGTTTGGGTGTAATGATCTATATATGTCTATTAGATCCAGCTCTTCTAATATACTGTTCAAATGTTTTGTTTCTTTAGTGATTCTCTTTTGAGATGTTCTGTCCAGAGTTGATAGTGGTGTATTAAAATCCCCCACTATAATTGTAGAAGCATCTATTGTTTCACTTAGTTTTTCCAGCGTTTGTCTCACGTATTTAGAGGTACCCTTGTTAGGAGCATAAATATTTATGATCGTTTGATCATCTTGACAGATTGTCCCTTTCACTAAAATGTAGTATCCTTCTTTGTCTCTCACAATTGTTTCGCATTTAAAGTCTATTTTTTCTGATATTAATATAGCTACTCCTGCCTTTTTTTGGTTGTTCTTTGCTTGTATGATTGTTTTCCAGCCATTCACTTTCAATCTCCATGCATCTCTGGGTCTAAGATGTGTCTCTTGTAGATAGCATATATATGGGTCATATTTCCTTATCCAGTGTCCCAGTCTGAATCTTTTGATAGGTGAGTTTAATCCATTGACATTCAGTGTTATTATGTTCAGAGAATTATTTGTGGTAGCCATATTTTGGTTGGATTATTTTATTTTCCCCTTCTATTTTTGTCTTTTTTGTTGCTCTTACACTCTCCTCCATCTCTGACTGTCTTGTTTTTTCCTTTCTTCCTGCAGAACTCCCTTAAGAATTTCTTGAAGGGGAGGTTTCTTGTTGATATACTCTTTCAGTTTCTGTTTATCTGTGAATATTTTGAACTCTCCATCATTTTTGAATGCTAGTTTAGCTGGATAGAGTATCCTTGGTTGGAAATTTTTTTCCTTTAGTACCTTGACTATATCATACCACTGCCTTCTTGCCTCCATCGTTTCAGATGAGAAATCAGCACTTAATCTTATGGAGCTTCCCTTGTATGTGGTGGTTTTCTTTTCTCTTGCTGCTTTTAGAATTTTCTCTTTGTCTTGAGCATTGGATAATTTGACAAGTATATGTCTGGGGTGGGCCTGTTGGGGTTTATGATGTTTGGGGTGCATTGTGCTTCTTGGATATGTACATCTGTGTCTTTCAGTAGATTTGGGAAGTTTTCAGCCATTATTTCCTGCAACACTCCTTCTGACCCCTTTCCCTTCTCTTCTCCTTCTGGAATGCCTATAATACGTATGTTTGAGCGTTTTGCATTATCATTCAGGTCCCTAAGTCCTATCTGGATTTTTTCTACCTTTTTATTGACCACTTCTACTATCTGTTTGATTTCCAATGCACTATCTTCCACATGACTAATTCTCTGCTCTGCCTCTTCTAGTCTGCTGATATTTGCTGCAAGTGTATTTTTGATTTCTTGAATTGTGGTGTTCATTTCCATCATATCTGTTATTTTTTTGCGCATGTCTGCAATTTCCCCTCCAAGTGTTGTCTTCATGTTGTTAACGTCTTTCATTACTTCATCAAATTTGTCGGTGATAAATGTTCTGAGATCTTTCATTGCTTGTGCGAAGTTCTGCTCCCCTTCCTGATTTTTAGTTTGTTGATTGGATTCAGCCATGTTTTCCTGATTACTGGTTTGGTTTGTAGATTTTTGTTGCTGTCTTGTCATCATTTTTCCTTGACAGGTTTAATCAGTTCCGTAGCTTCTTTGTCTAGTCTTGGAGATTAATTAGCTGTTGTTTTTGCGTAAGTGTTATATCTTCTCTTTGTCACTTTGTTCTTCCTATTCCGATTTCTTATTGCTGGTTAAGTTCACTTTAAAGGAAAGTATTAGTGCTGGGGAAAGGCAATTGTGTAAGGAAGGAAAAAGTGTAAAGTAGTATTGGTGATATATATTAACAAAGCATCAATATGAGTTCTGGGAGGATGGAGGTTAGATCATGTAAATTGTGTAGAGTTATAGTAGTAGGAAAGTACCTATAATGAGGTAGACGACTGAATATGGGAGGGATATGGTACGTACTAAGAAGCTATTGTTTTCGTGAGAGAGGGAAAGAGAAAAGAAAGGTAATAGTTTCAAGGGCGGATACCAGATGGAAAACTAAACAAAGGTATTAGAAATTAAGAGTTAGACACTTTGTGGATCAAAGAAAGGGAGGTGGAATGTAGGAGAGATAGCAGATGGTGGAGGATATCAAGTTGTAGGGGAAAGGGGATAGTGTAGATAGCCTAAATCTATTCACAGAGAAATGAGGCAGTGGAGGATGAGGAAACCCAGCAAATGTGAGGTGTTTCCTGCAGGACCTATTGTATTGTTAAGATAAAATAGAATAAGAAGAAGATCGGGGACAAGAAAGAGAGGATTAAAAAAAAAGAAAAAAAAAAAAAAAAGAAAAAGAGACTTTGGGGGATAGGCTGGGAGAAAAGACTAGGGGATAATGCAATGCCAGGAATCAGAACTTTAAAAAACTAGAATAAAAAAAATAGAAATAGAATAAAAATAAAAACAAAACAATAAAACAAAGAAGAAAAAACGCAAACGTTGAGGGCTAGGACATTCAAGGGCCTCAGATGAACCTCAGGACGTGGTGGATTCAGGGATGGACAGTCTGAGGTATTGAGGCCTCAAGAGGTGTGAGTCTCTGGCGTGTGGGCCACCAGAGTCCAGGGAACTCAGACCTGGCAACCTCGAGTCCAGTTAACAGGAATCCTGGGAGCACCACAGTGCATCACAGCCTTCAGGGATCCCCGCAGCTGGGTGCCAGCCTTATGGGTGAGGTCTCATCCACAAGCTCTATCCTGTGTTCTGTGTCCTACAATTCACTCCCTTACTAGGGTCTATTGTGTGGATATATCACCAATTGACTTCAGGAACCCTCCCACCCTGTGGTCCCCAGGAACGTCCACCTGGGGGCTGCAGCCAATTTAATGACTCAGATCAAATATCCAGGTCCGGGGGAGGGGCTCCAGCCAGAAACGCTAATAACAGAGTCCAAACCCGAAATTCCCACGCTTCGCAAAATATTCCCCTAATCAGCTTCCAAACGTCTGCCACCCTGTGAGACCCAGGTACCGTCTCTTTGTTGCTATCACTTTGAGACTGCTGTAGGTCAGCAGCCGGGCTTGGGGGGGGGGCGTGGCTCTAGGCGGAAATGCTATTGTTTGTGTCCGCAATCAAAAATTCCCCCCGCTTTGCCCTAAAACCCCCGTCTGTCTGCCCAAATGGGTCTGCAAGCACCTCCCTTGCCACCAACCCCCCAATAGGCTGCCCAGGGCCCACGAACTCCCCAGTACTGCAGAGGCTCCAAAAAAAAAAACAAAGAACAGAAACCCCGCCGCCGCGGCTCGGCCCAGATCCGCCCGCTGCTGTGGCTCGGCCCAGCTCGGCCTGGCTCCACCCGCCGCCGCGGCTCGGCCCGGCTCCCCCCGCCGCCGCAGTGCTAGATGCCTCAGCTCCGCCTACCCAAGGAGGGAATCCTCCACACGTAGCCGGGATCTCTGTGTATATTTCACAGACGGATCCTCTCTGTTACCTTCCCTCCAAATCGATGTCCAGACACCTCCGGACCAGCAAAAATCCCAAAACAACCCGGTCCCAAAGAGTCTCCAACACCGCCCAGCCGACTCCCTGCAGGAGACCCTAACAGGGAAGTTCACTCAGCTGCCATCTTGCCCCTCTCCATAATCTTTGTTACTTTTTTTCGCAGCTTTCATATTGTTCTTTAGGTTCACACAATGTCACCTTAATATCCCTTACTCTTTAGTCATATTTTCCTTCATCTCCTTAAATTGATTAAGGAGGTTTGTTTGAATATCATTTATTAGTTGTCTTAAATTCTGAGTTTCATCTATTAATAGATTCTTGGCTAGTTCCTTTGAGTAGTCCATCTCTTTGACTTTTACTTCAATTTTTTTCTAAAACTTTAATATTGCCCTGTTTAGTCAAAACTGTGGCAGGTAACAGTAAACAATGCCTCAAGCAGGGGTACTCCTGAGGACTCTAGAGACATATAGACAGTATGGGGCCTACAATCTCAGCAATTTAGCACCCTGTCAGTGGGCCTTACCTTGGAATACATGCTCCCCATTGCAATAGAGTTAGACTCATTTATAATTTCCCTATGCATGGCTCTTCTGCCCCTTTTATTTGTATCTATAATTAGCATTATACTCATTAAATATATATCCTAGACACTTAAATCTTCAGTTTGTTCATATGCTGGTTGAGTCCTGAATCTCAGCAAAGTTGCAACATCTATTCTCCAGTTCACTGGATTCACCGAGCACAACTAACAAAAGTATGTTGATGGACAATGCCCATCCCAAAAAACAGAGAGTATCTATAAATGCAAGCAAGACAGTTCCATCCATCTGCCCCATGGGACCTAAGCCCCTCTCAATCAGAAACAATGTTGGCATCACCACCCCCAAATCCTCAAGACTGAGAAATGAAGAAAAATAAGAGGGTAGGGAATCCAACTATGGACTAAAGTAGACTTACTATTATTCTAGCAATTTAAGATCTTGTAACACTGATATAAAGGCAGTGGCCACCAGAAGTTCTGAAGGAAGAGAGAGGAAAGAATAGGTGTAACATGGGGCAACTGAAATAATCATATACCTAGGAATAAATCTAACTGAGGATGTAAAAGACTTGTACTCAGAAAACTATAAGACATTATTAAAAGAAATGAAAGATCTAAATAAATGGAAGGACAGTCCATGTTCATGGATTGGAAGACCAAATATAATTGAGATGTCATTTCCACCAAAAGCAATTTACATAGCCAACAAATTCCATTCAAAATTCCAAAAGCAATCTTTGCAGAGATGAAAATGCCAATCATCAAATTTATATGGAGGGAGAAGGGGCCCTGAATAAACAGAGCCATCTTCAAAAAGAAGAACAAGGTTGAAGAACTCACACTTCCCAATCTTAAAACATATGACAAAGCACAGTATCAAAACAGCATGGTTTATGGGCAGATATATAGACCAATGGAATTGACTTGAGAGTTCAGAAATCAACCCTCGCATATATTGTTAAGTGATTTTTAAGAAAGAGGTACAATCTGCTAAATTGGGAAAGAATAGTCTCTTCAAAAAATGATGCTGAAAAAATGATGTCCATATGCAAAAAGGAAGGTGAACCCTTACTTTATACCATATACAAAAATCAACCCAAAATGGATCAAAGACCTAAATATAAGAACCAAAACTATACAATTCCTAGAAGAAAACAGGGAAACATCTCCAGTATCTTGTATTAGGTGATGTGTTCTTAGACTTTACAACCAAAGCATAAGCAACTAAAGAAAAAACAGGGAAATGGAACCTCATCAAAATTTAAAACTTTTGTGCATCAGAGGATTTTGTCATGAAAGTAAAACAACAACAGTGAGAGAAAATATTTGGAAACCACATATCTGGTAACTGTTTCAATTACTTTGTATTATTTGGGATACTGTAGGTTTCTTTAAAATAAAGAAATCAAACAACAAAAAGATAAGCAAACTAATTTAAAAATGCACAAAAGATTTGAATAGATATTTCTCCAAAGTATATATAAAAGGAGGGAAAAAAGCACTTGAAAAGTTGCTCAACATCATTAGGCATTAGGGAAATGCACATCAAAACACAATGAGATACCATTTCACACCCACTAGAATGGCTACTGTTTTTTTTAATAAATGAAAAATTGCAAGTTTTGGAGGGGATGTGAGAAAACAGTAACACTCATTCATTTTGGTGGAAATGTAAATGGTGCAGCCGCTATGGAAAACAGTTTGATGGTTCCTCAGAAAGCTAAATATAGGGTTAACGTATAACCCAGCTTCTAGGTACATACTCAAAAGAATTGAAAGCAGGGACTCAGAAATTAGCCCACCGATGTTACAGCAGCATCAGTCACAATTGGCAAAAGATAGAACATCTCAAGTGGCCATCATCCAATGAATGGATAAAATATGGTATATTCACAGAATGGAATATTATTCATGCATAAAAAGGAAGGAAGTTTTGATATATGCGAAAACATGGACGAACCCTGAAGACATCATGTTGAGTGAAAGAGGCCAGACAAAAGAACATATAGTGTATGAGCTCACTGACAGGAAATGATTAGAATAAACAAATTCATAGATTCAGAAACTAGACTAAACCAGGAGCTGGGTTGGGGGTAGGGAATAGGGAGTTAATGCTTAAATTATATAGAGTTTCTATTTGGGATGATAGAGAAGTTTTGATAATGGGTGGTGCTGAAAGTAGTTCAATATTGTGAACATAATTTAGGACTCTGAACTGTATACATGAATGTGGTTAAAAGAGGAAATTTATGGTTGTGTATATGTTACTAGAATATACATTTTTTTAAAATTCAGTGAAGTGTATGTGGCTGAAGTGATTGAACTCCCGCTTACCACATGGGAGTTCCCTGGTTCAGTTCCTGGTGCTTCCTAAAGACAGCGAGCTGGTGTGATGGGCAGGTGCAGCAAGCTGACACAACAAGGTGACATAATAAGAGACACAAGAAGAAAAACACAGTGAGAGATACAACAAAGCAGGGAATGGAGGTGGCTCAAGCAAGTAGGCACCTCCCTCCCACATCAGAGGCCCCAGGTTCAGTTCCTAGTGCCTCTTAAAGAAACAAGGAAGAGGATCAGAAACAGCAAATGCAAACAATTCAGGGGGTGGGGAGAAATAAATAAATCTTTTTAAAAAAATCCATAGGACTGTGTAATACAAACCCTAGGGTGAACCATGGACTATAGTTAATAGTACAATTATAGAAAGGCGCTTCCATCAGTTGTAATAAATGTACCACACTAATGCATGATGCTAATAATAGAGTGGTATATGGAAACATGTATTTTATACAGGGTTTTTCTGTAAACCTACATCTCTAATAAAAATTTAAGAAAATGAGGTAGCTGGGTCTGGGGCACAAGAAAGAAGATGCATTTGGAAAAGAAAAAAAAAAGATCAATTGTTGTCCATGGTGGGGGAAATGAAATGACTGCTAAAGAGTAGAGGATTTCTGTATGGACAATAAACATGTTCCATAGTTAAATGTGATGGATGTACAACACTTTGAATATAATATGAAATACTGAATTATACACTGAGTGAATTGTATATGAATTATATTTTCATAAAGCTGTTTAAAAATAAAATTAAATACTTCAGAATTAACAAAATAAGTACAAAATCTCTACAATGAAAATAAAATCACTGCTGAGATAACCTTTAAAGGAACTTAAAGAGATAGACTATGTTGAGATAATGAAAGATTCAATATTAATTAAAAGGAAACTCTCCTGAAATAAGCTTTTTTTTTGATTCAGTGCATTGCCTATCATAATCCAAGTAGAATTTTTTAATGGACAAGTTTACCCTAAAATAGAAAAGTGCAAAGAATTTAGAGTAGCCAAAAGAAATTTTAAACATAAAAGTTAGAAAAATACACTTCTTAATTTCAAAGCATATTATAAAGTTAAGTAATAAAGACAGTGTATTATGGGGGAAAATGTACACACTTAAATCAATGGAAGAGAACACAAGGTCTAGCAATAAACCCATATATTTTGTTCAAATGATAATTCACAAAGGTGCCTAAATAATTCACCAAAGAAAGTATAGACTTTTTATCAAATGGTGCTTGAGCCATCAAATGATCGTATGTAAAAAATAAGCACTTACCTCACTATTGGCCAAAATACACTAAAAATTGATAGTTTGAAGAGGTTTGGGGTAAGACAGTGACTAGCCTAATAGGCAGAGCTGAATGCTCTCACAAAAATAATGGAGAAAGAGCTACCAAGCCTCCCCCACCATGGGTAGGAAGGGCTCCCTTCCCCCACTTCCAAGATATTAAGCTGGGGTAAAACCCCTGGCTCACTGCAACAACTGAGAGGGGAGCAGACATGTTCCTCCCTGTCAGTTGTTTCAAGGGAAAAAGGAGGGGAGGTCGGGCACTTTCTTTTTCAGTGAATTCGGCCAGCAGAGCCCACTTTGAATCTCTGGAGAGTGAACACAGAAACAGGAAAGGCCAGACTGAAACACCTCTGTGGAAAGGTGTGCTCATTTAGTGCCATCTGCTGGTCAGTCTGGAAATTGCATGGACAAAAACTGTACTCTCAGTATCTAACCCCTGGGAGAAAATCTGTGCCCCACTAGTGAGCCCCTGGCCCAATTCTGAATACTTAAGCTGGGCAATTTTAAAGACTCTGAAGTTGAACCAAATATCAAAGAAGAGCTGAAGGGAAAAAAACAGGTAAGAGAAAGAAATTAGTTATCAGAGTAAATTCACCAACATATTTAGATGCCTAGACATCAGCAAAAAATTAGAAGCCATGCTAGGAAACAGAAAGAGATGCCCCAGTCAAAAGAACAAACCAAATATCCTGAAGATAAGGATTTAACACAATCAGTGATAATCACACAACTCTTCTAAATCACTTCAAAGAATTCAAAGAAAATACGACTAAAAAAAATAAAGGATATTAAGAAGACACTGGGAGAGCATAAAGAACAATCTGAAAAACTCCAAAGAAAAGTAACAGACATTATGGGAATGAAAGACTGGATGGACGAGATTAAAAATAAATTAGAGGCACATAAGAGCAGATTTGAATTGCCTGAAGACAGAATTAGTGATTGTGAAGACAGAACATCCATCTGACCTTGAAAGGAGAACAGACAGAGAAGAAAATGGAAAAAATGGAATAGAGTCTCAGGGAATTGAATGACAATGTAAAACACACAAACATTTGCATTATTGGTGTCCCAGTAGGAGAAGAGAATGGAAAAGGGGCAGAAAAAATATTTGAGGAAATAATAACTAGAAGCTTCCGAACCCTTATGAAGAACAAAAATATCAATATCCAAGAAGGACAACGCACCCCAAACTTAATAAATCCAAACAGACCTATCCTGATACACTTACTATTCAGAATCACAAATATCAGGGATAAAGAGAGGATTCTGAAAACAGCAAGAGAAAAGCAAAGCATCACATACAAGGAAAGCTCTATAAGATTAAGTACTGACCTCTCATCAGAAACCATGTAGGAGAAAATAAAGTGGTATGATATATTTTAGGTTCTGAAAGAAAAAAACTGCCAGCCAAGAATTCTGTATCCAAAAAGCTGTCCTTCAAAAAGGAGGGTGAATTCAAAGTCTTCACAGAAAAACAACTAATAGAGTATGTTACCAAAAGACAAGATTTTCAAGAAATACTAAAAAGGATGCTGCAGCCCAAAAGGAAAAAACAAGGGTGAGAGATTTGGTGAAGAGTTTAGAAATAAATATTATTAGAAAGGGTAAACTTAAAGATAAGAACACAATAGAACGATATGACAACAGAGAGCCAAAGGAAAAAATGGATGAAGTAATGCCTTTATAGCAATAACACTGAATGTTAATGGATTGAACTTCCCAATCAAACGACATAGACTAATAGAATGGATTAAAAAAATATGAGCCATCTATAGGTTGTCTACGAGACCCACCTCAGACATGAAGACATAAAGACACAACCAGGTTAAAAATGAAAGGCTGGAAAAAGGTATCCCATGTAAATAGTAACCAAAAAAGAGCTGGAGTAAACCAGATAAATGTAAAATAATAACACTATAGTATATGAACAATAATTACTGAGTGAAACTGGCAAATTGTTCCTGTGGTCAGTATTCTGTAATTGTTTTCATACAAAATAAACTCTTGCTTTTAATTGAGGAGGGCTGGAAAAGAGATATATTTTTGGATACTTCATTTTTCTTTAATCCTTTCTTCATACTCATTAATTAAAATAATCTATCTGGATCAATAACCATTTAGCATGACTATTGTTGAACAAGATTTTGAATTTTTCTAACTCAAAATTATGACTTGGCAAATTGTTATCTGCTGTAATTCATTCCAATAAGATGTGACAATTCCCAAATAGGTATTTGATTATCTGGAAGGAATTATGGCCTAAATGGAAATTAAATAACCATACCAATTTATCTCATTCTCAGAGATTATGTCCAATAATTAGACCTATAATATAAAAATTAGAATTGTTATAATTTTTATATTTGAATTATTACTTACATTTATAAATGTTTGTTGCTATACTACTTTTTGTAATTGATTAAATTACATCTAACATGGCCTTGCACTGTCACTTAAAATTTGTAATATCTTTTAATCTGTTTTTCCATTTATTTTACAATTTTACAATAAAGGACTATTTATCAGCTTAAAAAAAGCCATCGATCATATGGTATGTGAATATACCTCAGTAAAACTTAGTGAACAAATAAATAATTGTGTAGGAATAGCCAGAAATAGCAGCTATGTACAGCAGGGGAAACAGATTGAGAGGTGAAGAATTTTTGGTCTGTTTTTTGTTGTTTATTATTACTATTGAAATAATGAAAATGCTTTAATAATGATTGAAGTGATGAACGCACAACTATGTGATTATACTAAATACCATTGATTGTATATTTTGGATAAATTGTGTGCTTTATTAATATGTATCAATAAAACAGATCTGTTTAAAAAAATTAAAATTGTACAGTGCAAAGTATAAACCATAATGTAAACTACAGACCATAGTTAGTAGCAATGCTTCAGTATTTGCTCATCAATTGTAATAAATGTACCACACTAATGTAAAATGTTATTAAAAGGGGAAAATATGAGAGGGGAAGGGGATGAGGTATATGGGAATCCCCTATATTTTCAATGTATCTTTTCTTCATTCTAAAACTGGGGACGAGCCTCCCTGGCACCCAGGGATTACTATCAATCACCAGCTGATGATGTAACTGGAAAAAGATCTTGAATAAAAGGATCAACCCAGACCAGCAGAATATCTCAGCCTACATGTAATATCAGGTGTTAAAAACTGCTTTTTGACCTTGAATAAAGGGGGGGAAATGGAAAGGACAAATGAGTTTATATGGCTATGAGTCTCCAAAAAAGAGTCAGGAGGTCATCAGAGGAGTCACACTTATGCATGCCTCAGCAGGGTCCCAGAGACAGCCAAAGTAGATATAACCCCAGGTATTGGTTCTTCTGAGGGCTACAGAGAGGTTTTATGGTCATGGCAGATGGCTCTGAAGTTCAGTGCCACATCAGTTGGCCCTACTTCGGAGTCTGTGTTCCTGAGTGTAATGGAGTTGGACTCAGATGTGATTTCTCTACACATGCCTCTTCTGTTTTACCAGACCTGTGGTTGGCGCTGGGGTTGGTGTATCTCAGGGGACCTGAAACTCTGGACTGTCCGTGTAATAGCCAGGCCTCAACAGACTTGCAACTCCTACTTTCTGGTTTATTAGACTTACTCCGGCCAGCTAACACGGAGGTGAAGAAAGTCAACCACCACACCAGGTCGCTGAGAGTGCCAACGTTGGCAAGCAGGAGAATTGCATCCATCATCCATGTGGAATCTAAGCCCCCTTTCGATATAGTGCTGGAGTGGACATAACCATCCCAGGTTCCACAGGATGGAGGGATAGAGTATGGATTAGAGTGGACTTACTGATATTCTATTCTGGAACTATTGTGATTAGTAATGGAAGACAATGTAGCACTGATGTGGAGAAAGTGGCCACAGTAGCTGCTGAGGGTAGGGAGAGGGAACAAGGGATATGATGTGGGGGCATTTTCAGGACTTGGAATTGTCCTGGGTGGTACTGGAGGGACAGATGCTGGACATTGTGTGTCCTGCTATGGCCCACTGGGTAGAATGGGGGAAAGTGTAAACTATAATGTAAACCATTATCCATGTGGTGCAGTGCTCCAAAATGTATTCACCAAATGCAATGAATGTCCCATGATGATGAAAGAGGTTGTTGATATGGGAGGAGTGGGGTGAGGAAGGTGGGGGGTTTATGGGGACCTCATATTTTTTTAATGTAACATTTAAAAAATAAAGAGAAAAAAAGTTAAAAACAAAGAGGTAATTTTTAAAAAGGCACATGAAAAAATTTATAGGTCTAAAGAAAACAGTTCTAGATGAAACAGAGGGAAGAAATTTTTGATGAAGAGTTAGGCCAAGTTTTTTGTTTCGTTTTTTGATGTGCCAGGGCTGGGGATTGAACCCAGGACCTCATATGTGTGAAGCCAGTGCTCAACCACTGAGCCAAATCAGCTCCCCTGATATTTTTCATTTGTTTGCTTGTTGTTTGTTTTTGTTTTTGGCATGCACTGGGAAGTGAACCCAGGACCTCCCATGTGGGAAGCAGGTATCAACCACTTGATAGTCACACCCACTCCCTATAGGCAAAGATTTTAATGGATAACACCACAAGCAACCTCCAGCAAAAGTGATAAATTGGAACTCATTCCAATTAAAAACATTAGTCTTCCAAAGACACCATTAAGAATATATGACATACAAAATGCAGAGCCCAAGAAAATATATGCAAATAATATACGCTGAAAAAACACTAGAATCAAGAACAGAGAAAGAACTATGCCAAAACAATAATGATAACTAGTAGAAAATGGACAAAAGTTTTCAACAGGTATTTTACCAATTAACAGACTGGCTTATTATCACAATAAAACACTCAATATCTTTTCTCATTATGGAAATAAAAAATAGGAGATACCTTTACAAACACACTAGAAAAACTTTATTGAAAATCACTGGCAGTATATGTAGGAAATTCTAATGATTTCTCTTTATTATTGTTGGATCAATTAGCTATATAAACTTTTCGGAGAGAAGATTTGGCCAGCACAGTCATGAAGCTTGGCTGGACTGGAGAGCCTGCCTGAGTTCTGCCACCCCTGGGCATGGAGAGCCACTCCTTAGGTAGCTGTAGCAGGAGAGGAGGATGCTCTCAGTGAGCCAAGTCTTTGAAAGGAATGAATGAAATGTGTGGCTTGGGAGTCAATGAGCCTGTCTGGGGCCCTGGATCTGTACGAAGAGTACCAAGAATTTAGCAGAATGTCATCTGAGATAGAACTTCCAGAAGCTGTGAAAACCAGTGCTAATAGACTCTAGAGGGGAAGATGAATAGACTCAGCAAGTGAAAAGCAATGAGGGGGTGAGGAGAAATAAATAAGAGAAATCTTTAAACTTTTTTAAAAAAAATAAAAGAAAAAAAGACTAGAAAGGAAAGTCAGGATTGCAATGAAGCCACTTTAATGAAGTTTAAAGGTGAAGGGTTCCAGTACAAGGCCAAATGGATGGAGACTAATGAGGTCTCTGCAGTTGTGGGAGACAAGTTCTAGCCATGATGAAACTCAAGGGCCTTGTTGCTGGCATTTGTTCCAAAGGAGAACACAAAAAGAAAATCTTTTGAACCATCTCCTTTCAAGGAATCAAAATCTTTGACGAGAAGCACCACGCTGTTCAAGAAATTTCCTACATTGCGAGAGGACATCACAGGCCAGCAGGTCTTTGCATACCTTGGTGGGAAGTAAGAGAATCGTAAATTTGTGGACATAAAAACAGCCCAGGTGGATGAGCCTGTTATTCTGGACTTGAGAGATCTCTTCCAACTCATTTATGAGTTGAAGCAAAGACAAGAACTGGGGAGAAAGACACAAAAGAATAAATGTGAACAAGCTGTGGAATAGGTTCCCATCAGCCCAAAGAAAGGTATTTAAGATGTGCCAAAAAGTTAATCTTTAAATAATGGCCATTGTTCTAAGGATTTTGAAGAATGGTTTGCTGCAGCCACACCAAAAAGAAATCTACCAATGGATTTGAGGCAACAAAGACTATGACCCAATTAGAACTTCTGGGGGTTAAGTCCACCCTTTCTGATATAACCATCCCCCTACTTTTATAATTCCAGATGATGCCTTTATCCCATCTTCATCTCAGACACTTCTGGCAAGCACAGACATGTTTGGTTCTGCACCTTTCAGCACTGCTGCTGTGCCTTCAGCTTGTGTCACCATGAGCACCATCTTCCCATGCTGGGGCCAGCAGCCCCACATGCAAAAGCAAACCATTATGGGTGCTCAGCCACCAGTCGTTCAGATGATGCAGGGCACTCAGCCCATCGCATGGGACCAGCTGAGTCTCTTCCCTACCACTCAGCAGCCCTGGCCAGCTGTTGCTGGGCAGTTTCCGCCAGCTGCCTTCATGCCTACACAACCTGTGAGGGCTTTGTCAGCCATGATGTTCCAAGGCTCCCTCATCCACCTTGAAACTGTCCCAGCCACAACAACAGCTAAAGTCCACAAAATGACAAGTTCAGGCAGAAAATGAGGCAGAAAATGTTTAAGGAGTCCCAGATAGCCCAGCCTCCTTTCATGCCCACCTGGAAACTCAACCAGCCCTCCCTTACCTGAACATCAGAGGCCCTTTCCAGTTACTTCAGTGACTTGGAGATAGCACAGGATATGGACAACCGAGATGACTTAGACTTCTCTCAGATGAATGTGAGCCGTGACTTGTACAACACCATCAAATCGACTCACTTCCATCCCTAGCCCCTAGACAGAGTTCTCCATCCATATCATCTGTGTCCCATGCCAGCGATCCCACTAAAGATGATATCTTCAAAGACTTTAAAAGCCTCAGCAAAAGTGAGAAGCAAGAAGCTCCCCATGGATCACAGGCCTCATCCAACAGTGACACATTTTGGGAGCCCAGTGTGGATCCCAGTGGTAATAAGTACACGGGCCAGTAGCTTGATAGCACAAATCTGAGTAGGTACCTGTCCTTTTTGTCTCCTTTACCCTTAAACTATCTACTTTCCTTTTTGCTTTTCTTCATTTCTGAAGCCACATTCCCAATGTTTGCACCATGTCTTCTTGCAAAGGCTGTATTCCTAATGTTTGAACTATATATGCTTGCCATATCTATACTGCCAATATTTGCAATACTTCTCCTTGCCTGGTGTTTTCCACCTTGTTTTTTCAGATAGATGTCTGACCTTTGATACATACAGGGAGGCAAAAAAGGAGGTGAAGAGTGGGAAATGGTCAAGTGGTTTTATAAATTATATATTCTGAATGGGTAGTGTTGGTGGAATGAGGGATGGCCAAACTTTAATTAACATGGATTTGGCTTCTGGAAACATCAACATTCTGAGAATTATTCATTTTCATGCTGTAGCAATTTCATATTTTTTTAATGAATTCCAAAAAAGATATTTGATTATGTTTGTAAACTGGTCTGTTCCTCTGGGTGTGATCCCCTTGGATTGTATTAGATTCAGCTGAGATGACTTCGATTAAATTATGTTAAGATTAGGGCTTTGATTTGACCACATCATTAGGACAGCTCAGTTTGAGTCCCTGCCTGCTTTGTGGGCTATATAAAACAGACTCTCACAGAAGTAGATACACAGAAGAAGATACAGAGGAATAGAGAGAGTGCCATAGACACAGAAGAGGAGGAAACTTGATGCTAGGGACCTTGAGAGAGATGAGCTATTTGCCTGATAATTTTATAGCTAACCTCACGAAGAGAACAGAGCAGCTGAGCCCAGAAAGAACAAACCCTCCAGCCTAGAGCTGAGATAGGAAGGAGCTGGGTCCACAGAGCCTTAAAAGAGAGAGGAAGGGGAAACGGACTTTGGCCCAGTGGTTAGGGCGTCCGTCTACCATATGGGAGGTCCGCGGTTCAAACCCCGGGCCTCCTTGACCCGTGTGGAGCTGGCCATGCGCAGTGCTGATGCGCGCAAGGAGTGCCGTGCCACGCAAGGGTGTCCCCTGCGTGGGGGAGCCCCACGTGCAAGGAGTGCACCCGTGAGGAAAAGCCGCCCAGCGTGAAAAGAAAGAGCAGCCTGCCCAGGAATGGCGCCGCCCACACTTCCCGTGCCGCTGACGACAACAGAAGCGGACAAAGAAACAAGACACAGCAAACAGACACCAAGAACAGACAACCAGGGGAGGGGGAAATTAAATAAATAAATAAATCTTTAAAAAAAATAAAAATAAAAAAATAAAAGGTAAAAAAAAAAAAAAAAAAAAAAAAAAGAGAGAGGAAGGTTGAACCCTTGCAAGTCATCGCCTGCCATCTTGCTTCAACATGTGGGAACAGACTTTGGGTGAGGAAGTACCTTTTATGGTACCTTGAATTGGATTCTTTAGGGCCTTGTAACTGTAAGCTTTTACCCCAAATTAATAGCCTTTATAAAAGCCAACAGATATCTGGTAATTTGCATCAGCGCCCCTTTGGCTGACCAATACAAATGTATTTTATGATTAAAGAACATACTGTATATTTTGCCACATTTTATATCAGTACAGTAGTATATAATACATCCTGCCATGCAAAACCACATAATACCCATTTAAAAATTCAGTCTTGCAAATCTATTTTGTGAACTGGTGAATTAAAGATAAATGAAATATTCCAGGAATAATGAGAAATGTAGAGAATTATTGGAAGGCTCCTTGAGAAAATTCCCTATGGTGTTTGCTACCCTTTGTGCAGGTTGTATTTCATGTGCTCAACTGAACTAAAGGTGACTATAGCCATTCACTGGGACAATAGCAAACATCAGTTTAAGATTGAAATTCTTTTAGAAAACAAAGATGACTACACCATTTGCCGATCAATGTATCAAAACATCCATTTTTAGAAGTCTATACAGCTTGAGACAATCATACAAGCTGAACTGTTTCATGGGGCATCAGCCTATTCCATGTTTGATGCTCCCCATCCAGCACTCCAAGTCATGGCTGAGTCTTAAAGGGACATAGCATGGTATATTAGTTAGCCAAAGGGGTACTGATGTAAAGTACCAGAAATTTGCTGACTTTTATATGAAATATTTATTTGGGATAAAATCTTACAATTACAAGGCCCTAAAGAATCCAACTCAAGGTTGATTTCTCACCAAAGTCAGCTGCCACACATTAAAACAAGATGCTTGCTGATCTCTGTGAGGGTTCATCCTCCATCTCTCTCAGGTCCAGACTGGGATAGGGCTTGTTTCTTTCTGGACTTTCTCGGTGCTGTACAGTATCAGGTAAATGGCTCATCTCTCTTCCAAGGGGCTGTAGGATCAAAGTTCTCTCCTCTGCCATGTCTATGGAGCTCTCTCTCTTCCTCTGTATATCTTCTTCCGTGTGTCTTCTTGAGTGAGTGCTCATTTATATCCGCCCACCAAGGGTACCAACTGGAGTTACATCCTATTGATATGGCCGCATCAAAGCCATAATCTTAATATAATTGAATCAAAGACACCTCAGATGAATCTAATACGATAAAAGGGGATCATACCAAGAGGAAGAGACCAATTTACAAACATAATCTTCTTGGAATTCATAATCTCAAACTGCCACACATGGTATGGTCGGATGAGCTCAGAATTTGGAACTGCAGTTCAAATTCTAGACAAGTTACTTAATAGCAAGAAATCTTGCTCAAGAACAATGATTTCTCTGAGTCTTGTTTTTTGCAGCCCCTAAATATGGCTTATATTATCCATTATGTTAACTGAGAAAAAGCATATGTCAATTCTTTAGCAAGGAGACAGATGCTCGGTACTAAGCTTCAAAAGCTGGGTTCTGACTACTAAATTGAGATTCTGGCTCCACCTCTTACTATGTGACCCTGATGAGATTTCATAATAAGTCAAATACCAAAATAAGGTATTTTCTTCATTTGAAAAGCAGGGATAAAAATAGCATATGCCTCACAAAGTTACCATGTAGACTAAATGAATGATGTACATGGATTTTTAGCAGTGTCTGACACACAGAGAGCACCCAATAGATGTCAGCTGCCATCATCACCATTAAAACTGTGAACATCAGCATTACCGCCACCGCCACCACCATCTGTGATGAATAAATGTTGGTTTTTCTCCACCTTGTTACACACACACACATGCACACAGGTGTCCAAAAGATAATATAGAGATGTAAATGATTACCTCAGGAAAGAATCAGGACTGATTGTTATTAGATTAAATTCACAAAACTTGAAGTTTTAAAAAAAATAGAAAAATCCAAACTAATGTGGAGAAAATAATAAAGGTAATAGCTAAAATAAATGAAATTCTAAGTATACAACAGGTGACTGGAAATAAAATAGGCTCAAAAAGATTAAATTCTAAACATTTAAAATTAAAATTCTAAGCATTCCAAATTAAAATTATATAACATTTATAAACCAACAAATATTTATTTGAAATGCATATATTCCTGGGGAAAAATAATTTGAGTAAAGAGTCTACATATCCCTAGTTCTTTATACCAATTTAAGCAGTATTTAACAATGACCCACCAAGATAACACCAGCATCCAGGTAGATTTTCAAGAGAGGTAGGCTCCATATAATAGAAAGACATCCCTGTCTTAAGTAATTTTTCCAGAGAATTAAAAACAGTCTAAGTAATGGTCTTCAAAGCCTAATTACATAACAAAAGGAGAGACCACCAGACTCCATGGGCCAGCTGTTCAATATACACAATACAATATATGAATTATTTTCATTAAAACATCACCTGGAGATGAAGATGGTAGAGTAAGATGACCCAGGGTTCCATTCCCCCACAGAATCTCTAAACAATTAGTAAAACTGGCAGAACATCTTTTTAGGAGCCCCAGAAAACAGATAAAGGGGAGTACCAAATTAAGAAAAAGGCAACTTAAAAGGAGTAGGGAAATCCTAGTACCATTGCTGGTCCTTCCAACTCCCTGGCTCAGTCTAAAGCCAGCCTGTGTTCTCAGTGCAGGTTCCTGGTCCTGATTCTTGAGGAAGCAGAATAAACAATATGCACATACCAGGGTGGTGGTATATCTCTACCAATCTATCTGGTAGTCTGGAAAAAAAAGACTGAAGCAGCACACTGTTCTGTGGTTTGCCATCCTGGATCTTGCTCTGCTACAGAAGCAACTATAAGAAACATTCGAATTGCAGTAGCCTGGGGCAAAGGAATACTGGTTTTAAGATGCATATTAGAGTACGTGAGATTAGGGGGAAGACTATTTCAGAAGGAGAAGAGGGGCACTTGGATCTATGTAAATAGGGGAATTCCTAAGACCAGAAGCACATGAACAAGACAAGACATATGCTCAAAAAAGACTGAAGATGACCATATTCTTTTGCCTTGGGCTGTTCATCAGGCTCACTGTTAGCATGGCTAAGTTCTGAAGGAGAGAACCAGCCAACACAGATCTAAAATGCAGATCTAAAATGCAAGGATTGGGCGGTGGACTTGGCCTAGTGGTTAGGGTGTCCGTCTACCACATGGGAGGTTCGCGGTTCAAACCCTGGGCCTCCTTGACCCATGTGGAGCTGGCCCATGCGCGGTGCTGATACGCACAGGGAGTGCCATGCCATGCAGGGGTGTCCCCCGCATAGGGGAGTCCCACGTGCAAGAAGTGAGCCCCATAGGGAGAGCGGTCCAGCGCAAAAGAAGGTGCAGCTTGCCCAGGAATGGTACCACACACACGAAGAATTGACACAACAAGATGACTCAACAAAAAGAAACACAGATTCCCGTGCTGCTGACAACAACAGAAGTGGACAAAGAAGATGCAGCAAATAGACACAGAGAACAGACAACCAGGGTGGGGGGGGGGAGGGGAGAGAAAGAAATAAATCTTTAAAAAAATAAGAAAATAAAATAAAATGCAAGGATTGTGAAAGATGTTTTGTCTGTTGGTTTTTTTAAACTCCTGGATTTCAATGAAATCTCGTTTATAATACTAGCTGGACACAAACTTAAGGAACAGACATCCTAAGGACTAAATTTGAGAATTAATGTTTTAAAATGTCCAGTGTGAAACACAAGATGACAAAACTTATAAAGAAACAGGAAACTCTGACCCATCCAAAGAGCAAAAATAAAACATCAGCAATCGTTCACAAAGAAGACCAGACCTTGGATGTACCAGATAAAGTTGTTTCTTTAAAAGGGTCTTCTTAAAGGAAAACATGGAAAAAGAACTAAGGAAAATGGGGAAAACAATATAGGGACAAAATAAGAATTTAAATAAAGACAGAATTTATTAAAAGCAAGGAAAAAAAAAATACTGGAGCTAAAGACCACAAAAATTTGAAATAAAAAATCTCTAGAGGGATTCAATAGAAGAATGAGGGAGCAAAATAATCAGTGAATTTGAAGATAAAACAGATATCAGTCTGAGGAGCTGTGATAGTTTGGAACTGTATATACCAGAGAAAATCATGTTCTTGAAGCTATTCTATTCTTTTGGATGTAAGACTATTGTAAGTAGGACCTTTCTGATAAGGTTACTTCAGTTAAGGCATGCCCCAGGGTGGGACTTAAACCTCTTACTGGAGTCCTTTATAGAGAATTAAGTTCAGACAAAGAGAAAGAAAGCCACAAAATAAGAAGCTGAAAGCCAGGAAACCCAGAAAAGAAGGGTGATACCAGCAGATGTCACCATGTGCTGTCCCATGTGGTAGAGGAGTCAATGATTGTTGGCAGCCAGTCTTTGGGAAGAAAGAAACAGGATAAAATCAAAGATCCACACAAAGACACACATAATCAAACTACTGAATACCAAAGATGAGAGAATCCTGAAGGTTGCAAGACAAAAGCAGTGTGTCATTTACAAGGTAGCCACCATAAGATTAAGTGCTGATTCTTTATCAAAAAACAAGAAAGTAACAGGCAACCAAGAATTTTATATCCAGCAAAACTGTCTTTCAAAAATGAGGGCAAATGGTAGTTGCTGAGGGCAGGGAGAGGGAAGAAGAGATGTGATGTGGGGGCATTTTTGGGACTTAGTGTTGTCGTAAATGATATTGCAGGGGACAGATACTGGATATTACATATCCTGCCATAACCCACTGAATGGCCTGGGGGAGAGTGTAAACTACAATGTGAACTATAATCCATGCAGTGCAGCAGTGCTCCAAAATGTATTCACCAAATGCAATGAATGTGCCACAATGATGAAAGAGGTTGTTGAGGGGGGAGGAGTGGGAGTGTGGGGTGTGGGATATGTGGGAACCTCTTATATTTTTTAATGTAACATTTTTTTGTGATCTATGTATCTTTTAAAGAGACAATTAAAATAATTTTTTAAAAATGAGGGTAAGAGGTAGGAGGGGCAAAATGGCAGCTGAGTAAGGAGCTCCACAAGTCAGCTCATCCTACAGGACATTAGTTATCACCCAGTGCTATCTAAAGTACCTGTTTCAGGTGCCCAGGAGACCAGAAGAGCATACTGCAACATCCTTGAAAGAATGGAAGGAGGAGACTGCCCACCTGCAGTTAAGCTGCACGAGTAGAACATTCCATGCTACAGTAGCTGGTGCACATCCTCCACTGGAGGCACAAGCTGCAGGGGGAGCTATTCCTTGATTGGGAGTTGCAAGCTCCATTTCCCAAAAATGGGGAAGAAAGAGACGGTTGACCTGACTTTGGCTACTTATTAGTAAATTAGGCTGGCTAAAGAATAATCTTAAGAACAGCTAAAGTTTGAACCTGTTCATGTCAGAAGGAGGCTGGTAGTCACCATTTTAACTCCATCCCTGGCATGAGGGGAAGCACAGCTGATTGAAAATCACAGAGACAGTAGTGACTGACTTCTTTCCACTGCTTTCTACTGCAGCCCTAGCCTAGGCTCCAGCCCCACCTCCAGCAAGGAGGAAACTGGCAAATCACAGAGACAGTAGAGACTGACTTCTTTCTTTCCACTGCTCCAGTTCTACCTCCAGAAAGGAGGAAACTGTCAAAACCTGCACCAGCCTCTCTTGCTAACTCCAGGTACTTTCAGCCAGCAGCACGGACTGAATAGTTGGACACTTGTTCCATCCCCACACCCTAAGAGGATAGGATAGGAGCTGTGTTTCCTTGGCCTCTCTGAGCAACTGCAGGTCCTTTTGGTTCTCAAAAACTGGTTTGTTGAGCACCTTCAATCTCATGTCTACCCCTCCTTTCCCATGGGATAGGAGGGGGCTGGTGTTTTTTTCAGCCTTTCTGGGCTACTGCAGGCACTTTTAGCGTGCGCAGACTGGATACTTGGACACCTGTCGCTCCACCCATGGCCACCCCCCTCCCATAGATAGGAGGGAACTGGTATTTCCTCAGCCTGTCTGTGCAATGACATGCCCTTTTGGTCTGCATGAACTTGACTATTGGGTGCCTGTGGCACCACCCACATCCCTGATAGAACAAGAGTGGGGCAGTGTTTCCCTAGCCTCTCTGGGTAACTGCAGGTGCTTTTGACCCACACAGACTGACTAGTTGGACAACTGTTGCTTCATCCCTATCCCCATCCCCAAGTAGGATAAGAGGGAAGCCGTGTTTCCTCAGACATTCCAGGAAGCTGCAGGTCCTTTGGCATGCAAGAACTAGACTGGTGGGTATCCCTCCAACAGGATAAGAGGGGGCTGGTGTTTCCTCAGCCTTTCCAGGCAATGGAAAGTACCTGTGGCCTACACAGAGTGAAGTACTGGGTGCCTGTGGATCCACCCCCACCCTCTAATAGCATAGCAGGGGGCTGGTGTTTCCTCAGCCTCTCTGGGCAATGACAGGCACTTTTGGCCTGCCCAGACTGGATGTTGGACACCCATGAACCCACCACCAACCCCAAATAGGATAGGAGGGTACTGGTGATTCCCCAGCCTCATCAGGCAATGGCAGCTTGCTTTCAGCCTACAAGGACTGAATTGATAGGTGCCTGTGGATCCACCAACACCCCCTAATAGGGCAGCAGGGGACTGGTGTTTCCTCAGCCTCTCTGGGCAAGGGCAGGTACTTCTGGCCTACAAGGACTGAACTGTTGGGAGTCTATGAATCCATCCCCACCGAATAGGACAGGAGGGGGTTGGTAATTCCTCAGCCTCTCTAGGCAGTGGCAGGAACTTCTGGCCTAAATGACTGAACTGTTGGGCACCTGTGGTTCCATCCTCACTCCCTAAAGGGCAGGAGGGACAGTACTCCCTCAGCATCTCAGAGCAACTGGAGGTACATTTGACCCACATGGATTAGATTTTTGGGCACTCCAGAGGGTCTATCCCCTCCCCTGGCAGGGGAGGAGTGGGGCTGGTGCTATGTCACTCTACCTGGGCAACCGTGGTCATTTTGGACCTGCACAGCATAGACTGCTGCCCACATCTGCAGTTCCCCTGCCCCAGACAGGGGAGAAAAGGGGTGAGAAGCTTCATCAGGCTCTCAGGGCAACTACCCAAAGCAATTTATAGATTCAACACCATCTCACTCAAAATTACATCAACCTTATTTGCAGAAATGGAAGAGCCAAACATCAAATATTTTGGAAGGGCAAGGGGCCCTGAATAGCTAAAGCCATCTTGAAAAAGAAGCTGGAAGATGAACACATCCCAATCTTAAATTTATTTCAAAGCCACAGTAAGCAAAACAGCACGGTACTGGCACAAGGACAGAATATTGACCAATGGAATCAAATTGGGAGTTCAGAAATCATCTCTCACATTTATGGCCAACTGATTTTTGACAAGGGGACAGAGACCACTCAATTAGAAAGGAACAGACTCTTCAACAAATGGTGCTGGGAAAACTTGTTCTCCATTTATAACAGAATGAAGGATGCGCTCTCCCTCACATCTTACACAAAAACCAACTTAAAATGGATCAAAGATATAAACATAAGAGCCAGAACGATCAAATTCCTAGAAGAAAATGTAGGGAAGCATCTTTAGGACCTAGTGTTAGGCAATGGTTCCCTGGACTTTACACTCAAAGCACAAGCAAAAAGACAAGAAATAGTTAAATGGGATCTCATAAACTTTAAAAACTTTTGCTTCTCAAATGACTTTGTCATGAAAATAAAACAACCACCTACACAATGGGAAAAATATTTGGAAACCACATATTCAATAAAGGTTTAATATCCAAATGTATAAAGGAATCCTTCACATTAATAACAAAAAGACAACCCAATTGAAAAATGGGCAAAAGACTTGAATAGACGTCTCTCCAAAGAAGATATACAATGGCAAGAATGCACATGAAAAGATGCTCAACATCATTAGCCATCAGAGAAATGCAAATCAAGACCACAAAGGGATATCATTTCACACCCATTAGAATGGCTGCAATTAAAGACACAGAAAACAATACGTTTAGAGACAATGTGGAGAAATAAGAAAACTCATTCACTGATGGTGGCAATGTAAAATGGTACAGCTGCTGTGCAAGACAGTTTGGCAGTTCTTCAGAAAATACAGAACTAACATATGACCCAGAAATCCCACTATTAGTGTATATACCCAGAAGAACTGAAAGTAGGTACTTGAACAGATATTTGCACACTGATGTTCATAGTGACATTATTCACAATCACCAAAAGGTGGAAACAACCCAAGTGTCCATCAAGAGATGAATGGATAAACAAAATGTGGTATATACATACAATGGAATATTATTCGGCTGTAAGAAGAAATGAAGTCCTGATGCATACAACATGGATGAACCTGGGAGACATCATGTTGAATGAAATAAGCCAGACACAAAAGCATAAATATTGCATAATTTCAATAATATGAACTAAATATAGTTAACAAACTCATGGAGTTAATATCTTTAATACAGGTTAACAGAAGATAGAATGAGAGCAGAAGACTGATGCTTAATTTGTACAGAATTTTTAATAAAGTTGATTGTAAATGTTTGGAAATGAATAGAGGTGATGGGAGCATATTATCATGAATGTAATTAACAGCACTGAGTTGTGCGTTTGATTGTAGTTGAAAGGGGAAGTTTAGAATCTTGTATGTCATTAGAAAGAAAGCTAGAAGATGAAACATGGGATTATATACAATAGTGAACCCTGTTGTGAACAATGAATGTGGTTAATAGAACAAACAGAATATTCTTCCATGAACTAGAACAAATGTATACCACTATAACAAGGTAGTGGTATATGGAAAAAATATACCTAATACAAACAATGGAATATAGGTAACATTAATATTTTAATACTCTTCCATATATTGTAACAAAGGTACCACACCACTAAGTGTCAATAATAAAGGGTTGTAAGAGTTTTGGGTGTTTCTTTTTGGAGCAATGGTAATGTTCTAAAATTGACTGTAGTAAGGAAAGCATAACTTTGTGATTATAATGAGAGCCACTGATTGTACATTTTGAATGGGTTGCATGGTGTGTGAATAAACTGCTTAAAAAAACCACAGTGTTATACCACTTTTTACACTCACTAGGAGAGATTATTTTTAAAAAAACAAAAGTATTGGAGAGGAAACAGAGAAATTAGAACCCTAATACATTGGTGGGATTATAAAATGGTGTGGTCACTGTGAAAATCAACTTGGCAGTTCCTCTTAAAATTGAACATAGAATTATCATATGACCCATCAATCACACTTCTAGGTACATGTGTAAAATAACCGAAAGCAGGGACTCACATATTTGTACAATGATGTTCATAGTTGCATTATTCACAATAGGCAAAAGGTGGAAGCAACCCAAGTGCCCATCAATAAATGAATGGATACACAAAATTGTGGTATATACATATACATACAATAGAATATTATTCAGCCATAAAATGGAATGAAGTTCTGAAACATGCTACATCATGGATGATCCTTGAAGATATCATGTAGAAGGGAATAATCCAGACACAAATGGACAAATACTACATGATTTCACTTGTATGAAATACCTAGAATAAGCAAATTCATATGGACAGAAAGTAGATACAGGTTACTAAGTACTAAGGGGTTGAGGGGTGGGAATTATTGCTTAATAGGTACAGAGATTCTATACCTGGAGAAGTTTTGGTATTGGATGGTGGTGGCACAATATTGTGAATGTAGTTAATATTATGAATTGTACCCAGTGCAGTGGTTAAAATGGGAAAATTTTACATTTTATGACTTTGTTAGCATAAAGGTGAATATAATTTAAAACAAAAACAAAAACAAGCAAAAAAAACAAAACAAAAAAGTCAATAGGCCAACCCTATGTAAGGAGATAGTAACGGTTTGGAAGAACCAAAGGCAGGGCCAGCCTTTGCCTTTTGTGGGGAACTGAGATCTTACTGGATTTGTCAATAAAAAAGCAAAGTTTGTTATTATTCACACACACACACAATCAGAGTAAAATTTAATTTGACCCACTCCTCAAAACCATCACTACATATATTATCAGTTTCTCTTAAAGTTATAGAGCTATTAAAATAAAAAAGAAAATAAAAAACTTCACCTTGATATGTCACGTATGTAGGTCTAACTTGAAATTAACATCAAATGCAGGGAACAAAAGAAGGTGTGAAATAACATCAGGGCTGTTATAACTAAAAAAATTTTTTGCATGCTGCCTTGGTATCTATCTTACTTCGGCTAAGCCATCTGCCTCTACACTGACCTCTGGCCTAGTTAATAAGCAGCTTTCCAGTTCTGGGGCATAAAACTCCCCAAAAGAAAAAATTCACATCTTTAGCTACCACCCACGCCACCCACACACCTCACCCAAAACCCACAGCTGGTCCCAAAGGATAAGCTCATCATCCTTACTGCTCTCAGTCCTCCAGGCCCTTTCCTTTTCCATATGCCTTTGCTTTAACCAGGGTTTCTTAACAAGGCGTCTGTGAACTTGAGTTGAAATTCAAAAAAACATATTCTTGTGGGGACGTGTTGGTGTAGGTGTGATATATTTATTAAATAACACACAGTATAGTGTGGACTGAGTAAGGGGTCCATGGTTTTCATCCGACTGGCAAAGGGGTCCATGGAACAAAAAAGGTTAAGAATTCCTGCTTTAAACTAACCAATCCTTGACTTCCACAGAAAATCTTCTAGCTCCATTCCTGGACACAATAAAGGGACAAGCCCACAGGTCCCACTCACTCTGTGTGCTCCCCACCCTGCTGGCTGAGCCCCCTAAGCTGATCACGCTTCCCATCGACCCCTTATAGCCCACCCTTCTCTCTGGGACCTGTGAGTTACACACTATCTTTTCTTATGCATTATGGTCTCAGTTTCCCTTTGTGTCATACCTGACCGCCACCAAATCTAAAATCCAACTTTAATTCAAAACAAGGGCAGTATAATTAAAAAAACAACCATTTCCTTGAAATTTTCAATGTAATCTATACATTCAACAAACAAATTACAAAGAAAAATATATGATGTGGATAATAAAGATTAAAATACACTAGCGGACACAAAGGACAAATCAATATATTGAAATATATGAATCTTACTAAATCCCCAAATGAGCCAACAGCAAACTTTATATAAATTATGGCATTAGGTAGGGAAATTGACCACTACTTATATATTTATTTAAATATTATTTAATTAAATATTAAATATTAAGGGTAATTGTTCTTTCTTTCCCTTTTTTTTTTTTAAAAGATAAATAGGTCACATAAAATAACTTCATTTTTACCTGTGGTAATAGCATTGTAGTTATGTCGAAAAAAGCAGATGTATTTCAAAATATTCATGGATTAACGATATCTCAGAATTGCTTAAATAAGCATATAAGATTTTATGATACCATTTTTATTTCATAAAAGGAGGGCTACTTAAGGAAAGGAATTTGGGGGTAGAGTCTCCTTAATTATGAGACATAATGAAGTCCCAGCTCTCAAACAATAGTGTAATGGTATTGATTATTGATCCTATTATTTCCATCCTCTGTGAAACAATCTAGCATTTTCCTCATGGTGCAAAGAGCATAATTCTCTCCTTTGCACTGGGCTACATGATTTGCTTGAGACAATGTTTTGAGCAAATTGTATGGGACAAAGGCCTGCAATGTACCTGTACAACTGGCTTCCCTTCGCTCTTGAGGTCTTTTATGCATAAGGACACTTACCCCAGGTAGCTGCTGTCCATTCAGCTATCCTACACTTTCTGCTAAAGCAAAGGCACCACAGTAGACTTGGAAACTCATTGCCTATAATAGACAAATCCAAGCCAACCCCCAGATCATAGCACATTAGAATGTATACTTAGTGCAGCAAGCAACAAGCTAATAGTAGTTTACACAATTTTTGTTAATATCATAGGAAACATGCCATAACTAAGGAAAAACCATGGGCTCTCTTAGGTCAGCGAAGCTCTGGTAAGTCAGAGAAGGGAAAGAATGTCTAACTGGCAAGGGATCAAGATGTCTTCATGCAGGAATTATTCCTAGTTCCTTGCATTACCTTATTTTAGCCAAGTAAAAACAAGAATTTGAAATGTTTGAAAACAGTCTTTCTAAAATAGTACAAGAAATTTAAACTCATTTTCCAAAAATTGAGTAAATTCCTACTAAAGAATAAACTGTTTATATTCCTGCCATGTAGTAGTTGCTCTTTGACGTCTGTTATGGGTTGAATTTGTCACCCAAAAAGATATGTCTTATTTGTAAACTGGTCTTATGGTGCCATAAACCAAGTAACAGTCAGAAGCTAGGAGGAGGTAAGGAAGGAACTTCTCCTAAAGCCTTCAGAGAGGTTGCCTCTGCTGACACCTTGACTTTAGACTGCTCTCTCCACTCCAGAACTGTGAGAAAATAAAGTTCTGTTGCATTAAGTCACTTAGTTTGTGGTGCTTTGTTACAGCAGCCCTAAGGAAACTAATACAATTACCTATGGGAAAAGCAGCCATTCACAGGGCATGGGGAACCACCTGACATTCAGTGCACCTGTGAGACTGATTTTGATGTCGATTGTGTAATTTGTCTAAAATATTGTGTCATATGACAATTATCATTCAAGAGTTTATCTGGTGGAGCTATTGCAGGTATTGGAAACCTAGAGTAAATGTTAAGATATTTGGAAAAATATTTGGCTGAGAGAAAATCCTTTGAAGTAGTCTAAACTGCTAAGCTATGTGCTGGGGAATCATGTCCTACAAAAGGCAAGTTCAAGTACAAACCTCCTGCCCTACAGGTGCCAATCAATTTATAAAAAGGATCTTTGAAGATGACTTTATTGAAGTTTGACAAAACTGAATGAGAGCAGGCCTTAATCCAATGTGGCTAAAGTCATTATAAGTAAAGGAAATTAGACTTGGAAATCAGTAGAAGCCAGAGTGAAAAATTGCCACATGACAGAGGACTGCCATCACCAGAACGCTGTATTTGGAAAAATCATGGCCTTGCCAACACTTTGACTTTGGACTTTCAGCCTCCAAAGCTGTAAGCCAATAAATTGCTGTTGTTAAAGTAAACCCATTCTGTGGGATTTGTCATAGCAGCCCTGGCAAACTAAGACAGGATACCATGCTGTTAAAGTAGGAGTTAGTACTCTATGAAATACTGGAGCCTATACAAAATTAATACAAATGAATCTGATATGTTTTGGAAGAATTTAGTATTAAATAACTATCTTCTTAACAACAATCAACTTATTAAAGATTAAATACAACTCATAAGTCCACCCAGGCCTGATGAGTGTTTCAGTTATAGTACACACAGACTGGGAAACGTACAAAAAGAGGATGATCACAGCCATGCACTGAGACACACTCAAAGACTCCTGCCAAGACAACAGTCCACCACTCAGACACAAAAACCCACCCAGATATATACACAGAACCCTGCAGAAAGACCGATAAAATCACACAAACCATGCCCCTGTGACATGCAGGTTGCGGTCTACACACAAACTCAAAAACAAATCCTGAGAGATGATGGCCCCCTGAGACTCCAACAGATGTGCCCTGAGGCACACACAGCCTGGACCCCCGTCAACCCTCCCCAGCTTACTCTCCCTGCTTAAACTTAACCGTCATCTGATACACTGTATATTTTCTTTCTAGTCTTGTTTCTTGTCTTCTACAATGTTAACTTCAAGGGGACAAATTCGTTCACTGCAGCACCTAAGAGAAGGCCTGTTACACAAGAGGAGATGAGCACTTTTTGAATAACTGGGTTCTAACTCTTACAACACATATTCTCTGAGGTTTTACACAAACCTCATCCTAGGCCAAAATCCACTTCTTCAGTGAATTTTCCTCTCGCCCATCCCCAGTGTGACAGAAGGGTGTCTCCCGGCTGCCAAACAAAATTCCTCAAAGGAGGGTACTCGCGCTGTCCTGACAGGGCGACTTCATACCTTCTGAGCCCATATACCACTAAAAGCCCCGCTCCACAAGAACCACAAAAGGAAAGCCGGAAGTGACAATCGGGGCCCAAATGGCTGGCATTATGATGTTCCAGCTCCTCACGCTGGTATAGAATTCTTACAGAAACGCACCCCTCACTATTTGACCCTTTGACACTTGGCTTTCAGGGGGGCAGCAGTGGTATCCATCGTCTCCTCAGCCACTACGTCCCCTCCTGCGGTCCCCTCGGTAACCATCACTTTCACTAATGGATCCTCACCCGTCCATGACCCCCAACATCGACCCAAAACCTTCGCTTTCTCACCGAGAGACCCTGAGCGCCTCTGGTATTGGGACGGCGGGCGGACCGCCAGAGTCCTGACCGCAGAGAAACCACTTCCGGCGCTCAAGGAAGGACGTAAAAGCGACGCCAGGGTGGGCGGGGCCGTGACCGGCATCATTTCCGCTCTGCCCCTTCAGCGAAGATCCAGCCGGGTCTCCACCTCCTGAGCCTGCACACGGCACCAAAGGCCGGAACCCGACTTAGAGGTGGGTCGCATTGCATGCCGGGAGTCATCTGACCCGCTGGGCTTCCGGCCTTGGAAGAGCCTTCTGCTGAGCTCGCCATTCCTACAGGGAGCGCGCCGGAGCTCCGCGTGGTGGGCCGAGTCCCCGGGAGAAGAGGGCACCTGCGGCAGCTAGGAGGCTCTGAAAAGCCGCCCTGGAGCAGTAAAGATGAGGCAGGCGCTGAGGTGGAGAGGCCTCTGCCTGGTCAGCGCATGTGCAGATGAAGACTGCAGGCCTGAGTGTGGGAGCATCGGCGCAGTTGAATGGGGACTATAGGCAGGAATCCGCGTGGGTGCCGCCTATGGGCAGGCCATGGCAGGGATTCCCTTTGTGACGTCATAGGTTGTAAGACTTTGTGATTGTACTGGTGGATGCTGAGCTGATGTTCTGCGGCAGTGGGGTATCCCCAGGACATAGGCCCGCCCTCATACTGCTTCCTCTGCCCTCCCATCTCACAGCCACCTGGGGTTACCGCAGAGAAATTTTCTGAAGAATGTAATCGTGTGGATTCATAAGGACGTTTCCTATCAAGCATAGACCTGGCTTGTGATGGAAACCCTCCAGCTGGAAATGGCTTCAAAGCAGGCCCTGGAAAAACATGAGGCTGATGCCTGACAATGTTGAATTTTACCTGAGTTCTGTGGTCCTGGAAAATAACACTGACCAAGACTGGAGAACAGTATGGGTACATCTTTATATTTCTGAATGACACTATTACCAAGAAACGTGACGTAAAGTCTTAGTATTTCATAACAAGTCTTCTCACTTGTCTTGAGATACGTGTGAGATGAGGGCAAGTGTGGCCATAGAGAAGGTTTCCTAACTTAAGACTAGGTTTCAAGAAAAGCTTTCTGGGGCACAAGTCCTTCCCCAGTTCTTCAAATCCTCCTATACCTTAGGGTTCCCGAGGCAGTGGAAACAATTTATATTCCTTATGCAGAAATCAAGAGGGTTTAAGTTTTCTCTTAGCACTTGAAAGCGTGTTAATTGTGTTTTCTACTAATTATTTTTAAATATACAGACATACTGTTTTAAATAATTATGCAACTTCACAAATGTATGATTTTACACCACAATGAAAGTAGAACACACTCTGTCACACCAAAAGAACACTCTTCTGGAGTCAATTTGTACTAAGCCCAACCACTCTAAACAGATTTTTAAGTACCTATGCCATTCCTTTTAAAGAATGTCGTATTAATGAAACACCATGCAGACGTGTGAGTCCTCTTTGCAAAATTTGATGACATATTTGTAAATATGCATAATTACACAGCCCTCCCAGTTATGCTGAGTTTTAAATTTTTATCAGTGCCAAGTACAAGCACACAAGTCTTTAGGAATCTATATGACTACATTCTTCAGAAAATTTCTCTGCCTTCAAAACAGGCAACCCATTATTATTATGACTTACATGAATTTAGGAAATGCTCTGTGCTCTCTGGCTTAACTTTATTTATATGATAGGAGGAATGACTGGGGAAGGGAAGGATGAAATGAGATGCTAACAATAATGAAAGTATATCTGTCTGCACATTGCTCTGAAAATAAAAGTTATCATTGGAAAAATGGCCGAAGATTGGCTTTCATTTACTCTATAATAAAATATGAAACCGTTACTTTTTTTTCCTCTCTTTTCTTGACATGTGTTGAAATCTAAGCCTGTGAATGACACCTGTGAATAGCAAGAAGGGATTTGGGGGATTTGTGTATGATTAGGACAAAAAGTTTCAATAGAAACAAACTTTCTCAATATGATAAAGTGCATATAAAAAACCCACAACTAATGTTGTACTCAGTGGTGAAAGACTGAAAGCTTTCCCACTGAGATTGGGAACAAGACAAGGATGCCCACTGTCACAACTGTTGATCAATATTGTGCTAGAAGTTCTAGCTAGAGCAATTAAGCAAGCAAAAGAAATAAAAGGCAACCAAATTGTAAAGGAATAAGGAAAAATTTGCTATTTGCTGATATGATCCTATATCTAGAAAATTCCAAACAACTACCATAAAGCTACTAGAACTAAGAGACTCTAGCAGAGTGGCAGGATACAAAATTAATATGCAAAAATCAGCTGTTTTTCTGTACACTAATGAGAAAACTAAGGAGGAAATCAGGAAAAAAAATCACATTTACAATAGCGACTAAAAGAATCAAATACTTAGGCATAAACTTAACCAAGGATATAAAGGAACTATATTCAGAAAACTAGGAAACATTGCCAAAAGAAACCAAAAAAGACCTAATAAATGGAAGTACATTCCATATTCATGGACTAAAATGAAAAGCTCAGATCAGATGGCTTCACTGGTGAATTCTACCAATCATTTAAAGATCTAATACCAGTCTTGCTCAAATTCTTCCAAAAAAAAAAAAAAAAAAAAAGAGCAGGAGGGAATACTACTGAACATCATTCCATGAAGCCAAAAGTATCCTAATACCAAAGCCAAATAAAGATACTACAGAAACACCACCACCACCACACACAAACACAAAACAGACGACTTCCAGGAAGATGGCATTGGAGTAGTTAGGCAAGGCTCAACTCTCACAAAAACAATGGAGGAAGGGCAAAAAGCTACCCAAGGAGCTGCTTTGGGGAGCTGCAGCCCAGGAGAGTGCTACACATCATCCAGGAGGAAGAGGGACAGAGAGACAAAGAGGCCAAATGAAAACTGTGAGCTACTTGCCCTTGTGGCTCGGCATGGCACATACCCCACCCTCAAGGCAGAATAACCTTGGTAAAACCCCTGGCTCAACTGTAGTAAACTGAGTGGGAAGAGAAGGTCCTTCTCGCTGGGAGAAAGAGGGGCCTGGCAGAGGGCTGACAGCAGCTTCTCTCCAGTGAGTTTGGCCAGCTGAACCTTCTTTAAATCTCAAAAAAGACCCCACCCAGGACTGAAGCAGCCCCAGAGAGGAGGGGGAAATCTGATCAGGCAGGCTGTTACACTCAACAGCCCTGAGAGAGAAAGGAATAGGCCAGTGAAGGTGCAGGCGGACAGGTGCCTAAACCAGCCCAGGAGAGAAGGAAGCCAGCAGAGATAGCCAGCAAACTGGTAGAAGCTCAAATTGCCTGAGGGAAAAAAGGGCATGGAGAGCCAGATAAGCTTTCAGAAGCCTACCTAAACTTTGGAGTGGGTGTAGTTCAGTGGAAGAATGCTTACCTTACATATACTGGGTCCCTGGTTTAATTCGCAGTACCTCCTAACAGAAGGGATCCAGAGAGTGATCTAGTGAGTTGTTGGGCATCTAGCTGGCACCTTATGACAGGGAACTTATGGACTGAGATTTTTTTTGTTTTAGGTTTTTCTGTTACTTTATATTATTTATTTTTATTCTTTACTTTTTTCTCTAAAACCAGGTACCTTACCTGTGGAGGGCACCCTGCAGGGTAATTGATTGATGAGCACTGGCATCCTGAGATGGTTCTTAGGGGCCTAAAAGGGAAGCCTGTTTTCCCTTTTTTTTTGCCTCTATTTTTGTTTCCTTTTTTTTTTTTTTCCTTATCTTCCCCCTTAGTTTCATTTCTTTCAGTTTCACCTCCTCTGTTGCTTTTCTTTCATTCCACCTTCTCATATTTGGTCTTCATTCCCGCCCCCCCCTTCTCATTTTTCTGTTCTTTTTATTCTATTTTTCCTTGTTTCATTTTTTTATTCCACCTTTTATTCTTATTCCTTTGTAATTTTAATTATTTTTCACTCTTGTTACTTATTTTTTCATGGCTCTTTTATAAAAATAGGAGAGGGAGGGTAAGAAGAGAGTGTAGAAAGAAGATTAATAGTAAGGATAGCTAAAAATGTAAAAAGAGAAATAGAAACAAAATATGACAAATATAAACCTAAAGAAAAAATGGCTAATATAAGTACTGCCTTCACAGTAATAACACTGAATCTTAATGGATTAAAGTCTCCAATCAAAAGATGCAAATTGGCAGAATGGATAAGGAACATGACCCATCTATATGCTGTTTACAAGAAACACACCTAGACCCAGGGACACAAGGTTGCAAGTGAATGGTTGGAAAACGATTTTACATGCAAACAATAACGAAAAAAAAAAAAAAAAGGATGGGAGTAGCTATAGTAATATCACACAAAATAGACTTTTAAAAAAATGCCCTCCCCTCATTGTTTGTGCTTGCTGTCTGCTCTCTGTGTCCAATCACTGTGTGCTATGTCTGCTCATCTTCTCTTTAAGAGGCATGGGGAACTGAACCTGGGATCTCCCACGTGGGAGATGCTCAATCACGTGAGCCCTCTGTTCCCTGCTTTGTTGTCTCTCATTGTGTTTCTTCTTTATGTGTCCTTTGTTGCATCATCTTGTTGCATCAGCTCACTGTGCCAACCCGTCATGCCAGCTCACTGTCTTGCTCATCTTCTTCAGGAGGCACCAGGAACTAAACCCAGGGCTTCCCATGTGGTAGGCGGGAGCCCAATGGCTTGAGCCACTTCTACTTCCCAAAATAGACTTTAAATGCAAAACTATTGTAAGAGACAAAGAAGGACACTATATATTAATAAAAAGGGTAATCTATCAAGAAGAAAGAACAGTCATGAACATTTAGGCACCTAGCCAGGGTGCCCAAAATACATAAGGCAAACATTAAATAGACTAAGGGGAGAAATAGATGCCTCTACAATTATGGTGGGGTACTTAATACACCATGATCACAATGAGACCAAACATCTCAACAGATGGTCAATAAAGAACAGAGACCTTGAATAATACATTGGATCTAGATCCAATAAACATATTCAGAACATTACACCCAAATACAGCAGGATATACATTCTTTTTGAGAGCACATCAATCATTCTTTAGGACAGGCCACACACTAAGTCACACAACAACTCTCAATGAATTCAGAAAGATTTAAATTACGTAAAGTAATTTCTCTGACCACAATGGAAAGAAGCTGGAAATTAAAAAGGGGCAGAGAACAAGAATAGGCACAAAGATGTGGAAGTTAAACAACACATTCTTAGACAATCAGTGAGTCAAGGAGGAAATTGCAAAAGAATCAGTAACTACCTTGAAATGAATGCAAATGAGAACACAACAAAACAAAACCGAGGAGATGCAGCAAAAGCAATGCTGAGAGGGAAATTTATAGCCATATATGCCCATATTTAAAAGGTGGACAGAGCTAAAATCAAAGACCTAACTGCACACCTGGAGGAACTAGAAAAAGAACAACAAACTAATCCCAAAGCAAGCAGAAAGAGGGAAATAAAGATTAGAGGAGAGCTAAATGAAATTGAGAAAAAAAGACTAGAAAAAATAATACCGAAAGCTGATTCTTTCAGAAGATTAATAAAATTGACAAACCCTTAGCTAGACTAACAAAGAAAAAAAGAGAGAAGGTGCAAATATATAAAATTAAAAATGGGGAAGGGGATATAACAACTGATCCCACAAAAATTGGGTATCATAAGAGGATACTTTGGAAAACTGTAGGCCAACAGGATATATAACTTAGATGAAATGGACAAATTTCAAAAAACACATAAGCAGCCTACACTGACAAAAGAAGAAATTGATGAACTCAGCAGACCAATCACAAGTAACAAGATTGAATTAGTCATGAAAACTAAGAAGAACACAGGACCAGGTGGCTTCATAGATTAATTCAACCAATCATTCTGGAAAGAACTAATACCAATCCTGCTTAAACTCTTCCAAAAAAAAAAAAAAAAAAAAAGTAGAGGGAACATTGCCTAGCTTGTTCTATCACACCAACAACACCCTAACATCAAAGCCACATAAAGATGACACAAGGAAAGAAAACTACAGACCAATCTCTCTAATGAAACTGGATGCTAAAATCCTCAACAACATACTTGGTAATCATATTTGAAAATGCATCAAATGAATTATACTCCATTGTAAAGCTGGTTTCATGCCTGGTATGCAAGGATGGCTCAATATAAGAAAATCTATGACAGACTGAAAAAAAAAATCACATGATGATTTCTACTGATGCAGAAAAAGCACTGGAAAACTACAGCATCCTTTCTTGATAAAAACACTTCAAAGATAGGAATAGAAGGAAACTTCCTCAACATGATAAAGGGTATATATGAAAAACCCACAACTAACATATTCAACAGTGAAATGCTGAAGGCTTTCCCTCTAAAATCTGGAAAAAGACATGGATGCCCATCATCACTGCTTTTAACACTGTATTAGAAGTACTTGACCAGGCACTTAGGCAAGAAAAAGATATAAAAGGCATCCAAATTGGAAAGGAAAAAGTAAAAATTTCACTATCTGCAGATGATATGATCCTGTGTACAGAAACCCCCAAAAAATCTACAACAAAGCTTCTAGACCTGATAAATGAGTTCAATAAAGTGGCAGGATATAAGATCAAAATGCAAAAATCAGTACCATTTCTATAGATCAATAATGAGCAACCTGAGGAGAAAATCAAGAAAAAAATTCCATTTACAATAGCAACTAAAAGAATAAAATTATCTAGGAATAAACTTAACTAAAGATGTAAAAGACTTATACACAAAAACCTACATAGCATTGTTACAGGAAATCAAAGAAAACAAGTAAATGGAAGAATATTCCACGTTCATGGATTGGAAGATCAAACATCATTAAAATGTCCTATGCAAATTGATTTACAGATTTAACACAATCCCAATAAAAATTACAACATATTTTTACTTAGTTAGAAAAGCTAATTGAGAAATTCATTTGGAAGGGCAAGGGGCCCCAAATAGCCAAAGACATATTGAAAAAGAAAAAGGAAATTGGAGGAATCATGCTACCTGACTTTAAAGCATACTACAAAGCTACAGTGGTCAAAACTACATGGTTTTGGCACAAGGATAAACATACTGACCAATGGAACCAAATTGAGAGTTCTGATATAGAACCTCACATATATGGTCAACTGATATTTAGCAAGGCCACCAAGTCCACTCAAGTGGGACAGAATGACCTCTTCAACAAATGGTGCTGGGAAAACTAGATATCCATATCAAAAAGAGAGGATCACCATCTCACATCCTACACAAAAATTAACTCAAGATGGGTCAAAGATCTAAATAGAAGAGCCAAGTACATTAAGCCCCTAGAAGATAATGTAGGGAAGCATCTATGAGATTGTAATAGGAAATGGTTTCATAAACTTTACACCCAAAGTGTGAGCAATCAAAGAAAAAAATACATAAATGGGACCTCCTCAAAATTAAAAAGCTTTTGGTCTTCAAAGGAGTTTGTCAAAAAACTGAAAAGGCAGCCTACTCAATGGGAGAAAATATTTGGTAACCATTTATCTGATAAGGGCCTAATATCCAGCATATATAAAGAAATTCTACATCTCAAAAATAAAAGACAGGGAAGCAGACTTGGCCCAGTGGTTAGGGCATCCGTCTACCACATGGGAGGTCTGCGGTTCAAACCCCAGGCTTCCTTGACCCGTGTGAAGCTGGCCCATGGGCAGTGCTGATGCGTGCACGGAGTGCTGTGCCACACAGGGGTGTCCCCCCTGTAGGGGAGCCCCACACACAAGGAGTGCACCCCATAAGGAGAGCCGCCCAGCACGAAAGAAAGTACAGCCTGTCCAAGAATGGTACCGCACACACAGAGAGCTGACCCAGCAAGATCACGCAACAAGAAAGAGACACAGATTCCCATGCCGCTGACAACAACAGAAGTGGACAAGAACACGCAGCAAATGGACAGAGAGAACAGACAACTGGGGGTGGGGTGGGAGGAGAGAAATAAATAAAATAAATCTTAAAAAAAAAAAGACAAGGCACTTTAAAAATGGGCAAGAGATTTAAATACACTTTTCCAAAAATGAAATACAAATGACTAAAAGCACATGAAAAGATGCTCATCACTAGCTATAAGGGAAATGCAAATCAAAACTATAATGAGATATCATCTTACACCTATTAAACTGTTAACTATTTTTAAAAAACCGAGAACTACAAGTGTTGGAGAAGATGTGGAGGAAAGGAAACCCTCATCCACTGCTGATGGGAATGTAGAATGGTGCAGCCACAGTGGAGGATGGTTTGGCAGTTCCTCAGGAAGCTAATCATAGAACTGCCATATGATCCAGCAACCCCATTGCTGGGTATATACCCAGAAGAATTGAAAACGGGGACATGAACAGATATATGCACACACCAATGTTCATAGCAGCATTATTCACTATTACCAAAAGTTGGAAGCAAACTAAGTGTCCATCAGTAGATGAATGGATATGCAAATTGTGGTATATATATATATATATACAATGGAATATTATTCAGCTGCAAGAAGGAATGAAGTATGGACACATGAAACAACATGGATGAATCTTGAAAACCTTATGTTGAGTGAAGTAAGCCAGTCACTAAAGGACAAGTATTACTGACCTTACTAATATGACTTAAGCAAATTGAGCAGACTCAGAGAGTCTGGAATATAGGTTATCAGGAGACAGAAATGGAGTAGAGTGTGGTAAGCCAATGTTCAGTATGGGAAAATCCTATTATAAGGTGGAAGGAGGTGGTTGGGCAGTGGATGGGGGCAACAGAGGTACGGGGATGGGAGTGGGGTCAAAGGTGCTAGAATATGAGGGTGAGTAGGGTGGGATGGGTTGTAATATCCATGTAACTGGGGGAGGAAGGCTGAAGGAACAGTTGAACTTTGGGGACTTGTAGGTCTGTGGTTAAAACTACAATGGCTGGAATATTCTTCTAGCAAATGTGGGAGGAAGAATTATTGGTGCAGGGCATTGGGGATGAAGGAATATGGGGGAAAGAGTGCACTGCAGTAGGCCTCTATGGAATATAAAAGTGTTCATCTTGTCAAAGGGTGTTATCTCAGTGGGTGAAGACCTATACAACAAACAAGAAAATATTAAACTCCCATCCTGGGGAGTCCTGCTGGGTTCTCAAATAGAGAATCAAGAGTCCCTTGAGAATGTAGGCAATACTTAACAAAAAGATGGACCACAGGGGAGCAGAGGTGGCTTAAGTGGTTGGGCAGCTCCATCCCACATGGAGGTTTGGGGTTTGGTTCCCAGTGCCTCCGAAAAAGATGAGCAGACACAGAGAGCACACAATAAACAGACACAGAGAGCAGACAGTGAGTGCAAAAAGGGGGTTGAAAGAAATGCCCGCAGTACTAATGCCTGTAACTATGAACCTTATTTTTCAAAAATTGAAATCTAGTGGTTACCATGGGTTCTGAGGGGAAGGGAAAGAACAGATGGAGAATGGAGCATTTTAGGGCATTGGAACTGTTCTACATGATCTTGCAATGATGGATACAGGCCATTATGCATTTTGTTAGAACTTTACAATAAAAGTACATGGTACAGAATGTTAACCACAATATAAACCACAGGCCATGGTTAGTGGCAGTACTTCAATATTGTACAATTGCAACAAATGTACCAAATTTTAATAAGATGTTATTAATAGGGGAAAATGTGAGGGGGGAATGGTGAGGTATATAGGAATTTTCTATATTTTCTGTGTGACTTTTCCACTAACTAAAGCTTCTCTGGAAATAGAGGGAAAAAATAAACACTGGGACAACATACAGAAGAAATTGTCACTATAAATAAAAGATAGCAGATTTTACGGGAATGAAAGACAAGGCAAAAAATTTTAAAATTCATTTTTAATATATTTCAAAATTTATTTTTATTTATTCTTTTGTTTTGGGGAGGTTTTGGATTTCAGAAGAGTCACAACTGTCAGGGGAGGATCACTGGTCCAGGGTATCAGTGGTGGGAGTGTGTGTGGGGGGAAGGGTGAACCTGGGGCATGGTTTTATGGAATATGAATGTGTTCAAGTGGTCATGGATATTGTCTTGGTGGGTGAAGACCCACACAAAACAAAAAGAATATTGAACTCTCATCTTGGGAATTTCTACTACAATCTCTAGTAAAGTGGCAAGAAACCCAAGTACATGGGTAGTGCCTAGTGAAGGACAGACCAATACACCAGGCCTTTGATACTAATGGTTGTACTTAAGAACCTTGTTCTTGTGCAATTGAAACAGCCTAGTATTATACATCGCGTAAGAGTTACCTCCTGAAAGCCTCTTTGTTGTTCTAATGTGGCCTCTCTCTAAGCCAAACTCAGCAATATAAACTCACTATCTTCCCCTGCTGGCATGGGACATAACTTCTAGGGATAAGCCTTCCTGGCACTGGGAGATTATTACCAAGTGCCAAGTAGTGATGCACTTGGAAAAATACCTTCACCAAAAGGGGGAAATAGTAAATAGAAGTGAGTTTTTACAGTTAAGAGATTTTGAAGTGAGTCAGGAGGTCACGCCAGAGGTTACACTTAGACACGTCGCAGAAGGATCTGACTGACTGCTGCAGTAAACAGAGCCTCAAGCAGGGGCACTCCTAAGGGCTCTAGAGACATCTGGACTCTATAGACAAGGGAGACAAAGCTAACCCCAGGAATATGGCACCCTGTCAGTGGGTCTTACCTTGGAATATATTACCTATCCAAACCCCTCCCCTGCCATGTATCAGAGTTGGACTCATAATTTTCCTACACATGGTTCTTATGCTCCTTTTATTTGAAGCTATAATTAGCACTATACCTGCTATATCTTCCAGATGTTCATATGCCAGTCAAACCCTGAATCTCAGCAGAATTGCAGCCAACACCTACCCTCCAATTCATCGGACTTACCCAGGAGAGATAAAGGATGACGATGTACCATGTCCATCCCCCCAAAGCAGAGTATCTATAACTGCAACCAAGACAGTTCTACTTATCTGACCCATGGGATTTAAGTCTCCTCTCAATTGGAAGCAAAGTGGGCATCACCACCCCAAAATCCCCAAAACTGAGGAATGAATAAACATAAGAGGGGAATGCAACTATGGGCTAAAGTAGACTTATTATTCTAGTAATGGAAGAACTTGTAACATTGATATAAAGGCAGTGGTCACTAGAGGTTTTAAGGGAGGGAAAGGGAAGAATAGGTGGAACATGGAGCATTTTTGGGACACAGGAATTGTTCTACATGACATTGCAATGATGGATACAGGCCATTATATGTTTTGTCAAAACCTATAAAATTGTGTGGTGCAAAGTGTAAACCATAATATAAACTATATACCACGGTTAGTATCAATAATTCAATATGTGTTCATCAGTTGTAACAAATGTACCACACAAATGAAAGATGTTAATGGGAAAAAGTGTGGGAGGGGGAAAGGGTGAAGTATATGAGAATTCCCTATATTTTTAATGTAACATTTATGTAATCTAAAGCTTCTTTAAAACTAAGAAATAAAAAAATAAAATTACAGACCAACTTCTCTAATGAATATAGATGTAAAAACCCTCAAGAAAATACTCACTAACCAGATCCAAAACCAAATTAGAAGAATTATACACCATGACAAAGTGGGTTTTATACTAGGTATGCAAGGGTGGTTCAATATTAGAAAATCAGTGTAATATGCCACATTAATAAATTGAAGAATAGGACATGACCAGATATTTGCACACTGATGTTCACAGCAGTATTATTCACAATTGCTAAAAGATGGAAATACAAGTGTCCATCAAATGATAAGTGGATAAACAAAATTCAGTATATAGATATGATGGAATACTATTGAGCTGTAAGAAGAAATGATCTTGGGGTGCATATGACAACATGGATGAACCTTGAGGACATTATATTGAGTGAAATAAGTCAGACACAAAAGGACAATATTGTTTGGTCTCACTGATATGAACTAAATACAATGGGTAGACTCATGGAGTTAAACTAGAGTATAGGTTAGTAGGAGACAGGGTGTGGGTTGAGAAGGGGAAACTATGTTGAATTTTTATAGAATGTTTATTAAGGTTGACTAAATATGTGAAAATGATAGAGTTGATGGTAACATTATAATGAGTAAAAAACTGATAATTTATAAATGTGATTTTGGCTGAAAGGGGTAGTCTAGGGAGATCAGTGTTACTTGAAAGACAGCTAGAAAGAATCTAGGGACTGTATAGTACAGTGATTTCAATGGTAGAAGGACTGTAGTTAATAATACAAATACAAGAATGTCCCTCTAGTACAAGGTGTTACAATATGGTGATGCATGTGGAAAATACAACTAATGTAACTTATAGACTATAGTTAACAGTAATACTATAATAATTTTGTAGTATAGGCCAAAAAGATATATCAATGCTAAAGGTATAAAAAAAAAGTATGGGATTTAGTTTTATGAGACACGAATATGATCTTTTTTTTTTTCATTAAGATGACCTGTCATGTCATTTGGCCAATCTGTGCTCATTTGTCTTTCAGAACACTGGAGAAAGAGCTGATAGGATAAATGTTCCTGGACAGGATTTTTTAAAGGTGATGCTTCCATAAATTGTTGAGTGGACTTTTGTTATTTTACTTTTTGAAGTTGATATAAAGTTTACTTTTTTATGGACTTGCATACATATTATTCTGCTTGTAAGAAACCCCCACGATGAACTAAACCTATGCAAGCTTTCTTTAAACTGGCAGGAAGGCTATGCTTCTCTGGGATACAAATTGTGTCAGCCTGTCATTGCAGCAAAACCATAATGACAAATGTATAAGGCAATTCAAAATTCTTTTACAGGACATTAAACATATTCACAACTACATCCTGTGTCCCAAATCAGTGGGAATCCTCATTTCCCAGATACCCATGCCCAAATTCATGATCACGTATCACTTGCCTTAAACTTGTAACCACTGCAAAAATCAAGTTTAACCATGGCTGTCTATGCCTTTGATGGGAAATCATTACTTTTAACTTCACAATGCACTGAATATCCCTCCCCACTACTTACAAACACAACCGAATGGTTCCTGGAACCGTGTTTATTAAGACATATTGATGTTGTAAAATAAATGATGACTTTGCTCACTGAGGAAAGGAAGCCTTCTATCCTCTGAAACCAGAACCTAGAGTACATTATTTCATGGCAAGTTGTGTACCTTTTGAGTCAAGGATGCTCAAAAACTAGCATCAAGTAAGGAATATGATTTCTGAGCAAGAAAGGTTTTATTTGAATAGTGACCCTGACTCTGTCCCTTGCTAGGATTGTGTTCTCTGGCAATTTACTTAAACATATAGGCCTCAGTTTTCTTTACCTGATATGAGGAAAGTGGTGATTCTCACATGAAAAGACAGGGTCAAATCATTCACCCCGTAACATAAAACCCATGTGGTTTTATTTGGTTGCAACACTGCAGTTGTCACAGAGGAAGCAAGAACACATAGCCACTAGCAGTATTAACAAAACATAATGTTTACTATACAAATTGGACTGTATACAATTACAGTGTAGGAGAAGAGTCAGATACTCAGGAAATATTCCCAACCATAACAGTTAAAATCAGTGCCATGATGGATACATTAGGGCTTCTGAACTTTGGATTTATCAAAGATGATGTGGAGTTTGTGGAGATATCTCTGGAAACCTATAGCTCTGAGAAAATACAAGTCAAGTAGATGGTGTTGGGTTTTGAGGATGCTCTTCATTGGCAGAGTCAAGAATCAGGAAAATGAGCTGGAAGCTGGCATCTACAATGTGCCTACACACCTGTCTTGTCTCCTTGTATAGTGGCTCCAAAACCTGAGTAATGGCCTTCCAAATCTTATTCAATTTTGGGCATTAGTGAATTCTAACATGAAAGGGAACTGAATTCTGGAAAATATACTTTGCTACATTAACCATTTTGATATAATATCATCCAAGAGATCCATATTCAACTCTATAGATTTTATTGTCGTATCACAGTTCTCACCTAATCAAACAGTTATCATTCAAATCCCACCCAGAAGCAAGGACAAAGGCAAAAGGGCAAAAGGTGGAAACAATTCACATGATAGTATACTTTATGGATAAACTTTTTACACTTATACCTCCATGTTGATTATTTATTAGCATTGAAGTAGAATAAGGCTCTTCTAGGAAAAAAAAAAAGGAAAAAAATAGCTTTAATCAAGTAAGGAAGAAGAATGGACTATATAATTGGCAAATGATGTGCAGTACCTACTACACGACGCTGGTAAGAAAATCTCAACAAATTAATGTAAATTTTCCAATTGCCCTTTATTTACAGAGCAGTTAAAAATGATTTAGAAATTAAATCTATTTTGCATATTAAAAATACACTTCAAATTTACCAATGGATCCAACAGATTACTTAAATTATAACATTTTTAAATTTTGATTTTTGATTACTTAAGTTATAAAAATAAACTCTACCCATTAAAACATTTCTGGCATTGGTAAAAGATTACTTAGAAAATTATTTGTCACCTCAACGTTCTATGTCCAAAACTAAGAACTGGAAATTCCTAGCCCAGGAATCCATTTTAAAAATGAGATACTATGTCAAGACAATGTCACTTATGAATTTCATAAGATTTCTGTCATGGTTTGAACTTTCTGAACCAATACGAATTCATCACCATCAAGTACTCCCACATCACTTTTATTTACAGAGCTTTCCTCTGAGGGAGTTCCTTGATGTTCTCAGAATGAGAATTAAAGGTTTTCTTCCTTTTGAACATTTATAGAGTTTCTATCAGGAATGCATCCTCAGATGCTTCTGTAAAGATGAAGGCCACTTGAAGGTTTTCCCACATTGGTTGCATTCATAGGGTTTCTCTCCACTGTGTGTTCTCACATGTTTCAACAAGGATGAGGACCAACTGAAGGCTTTCCCACATTTTTCACATTTATACAGTTTCTCCCCAGTGTGTATTCTCACATGTCCCCGAAAGGATGCAAGCCAACAAAAGGCTTTCCCACAATACTTACATACATACGGTTTCTCTCCCGTGTGAGTCCTTTCATGATTTCTAAATGAACTAGGACAACTGAAGGCCTTCCCACATTGTTTACATTCATAAGGTTTCTCTCCAGTGTGCATTCTCAAGTGTCCTTGAAAGTATGCAAGCCAACGGAAAGCCTTCCCACAGTACTTACATGCATAAGGCTTCTCTCCACTGTGAGTCCTTTCGTGTCTTCGAACGGAACTGGGACAACTGAAGGCTTTACCACATTGTTTGCAATTATAGGGTTTTTCTCCAGTGTGCGTTATCATGTGTCTCCTAAAGGCTGACAGGCAAATAAAGTATTTCCCACATTGCTTACATTCATATGGTTTTTCTCCAGTGTGAATTCTCTCATGTATTCGAAAGGACTGAGGATAACTGAAGGCCTTCCCACATTTTTTACATTCATAGGGTTTCTCTCCAGTGTGAGTCCTCTCATGCCTTCGAATGGAGGTGGGACAACTGAAGACTTTACCACACTGTTTACATTCATAGGGTTTCTCTCCATTGTGCATTCTCACATGTCCTTGAAAAGATTCAAGCCAACTAAAAGTTTTCCCACAACACTTACATTCATAGGGTTTCTCTCCTGTGTGAGTTCTTTCATGTCTTTGTAATGAACTGGGACAACTGAAGGCTTTCCCACATTTTTTACATTCGTGAAGTTTCTCTCCAGTGTGCATTCTCACATGTCTTTGGAAGGATTCGAGCCAACTGAAGGCTTTCCCACAATACTTACATTCATAAGGTTTCTCTCCAGTGTGGGTTCGTTCATGTCGTCGAAAGGAATGGGAATAGCTGAAGGCTTTCCCACATTGCTTACATTCATATGGTTTCTCACCAGTGTGAATCCTTTCATGTCTTCGAAAGGAAGTGGAACAAATAAAGGCTTTAGCACATTGTTTACATTCATATGGTTTCTCTCCAGTGTGTTTCATCATGTGTCTTCCTAAGGATGAGGGGTAAATACAGTTTTTACCACATTTCTTACATTTATATGGCTTCTCTCCACTGTGGTTTCTCCTACATCTTGTAAGACCGGAGAACTCACTGAAGACTTTTGCATACTGCTTGCATTCATAGGTTTTATAAACAGTGTGAGTCCTTATATGTCGAGTGAACCAATAGCAATGAGTAAAGATTTTTCCACAAAATTTACAGAAAAGGGATTTCTTTCTGCTGTGAGTTTTCATACACATTCTCAGGTAGGAGGGTGAAGTGTAGGTCTGCCCACGTTTCTGGTATTCATGCGATCTGTGTCCGGTATGAGATCTGATATGCCACTTAAGTAATGTATGATGCACGAAGACTTTTCCACACTCACTGCATTCATACGGACATACTCCAGGGGTTTTCTTGTACAGATTAAGGTTTGGAATCTGGCTGAAGGTTTCTCTACACTTATTACTTTTATTGCTTTCAAGGACTCTCTGCACCACCTGATTTCTGCTAAAAATGAGAAGTATATTACTAATGGCTTCCTTCGTAAAGACTTAATATTTATTTCATTGAAATTTTAGGCTTTCTGTCATATGTCTGAATTATCAGAAAGTTTAATAAACAGAATACTCTAGAAGAAGGCATGACAATAGCCATTAGGTATTTTTAATACATGGTGTTTCCTAAAATTGTTTCCAATTGAATTGTTATATATATGTCAATTTAAGACATTTTTGGTGAAAATTCTAGAATAAATTTGAAGTTAGGATTATGTACTTTCTTTGTACAATTTCATGATAAAACAAGATTCTTTTTGAATATTGCTTTTTCTTTGCATGCAACTCACCTCAGGTGTTTCTCTTGGTTTTTGTGCTGATACCCATTGTTACTGTCTTTCCAACTTTTTCCTAAAGTGCATACCCAGGAATCATTTCTTGAGAACTTTGCTGTTATCTGTTCCCTGGACATGTTTTGCCCAAAATTACTCTCCTGGGAAAATGATTCATTGTCTTTAAAGTGAGTCTCACCATCTGAAACAAAACAAGTTAACAATCTTACACAGAAGGTACACATAAGAAGAGCAAAACTGAGGTGCTTAGTTGTTTCAGAACTTCATCAGTAACAGGCATAAGGGGTCAATATAATAAACAGTAAAACTATTGCAATGTTAAAATACATATACTTACATATATATACTTACATATATATATATATACACACACACACACACACACATACATGTATACCCTTTTATGTGCCCAAAATGATCCATACTCACTGATATTAAAGAGCTTCAAGTCTCTTAACTCAGACTTTAAAGAAACACTGAGTTTAAAACACCGATTTCACTATCAAGGAAGAATTATTAGATTCTGGGTCCACGATGGCTGTGATTACATCTGTCTTATTTACCCATGTTGATAAGAAAGCAATACTTGTCCTCTAAATCACTAAGTGGAGGAATGGTGTCATCCTTACCTACTGACGAGAGGTTCCTGAAGGTTTCCAGCATCACCTCTCTGTAGAGGTTCCTCTGAGATGAATCCAGCAAAGCCCACTCTTCCAGGGTGAAATTCACAGCCACATCCTCAAAGGTCACTGAGTCCTAAAATGTCCCACATGTGTGCAGGAGGATGAGACTGGTAGAACATGGAATCAATATGCAATTCAATGAGCGTTCTTAGATGATTCCACAAACTCCTAACATTTATTCCACTACTTTGTCAGAACCATTACTTACTGTCCACACTACCTCATAGGTTTAACAGCACCGTGAACACAATGAACTTATCTCCCCATTGGTACTGTGATTTCTTCGAGTCACAGTGTTCTGTAACAGTAGGATCCAGAGCACTTTGGAGAATGAGAGAAATGCTACACGAATGGAATAAATATTTCTATCCTAAGACCATAAATTCCTTGGGAGAAAAGTCGTTCTTAATGACCAGATGACTCAGCACTACATGAAGCACAGGGTCAAACCTGGATGAGGTTTCAATGAATACTCACTAAAGAACAGGAGGTCTATGGAAATTCAATTTTCTAAGAGCACATTTTGTCCTGGTGTACTCCAGGGTCTTCAAAAGTAGATAGGGCTAACAGGCTGAGTGAAAATATTCTTTCAGTCCTCTGTTGGCAAAAGGAGCATGATAGCCCAGTCCCTCAGATTCATAGTAAACTCTGAGCTACAGGATTCCCCTAAGCCCTGGTCTCTGAAAAATACCTTCAACCCAGTGATGTCGACATGCAGGAGATGCAGAAAAGGCTACTATGCAGCAATTCAAATGCTAGAATTTACCTACTTGGTAGGGCAGCAGAATAGGAATCCTCCTCTTATTGCTTGGTGGGGATTGAATCATGTACCTCACAAAACACATATTCAAGTACTAATCCCTGGTCCAGTAAGTAGGAACCTATTTTTAAATAGTATCTTTGATGCGCTAAAGTAAGTCTTGGTGTGCATGAAAGCTCATTTGTAAAGGAGACCTTTGAGGATGTTGTTATGCTATTATAAGGCATGGCCAAACTGAACCAGGACAAGCTTTGATCTGGTACAGCTGAAATCGTTCTAGGCAAAGGAAATTGGACATGGAAGTAGAAGCCAAAGAGAGATCACCACATTACAGAGGATTGCCAGAAAGCTATCACCAGAACCAAATGACTTTGGAGAAAGCATAACCTTGCTGACACCTTGATTCTGAACTTGAAGCCTCCAAAACCATGAGCCAATAAACTTCTATTGTTAAAGCCAACCTATTCTGTCGTACTTATTGTAAGAGCCCTAAGACACTGCTGCAAGAGTTGAAATGAGCTGCCTGAATCAGCCCTAACTACTCTGTGTACAGCACAGCTGCCTCAAATTTCTACAACCTAGTGTACAGAAAAAAGTTAAGTTAGCAGGTCTAAAACTGCTTATCATTAGAAAGACCTGCCTGGAAAGCTGACCCTTCACTTGAGTCTCCTGAGATTGTGGGGGGGGGGGGGATCCTATAAACCTGACTGATAAGAAAATCTCAGTGTACCTACTAAAGTGTCTGTGCAAAAACATAGTATATGCTAAGCCCCTTCTTTCTATCTGAAACTATGAGTACATGCTAGGCAGAGAGTATAGCCAATACAAACTCTGAGCATCCAGTCTCTAATGATCTTCCCTGGTAGACAACATTGCACATGGGTTGTCACAACTCATTGGTGGGGGTTTAAAAAGCCAGTCCCACATCTCTTCAGTGAGAGAGAACTCAAAATTTGCAATTGGCTTCCTCTGGATTTTGCCTCACATGCTTTTTCCCTTTGTTATTATTTTCTGTGTACTTTTGCTGTTAACAAACTCAGTCATGAGTATAACTATACGCTCACTCCCGAGTTCTCCTAGTGAATCACTATACTTGGAGATGGGATTGAGGACCCACAACATGCCTGCTGGGGACACGTCACATTATGGGGATTTCATCTAAAAATTTTAAAGATCCATGAATTATACTGAGAATAGACAGATGAGAGGGGGCAGGTGTGGAAGTGTGGAGATATCTTAGGAGCTTAAAGCCATAACCAGGTGAAAAGAAGATGGGTCTGCCTGGGAATTTTCAATGACCTGCTGTGCATGGTCAGTATCCTAGCTATCATCTGAAGACCTAGAAAAATTCCCTGATGACTGAAGGTGAAACAAAAACAGAGTAAGAGGAGTCAAAGATGACTCAGATTTTCACACAAACTATAAAGATGGTACTTCCATCAGTGAGATGTAGAAAGTCAAATGGATTCAGTTCTTGGAGTGGGAATGAGAAATTCATGATGAGGTATATTGAAATGGAGGTGAACTGGATGGAACGTGGGGAAGTGTGGGCTATGGTGTGGAACACGGGACATGGGGTGCAGCGATGCCCGGATATGTACTCACCAGACACAATGGATGTGACATGATGATGGGGGAGAGTGTTGTTGGGGAGGGGGGCGTGGTGGGGTGGGGGCAGTGGGGGCGAATGGGGACCTCATTTTTTTTTAATGTAATATCTTTTTAAAAAATGAAAAGAAAAAAAAGGAGAAGGAGAAGGAAAACAAACGCTGTGTTCACAAACTGTGTGATAATTTCAGAAGAAACTCCTAAGTATTTTAGCAAAAAATAAAGAATAAATGGATTAAAAATAAATAAAAAAGAAATGGAGGTGGACAGAAGACTTGCAAGTGGCTACACACAGAATAACCATTGGCCCTAAAGGTAAAAATTAGAAAATATGCAAATGGCCACTTAGCAATAGAATTAATAAATGATAGTAGTATATTACTCTAAGCAAATACAAGAGAGGAATAAAAGTAAATGAACTATTACCCCATGGGAGAGTCTGAAGTAACTTTTATTTTTTCTGAATAACTTTGAATAAAGGAAATTGGACATGAAATAGTACAGTGTGATTCCATTTATATGCAATATGAGGCATGTAATATAAAACTTATTTATTTAAGGATGCATACACAGGTTTTGATAAAAACTATCAAGAACAAGGCAATCATCTTCAGGTAATTCAGGACATGGAACATGGTTACATCTGGAAAGTAAGGGGGTCTGTCATTAGGATTGATTATGGTAGGATATCAGGTGTGAAACCTTGTTCTGTATCTAGGGACTTCATTTCACAAATGTTTATTTTTTAAATGATTTCCAGGAACTATACATGTCATGCATTTTCCAGCATGTATGCTATACTTTACTATAAAAACTCCAAAATAATGTTTTATCTGTAGTCATCTAAAGAGTTGTACAACATGATTTAATGTTCAAAGCAAAACATGAACAAACACTTAGCAATTGAAATAAATGGTAATGTGCATAGTGTGACAAAGCACTTACTAAAAAGAGACTTTCAAAAAAAGGAAAATAATGTCTGTTTTTCCTCCTAAAAATATTAGTAACAAAAAAATGTCTATTACCTCACTCCTAGTCACCAATACATTAGAGATTGAATCTAGGGTCACTAAGAAAGAAACAAAAGTATGAGTCATAAGAAAATAAAATCTTGTCTTTATAAAAAGCTCAAGGAACTGTTCACATAGAAGAGTTCAAGAAAAAAAAAGTCTCAGAATAAGATTTTCAGCAAATTTCCATATTAAAAACAATGTAAGAATAAAATTTCATTACCCCATTTAATAGCAAAAGCAGGTTAGAGTAAAAATTTTTAAAATCTACCACAGCAGCACACACAACAGTGTGAGGACTTTGGCTGGTAATTTCTACAGGGAACTAGTGAAAATTATTTAAAAACAATCATTCTAGTCTCTGGAAACGGTTCTAAGGAGAAACTGCAAGTGAAGAAACATCTATTCAAGAAAAACTATAAAAATTCCGCTAGAGAGAGGCGAGGCAAGATGGCGTCTGGGTGAGTGCACCTCATAATCTCTCCTGCAAAGAAGCGGCTGAGTAGGGTCGGACTCCTGCTGGACCAAGCTGTTTCAGCTGTTTGCAGGGCAGGAGGTGTCTGGATGTCGATCTGGTGGAATGGTGACAGAGGAAATTCTCGCAAGAGGTAGAATTCTGGGTCTCTTGCACAGAGGTCGGAGGTTGTGGGCAGGACCCTTTCCCCTGGGGCTGGCGGCCCGGCTGCGGCAATTCCTGAAGGCTTTGTTGTGCCGGGGTGTTCCCAAGCCCTGAGCAGGATGTTTCAGGGGCTTTCAGGGCGGGAGGTGTCTGGATGTTGATTTGGTGAGACAGTGATGGAGATTATTGCGAGAGGTGGAATTTTGTGTTTCTGACTCGGAGATCAGAAGTTGTGGGTTGAGCCCCTCCCCTAGGGCTGGCGACCAGGCTGTGGTGATCCCTGGGATCTTTGCCGTGCTGGGGTGTTCCCAAACCCTGAGTGGGCTGTTTCAGGGGCTAGCAGGGCAGGAGGTGTCTGGATGTTGATTTGGTGAGATAGTGACAGAAGAGATTCTTGTGAGAGGTGGAATTTTGGGTTTCTGACATGGAGGTCAGAAGTTGTGGGCGGGACCCATCCTCCTAGAGCTTGCGGCCCAGCGGCGGTGATCCGTGAAGGCTTTGTTGTGCTGCAGTGTTCCCAGGCCCCGTGTTAACCAGAGGCATGGTTCCCAGGTCTGTGTCCCCTAAACCCTGGTGGCTCACGTTCCAGGGACTCACACACTTTGAGTCTGCAATATCACAGACTTCCCATCCCCGAATCCACCACAGCCTGAGGTGTCAGAGGTCCTTGATTACCCTAGCCCTCAGCGTTCATGTTGCTTTTTTTTTTTCCTTCTCTCTCTCCTCGAACTTGGAGGAGTGTACCAGCTGACTTGGGGAGAGTCTGGGAAGAAAGGAGAGGCGAATCTGCTGAGAAAGCCCAATTTACCTAAATGTCCTGGGATAGGAAACTTGGTCTGGGAGAAGGTGGAGTCAGAAAATCAGTTAGACCTCTCCTAGCACACCTAAGGGGTAGGGACTGTAGGAGGTGCTATCCAAGCTTCCAGTAGCATAACTGGGGTTTCTGGTGAGGTGTAGATACTCTCACGCTGGAAATAAAGTCATAGTCTTCTGTGTTGAGTTGGTTCAACAAGGACCTACTTTTTTTTTTTTTATTGACTTTGTAATAATATTACATTAAAAATATATATGTGAGGTCCCATTCAACCCCACCCCCCCACCCCCCCTCTCCCCCCCCAACAACACTCGTTCCCATCATGACACATCCATTGGATTTGGTAAGTACATCTTTGGGCACCTCTGCACCTCATAGACAATGGTCCACATCATGGCCCATACTCTCCTCCATTCCATCCAGTGGGCCCTGTGAGGATCCATGATGTCCGGTGATCACCCCCGAGACGCCATCCAGGGCAGCTCCACGTCCCAAATACGCCCCCACCTCTCATCTCTTCCTGCCCTTCCCCATACCCATCGTCCACCATGTCCACTTTTCCCAATCCAATGCCACCTCTTCTATGTGGACATTGGATTGGTTGTGTCCATTGCACCTCTATGTCAAGAGGAGGCTCAGATTCCACATGGATGCTGGCTGCCATCCTCCCATTTTCAGTTGTAATCACTCTAGGCTCCATGGTGTGGTGATTGTCCTTCTTCAACTCCATCTTAGCTGAGTGTGGTAAGTAACAAGGACCTACTTGAATCTCCTACTGGACCTCTCAGGCAGCTTTCCTGCTGCCCCAGGAGAGAGAGAAGTGAGGAAAGGAGAAAGGGGTAAGGTCAGATTCCTAAGTGGATTATTTAACTGCAAAGAGGATTCCTAGCTTGAAACATTGTTTTTTTTTGTTTGTTTGTTTGTTTTTGTTTGCTAATATTGCATTGTCTCCTAGACTTTTCTCCCAATTTATCGCCCAAGGTCCTTTTTCATTTATTTAGTTTTTTTTTTCTCTTTTTCTTGCTTGATTCCCCCCCCCTCTTCTTTGCCACCTTTTTCTCTTCTTTTTTTTCTTTTCTCTCTTTTTCTTCTGATTTTCTTTATATAATAGGTGCTCCAAGGAGCACTTCACACTTGCTGTGTTTCCTCATTCTCCATTTCCTCTTTTCTGTCTGTATTGATTTTGGCCACCTACACTATCCCCTTTCCCCCACATCTTTCTATGCTCCATCATCTACTGTTTCTCTTACATTCCACCTCCCTTTCTTTGGCCCCCAAATTGTCTGATTTTTTTTTCTAATACCTTTGTTCTGTTTTCTTTTACCCACTCTTGACATCAGTCTTTCTTTTCTCTTTCCCTCCCTCATGAAAACACTGGCCTTCTAATTCATACTATATTCTTCCCCATATTCAGTTGATTGTCTCATTATAGATACTCTACTTACTGCTATAAATCTACACAACTTCCATGAGTGTAATATCCATTCTCCTAGATCTCACATTGTTGCTCTGTTAACATTTATTACCCGTACTACTTTATATATTTTCTTTTCTTACTCATTTTGCTTTTCCTGGCCCTAATATTCTCCTTCAAAGTGAACTTAGCCAGCAACAAGAAAATAGAGTAAGAAGAACAAAGTGACAAAGAGAAGACATAATACTTATGCATGAACAACAACTAATTAATCTCCAAGACTTGACAAAGAAGCTAAGGAACGAAAAACTACAAACCAAACCAATAATCAGGAAAACATGGCCAAATCCAATGAACAAACTAAAGACCAGGAAAAGGAGCAGAACATTGGACAAGTAATTAAAGATCTCAAAATATATTAGAGACCAACTTAATGAAATAAAGGAAAGATTATCAATATGAAGAAAACACGTGGAGAGGAAATTGCAGACATATGCAAAAAGATAACAGATATGATGGTGATGAACACCACAGTTCAAGAAATCAAAAATACACTCCCAGCAAATAGCAGCAGATTAGAAGAGGCAGAGGAGAGAATTACCAATGTGGGAGACAGTACATCTGAAATCAAACAGATAGAAGAACTGATCAATAAAAATATAGAAAAAATTCAGCCAGGACTTAGAGACCTGAATGACAGTGCAAAATGCACAAACATATGTATTATAGGCATCCCAGAAGGAGAAGAAAAGGGAAAGGGGACAGAAGGGGTGTTGGAGGAAATAATGGCTGAAAACTTCTCAAATCTACTGAGAGAGATGCATGCACATGTCCAGGAAGCACAACGCACCCCAAAACCATAAATCCCAACAGGACTACCCCAAGGCATATACTTGTCAAATTATCCAATGCTCAAGACAAAGAGAAAATTCTAAAAGCAGCAAGAGAAAAGAGAACCATCACATACAAGGGAGGCTCCATAAGATTAAGTGCTGATTTCTCATCTGAAACAATGGAGGCAAGAAGGCAGTGGTATGATATACTCAAGGTAGTAAAAGAAAAAAATTTCCAACCAAGAATACTCTACCCAGCTAAACTAGCATTCAAAAATGATGGAGAGTTCAACATATTCACAGATAAACAGAAATTGAAAGAGTATGCCAACAAGAACCCTGCCCTTCAAGAAATACTAAAGGGAGTTATGCTGGAAGAAAGAAAAAAACAGGAGAGGCAGAGTTGAAGGAGAGTGTAAAAGCAACAAAAAAGACAAAAAGAGGAGGAAAAAAACAAACAAAATATGACAAACACAAGTCCAAACAAAATATGGCTACCATCAATAATTCCTTGAAAGAAATAACACTGAATGTCAATGGATTCAACTCACCTGTCAAAAGATTCAGACTGGAAGATTGGATAAGGAAATATGACCCATGTATATGCTGTCTACAAGAAGCACATCTTAGACCCAGGGATTCATGGAGGTTGAAAGTGAATGGCTGGAAAACAATCTTACAAGCAAACAATAACCAAAAAAAAAGGGCAGGAGTAGCTATATTAATATCAGACAAAATAGACTTTAAATGTGAAACAACTGTGAGAGACAAAGATGGATACTACATATTAGTGAAAGGGATAATCTTTCAAGAAGAATGAACAATCATAAATATTCATGCTCCTAACAAGGGCGCCTCCAAATACGTGAGGCAAACACTGGAAAAACTAAGTGAAAGAAAAGATGCCTCTACAATTACAGTGGGAGACTTTAATACACTACTATCAACTTTGGACAGAACATCTCAAAAGAGAATAAAGAAACAAAAATGTTGAACAGTATATTAGAGGAGCTGGATCTAATAGACATATACAGATCATTACACCCGAATATAGCAGAATATACATTTTTCTCAAGGGCACATGGGTCATTCTCCAAAATAGACCATATGCTGGGCCACAAGGAAGGGTTGAATGAATTCAGAAAGATCAAAATCATACAAAATAATATCTCTGACCACAGTGGAGTGAAGCTGGAAATCTGCAAGGGTCAGAGGCCCATATTTCACACCAAGATATGGAAATTACAGCACACTCTTAGAAAAACAGTGGGTCAAAGAGGAAATCTCAAAAGAAATTAAAAACTACCTTGAAAGTAATGAAAATGATAACACAACATACCAAAACTTATGGGATGCAGCAAAAGCAGTACTGAGAGGGAAATTTATAGCCATAAATTCATACATCAAAAAAGAAGAAAGAGCAAAAATTGAAGAACTAACTGCAGATTTGGAGGAATTAGTAAAAAAACAACAACAAAGTAACCTCAAGGGAGAAGAAAGAAATAACAAAGAGCAGAACTAAATGAAATAGAAAATAAGAAAGCACTTGTAAAGATAAACAAAACGAAGAGCTGGTTCTTTGAGAAGATCAATAAAATTGACAAACCCTTAGCTAGACTAACAAAGAAAAAAAGAGAGAAGGTGCAAATACACAAAATAAAAAATGAGAAAGGAAATATCACTACTGACCACACAGAAATAAAGACTATCGTAAGAGGATACTTTGAAAAACTATATTCCAACAAACATGACAATTCAGAGGAAATGGACAAATTCCTAGAAACACATAAGCAGGCTATATTGATGAAAGAAGAAATTGATGATCTCAACAAAACCAATCACAAGTAAAGAGATAGAATCAGTCATTAAAAACCTCCCAACTAATAAGAGCCCAGAGCCAGATGGCTTCACAGGTGAATTCTACAAAACATTCCAGAAAGAACTAATGCCAATCTTGCCGAAACTCTTCCAGAAAATCGAATCAGAAGGAAAATTACCTAACTCATTCTATGATGCCAACATTACCCTAGTACCAAAGCCAAACAAAGACACCACAAGAAAGGAAAATTACAGACAAATTTCTCTAATGAACCTAGACGCAAAAATCCTCAACAAAATACTTGCTGACCGTATTCAATAACACATTAAACAAATTATACACCATGACCAAATGGGATTCATTCCGGGTATGCAAGGATGGTTCAACATAAGAAAATCAATCAATGTAATACAACATATAAACAGATTGAAGGAAAAAAATCACATGATTATCTATAGATGCAGAAAAAGCATTTGACAAAATACAGCACTCTTTCTTGATAAAAGCATTGCAAAAGATTGGAATACAAGGAAATTTTCTGAAGATGATAAAGAGTATATATGAAAAACCCACAGCCAACATCATTTACAATGGTGAAATCCTAAAATCTTTCCCTCTAAGATCAGGAGCAAGACAAGGATGCCCACTATCACCTCTTCTATTTAACATTGCTTAGAAGTATTTGCTTGAGTACTGAGGCAAGAACCAGATATAAAAGGCATTCAAATTGGAAAGAAGTCAAAACTTAATTATTTGCAGATGACATGATCCTATAGATAGAAAACGCTGAGAGGGCTACAACAAATCTTCTAGAACTCATAACTGAGTTTAGTAAAGTCACAGGTTATAAGATCAATGCACAAAAAGCAGTAGCATTTCTGTACACCAATAATGAGCAAGCTCAGGAGGAAATCAAGAAACAAATACAATTTACAATAGTCAATAAAAAAGTCAAATACCTAGGAATAAATTTAACTAAAGATGTAAAAAACTTATACACAGAGAACTACACAACACTGTTCAAGGAAATCAAAGAAGACCTAAATAAATGGAAGAATATTCCCTGTTCATGGATAGGAAGACTAAATATTATTAAGATGTCTATCCTACCAAAACTGATCTACACTTTCAATGCAATCCCAATAAAAATCAACAAAGCATTCCTTAAGGAACTAGAAATATTAGCTATGAAATTTACTCGGAAAGGAAAGAGGCCCCGAATAGCCAAAGACATATTGAAAAAGAAAAATGAAATTGTAGGAATCACACGACCGGACTTCAAAACATACTACAAAGCTACAGTAGTGAAAACAGCATGGTATTGTCATGAGGAGAGACACACAGACCAGTGGAACCGAATTGAGAGTTCTGATATAGATTCTCATATATATAGTCATATAATAGTCAATAAAGCCACCAAACACTCGCAACTGGGAGAGAATGGCCTATTCAACAAATGGTGCCTGGAGAACTGGATAGCCATATGTAGAAGAATGAAAGAGGATTACCATCTCACACCTTATACAAAGATCAGCTCAAGATGGATCAAAGACCTAAATATAAGAGACAAGACAATAAAGACTTTGGAAAGCACTGTAGGGAAGCATATACAATACCTTGTAATAGGAAATGGCTTCATGAACTTCACTCTAAAAGCATGAGCAGCAAAAGAACAAATAGATAAATGGGACTTCCTCAAAGGTAAAGCCTTCTGCACCTCAAAGGAGTTTGTCAAGAAAGTGAAAAGAGAGCCTACACAATGGGAGAAAATATTTGGTAACCATATATCTGATAGGAGACCTATAACCTACATTTATAAAGAACTCCTATATCTTGAAAATAAAAAGACAAACAACCCATTTAAAAAATAGGAAAAAGATTTAAACAGACACTTCTCCAAAGAAGAAATACAAATGGCTAAAAAGCACATGAAAAAATGCTCCAAATCTCTAGCTATCAGGGAAATGCAAATCAAAAGTACAATGAGATCCCGTTTTACTCCCATAAGATTGGCAGCTATGAAGAAAACAGAAGACTACAAATGCTGCAGAGGATGTGGAGGAATGGGAACACTCATCCACTGCTGGTGGGAATGCAGAAGGATCCAGCCCTTCTGGAGGACAGTTTGGCAGTTGCTCAAAAAACTAGCAATAGATTTGCCATATGACCCAGCAGTTCCACTGCTGGATATACAGCCAGTAGAACTGAAAACAAGGACACACACTGATATACATACACCAATGTTCATAGCAGCTTTGTTCACTACTGCCAAAAGTTGCAATCAACCCAAATGCCCAGCAACAGATGAATGGATAAATAAAATGTGGTATATACATACAATGGAATACTACTCAGCTTTAAGAATGAATATACTACAAACACACGTTATAACATGGATGAATCTTGAGAACCTTATGTTGAGTGAAGCAACCCAGGCATTGAAGGACAAATACATGACCTCAATGATTTGAAACAAGTAAACCAAGCTGCTTCAGAGAGCTAGACCCTGGATGATAGGCTTAAAGGAAAATGGGGGATAGAGGAAGGATGTAAGCTGACACCTACATGGGTGAAATCTATGATAAGCTGGAGGTAAGTATTTGTACAAGGAAGGGATAAAATGGGGGCATAGGGTTACCTTTGGGTGGGGCTTTGTGGGCTTGAGGGGGGTTAGGGATGGGAGGATGGGTAATATTGCCCAAGAAATTGGGGGGAGGGAGGGGCAACATATGAACATAGGAGATTGTCAGGTATTTGGTTGAGAGTATAATGCTGAGAAAACTTTTTCAAAAACATAATAAGGGAGGTTACCTGTTTAAGATGCTTAAAGGGGATAATTCAACACAGGACAGGCTCCTAGGGAGTATGTGAATGCTCATTTTGCCATAGTGGGTTATATCATTGGATAGAGGCCCATATAATGAGAGTGAAGTTATACCCACATCCTGGGGAGGACTGATGTTCTCAAATAGAGGGAATTGTATATCTCGAGAGAAATGGTGGCTCCCAGTGCATTAGGGCAGTAGAGCATGTCAAGCCCTCAGCACTGTTGCAAGTATCTCTGAACATGGCCCTTCAAGCAATGAAGATTGACTGTCACTGTGGGTCCTAAGGGGAGGGGGAAAGAGGTATTGAATAGATGGAACCAGTGTACCTACGTGGGCAATAGAAGTGTTCCACAAGATTATGCAAGGATGAATATAAGACATGTTACATTACATGAAAAATATACAGGGGCTGATAGGCTAAAATGTAAATCATAATGTAAAACATAAGATAACTAAAACTGTAGAAAATTGTAGTCTAAAATATAAACCACAATGTAAAGACAAATGTTACTTTGAAAGCTATTGTCTCAATATCTGTGCATCAGTTTCAGTAAACATAGTATGAACATGTAAAAAGATTATTGCTGTGGAAGGGAAAAGGGTTTTATATTGGATATGCAGGAGTATTGTATATTGTACATATGAATTACTGTGATCTAAAACTTTTGTGAAGATAAGCTTAATAATTAGAAAAAAAGATAAAAAGATAGGATGCAGACACTGAGGAAAAGATGAAAGTAGTTGCTTTGCCAATTTGCATACAGGGCAACACTTATTGCAGTGATGGAAGGCAAAACATCAAAAACAAAGCTTTTGCATTTTTAAATTTTCTGATACCCCAATTTATTTTTACCTTAATTTTTCTAAATTAATATGTATTCTATATCTAACCTTCAAACTCATCACTATAATCCACTTTACTATTAATGGAACCTGGCAATATATTGGTCTTCACTTTTGAAGAAGTTTTGGATCACAGAGAGGTTCAACAATGGCAGGGGGAGAATACTGGTGTGGGATGTTATTGACAGGGGACACATGGTTGGCAGCGAGTTCTCCAGGGCATATATCCAGGGTACATAAAAATGTTTGGATATTTTCATAGTGTTTACAATTAAAAACAACAACTGAAGGAGTGCTGAGTTCCTAGCCAGGGGAGCTCTATCACAGTCCCTAAAGGAACAGCAACAATCTCCCAAGTGCAACAGCAAAGACCAAAAAAGAATGAAGGTCCAACACTGAGCCCTTGATACTAATGAGTTTGCTTGTGAGCCTGTGCACCTGAAAGAAGAACAAGGCCTAGAGCTGCAGGGTGCCTCAGAGTTACCTCCTGAGAGCCTCAGTGTTGCTCAAATGTGGCCAGTCTTGAAGACAAACTCAGCATGTAAATGCATTGCCTTCCCCCCAGTGGGGGACATGACTCCCAGGGATGAGCCTCCCTGGTGCCAAGGGATTACTACCAAGTACCAGCTAATGATGTAACTAGAAAATGACCTTGAATAAAAGGGTCAACTTGGATCAGCAGAATATCTCAGTCTACATATAATACCAGGAGTTAAAAATGCTATTTGACCTGAATCAAAGGGGGAAATGGAAAGGACAAATGAGTTTATATGGCTATGAGTCTCCAAAAAGAGCTGGGAGATTATCAGAGGGGTTGCCCTTATGCACACCTGAACAGAGTCCCAGAGACAGATAAAGTAGATACAACCCCAGGTATTGGTTTTTCTGAGAGCTACTGAGACCCACAGGTTCTATGGTCATGGCGGATGGAGTTCAGTGCCATGTCAGTTGGCCCTACTTTGGAGTTTCAAAACTTACTACAAAGCAACAGTAATCAAGACAGTGTGGTACTGGCACAAGGATAACATACAGATCAATGGATAGAATTCAAAGTCTAGAAATAAAAACCATGTGTCTATATGTTCATAACAGCATTACTCAGTATTGCCAAAAGTTGGAAACAACTCAGGTGTCCATCAATAAATGAATGGAAAACAAACGGTGATCTATTCACACAATGGAATATTATGCAGCTGGAAGAATAAATGAAGTCATAAAGCTCAGAAGGAAATTTGGAAGATTCTGAAGAAATGTTTCATTTTGTTAGTTTCTCTTGAGGTGCTTAAATTAATCCTAAAAATTCCTAATAAAAGTGAAAATCGAGAGTCAGGGAGAGGAGAAATGACTGAAAGGCATTAAAAAGAACCAGAGGGTGAAGTGGATGTGGCTCAACCAGTTGGGTGCCCACCTACCACACAGGAGGTCCCGGTTCGGGTCCCAGTGCCTCCTAAAAGATGAGCAGATGCTGCCTCCCTGGCCTCAACAAGCAGATGCCACAACCAGCAGATGCCACAGCCCGTGGGGAGCTGAAGTGGCTCAGGCCGTTGGGCACTCCCTGCTCATGCGGGAGGTCCTGGGTTTGGTTGCTGGTGCCTCCTGGAGAAGGCGAGCAAAGAATAAACAATTTCTTCCATTACTAGTCACAACAGTTCCATAGCAGAAAAGCAGTAAGTCCACTCTAATCCATACTGCATAACTGTCAGTGATAAAGTTCAATAAAAGTTCAGTGAAAAATAGTCATTAAAAAAAAAGAATGGACAGACAGAGGAGAGAACCACCTGGGGGAGGGGAGGGAGATAAAGATAAATAAATCTTTAAAAAAACAAAACAAAACAGGGGAGTGGATATAGTGCAACTGGTTGCTTGCTTGCCATGTACCAGGTCCTGAGTTCAATCCCAGGTACCTACTAAAAAAATTTTTTTTTTAAATAAATAAATAGAAGAGAACCAGATGGGGAAGCAGGTGTAGCTCAGTGATTGAGTGCCTGCTTCCCACATACAAGGTCCTGGGTTCAATTCCCTGGCACCTCCTTGAAAAAAATAAAATATAAAGAACCAATTGGGAAGCAGATGTAGCTCAGTGGTTGAGCACCTACTTCCCAGGATAAAGATCACTCTGTGCAGTCTTGGGATAGACAAAGATTTCTTAGGACAAAAAAAGTACTAACCTAAAAAGAAAAATTGATAAATTGGAAATAATTTTTAAAAATTTGCTGATTAAACAATACCTTTATAAAATGGGAAAGCAAACCACTGAGTAAGAGAAAATATTCATTATTATATACCTGACATAGAACTTATACTCAAATTAAATAAATAACTCGCACAACATTGGGGCAGTTGAGCAAGTTAGGCCCTGAACACTATTCCATCTATCTCTGGAAGTGGCTCCTCGGGAAACGGAGGTTGGCTGTCACTGTGGGCACCAAGGTGGAAGGGAAAATGGATGTTAAATGTGTGGAACCAAGGTAAATGGGGGGTAAGAGAGGAGTTTCGTGAGAGTACACAAGGATGGATATAAAACATGTAATATTACACCATAACATATAGGAGATGACAGACTGATAATGTAAACCATAATGTAAAACATAGGATAACTAAGAATGTAAAAAACTGTGTATCCTAAAGTATGCACCATAATGTAAGCACAGATGTCACCTTGTTAGAAAGCTATTGTCTCAGACTCTGTACATCACGTTAAGTAAATATGATGTGAATAGGGTGTAAGAGTATCGCTGTGGAAGGGAAAAGGTTTTGTGGTGGATGTATGGGAGTGCTGTATATTATATACATGCATTGCTGTGGTCTAGGGCTCCTGTGAAGAGAAGCTCAATAATTAGGGGAAAAAAAGAAAAGAAAAAGATAGGATGTAGAATTTTTTCCAAGTCAACACGTATTCTTTATCTAACCTTTAAACCCATCGTTATATGCCATTTCCTAGTAAGGGACCCTGACATTATATTGGGCTTCAAATTTCAGGGAGTTCTGGATCACAGAGTGGTTCAACAATGGCAATGGAGAGATACTGGTATAGGATACCATTGACAGGTGATATAAGGCTGACAGGGAGCTGTACAGAACATATGTCCAGGGTGCATGGTAATGTTTGGATATACTCATAGTGGCAACAATTAAAAACCACAGCAGGGGGGGTACTGGGTTCCTGGCCAGTGGTGCTGTCGTGGTCCCTAGGGGAGCAGCGACAGTCTCCCAGGTGCAGTGGCGGGGACCGGGAGGGAGTGAGGGTTCAACAGTGAGCCCCTGACGCTAATGACTATGCTTGTGAGCTGATAAGCCTAAAATAAGAACAAGGCCTAGAGCAGCATTGTGCCTGGGAATTTCCTCCTGTCAGCCTTCATGTTACTCAAATGTGGCCAGTCTCGAAGCCGAACTCAGCATGTAAATGCAATGCCTTCCCCCCAGCATGGGACATGACACCCGGGGATGAGCCTCCCTGGCACCGAGGGACCACTATCAAGTACCAACTGATGATGCAACTGGAAAATGACCTTATACGGAAGGTTCAATGAGGATCAGCAGAATATCCCTGTCTACATAAAATAACATGACTTTAAAATGCTGTTTGACCTAATGTAAGGGGGAAATGGAAAGAAGAAATGAGTTTATATGGCTACGAGTCTCTAAAAAAGAGTCTGGATGCTGTCAGAAGGATTGCCCTTATGCACAACTGAGCAGAGTCTGAGAGACAGATAAAGCAGATACAACCCCCAGGTATTGGTTCCTTTGAGGGCTAAAGAGACCCATGGGAGTTATGGTCATGGCCGATGGGGTTAACTACCAGGTCAGATGGCCCCTCTTTGGAAATGGTGTTTATGTGTGATGAATCTGGACTCAGATGGGATCTCTCTTCATAAGACTTTCATGCTAATGTGCTGGAAGTGCAGTTAGTGTTGGGGTTTAGATATATTTAGGGGATTTGAATCTCTGGACTGACAATGTGATAGCCAGGTCCTGAGCCTCAACATACTCCAACACCTACAATCTGATTCATTGGACTCACCACACTCAGCTAAGATGGAGTTGAAGAAGGACAACCACCACACCATGGAGCCTAGAGTGATTACAACTGAAAATGGGAGGATTGCATCCAGCATCCATGTGGAATCTGAGCCTCCTCTTGACATAGAGGTGCAATGGACACAACCAATCCAATGTCCACATAGAAAAGGTGGCATTGGATTGGGAAAAGTGGACATGGTGGCTGATGGGTATGGGGAAAGGCAGGAAGAGATGAGAGGTGGAGGCGTCTTTGGGACATGGAGCTGCAGGGTGCTTCAGGGGCAATCACCGGACATTGTAAATCCTCACAGGGCCCACTGGATGGAATGGGGGAGAGTATGGGCCATGATGTGTACCATTGACCATGAGGTGCAGAGGTGCCCAAAGATGTACTTAACAAATGCAATGGATGTGTCATGATGATGGGAATGAGTGTTGCTGGGGGGGGGGGGGAGAGGTGGGGTGGGGGTGGTGGGGTTGAATGGGACCTCATATATATATATTTTTTTAATGTAATATTATTACAAAGTCAATAAAAAAAAATTTTAAAAACAGGCCAAAACATGAAGAGACACTTTACAAAACAAGATAATCAAAATAATGGAGGCAACCATCATTTTTACTTATTTTCATAAGAAGAATAGCAGCTATCTATGGCAGGGAAAGCACAGAGGTTAAGAGGTGATTATTAAGGAGTAGAACTTTTTTGGTTTGTCTTTATTATTATTATTGGAATAATGAAAATGCTCTAATAATGACTGAAGTGATAAATGCACAACTATGTGATTATATCAAATACCATTGATTGTACACTTTGGATGGATTTAATGCTTTATTAAAATGTATCAATAAAATTGGTTTGTTTAAAAATATTGTAGCAGTTTGATATGGTTATGAATTCCAAAAATAGATACTGGATTATGTTTGTAATCTGGTCTGTACCTGGCATGACTGAGTTATGATTAGGGCTTAGAATGGGCCACGTCATTAGGGCATTGAATCTCCACCCCGTGGTGGGTGGGAACTCATAGAGAAAAGGCATGGCAAGGGACAGAGTGGAGTCTTTTTAATGTTGGAGTTTTGATGTTGGAGTTTGATGCTGAAGCCTTAAGCTGGAGCCCTGGGAAGTAAGCTCACAGAGGAAAGAAAAGCAAACCCCAGGAAGAGAGGAACCCTGATCCCAGAGAGAAGCAAGACCCTGGAAGAGAGGAACCCAGGAAGCCTGAACCCTCGCAGACGTTGGCAGCCATCTTGCTCCAACACATGAAAATAGACTTTAGTGAGGGAAATAACTTATGCTTTAAGGCCTGGTATCTGCAAGCTCCTACCCCAAATAAATACCCTTTATAAAAGCCAAGCAATTTCTGGTATTTTGCATCAGTACCCTTTTGGCTGACTAATACAAATGTAAAAAACAAACGGACATGTGTCTAAAGCCAGCTGTTTTTTTTATAAGACCATCCAACGGGGAAAAAATAGTATTTCAACAAATGGTGATGAGACAAGTAGATAACCACATACAAATGAACGAAGCTGTATACTTACCTCAGACCATATATAAAAATGAATTCAAAATAGTTCAAAGACAAACAGAAGAGCTAAAACTTTATTACTCTTAGAAGAAAAATATAAGGGAAAATCTTCAGAACCTTGGATTTGGCATAACATTCAGAGATAAATAACAAAAGAAAAAAACAGATAAAATGAAAACCTTTTGTGCTTCAAAGGACACAATCAAGAAAGAGGAAGGATAACCTACAGAATGGGAAAAAATCGTTGCAAGTTATATATCTGATAAGGAACTTGTATCCAGAATGCATATAAAGAACTCTTGGAACTCAAAAGTGAAATGACAAAACAACTAAAAACTGGGCAAAGGAATAGATATTTTGCCAAGGAAGATACACAAATGGCCAATAAGCAAATAAGTACATGGAACTATGTTCAAATCATTAGCCATCAGGGAAATGCAAATAAAAACTACAATGACTTACCACTTCACACCTACAAGGATGGCTAAAATTTAAAAGTCAGGTAAGAAGTGCTGCTGTGGACAAGAAAGCACTATCATACATTGCTGGTGGGAATGCATTAAATAAAATGGTGTAGTGACTTTAGAAAAGAGTCTGGCAGTTAGTTCAATGATTTAACACACACTTATCATGTGACCCAGCAATTTCACTCCTATATACCCAAAGGAAATGAAAACATGTCCACATAGCATTATTCATAATACCCATAGATGGAAACAATCTAAAGTCCATCAATTGGTAATAGAACAAACAAAATGTGCTATATCCATGCAATGGAAAATTATTTGATCATAAGAAGACGTACTGATACATGAAACAAGATGACTGAGCCGTGAAAACATTTTTGCTAAGTGAAAGAAGCCCATCAAAGACAGCCACAAATAGGATAATCTATAGAGACAAAGTATATTAGTGGTCTTTAGGGTAGAATAGGGGAGAAAGGGGAGAATAGGGGATGATAACTAAAGACTATGGGGTATGTGGCAGTTTGAAATTACTTTATGAATCCCAAAAAGAGAAAGATTATGTTTCTAAACTTATCTATTCCTGTGGGTGTGAGACTCTCTCAATTGGACTGCATCAGTAAGGCACGACTCAGGTTGAGTCTCCACCTTCTTGCTGGGCCTGATATGCATGGAAACACACACACAGAAAAAAAGAGAGCTGTACCTTATTTGATCTGGTCCTGTGAGAGAGAGAACTTCAGGAAAACAGACCAGCTCAGGGGAAGAGGGAGACTTCAGCACAGATTGGCAGCCATCTGGATTTGCCACATTGCGGGACAAGAGGATCAACAGCAGCTGACGTTGGTGAGAAGGCACCTCTGATGGTGCACTGATTTGGATATTTCATGGCCTCAGAATTGTATGCTTTTACCCCAAATAAATCCCCTTTATAAAAGCCAACTGATTTCTGGTGCTTTGCAGTGGCAGTCCTTTGGCAAACTAAAGCAGGGTATCATTTTTGTAAAATAAAGTTTAGAAGAATTTTTTTAAAATGATGTTTTAAAATTTCTGTTACAGAAGCTGTGGGTAGTCATGCATAAAATACAACATTCCCATTTACTACATTATTAATACCCTTAGAAGAATTTTTTTAAATGATGTTTTAAAATTTTTGTTACAGAAGCTGTGGGTAGTCATGCATAAAATACAATGTTCCCATTTACTACATTATTAATACCTTGCTTTAGTGTGATACAATTTGTTTCAATTGATGAAAGCACAGTTTTATAATTTTGCTATTAACTATAGACCATGGTTTACCTTAGGGTTCACTCTATTGTGAACAGTTCCATACATTTTTTAAAAATTTTGTATTCTAGTAACATATATACAAACTAAAATTTCCCCTTTTAACCACATTTAAATATTTAATTCAGTGCTGTTAATTATGTTCCTAATGTTGTGCTACCATCACCGCCATCATTACTGCAACTTTTCCATTATCCCAAATAGAAACTCTGTACAATTTAAGCATTAACTCCCTACAGGGTATCTTTTTGAGCTGAAGAGAGTATCCTAAAATTAATTTTGGTGATGGCTGCACATACTTTCAATGTACTAAAAAAAATTATTGTACAGTCAAAATGGATAAACTGTATGGTAGATGGATTATATCCCAATAAAACTGTTAATATAAAAGCTAACACATGATAAAAACCACATTTAGCTGCATATTAAATAAGTCTGATGTAGAACAGAAAAATATGTTAATAGAAAAAAAATTAACGTAATAGGCTAACATCAAAGCAAAATGAAACAAACTTAAGGATAGCATTTGTCCTTAGAAAGAACTAAATATCACCAAAATGTCACCTCTCCCAAGAGAACTAAAATTCCATTAAATAGCCAAAAGAGGTTTTAAAAGTCTTACAAAAAAAAAAAAAAAAAGACTTCTCTAAGCTTTTATCAAATGTCCAAAAATTGCCAGTTTTGTATAGAGCTGTGGGAAACAAAGGCATGTTGTTTCCATGGAAGCAAGTTACTTCCTTGACCACTGAGTCAAGCTGTCCCTTATGATTATCGGTGCGGAGCACAGTCTTGGCTGGGTAAGCACACCTGCAGGCAGAACAATACATATAGAACAGAACAATCTGGGCAACAGGATTTATGAGTATAGTTACCGATTCTTATAATAATAGTTCCAGTAAAGTTTGTTGGGTGTTCATCAATCATTAGTTAATATAGCATGAGGTAAGGGTAATAGGTAACTTGATTTTGTGCTGAATGTCACGTAGGTTAGGGGTATATATACTAGCCCCCCAACTCAATAAACTTGTCTGATGAGCTTGAGAAATCAATGCTCTCAGATCCCCTGAACCCAATCTTTGTCTTTCATTCCCGATACCTCGGGTCGCCGAACAAGACTCCGACAGGTGGCGCCCAGACGAGGGGCTCGAGGCAGAGGATTCATCAAAGTACGGCAGCGTAGGTTCTTCCACCTCTGGATCGGGAACGCGGAAAGCTGAAAAGCCTTTTTTAAGGTAAGGAGCGTCGAAATTAATTAACCCGGGTAAATTGCTGCTTCATATTATTAAGTTTTGCTTTCCGTTAGCATCAGGGTATGGGTAATCAACCAGGACGCTTGGAAGAATATTCACAGGTTTTGAAAACACTGTTGCACAGTGTGGGCGTCACAGTTAAGACTGCAGATTTGTTAGAATTGTTTGTTTTGGTTCAAAAGCATTGTTATTGGTTTCAACCGCAAGGAAAGAATTTGATGAATGTTAAGCAGTGGAGGCAAGTAATGAAAGAATTGAGGAGAGCATATCAGAAAGGAGAGAATATACCTGTATCAGTTTGGGCCTTAGGACAGCATATTGCTGCTGCATTAGATCCTTTGCAGTCTGACGAAGAGGAAGAGATTGTTCTTTTCTCAAGGGAGGAAATGGCTATGAATGATACAGGTAAAGATAGGAATTTGGAGGAGGATCAGGAAGAAGAGGAGTTATTTGAAGTTAGAGATACAAATCCATTCTTAACTAAATCTATGTCGGAGCTAAATATTTCTAAGGTAAACATATATCCTAATTTGACTCATGAGGTTCCTTCTGCACCTCCGGAACCTGGAAAAGCACCTAGTGGACTTTTCTCTACTGACCTGCCTTATGTTCGTAGCAGCTTTAAGCCAAATCCTGTGCCTGTTACTCCATTAATGAGATGTCTTTTACTGGGATCTAGTCAAGGTGAGCCTCTGGCTATGCAAGCTGTAGCAGCTTTTCCTGTAACTATTCAACAAATTCCTCCTGATGCTCAACACCCACAAGGGGGTGCCAAGTTTCATCCTGAGCCAAAAACTTTTAAACTATTGAAAGATTTAAAACGGGCAAAGATACTAAATAATGTCCTTGTTAGTGAAATCAGGCTTGTAAGAAAACTCTCTGTTAAAGTGTTAACTAAGATAAGGAAACTATTCTGGCAGCAACTCTGCAACCCCCCTGCTGTCTACATAACAATGAAGCTGTGGGCTAGTGGGGCTAATAGAGTTAAGCCACTGAAAAAAGAGAAAAACATGGCAACATTGGTGTTCTGTTTTATTTCCATGCTAATTCTAATTGGGCTTATTTAACCAAGATAATAAAATTAGTACAAAATTTTTATCAAGGTTTAAAAAGGAATTTTCAGTTTTAAATCAATAGTTTACTCCTGACCTTCAAGTCTCAGTATAGTCTTACAGAGTAATAATCCAAAAATGTGTGTTAACGGTCTGTCTAAACTGCTAAATTAGAGTTTTAACTACATTTATGCTGCTCAAGTTATCTTAACTGATTGCTGATAACGAATAAAAATGTTTCCAAGCACAAGCTTGCATGTTACAGGCAACATGGATTCCAGAAGAAATCTGAAGAAGTGATATTTAAAATGTGATATAATGGAGAGCTTAAAAGCAGCTATACCAAGAAAGTAAGAATTATAAGTTAATTGTAAACTGTATGTTTCTGTTACTGTGTTGTTGATTGTTCTGTGTGTGTTCGTTCAATGTCAGTGTGTATTTTGATACCTCCGGATGGTAATATAAGTAAAAATTTATAAAAGAGCTCTATTCAAATGGCCAAAAATTAAATAAGCGCTGATATTTATATTAATACATAAGTTTAAATGTTAATAAGATCTCTACAATGATAAAAATTGTGTCTTTTTTTTTTTTTTTAAAGATTTATTTATTTATTTAATTTCCCCCCCCCCTCCCCTGGTTGTCTGTTCTTGGTGTCTATTTGCTGCGTCTTGTCTTGTTTCTTTGTCCGCTTCTGTTGTAGTCAGCGGTATGGGAAGTGTGGGCGGCACCATTCCTGGGCAGGCTGCTCTTTCTTTTCACGCTGGGCGGCTTTCCTCACGGGTGCACTCCTTGCGTGTGGGGCTCCCCCACGCGGGGGACACCCTTGCGTGGCACGGCACTCCTTGCGCGCATCAGCACTGCGCATGGCCAGCTCCACACGGGTCAAGGAGGCCCGGGGCCTGAACCGTGGACCTCCCATATGGTAGACGGACGCCCTAACCGCTGGGCCAAAGTCCGTTTCCCTGTGAGTCTTGATTAACAAAATTACTATAAGTCTTTTTATAAAAAGTTGTTCTTGCCTAGATTGAAATGAATAGCTTATTTTTCTTCACAGGATAATATGAAGGATGTAAAACTTAAATGAATATTAAAAAGGTTAAAAGTTTGTGAGAATGCTAATTGAAATTTAATAAGTTTTTGCAAAAAAGTGTGTTTTGCCCTAAAGTAGGATGGCTAATTTTCATAAACTCTTGGAACTTAAATGCATGTGGCAAGTTATAGAAAGTATTGTGGTTTTAATTATTATAAAAGAGTGTGTGTCACAAAAACAACCTCTTATCATAGATTAAAGTAACAACACTGTAGTATGCAGCAATCCCAAACACTGCTAGTTGCAAAAGTTAATGTCCAGCTGTGTTGCTATCACTTTGTTTTAAAACTTGCTAAGACTTTCTTTAGTGTCTTCTTAGACAAATCAAGCCAGCTGCAACAATAAACTTCTGCAGTGCTTTTCAGGGCTATGTGCATAGCCCAACTATCTTGTACAGTATTTACTATAGTAATAGTAATAAAAAAAGCAGCATACATTACTTCTTGAAAAGAGCAGGCTTGGCAGACTCCATTCGTGTCTGCTCAGTGTACTGAACTTGCTGCCATCATTAAGGTATTAACAATATTTAAGAAACCTTTGAATACTGTTTCTGATTCTGAATATGTATGCCTTACTGTTAAGCATATTGAAACGGCTCATATCTTTGTTACTGATGAATTATCTCAACTTTTTGCTGACTTGCAACATCTCATTAGATTAAGACAGCATCCTATTTACATTACACATATACGTTCTCATACATCTTTGCCTGGTCCTATGACAGCAGGTAATGCTCGAGCTGATTTATTAGTGGGGTGTTTACAAAGTGCTCGTGATTACTATGCTTTAACTCACATTAACGTTAAAGGCCTGCGAAATAAATATCAAAAGCTTACTAGACTACAAGCGCAGGACATTATTCGTACTTGTCCCACCTGCGGACCCCTGACAGCAGTGCCTTTTCAGGCTGGAACTAATCCCAGAGGCCTGACTCCTAATCAGTTATGGCAGATGGATGTTACTCACATTCCATCCTTTGGAAAACTGCAATATGTTCATGTTTGTATTGACACTTATTCTCATTTCATGTGGGCTACTGCTCAAAGTGGGGAACGGTTTCATCATCACATCTCTGGTCTGCTTTGCTCACATCTCTGGTCTGCTTTTGCTGTGATGGGATGCCCTCTAAAGATTAAAACCGATAATGGACCCTCTTACATTAGTAAATCCTTTGCTTCCTTTTGTAAAAAATATGCTATTGAACATGTTACCGGCATTCCCCATAATCCTACAGGTCAAGCTATTGTTGAAAGATGCCATCATACTCTCAAGACTATGCTTTTAAAACAAAAAGGGAGAGATGATGGTATGATATCACCTAAAGATCAATTGGCTAAAGCTTTATTTACCTTAAATTTTCTTAACGTTTATGATTCTATGACACAAGCTGAATGTCATTTTGGACATTCTCAAAAATCCACAGAAATTGCAGAATCTGAGAATCAACCAGTATTTTGGAAAGATGTTTTAAGTAATGAATGGAAGAAAGGCAGGGTTAAAGTATGGGGGCGAGGTTATGCTCTTATCATTTCAGAAAATGGAGAAGAAATCTGGCTTCCGGCAAAAAGGATTAAACCTAGGACTGAAGAAGTGGAGTCTTCTACACATATGAATCCTACTGATAGTGAGTGAAACCGGCAATGGTAATGGTAATTACACATATTGGGCATATATCCCTAATCCCCCATTACTTCGAGTGTTAACCTGGCAAGATCCTTCTTTTCCTGTCTATTTGAATAAAACTATTATATTTCCTGGACCCATGGATGATAGGTTACCACTTAAGCCACGAGAAGAAGGACAAAAGATTTATAATCTCCTTCTTCCATTTGATTTCCGACCTCTTTGCATTGGCAATCGCCCACCATGTATGGCTGTGAAAAATAGAACGATGATCAATTTTAGCCATAATAATACTAAATCTTTGGTAACTTTATTCCCATCTTATCAATACCAAGAATATAAGTATCCAAGTTATAGTTGTCCTAAGAGGAATGCTGATGATATGCAAAGATGGTATGAATGCCATATGGGAAGAGGATCTGTCGTTTTTAATGATTCCTATGGAATAGTTTGGGAAAGTGCCCCTATGGGGAATCCCAACAAATATAAGGGCAGATTTATTTGGTATGGTATACATAGCTTGGGACAACAAATTAGTAATATGCAGTATCCTTTTCATGATTCTCTTGATATGGATGAGAAAGTAATCTTTACCAAAAATAATAGTGATTGGAAAAATATAGGGAAATGGGTTCCTTTCCCATGGTGCAATAGCACTGGAATCCATGATCAAAAACAAATATGGAAAGTCTTCTTAGGAGTGGCATCTACTTCTGTATGGAAAGGTAATAAAAGTATGGATGGACAATATTTACAATTAGATCAAATTCATCATTTTCAATCATGTGTCAGAGACCCACATGTGTTTGTGGTAGGGAAGGCTACCATTACTGAAAATGCTTTGTTCTATAAGAATGGTGCTTTGTATACCTGCTTGTCTGAGAATAGTTTACAGAATGGAAATATTATCACCATGGCTCACAGAAGACGAGGAGTGTGGATCCCGGTGCAAATGAATCGGATGTGGCAGTCATCACCTGAAAGTCATCTTCTTTTCCACCTGGCTCAAGGACTGTTGAAACGATCTAAGAGATTTCTGGGACTTCTCATAGCTGGCATTCTTGGCCTTATTGGTGTCATCACTGCCGCTGCCACTGCTGCTGTTGCATTGCATGAGACGGTGCAGACCCAGCAATACGTGCATGATTGGCACAAGAATGCTAGTGACTTATGGCATAGTCAAGAGCACATTGATGAAGGACTTAATAACAGAGTTAGTGATTTGGAATCTGCTGTTTTACACTTAGGAGATCAAGTTTATAATTTGAATATGTTAAAAGGATTGAAATGTGATTGGAATGAAAGTAATTTTTGTATTACTCCTTTGGATTATAACATGTCTATGTTTCAATGGAATAAGATCAGAAATCATTTGTTAGGACATAAAGGAAATATGTCATTAGAAATTGAGGAATTGCAGAAAAAGATTTTAGAAATGTCTCATAATCAGATATACGTAGATAGTGATAAGGATATCTTTAATGATTTGATTTCACATTTGAATAAGTTTAATCCTGTTGATTGGTGGAAATCTCAACATTTCTTATCTGCTTTAGGAATAGGGGTATGTGTATTAATCCTGGTGCTCATGGTTGTCGCTTGCCTGGGAAAAGGTGTTTGCCAATGATTGCACCGTGTGGACACCATGGGACAAGCAAACAACATAGTACTTGCTAAAACTCTACAATAGTACCCCGAAGTCAGTGCGCTTGGCTGGTAGTCAGTGACGGGCAACTTGGCTAGCCTTTCAGTCAACCTAAGACAGGGACGTGGCCTTTCGCTGCCACGCTTCCCCAGGACGGGTAAGGCTGATTGTGCATAGCCTCGACCTAAGACAGACACAGTCACCCTGACTAAAACAAAAAGGGGGAAATGTGGGAAACAAAGGCATGTTGTTTCCATGGAAGCAAGTTACTTCCTTGACCACTGAGTCAAGCTGTCCCTTATGATTATCGGTTGGAGCAGTCTTGGCTGGGTAAGCACACCTGCAGGCAGAACAATACATATAGAACAGAACAATCTGGGCAACAGGATTTATGAGTATAGTTACCGATTCTTATAATAATAGTTCCAGTAAAGTTTGTTGGGTGTTCATCAATCATTAGTTAATATAGCATGAGGTAAGGGTAATAGGTAACTTGATTTTGTGCTGAATGTCACGTAGGTTAGGGGTATATATACTAGCCCCCCAACTCAATAAACTTGTCTGATGAGCTTGAGAAATCAATGCTCTCAGATCCCCTGAACCCAATCTTTCTTTGTCTTTCATTCCCGATACCTTGGGTTGCCGAACAAGACTCCGACATAGAGCAAGCTGAGAACTTGTCTACCACATATCAAGAATTAGTATAGTATTAGCAGAGATAAACAAAATATACAAATCTGATGAATGAGTGAGCAGACATGCAGAGCAGTGGCAGAAATCATGGATACTCTAATATATGGGCAGAGATAAATTGTTATATAAATGGGAAAAAATGCATTGTATTATCATTGATTCCAAGGAAAATTATCAATTTATTGTAGCTTTATATGTGAAAGATAAAATAGGATACTTTCAAAAGTTATACACAAATGGTTTTATGATATAAAAATAGACTTTAAACATATAAGAAAGAGAGAGTAAGCCATAAAAGAGACTGACAAATTTAACTATCCTAAAATTAAGGGAGTGAAAAGATAAACCACAATCTGGGAGAAAAAGATCTATAACACACAAAAATATCAAAGGATTAGTGCAGACTATAAATACGTGAACGAATAAAAATGGGAAAATGACAATGTCTTTCACAAAAGATGAAAGACCATGTGATAGTTAATTGACTAAGCAATGGTATCCAGTTGTGTGATCAAATAGCCTACACGTAGCTGTTGTATTTCGTAGATGTTAACATCTACAGTCAGTTGAGTTTAGGTAAAGGATTTTACCATCATCATGTGTGTGGGCCTCCTCAAAATCACCTTAAGAGCAATTAACTGAGGCTTCCAGAAGAAGGAAGTCTGTATTTAGACTACCACATCTGCTTGTGTCTGAGTTTTCGGCCGACTGCCTCCTGTACAGATTTTGGACTCAAGACTCTGATATCAGGTCTTTGCAGAATTTCCAGGCTGACACCTATCCTATGGATTTCAGACCTTCCAGCCCCCAAACTCCGTGAGCCAATTCCTTAAATAAATCTCTTCAAGAATAAACATATACACCCTCTTGGTTCTGCATTCCAGGGAACTCTGACCAACACAGACCAGATATGATAAAAGGTCAACCTCACTGGTAATAAAACCAAAGAGCACAATAAAACCTCAAGTAGATCCCATTTCATACCAGTTAGGAGGACAAAAACTAGTTAAAATAATCCCAAGTGCTGATATTCATTTTCAACAAATAGTTATGTGGAAGTTGGGAGGGTCGATTGATACACTTCATTTGCCATTTCCTAATAAATGTGAAACTGGCACTGATATCCGATGTACAGAAAATTTTTGTGCAATCAGGAATGAAATTAGGGACACTACAACAGACCTTACAGAGAAAAAAATGGATTATAAGAGGGTACTATGAACAATTATATGCCAAGAAATTAGAAAACCTGGATGAACTGGACAAATTCCTAGAAACATACAAATCAGCTAATCTGCCCTGCCCCCAAAAAAGAAGTAGAAAATCTCAACAGACCTAAAACAAACCTAAAGAGATTAAATCAATAATCAAAAACCTCCCAACAAAGAAATGTCCAGAACCAGATGAGTTCACTACTGAATTCTACCAAAGAATTATAGAAGATTTAATACCAATCCTTCTCAATTACTTCCAAAAAACAGAAGAGTTCTAAGGATGAGGCCAGCATTACCCTGATACTAAAGCCAGATAAAGACAGCACAAGAAAACTATAGACTAATATCCCTTACAAATAGAGATATAAAAATCCTCAACAAAATACTCACAAGTCAAATTGAACAGTGTAGCAAAAGAATTATACCCTATAACCAGGTGGGATTTATCCAGGGATTCAATAATAGTTCAATAAAAGAAAACTAGATCATATAATATACCATATTCATAGAATGAAGAGGGAAAAAACCATGATCATCTCAACTGATGCAGAAAAGGTATTTGACAAAAGCCAGTGTCCCTCATGATGAGAACTAGGAAACTAGATGATGAGAACTAGGAAACTAGAAACAGAAGATAACTTTCCCAATATGATAAAGGCAATATATGAAAAAACACAGCAAATATATTCAAAAGTGAAAAACTGAAAGCTTTCTCCCTAAGATCACAGAAAAGACAAGGATCTTATCACTGTTACTCAACACTGTATTGAAGTTCTGGCCAGAGCAATAAGCAAGAGAAAGAAGAGGCATCAAATTGGAAAGGAAGACATTAAATGATCCCTTTTGGCAAAATACATGATCCTATATATAAAAAGCCCCCAACAGATGCTGGACATTGTGTGTCCTGCCATGGCCCACTGTGTGGACTGGGGGAGAGTGTAGACTACAATGTAGACCACTGTCCATGTAGTGCAGCAGTGCTCCAAAATGTATTCACCAGGTGCAGTGAATGTGCCATGATGATGGAAGAGGTTGCTGATGTGGGAGAAGTGAGGTGAGGGGGGTGGGGAGTATATAGGGACCTCATATTTTTTTAATGTAACATTTAAAAGAAAACAAAGAAAAAAATAGAAAAGAAGTTAAAAAAAACAAACAAAAAATAAAAAGCCCCCAAAGAATTTACAAGAAAGTTACCAGAACTAAAAAACAAATCCAGTAAAGTTGCAGGATTCAAGATAAACCCACACAAGTCAACTGGTTTTCTATATACCAGTAATGAACGATCTGAAAAGGAAATCAAAATAATTCCCCTTATAATAGCATCTAAAAGAATAAAATACGTAGGAATAAATAACCAAGGAGATGAAAGACTTTTACACTGGAAACTTCTGAAAGAAATTAAAGAAGACCTAAATTAATGGAAAAACACCCTGAGTTCACCAGTTGGAAGACTTAATAGTATTAAGACGTCAATACTGCCTAAAGCAATCTACAAATTTAATGTAATCCTTTCAAAATTCCAGGAGCCCTTTGTTTTCTAGAAATGGAAAAGCTGATCCTCAAATTAATATGGAATTGCAAGGAATCCTGACTAACCAAAAACAATCTTGAAAAAGAATAAAGTCGGAGGACTCACATTTCCTGACTTCAAAATTTACTACAAAGCTACAGTAATTAAAACAGTATGGTACTGGCACAAGGACAGATATAGAAAGCAATGGAATAGAATTGAGAGTCCAGAGATAAATTCACACATGTATAGCCAGCTGATTTTAGACAAGGGTGCCAAGCCCATTCAATGGGGAAAGAACAATCTCTTCAACAATTGGTGCTGGGACAACTGAAAATCCACATGCCAAAGAATGAATTTGGACTCCTAATTCTCACCATACACAGGAATTAATTCCAAATGGATCAACAACCTAAATCTAAGAACTAAAACCCTAGAATTCTTAGAAGACAGCCTCCGTCTGGGGATGGCTGGAGCAAGAGCACAGGAGTGGACTAGGATGGGCTGGCAGTTGAGTCCTCTCCAGTTACACTTTCTTGCCTTCTGGATATTTTTTAACCTTTGCATGTTTTACTTATTTAAATTAACAGAGAAATTTACAGAAAATGTATTTTACATTTTAATAGTTTTTATTTTAATTAACTCATTTATTTTTCATAAATGAATATTTTAAATTAGAAATGGTTATGTAAACTATTCTAAAAATGAACTCTTTAAATGTGAACACTTACGAAAATGTAAATCATTTAAAAAATGAGATTCTTCAAATCTCTAACATGACAAGTGGCATCACAGTTTGTACTTCATCTCTATCTCACATTGGGGAGTATTTTCAGAAATGAGTAGTATATTTAATGCATTAGGGGTTTGGGCCTTATTTGTTAAATGTTAGGATTTTCAAGGATTTACATAAGCTTTTAGCAACTTTCCGTGATCAGTTAAAATAGGAATTCAATCGAAAGGCAGAGCCCTTTAAACGTCAGTTTTCTCTGGGGACACTCACATTCCAAAACTTACCTAGAAGATGAAAAATGGACCTGAGAACTTAAAAACACTCAACTCTTCATGGTGAGGTTCTCTTGCCAAGAAGGAATAAAACCTCAGATTGTTTCTAGAATTCTCGTCTTCCCATCTTAGATTTCAAACTACTTAGATTTTTACCCAAGGAAATAAAAATCTTTCCACATTCACACAAGGGAATAAAACGACCAAATGCTTTGGGAAACGACAGTTACACTGGCGGCAATGTTCAAGAAAGAAATCAAAAGGGAAGAAAAGCAAACACTTGACTCAGCTCAGAGAAGCAGCTGCTTCACCCACAGCCGGCAGGGTCAAGCCACACGAAGAGCTTGAGATCCAGATTCTCACCAGAGACAACTCCTGCAGTAGGTCAAGTGCTGCGATTGGCAGGGAGGGGACCGGAGCTGCCCACCCACCTCTTCCCAGCGAGTGGGGAAGCACCCCCAGCCTTCACTTCTCCCTAGAGAAGAGGAAAGCCCCAGCGGAGTTCAGGTGAGATTCTGACCCAAATGAACTCTTAAACTCATAAACCCTTTCTCCAGGAGACAGGGCAAAGGAGTTTCTAAGCCCTCCCGCCTGCCCTACGGATTTCAGATTTGCCTGCTATGTGTCTCCTACCAGCGCAGTTTTTCGGGAGAACTCAGGTGGACTCCTCGCAACAGCATCTGCATGTGGCTCTTGCCCAACAGAAGCAACTCCCTTAGCCTGATTAAACTTTAGACAGGCTTTCCCTGACCCCCTCACCCCGACTTAAACTCACAGGTGTCTAAGCAGCGAGTCCCTTCTCCCTCTCCTCCCTGGGTGGTTAGGAGATCCAGGTGCCTAATCACAGCAGATTAAAACAATGTGTGTTGGAGATTTGGACCCGAAGGGTATCGGGAATGAAAGAAAGAGAAAAGGGACAAGGAAACAAAGAGAAAGAAAGAGCAAGAGAAAAAGAACCAGACAGCTGGGATCAGGGGATCTGCGAGTAGAGACTCGTCAGACAACTTTATTGTTTACAAGGGGCTCTCTAAATACCCCAGTCTACGTGACAACAGCAGCAACATGCAGTTATCTATGAGCATTACTCATAGCCTAAGGAATTTAGAAAACTCTTACCTCAAGGTACAAAGTCTAAGTGTTCCATTTACTACAAAACACACGTGCTCCTCTTTTCTTTCAGCCTTGAACAGCTTCATCCCATTTGCCAGGGACTCTTAATTCCTGCATTCCTTAGGTTGCAAGCATAGCCCTGGAGACAGCAGGTCTCTCCTCTTGAGGCCACTGTGCCTCAGTTTCCTACGAATCTGAACCTAATGGCCCCAACTGTAAACTCAGTAAATCACTCACCTGTCACCATGACCAGCCCCCCCTAACATCCTCCAGGACTTTTCCACTAGCCCACCGCAGCCTTTAAAAACCCCTGCTGTCCACTAGTAATGGAAGAAAGTGTAGCTTTGATCTCGAGAAAGTGGCCACGGGAGCTGCTGAGGGCAGGGGGAGGGAAGAAGAGAGGATGTGGGGCATTTTGGGGACTTGGAGTTGTCCTGAATGATACTGCAGGGTCAGATGCTGGACATTCTATAGCCCGCCATGACCCACTGAATGGACTGGGGGAGAGTGTCAACTACAATGTAAGCTACAATCCAGGCGGTGCAGCCGTGCTCCAAGATGTATTCACCCAATGCAATGAATGTGCCCCAGGGAAAAAATAGAATAAAAAAATATATATGAGAAAAAACAAAACACCCCTGCTGCCCTTTGTTTCAGAGGAGCAGAGTTCCAGGCTCTCTCCCCGCCGGCAGCAGTCCTTGAAGGAACTCATTCTTGAGTATTTTAACACCGTCCAGCTCAGTCTTTTCTTGGACCATCTGCAACTTTCCAGAGCTCCGCAGTCTTCTCTCGGGATGGAGGCTCCTTTTCCGTGGGGGGAGCAGGCTGGGACCCCTCAGAGGGAGGTTCCAAAGAAAGAACCTCCTGGGCCCCCGCCAGCCTCCCTCGAGACCCACCTCAGCCTCTGCTTCCCAGTCAAGGTTGCTCACAAGCGCTGGGCACCACTGGCATTTACTGAGACAAACCCAGTGTTTAAACAACCTGGCAAAGTCATTCAAACCCAGTGTGTACGGAGAAGGGAGAAAACTGCAGGGCACTTTTTATAGGTCCACAAGAAAACCCAGGAGATCTATGTATCTTTTAAAAATAAATTTAAAAATACATTTAAAAAAACCCACGAGTATTCCTTTCAGAAAATAAAGGTGTTGGTTAATGATTGCTTCGTGGCAACAATCATATTTGAACATCTCTAGATGTGGCAGAGCTCATCTCATAGCAATTAAAATCCAAAGTTTGGAGAACAGGAAACAGAACAGAATTATCCACTGACACAAATTCTCCACTCTGCAATCAAGAGGAAACTGGTACCTTATTTTTCATTTTTTATTTTATTTTTTGTAATTCACCTATTTATCCGTGATGCTATTTTTGGGGTGGAATTGTATTCATTTTCCTGAAAGTGGAAAAGAACTTTCATTTCCTAAGATTCCTTTCTCCAATAGCGTGCTCAAGGTTAAGTCCTGGAATTCCGTTTCTTAACACCCAAAAGAACAGAACAGACCTGAGAAACTACTTACTACGCATGTTCTGGGGAAGGAAACATAGTTAATAATAATTTTTTTTAAACAAAGGAGTGTAAGAACTGAAATTTTTCATTTTTTCTCTGAAATTCACCTCTGTCTTGCCTCTTCAGCAATATTTTATCTTATCTTTCAAGCCTTGTTAATTAAGTATATTTTACACTTAATAACTGAAATTGAATAAGCCATTTCGGGTGACACGGGGGGTGGGGGCGCTGAGCTGGAGCCCAGACCTGGGGACTCCCCTCCGCCTGGGTCATCTCACCGCGGGGCGCCGTCCCCCACCTGCTCACAGACCTGCTCCCTGGACCCCTGCCACCTACACTGATGGCGCCCGCACCCCTGGGTCTGCAGTGCTTTCTGCTTTGCAGGATGTTACACCCCCACACTGGGTTGTTTGACACCCCCCCCCCCCCATTGCTCCCTTCACTATCTCTGGGAAGGAATCATTTGCCTTTTCCTCTCCATGGAGGTCAGAGGAGGGGGACAATCAACGTGTGTCCAAGGAATTAAAACCGGGTTTGGAGAAGAGAAAATTTCCAGAGTGCCTCCCCCCACGCCCACCCCCAGAAGTGAGCTTTGTAGGAATAGCTTCCAGCCAGAAATTCCAGGAGGTCTGACAAGGAGATAACGCAGGGACTGGTATTCACTAGACTCTCCAAAAAAGGCAGCTCGGGGCATCCGGGGTCAACCCCGGGCAGATAAGGGTAGGAGGGGGGTGGGTGCAAAGGGCAGCCTTTAGCACTAAGGATCCCAAAGAGCAACCCCAACTCCAAATGCGCCCTGTAGGATGCCTGTGCTCAGGCCGAAGCAGGGAGGAGAGGCCCAAGGGTTTTACACCAGGGGAGTCAGTTTATTCTCTGCTTTCCTCTCCTGTAAAGCAGTCACAAAGGTAGATCTTTTAAAAAGGGCCGTCCGTGGAAAATGACAATTAAAATACTGCAGCTGTCTGAAAGGGAGCGTGCAGGAAAGGGACAAGGACGTGAGCTGGAGGGGGAAAGTTAGCTTTCAGGAATGCGGGGAAGGGTCTGGGGTTCTGGGGATTTCGCGCCAGCCCTGGGAAGCGCCGTCCAGGAAAAGGCTAACCTGGGGCGACGAGACGTGGAGCTGGAGGTCTCAGTGGACACCGGGTCCCCCTGGGAGAAGGAGGGGCTGGGGACGCCTCCCACCCCCCATCGGGCTCACTCCCCGCGGGATCCTTGGGGGGAGGGGTCCTGAGAGCACCTCCCCATCCCGCGAACCCCACGGACCGAGCGGGGACCCTCCCCCGAGGACCCCCAATGCTCACCCCCGAGTCCTCTGAGGCGGGGGTCGCAGAGCTGGGCGGGGAGGGCGCGGGGACGGGGCAGGACGCCCGGGCTCCCGCTGCCCGCCCGGCCCCACCCCGCGGGCCGAGGGGGCTGGAGTCCAAGCGCCCCCCCAGGTCGACGCGGGTCCCGAGACCCCGGCCCGCGGCGCGGAGGGGACCCGGGGTCGCGCGCCCTCCTCCCCGCCAGGCTCGGGACCCCCGGCCCCGCGCACTCACCATTTCCGCCTGCCGAGGCCCCCGGCCCGTACAGGGGACGGACAGGACGACGGGGGCGCGGGCAGGGCCTCCCGGGGCCGCTCGGGGCAGGAGAGACCCGTGCGCGCGCGCGGGGAGGAGCCGGCGCGTCCACGTGGCTGCCCACGGAGCTCCTGATTGGCCAGCGCCTCAGGCCCCGCCCCGGCTTCCCTCATTGGACAGGGCCCGTGGACCCCGCCCCCTGGAGCCTGAGTGACAGGAGGACCGGAGGGCACGTGACGGTGAGAAGCCAGGGGGCGGGGACCGAGCCGGGGGCGGGGCGGGGCGGGGCGGGGTCTCGGCCTCCCCGGGGACTTCTGCATTCTGGCACAACTGACTCTTCGCCTCTGGGAAGGAGCACAAGCAACTTCTCTCAATCTACTCCTACGTTCAACCAGGAAAGCTGAAATCTTAAGGGAATAAGATTATTAGCGCTTGAAAACACTGCTGTGAGCTGGCATCAATACCCCATAAAGGAAACAGAAAGGAGAGAAAGCAAACAATTGCACCAGCTCCGAGAGAAGCAGCCTGCTTCATCCAGTTCACAGAGAAAATCCTCTTCCAGAGGGTGAGACAGCTCCCAGCTCGAGGGCCCAAGGCCGAAATGCGCCCAGGGCGGCTCAGTCCCGGGGATGGGCAGACACTGCGAGCTCAGCGTGCCCTCCGCTGCCTTCCTCACCGAGGGGAAACTCTCCCTCCTCCGGGGTCTTCATTTTAACCCGCCAGGAAACTCTCACGTGCAATCAGGTTAGGTTCCCACCTAAGTACATTCTCAAAGTCCTAAACCCGTTCTCCAGGAGACAGCCCAAAGGAGCCAGACTTCCATGGGCTGTCTCAGTGTACAGAAATGGCATCTGCCTCCACCTACTCTGCGAGCCAAAACCCAAATCCTGTCCAAATAAGGCCCCCAGGCAACCAAAATACAGCCTCAGAAACGACCAGCCCCCCAGCAACCGCATCTGCAGGTGGTCTTTGGCCCTCTGATGTGCTGTGCTTCCTCTCGGCGCTCACAGCTCCATCTGTGGTGGTTCTGAGCGGCTGCAGGCCACCTCCTGGGCAGGGCAGGCTCCCTGGGAAGAACCAATGGGACTTCACTCACCTTGTTCTGCAGGTTCAAGAGCCTCAGCAGAGTTGGAAACCCCACTCTCTGGGTCGTTGGACTTACCCAGGTCAGCTAACAGGGTGGTGAGGATGGTCAACCACACACCAGGGAACCCAGAGTCTACAGCTGCAAGCAGGAGAATTACATCCATCAGCCATGTGGGATCTTAAGCCATCTCTCCATTGAGAGGTGGAGTGGACATCGCCGTTCTAGGGTCTTCAGGATGGAGGAATAAAATATGGATTAGAGTGGACCTACTGGTATTCTACTATAGAAATATTGTGACCCTAGCAATGGAAGAAACTATATCATTGATGTGGAGACAGTGGCCACGGGAGTAGTTGAAGGCAGGGAGAGGGAAAAGAAGTGTGATATTGGGGCATTTTCCGGACTTGGAGTTGTCCTGAATGATACTGCAGGGTAGATGCTGGACAGTATATATCCTGCCATAATCCACTGAATGGACTGGGGGAGAGTGTAAACTACAACATAAACTATAATCCGTGTTGTGTAGCAATGCTCCAGAAAGCACTCATCAAATGCAATGAAAGTAGCACAATAATGAAAGAAGTTGTCGATATGGGAGGAGTGGGGAGTGGGGTACATAGGAACCTCATATACTTTTTAATGTAACATTTTATGTGATCCACGTATCTTAAAAAAAAAAAAAAAAAAAAGATTAGTTCCCTACTCCAGGAAGGAAGGGAAAAGAAATAGGAGAAAGCTCCTCCTTCTACTATAGTAGAATGCAAAATATTAAATGGACAATTTGAGGGGTGTTAAAAAATCATCACTTCATAATATCAAAACTAATAAGGCTTCTAGCAAGAATCACCAATGGATGTTAAAAACAAGTCAGATGAGGCACAGGATATCTACATTGCCTCAAAGAAGAAAGTCAGGGTAACAGCAAGGGAAATGAAAATGAGACAAAATAAATGACATAAAAATGTCAGAAAGTACTAATAGAGGTAATAAAAGAAAGGAAAAGTAAGTAAAATATGAATATTATCACAGTCCTTGAAGAAAGAAAAAGCAGTGGAACATAGCTAAGGTGATGCATGAGAAAACACCAGGAATGGACAAGGACCCCAAACTACACACGTTGAAAAGGATTCCTGGTACCTGGGAATGATCTATTCCAACCAGGAAACATCATTATATTTCAAAGAGAAGATAAAATCTCCAAGACAAGACCCCAGGAAGAAAATAGTCAAATAACTTATAAAAGCAAAAGAATTAGACTCTTCAAAACCAACACACAAAACACTAACACTGGAGAAGCATTTAAAAAAACCAAAAACTTAAAGTGTCAACTAAGGATTGTCCAAACAGCCAAAATGTCCTTCAAATGTTAAGGCTTTAGAAAAACCCTTATCCACATGTGAGAACTTAAGAAATTCTGCACCCATCAGCCCTTCTTGAGCCAGACTAGAGGATGAACTTCATCCAAACAAGTGACAAGTGGGACATTTTCACCATAAGGACTACTGGTGACCAGATAAAAACATACGAATAGACATCTAAGACTCAATCAAAGGCGGGGGTGAGGAAAGACTAAAATACAAATGTCACAAATTCTGACAGGGTAGAATTAATATAATTAAAAATGAGAGGAGGAGTGAAAGGGGCAAAGGAAAAAATGTAAGGCAATTTGAGAGCATTAAAGGATATAAAAACAAATCTGATAAAACAGATTGCAAAAGGTTAAATCAAAAAACAGAATTAATGGTAGTAATAAAAGTGTAAGCACAAAGATGACAACTTGAACAAAAATACAAAACTTCCTAAATAACCAAAAATGTGCAAATCATAGAGCCAAGATCACATACTCATAGAGAAACATAGAAAATACAACAAAATATACATATTTATTAAACTTTTAACAATTGAGACCAAGCACTCCATTCTTTTTTTTTTAATTTTTTATTCATTTTTTTTTAAATTACATTAAAAAAATATGAAGTCCCATTCAACCCCACTGCCCCCACCCCCACTCCCCCCACAGCAACACTCTCTCCCATCATCATGACACATCCATTGCACCTGGTAAGTACATCTCTGGACATCGCTGCACCCCATAGTCAATGGTCCACATCATAGCCCACACTCTCCCACGTTCCATCCAGTGGGCCCTGGGGGGATCTACAATGTCCCGTAGTTGTCCATGAAGCACCACCCAGGACAACTCCAAGTCCCAAAAATGCCTCCCCATCTCATCTCTTCCTCCCATTCCCCACACCCAGCAGCCACCATGGCCACCCTTCCCACACCAATGCCACATTTTCTCTGTGGACATTGGATTGGTTGTGTCCATTGCACATCTATGTCAAGTGGGGGCTTAGATTCCACATGGATACTGGATGCAATCCTCCTGCTTTCAGTTGTAGGCACTCTAGGCTCCATGGTGTGCTGGTTGACCTTCTTCAACTCCATGTTAGCTGAGTGGGGTAAGTCCAATAAATCAGAGTGTAGGAGCTGAAGTCTGTTGAGGCTCAGGGCCTGGCTGTCATATTGTCAGTCCAGAGATTCAAATCCCCTAAATATATCTTAAACCCCAACACCAACTACAATTCCAGTAAAGTAGCATGAAAGTCTTGAAGCACTCCATTCTTAACAAATGTAAATGGCTTTAAAGCACCTTTTAAAGAAAGAGATTTTCAAGTGTGCTCATGCAAAAAAAAAAGATGCATATTTGTATATGCTATATGCAAGAGACACACCTAAAATGAAATGATTCAGAAAGGCAAAGAGTAAAGGGATGGACAAAAATTTACCAGGCAAATGGAAACAAAAAGGAACAAGAGTATCTATTCTGATATGAGGCAGAGCAGAATTCAAATCCAAAAGCACTAAAAGGACACTTTTGGATGCTACAAGTCACAACTCAAAATGAAGATATAACACTTATTTACAGTATATATTTCACAGACGCTGATGGAAATCCACTTTTTTATAATAGAGAATAATCATTCCTCTCAATTGCTAAAGGCAAATTTTAAAGAAGATAGCCATTGATCATTTATGAAGAAGTTTTGAATCACAGAAGTGTTGCGACTCTGGCAGGGGAGGATCACTGGCGGGGGTGGGGGGTGGGATAATTAAATAGATATTTTTTTCAAAAAAGAAAATCAACAAGCTCTCTCAAAGCACACCTAAAGGAGAGGGACTGTAAGCCTCCAATAGCATACTTGGGGTTCCTGGTGAGGTGTGGGTGCTCTCTCTCTGGAAATTAAGAGTCATTGTTTTCTGTGCAGACCTGGTTCAACAAGGACCCACTTGAATCTCCTACCAGACCTCTCAGGCAGCTTTCCTGCTGCTTGGGAGAGAGGGAAGTGAGGAAGGGACAAAAGGGGGAATTTCAAATCCCTAAAGCATTTTATTTGACTACAAACAGGATTCCTAGCTTTAAATGTTCCATAGTATTTGGTTGGTTTTTCCTTCGTCTTTATCCCCCCAAGGCCCTTTTTTCTTTCTTTCTCTTTTTCTTTTTTCTGCTTACTTCCCCACTCCCTTTTGTTCCTTTTTGCCCCTTCCTTCTTTCCTTCCTTCCTTCCTTCCTTCCTTCCTTCCTTCCTTCCTTCCTTCCTTCCTTCCTTCCTTCCTTCCTTCCTTCCTTTCAGATTTATTTATTTATTTCTCTCCCTTTCCCCTCCCCCTCCCACACCCGCTCTGGTTGTCTGTTCTCTGTGTCTATTTGCTGCGTCTTCTTCTTTGTCCACTTTTGTTGTTGTCAGCCGCACGGGAATCTGTGTTTCTTATTGTTGCGTCATCTTGTGTCAGCTCTCCGTGTGTGCAGCACCATTCCGGGGCAGGCTGCACTTTCTTTCGCGCTGGGCAGCTCTCCTTACTGGGGCGCACTCCTTGCACATGGGGCTCCCCTATGCAGGGACACCCCTGCGTGGCAAGGCACTCCTTGTGTGCATCAGCACTGCATGTGGGCCAGCTCCACATGGGTCAAGGAGGCCCGGGGTTTGAACCGCAGACCTCCCATATGGTAGATGGACGCCCCAACCACTTGGCCAAGTTTGTTTCCCTTCTCTGCTTTCTTTATTCTTCTTCCATTAGGTGCTACAGGGAGAGCTTCACATTTGCTGTATTTCCTCATCCTCCATTTACTCTTTTCTGTGTGTGTTGATTTTGACCATCAACACTATTCCCTTTCCTCTACATCTTTCTATCCTCCATCATAGATTGTTTGTCTTACATTACACCTCTCTTTGTTACGCCCTTATCTTTTTGACTTTTTATTAGTAATACCTTTGTTCTGTTTTCTGTCTTATATTCACTCTTTATATTATTGTCCTCTCTTTTCTCTTTCACTCTCTCCTGAACAGACAGGCCTTATAATTCACACTGTATTTGTCCCCATATTCAGATTTTTATGTACTCTAGTTTTCTTACTGTTATAACTCGACACACCTTACAGGAGTCTAATATCCATTCTCCTGGATCCCACAGGGTTCCTCTATTAATATTTACTATCAATACTACTATTATTCATTGTCTTTTCTTACTCCTTTTGCTTTCTCTGGCCCTATTATTTTCCTTCAAGGGAACTTAGCCAACAACATGGAAATAGAATAAGAAGAACAAAATGACAAAGAGAAGACTTAACACACACACAAAAACAACAACTAATTAAAATCCAAACTAGACAAGGAAGCTAAGCAACTGACTAAACCCATCAAGATAAAATGACCAGACAGCAACAAAAAACTACAAACCAAACCAATAATCATGAAAACACGACCCAATCCAATGAACAAACAAAAAACCAGGAAGAGGGGCAGAACATGAACAAGAAATTAAAGATTTCAAAACATATATTAGGGACCAATTTGATGAGGTGAAAGAAGAGATTAAGAATATGAAGAGGGAAACGGACTTTGGCCCAGTGGTTAGGGCGTCCGTCTACCATATGGGAGGCCCGCGGTTCAAACCCCGGGCCTCCTTGACCCGTGTGGAGCTGGCCATGTGCAGCGCTGATGCGCGCAAGGAGTGCCGTGCCACGCGAGGGTGTCCCCCGCGTGGGGGAGCCCCACGCGCAAGGAGTGCGCCCGTGAGGAGAGCCGCCCAGCGTGAAAAGAAAGAGCAGCCTGCCCAGGAATGGCGCTGCCCACACTTCCCGTGCTGCTGACGACAACAGAAGCGGACAAAGAAACAAGACGCAGCAAATAGACACCAAGAACAGACAACCAGGGGAGGGGGGGGAATTAAATAAATAAATAAATCTTAAAAAAAAAAAAAGAATATGAAGAAAACAATTGGAGAGAATACAAAAGAAGTTGCAATCATACACAAAAATATAATGGATATCATGGTGATGAACAGCACAATTCAAGAAATCAAAAATACACTCTCAGCAAAGAGCAGCAGATGCGAAGAGGCAGAGGAGATATTAAGTGATGTGGAAGACAGTACATCTGAAATCAAACAGATAGTAGAACTGGTTGATAAAAAAGATAGAAAAAATCCAGCAGGGGCTTAGGGACTGGAATGACAATGCAAAACATGCAAACATACATATTATAAGCATCCCAGAATGAGAAGGGATGGGAAAGGGGACAGAAGGGGTGTTGGAGGAAATAATGGCAGAAAACTTCACAAACCTATTGAGGGAGATGGATGTACATGTCTAGGAAGCACAACGCACCCCAAACACCAGAAATCCCAACAGGCCTATCCCAAGACATATACTTGTCAAATTATCCAATCCACAAGATGAAGAAAAAATACTAAAAGCAGCCAGAGAAAAGAGAACCTTCACATAAAAAGGAGGGTCCATAAGATTAAGTGCTGATTTCTCATCTGAAACCATGGAGGCAAGAAGGCAGTGGTATGACATAGTCAAGGTACTAAAAGAAAAGAATTTCCAACCTAGAATACTTTATCCAGAAAAGTTAGCATTCACAAATGATGGAGGTTCAAAATATTCACAGATAAACAGAAACTAAGAGAGTATGCCAACAAGAATCCTGCCCTCAAGAAATACTAACAGGAGTTCAGCAGGAAGAAAGAAAAAAAACAAGAGAGACAGAGTTGGAGGAGAGTGTAGGAGCAACTAAAAAGACAAAAACAGAAAAAGAAAATCAAACAAAATATGACAAACACAGATCAAAAGAGAATATGGCTAATATAAGTAGTTCCTTGAAAGTAATAACACTGAATGTCAATGGATTAAACTCACCTGTCAAGAGACTCAGACTGGAAGATTGGATAAGGAAATATGACCCATCTATATGCTGTCTGCAAGAAACACATCTTAGACCAAGGGATTCGAGGAGGTTGAAAGTGAATGGCTGGAAAACAATCTTACAAGCAAACAATAACTAAAAAAGGGCAGGAGTAGCTATATTAATATCAGACAAAATAGACTTTAAATGCAAAACAATTGTGAGAGACAAAGATGGACACTACATATTAGTGAAAGGGATAATCTTTCAAGAAGAAAGAACAATCATAAACATTTATGCTCCTAACAAGGGTGCCTCCAAATATGTGAGGCAAACACTGGGAAAACTAAGTGAAGAAATAGATGCCTCTACAGTTATAGTAGGGGGCTTTAATACAGCACTATCAACTTTGGACAGAACATCTCAAAAGAGAATAGATAAAGAAACAAAGACTTTGAACCATATATTAGAAGAGCTGGATCTGATAGACATATACAGAACATTACACCCAAATACAGCAGGATATACATTCTTCTCAAGTGCACAGGGATCATTCTCAAAGATAGACCACAAGATAGGCCACAGAAAGAGTCTCGATGAATTCAGAAAGATAGAAATCATACAAAATAATATCTCTGCAAGGGCCAGAGACCCAGATTTGGCACCACGATTTGGAAGTTAAACAACACACTCTTAGGAAAACAATGGGTCAAGGAGGAAATCTCAAAAGAAATTAATAACTACCTTGAAACTAATGAAAATGATATCACAACATATCCAAACTTTATGGGATGCAGCAAAAGAAGAACTGAAAGGGAAATTTATAGCCAGAAATTCATACATCAAAAAAGAAGAAAGAGCTAAAGTTAAAGAACTAAATGCACACTTGGAGGAATTAGTTAAAACAACACCACCAACAACAACAAACTAACCCCAAAGAAGAAGAAAGAAAGAAATGACAAAGATCTGAGCAAAACTAAATGAAATAGAAAATAAGAAAGCACTTGAAAAAATAAACAAAACCAAGAGCTGGCTCTTTGAGAAAATCAAATAAAATTGACAAACCCTTAGCTAGATTATCAAAGAAAAAAAGAGAGAAGATGCAAATACACAAAATAAGAAATGAGAAAGGAGATATCATCACTGATCCCATAGAAATAAAGACTATCCTAAGAGGATATTTTGAAAAACTATATTCCAACAAAAACAACAATTTAGAGGAAATGGACAAATTCCTAGAAACATATAAGCAGGCTACATTGACAAAAGAAGAAGTTGACGATCTCAACCAACCAATCACAAGTAAAGAGATAGAATCAGTCATTAAAAACCTCCCAACTAAAAAGAGCCCTAGGCCAGACGGCTTCACAGGTGAATTCAACAAAACATTCTGGAAAGACCTAACACCAATATGCTTAAACACTTCCAAAAAAATTGAAGCAGAAGGAACATTGCCTAACTCATTCTATCATGCCAACATTACTCTAGTACCAAAGCCAAGCAAAGACACCACAAGAAAGGAAAATCACAGACCAATCTCTCCAATGAATCTTGACATGAAAATCTTCAACAAAATACTTGCTAATCGTATTTAACAACACGTTAAACAAATTATACACCATGACCAAGAGGGTTCATTCTTGGTATGCAAGGATGGCTCAACATAAGGAAATCAATCAGGTGGCGGACTTGGCCCAGTGGTTAGGGCATTCGTCTACCACATGGAAGGTCCACGATTCAAACCCTGGGCCTCTTTGGCCTGTGTGGAGCTGACCAATGCACAGTGCTTATGTGCGCAAGGGGTACCATGCCACGCAAGGGTGTCCCCCGTGTAGGGGAGCCCCACCATGCAAGGAGTGTGCCCCATAAGGAGAGTCCCTCAGCATGAAAAAAAATGCAGCCTGCCCAGGAATGGTGCCACACACATGGAGAGCTGACACAACAAGATGATGCAACAAAAATTCCCATGATGCTGATGACAACAGAAGCGGACAAAGAAGATGCAGCAAATAGACACAGAGAACAGACAACCAGGGTGGGGGGGTGGGGGGAAGGGGAGAGAAAGAAAGAAAGAAATCTTAAAAAAAAAAAAGAAAATCAATCAATGTAATACACCATATAAACAGATTGATGGGAAAAATCACATGATCATATCTATAGATGCAGAAAAAGCATTAAACAAAATACAGCACTCTTTCTTGATAAAAACCCTGCAAAAGATTGGAATAGAAGGAAACTTTCTGAACATGATAAAGGGTATATATGAAAAGCCCACAGCTAACATCATTTACAATGGTGAAATTCTAAAATCTTTCCCTCTAAGATCAGGAACGAGACAAGGATGCCCACTATCACCCCTCCTATTTAACATAGTCTTAGAAGTACTTGCTCGAGTACTGAGGCAAGAACCAGACATAAAAGGCACTCAAATTGGAAAGGAAGAAATCAAAATTTCACTATTTGCAGACATGATCCTATACATAGAAAGTCCTGAGAAGTCTACAACAAAGCTTCTAGAACTATAAATGAGTTCAGTAAAGTCACAGGTTACAAGATAAATGCCCCCAAAATCAGTAGCATTTCTGTACACCAATAATGAGCAATCTCAGGAGGAAATCAGGAATCAAATACCATTCACGATAGTAAAAAAAAAAATCAAATACCTTGGAATTAATTTAACTGAAGAGGTAAAAGACATATACACAGAAAACTACACAACATTGTTCAAGGAAATCAAAGAAGACCTAAATAAATGGAATATTCCCTGTTCATGGATAGGAAGACTAAATATTATTAAGATGTCTATCCTACCAAGACTGATCTACACATTCAATGCAATACCAATAAAAATCAACACATCACTTTTTTTTTTAAATTTTTTTATTTTTTATTGACTTTGTAATAATATTACATTAAAAATATATATGTGAGGTCCCATTCAACCCCACCCCCCCACCCCCCCCTCTCCCCCCCCCAACAACACTCGTTCCCATCATCATGACACATCCATTGGATTTGGTAAGTACATCTTTGGGCACCTCTGCACCTCATATTCATTGGTTCACATCATGGCCCATACTCTCCTCTATTCCATCAAGTGGGCCCTGTGAGGATTTACAATGTCCGGTGATTACCTCTGAAGCACCATCCAGGGCAGCTCCATGTCCCGAAGACGCCTCCACCTCTCATCTCTTCCTGCCTTTCCCCATACCCTTTGTCCATTATGTCCACTTTTCCCAATCCAATGCCACCTCTTCTATGTGGACATTGGATTGGTAACACATCACTTTTTAATGAACTAGAAAAACTAACTATGAAATTTATTTGGAAAGGAAAGAGGCCCCGGAATAGCCAAAGACATAGTGAAAAAGAAAAATGAAATTGGAGGAATCACACGACCGGACTTCAAAACATACTACAAAGCTACAGTAGTGAAAACAGCATGGTATTGGCACAAGGATAGACACATTGACAAATGGAACTGAATTGAGAGTTCCGATATAGATCCTCATATATACAGTCATATGGTGTTTGACAAGGCCACCAAACCCTCTCAACTGGAATTGAATGGCCTCTTCAACAAATGGTGCCTGGAAACCTGGATATCCATATGTAAAAGAATGAAAGAGGATTACCAACTCACACCTTATACAAAGATCAACTCAAGATGGATCAAAGACCTAAATATAAGAGCCAAGACCATAAAGACCTTGGAAAGCAAAATAGGAAAGCATCTACAGGAACTTGTAATAGGAAATGGCTTCATGAACTTCACATCAAAAGCATGAGCTGCAGAAGAACAAATAGATAAATGGAACTTCCTCAAAATTAAAGCCTTCTGCACCTCAAAGGAGTTTGTCAAGAAAGTGAAAAGAGAGCCTACACAATGGGAGAAAATATTTGGTAACCATATATCTGATAGGAGACTTATATCCTGCATATCTAAAGAACTCCTATATCTTGAAAATAAAAAGACAAACAGCCCATTTTAAAAATGGGAAAAAGATTTGAACAGACACTTCTCCAAAGAAGAAATACAAATGGCTAAAAAAACACATGAAAAAATGCTCAAAATCACTAGCTATTAGGGAAATGCAAATCAAAACAAAACAACAATGAGACACCATCTTACTCCCATAGGACTGGCAGCTATCAAAAAATCAGAAGACTACAATTGTTGAAGAGGATGTGGAGGAATGGGAACACTCATCCACTGCTGGTGGGAATGCAGAAGGATCCAGCCATTCTGGAGGACAGTTTGGTGGTTTCTCAAAAAACTAGCTATAGATTTGTTATATGACCCGGAAGTCCACAGCTGGGTATATACCCAGAAGATCTGAAAACAAGGACACCAACCGATATATGCACACCAATGTTTATAGCAGCACTATTCACTATTGCCAAAAGTTGGAATCACCCCAAATGCCCATCAACAGATGAATGGATAAATCAAATGTGGTATATACATACAATGGAATACTACTCAGCTTTAAGAAAGAATATACTACAAACACATGTGATAACATGGATGAATCTAGAGAACCTTATGTTGAGTGAAGCAACCCAGGCATTGAAGGACAAATACTACATGACCTCTCTGATATGAAAAAAGTAAACCAAGCTGTCTCAGAGAGCTAGAGACTGGATGATAAAGTTTAAGGTAGTTGAAGGGCAGAGGAAGGTTGCTAATTGACAGCTAATTGGGTGAAATCTATGATAACCTTGAGGTAAGTATTTGTACAGGGAAGGGATAAAATGGGGGCATAGGGATAACTTTCGGTGGGGCTGTGTGGGCCTTAGGGATAGGAGGATGGGTCATATTGTCCAAAAAATTGGGGAGAGTATGAGGGGAACATTTGATCATGGGAAATTGCCAGGTATGTGGTTGTAATTGTGGTGCAGAGAAAACTCTTTAGAGAATGTAATATGGAAGGTTGCATGTTTGGGATGCTTAAGGGGGGGGCATCTGACAAAGGGCAAGCTTCTGGGGAGTGTGCGAGTGCTCATTTTGTCATAGTGGATTATATCATTATATCTTATCATACAATAAGAGTGAAGGTATACCCACATCCTGGGGAGGACTGATGTTCTCAAATAGAGAGAATTGTGTATCTTGAGAGGATTGGTGGCTCCCAATGGGTTAGGGCAGTTAAGTATGTCAAGCCCTCAACATTTTTGCAAGTATCTCTGAATATGGTCCCTCGAGTAATGAAGATTGATTGTCATGGTGGGCCTTGAGGGGAGGGGGAAAGAAATGTTGAATACATGGAATCAGGGTAACTGTGGGGCAATGAAGTGTTCCACAGGACCATGCCATGATGGATATAGGTCATGTTAAAATACACTAAAATGTATTAAAATTTATAGGCTAAAATGTAAACCACAATGTAAAACATAAGATAACTAAAATTTTAGAAAATTGTATACTCCAAAATATAAAACATGATGTAAAACCAAATGGAACCATGTTTGAAAGCTATCGTTTCAATATATGTACATTAGCTGCAGCAAATATAATATGAACATTAAAAAGATCACTATTGGTTGTGGTCTTGGCCCAGTGGTTAGGGCATCCGTCTACCACATGGGAGGTCCGCGGTTCAAACCCTGGGCCTCCTTGACCCGTGTGCAGCTGGCCCACACACAGTGCTGATGCACGCAAAGAGTGCCCTGCCACGCAGGGGTGTCCCCCGCATAGGGGAGCCCCACAAGCAAGGAGTGCTCCCCGTAAGGAGAGCCACCCAGCGCAAAAGAAAGTGCAGCCTGTCCAGGAATGATGTCGCACACACAGAGAGCTGGCACAACAAGATGATGCAATGAAAAGAAACACAGATTTCCATGCCGCTGATGAGAACAGAAGCGGACAAAGAAGACGCAGCAAATAGAAACAGAGAACGGACAACCGGGGTTGGGGGGTGGTAAGGGGAGAGAAATAAATAAATCTTTTTTTAAAAAAAGATCACTCTTGGGGAAGGGATAAAGTGTTTGATGTTGGATATGTGGGAGTAACATATATTGTATATGTGAATTACTGTGACCTAAAACTTATGTCAAGAGAATCTTAATAATCAGGAAAAAAAAAAAAAAGAAAGGAGGTAGACACTGAGGAAGAAATGGAAGAAATTGCCTTGTCAGTGTACATACAGGGCAATACCTATAGTACTGATGAAAGGCAATATGTCAAAAAAAAAGCTTTTTCATTTTTTTATTTCTTTGATACCCCAATTTATTTTTCCTTTATTTAATTTTTCTAAATTTCTGTGTGTATTCTATATCTAACTTTTAAACCTATCACTATATTCCATTTTTCTATTAATGGAACCTGGCAATATATTGGGTTTCCTTTTTGAAGAAATTTTGGACTACAGAGAGGTTCAACTATGGTGGGGGAGGAGCACTTGAGTGGGGTGTCATTAGTGGGGGGCATGCAGTTGGGAGGGAGTTCTCCAGGGCATGTATACAGGGTACACAGAAAGGTTTGGATATTTTCATAGTGGTTTCAGTTGGAAATGACAGATGAGATACTGCTGAATTCCTGACCAGGGGAGCTCTATCACATTCCCCAATGGAGCAACAACAATCCCCCAAGTGCAACGGCAAAGACCAATAAAGATAGATGGTCCAATGATGAGCCCTTGATACTGAGGGCTCTGAAATATGAACTAGGCCTATAGCTGTGGGCTACCTAAGAGTTACCTCCCGAGAGCCTCCTTGTTGCTCAAATGTGGCCACTCTCTAAGCCAAACTCAGTATGTAGACGCATTGCCTTCCCCCCAGCATGGGACATGACTCCTGGGGATGAGCCTCCCTGGCACCGAGGGATTACTACCAAGCACCAGCTGATGATGTAACTACAAAAAGACCATGAACAAAGAGGTCAACTCAGACAAGCAGAATATCTCATCCCACATGTAATATCAGGTGTTAAAAACTACATTTTGACCCTCGATAAAAGGGGGAAATGGAAAGGACAAATGAGTTTATATGGCTATGAGTCTCAAAAAAAGAGCTGGGAGGTCATCAGGGGGTGATGCTTATGCATGCCACAGCAGGGTACCAGAGACAGCCAAGGTAGATGGAAACCCAGGTGCTGGTTCTCCTGAGGGCTGCAGCGACCCACAGGTTTTATGGTCAAGGCAGATGGCTCTGGAGTTTAGGGCCATGTCAGCTGGCCCTACTTTGGAGTTTGTGTTCCTGAGTGTGATGGAGTTGGACTCAGATATAACCTTTCTACACATGCCTCTTCTGTTACTTTTACTGGACCTGTGGTTGGCGTTTGGGTTGGTGTATACTCAGGAGACCTGAATCTCTGAACTGTCCATGTGACAGCCAGGCCCTGGGCCTCAGCAGACTTGCAGCTCCTACCCTCTGGTTTCTTGGACTTACCATGGCCAGGTGACAGGGAGGTGAAGAGGGTCAGCCACCACACCAGGGAGCCAAGAGTGCCTACAGCTGCAGGCAGGAGAATTGCATCTATTATCCATGTGGAATCTAAACCCCCTCTTGATGGAGAGAGGGACTGGACATAGCTGTCTCAGGTCCACAAGATGGAGGAATAGTCTGGATTGGAGTGGACTTACTGGTGTTCTGCTGGGGAAATACTGTGATTAGTAAGGGAAGAAATTGTAGTAGTGATGTGGAGAGGGTGGCCATGGTGGCTGCTAATGGTCAGGAGAGGGAAGAAGAGATATGGTGAGGGGGCATTTTCAGGATTTGGAGTTGTCCTAGGTGGTGCCGCAGGGATGGATGCTGGACGTTGTGTGTTCTCTTGTGGCCCACTGGCTGGACTGGGGGAGAGTGTGGACTACAATGTGGACCACTGTCTATGTGCAGCAGCAGTTCTCCAGAATGTATTTGCTGGGAGCAGTGGATGTGCCACAATGATGGAAGAGTTTGTTGATGTGAAAGGGGTGGCATTGGTGGGTGGGGGGGGTTTATGGGGACCTCATATTTTTAAAAATTTTTTTTAAAGATTTATTTATCTATTTATTTCTCTCCCCTTCCCCCCACTCCCACCCCAGTTGTCTGCTCTCCGTGTCCATTTTGCTGCGTCTTCTTTGTCCGCTTCTGTTTTATCAGTGGCATGGGAATTTGTGTTTCTTCCTGTTGCATCATCTTGCTGTGTCAGCTGTCCACGTGTGAAGCGCCATTCCTGGGCAGGCTGCACCCTCTTTCGCACTGGGCGGCTCTCCCCACAGGGTGCACCCACTGCGCGTGGGGCTCCCCTACGTGGGGGACACCCCCGCATGGCACTGGCACTCCTTGCAAGCATCAGCACTGCACGTGGACCAGCTCCACAAGGGTCAAGGAGGCCCGGGGTCCAAATCGTGGACCCCCCGTGTGGTAGACAGATGCCCCAACCACTGGGCCAAGTCTGCTGCCATATTTTTTAAATGTAACATTTAAAAGAAAATAGAGAAAAAAATGGGGAAACGGACTTTGGCCCAGTGGTTAGGGCGTCCGTCTACCACATGGGAGGTCCGCGGTTCAAGCCCCGGGCCTCCTTGACCCGTGTGGAGCTGGCCCATGCGCAGTGCTGATGCGCGCAAGGAGTGCTGTGCTACACAGGGGTGTCCCCCGCGTAGGGGAGCCCCACGAGCAAGGAGTGCGCCCATAAGGAGAGCCGCCCAGCACGAAGGAAAGTGCAGCCTGCCCAGGAATGGCACCGCCCACACTTCCCGTGTCGCTGACGACAACAGAAGCGGACAGAGAAACAAGACGCAGCAAAAAGACACAGAAAACAGACAACTGGGGGAGGGGAGGGGAATTAAATAAATAAAAATAAATAAAAAAAAAAAGATGTAAATTCTACTCAAATTGATATACAGATTCAATGCAATCCCAATAAAAAATTCCCCCAGCATTAAAAAAAATTGAAAGCACGGTCATCAAAATTATTTTGAAATGTAAGGGGTCCTGAATAGCCAGAAACATCATAAAAAGGAAAAGCAAACCCTCATCTCCAGACTTTAAGTCATACTACCTAGCTATAGTGGTAAAAACAGCATAGTACTGGCATAAAGACAGACACATAGACCAATGGAACCAAACTGATGATTCAGAAACAGACCCTGACATGTATGGTCAACTGATTTTGACCCTCACATGTATGGTCAAGTGATTTCTGTCAAACCCACACAGCTCGGGTAGAACAGTGCATTCAAAAATGGTGCTTAAAGAATTGGATATCCATAAGTGAAAGAAGGAAAGAGGACCCCTATCTCACACCTTATCCAAAAATTAACTTAAAATGGATCAAAAATCTGAAAATAAAAGCAAGAACCATAAAACTTCTAGAAGAAATTATAGGAAAATATCTTCAAGACCTGGTGGTAGGTCTTGGATTCTTAAAGGAGATAAGAGGATGACTGATGTTTAAGGTATGTAGAAGTCTTAATTAGCTTTACTGTAAAAGTGTGGAAATGTATAGAGTGGATGGTATCACATGGTGAGTAATATCTAGTTTATAAATGGGGATGTGGCTGAAAATGATATTTTAGGGATGTAAATGTCAATTGACAGAATGTTAGTGAATAATCTAGGAACTGAATAGCACAGTAAACCAAGAAGTGGATGAGAATTGTGGTTGATGGTTCAGATGCAAGAGTGTCCTTTGTGAGCTAGAACAAATGTACATCACTACTGCAGCATGTTGGAAATGTGGAGAAGCATGAGAAAAATACAGCTGGAGTGACCTATGGACTGTGATTAGCAGTAATAATATAATATTCTTATATCTATGTGAAAGATGTACTGTGCTGATAATGAGGCAGTGTGGAAAATGTGAGCTAAATGTACACTATGGACATGATACAATCAAATATTATCTTATCTGTAGCAAATTCTCCACCACAGTGTGGTGTGTTGATGGAGGGGTATTGTTTGGGAATTCCATATGTGTGCACAATTGTTTTATAAGTTTACAATTTCTGACATATAAAATATATTTTAAAAATACTAATAGGCTGGTTGGGGAAAGACACACCAAATGTCAGATAAGGACTATGATTAGTAGTAAGATTTTGACAATGTTCTTTCATAAGTTGTAATAAACATCTCATAACAATGCAAGGTGCTGGTGGAGGGCTGATGTATGGGACCCCTGTATGATGTTAGGCATGTTTGCTTTGTAAGCTCACAACTTTTACTATACACTAAATTTTTAATGTATGTTCATATATAAATGATATAAAGATAATAATATGGTTGGTTGGTGGAAAATACTTTGATTAGTAGTCATATTTTGACAATGCTCTTTAATCATTAGTTAAAAAGGTTTAACAACTATGCAAGACATTGGTGGTAGGGTGAGTTATGAGAGTCCTGTATGATACTATATATGATTGTTTTGTAAGTTCACAACTACTATTATACCCTTATTGTTCATGTATGTTTATGTATGAGTGATATACTTCAGTAATTAATTTAAAAAAACAATTCAAAAGTCTGCAAAGAAAAGTAACAGAGCTTATGGGAATGAGACACAATGGATGAGAATAAAAATATATTAGAGGCATATAACAACAGATTTGAATTGGTTGAGGGCAGAATTAGTCAATTAGAAGACAGAGTAGGGAAGTGGACTTAGCCCAGTGATTAGGACGTCCATCTACCACATGGGAGGTCCGTGGTTCAAATCCTGGGCCTCCTTGACCCATGTGGAGCTGGCCCATGCACAGTGCTGATGTGTGCAAGGAATGCTGTGCCATACAGGGGTGTCCCCGTGTAGGGGAGCCCCATGTGCAAGAAGTGTGCCCCATAAGGAGAGCTGCCCAGTGCAAAAGAAAGGGCAGCCTGACCAAGAATGGCATGGCACATATGGAGAGCGGACACAACAAGATGATGCAACAAAAAGAAACACAGATTCCAGTGCTGCTGACAATAACAGAAGTGGACAAAGAAGAATATGCAGTGAATAGACACAGAGAAGAGACAACTGGGGGAGGGGGGAATAAATAAATAAATCTTTTAGAAAAAAGAAGACAGAGTATATGACTTGAAAACACAGGAGATTGGAAAAAGGAAAGAATGGGAAAAAATTGAACAATGTCTCAGGGAATTGAATGGCAATGCAAAATGCACAAACATACACATTATAGGTATCCCAAAAGGAGAAGAGGACAGAAAAGGGGCAGAAAGAATATTTTAAAAAAATAATAACCAAAAATTTCCCAACTCTAATGAAAGACATAAATATCAATATCCAAGAAGGACAATACACCCCAAAGAGAATAAATCCAAATAGACTTATTCTGAGACACCTACTACTCAGAATATCAAATGCCAGAGATAAAAAGAGTGTTCTGAAAGTAGCAAGAGAAAAGCAATGCATCACATACAAGGGAAGCTCAATAAGACTAAATGCAAATCTCTCATCAGAAACCATAGAGGCAAGAAGGTAGTGGTAGCACAGATTTTAGGTACTGAAAGAAAAAAAAACTGCCAGCCAATAATTCTTTATCTGACAAAACTGTCCTTCAAAAATGAGCATGAATTTAAAATCTTCACAGATAAAAACTGAGAGAGTTTGTTACCAAAAGACTGGATTGGAAGTGATACTAAAGGGAGTGCAGCAGGCTGAAAGGAAAAGACAAGGGTGAGAGACTCAGAGAAGAGTGTAGAAATGAAGATTTTTAGTGAGGGTAACTAAAAGGATAAAAAGACAGATATGACAATGGAAAGCCAAAGGATAAAATGGACAAAGTAAGAAATGCCTTTACAGTAATAATACTGAACATTAAGGGATTGAACTCCCCAATCAAAGGACATAGACTGACAGAATGGGAACAAATGTATGAGCCATCTATATATTGTCTACAAGGTACTAACCTTAAATGCAAGGACAAAATCAGACTGAAATTGAAAGGTTGGAAAAAGAACATTCCACACAAATAGGAACCAAAAAAGACCTGGGGTAGCAATACTAATACCAGAAAAAATAGATTTTAGACACAAAACTGTTATAAGTCATGAAGAAGGTCACTATGTATTACTAAAAGGGGCAATTCACCAAGAAGAAATAGCAATCATAATATTTATGCACCACACTAATCAACTGAAGAAAAATCACATGATCATGTCATTTGATTCAGAAAAGGCATTTGACAAAATAGAGCATCCTTTCTTGATAAAACACACACATGCACACATGCACACACACTCCAGAAGATAGGAATAGAAGGAAACTTTCTTGATATGATAAAGTGCATATATGAAAAACCTACAATTAACATTGTACTCAACAGTAGAAGACTGAAAGCTTTCCAGTTGAGATTGGAACAAGACAAGGATGCCCACTGTCTCTACAGTTATTTGAATTGTGCTACAAGTTCTAGCAGGAGCAATTAGGCAAGAAAAAGAAATTAGAGGCACACAAATAGGAAAGGAAGAAGTAAAATTTTTGCTGTTCACTGATAATATAATCCTATATCTAGAAAATCCTGAAAAATCCACAAGAAAAACCCTAGAACTAAGAGACAAGTTTAGCAAAGTGGTGGAATACAAGACATATGCAAAAATCTATAGTGTTTCTATACACTATTAATGAGCCATCTGAGGAGGGAGTCAGAAAAAATCCCATTTACAATAGCAAATAAGAGAATCAAATATTTAGGAATAAACTTAACCAAGAATATAAAGGATCTGTATCCAGAAAGCTACAAAACTTTGCCAAATGAAACCAAAGATGACCTAAATAAATAGAAGAGCATTCTGTGTTCATATACTGGAAGACTAAGTGTCATCAGATGACAATAATTCTACCCAAACTGATTTACTGTTCAACACAATTCCAATAAAAATTCCAACATCTTTCTTTCTTTTTCTTTCTTTACAGAAATGAAAAAGACAATTATCAAATTTATTTGGAAGGGTAAGGGGCCCAAAATAGTCAAAACTGTCTTTAAAAAGAAAAACGAAGTTAAAGAAATCTCAATTTTTGGCTTTAAGGCATATTACTTAGCTACAGTGTTTAAAAAACAGCATGGAAATGGCATGAAAATAGACATATGGACTAATGGAACTGAACTAAGAATTCAGAAATAGACCTTCATGTCTATGGTCAAGTAATTTTTTCAATGCTGTCAACCCCACCCAGCTGGGTCTGAACAAGACCTAGTCAACAAATGGAGAACTGGATATCCATAGCTGAAAGAAAGAGAACCCTATCTCACAAAAATAAAATGGAGGGAAGCACTTGCTTCCCACATACGAGGTCCTGGATTCATTCCCCAGCCCCAGTACCTAAAAATGAAATAAAATAAAATAAAAGTTCAAGTACCTAAATATAAATGCAACCACCAAAATAATACTAGAGGAAAATGTAGGAAAACATCCTTAAGATCTTCTGGTGGGTGGTAGTTCCCTAAAATTTACACCCAAAGCACAAACAAAAGAAAAAAACTAGATAAATGGGACCTCCTCAAGAGTAAACACATTCAACCCTCAAAGACTTGGTCAAAAGGGAGAAAAGGCAGCCAACTCAATGGGAGAAAATATTTGGCAATCACATATCCTTTAAGGGTTTAATATCCATGCTATACAACTTAACAATAAAAAGACAAATGACCTGATTGAAAAGTGGGCAAAAAACCTGAGTAGACATTTGTCCAAAGAAGAAATATAAATGGCAAAAAAACACAAAACAAAACAAAAAAAACACAAAAAACAAAATAAACCCAACAACATAAAACACAAGAAGGAGTGAAAGTGGCTCAAGCCACTGGATGCCTCCATCCCACATGGACGGTCCCAGGTTTGGTTCCCAGTGCCTCCTAAAAAGACAAGCACACAACACAATAAGCAGACATAGAGAGCAGACAATGAGAACAAAATAATGAGGGGGAGGAAGAAATAAATAAATTTAAGAAAATACATGAGAAAGTATTCAACATCACTGGTGATGAGGGAAATGCACATCAAAACTACAATGAGGGAAGCAGACTTGGCCCAATGGATAGGGCATCTGCCTACCACATGGGAGGTCCATGGTCCAAACCCCAGGCCTCTTTGACCCATATGGATCTGGTCCACGTGCAGTGCTGATGCACACAAGGAGTGCCGTGCCACACATGGGTGCCCCCGTGTAGGGCAGCCCCATGTGCAAGGAGTGTGCTCCATAAGGAGAGCTGCCCAGAATGAAAGAAAATGCAGCCTGCCCAAGAATGGCACTGCACAAACGGAGAGTTGACACAACAAGATGATGCAACAAAAAGAAACACAGATTCCTGGTGCCGCTGAAAAGGATAGAAGAGGTCACAGAGGAATGAGCAGCGAATGGAAACAGAGAGCACACACTGGGCAGGGAGAAGAGAAATACATAAAGAATAAATCTTAAAAAAACTACAATGAGATATCATTCACACCTATTAGGATGGCCACTATTAAAGTCAGAAAACTATGTGTTGGAGAGGATGTGGAGAGATAGGAATGCTTATTCACTGTTGGTGGGAATGTAAAATGGTACAGCCACTGTGGAGGAGTTTGGCAGTTCCTAAGGAAGTTGAATATAGACTTGTCATGTGCCTTAGCAAAACCACTGCTAGATATATACCCAGAAGAACTGAGAGCAGTGACATGAACAGTCATCCACGCACTGATGTTCACAATGGCCAAAAGATGGAAACAACCCAGGTATCCATCAATTGATGAATGGATAAACAAACTGTGGCATATATACACAATGGAATATTATGCAGCTATAAGAAGAACTGAAGTTACAAAGCATCCCACAACATGGATGAACCTGGAGGACATTATGTTGAGTGAAGCAAGCCAAACGCAAAAGGAAAATACTGTGTATGATTGCTCTATTATGAAGTTAAATATATTGTGTAAATTCATAGAGTTAATATTAGAATATAAGTCAGCAGAAAATAGGGTAGAGAATGGAAAACTGATGGTTAATCTATGCACAATTGGTTAAAAAATAGATTGTAAATCTTTGGAAATGGGTAGAAATGGTGAAAACACACCATAGTGTTTGTAACTAGCAGAGTTATTATATGGGTATGACAATGGTTGAAAGGGAAAGTCTAAGGACATGCATATTACTGGAAGGAAAGCTAAAAAACGTGACATGGGACTGTGTAACATAGTGGAACCTCATGTGAAATATGAATATGGGTGACTAGTAATGGAAGAACTTGTCACATTGATGTGCAGAAAGTGCGGTAGTTGCTGATGGCAGTGAGAGGGAAGAAAAGATGTGATGTGAGGGCATTTTTGGGACTTGTAGTTGCCCTAAATGATAATGCACGGGTAGATGCTGGACATTATGTATCTTGCCATAGCCCACTGAATGTACTGGGGGAGAATGTAAACTACAGTGTAAACTATTATCCATGTGGTGCAGCAGTGATCCAAAATGTATTCATCAAATGCAACGAATGTGCCACAACAATCAAAGAGGTTGTTGATGTGGGAGGAGTGGGATGTGGGGGTTGTGGGGTACATGGCAAGCTCTTATATTTTTTAATGTAACTTTTTTTCTGGTCTATGTATCTTCAAAAAAGAAAATTAAAAATAATGGTGATGGGGTGGGAAATGGGGTAAATGGGACCATCTTATGTTTTTTAATGTAACATTTTGTGAGATCTATTAACTTTAAAAAAGATGATTAAGAAAAAATAAAATTTTTAAAATAATTTTTTTAATTTAAAAAAATAAAGAAATACGAATATGGGTGATATTGCATATATAGGAGTGTTTTTTACCAAGTATAAAGAGAAATAAACTAAAGAGGTGGAAACAGAATAGCAGCTATATGTAGGAAGGGAAACAGATAGAGAGAAGATGAGTTGTGTTTGTTTTTTGTTTGCATTTTTAAAATTCTCATTATTATTGGAATAATGAAAATGTTCTAATAATGATTAAAGTGATGAACACACAGGTAAGTGATTGTACATTTGGGTGGATTTATGCTTTACTAATACACATCAATAAAATTTATTTGTTTAAAGAAAGGTAGAGCCATATAACTGCTAGAAGAAATAGTAGGAAAACATCTTCAAGGTCTTGTGGTAGGTGGTAGTTTCTATAACCTTATGCCCAAAGCACAAGCAATGCAAGAAAAAACAGATAAATGGGACCTCCTCAAAATTAAACACTTTTGTTTCTCAAATCACTTTGTTAAGAAGGTGAAAAGGAAGCCTACTCAATGGGAGAAAATGTTTTGAAAGTGCATACCCAGTAAGTTTGATCTCCATGCTATATGACAAGATCATGATACATGGAAGGAGGTTCATCTAGGCATACATATAAAGCATATAAATGTGTTCAAATGTTCATGGGGCATTGTCATGGTGGGTGAAGATCTACAAAATAACTGAAAGAATATCAAATTTCCATCCTGGGGAGCTCTGCCACATTCTCTACTGGAAGGACAAAAATGTCCTGAGAACAGGGGCAATGACTAGTGATGGAGAATCATCCATTGATGGGTCATTAATATTGAAGACTGTACTTACAAAACTTTATGCTTGAAATTGAAACTTAGCCTAGTATTACAGGATACCCAAGAGTTATTCTCCTGAGAGCCTCCTTGTTGCTCAAATGTGGTCTATAAATGCATTACCTTCCCACCAACATGGGACATGACTCCCAGGAATGAGCCTCCTTGGCACCAAGGAATTACTACCAAATGCTAATCAACAATGCAACTGGAAAAAGACCTTGACCAAAAGAGGGAAAAAGTAAAGACAAATGAGTTTATATAGTTAAGACACATCCCAAGTTTAAAAGAATGGAGGAATAAAATATGGATTAGAGTGGACTTACTGGTATTCTACTATAGAACTTTTGTAACTCTAGCAATGGAAGAAATTTTGTCATTGATATGGAGACAGTGGCCACGGGAGTTGCTGAGGGCAGGGATAGGGAAGAAGAGATGTGATGTGGGAACATTTCCTGGAATTGGAGTTGTCCCAAATGATATTGCAGGGTCAGATACTAGACATTATATATCCTGCCACAACTCACTGAATGGACTGGGGGAGAGTGTAAGCTACAATATAAACTATAATCCATGAGGTGCAGCAGTGCTCCAAAATGTATTCACCAGAGAATATGAGTGTGTCAAAATGATGAAAGGGAAACGGACCTGGCCCAGTGGTTAGGACATCCGTCTACCACATGGGAGGTCTGCGGTTCAAACCCCCAGCCTCCTTGACCCGTGTGGAGCTGGCCCATGCGCAGTGCTGATGCACACAAGGAGTGCTGCCCCACGCAGGGTTGTCCCCTGTGTAGGGGAGCCCCACGCACAAGGAGTGCGCTCCATAAGGAGAGTCGCCCAGCGCGAAAGAAAGTACAGCCTGCCCAGGAATGGCACCGCCCACACTTCCCGTGCCGCTGACAACAGAAGTGGACAAAGAAACAAGACACAGCAAACAGACACAGAGGACAGACAACCTAGGGAGGGGGACGGAATTAAATAAATAAATAAATCTTTAAAAAAAAAAGAGAGGTGGTTGATGTGGGAGGAGTGGGAGGGTGGGGTGTGGGATATATGGGAACATCATATTTTTCAATGTAACATTTTTTGTGATCTATGTATCTTTTTTAAAAAGACAATTAAAAAACAAATTTTTAAAAATTTAAAAAAGACTTCAAAATGAGTCATGAGGTCATTCAGAGATTACACTTCTGCATGTCTCAGTAGGCTCTCATTGACTGACAAAGTAAATACTACCTCAAAGAGTGGGACTTGTGAAGACTCTGGAGACATCCAGACACTATAATCAGGGCAAATAGCTCAGGAGTTTGATGCTTTGCAGGCCAGGGGGCCCTACTTTAGAATTTATGCTCCCCGTGTGACAGAGATGGACTCAGCTATGGTTTCCCTCTTCTGACCCTTCTACTTGAACCTATAATTAGTACTAGGGTTGATAGGAATACATTCAACAGACTAAAATCTTTGGGCTGTCAGTGTGCCAGCTGGGTCCTGAATTTCAACGGAGTTACACCTCCTACCATCCAGGTCACTGGACTCACCTGGGACAACTAACAAGGAGATGATGATGGACGATGACCATCCCAAGAAACCAAGAAAGTCTACAACTGCAAGCAAGAAAGTCCCATCAATCTGCCCCACAGAATTGCAGCCCCTTCTCAATTAGAGGTGGAGTGGGCATCATCATCACAGGATCCTAAGGATTGGGGAATGAACTATGGACTAAAATAGAAATACTGGTATTCTGCTATAGGCTAATTGTGACTCTACCAATGGAAGAAATTATATCACTGATGTGGAGGTTCTGAGGGCAGGGAGAGGGAAAAACAGGTGTAATACAGGGGCATTTTGGGGACCTTGGAATTGTCCTGAATGACATTACAATGGCAGATACAGGACATTACATATCTTGCCATAACCTACAAAGTTGTGTGGGACAGAGTATAAACTACAATGTAAACTATAATCCATGTTTAGTGGCAATGTTCCAAAATATTTTCATCAAGTATAAGGAATGTACCACACTAATGAAGGATGTTGTTAATGTGGGAAAATGTGGGAGGTGTAGGGAGCAGGGCATATGGGAATCCCCTATATTTTTATGTAACATTTATGTAATCTAAGTATCTTTTAAGTATTGTGCAACTCAATAATGAAAAGAGAAGCAGGGAGTTGATATGGCTCAGTGGCTGAGCCCTGGCTTCCCAGATACAAGGTCGCACATTTAAAAAAAATTGAAAGTGGGCAATATTTGTCCCTTTGTGTCTGGCTTATTTCACTTAACATAATGTCTTCAAGGTTTATCCATGTTATCATATATGTCTCAATTTCATTTCTTACAGCAGCATAGTATTCCCTCATATGTATACACCACATTTTGTTTATCCATTCATTGGTTGCGGTCACCCCTTCTTTTCAAATAAGGGCCAGGATGGCAGCAGTAGCAAGTAGCTGAGGCCCAAGAGGCAGCAAGCAATGAGGGAAGCGGGGCTGAAGAGGGAGGTGAGTATGCCAGGGATATAAATGTACAATTTGGGGGGCGGTATCTTGCTGTTGCAAGCAAGGGTGGCCAATGTCCAATTCTCATTGATCTCGGTGGCTATAAGGTCCATCTGCTTGTTAAAAGTCCAGGGTGACAGCGCGTTACAGGTAGTTGATCTCTTCTTGGCGGCGAAGAGCGGCAGAGGCAGACTGTGTGGTGGTCTGGAGGATCGCAGCTGTGAGGACAAGTCGCGTCAGGGCACCAGCAGCGGTGGTGGCGGCAGCGTCGGGAGTGGTGGAGACGTAGGTGAGGACAATAAGAAGGCCAAAGTCTTCACGGGCGCGAGAGAGGCCGATGTTAATGGGGTGGGCCAACATGGGGTGGCCCAATCTGCAATGCAGTGGGGGTTCAGGCAAAAAAAAAGGAGGGGGGCGGGGGACGAGAAAGGATGCTTTGGATGGCTGAGAAGAGGAGTGAGGTCGAGACAGGAGGAAGCTCCGCAAGCCGCGGGCCGGGGAAAGCGGGTTGCAGGCCATTTAGTGGGGCTGGTGAGAGGGGTTAGCTTGGCCAGAGGTGGCGAGGGAGAGCATAAGGAGAAGGAGAGAGACTATGTTAATTGGCTCGGCAGCATGGCAAGGGTTGCGGCGTCTGCACTGACGGTAGAGTGCGAGCAGCGAACGGACTTCAGGGTTGGATGGTTGCCTCTCGGGGTGGAGGGTGAGCTGGCTCAGTTGGTGCTGGATCACTCGCATCTGGCGCCGTTCCCTGTGAGACATCCGCTGCTGAGGTGGCGGGTTTGACGTATCTCCCGGGGACCCAGATTGGCTGAGCGGCATCCTTGAGAGCGCGGCGATGGGAGCCAAGGTGCGCGGTGAGACGAGGGGTTGGAGCCGGTGGGGCTCCGACGGTGGTCACGGGCCAAGAGAAGGCCCCGACGAGGGGAGGGTGGAACGACGAGCAGTGGCGCAAGGCAAAGGGGAGCAAGCACGGAGGGGAGGAGGCAGAGGTGAAGGCAGGGGTGGAGGTGCTCAGGCACGCGCTCCTGAGTTTTTTATTGGCGCCTCTTAATCATAGCAGGTCGGTATAAGCCCCCGACATGGAAGGAGAAAGCCATCCAGCGATTCTCCCAGACCGCCGTGGATCATATGAGGTCACCAAGGTTCAGGAGCAGCAATGCAGAGCGAAAAGATAGGGGTGAGAAGAGAGGAGGGCGTAGGGCTGTGGTAGGGTTACTTCAGACGTGCAAGCGCGCGCTCCCGAGAAATCCAAGGCTCCTCTTAATCATAGCGGGTCGGTATAAGCCCCCGACATGGAAGGAGAAAGCCATCCAGTGATTCTCCCAGACCGCCGTGGATCATATGAGGTAGCCAAGGCTCAGGTAGCAGCAATGTTGCACGAGAGAAGTCCCAAGGTGAGAAGGGGGGGGGGCCGCGAGGTTATGGAGTGAGGCTGTGGTGGAGTTGCCTTGCCCCACATTGGGCGCCAGCTGCGATGGTTTGCTTGGTCAGTAGAGGTGGGGTCTGGCTGCGGACAAGGGGTCGGTCCAGCTCTGGATGAGGGGTCGGTCCTGCTTGGGATGAGGGGTCGGTCCCACTTGGGACGAGGGGTCGGTCCGGCAGCAGACAAGGGGTCGGTCTCACAGGGATTATGCGGTTTGGCTGACGGGGTCGCCCAGCGAAGCCAGTGACGAAGGGGTCGCCTGGAGAAGCAGGCGACGAACTGGGGACAAGGGAGGCCAGGCCCTTGTCGGGGGCTCTCAGGACTGGAGGCGCACGGCAGAAAAACTACCGCAGAGACAAGGTAAACACGCAAGTCCACTTTATTGAGGGAGAGGCAACAGTTTTATAGGGGCTGGGGAAGGCTGATTGGTCGAAGCCACGCCCTGTTCTGATTGGTTGCTGGCGAAAGGTCAGTGGGCGGTACTGTACGGGGGAGGGGTGGTGGTTAGGGATTGGCTGTCGCTGTTGGGCAGGGTTTAGGGATTGGTGGCTGCTGTTGCTGGGGTGGAGGACAGACTTGAGTTTCCCGCCCACGCCTGGCTGTTGCTGCTGTTGGGGGAAGGGAAAAGGGCAGACTGGATTTTTCTGCCCACGCCTGGCTGTTGCTGCTGTCGGGGGAGGGGAAAAGGGCAGACTGGATTTTTCCGCCCACGCCTGGCTGTTGCTGCTGTTGGGGGAGGGGAAAAGGGCAGACTGGAATTTTCCGCCCTGCGCCTGTGCAGGGAGAAGAAAGAAGAAGGGTACCGCCCCACAAGCATTGTGTGGCGCCATCCGGGAGGAGGGGCGGCCGCGGAAGCATGGCTGCTGAGAAGGGGAGACCCGAGGGCACTCTGCGCCCATGCCGAGCTTCCTTCAGGGGTGGCGGTGGGCCCGACTAACCACCCTATTATGGGGGCAGCGGAATTAGGCCTACCGCGGCCGCTCCCCTCGCCAGGCCAGCAAACCACACTTCAGCCCGAGGGGTGACCGCAATTGGTTGCTGGACACTTGGTGGTTTTCATCTTTTGGCAATTGTGAACAATGCTGCTGTGAACATCAGTGTGCAAATGTCTGTTCGTGTCATACTTTTCAGTTCTTCTGGATATGTTCCTAGTAGATGAACTGCTGGATCATATGGCAGTTCTCTAATCAACATCCTGAGGAACTGCCAAACTGTCTTCCTCAGAGGCTGCATCATTTTATATTCCCACCACTAATAACTCACTGATATGAACTAAATATGAAGAAAAAACACATGAAGTTAAAACCTAGAGTAAAGCTTATTTAGGAGATAAGAGGAGGGCTGAGAAGGTGTAGTGATGCTTAATGTATGTGGAAGTTTTAATTAACTTGACTGTAAAAGTCAATGGATAGAGGTGATAGTAGCATATTATAGTGAGTAGAACTAATGCAGCTGGTCTCTAAATGGGATTGTGGCTGAGAAGCGTAGTCTAGAGATGTACATGTCAACTAATTAACTTGACTGTGAAAGTCAATGGATAGAGGTGATAGTAGCATATTACAGTGAGTAGAACTAATGCAGCTGGTCTCTAAATGGGATTGTGGCTGAGAAGCGTAGTCTAGAGATGTACATGTCAACTGAAAGAAAGCTAGAGAATAATCCAGGGACTGAATAACCCAGTGAACCCAGAGGTGGATGACGACTGTGGTGAATGTAACCTATGGACTATAGCAATACTGCAGTATTCTTGCATCAATGCCAAAGACGTATTGCATTAATAATAGGGAGGGATGGGGAAACGATACCAAATGTATGCAATAGACCATATTTAGTGGTAATAAATGTTCCACAACAATGTAGTGTGTTGGTAGAAGGGTGTTGGATGGGGATGTCACACATGCTCTTGATTGCTTTGTAAGTTCACAACGTCTCTAAAAATATATATTTTTTAAAATGAGCAAAAGACTTGAACAGATATTTTTGCAAAGAAGAAATACAAATGGCCAAAAAGCACATGAAAAGATGCTCAACATCACTAGCTATTAGGGCAATGCAGAGCAAAACTACACTGAGATATCATTTCATGCCTTACAGAATGGACATTATTTTTTAAAAAAACAAAAAACAGAAAAGTACAATTGCTGGAAAGGATGCAGAAAAAAACAAACACTTTTAATGTTGGTGGGAGTGTAAAACTGTGCAGCCTCCATATGATCTGGCAATCCTACTACTAGGAATATATTCAGAAGAACTGAATGTAAGGATGTGAGCAACAGACATTTGCACATTTGGACTGAGCTGATGACAGCACAACTCTGTGATGAAATTGAGAACCAAGGAGTGTACACTTTGGATGGATTGTATTAATACAAGACAGGGAACCATGTAACTCAGTGAACAATGTGGTGAATGATGGACTGTTGTTAACAGTACAAATATGAGAACTTTATCTCATGAAATATAACAAATACATAATACTAATACCTGATGTTAATAATAGGATGTTTTGGGGGAAAAAAACACAGAATATGAGCTATGAACTACAGATAACTGTAATATTGTGAGAATGTTCTTTCATTATATGTAACAAGTGTGTCAGAACAATGTAAGGTGTTGGTGATGGGGTGATGTATGGGAATCCTTTATGGTGTGCAACATTGTTTTTTTAAACTTTGAAACTTAAAAAAATGTGGAAAAAATGCACCCATATTCAGTGTATTTTTTCAGTGATATTTCCTGTAATAACATTTTGGTGATATTTTCCTATAAAACTTTTTTCTCCTTTTGCTTTTGAATTTTTTTAACCAAGATTAAGTCATTTAATTTATGATCGGGTATAATTTCTTAACAATCATTGTGCATGCTCAGTAATTCTTACCAAATGAGGATATCCAGCCTATTAATTGTTTTCAAACACAATGAAACTTTTACATAACCCAAATTTAACAGTGAATGAACTATACCCACATCTTTCTTATTAAGTAAAACCTTGGTCCATTTTCAAAAAATCAATAATGATTTCAGAAAAAAAAAGGAAAGAAAATAAGTTTTTCAATTAAACAGACATACACCCATACCCACACACAAGATCCTTTTCTGGTATTTGGAATTTAAGTGTCTGGAATAAATATGGTAGGGTGTGCCAGTTTTTCTTTGGTAGTCGATAAAATTCATTTTATGATCTATTTTATTTAGCTCCAAATGAATTGACGGTAAAATAGTCCATTTGGGACAAATTCAGCTTTCTTCTCCAAATCCTGTATTGTCCTCACTCCTCATGCCTGGATGCAGAACCTAGATAAGTCTCCTCTTAGCCCCCCAGTAAGTATCCCTGATAATAACATTTAAAATTCTCCATTCAGAAATTGATCATTCATCAGCAGAATGAAAAGACTACTTGCTTTTTGTATTAGGTTTTTAGGGAAACAGAACTGACAAGAGAACGCTGTAAATAGTATGAGAATTTATAAAATTGTCTCATGCAATCATGGGGATGCACAAGTCCAAATTCTGTAGGGCAGCTGCAAACCAGGGGCTCTGATGAAAGGCCTTGATAAGTTCCCAGGAGATGCTGGCTGTCCAAAGTAGAGATGGGAATTCTCTCTCTGAAGGCTGAAATCACTTCCCCTTTTAAGGCCTTCAACTGATTGGATGAGACATCACTCATTGCTAATGGCAATATACTTAGTTGATTGTAGATGTAACCAGCCATCTATGCAATAAACTCACTGATGATTAAAGTCCATGAAATGCCCCTGTACTACAATGAACCCAGTACTTACTTGACCAAACAACTGGGCACCATTACCTAGCCAGGTTACCACAGGTCACCCCTGTCAACTTGGCAGCCATACCCATCATCTTAAACCATACTTAGTCTCTAAATAAAAACACTAGAAGATACAGATATTTCTGCCTAACAATACCTAATTGTCCTGCATACAACCAGAAACACACTATATCCCTTCAGAATAGGGGGCAAGTACTTGGGTAATATTCATTCTTAAACTTGACATCGTTGAATAGTATGACACGACACTAATACAACTTATGCCACACGATAAGGGGAAAGGCTAAGGAAGAAAACAAAGGTATTCATTTTATGTATGTATACGAACATACTCATAAAAAAACAAGGAAGAGAGATTCACGACTATTATAGACCTCGTTTTTGTAACTGGTCACATGGCTGAAGTTCCTATTTACCATTACCTTCTTCCACTATGCATTCCATGTTCCCTTTACCCCCAGTAAGCACCAGAGCTGGCCATGGTTCTTTGCCTGGTGGGGTGACCCAAACTTTCATTCCTGAAGATTCTGAGCCATTGTAAGTCCTGCTTGGTTTGGGTTCTTGCAATTTTCCATTGACTTTCATCATAGGACATGGCAGTACTAGGAGCCCCCCTAGAGAATCTCCTGTATTCCAGGCAAACTCTCTACCCCCATTATGTAGATGCAGTCCTATTTCCCCTTGATAGTCAGGCTCAATCGCCCCAGGCATCCCTTCTTTGCCTGTTGATTCAGAGGTAAGAGGAGCCCAAAGTGGCCAGGTGGCAATCTCAACTTCCAGTTAATGGAATAATTGTTGTGTGCCTGGTGGCAGTACTCCTCCTTTTGGAACTAAATCTGTACAGCAGCAGAGCTTAAGTTTGCAGGGACAGGATGCAAAAGTTTTCTTAGTGTATGACTAGGTAATAGTGAGTGGTGCCATCCCCATTTCCACCCCTTGATTCCTGGACCCATGGATCCTGGCAATGTGAGAAACAGCACCATGGAGTGGATGCTGATTTAGCACATACATGGACTCCTGGAGAACACTGCCCCAATTCTGCAAAGTACTACCACCTAGTTGGTGCTGTAATTGAGTCTTCAAAACACCATTCCACAATTCTGTCAATCCAGCTTCTTGAGGATGATGGGGAACATGATAGAGCCAGTGAATTCCATAAGCATGTGTCCATTCCCACCCATCACTTTCTGCAAAGTGAGCTCCCCTTGACCAGAATTATTGCTGTGTGGAATGCCATGCAAGTGGATAAGCCATTCAGGAACTCCAATGCTTGGAAGAAGCATTGCATGCCAGGAACGCAAACCCATATACAGAGTTTATGTGTCTCTTCCAGTTAGAACAAATGACTGCCAATTCCATGAGGGAAGTGGTTGAAAGTAATCAAGCTGCCACTAGGTAGCAGGCTAATCACCTCAGGGAATTGTGCCATATTGGGGGCTGAGTGGGGGTCTCTGCTGCTGGCAGGTTGGGCACTCAGCAGTGGCTGTAGAAAGGTCAGCCTTGGTGAAGAGAAGTCTATATTGCTGAGCTCATGCAGAACCTCCATCCCTACCACTAAGGCCACTTTGCTCATGAGTCCATCAGGCAATGAGAGGAATGGCTGGGGAAAGAGGCTGTGTCGTAGCCACAGAATGGGTCATCTTATCCACTTGATTATTAAAATCTTCCTCTGCTGAAGTCACCCTCTGGTGAGCATTCACATGGGACACAAATATCTTCATGTTTTTTTTTGCCCAGTCAGAAAGGCTCACCCATATGCCTCTTCCCCAGACCTCTTTGTCACCAATTTTTGAATCACATTCCTTCCAAGTACCTAACCATCCAGCCAAACCACTGGCAACAGCCCATTAATCAGTGTACAAATGCACTTCTGGCCATTTCTCCTTCCAAGCAAAATGAACAACCAAGTGCACTGCTCAAAGTTCTGCCCACTGGGAAGATTTTCCCACACCACTGTCCTTCAGGGACATCCCAGAATGGGGCTGCAGTGTTCCAGCTGACCACTGTCAGGTGGTACCTGCATATCATGCAGAACCATCTGTAAACCAGGCCCGAGTTTTCTCTTCCTTAGTCAACTGATTGTAAGGGACTCCCCAAGAGGCCATAGCTGTGGGCTGGGAAAGAGAAGGTAACATGGCAGGGGTGGTGACCATGGGCATTTGGGCCACTTCCTCATGCAACTTACTTGTGCCTTCAAGACCCACTTGAGGGAAGCGGACTTGGCCCAGTGGTTAGGGCATCTGTCTATCACCTGGGAGGTCCATGGTTCAAACCCCAGGCCTCCTTGACCAAAATGGAGCTGGCCCATGCACAGTGCTGATGCATGCAAGGAGTGCCGTGCCACGCAGGGGAATCCCACGCTCAAGGAGTGGGCCCCGTAAGGAGAGCTGCCTAGTGTGAAAGAAAGTGCAGTCTGCCCAGAAATGGCGCCGCACACGTGGAGAGCTGACACAGCAAGATGACACAACAAAAAGAAACACAGATTCCCGTGCCGCTGACAACAACAGAAGCGGACAAAGAAGACGCAGCAAACAGACACAGAGAACAGACAATGGGGGTGGGAGGGAAGGGGAGAGAAATAAATAAATAAATAAATCTTAAAAAAAAATAGAAGCTACTCAGATCTGACGGTAATTTGGTGACCAATGTTTAAGTGTTCAGTCTATTCAAATCCCATAGAAGGCCAAAAGCTCTTTCTCAAAAGGAGAATAATTATCTGCAAAGGAGGGCTTTGCTCCAAAATCCTATGGTTCTGCATTATGATTTCCTATAGGAGCCTGCCAAAGTCTCCAGACAGCATTTCTATTTCCCACTGTCACTTCCAGCACCACTGGATTCGCTGGATCATATGACCCAAGTGGCAGTGCAGCTTGCACTGCAGCCTGGACCTGTCACAAAGTCTCCTCTTGTTTCAGACCCACTTAAAACTAGCAGTTTTAACTCAGTAAATGGGCCAGAGTATTTCACCCAAATGAGGCATATGTTGTCTCCAAACTCCAAAAAGACCAACTAGGCATAGCGCCTCTTTTCTGGTTATGAGAGGAGCCAAATGCAACAGTTTATCCTTTACTTTAGAAGGGATATCTCGACATGGCCCACACCACTGGACACCTAGAAATTACACTAAGATGGAAGGCCCTTGTAATTTTGTTGGATTTATCTCCCATCAACTCTCATGCAAATGCCTTACCAATAAGTCTAGAGTCATTGCTACTTCTTGCTCACTAGGGCTTATTAATATGGTATCATCAGTATAATGGACCAGTGTGATGTTTTGTGGAAGGGAGGGACAATCAAAACCCCTGTGAACAATTTTATGACATAGACCTGGAGAGTTGATGTACTTGAGGCAGGACAGTGAAGGCATATCACTGGCCTTGCCAGCTGAAAGCAAACTGTTTCTGGTGGTCCTTACCAATAACAAATGAGAAAAAAAGCACCTGCTAAATCAATAGCTGCATACCAGCTCCCAGGGGGTGTTGATTTGCTCCAGCAATGATACCACATCTGGAATAGAAGCTGCGACTGGAGTCGCCACATGGTTAAGCTTATGATAATCTACTCTCATCCTCCAAGACCCATCTGTTTTCTGCACAGGCCAAATAGGAGAGTTAAATGGAGATGTGGTGGGAATCACCACCCCTGCATCCTTCAAACCCTTGATGGTGGCACTTATCTCTGCAACCCCTCCAGGAATGCAGTATTGCTTTATTTTTTTTTTAGCAAATCAATTTTATTGATACATATTAATAAAGTATACAATTCATCCAAAGTGTGCAATCAATGGTATTTGGGATAAACTCATAGTTGTGCATCTATTACTTCAATCATCATTAGAGCATTTTCATTATTTCAATAATTAACAAAAAACAAAGAGGAAAATTCTTTACTTCTCAATATCTGTTTTCTCTCTGTACATAGAAAGCTGCTATTTCTAGTTATTCTTGCACAATTATTTATTTATTAAGCAGTTTTATTGAGATATATTCACATAACATCCAGTATTGTTTTTTAAAAAAAAGATTTATTTCCCCCACTCCCTGCATTGTCTTCTCTCTGTGTCCACTCGCTGTGTGTCTGCTTTTCTTCTCTTCAGGTGGCACCAGGAACTGATCCTGGGAACTTCTGGAGGGAGAGAGGTGCTCAATCTCTTGTGCCACCTCAGCTCCCTGGTCTGCTGCATCTCTTATTGTCTCTCCTCTGTGTGTTTTGGTTGGGTCACCCTGCTGCACCAGCTCTCTGCTTGGCCCAGCTTGCCACACGGGCCAGTACTCCTGTGCAAGCGTCCCATCCACTCGGGCCAGCTCTCTGCTTAGGCCAGCTCACCACGTAAGCCAGCTTGTCTTCACCAGAGGAACCTGGGAATAGAACCCTGGACCTCCCATATGGTAGATGTGGACCAATTGTTTGAGCCTCATCTGCTTCTCCAGTATTGCTTTTGACTTACTATTTTGTTAGGTAGGGCACTTCTAGTGGCTTCCACTTGACCTTTCCTACCATAACAGTCCATGCTCCACAAGTCAGGGATCCAAGGGGGGATTCTGCAGGTTACTGAGTAGGTCTATTCCAATTTTGCTTTCTGGAACTAAGGAAATAACCACAGAATGGGTCGAGGAACCCACTGGACCCACTGTGGGGTAGGCCTGAGCTAAAACCCCATTGGTCAACTAGAACAAATATACATCACTATCGCAAGTTGGAAGAGCATGGAGAAGCATGGGGAAAATACACTTGATGTAACCTATGGACTATAGCTAACAGCAATGCTGTAATATTCTTGCATCAATGCCGAAGATATACTGTGTTACTAATAGAGGGTATGGAAAAAATATACCAAATGCATGCTATAGACCGCTGTTAGTGGTAATAGTCTGATGATACTATCTCATAATCTGTAACAAATGCTCCACAACTGTGTGGTATGTTGGTAGAGGGGTGTCATATTCACACATGTGAATAACGGTTTTGTAAGTTCACAACCTCTCTAAAAAAAATCTATTAAAAACTCCATCTATTACCTGACCTCCATAAGCCCCTACTCTGACTGGTGGACCACAGTGACATTTTGGGTCTCCTGGAATTAATGTCACTTCTGAGCCAGTGTCTAATAATCCCCAAAAAGTCTGATTATTTCTTTTTCCCCAAAGCAGTTACCCTGATAAAATGCCATCGATCTCTTTGGGGAAAGGTGGGAGGGAGATTAACATTATAAAATTTCAGCAGTGTAACAGGATCCTTCCCCAAGCGGACCTGGCCTTCTCCTTATTCAAGGGTCTGTAAACTATCTCAAGTCTGGGGATTGATTTAGGGGCCATGGCTCTCTGCTTCTGTAATTCAAGTTAGGGTTTTGTTCACTAGACCTAGACCTCTTCTGCTTATACAGATCAAGTAGGAATTTAGTAGACTGCCTATTTTACTTCTAGGTACCTCATGATCTATTAGGCAATGCCATAGGTCTATGCGACTCAGACTCTTTTGGAAACAGTCTGGCAGTTCCTCAAAAGATTACACCTAGAGTTACTGTATGACCCAGCCCTTCCACTCCCAAGAGAAATGAAAACACATCAACATAATAACTTGTGTATGTTCACAGAGGCATTATTCAGAAGAGTTCCAAAAGTGGAAACAATCAAAAATGTGCACCAGCTGAAGAATAGAAAAATAAAATGTGGTATATCCAGAAAATGGAATATTATTCAAAAATAAAAAATGAACGACTGATGCAAGTTAAAATATGGATGAAAACCTAGGAAACATGCTAAGTGAAAGAAGGTGTTTTAGTCTTCTAGGATGCTGAAAGCAATAGTAACCAAAATGGATTGGCTTTTACAATGGGGACTTATTTCCCATTTTACCCATGTTCAAGGGTATAATTCAGATATATTAATTATATTTGCAATGTCATGTTACTATCACCAATATCTATTACCCCAAATTTTCATCACCTCAAACAGAAACTCTACACCCATTAAGCAATAACTCCTTCTTCCCCTCCTCATGCCCTCCCCCATTCAGGGAAACCTGTAATCTACTAAACGTCTCTATGAAATTGGCTTCTTCTAGAGATTATACAGTTTTCAAGTTCATCCAGATTGTAGCATGCATTTAAAACATCATTCCTATTCATGACTGAGTAATGTCTTATTATATATATATTTTTTGTCTATGCATTCATTCGTTGGTGGACACTGGGTTGCTTCCATCTTTTGACTATGGCAGATAATGCTGTGGTAAACAGATATTGTATGAATACCAGTTCAAGTCTCTACTTCCAGCTCTTCTGGATATATACAAAATATATGATTGCTGGGTCATATGGTCATTCTATTTCCAACTTTCTGAGGAACGGCCAGACCTATTTCCATTGTGTCTGCACCATTTTACTTTCCCACCAACAATAGATACTGGATCCTCATTTCATTTTCATCATTTCATTCTTCACAGGCCTTCTAGACAGACTTGCTTATATTAATATGTGCTTTCTAAAACAGCTATATTAGATTTTTCCAATGACAACTAAACTATAACGCATCTTTAGATCTTTATTATTTTAAATGATATTTAGGTAAAATACACCAGGCCAGGGCTCCAAGGAGTTTGGCTTTTTCTCTCAGCGAGATGGAAGTAGAAGGGATTAACTTCGGCTGCCTTTGAAGGCAGATCCCACTTCCTGCTGACATACGGCTCTGTCCCCAGATAGAACTGAGGCTCCAGTTCCGGGGGGCCACCCATCTGCAGATCTCGAAGGCTGACTGCGGAGAGAATTCCCGCCACTTGCCTCAAGACCCCGATGGACGCACCATCCTTTCCACCTACCCACCTCCTAGGGTCCCTTCCCCTCTGTGCTCCCTGAGTTGCAGCTCTCTCCCCTGCCCCAACCCTGCCTGGGATGATGGGGCGCTCACCTGCCTCAGGTCCCAGAACACACTTCGGTAGCCGGGCATGCACGTGACTGTCACACGAGCAGGCTGCACTGCGCCTGCGCACCAGCCTCTCCAGCGGCTTGATCTCCTCCACGTGACCGCCAGGCCCCGCCCCTGCCCCGCCCCACCCGCCCGGATTGGCCAGCCTGACATGAAGGTGGGGCCTTTGTTTCGTCACAGCCACAACCGATAAGCAGGTGACGGTAGCAGCCTGGGAGCGATGGGCACCCACGGTCGTGATTCCAGGGACAACAGGGGTCTGGGCACAGAGGGGACCCTCAAGGTTGGGGCTGGGACCAACTCCGCTGTCTCCGGGCCTCAGATTCTCCCCTTCCTTCTCCTGCTTTGGCTCCTGGAGGTTTCTGGGGCTCTTGCAGGTGGCTACCAGGTGTGAGGTGCCTGCAGGGAAAGTGCTGACAAGTGGGTGCAGGCCGGGGTGGGCCCGAGGGCACAGGTGCCCCGCAGAGCGAGCTTGTCTGTGCAGGGCGTGGAGGTGTGTTTGCTTTGTGTGTGCCTGCTGCACGGCTGTGCGTCTGTCGGCCTGAGGCTGTGATGTGTGTCTCCTTTGGGTGTCATCACGGGAGGGGGCCAGCCTCACTGGCACATGGGCCAGGCACAGTGTTCCCACCTTTGAAATCCGGGCCCACTTGACTGATATTTCATCAGGTGCAAAAGGTACCCTCCTTCCCAGCCTCTGATCTTCCCCGGGGTAGAAGGTGGGTGGCTGGGGTAGGAAGGTGCCAAAGGCTGTGTGTGTGGGTTTGGGGACCCTGTGCAGACGTGTCCCGAGGTGCAGCCAGACATGCTCAACGTGCACCTGGTGGCCCACTCACACAATGACGTGGGCTGGCTCAAAACAGTGGACCAGTACTTTGAAGGCGGTGAGTAGAGAGTGGGCTCTGGGCCTCAGGCTTCCCAGGGGCACTGTGAGTCCCCTACAAAGGTCTGGGTCCAAATACTGGGGCCCTGGGGTTTGGACTGCACCCATAATTGGCTCTCTTTATGTGGCCACGTCTCACTTGTGCCTTTACCATTTGCCTGCCATTGCCTGCCATGCACGCAGACCCAAAAAACTTGATTTCTGAGAGTGTGAAGGACACCCTGAACTCAGTGGTGTGAGCCCTTTTGGCCAAGCCCTCTCGTCGCTTCATCTATGTGGAGATGGCCTTCTTCTCCCGGTGGTGGCACCAGCAGACATCGGGCATTCAGAAGGCTGTGCAGAAGCTGGTGCAAGAAGGTGAGCCTGCTCCAAGGAAATTCAAAGAGAAATCCCAGTCTGGCTTCTATTTCTGCTCTACTTCTGCTGTTCTCATGACATGTGCAGGCATGTTATAAGAACTTTCACATGCACTTGCATTGAGAACTTCTATGCATGCTGCAAAGCCCCACATCCACCAGTTTGTTGCCTTGGAAGGCTGCCACCCCAAGAGAACTTGATCACCCTCTCCATTCCTGGCCCCAAGGGACTCAGGCTCTTCTCTCTTACTCAGCTTGGCTATTCAGGCAGATCCTCTTGCCCCTGCATCACAAGCCCTGTGCACTCCAGGTCCTAACCTGTGACCTGTCCCCCATCTTGTTTCTCCTGACCAGGGCGCCTAGAATTTGCCAGTGGTGGCTGGGTGATGAATGATGAGGCCACCACCTACTATGGCGCTATTGTGGACCAGATGACACTGGGGCTGCGCTTCCTGAAGGACACATTTGGCAGAGCCGGCTGCCCCCACGTGGCCTGGCACATCAACCCCTTTGGCTACTCGCGGGAGCAGGCCTCACTCTTTGCCCAGGTGCCACCCCACCCCACCCTTGACCCAACCCAAGCCAGGACCCCTCACTGCATTCTGCCTTTGTCACAGCCTCCCCTGTGCTCAGGCCATGCCTGCTCACCCTGATTTGAGCTGGGCCACCCTTCTGAAGTTCTGCCACGTTGTGACCAGATAGGGCCCTAACCCCCTCCCCTCACTGGTTCTGGATTACCTGGTTTATTTTGACCCACTTCCACTTGGAACTCCGGCTCCCGCACCCCCACCCCAAGCCCTGCATTTAGACTTGCTTTGCTCCTCATGTTGGATCGTTACCCCCACTCTTCCCTTTTAGTTCCGGGGTGCAAGGGGCTCTCCATTCTGTCTCTGGCCCATCTGCCTCCACTCTCCACTCTGGCTCATCCCACTCTGCCTCTACTTGACCCCTCTCACACTTGCTGGGAGTAAATGGGAATTGGGTTCCGCCCCTCCCCGCTCTGTGCTCTGAACAGTCTCCCTTCTTCCCAGATGGGCTTCGATGGCTTGTTCTTGGGGCACGTGGACTACCAGGAATTCCGTGTACGACAGGAAGCAGCTGAGATGGAGCAGGTGTGGCAGGGCAGTGCCAGCCTGCAGGCCCCATCCGCTGACCTCTTCACCAGTGAGTAACCATTGCCCTAGGTGCAGAAGCAGGTGGTGTGCAGAGTCATGGACTCCAGAGCAACCCTTACCTCCATGACCCATGTTCCATCCACAGGTGTTCTCCCTTCCCTCTATGACCCACCAAAGGGGCTATGCTAGGATATTCTGTGTAATGACCCAATCATAGTGGAGACCATTTCCCATCCCCACTACAACGCTCAGCAGGTGGTGACACACTTCCTGGATTTGGTCTACAAACCGGTACCTTTGACCCTCCCATGTCCCTCATCAGGTACAGCTGACAGCAGCCTCTAAGTCTCATGTAGATAATATCACTCAGTGGGCCTTCCCATGGCACAGGGGTCCCCTAAATGACGAGGAAAACAGTGGGAGGAAAATCACACTATCATGCCAATTCAAGATGAAGAAAGTGACAAGCTGAATGGTGAACAGGTGAGCATGTCCCTGAGCCCAAAATTGTAGTTGGTGGAAGCCAGCCCACCAACTTGACCTGGTTGATTCCATTCTTTGTACCATTATATGGGCCCATCACCTGGATCTGTGTGCATCCTTATCAGAAGTGGGCAACATCCTTCCCAGCCATGTTCAGGAGACTCACTTTAGGTGGGCCCTTAGGAATGGTACAAATCTTTACATTTATTGTACATGTATTCTCATGCTTCCAACACAGTTCTGACAACTGGTGCCACAGCTGTTGGTGGGGAGTGGGATGGTGGGAGACACCAAGGCACTTTGTTCAAAGAAGATACCACCATTTTCCCTTCAGGGCAAATATTACTACACCAACCACATAATCATGACAATGGGCTCAGATTTCCATGACAGATTTGCCAAAATGTGGTTCATTAAACTGGACAAACTCATCTGGTTGGTCAATGCAGAGGTGAGTGTGCCTTCCCCATTATGTGGGAGTGGTTTTTTACTCTGATTAGATTCATTTTATTCTTTCCTTTTTCCTTTTTCTTTTTTTAAATTAAATTGTCCTTTAAAAAAAAAAAGATACACTGAGATCTTTATTTCCACTAGTATAGAGTGCAGTAAGAGAGTGTGCTTATGGTGTGGACCATTGACCATGAGGTGCAGAGGTGCTCAGAGATGTATTCACCAAATGCAATGAATGTCTTATGATGATGGAGGAGGTTGTTGTTATGGGGGGAGGAATGGGGTGAGGGGGGTGGGGGAGTATATGGGGAGCTCATTTTTTAAAATGTAACATTAAAAAAATAAAGACAAAAAAAAAAGAGTGCAGTAAGATTCCATGGCATGTTGTAGCAGAGCTTGGCAAATATCACCACTGGATACCCCTAATGAAATGCTTATGAGGCAGAGTTCTGGGTGGCCATGTATTTGAGAATTTAGAACATTTTGGTCAAACTAATGAGTGAGACTGCCTGACACTCTTAATTGTTCTTGTAATTGGAGAAAGAAGGATGAGATCTTAGGGTTTCAAATGCCCAGCTCAAAAAACAAGTAAATGACCTGAAATTTATTATGCATGCCTTGAAAGAAATCCTTCCCTCCTGTAGCATCAGAGTTGAGTTTAGTGAAAACCAAACCCAATGTCTCATCCTGTGAATGGCTGAATTACAAGGTGAATTGAATTTCAAATCTCAGAGGGTGTTAAAGTAGGGCATTGACTGGAAATTATAATGGGGATATATGGGCAGATCCTGATGAAATTGTGTCCAATGCACTGTAATATTTAAAAATGAGGCCACCTTGTGCACAAAACTGAATTTATTGATTTCTTAAGTAGGGAGAAGCTAGGTTGATCAGGCACAGCTTTTTGGAGCATAGCAGACTCCCTATGTTATATTGGGTTTTTGGGACAAGTGTATTCAGGGCAGGCCATATTTTCAGAAAAGGGACTGTGCTGACATTAGCTCTAGATACCTTGGTTACTTGGAGAGACTGGTTGATTTCCTAAATCATGTCTCTGTGGCAAATTGTCCTTGGTTAAATAATTTAAAACAGGCTCTGATGGCCACTAGTTGTCATGTCTATAGTAAAATAATTACTGCCCTACAACTGTGGGAACTTTTTCTCTTCAGCTCCATGTGCTAACCCCATGGAACCTACACACATTCTCATCAAGTCCATGATTGGATATGCAGGATTGTGTGTGTGTGTGTGTGTGGTTTTATGTACGGAACATTGGTACATGTCCAATAAGCATGCCATAATGGCAGTTACATGGACAAGTAGTTGTTCATTCACATCTGCGTGGAAGGCTGATCTCTCTCTAAAACACTCTAATGGTTTGAAACTGTATGTACTCCAGAAAAACGTTCTAAAATTTAATCCATTACTGTGAGCGTAAACACATTGTAAGCAGGAATTTTTTGCTTTTTGTTATTTATCTATTTATTTTTTGTCTTTACTTTTTAATATTACACTAAAAAAATGAGGTTCCCATTACCCCCCCACCCCGCTCACCCCACTCCTCCCACAACAACAACCTCCTCCAACATCATGGGACACTCACTGCACTCGGTGAACACATCTCTGAGCACTGCTGCACCACATGGTCAATGGTCCACATTTAAGTTTACACTCTCCCCCAGTCCACCCAGTGGGCCATGGGAGGACACACAATGTCCAGTTACTATCTCCGCAGTACCACCCAGGATGACTCCAAGTCCTGAAAATGCCCTGCATCACACCTCTTCTTTCTATTCCCCACCCCCAGCAGCCATCATAGCCACTTTCTCCACCTCAACGCCACATTTACTTCCATCACTAATCACAACAATTCCAGAATAGAGCATCAGCAAGTCCAATCCATACTCCACTCCTCCATTTTGTGGACCCTGGGATTGCTATGTCCACTCCACCTCTGTATCAAGAGGGTTGTAAGCAGGAATTTTTGATGAGGGTATTTCAGTTAAGGTGTGATCCACCTTGAATGAGGTGAATTCTTACTGGAGTCCTTTATAAATGGGAGGAATAGAGAGAGAGAGAGAAGGAGTTACAGAAGCAAGAAGTGGAAAGCAATAAAACCTGAAAGAGAAAGGAGAAACCAATATATGTCACCATGTGCCTGGCTGTGTGGCAGAGGAATTAAGGATCACTGGCAGCCAGTCTTCAGGAAGAAAGCATTGCTCTGACAAAGCCTCGATTTGGACAATTTCCCCAACTGTAGCTGTAAGAGAATAAAATTCCATTGCCTAAACCAAACTATTTTATGTTATCACTTTCGGCAGCCTAGGAAACTAAGTCACACCCCTTCCCACCAAATCCATTTCAAGGGAAAATGAGCACCCTCATGTCACGGAGCTGTTGTGAAATGTAATGACTTCACACATGTCAGGCATGGAGAACAATGCCTGACATACAATGCTCAATAAGTGCTTGTGATTATCATTTGTTATTAATATTTCTGGCTGGACTCCTTGTACTCCTTCAAAGAGTGCCTACAAAAAGTGCCAACAGTAATGTCCCCTCCTCCTGGAAGCCATCCCTACCCTGTAGGCAAGGCCCTTACTCCCATGAATAGCTGTCTGATGTCACAACCAGGACAACAGGAATTAGATAAGGATCTGTTTGATGTCTCTCTCTGCCCCTCAGGTGGGAATTCCAGGAAGGCAGGGACTGACTCTGGTTAATGATATGTCTACATCCTCAGTTTCCTAGAAAATTGTGAGAACGTAGGTTGGACAGACATCGTTCATGTTTGTGTCTATGGGTCTATGCCTGTGAGGGATGCTGGTGAGATGCATGTTTGTCATGTGTATGCAGGAGTGCAGAGTGTGTGTGCATGCATGGATAGGCTACAGTAGCCCCATTTGCGTACCTTAATTTATGCAAATGTTTACTGAGTGCCTCTTGTGTGACATGCACTGAACAGAACATGCCTGCCCTTGGAAGCTGACATAGTGTAAACATGTATTTTATGAGGGTGCCTGTGCTTTGCAGGCCTAAGATAGAAGTGTGCACCTGTGTCCCTGTGTATTTTGCATAAGGTGCAAATGTACACAATCATGGCCACCTGAACCTAAGGGAAATTTTTTCTAAGAAATAAAAAGTATACCTCTGACTCCAGCACTTGACCAAAATTGTCTGCAGTCTGTTCTGCTCTGCTAGAATGCTCATTTTGAAAACAGGTTTTGACATGCTCAATATATTAGGGAATGATCGGAGCAAAACTCAGATTTTGCATTTGTTTATATAGAATTTCCTCCACAAGAAACGAGAAAAACATAGCAATCTTTACCCAGCTGCACAGGAGTACATAAAACACTTATACACCTTGTGGTGGCTTGGAAAAATGTACCCCAGAAAAAACACGTACTTTAACTTAATCCATTAAATAAGACCTTTTGATGAGATTTGTTCAGCTAAAATGTGGCACAGATGAACAGGATGTGTTTTAATCCAGTTACTAAAGGCTTTACAGGGAAGGTCACTAAGAGAGAGATCCCAGGGAGCTGCTAGAAGCTGGAAGTGAACAGGACCAGGAAAGAAAGGAGAAGCCAGGAGAGGCCACCATGTGCATTGCCATGTGACAGAATGGCCAAGGACAAAGCATCACCAGCAGCCAGCCCCAGAAACCCACAGTGTTCTGGGATTGCCTTGATAAGGTCTTGATGTTGGACTTCTAGCCTCACAATGTGAGCCAATAAATTCCCATTTGTGTAAGCTCAATTGCATGCATTTGCTTTGGCAGCCAGGAAACTAAAACACCCCTTGACCTGCTATCTCATATCACCATGTATGCAATCCTACAGTGTTGTGCTTGGTATTCTTTTGCATTGGTGACTTTCTACACCTTTAAAAATAAATTTAAGGGAAGTAGATGTGGCTCATGTGATAGAGCTTCTGCCTACTACATGGGAGGACCAGGGTTTGATCTCTGGGTCCTTCTGGTGAAAAAGAAGAAGAGAAAGCATGCCATGCAGCAAGCTGTGCCCGCATGAGCTCCCACCTGGTGAGCCAGTGCCCGTGCAAGTGAGTCACGCAGCAAGATGATGATGCATCAAAAGAGAGACAAGAGACGGGGACCCACCAACCACTGTGAACATGCTGCTGTGTGCGAGCATGCAGGTCATGGTCTGTAGCCTGCACATGGCCTCTGTGCCTGCCACAGCCTTCATGTCATGGCTCTGGGGGCTGGTGGGTGCTGTCTAGATGCTGCCCAGCAGCGCTTTGCTGCTCTTGGTGTGAAAATACACAGAAAAATATGAATGGATAACAACAGAAAATGGTAGTGGGGAAGTGGGAATCAGCAATTTTGCACAGGAGGCATTGGGAGATGTTGTTTACTGTAGACTTCCTGAGGTTGGGGCAAAGTTGAACAAGATGAATTTGGTGCTTTGGAAAGTGTGAAAGCTGCTAGTGAACTTTATTCTTCTCTGTCAGGAGAAGTAAAAGAAATTAATGAAGCTCTTGCAGAAAATCCAGGACTTGTCAACAAATCTTGTTATGAAGATTAATCAAGATGACTAATCAAGATGACACTGAGTAATCCTTCAGAACTTGATGGGCTAATGAGTGAAGAAGCATATGAGAAATACATAAAGTCTATTGAGTAAAAGTGGAATGCCTAAGTAAACTAGTCTGAAACAATATTTTAAATTACTGGTGGATAGAGATTTATAAAAGGAACTTTTTAGCAATATCAATATTAAAACAAAATACTTGTTACATCACTAGCTGATGCTTGGTATTAATCCCTTGGTGCCAGGGAGGTTCATCCCCGGGAGTCATGTCCCATGCCAGGAGGAAGGTTTGCTGAGTTTGGCTTAGAGCGTGGCCACATTTGAGCAACATGAAGGCTCTCAGGAGGTAACTCTTAGGCACCCTGTAGCTCTAGGCCTAGTTGAAATTTCAGGCACACAGGCAGATAAGGATAGTCATCAGTATCAAGGGCTCATTGTTGGACCACCCTTCTTTGTTGGTCTTTGCCATTGTACTTGAGGGATTGTTGCTGTTCCATTGGGGAATGTGATAGAGCTTCCCTGGGTAGGAACTCAGCACTCCCTCAGTTGTCGTTTTTAACTGTAACTAGAATGAAAAGAAAAATGTATTCACCAAATGCAATGAATGTGCCATGATGACAAAAGAGGTTGATGTGCAAGAGTGGGGTTGGGGGGTATATGGGGACCTCTTATATTTTTTGAATGTAACATATAAAAAAATAGAGAGGAAAAATAAAATACTTATTCGAGCTATGCCATTGAAAGAAGATATCCCATAACTTTTTTTTTCACCCCTATAACATTCTAATAGCAAGTAAAAAAAAAAAAAAAGAAAAAGAAAAGAAAGAGAAACAAGGGGAGAGTAAAGGTGAAGTGTGACAGAAACCAGGAACTGAGGTGGCGCAATTACAGGGAACCTCTCTACACATCAGAGGGCCCAGGATTGAATCCTAGAGGAGAGAAAAGTGAGAAGACAACACAGACAGCAAAAAGGGTGGGAGGAGGAGAAAGGGAGGGATAAATAAATAAATAAATCTTTAAAAAAAATTTAAAGGATCACTCAAATTTCCAAACCGATGGAAGTGTTATATAAATGGTCCCACAGAGGAAGAGCCACACAGGAATAAGGAGGCTGCCATTTTGATTCTGCCACGTGAGTGAAAGGAGAACCTAGAGAGAGAGGACTCCATGCTGGTCTACAGGCTACAGCTTCCGGAAGGCAGAGAATCCCTGAGAGACAGAGAGGTCTTCAAGTCTGGAATCAACAGGGAACAGAGGCGCAGAAAGAGGCCCCCAAAGGGCTGGACCATGGAGCAGCTCAATGCTGAAGAGACAAGCCCTGCCATATGCCTGATCACCATGTGGCAGGATACCGGGATCACCCGTAGCTGACTTTAGTAAGAAAGCATCTCTAACCATGCTTTGACTTGGAAGTTTCGTGACCCTGGAATTGTAGGATTTTTCCCATAATAAAATTCCCATTATAAAAGCCAACCCATTTCTGGTACTTTGCATCAGCAGCTCTGTGGCAAACCAAGACAGGTAGTAATAAGCAAAGAGCATTTTAATCCTATTTATTAATAGGATACAGTCACTATCCAATGTAGGTGAGCATTGTAGATTTGACCTGAAGCTAAAGTCTCCAGGCGGTTTATCTATATCAGTTTCTTCCCACCAGGAAGCATGGAAAACGTCTATTATTATCTCTGAAGATTATGATTTTATTGCCCCTTTTCTCTTTTCAGCTTGAGGATCATCTTCTCCGACAGTGTGCGTGAAGCTCTAGGAACTGTGGAATGATTTAATAACAACCATATTCTCAAGATGATTCCTGCAAGAATTCAATGTATACTCTCTTCATATTCATATATCGTGTGTGCTAATTTCATACTTACTTTTGGTGACTTATGTTTTAGGTCCTTACATGTAAAGTTTATTTGAATTTTGCATGAAAATTCTAATTTGTTTTTGTATTTCAGGATTTCTTTGAAGGATGGTGATAGATTACCTCTGTCAAATTTTAATTATTACATTGGGCATTGGCTTTTAGCCAAAATAAAAAACTCCTAATTGTTTATGGGATGTGAGACGGTGCTCTCGGGGTCTGGGCATGTGTGAGGCCCCCCGATGCCCCCGAGGGCTCACCCCCCACTCCTTCCCCACAGCAGGCCAAGGGCAGCCGCGTCCACGTGCTCTACTCCACCCCCGCCTGTTACCTCTGGCAGCTGCACAAGGCCAACCTCGCCTGGTACCTGGGGGCGCCGGGAGGCTGGGGGGTGGGGGGGTCCCCGGGTTGTGGCCGGCCCTCAACGCCCCCGCCCCCAGGTCGGTGAAGAAGGACGACTTCTTCCCCTACGCCGACGAGGCCCACGCGTTCTGGACCGGCTACTTCTCCAGCCGGCCGGCCCTCAAACGCTACGAGCGCCGCAGCTACAACTTCCTGCAGGTGGGGGGGCGCCCGGCTGTGGGGGCGGCCCCGGGGGTCCCGCGCAGGCCCGGCCGCCCCAACACGCCCCCTGCCCAGGTGTGCAGCCAGCTGGAGGCGCTGGCGGGCCCGGCGGCCAACGAGGGACCCTACGGCAGCGGAGACAGCGCGCCCCTCGGTAGGCGACCCCAGGCGGGCCCCCGGCCCCCTCCGCCGACGCGGGCCCCGGGGGTCGGGCGGGGTGTCCCGCGGAGACCCCGGAGGCTGCCGGTCGCCCGCAGGGGAGGCCATGGCCGTGCTGCAGCACCACGACGCCGTCAGCGGCACCTCCAGGCAGCAGGTGGCGGACGACTACGCGCGCCAGCTCGCCGCGGGCTGGGGGCCCTGCGAGGTGCGGGGCGGGGCCTGCGGGGTGCGGGGGCGGGGCCTGCGAGGGGCGGGGCGGGGCCTGCGAGGGGCGGGGGCGGGGCCTGCGAGGTGCGGGGCGGGGCCTGCGGGGTGCGGGGCGGGGCCTGCGAGGTGTGTGGGGCGGGTCCTGCGAGGTGCGCGGGGCGGGGCTTGGGCGGTGCGCGGGGGCGGGGCTCGGGGCGGGTCCTGCGAGGTGCGCTAGGCGGACCCTGGGGCGGGGCCTGCGATGTGCACGAGGCGGGGGCTGGGACGGGGCCTACGATGTGCGCGGGGCGGGGCCTGGGCGGGGCCTGGGAGGTGTGTGGGGCGGGGCCTGGGCGGGGCCTGGGAGGTGTGTGGGGCGGGGCCTGCTACGCGGGGACGGGGCCTCCGAGGGGCGGGGGCGGGGCGCGCAGCGGGGCGTACGAGTGCAGGGGCGGGGCCTGGGTGGTTCGTGGGGCGGGCCTGGGGCGTGGCCTGGGAAGAGCGCATGACGGGGCCCTGGGGGCGGGGCCTGAACGTGTGCGGGGCGGGGCCTGGGGCGGGTCTTCGAGGGGCGCGTCTTTCGGGGGCCGCGGCCTGTGAGGGGTGCGCGCGGGGCTAGGGCAGCGGGAAGGGGTGGGGCAGGGCGGGAGGCGCAGCTGCGTGGGCGAGGCCTGGAGGGAGGGCGGAGGGGGGCGGCTCACAGAGGGGGTTCGCTCTCGCCCTCCCCGCAGGTGCTCCTGAGCAACGCGCTGGCCCGGCTCAGCGGCTCCGAGGAGACCTTCACGTTCTGCCGCGAACTCAACGTCAGCGCCTGCGCGCTCACCCAGACGGCGAAGCGCGTGCGCGGGCCCGGGGGGCGGGGCCTGGTCGCCAGTGGGCGTGGTTCGGGGCGCGGCCTAAACCAGGCCGGGAGGGGAGGGGATTGGAGTGGGCGGGGCTTCGACAGGGCGTGGATTAGACCACAGGGGCGGGGCTAGGTAGAGAGAAGGAACGTTTGGCATGGTGGGTTGGGTGTAACGCAGGGAGCCGAGGTGACAGGGAGCATCGCGTGGGATTGGGCTGAGTAACCCCAAGAGTGCGTGGAAAGGGGTGGGGACTGTGTCATTTACAGCTGGAGAGACCAGGAGGGGCGGGGTCTCTTCAGAAACAGGTAGGAGTCCTGGTAGGTAGGAGGTAGGTAGGCGTCCTGTTAGGAAGACCACGTGAACAGGATCACGTGTAGACAGAAATTGGGCAAAGCAGATTGATGTGGCCCGGGGGTCAAGGAACCTTGACAACCTGGAACGGGGGTGCAGGTGAGGATGACCTGGGACAGGGCTCAGGCCAAGGGAGCCTCACCGCTGTGCTCAGGTGGGCCTGTGCACACCTGGGCAGGGCCTGAACGCCCCAGGACGGGTCAGTCCTGCCAGCCTGGCGCGAGGCCGTGGTGGGGCAGGCGGGGGAGGCAAGGCCTGCCCTGGCTGACATCCACCCCAACACCCCAGTTCCGAGTCTTCGTCTACAACCCCCTGGGCCGCCAGGTGCAGTGGATGCTGCGGCTGCCAGTCAGCAAAGGCAGTTTCTTGGTGCTGGACGCTAGTGGAGAGGCTGTGCCCAGCGAGGTGCGCCGTCCCTCGCCTCTCCCGCCCAGAAACATCTACGCCTGTGAATATCTCCCACCCGTGGATTTCACCGCCCCCCAAGATGTCCTGCAGGCTGGGTCCCATCATAAATCTTTTTTCTATGACAGTCTCCCCACCTGCAGCTCCTGCTATCACCCCTTCCCCTTCTCTCACTCCCCCTATCAGTTTCTGCCCCATCAGTGGATCTCCCTCTTGCACCCTAGAATCGTTCCACCTTTGCCTCATCTATGGCAGTCTCCCCACCTGGAGCAATGTCCTCCCTAGCCTGGCCTTGCCCCAGAGTGTGGGTGTCTGTAGAGCAGCAGAACTCTCCCTCAGTTTCCCTCCCTCTGCGGCATCAGGTTGTCGACCTTCCCAACATCGACGGTAGGGGGCGGCCCCCTGAGCTGCTGTTCCCAGCCAAAGCACCTGCCCTGGGCATCAACATCTACTCTGTGACCCGAGTCCCTGAGCCAACCCCGCAGGCCAGCTCCTCTCTGCCCAGCTCTTCTCAGCCCAGTTCTTCTCAAATCAGCTCTTCTCAGACCAGCTCTTCTCAGTCCAGCTCTTCTCAGCCCAGTTCTTCTCAGACCAGCTCTTCTCAGACCAGCCCTTCTCAGCCCAGCTCTTCTCAGCCCAGCTCTTCTCAGCCCACCTCTTCTCAGCCAAACTCTTCTCAGACCAGCTCTTCTCAGACCAGCCCACAGTCTCTTGAGCTGGCCATTGAAAATGAGGTGGGATCCCAATTTCTAACCATCCCCATGACTTATCTGAGGTCCATGGTGACCCAGGAGTGAGAAAGGGTCCTAGAGGGGAGCCAGGCAAGTAAGGGATCAGTGATGTCATGATGGCATTGTGTGCTCTGGAGAAATATGAGGGCAGGGTTGTGTGTCGTCAGGGCAGGCAGGAGGCAGTGATGGGCCAGGGGCAGGGAAGGCCTCATGGAGGAGGGGACATTTAAGCAGAGACTTGGAAGAGGTGGGTCACGTGGGTGTCTGCAGCGAGAGCATGAGACAGGTCTGCCAAAGTGCTCCACCCTTTGTAGAAAAGTTTTCGGAAGTGAAAGGGGTAAATCGGCTGGCCAGGGTAGAAGTGACGGCAATAGTCAGGCTTTGCTGCTAAGGGATGGCACGGCTAGTGGTAGCCACAGGGATAGTAAAGCAGGTCCACACACTGGAAGGACTTTTTAAAAACATTTTTTAAATAAGAGAAGTTATGGGTTTACAGATGAAAATCATTTCAGATTTTAGAGTTCTCATATAGCATGCTATTATTACCACTTTGCATTAGTGTGGTACCTTTGTTAACATTAGATGAAAGAATATTATTAAAATTGTCGTATTAAATGGAGTCCATAGCTAACATTAGGGTTCACTGTGTGGGTTTTACAGTCCAATAGTTTCTTTAATTATTCTGTTCTAGTAACATTTAAACAATCTAAACTTGCCCCTTTAACCGCATTCAAACCTACGATTCAGTGCTGTTAATCACATTCACAATGTTGTGCTACCACCACCACTATCCATTATCAAAAACTTCTGTGGAAGGAATTTGAAGGAAGAACCAACAATTTGCCAAAGGATTGGGTGTAGAGAGTGAGAAAAAGGGAATAGTTACAGGCGACACCAGGCATTTGTCCTGAGCACCTAGAAGGACAGACTGCCACCCCTGAGACACACATCCTCAGCCTCATCTGCCCCCCTCTCTCTCCAGCACCTCTGGGCTGTGTTCGACACCCAAAATGGGTCTTGAAAAAGATTGAGAACCAGGACCAGAAGCTTCCATTGTCCATCCAATAGGCCTTTTATGGGTGAGACATGGCCACTGTGTCCGGGAGAGCTCTGGGAGCTGAGCTGGTCCTGACCCACTCTTCTTGCCCACCAATGCTTCAGGTATATAGCCAGCAATTACTCAGGAGTCTACATCTTCAAGCCTAAGAATTCAACTCCAGTGCCAGTGAATCTCTCACCCAAGACCCACCTGGTGAAGGTTCGGAGTTAGGGGCGGTGAGGCGGGTGGCACAGGGGACTCTGGCATTGGAAGGGAGACCACGCATGGTTGTGGGAACCCCTGGACTGGTTCTGTCCTGGTGCTAGGTGGCCTGAGGACCTACATTGCACACTAAGGCAGGTTTAAGACCTGTGGAATTGTCGGTTCCAGGTTGTACCTGGGGTTATGGAATGTTAGCTTTGGTCACACACTTTGGGGCTTTCACTTATGCTGTAGATATAAGGATTTAAGCTCACACTGTAAAGCAGACAACTCACATTTCTAGCTAGGAATGGGGGGATTGTGCCTGATTTGGAGTTTGCACCAAGGGCTCCCGTGGCACCTTGATTGGACATTGGAAGGGTCTTACCAAGCCTGGAAATTAGTGAATTTCACATCTAGAGTAGAAACCATAATTCCAGTCCTGATTCTATATTTCAAAGGACACAACAGGTCTTGAACCTGAGCAGTAACACATGGCCAGGCATTGACGTTTCCTCTTGTAGTGGGAATGAGGCAGGTGTTGATACAACTCACAATCCATCTGCTTCAGAGCGTCACGTTTGACATGAATGTTTGGAAATTTGCACTAAGGTGTGTTTCTGTAGTGTACACCTGGGTCACTGTATTATGGTACTGTTTTAGCTACTGCCCCAGAGCCATACAAAGCAGTGTTGCCTTATACAAGACAGAAGGTTATGTCTCAAATTCATGGGGCATGAGATAGAGTTCTCAGAGTATTGTCTCATGATTGAGGAGAATTTTCCTGGACAAAAGGTTGCCCTGGTTCTGCCTAACAACATTTAGAAGCAAACCTAAAAGGTACCCATTTGCAAGTAACTAAAAGGTCTCCCAGGCTCAAGGTGAAAACTTTTAAAAGAATATAAAAGAATTCACTATCCAAAGCGTGAAATTCTCAATGTCTGGGATTCAATAAAAATTTTCAAGCATAGAGAGAAACACTAACATACAACCCACAGTGAGGAGAAAAAAGTCATTGAGAGATGATAGAGTAGTAGGCATGGACATTAGAAACAGGTGTTATAACTGCATTCAATGTATTCAGAAACCTTGAAGAAAGAGTCGGCATTTTAAGTAAGGACACAGAACGCCAAAAAACGGATACAAATCAAACTACGAAAGGTGCAATCAGCAATGTCTGGGATGAAAAATACACTGAATAGATAGAACAGATCAGATACGGCATAGGAAAGATGAGTGAGCTCGAACAACTAGCAATAGTAAGTATCCAAAATGAAAAGTCCAGAGGGAAAAAAAAGATGACTAAAAAAATGAACAGAGCATCAGGGAGCTTTGGGACAACTTGAAATAGCATCATATACCTAAATTGTACTCCTCAAAAGAGGAAAGCAGGAGAAAAAAAGCCATTTCATTGAAAAATATCCCCAAATTTCCAAATTGAATGAAAATGAGAAACCAAGGCATTCAAAACCTCAACAAACCACAAACTCAAGATTCAAGAAAAATCATAATCAGATTGCTTAAAAACATGGATAAGGGAAAAATTCATAAAAAGTAATCAGAGATTAAGTACACATTACAGACAGAGAACCAAAGAAGATTGGCAGCATATTTCTCTTAAGAAACAATGCAAGCCAAAAGAGAATGAAGCAACATCCATAAAGAAATGAAAGAATTAAAATATCAACCGAGAATTCTATACCCCCAAAAGACATCTTTCTAAAAGAGGGTTCTTAAACTTTTTTGTTCCATGGACCCCTTCGCCAGTCAGGAGAAAACCATGGACCCCTTCTCAGAATGTAACAGCCGATAGTTTTATGACCCTCAGTACTGGCAAGTCTTAAAATTAAATTTTAGGATGATTCCAAAATCAAGTTTATGGACCCCCTGAAATCTTTCTGTGGATCTCTTGGGAGTCCCTGGACCCCTGGTAAAGAGCCCCTGTTCTAAATGAAACAAAAATAACGACTTTGTTCAGACAAAATAGAATTTGGAAGAATTTATAAATCAACTCACTTGCTGCACATGAATGTCAAAGGAATCCCTTAGGCAGGAGAAAGATGATACCAGATAGAAATCTGGATATACAGAAAGAATGAAGAATGCCAAAAATGATACTTGAGTAATTTTAAAAGACACATTATTATTTAAATCTTTTCCAAAGATAATTGACTCTGATAGAATCCTAGTGGCAGACTAAGAAGTTCTACTCACTCTCTCCACAAAATAAACAATGAAAGAGCTGGACAAATATATTGGTCTTAACAAGTTTGTAACCCTAGCATGTGCTCAGACATTATAAACAACATGGGAGACAAAGGGAGAAACTGCTGAGCTTTCAAATGCAGTGAGTGCATGCATGAGCCAGCAACCGGCTCCCATTCTGCAGCCACAGGTGTGGTGTAGGCAGTGGAAATGGCAACCCCATGCAGCAAGTGCCAGACCAGACGGAGAAAATTCTGTCTTTCTCAAAATTGGGGTCACAAGTTGAGGTTGGTCTGGTGGATTGCTGAGCACATGTGCTTGTGGCTTCCAGCTTCCCATCAGCATCTATTCGGAGACCAAAACAAGTTTTTCCCTTTTTCCTTTTCCTCTCTCTCTCTCTCTCTCGATCCGTGAGGGACCAGCTCAGATGCAACACAGCATGCAGGAAAGGAGGCTTAAGAAAGCCATAAGATATACAAAAACCAATTAGCAGGGGAGCAGATGTAGCTCAAGTGGTTGAGTTCCTGCTTCCCATGTATGAGGTCCCAGGTTGAATCCCTTGTACCTCCTTAATACAAAAATGAACAAACAAATGAAAAATCAAACTCTCACTAGGAAGTGGAGGTAGCTCAGTGGTTGGGTGCCTGTTTCCCATGTACAAGATTCATGTACAAGATTATGGGTTCAATCACTGGTACTTCCTAAAACAAACAAACAAACAAACAAACAAAAAACCCATTAGCAACATGGAAATATTAAGTCTTGCCTTGTAAGTAATTAAGTATATATGGATGAAATTCTACAATTTGTTCAAGTCTTTAGCCCATTTTGATTGTCTCTTTATTGTTGAATTGTGGAATTTCTTTCTTTTTTCTCTTTTTTTTTAAATGTTACATTAAAAAAATATGAGGTCCCCATATGCTCCCCATCCCCCTCACCCCACTTTTCTGACATCAACAACCTCTTTCATCATTGTGGGACATTCATTGCATTTGATTAATACATTTTGGAGCACTGCTGCACCACATGGATAATACTTTACATTGTAGTCAACACTCTCACCCAGTCCACCCAGTGGGCCATGGCAGGACATATAATGCCCAGCATCTGTCCCTGCAGTACCACTCAGGACAAGTCCTGAAAATGCCTCCACATCATATCTCTTCTTCCCTCTCCCTACCATCAGCAGCTACTGTGGCCACTTTCTCCATATCAATGCTACAATTTTTTCCATTACTAATCACAATAGTTCCATAGTAGAATATCAGTAAGTCCACTTTAATCCATACTCTATTCCTCCATCCTGTGGACCCTGGGATGGTGATGTCCACTCCACCTCTATATCAAGGGGGGGCTTAGATTCCACATGGATGATGGATGCAATTCACCTACTTACAGTTGTAGGCACTCTTGGCTCCCTGGTATGGTGGTTGACCTTCTTCACCTCCCTGTTAGCTAGCCAGGGTAAGTCCAATAAGGCAGTGGGTAGGCATTGCAAATCTGCTGTGGCTCAGGGCCTGACTGTCACATGGACAGTCCACAGATTCAGGTCTCCTGAGTATACACCAACCCAAGCACCAACCACAGGTCCAGTAAAAGTGAAGAAGAGGCATGTGTAGAAAGGTCATATCTGAGTCCAACTCCATCACACTCAAGAACACAAACTCCAAAGTAGGGCCAACCTACATGACACTGAACTCCAGAGCCTTCTGCCATGACCATAGAACCTGTGGGTCTCTGTAGCCCTCAGAAGAACCAATCCCTGGGGTTGTATCTACTTTGCCTGTCTCTGGGACCCTGCTGAGACATGCATAAGCATGACTCCTCTGATGACCTCCCAACTCTTTTTTTCAAGACTCATAGCCATATAAACTCATTTGTCCTTTCCATTTCCCCCTTTTATTCAAGGTCAAAAAGCTGCTTCTAACACCTGATATTACATGTAGGCTGAGATATTCTGCTGGTCTGATTTGACCCTTTTATTCAAGCTCTTTTTCTAGTTACATCATCAGCTGGTGCTTGGTAGTAATCCCTCAGCACCAGAGAGGCTCATCCCCGGGAGTCATGTCCCATGCTGGGGGGAAGATAATTCATTTATGTGCTGAGTTTGGCTTAGAGAGTGGCTCAGGAGATCCCACCTCGTACTGGATGGCTATGTGTTGTGGTACATAGTTCCTAAGGAACTGCCAATTGTTTTATAAATGGGTTCTTCCATTGTACAGCTGTGTAAAGGATAACATAGGATAACACAGGATAGACTGATAGGGTCAGTCTATTTAATTTTATGGTTCCAAATAGATGTGAAAGGTATCTCATTAAGTTTTAAATTTACATTTACCTAACAAATAATGATGTTGAGGGTCATTTCATTGCTATTGATTTCATTCACCAGTGATAACTATTCTATGGCAAAATAGTAATTACATTGTTCCATATTATTAATTATTGAGAATTCTTTACCTATTCTGGATATGAATACTTCATCAGATAGTAGCCAATTTATGGCTACTCTTTAAATATTTCTAAGCAGTCTCTTTATAAAAGCACAAGTTCTTAATTTCAAGGAAATTTAATTTCTCAAACTTTTTATGGGTCCTGTATATTTTTTTTCATATCTACAAAATCCTTACCAACCCAAGGTCAAAATAATTTTGACACACATTTTCTTTGACAAATTTTAGAGTTATGGGTAAACCTACGATCCACTAGCTCTGTGAAATATTTTGAGTTAATTTTTTAGATTGCATGAGGCATAGACCCAAGTTCTCAATTTTTCTATGTGTTTACCCTATTACAAGGCATTATTTGTTGAAAAGGCACAATCTTCTAATGAATCACCCATTTTTGTCAAAAATCACCTGATAGCTGTGTTGGTAACATTTAAAAGAAAATAAAGAAGAAAAAATAAAATAAGATAAAATAATGAATGAATTTCAAAACAATGATGTTGAGTGAAAGCCAAGCAACAGTATAAAATGTATCATTTCCTTTATGTAAATTTTAGTAAATGGAAAAACTATAATGACAGAACAGATAAGGAGTTGCTGAGGAACAGGCAGCTGGAGGGTGGGGCAGGATTACTGGGAATTAGGAGGTAATTTAGGGGTCTGATATATATATACACATATGCACATATATACATATATATTCTGACTTTTACACATACACTATAAATGTATGTAGTTTATTGTGTATCATTTTGACTTAATAAAACATAAACATACTCATTCTTGTAGGAAATTGGAAATTGTGATAAGTGGGGCAAGGGAACAAAGCCTGGGGTGGAAAGAGATGGGAGGGGCCCCTTGATGACATAGAGGGAAGAGTGTTGGTTAGTGGTCTTGATCACAAGGTGGGTCTTTGTGGGGTCCACATCTGAGACAGAACCTAGTGGGGTTCAGGTTATGGCTATTCCAGCCCCACCCCACCTCCTGTGCCCACAGACACCCTTGGTCCAGGAGGTGCACCAGAACTTCTCACCCTGGTGCTCCCAGGTGGTCCGCCTGTACCCAGGACAGAGGCACCTGGAGCTGGAGTGGACGGTGGGACCCATACCCGTGGAGTGAGTGGGCACGGGCTGGGAAGACAAGGGGGCCAGGGGCGGGGTGGGGCTTAGGGGAGGCTTACCTTCCTGCCCTCCCATCTCTTACAGCGTTGGCTGGGGGAAGGAGATCATCAGTCGGTTTGACACGAGGCTGAAGACAAAGGGACGTTTCTACACAGACAGCAACGGCCGGGAGATCCTGGAGAGGAGGTGGGGATGGATGGGTGGGGACCTTGGGGGCAGGGGGTGGCCTATGGGAGACGGGCCTAGAGAACAGCAGGGGCACGGATGGGCCATGTAAGTGTTGAAGGAAGGAGGTGGGCCAGAGGGCTCCAGCCCCCCGACCTGACACATCTGCCTCCCATCGGCCCAGGCGCAATTACCGGCCCACCTGGAAGCTGAACCAGACTCACAGTGTGGCAGGAAACTACTACCCGGTCAACACCCGCATCTACATCACGGTACCCTGCAGACCCCACGCCTGGCCCTCCACCAAGCATTCCACCCTCCCCTTGCCCACCCTGGGATGAGCCCCTCGTGCTGAGTGAACGCCCACACCTCCACCTCCCCTGTTTGCTGCCTGTGTGCTGGGGTGGGCACAGGGGGCCGCCCCTGACCGTGGCCCCTACCCCAGGACGGGAAGGTGCAGCTGACGGTGCTGACCGACCGCTCTCAGGGGGGCAGCAGCCTGCGGGACGGCTCCCTGGAGCTCATGGTGAGTGGCCAGAGCCCGTCCACGCCCGGGTCCTCCTGCGAGACTGTCACCTGGTCCCCTTCCCCAGGTGGCCTGTGGTGGGTGATCTCCTCCCACTCAGGCCCTGCCCTTGGGCCCATGTCCCGTTCCCACTCTGCTCTCCTGGTCAGGCCTTGACCCTCTTTCTGTCCCACTTGCCTCCCAGACGCAGCCCAGGAGAGGTGGAGGGGGCCTAAGACCCTTGGCCAAGCCCTCTGAGACCACCTGCAGGCCCACGCCAGTTCCTTTCTCTAGGTCACTGTCTCTTCCTTGCCCAGGGCCTGTCCAGGACCTTTGTCCAGTCGGGGTCCTCCCTGTCCACATCCCTTTTCCTTCACCTGACTCCTGTTTGGTCCTGTTCTCCCACCAGCTGTTTCCATCCCTTACCTCCAGGTCTCCCCCAGGTCCCTCCCCCAATCTCCCTACCCACGACACCCACACGTACACGACCTCATGGTCACGGCCTTCCCCGGCTCACACCCCTTCCCTGCCCGGTCTTCCCAGGTGCACCGGAGGGGCATCACAGACGATGATCGAGGTGTAAATGAGACGCTGGAGGAGGCGGGCGCCTACGGGCAGGGGCCGGGGCTGTGGGTGCGCGGCCGCCACCTCGTGCTGCTGGACAAGGCCGAGGCCGCGGCCGCCGGGCACCGGCTGCAGGCGGAGCGGGAGGTGCTGGCGCCGCAGGTGGTGCTGGCCGCGGACCGCGGAGCCCCTTCCAGCCAGCCCCGCAGCGACGTCCGAGGCCAAACGGTGATGGATTCGGTGCAGAGTGGGGGCGGGGAGGTTGGAGGTGGGGAAGGGGCTTGAGGACAGGGAGGGGGGCTGGGGAGGGGCCCCACCTCCAGCCCAGGTAAGGACAGGGCGAGAAATAGGTGGACGGGGACCTTGCCCTTCCTTGTCCGTCCTGCTGCTCCTCTGTCCGGTCCTCCGAGGCGGGCTGACCGGCTCCCAGGCTCGCACCTCCACGTTTCATGGGCAGGTGGACCAGTGCTTGGGACCCGCAGGGCAGCCTTCCTTGGCTCGACCTTAGGGCGAGCCCCGCCCCTTCCCTAAGTCGGCCCCGCCCCTCAGCCTGGTCTCCTGCCCTCAGCCCCGCCCCTCCCTGAGGCAGCCCCGCCCCTCAGACCCGCCTCCTGCCTTGGACTCAGCCCCGCCCCTCAAGGCACCGCCCTTAAGCCCCACCCTACTGTCCTAGCCCCGCCCAGTCCTTAGCCACGCCCACTCAGTCAGGTTCTAACCTGAGCCCTGCCCACAGGGTCCTTTGTGTACAAGGCAGCCCACAGAGCTCTCCTGCAGAACTCAAATCCTGCTGCCTAGGCAAAGGATTGCTGGCTGTAGGATGCACCATGCAGTTCCTGGACCACGAGAACTCTCTTTCCCAGGGAAAAGGAACATTCCTGTCCATGTAAATAAGTGAATTTCTTAGAAAACATGCACATGCCCTAACAAGAGGCCTGCACACAAAGGACCAGCTCCTGTGCTTTGACCTGGAGCTATTCTATAAACTCTTGGTATGCAGAAGCTCTGAAGGAGAGCACTGGCACAAGTCAATCTGCAAAGTCTGAGAATGGTATTACTTTTTCTTCTTTTTTATTTTTTTGTTAACCCCTGGCATTCAAGGAAAGTGCTGTCCTAACACTAGCTTTATATAAACTTAAGGAACAGACTCCTCAGAGTCTAAATTCCAGCAATAACATACTAAATATCAAATTGTTTAGGTTTCAACAGAAGATCACAAAACATACATAAAATCAGGAAGGGGTGGCCTTAAAGCAAAAGAAATCATCAATGAAGAGAGGGAAGACCTGGGACATACCACACAAAAACTTTTTAAAAATGGCCCTAAATATGTTCAAAGAATTAAAGTAAAACATGGGCAAAGAACTAGAGGATATCAAGAAAACTATAGATGAACACAAAATTGTTTTAAATTATGAAAAGGAACCAAACAGAGATAAAGACCACAGTATCTAATTTAAAATTCATTGAAGAGAGACAAAAGCCATTTGGAGCTGTTGAACAAAACATTAGTGAACATGAAAATAATTGACATCTTAGTCTGGTAAGCAGAAAGATGAAAGAATAATGAAAAGTGGACAGAGTCTTTGGAACCTATAAGGTGTCATCAAGCCTACCAAATATGTATTGTGGGAGTCCCAGAAGAAGAATGAGAGAAGAGCAGCGCCAATAATCAAAGAAATAATGGTGAAAACTTCCCAAATATTATGAAATATATGAATATACACATTCATAACAATCAATGCCAAGTAATAGAGGCAAATAGATGTATACATGACATAATCAAACTTTTGAATGCCAAATAAGGAATTCTGAAAGCTTCCAGAAATAAGCAATGTGTCATGTGCAATGGGGCCTCAGTAAGATTAAGTGCCTATTTCTCATTGGAAAAATATAGGCAAGAAGGCAGTGGAATGAGATATTTAAAGTGCAGAAAGCAAAAATGTGACAATTAAGGATCCTTTATCCAGAAAAATTGTCTTTCAAAAATGAGGGAGAGGGAAGCAGATGTGCCTCAAGGAATTGGGCTTCTGCCTACAACATGGGAGTTCCCAGGTTCGTTTGCCAGTGCCTCCTGGAGAGGGCAAGCTGGTGGGGCAAGCAGGCACAATGAGCTAATGCAACCATATGATGCAACAAAAGGTACCCAAAGAGGAAAGACAATGAGAGACAAAACAAACCAGGGAGTTGAGGTGGCTCAGGTGGTTGGGTGCCTCTCTTCCACATGGGAGTTCCCAGGTTCAGTTTCCAGTGCCTCCTAAACAGAAAATGAGCAGACAAGGCACACAACAAATGGACACAGAAAGCAGACAGTGTCCACAAACAACAAAGGGGGATGGGGATAAGTAAATAAAATAAGCCTTTTAAAAAAATGAAGGTGAGATTAAGTATTCCCTGGTAAATGAAGGCGGAGAGAGGTCATCACCACTAGACGAGCCTCACAAGAAATGGTAAGGAGAATTCTACAGGTTAAAAGGAAAGGACAATAGAAAATAAATCAAAGTTGCATGAAGCAATGAAGATCTCTAGTAAGGGTAATGACAGGGGTAAATATAAATGCCAGTACTATAGTATTTTTAGTTTGTAACTCTACTTTTTACTTCCTACAGGATCTAAAAGACAAAAACATAAAATGCAATAATAAATCAGTGGCTTGGAAGTCATACTATATAAACATGCAGTTTGTGACAAAACTACATAAAGGTGGGGGACAATGGGTATAGGAATGTGTATGTACTTTTTCTAGTTTCCTAAGCTGCTCAAGCAAATATAATGAAACTGGTCAGGTTAAACAATGGGAAATTTTTTGTCATGGTTTGAGGTTGGGGAAATGCCCAAAGCCAGGCACCATCAAGAAGCTGCTTTCTTCCCAAAAGCTGTGGCATTTTGGGGCTGGCTGCTAGTGATCCTTGGTCTTGATTTTGTCCCATGGCAAGGCACACAGTGGGATCTCTTCATCTCTTCTCTTTTGGGTTCCATTGATGTTCAGCTTCTGGCTGTTCCCTCTAGCTTTCTCTCTGATTATAAAGGAATCTAATAATAGGATTAAGACCCATTCTGATTGAGCTGGGCCTCAGCTTAACTGAAATAGTCTCATCAAAAGGTTCTATTTACAATAGATCCACACCCAGAGGAATGGATTAAATTTAAGAGCATGTTTTTATGTGGTACATACTTCAAACCACTATGCTATTGAAATTAAATTGATATCAAAGCAAATGAATTTTTATAGACTTAGGATGTTAAATTTAAGCCCTGTGGTAACTATAAATAAAATGTCATAATATGCAAGCACATAGAGACAGAAGTTAGGGTACAGGCTGCCAGGGAAGGGGGTGAATCCAGGGAAAAATGGGGAGATAATGCATAATGAGTATAAGATTTCTGTTTGGGGCAAGTTTTAGGAATGGATGGTGGTGAGGATACTGCAACATTGTAAATATCAGTAATTCCATGGAATGGTAAGTTTGGAAACAGTTGAAATGGGAAACTATATATAAGTTTTCATAATTAAAAAAATGAACAACTAAAGAGACAATGATGATTCAGTCAATACTTGAACCTGGATGGGATCTATCAAAAGAAAAGAAAAGGCTCAAAAAGACATTATTACAAAAATCAACTCATAATAATGGAGCAGGTGGATTTCAGTGGTTGAACACCTGCTTCATACATACAAGGTCCCAGGTTCAATCCCCAGTACCTCCTTTTAAAAATCAACTCAAAATGGATCCAAGACCTAAATGTAAGAACCAGAACTGTAAAACTAGAAGAAACATAGGGATACCTTCAAGACCTTGTTAGGCGATGGTTTCTTAGACTTTGAAACCAAAGTGGGGAATGGATTGTCTCAACTGGTTGAGCATTTGCTTTCCATATGGGAGATCCCAGGTGCCATTCCCAGTGCCTCCTAAAACCAAACAAATAAAAAACACACAGCAAGCAAACAAATGAAAAATCCAAATCAGGGGAGCAGATGTTGCTCAGTGGTTGAGCACCAACTTCCCACATATGAGGTCCTGTGCTCAACCGCTAGCCCCAGTACCTCAAAACAAACAGCAGCCACAAAAAAACAAAGTACAAGCAATGAGAGAAAAAATAGGTAAATGGGACCTCATCAAAATTAAAATGTTTTGAGCATCAAAGGATTTTATCATCAAAGTAAAATGTCAACCTATGATGGTGGAAAATATTTGGAAACCACGTATCTTTTGAGGGTTTAATATCCAGAATATAAAAAGAAATCCTGTAACTCAGCAACAAAAAGAGAAATGACTCAATTTAAAGGTGGGCAAAAGACCTAAACAGGTATCTCTCCAAAGAATATTTACAAACAGTCAAAAGAACATTATTGGGAGGGCCATGTGACCAGGACGGCAGTATTGGTCATTCCAGAGTGACTTTCTCCCATAGAATATTTGAACACCTAGCAAAAACTGGCAAAGCCATCTTCCTCTGAGCCCCAGAAAATAGGTAAAGAGTTGAGCTAACTGGGTGAGTGGCAAATCAACAAAACACAATTTTAAAAATGGTAGGAGAAGCTCATGGCACCACCCCCACTTCTTCACTGCACAGTGTGGAGTCAGTCTGCACACCACATAGGTTTCTGGCCTTGTTCTGGAAGAAGCAGAGTAATCCCTATGTGCATACTGCTATGCCTGTATGTCACTGCCAATCTAGCAGGTAGCATCCTGAAAGACTGAACCAGAAAATGTGTCTCTGGCTCACCCTCCCAGAAGTTGCCCAGCAGGCTAAAGCACTGTAAGAAACAAGTCAAAGCAGCCAGCAGTAAAGGACCATGATAGAGCACCTGGGAAGGGAGAAAGTCTATTTCACAGGGAATGGACAGAGTAGAGTCTTGTAAATGGAATTCCTAAGGCCAAGAGCAAGCACAAACCCAGGACAAGGCACAGACTCAGAAAAGACAGGATTCTGCATTCACATTTGCTTGGGCCAATCTTCCTGAGAGGAGGGCTAAATTCTGAAGGAGAGCACCAGTCAAACAGAGCCAGTTTGTACGATGGTGAAAGGTACTTTTTGCATTGGTTTGTTTTTGTTAGCTCTTGGCACTCAAGCAAATTTCTGTCATATAACTACATGGATAGATATTTAAGGAACAGATAGCTCAGAAACTAAATCCTAGAATTAGCACATGAAAATATTAAAATGTACAGTGTGCAACAAAAATTACAAGACAGGGGAGCAAATGAAGCTTGGTTGTTGAGCACCTGCTTCCCATGGATGAGGTCCCAGGCTCAATCCCCAGTACCTCCTAAAAAAAAAAAAAAGATTACAAGACAAAGAAATAGGAAATGATGACCCATCCAAAGAAAAAAGTTACAAATCCAGAAACCATCAACAGACTAGACTTTAGACATACAGAACAAAGAATTTAAAAAGTGATCATCAATATGCACATGGAGATAAAGAAAAACACAGAGAAAGAATTATATGATATATGCAAAACAAGGAATAAAAATATGAGAATCACAATGTATTAGTCAGCCAAAGGGGTGCTGATGCAAAATACCAGAAATTGGTTGGTTTTTATAAAGGGTATTTATTTGAGGTAAGAGCCTACAGATACTAGGCCTTAAAGCATAAATTACTTCCCTCACAGAAGTCTATTTTCACTTGTTGGAGAAAGATGGCTGCTGATGGCTGTGAGGGTTTAGGCTTCCTTGTTTCCTCCTTTTCAGGGTCTTGCTTCTCTCTGGGTTCAAGTTTCCTTTCTTCCTGGGACTGGCTTCTCTTTCCTCTGTGAGCTTACTTCCCTGGGCTCCAGCTTAAGTCTTCAGCATCAAATTCCAACATCAGAAACCCTCAACTCTGTTCTTTGCCATGCCTTTTATCTGTGAGTCCCACCAAGGTGTGGGGACTCAATGCCCTAATCATAACTCAATCATGGTCAGGTACAGATCAGATTACAAACATAATCAATATCGATTTTTGGAATTCATAACCATATCTAACTGCTACACACAATAAAAGTTTTAAAAAGGAACAAAACAGTAAAACCAGCACTGAACACTACAATACCTGAAAGAAAAATTCCATAGAGGGTTTCAACAGCAGATTGGAATTGGCAGAACAAAAAAACCAGTGGGATAGAACCCAAGAAAATCTAAATGATTCAGGCTGAGGAGCAGAAAGAGAATGTAAAATGTCAACAGAAGCTAAGAGATCTTGGGGACACTATCAAGTACACCAATGTACTACATTATGGGAGTCCCAGAAAGAGAAGAAAGAGGGGCAGAAGAAACAATGGCAGAAAACCTCCCATTTTAATGAAAGGCATGAAAACGCACATTCTAGAAGATCAAGGAACCCAAATAGGATTAACTCAAAGAGAACCACACCCAGACAGGTAATAGTGAAATTGTCTAATGCCAAGGACAAAGAGTTCAGAAAGCTGCAAGAGAAAAGCAACGTATTATGTACAAGGGAGTCCCAATAAGATTAAATGCCAATTTCTCATCAGAAACCATGAAGGCAGGAAGGCAGTGCATTGAAATACTTAAAATGCTGAATGAAAACAATTGCCAACCAAGAATATATATCCAGTGAAACTTTCTTTCCGAATGAGGGAGAGATTGACATTCCCAGACAAACAAAAACTGAGGGAGTTCATCACCATTAGACCCACCCTACAAGCAATGCTAGGGGAAAATTTTCAGACTGAATGATCCACTAGACAGTGGATTGATGTGGCAAGGTGTTAGTAATAGGTTGGTGTGGTGGTTTAAAGCTCTATGCACCCGAGAAATACATGTTCTTAATCTAATCAATTTCTGTGAGTGTAAGCCCATTGTAAATAGGGTCTTTTTGATGAGGTTACTTCAGATAGGTTGCAACTCAATTCAGGATGCATGTTAATCCTCTTACTGCAGTCCTTTATAAATGGAAGGAAATTCAGATAGAGAGAAAGCTACAGAAGCAAGAAGCTGAAATCAGGAAAAGAAGCTAGAGACCAGCAGACACTGCCATGTGCCTTGTCATGTAGCAGAGGAGCAAAGAGTTGCCAGCAGCCAGTCTTCAGGAAGAAAGCATGGCCTTGATGATGCCTGGATTTGGACATTGTCTTGGTCTCAAAACTCTGAGCTAATAAATTCCCATTGTTTAAGCAGAATCATTTCATGGTATATGCCTTAAGCACCCTAAGACACTAGAAAAGGTGATATAAGGGAAACCCTGTATTTTATGCATAATTTTACTGTAATCCCACAACTCCTTTTTAAAAAAAAGTGGTACCACAGAAAAAATTAATAAATTAAGGTTTTTTTTTCCTGTTTTTTTAAAGATTTATTTTTTTTAATTTATTTCTTCCCCTTCCTCCGACCCTAGTTTTCTGCTCTCTGTGTCCATTGACCTTGTGTTCTTCTGTGACCACTTCCATCCTTATCAGTGGCACCAGGAATCTGTGGTGTTTTTTTTTTGCATCATCTTGCTGTGTCAGGTCTCCATGTGTGTGGCGCCATTCTTGGGCAGGCTGCACTTTCTTTCATGCTGGGTGGCTCTCCTTATGGGGTGCACTCCTTGCATGTGAGGGTCCCCTATGTGGGGGACACCCCTGCATGGCACAGCACTCCTTGTGTGCATCAGCACTGTGCATGGGTCAGCTCCACACAGGTCAAGGAGGCCTGGGGTTTGAACCATGGACCTCCCATGTGGTTGGTGGATGCCATATCCATTGGGCCAAGTCCGCTTCCCAATTAAGGTATTTTTTGAAAGATGAAGCAACCCATGTCCATCAAGAGATGAATGAATAAACAAAATGTGGCATATACAATACTGTGGAATATTACTCAGCCATAAAAATGAATCAAATTGATGCATACTGTATTAGTCAGCCAAAAGGGTGCTGATGCAAAGTACCAGAAATCTGTTGGGTTTTATAAAGGGTATTTATTTGGGATAGAAGCTTACAGCTACCAGACCCTAAGGATTCCAACTCAAGGTATCATAAGAAGTACTTTGTTACCAAAAGTCATTTGCCATGTGTTGAGCAAGATGATGGGTGACTTCTATGAGGGTTCAGCTTTCCTCTTCCTCTTAAGGCTCCATGGTCCCAGCTTCTTCCAATCTCAGCTGTAGGGTGGGATAAGACTTAACTCTCCCCCAGGGCTCATTTTTCTCCAGTCTCAGTGACAGCTGTAGACTATCAGGAGCATTCTCTTCCCAGGACCTCTGCTGTGTCTACAGATCTGTCTCTAGTCCTCTGTATTCTTCTCCTGTATATTTACTTCCCAGGGCTCCAGCATCAAAACTCCAACTGTTTCCTCTGCCATGTAGTTTTCTCTGTGAGTCCCACACACCAAGGGGGTGGGGACTGGACATCCTATTGACATGGCTGAGTCAAAACCCAAAGAGTAATTTCATCAAGTAAAAGTGAAACCACTGAACCTAATACAATCTAATAGGCCTGGGGAAACAGACCAGTTTACAAATGTGATCCAATATCTTTGGAATTCATAAACAATATCAAACTGCTACACATACTATACATGGATGAACCTTAAAGACATTATGTTGAGTGAAATGAGCTAGACAAAAAGGACAAATATTGTATGATTCCACTTACTTCAAATAATAGAAGGTGCACATTCATAGAGGTAGAAATTAGGTTCCAGGTTACCGGAGATGGGAGAAGTGGGAATGGGGAGTTATTACTTAATGGGTACAGTATCTGTTTGGGGTGATGGAAAAGTTTTGATAATGCATGATGAGGAGGGTAGCACTACGTCATGAGTGAAATTAACAGCATTGAAGTGTATACTTGAAAGTAGTTAAAATGGGAAATGCTATGTTGTATATATGTTATCACATTTAAAAGTTTTTAAATTAAAAATAAGCCATCACATTCAATGTGAGTCCAAAGCAAAGCTTTGGAAAGTTGAGATGGAGGTAAGGACTCTCCAGGAAGGAAGCTCAGGGTAGGCAAAGGAAGAAAGCCCAGAGAAGACTCAGTCTTGTGCAAAGGTCTGGGGTAGTCCTGGAGGCTGAATTAATTCCAGGATTTGCAGTTGGAAAGAACTGAGTTAACACCCATGCTGATGACCTTGGATTTCTATGAGCTCTCTGAATCTCAGCAGCTTCGTCTGCAAAATGGAGATAATAAGGCCATTGGTGAGTGTTTTTGTTTGACAAAAGCCTGCCAATACAATGTAGCAGAAATCTATTGGCTTTTAGGAAGGAGATTTATTTGAGGGTAAAAATTTATGAGGCCATGAAAAGTCCAACTTGAGGTACCATAAGAAGTGCTTTCTCACCAAAGTCAGCTGCCATGGGTTGAAGCAAGATGGTAGGTGAACTCTACCTAGTCTCTACCTTCCCCTCCATGCCTTCTTTCTGAAGCTCAGCTGCTCTGATTTCTTCCCAGTTTCAGCTGCAAGCTGGCATAGGATTTGTCTCATTCTGGAAGATTTGAAATGGCAGAAGAGAGAGGTGGATGTGGCTCAAAAGTCCTGTGAGGGGGAAACGGACTTGGCCCAGTGGTTAGGGCATCTGTCTACCACATGGGAGGTCCGCGGTTCAAACCCCGGGCCTCCCTGACCCGTGTGGAGCTGGCCCATGCGCAGTGCTGATGCGCACAAGGAGTGCTGTGCCACGCAGGGGTGTCCCCAGCGTAGGGGAGCCCCACACGCAAGGAGTGCACGTAAGGAGAGCCGCCCAGCGTGAAAGAAAGTGCAGCCTGCCTAGGAATGGGGCCACCCACACTTCCCGTGCTGCTGACGACAACAGAAGCGGACAGAGAAACAAGACGCAGCAAACAGACGCAGAGAACAGACAACTGGGGGGGGATTAAATAAATAAATAAATCTTTAAAAAATATATATAAAAAACAAAAAGTCCTGTGAGGTGCAAAAGTGTTTAATTTTGAGGAAATCCTGTTTATCTATTTTTTTCTTTTGTTGAGTGTGCTTTTGGTATGATGTCCAACAAACCACCACCTACCACAAGGTCTTGAAGATGTTTCCCTACATTTTATTTTTATAGTTTTATGGCCCAGGCTTTTTTTAATATTAAATTGTCTTTTTTTTTTAAAAAGATACATAGATCACAAAAAATGTTACATTAAAAAATATGAGGTTCCCACATCAACAAGCTCTTTCATCACTGTGGCACATTCATTGCATTTGGTGAATACATTTTGAGCACTGCTGCACCTCATGGAATATAGTTTACGTTGTAGTTTACACTCTCCCCCAGTCCATTCAGTGGGCTATGGCAGGATATATAATGTCCAGCATCTGCACTTGCAGTGTTATTTAGGACAATTCCAAGTCCTGAAAATGCCCCCATATCTCATCTCTACTCTTTCCCTGCCCTCAGCAACTACTTTGGCCACTTTCTCCAGATCAATGCTACAGTTTCTTCCATTACTAATCACAATAGTTCTCTAGTAGAATACCAGTAAGTCCACTCGAATCCATAGTTTATTCCTTCATCCTGTGGACACTGGGTTGGTGATGTCCACTCCACCTCTATATCAACAGGTGGTTTAGATTCCACATGGTTGATGGTTGTGATTCTTCTGCTGGAGTTGTAGGCACTCTCAGTTCTCTGGTGTGGTGTGGTGGTGTGGAACAGCAACAATCCCCCAATTGCAAACAGTGAAGAAGGATGCTCCAATGACGAACCCTTAATAATGATGACTGTGCTTATGAGCCTGGAGGCCCTGGCTTTTATATTTAGATTTTATCCATTTTGAGTTGATTCTTGTATAAGGAGTGAGACAGAGGTCCTCTTTCATTCTTTTGGTTATAGATATCCAATTCTCCCAGTCCATTTGTTGAAGAGACTGTTTTGTCTCATTAACATGGACTTGGTAGGTTTGTCAAAAACCAGTTAACCATATAGGTGAGGGTTTATTTCTGAATTCTCAATCCAATTGCACTTTTGATGTCTATCTTTCTGCCAGTCCCATGCTGTTTTGACCACTCTAGCTTTGTCATATGTTTCAAGGTCAGGCAGTGAAATTCCTCCCATGTCACTCTTCTTTCTTATAATGCTTTTGGCTATTTGGTTGCACATTCCCTTCCAAATGAATTTGGTAATTGCCTTTTGTAATTCTGTTAAGTAGGCTGTTGGAAATTTGATTGGTACTGCATTGGATCTATAAATCAGTTTGGGTAGGATTGACATCTTCATGATATTTAGTCTTCCAGGCCATGAATGTGGAATGTCTTCCCAATTTTTTAGGTCATCATTGATTTCTTTTAGCATTGTTTTGTAGTTTTCTGCAAATAGGTCTTGTACTTCTTTGGTTAAATTAATTCCTACGCATTTGAGTTTCTCATTGCTATTGTAAATGGAATTTTCCCCATGATTTCCTCCTCAGATTGTTCTGTACTATGTACAGAAACAAAAACATTACTGATTTTTGCATGTTGATTTTGTAACCTGCCACTTTGCTGAACTCATTTTTTAGTTCAGGTAGCTTTGTCGTGGATGCTTCAGAATTTTCTAAATGCAGGATCAGGTCACCTGCAAGCAGTGAGAGTTTTACTTCCTCTTTTCCTATTTGGATGCCTTTAATTTTTTTCTTGTCTAATTGCCCTAGCTAGAACTTCCAGTGCAGTAATGAATAACAATGTTGACAAATGGGCAACCTTGTCTTGCTCCAGATCTAAGAGGGAAAGCTTTGAACCTTTCCATTTTGAGTACAATGTTGGCTATGGTTACATTCAGCTGGCAAAGATTGAATAGTAAGAAGTCTACCTGGGCAACTGTGGTCATTTTGGACTCAGATGGTATAGATTGCTGCCTACATTTGCAGCTCCATCCCTGCCCTGGCAGGGGAGGAAGGAGTGTGAAGATTCAACAGTCACTCCAGGCCACTACAGACCATCTTGGCCTTCATGACTTGGATTGTTACACATGGCTGTGGCTCTGTCCTACCCCTGGCAGAGGAAAAAGGTAGGAGAAGTTCATCAGTCCCTGGGGCAACATACACAACTTGAGTCTTCACAGCTTGCAGCATCAGTTACATCCTTGGCTCTTATGACAAAACCAGCAAGGGAGAAAGGACCAGAAAGTCCTAAACTAAAGAGAGAAACCGCACTCAGAATAAATACATGTAGTAAGCCAGATGCCAAGACACCAACAAAAAATACAATCCATACCAAGAAACAGGAAGATATGGCCTAGTTAAAGGACCAAGATATGCCTCCAGATGATGTAAAGGAGTTGAGATGACTAATCATAGGTGTCCAAACACATCTCCAACCAAAGGTTGCTTCTTTGGGAAGATCAACAAAATCGACAAACCCTTAGCTAGACTAACAAAGAGGAAGAGAGAGAGGATGCAAATACAATCAGAAATGAGAGCAGGGACATTACAACTGACCTCACAGAAATAAAAGATCAGAAGAAGATACTATGAACAACTGTTGGCCAGCAAGCTAGACAATATCGACAAATGGACAAATTCCTAGAAACACAAGGACAACCTACACTGACCCTAGAAGAAATAGAAGACCTCAATAAACCAATCACAGGTGAAGAGTTTGAAATAGTTATCAACAACTTCACAAAAATGAAAAGTCCAGGACTGGATGGCTTCACAGGTGAACCCTACCAATCATTCAAAAAGGATTTAATACTAACCTAGCTCAAACTCATCCAAAAAATTGAACAGGAGGGAACACTACTGTGATGGTTAGGCTAATGTGTCGACTCAGCCAGGTAATGGTGCCAAGTTGTTTGGTCAAGCAAGCATTGGGCTAATTGTAATACAAGGACATTTACTGACTTTCATCACCAGTGGGTTTATTGCATAGATGGCTGATTGCATCTACAATCAACCAAGGCGATTGCCATCGGCAATGACTGGTGTTTTACCCAATCAGTTGAAGGCCTTAAAAGGGGAAATGATTTCAGCATTCAGAGAGAGAGCATATTCCCAGTTCCAATTTAGATAGCCTATATCTCCTCTGAACTCATCAAGTACATTTATCGTAACCCCCAGTTTGCAGCCTGCCCTGTGGAATTTGGACTTGCACATGTCCAGGGTCGTGTGAGAAAATTTTATAAAATCTCATACTGGGAGGCAGGGCAAGATGGTGTCTGAGTGAGTGCACCTCATAATCTCTCCTGCAAAGCAGTGGCTGAGTAGGGTTGGAATCTTGCTGAAGCGGGCTGTTTCAGGGGCTTGTGAGGCAGGAGGTGTATGGACATTGATTTGGGGAGACTGTGACAAAAGTAGTGCTTGCTAAAAGTTGGATTGCAGGTTTCTAGCACAAAAGTCAGAAGCTGTGGGGAAGCGGGACCCTTCCCCCTAAGGCTGGTGGCCGCAATGTTCCCTGAAAACTGTTGGTTGTGTAGTGGTGTTCCCAAGCCCTGTGGCCCCCAGATGCATGGTCCCCAGGTCCATGTCCTCTAAGCACCTGTAGCCCACATTTCACAGACCCACAGACCCTGAGTCCGCAATATCCTGGACTTCATTTTTCAAATCCAGCACTCCCTGAGGTCATGGATTACCCTAGGCCTCTGGTTTTGGACTGACTCCATCAGTGGGAGGGATTTGGTGGGAGGTGCAGAGGGGACAAAGGAGTGTGTGTTCAATTTTCTGGTTCCCCTCCCCTTTTTTTTTGAGCTTGGAGGAGCATACCAGCTGGCTTGGGGAGAGCCTGGGAAGAAAGGAGAGGTGAATCTGCAGAGAAAACCCAATTTACCTAAATGCGCTGGGATAGGAAACTTGGCCTGGGAGAAGGTGGAGTCAGAAAATCAATTAGCCCTGCTGTAGCACACCTAAGGGAGAGGGACTGTAGGAGGTGCTTTCCAAGCTTCCAATAGCATATTAGGGGTTCCTGGTGAGGTGTCGGTGCTCTATCCACTTGAATCTCCTACTGGAACCCTCACACAGCTTTCCTGCTGCCCTTGGAGAGAGGGAAGTGATCGAGGGAGAAAGGGGGAACATCAGACTCCTAAGCATTTTATTTAACTGCAAAGAGGATCCTTGCTTGAAATTTTGTATGGTCTTTTTTGTTCGTGTGTCTTCTTGTTTTTCCTTCCTCTTTATCCCCCCAAGGCCCTTTTTTCTCTTTTTCTTTTTCTTGCTTGCTTCCCCCCCCCCCGTTTTGTCCCCTTTTTTCCTTTCTCTTCTTCTTTTTTTTTTAAAATTATTTATTTATTTATTTTTAAATTACATTATGAAAAATATGAGGTCCCATTCAACCCCACCGCCCCCGCCCCCCACTCCCCCCACAGCAACACTCTCTCCCATCATCATGACACATCCATTGCACCTGGTAAGTTCATCTCTGAGCATCACTGCACCCCATAGTCAATGGTCCACATCATAGCCCAGACTCTCTCATGTTCCATCCAGTGGGCCCTGGGGGGATCTATAATGTCCCGTAATTGTCCATGAAGCACTATCCAGGACAACTCCACGTCCCGAAAATGCCTCCACATCTCATCTCTTCCTCCTGTTCCCCACACCCAGCAGCCACCATGGCTACCGTTCCCACACCCATTCCACATTTTCTCTGTGGACATTGGATTGGTTGTGTCCATTGCACATCTATGTCAAGTGAGGGCTTAGATTCCATATGGGTACTGGATGCACTCCTCCCGCTTCCAGTTGTAGACACTCTAGGCTCCATGTTGTGGTGGTTGACCTTCTTCAACTCCATGTTAGCTGAGTAGAGTAAGTCCAATAAATCAAAGTGTAGGAGCTGAAGCCTGTTGAGGCTCTGGGCCTGGGTGTCATATTATCAGTCCAGAGATTCAAATCCCCTACATATATCTTAAACCCAGCACCGACTACAATTCCAATAAAGTAGCATGCAAGTCTTGTGAAAAGAGATCCCCTCTGAGTCCAATTCCATCATGCAGAAACACCAGCTCCAAAGAAGGGCTATCTGTCATGGCAGTGAACCCCTTCTGCCATGACCATAGAACCTGTGGGTCTCTTTATCCCTCAAAAGAACCAATACCTGGGGTTGTATCTACCTTATCTGTCTCTTAGACTCTGTTCAGTTGTACATAGGGGTATTCCTTCTGACAACCTCCAGACTCTTTTTTAGAGACTCACAGCCTTATAATCTCATTTCTCCTTTCCATTTCCCCCTTACATTAGGTCAAACAGCTTCCCGAAGTCATGTTATTATATGTAGACAGGTATATTCTGCTGTTCCGCATTGAATCTTTAATTCAAGGTCATTTTCTAGTTGCTTCTTCAGCTGGTATGTGGTAGTGATCCCTCGGTGCCAGGGAGGCTCATCCCCAGGTGTCATATCCCACGCTGGGGGGAATGCATCGCATCTACACGCTGAGTTTGGCTGTGAGAGTGGCCACATTTGAGTAACATGGAGGCTGTCAGGAGGAAACCCCCAGGCACAATGCTACTCTAGGCCTTGTTCTTATTGCAGGTGTATAGGCTCAAAAGTGTAACCATTAGTACCACGAGCCCACTGTTGGGCCCTCCTTCCTTCCTGGTTCTTGCCGTTGCACCTGGAGGATTGCCGCTGCTCTCCCAGGGCCCAAAACAGTGACCCCCCGGCCAGGAGCCCAGTACCCCCCCAGCTGTTGTTTTTGTTTCCACTATGAGTATATATAGACATTACCATATACCCTGGGCATATGCCCTGTATAACTCCCTGTCAACCATATATATCCTGTCAATAACATCCCATATCAGTATTCCTCCGCTGCCATTGTTGAACCAATTTCTTTTCTTTTTAAACTTTTTTTATATTAGGTGTTGCAAGGAGTGCTTCACATTCGGTTTGTTTTCTTAACCTCCATTTCACCTTTTCTGTGTGTATTGATTTTGGCCACCAACACTATCCCCTTTCCTCAATATCTTTCTATCCTCCATCATGTATTCTTTCTCTTACATTCTACCTCTCTTTCTTTGGCCCCCAGCTTTTCAGACTTTTTATTTCTATTACTTTTGTTCTGTTTTCTGTCTTATATTCACTCTTTATATTATTGTCCTTTCTTTTCTCTTTCCCTCTCTGCTGAACACACTGACCTTTTAAGTCACACTATATTCCTCCCCATATTCAGTTTACTGTCTCATTATAGGTACTCTACTTTTCTTACTGTTATAACTCTACACAGCTTACATGAGTCTAATATCCATTCTCCTAGGTCTCACATGATTCCTCTGTTAACATTTACTATCAATACTACTATTATGGGAAGCGGACTTGTCCCAATGGATAGGGCATCTGCCTACCACATGGGCAGTCCAAGGTTCAAACCCCGGGCCTCCTTGACCTGTGTGGAACTGGCCCATGTGCAGTTCTGATGTATGCAGGAGTGCCATGTCATGCAGGGGTGTTCCCTGCATAGGGGAGCCCCACACTCAAGGAGTGCACCCTGTCAGGAGAGCCACCCAGCACAAAAGAAAGTGCAGCCTAGCCAAGAATGGCATCACACACATGGAGAGCTGACACAACAAGATGATGCAAAAAACAGAAACACAGATTCCTGGTCCTGCTGATAAGGATAGAAGTTGTCACAAACGAACACACAGTGAATGGACACAGAAAATAGACAACTCGGGGAAGGGGAGGGGGAGAGAAATAAATAAAAATAAATCTTAAAAAAATATTACTATTATACTTTTTCTTTTCTTACTCCTTTTGCTTTCTCTGGCCCTGATATTTTCCTTCAAGTCAACTTAGCCAACAACAAGGAAATAGAATAAGAAGAACAAAGTAACAAAGAAGACTTAACACACATGTGAAAACAACTAATTAAAGTCCAAGACTAGACAAAGAAGCTAAGGAACTGAGTAAATCTGTCAAGATAAAATGATGACCAGACAGCAACAAAAAACTACAAACCAAACCAATAATCAGGAAAACATGGCCCAATCCAAAGAACAAACTAAAAACCAGGAAGAAGAGTAGAACATTGAACAAGTAATTAAAGCTCTTAAAACATATATTAGGGACCAATCTGATGAAGTGAAGAAAGAGATTAAGAATATGAAGAAAACACTTGGAGAGAATACAGAAAAAATTGATATCATATACAAAAAGATAACGGATATAATGGTTAAGAAATCAAAACTACACCAGCAAATAACAGCAGATTCAAAGAGGCTAGGAAAGAATGAGTGATGTGGAAGACAGTACATCTGAACTAAAACAGATGGTAGAACTGATTGATAAAAAGATAGAAAAAATCAAGCAATGACTTAGGGACCTGAATGACACTACAAAACACACAAATATACCCATTATAGGCATCCCAGAAGGAGAAGAGAAGGGAAAGGGGACAGAAGGGGTGTTGGAGGAAATAATGGCTGAAAATCTCCCAAACCTCTTGAGGGAGATCCATGTACAGGTCCAAGAAGCACCCCACCCCCAAACAGCATAATTCCCAACAGACCTATCCCAAGACATATACTTGTCAAATTATCCAATGCTCAAGACAAAAAGAAAATTCTAAAAGCAGCAAGAGAAAAGAGAAACATCACATACAAGGGAGGCTCCGTAAGATTAAATGCTGATTTCTCATCTGAAACCATGGAGGCAAGAAGGCAGTGGTACGACATAATCAAGATACTAAAAGAAAAAAATTTCCAACCAAAAATACTCTATCCAGCTAAGCTGGACTTCAAAAATGATGGTGAGTTAAAAATATTCACAGATAAATAGAAACTAAGAGAGTATGCCAACAAGAATCCTGCCCTACAAGAAATACTAAAGGGATTTCTGCAGGAAGAAAGAAAAGAATAGGAGAGACAGAGTTGGAGGAGAGCATAAAAGCAACTAAAAAGACAAAAAGAAAAAAAAATCAAACAAAATATGACAAACACAAATCCAAAGAAAATATGGCTAATATAAGTAATTCCTTGAAAGTAATAGCACTGAATATCAATGAATTAAACTCACCTGTCAAGACACTCAGACTGGAATATTGGATAAGGAAATACGACCCATCTATGTGCTGTCTACAAGAAACATATCTTAGACCCAGGGATTCAAGGTGGTTGAAAGTGAATGGCTGGAAAACAATCTTACAAGCAAACAATAACCACAAAAGGGCAGGAGTAACTATATTAATATCAGACAAAATAGATTTTAAATGCAAAACAATTGTGAGAGAGAAAGATGGACCCAAGATATTAGTGAAAGGGATAATCTTTCAAGAATAAAGAACACTGGCGGCAGACTTGGCCCTGTGGCTACGGCATCTGTCTACCACATGGGAGATCTGCAGTTCAAACCCCGGGCCTCCCTGACCCATGTGGAGCTGGCCCATGTGCAGTGCTGATGTGTGCAAGGAGTGCCATGCCACGCAGGGGTGTCCCCTGCTTAGGGGAGCCCCACATGCAAGGAGTGCACCCCATAAGGAGAGCTGCCCAGCACGAAAGAAAGTGCAGCCTGCCCGGGAATGGTGCCACACACATGGAGAGCTGACACAAGATGATGCAACAAAAAGAAACACAGATTCCCGTGCTGCTGACAACAACAGAAGTGGACAAAGAAGACGCAGCAAATAGACACAAAGAACAGACAACCAGGGTGGGGGGGAAGGGGAGAGAAATAAATAAACAAATAAATCTTTAAAAAGAAAAAAGAACAACCATAAACATTTATGCTTCTAACAAGGGTGCCTCCAAATACAGTGGAAAAACTAAGTGAAGGAATAGATGCCTCTACAATTATAGTGGGGGACTTTAATACACCACTATCCACTTTGGACAGAACATCTCAAAGGAGAATCAATAAAGAAACAAAGACTTTGAATAATATACTAGAGGAACTGGACTGAATAGACATATTCAGAATATTACACCCTAATACAGCAGGATATACATCTTCTCAAGTGCACATGGATCATTCCCCAAGATAGACCACATGCTAGGCCACAGAAAAAGTCTCAATGAATTCAGAAAGATCAAAATCATACAAAATAATTTCTCTGACAACAGTGGAATGAAGCTGAAAATCTCCAAGGGCCAGAGACCCAGATTTGGCAACAAAATATGGAAGTTAAACAACACACCCTTAGAAAAACAGTGGGTCAAGGAGGAAATCTGAAAAGAAATCAATAACTACCTTGAAGCTAATGAAAATGATAACACAACATATCAAAACTTATGGGATGCAGCAAAAGCAGTACTGAAAGGGAAATTTATAGCCATAAATTTTTAAAAAAGGGGCTAAAATTGAAGAACTAACTACTCACTGGGAGGAATTAGTAAAAAAAAACCAAACTAACTAAAGCCAAAGGAAGAAGAAAGAGAGAAATAACAAAGATCACAGCAGAACTAAATGAAATAGAAAATAAGAAAGCACTTGAAAAAATAAACAAAACCAAGAGCTGGTTCTTTGAGAAGATCAATCAAATGGACAAACTCTTAGCTAGACTAACAAAGAAAAAAAGAGAGAAGATGCAAATACACAAAATAAGAAATGAGAAAGGAGATATCACCACTGATCCCACCAAAATAAAGAATAGCATAAGAGGATACTTTGAAAAACTATATTCCAACAAAAAGGACAATTTAGAGAAAATGGACAAATTCCTAAGAACACATAAGAAGCCTACATTGATGAAAGAAGAAATTGATGATCTCAACAAACCAATCACAAGTAAAGAGATAGAATGAGTCATTAAAAACCTCCAAACTATAAAGAGCCCTGTGCCAGATGGTTTCACAGGTGACTTCCACCAAACATTCCAGAAAGAACTAATACCAATCTTGCTTAAATTCTTCCAAAAAATCAAAACAGAAGGAACTTTGCATAGCTCATTCTATGATGCCAACATTACCCTAATACCAAAACCAAAGACACCACAAGAAAGGAAAATTACAGACCAATCTCTCTAATGAACCTAGACACAAAAATTCTCAACAAAATACTTGCTAACTGTATTCAAGAACACATTAAGTCAATTATACACCATGACCACGGAGATTCATTCCTGGTATGCAAGGATGGTTCAACATAAGAAAATCAATTAACGTAATACACCATATAAACAGATTGAAGGAAATAAATCACATGATCATATCTATAGATGCAGAAAAAGCATTTGACAAATACAGCACTCTTTCTTGATAAAAACACTGCAAAAGATAGGAATAGAAGGAAACTTTCTGAACATGACAAAGGGTATATATGAAAAACCCACAGCTATGTCTTTTACAATGGCAAAATCCTAAAATCTTTCCCTCTAAGTTCAGGAACAAGACAAGGATGCCCACTATCAACCCTTCTATATAATATTGTGTTAGAAGTACTTGCTCGAGCACTGAGGCAATAACCAGATGTAAAAGGCATCCAGATTGGAAAGGGAGAAGTCAAAATTTCACTATTTGCAGATGATATGATCCTATACATAGAAAACCATGAGAAGTCTACAACAAAGCTTCTAAAACTTATGAGTTCAGTAAAGTCACAGGTTATAAGATCAATGCGCAAAAATCAGTAGTATTTCTGTACACCAATAATGAGCAAATCGGAGGAGGAAATCAAGAAACAAACACCATTTACAACAGTAAATAAAAATATCAAATAGCTAGGAATAAATTTAACTGAAGATGTAAGAGACTTTAACGAACTAGAAAAACTAACTATAAAATTAATTTGGAAAGGAAAGAGGCCCCAAATAGCCAAAGACATATTGAAAAAGAAAAATGAAATAGGAGGAATCACAAAGCCTGACTTCAAAACATACTACAAGTTTGGATATTTTCATAATGCTTACATTTGGGACCGATGGCTGGGGGAGTGCTGAGTTCCTGGTTGGGGAGCTCTGTCACATTCTCCAGTGGAACAGTAGCAATCCTCTGAGTGCAATGGCTAAGACCAATAAGGAAGGGTGGTCCAACAATGAGCCCTCAATGCTAATGACTATGCTTGTGGGTCTGTGGGCCTGAAATAAGAACTAGGCCTAGAGCTGCAGGATGCCTAAGAGTTACCTCTTGAGAGCCTCCATGTTGCTCAAGTGTGGCCAGTCTTGAAGCCAAACTCAGCATGTAAATTCCCCCCAGCATGGGACGTGACTCCTGGGGATGAGCCTCCCCGGCACCGAGGGATTACTATCAAGTACCAGCTGATGATGTGGCCGGAGAATGACCTTGAATAAAAGGGTCAACTCAGACCAGCAGAATATCTCAGCCTACATATAATATCAGGAGTTAAAAATGCTTTTTGACCCTGAATAAAAGGGGGAAATGGAAAGGACAAATGAGTTTATATGGCTATGAGTCTCCAAAAAAGAGCAGGGAGTTCATCAGAGGGGTCACCCTTATACACACCTCAGCAGAGTCCCAGAGACAGCTAAAGTAGATACAATCGCAGGTACTGGTTCTTCTGAGGACTACAGAGACCCACAGATTCTATGGTCATGGCAGATGGACTTCAGTGACATGTCAATTGTCCCTACTTTGGAGTTTGTGGTCCTGCGTGTGATGGAGTTGGACTCAGGCGTGATCTTTGTTCACAAGCCTCTCCTACCACTTTTACCAGACCTGTGGTTGGCGCTGGGGTTTAATGTATACTTGGGAGACCTGAATCTCTGGACTATCCTTGTGATAGCCAGGCCCTGAGCCTCAACAGACTTGCAACTCCTACCCTCTGGTTAATTGGACTTACCCCAGTCAGCTAACAGGGAGGTGAAGAAGGTCAACCACCACACCAGGGAGCCAAGAGTGCCTACAACTGCAAACAGGAGAATTGCATCCATCGTCCAAGTAGAGTCGAGGCACCCTCTTGATAGAGGGGTAGAGTTGACATAGCCATCCTAGGGTCCACAGAATGTAGGAATAGAGTATGGATTAGAGTGGACTTACTGGTATTCTATTCTGGAACTAATGTGATTAGTAGTGGAAGTAAATGTAACACTGAAATGGGGAAAGTGGACAAGGTAGCTGCTGAGCGAGGGTGGGAATGGGAAGAAGAGATGAAATATGGGGGCATTTTAAGGATTTGGAGGTGTCCTGGTTGGTACTGCAGGGACAGTTACTGGACATTGTATGTCCTCCCATGTCCCACTGGGTGGACTGGGGGAGAGTGTAAACTGTAATATGGACCATTGACCATGTGGTGCAGCAGTGCTGAGAGATGTATTCACCAAGTGCAATGAATGTCCCATGATGATGGAGGAGGTTGTGGTCATGGGAGGAGTGAGGTGAGGGGAGTGGGGGTATATGGGACCTCATATTTTTTAATGTAACATTAAAAATAAATTAATTAAAAAATAAAGTGATACTATTAAAAAAACATACTACAAAACTTCAGTAGTGAAAACGGCATGGTATTAACACAACGATAGACGCACTGACCAATGGAACCGAATTGAGAGTTCTGATATAGATCCTCATATATACAGTCATATGATATTCAACAAGGTCACCAAACCCACTTAACTCGGAGAGAATGGCCTCTTCAACAAATGGTGCCTGGAGAACTAGATACCCATATGTAAAAGAATGAAAGAGGATTAACAGCTCATACAATCAACTCAAGTTGGATCAAAGACCTAAATATAAGAGCCAAGACCATAAAGACCTTGGAAAGCAATGTAAGGGAAGCATCTACAGGAACTTGTAATAGAAAATGGCCTCATGAACTTCACACCAAAAGCACAAGCAGCAAAAGAACAAATAGATAAATGGGACTTCCTCAAAGGTAAAGCCTTTGCACCTCAGAGGAGTTTGTCAAGAAAGTGAAAAGACAACCTACTCAATGGGAGAAAGTATTGGTAACCATATATCTGATAGGAGATTAATATCCTGCATATATAAAGAACTATATCTTGAAAATAAAAAGACAAACAACCCTTTTTAAAAATGGGCAAGAGATTTAAACAGACTCTTCTGCAAAGAAGAATACAAATGGCTAAAAAGTACATGAAAAAATGCTCAAAAACACTAGCTGTTAGAGAAATGCAAATCAAAACTACAATGAGACATCATCGTACACCCATGAGACTGGCAGCTATCAAAAAAAAACAGAAGACTACTAATGCTAGAGAGGATGTGGAGGAATGGGAACACTCATCCAATGTTGGTGGGAATGCAGAAGGATTTGGCCATTCTGGAGGACAGTATGGTGGTTTCTCAAAAAACTAGCTATGGATCTGCCATTAAACACAGAAATTCCACTGCTGGGTATATGCCCAGTAGAAATGAAAACAAGGACACAAACTGATATATGCACACTAATGTTCATAGCAGCACTATTCATTACTGCCAAAAGTTGGAATCATCCCAAATGCCCATCAACAGATGAATGGATATATAAAATGTGGTACATACATACAATGGAATCCTACTCAGCTATAAGACTGAATACAGTACAAAGACATGTGATAGCATGGATGAATCTCGAGGACCTTATGTTGAGTGAAGCAACCCAGGCTTTGAAGGACAAATACTACATGATCTCCCTGATATGAAATAAGTAAACCAAGCTGTCTCAGAGAGCTAGAGACTGGATGATAGGCTTAAAGGAAGTTGGGGAGTAGAGGAAAGTTGTAAGCTGACACCTACATGGGTGAAATCTATGATAAGCTGGAGGTAAGTGTTTGTACAGGGAAGGGATAAAATGGAACCATAGGGATACCTTTGGGTGGGGCTTTGTAGGCTTGAGGGGACTAGGGATGGGAGGATGGGTCAGATGGCCCAAGAAATTGGCGTGAGGGTGGGGGAACATTTGAACATGGGAGATTGTCAGGAATGTGGTTGAAACCCTGATGTTAAGAAAACTCTTTAGAAAATATAATATGGAAAGTTACTGGTTTAAGATGCTTAAGGGGGAGCGTCTGACACAGGGCAGGCTTCTAGGGAGTGTGAGTGCTCATTTTGTCATAGTGGGTTATATCATTGGGTGGAGACCCATAAAATGAGAGTGAAGGTATACCTACATCCTGGGGAGGACTCATGTTCTCAAACAGAGGGAATTGTATCTCTTGAAAGAATTGGTGGCTCCCAATGGGTTAGGGCAGTCAAGTATGTCAAACTCTCAACATTGTTGCAAGTATCTCTGAATATAGTCCTTCAAGTATTGGAAATTGATTGTCACTGTGGGCCCTGAGGGGAGGGGGAGAGAGGTATTGAATAGATGGAATCAGTATAAATGTGGGGCAATGGAAGTATTCCACAAGATCATACAATGATGGATATAGGACATGTTAAATTACACCAAAAATGTATAAAAGTCTATAGGCTAAAATGTAAACCATAATGTAAAACTTAAGATAACTAAAAATTTAGAAAATTGTATACTCTAAAATATAAACCATAATGTAAACCCAAAAGGAGCCATGTTTGAAAGCTATGTTTAATATCTGTACATCAGCTGCAGCAAATATAACAAGAACATGTAAAAAGATCATTGCTTGGGAAGGGACAAAGTGTTTTATGTTGGATATGTGGGAATACCGTATATTGTATATGTGAATTACTGTGTTCTAAAACTTTTGTGAAGACAAACAATAATTAGAAAGAAAAAAAAAGAGAAAGGATGTAGACACTGAGGAAGAAATGAAAAAAATTGCCTTGCCACTGCACGTACAGGGCAACACCTATTGCAGTGATGAAAGGCAAAACGTCAAAAACAAAGCTTTTTCATTTTTTCATTTTTTGATACCCCACTTTATTTTTATTTTGTTCAATTTTTCTAAATTAGTATGTATTCTATATCTAACCTTTAAACCCATCACTATATTCCATTTTACTATTAATGGAACTTGGCAATATACTAGGCTTCATTTTTTAAGAATTTTTGGACCACTGAGAGGTTCAACCATGGCAGGTGAGGAACACTGGTGTGGGGTGTTATTGATGGGAGGCACATGGTTGGGAGGGAGTTCTCCAGGGCATGTATACAGGGTACATAAATATATTTGGATATTTTCACAGTGGTTACAGTTAAAAACAACTGAGGGAGTGCTGAGTTTCTAGCCAGGGAAGTTCTGTCACATTCCCTAATGGAACAGCAACAACCCCCCAAGTGCAATGGCAAATACCAATAAAGAAGGATGGTCCAACAATGAGCAGTTGATACTGAAGACTATGCGTATGAGCCTGTATGCCTGAAATATGAACTAGGTCTAGAGCTGCAGGGTGCTTAAGAGTTCCCTCCTGAATCTCCCTTCATAAGACTTTCATGCTAATGTGCTGGAGGTGCAGTTAATGTTGGGGTTTAAGATATATTTAGGGGATTTGAATCTCTGGACTGACAATGTGATAGCCAGATCCTGAGCCTCAACAGACTCCAGCACCTACAATCTGATTTATTGGACTTACCACACTCAGCTAAGATGGAGGTGAAGAAGGACAACCACCACACCATGGAGCCTAGAGTGATTACAACTGAAAATGGGAGGATTGCATCCAGCATCTAGGTGGAATCTGAGCCTCCTCTTGACATAAAGGTGCAATGGACACAGCCAATCCAGTGTCCACATAGAAGAGGTGGCATTGGATTGGGAAAAGTGGACATAATGGACAAAGGGTATGGGGAAAGGCAGGAAGAGATGAGAGGTGGAGGCGTCTTCGGGACATGGAGCTGCCCTGGATGGTGCTTCAGAGGTAATCACCGGACATTGTAAATCCTCACAGGGCCTACATGATGGAATAGAGGAGAGTATGGGCCATGATGTGAACCAATGTATATGAGGTGCAGAGGTGCCCAAAGATGTACTTACCAAATCCAATGGATGTGTCATGATGATGGGAACGAGTGTTGTTGGGGGGGGGGGGGAGAGGGGGGGTGGGGGGGTGGGGTTGAATGGGACCTCACATATATATTTTTAATGTAATATTATTACAAAGTCAATAAAAAATAAAAAATAAAAAAAGAAAAAAAAAAAAAAAAAAAAAAAAAAAAAAAAAAAAAAGAGTTCCCTCCTGAGAGCCTCTATGTTGCTCAAATGTGGCCACTCTCTAAGCCAAACTCAGCATGTAAATGCATTACCTTTCCCCAAGTGTGGGACATGATTCCTGGGGATGAGCCTCCCTGTCACTGAGGGATTACTACCAAGCACCAGCTGATGATGTAACTAGAAAAAGACCTTGAATAAAAGGGCCAGCTCAGACCAGCAGAATATCTCAGCATACATGTAATATCAGGTGTTAAAAGTTGCTTTTTGACCTTGAGTAAAAGGGGGAAATGGAAAGGACAAATGAGTTTATATGGCTGAGTCTCCAAAAAAGAGTCAGGAGGTCATCAGAGGGGTTGCGCTTATGCACACCTCAGCAGGGTCCCAGAAACAGCCAAAGAAGATACAACCCCAGGTACTGGTTCTCCTGAGGACTACAGAGACTCATAGATTTATGGTCATGGCAGATGGCTCTGGAGTTCAGGGCTATGTCACTTGGCCCTACTTTGGAGTTTGTGTTCCTGAGTATGATGGAGTTGGACTCAGATGTGACCTTTCTACACATGCCTCTTCTGTCACTTTTACTGGACATGTGATTGGCACTGGGGTTGTTGTATACACAGGAGACCTGAATCTCTGGGCTGTCCATATGACAGCTGGGCCCTGAGCCTCAGCAGACTAGCAACTCCTACCCTCTAGTTTATTGGACTTACCCCAGCCAGCTAACAGGGAGTTGAAGAAGGTCAACCACCACACCAGGGAGTCAAGAGTGCCTACAACTGCAAGCAGGAGAATTGCATCCATCATCCATGAGGAATCTAAGCCCCCTGTCAATATAGAGGTGGAGTGGACATAGCCATCCCAGGGTCCACAGGATGGAGGAATAGAGTATGGATTAGAGTGGACCTGCTGATATTCTACTATGGAACTATTGTGATTAGTAATGGAAGAAATTGTAGCATTGATGTGGAGAAAGTGGCCATGGTGCTGCTGAGGGTAGGAAGAGGGAAGAAGAGATATGATGTGGGGGCATTTTCAGGACTTGGAGTTGTCCTGGGTGGTACTGCAGGGACAGATGCTGGACATTGTATATCCTGTTGTGACCCTCTGGGTCAACTGGGGAGAGTGTAAACTACAATGTAAACCATTATCCATGTGGTGCAGCAGCACTCCAAAATGTATTGACCAAAAGCAATGAATGTCCGATGATGATGAAAGAGGGGTGAGGAGGGTGGGGGGTGTATGGGGGTCTCTTATATTTTTTGAATGTAACATTTAAAAAAATAGAGAAAAAAACCTCATATTATTTATAGATTTCTCCTCTCTGTTCTGTTTCCCTAGACAACCCTGACTAATACAATTAACAAACTCATTCTATGAAGCCAATATCACCTTAATACCAATGCCAGATAAACCTACTATGAAAAAATAAAATTACAGACTTCTCTAATGAATGTAGATGAAATATTCTCAAACAAAATGCTTGTTAACTGAATGCAAATTACATTAAAAGAATTACTCACCATGGTTAAGTGAATTTTATCTTGTGTGCAGGGGTGGTTCGACACAAGAAAATCAATTAGTGTAATACACCCTATTAATAAATTGAAGAAGAAAAATCACATTATAGTTATGAATGACACAGAAGTGCATTTGACAAAATATACCATCCTTTCTTGATAAAAACACTCTGAAATGAATAGAAAGATTGGAATAGAAAGACACTTTCTTAATGTAGTAAAGTGCATATATGAAACACCCACAGTTAACATTGTACTGAATGGGAAAGACTGGAAGTTTTCCAGCTGAGACAGGGAAAAAGATAAGAATGCCCATTGTCACCACTGTTACTCAATATTGTGCTAGAAGTTCTAGCTAGAGGAATCAGGCATGGAAAAGAAATAAAAGACATCCAAATTAGAAAGAAAGAAGAAAAACTTTTGCTATTCACTGATGATATTCTCCTACTTTTAGAAAATCCAAAAAAAAAAATCCACAACAAAGCTACTAGAACAAATAGACGAATTCAGCAAAGTGGTGGGATACAAGACTAATATGCAAAACTCAGTAGTATTTTTATATACTACTAATGAGCAGTCTGAATTGGAATTACCTCAGGAAGCTAAATATAGAACTGCCATATGATCTGGCAATCCTGCTACTCTGAATATATTCAGAAGAACTGAAAGCATGGACACAAACAGACACTGCACACCAATGTTCACAGAGGCATAATTCACAATTGCTGAAAGATGGAAACAACCCAAGTATACATCCACCAATGAATGGATAAACACAATGTTGTATTTACACATGATGGAATATTATTCAGCTGTAAGAAGAAATGAAGTGCATGTGACAACATTGATGGACCTTGAGGACATTACTTTGAAATAAGTCAGGCACAAAAGGACAACTATTTTATGTTTCCATTGATATGAACTAAATATGATGGATAAACTCATGGAGTCAGCTACAGAGTATAGCTTACTAGGAGATAGATTGTGGGCTGAGAAGGGGGAGCTGATGTTGAGCACACATAGAATGTAATGTGTGGAAATGGATAGACTTAATGGTAACATTTTAGTGCATATAATTAACAATGCTGATTTATAAATGTGAATTTGCCTGAAAGGGGTAAACTAGGGAGGTTAATGTCAATTGAGAGTGAGCTAGAAGATAATCTAGGGATGAACAACCTAGTGATTTCAGTGGCAGATGATGATTATGGTTAACAGTACAAATACAAGAATTTCCACTATTACAAAGTGTTAAGAATATGGAGATGCATGAGAAAAATACAACTAATGTGATGTGTAGAGTATAGTTAACAGTAATATTGTAATACTTTTACAACAGTGAAAGAAGGTACTGTATCAATACTAAGGGTTAATAATGGAGGTAGGCGGGGATATGAATTTATCCATTTGGAGAAATGAAAACATTCTGAAATGAACTGAGCTGGAGACAGCACAACTCTGTGATGAAACTGAGAGCCACTGAGTGTACACTTCAGATGGAGTATAGGAGGCAAAGAATTGTATAATACAGTGAACCCTGTGGTGAATAATAGACTGTGGTTAACAGTACAAATATGAGCACATTCTCCATGAATGACAAGTATGCAAAACTAATACATGGTGCTAATAATAGGTTTGTGGGAAAAACACACCTAATATAAGTTATAGACTATAGATAATAGTAATATTGTGATGATGTTCTTTCATTGTAACAAATATGTCACAACAATGTAGGGTATTGGTGGTGGGATGATGTTGAGAATCCTGTATGCTTAGCATGATTGTTCTTTATAAATTTGGAAAAAAAGCATCACATTCAGTGTTAAATATTTTCTGGGAAATTTTCTTTCCTTTGTCTTTTTTTTTTCTTCAGGTACTGGGGCTGGGGCTTGTATGTGGGCAGCTGGCACTCAACCACTGAGCCACATTGGCTCTCCTGTGTTTTTTTTGTTTTGTTTTGTTGGCTTGTTGTGTTTTGTTGTTGTTGTTAGGAGGCACCAGGAACTGAACCTGGGACCTCAATTGACTCAACCATTTGACTCACATTCACTCCCCTACTTTTGAATTTTTTACTAAGATTAAGTAATTTATGATTTGATATAATTTCTTAGCAATCATTGTACATATTCAGAAATTTTAACCAAGGGAAGCAGACATGGCTCAACTGATAGAGCATCCTTCTACCATATGGAGGGTCCAGGGTCCACTCCCCAGGACCTCCTGACCCATGCGGTAAGGTGGCCTATGCACAGTGCTACTGTGCACAAGGAGTGCTGTGCCACACAGGGGCACCCCCATGTAGGGGTGCACCACATGCAAGGAGTGTGCCCCTCAAGGAGAGCCACCCCATGTGAAAAAATTACAGCCCACCCAAGAGTGGCACTGCACACACACAGAACTGATGCAGCAAGATGAGGCAACAAAAAAGAGATGCAGTTTCCCAGTGCTGCCAGATAATGCAAGTGGATGCAGAAGAACACACAGCGAATGGACACAGAGAGCAGACAACTGTGGGGAAGGGGAGAGAAATAAATAAAATAAATCTTAAAAGAAAAAGAAATTCTGATCAAATGAAGCTATCCAGCCTATTAATTGTTTTCATACACAATAAGTGGAGGTAAGTAGTTGGACAGTGGTCTTCTGATGCTGGAGTTTTAATGCTGGAGCCCTGGAAGGTAACTACACAGAGAAGCAGTTATGTGAAAAAAGAGAGATGGCTCCATTAGACATGGCAGAGAATCCAGGAAGAGAGACAAGCCATTTGCCTGATAGTTTACAGCTGGCCTTGTGGAGAGAGCAGAGCAGCTGAGCCTGGAGAGAAAAGAGGTCCAGGAGAGAGACAAGATTTATCGCATCCTACAGCTGATATTGGAAGAAGCTGGGACTATGGAGCCTTCAAAGCAAGAGGAAACGTGAACCCTTGCAGATGTTGGCAGCCATCTTGCTCTAACACATGGCAACAGACTTTGGTGAGGGAAGCTTACAGTTACACTTCATGGCATGGTAACTGTAAACTTCTACACCAAATAAATACCCTTTATAAAGGCCAACAGATTTCTGGTACTTTACATCGGCACCCCTTTGGCTGACTAATACAGAGAGCTCTGCTCCAGGGATTGGAATAAGCATCCTTAATCCATCACAGTATATTTAGAATTTGAATTTTGTTTCTAGCACTTTTTGGAAAAATCAATAGATCCTACATCATGGGTCTATTTATGGATTAAATTCCATGCATCTATTTGTCTCTTTCACCAAATCTATATTTTATTAATTACTGTAATCATGTGAAGTGAATCATATTGTGTAAGTCCTCCAAAAAAATTTTTTTAGAGTTTGCTTTGTCTACTTAAATTCCCTTTATTCCCTTATGCATTTTTGAATCCTATTGTCCATTGCAGCAGACAACCTCTTAGGAAGTTCATTGGGATTGCGTTCAATCTTTAGATAAATTTGGGGCATCTTTATATCATAATATTGAATACATGCATATATGTGTGTGTATATGTCCTTCGTTTCTCTTTGCAATGTTTGTAGTTTACATTGTACACGTTTTTCACATTGTTGGTTAAATGTATAACCAGCTACTTCATGGCTTTTTTGATGCTATTGTATATTGGACCATTTTAAATCTTATTTTCCAATTTTTTGTTCCTTATGTATAAAAATACAATTGGCTTCTGAATATTGACTTTGAGTCCACTTATATTGCTAAATTCATTTACTCTCATGTATTTTTCAGATTTTTTAGAAGTTTTCTACTTGAACAATCACATCTTCTGGAGGGAAATTTAATTTTTTTTCCTTTCTAATGTTTATGCTTTTTATTTCTTTTTCTTACCTTATTGTATTGTGTAGGTTCTTTAGTCCAATGTTGAAGAGAAGTGATTTTCCCAATCTTTAGGGGAAAGTACTTAGTATTTTACAATTTGGTATCTGTATGCTTTTTGTGAAAGTCTTTTATCAAATTGCTGAAGTTCCCTGTAGTGTTAGTTTCCTGATAGTATTTATGATGAACTTTAGTTTTTCTAATGCTTTTTCTGCATCTGTTAAGGTGGTGATAAGATTCTCTCCTGGAATTTGTTAATGCACTGAATCATGTCTATTTTTGAATGTTGATCCAATCTCACATTTTCAAGAATAACCCTACTCGGTCATTGTTAGAATGTAACATCTTGCCTCCTGAGTTCCTATGTGCTCAGACACCAGATGGCTCCATCTTTTCACACCCACACTGAGTGACAGAACATTCTCTTCCCCAACAATAAGACAGTCTTTACCCTAGAACAGCAAGCGTGGTACTTTCCCACCCCATATCTTCATGCACCTCTCCAACCCCACCCAACTCCACCAGGTCAAAAGATACTCCCCAGCTCAGCCAGATGGGCTGAAGTCTCTTTCCAGACCCCGCCATGCTGGCAACCAAAGAAAATCCTGCCTGAATCTTGGTCTGTCTCCAAGCCTTTTTAACCTGAGATCTAACAGTCATGATATATTATCCATTTTATATATTACTGGATTAAATTTCCAAATGTTAAAAAACATTGCTGTGTAATGAGGCATTATTTTTTGAAGATTATTTATTTCTCCCCACCCCCTCATTGTTTGCACTTGCTGTGTGCTGTCACTTTAGGAGGCGCCGGAAACTGAACCAGGGGACCTCCCATGTGATAGACAGGAGCTCAGTCACCTGAGCCACATCTGGTTCCCATAAAGAGGCATTATTGGTCAGTACTTTTCTTTCCATGCAGTGCCTTCACCTGGTTTCAGCAACAGCATATGGGGCCTCAGAAAATGGGTTTGCAATTGTTCCTTCTTGATCTGAAGAATATTTCTAGCTTAATTTATCAAAGAGTTTAGTGAACTCATCTGGACTTAGAGCTTTTTTGTGGAAGAACATTTATTATAAATTTAATATTTAAAGGAAATAGAGCACATCTTTAATTTTTAATTTATTTTCATTATTTCATTTCCTTTCTTGAACTAGTTTCAGGTAAAGTATATATTTTAAAGAATTTGCCCTTTTCATCAAAATTTTATAATTTATTAGTATAAAGTTGTTCATATTTCTTTCTTTTAAAATTCCAGTTGTTTATGTAATATCTCCTCCATCATTTCTAATATTAAAATCTTTTTTCTCCTTTTCTTTATAAATTGTGCTGTTTGTCAATTTTAATAACGTTTTCATGGCATCAATCATTTTCTTTACAATTTTCCCCACATTTTCCCTCTTCTACCTCTTTGATTTCTGCTTTTTATTATTTCCTTTTTTATTTTGGATTTAATTTCCTCTCCTTTACTATATTCTTATGTTGAAATTTAAATTGTTGATCCTAAAGTTTCCTTTACTATACAAACATTTTAAGTTATAAATTTCCCTCTCAGCACCACTTTAGATGCACTCTACCAATTCTGGTGTGTTTCGTTTTTTATTACTTGTTCTAAGTTATCTTCTGATTTCTCATTTGACCCCTGAGTTACCTAGAAAAATGTTTCATAAACTTCACAGCTTTTGTCTTTTGCAAATGACTGTGCAATTGTTTCAGCCTCATTTGTTGAAAGAGTGTCCTTTTTCTCATTAAATAGTTTTGTCAGGTTTGAAAATATTAATTATGATACATGTTGTGTATCTATTTCTGGTTTAGTCTGTTTCTTTGATCTTTTCTCTATATTTGTATCAGTGACAGACTTTTATTATAGCTTTATAATAAGTTTGAAATCAGTAAATTATATTCTTAAATCTTGTTTTCCAACCTTGCTAAACTCAATAGTTGTGGTAGCTTTTTTTTTTTATTACACAGGATTTCTTTTTACATAAACAATCGTGGCATCTGTGAATAATGACAGACTTACTCGTTTCTCTCTAAGGTGTGTTTTTTCTTGATTTATTAAATTGGCTAAACTTGCAGTAATATGTTGAATAGAAGTGGTGAGAGCAAATATTCCTGTTTTGTTTCTACACATAGGTGGAAAGCTTCTAATCTTTCAATATTAAATATGAAGTTAGATGTAGGTTTTTCATAAACATCTATTGTCAAGATGAAGATTTCTCTTCTATTCCTAATTTTCAGAGTTTTTTTTTTTTTAAAGCTGAAGAATGGAAGTTGGATTTTTGGTAAATGCTTTTTCTGCTTCTTTTGAGAGTTTCATATGTTTTTTAAAATTTTTTTTTATTTTAAAGAAGCTTTAGATTACATAAATACTACATTAAAAAAATAAGGGATTCCCATATGCCCCACTCTCTCCTCCTCCCACACTTTTCCATATAAACAACATCCTTCATTAGTGTGGTACATTAGTTACAATTGATGAATGCATAATGAAGCATTGTTGCTAACTATGGTCAGTAGTTAACATTATAGCTTACACTCTGTCCTGCACAATTTTGCAAGTTATGACAAAATATACAATGACCTGTATCCATCACTGTCATGTCATGCAGAACAAATCCATGTCCCAAAAATGCCTGCATATTACACCTATTCTTCACTCTCCCATCCCTCAGAACTTCTGGTGGCCACTGCCTTTACATCAATGATAAGAGTTCTTCCATTGCTAGAATAATAATGTCTACTTTGTAGACATTATGTTGAATAACATCTACTTTAGTCTATTGTTCATTCCTTAATCTTGAGGATTCTGTGATGGTGATGCCACTCTGCTTTAATTGAAGGGGACTTAGATCCCATGGGGCAGGTGGTTTGAACTATCTTGCTTGCAGTTGCAGACACTTTTTGTTTGTTGGGCACCACTTGTCCGAAACTGGCGGTGGCAAGTTCAGGGACTTGTGGGAAGAAGTGGGGGTAGGGGCAGGGGATGAGAAAGAATGGAGACAAGACAGGATTCTGATCAAGTCTTGTTTATTAGGGGTAGGGTAGGGGTATTTATAACTAGGAAGGAAGAAGGTAGTACATACTGACGACAGCGCATGTGTTGGTAAATGATTAAGTAACTAGATTTTCGGTTTTCACGCCACACGCATGCGCAGATGGTTGTTTGGCAATGTCCGCGGAAAAACTTTCGGGTGCTTTAGGGAGTGCCCAATCGGAGCCCGGGGGAGTGGCGTAAAGAGAAATAGAAACTTAACTTACTTCAGTGAGGACGGGGGAATAGAAACCTAACTGGGTTAGTATCTAAAATGGCGTTTGGTAACAAGATGGCCGATACAATACTAGTGCCAGAGGCAGCTTCCCACAGTTGGGATGGACGTTGTCCATCATTATCTCTTTGTTAGCTGTCCTGGGTGAGAGAACCTATAAATGAGTTTAACTGTTTTTTATTATTTCAAAATTTAAAAAAATTGTATTTTATTGATTAGTTTTAAAATTATTTCACTTTCTTATTATTTTCATTTGGTTATTTTGTTGGCTCCATTTTTGGATCACAGAAGGGTCAGAGCAGTGGTAGGGGAGGATCACTGATGCACGGTTCCCTTTTCCCCTCCTTACCCCCTGGCCCCTGGAAACCTTTAATCTACTATTTGTCTCTATAAAATTTGCTTCTTCCAGGTATTTCATATAAATGAGATTATACAGTATTTGTCTTCTTGTGTCTGTCTTATTTCATCCAACATGTCTTTGAGGTTCATTCATGTTGCAGCATGCATGAAAATGTAATTCCTTTTTATGGTTGAATAATATTATATGTATATCCCATGTTTTGTTTACCCATTCATTCGTTGATACACACTTGGGTTGCTTCCACTTTTGACTATTGCAGATAAAGCTGTTATAAACACGGTGTACAAATATCTGTTCAAGTCTCTTCTTCCAGTTCTTCTGGATATATATGAAGTAAGATTGCAGTGTGGCACTTTGAGAGTATTTATGAATCTCCAAAAGGGAAAGTTTATGTTTGTAAACAAATTTATTCCTCTGGGTGATTTATCCTTTTTTTAAAATTTATTTTTTGTTTATTTTTATAAGACATACATTACACAAAATGTTACATTGAAAAATATAGGAGATTCCCATATGCCTACACCCCCCACTTTTCCCACATCAACAATGTCTTTCTTTAGTGTGGCACATTCAATACATTTGATGAATATATTTTGAGCACTGTTACACAGCATTAATTATAGTTTACATTGTAGTTTACACTCTCACCCAGTCCATTCGGTGGGTTATGGCAGGATACACAGTGTCCTGCATCTGTCACTGCAATATCATTCAGGACAACTCTAAGTCCTGAAAATGCCCCCATACCACACCTTCTTTTCCCTCTTCCTGCCTTCAGCAACTCCTGTGGTCACTGTCTCCACATCAATGATATACTTTCTTCTGATGTGGGCTATGGGTGGAAGGCTCTTTGTCTCTTCAGAAATAACTAAGCTGTTTGACTTGTGTCTCTTCAGAAATAACTAAGTTGTTTGACTTGTGGGTGTGAAACGGTAAGAGGCTGCAGTCCTGCTCTTAGGGACCAGCAGGCTCCAGTCCCAGGAAATGTTTAACAAAGCAAGGGCTATAAACTTTAAGTATTTAGGGGAAATGCAAAAACCAAGGCTTATCTAAAATGTCTGGAGTCCTTGCTAAAAGCTTACCTAAGATGTGGAAGAGATATATGCTAATTGAAGCCTATTGAGAACTGAAACAAAGGGACCATTTGGCCTTTCCTCTCTGTATAAAAGACGTTTGAAAATCTTGTTCGGGGCTCGGGATTCAAACAGAAAGCTCCCGAGTCCGGCCGGCCGTCAATAAACCATTTTTCCTTCTCAAAATCATTCCTGAGTCCTGGCCTCTCTATACTAAAATAATTGAACTTCTCTTAAATTCCACAACACTTCCATTGCTAGAGTCAACAATTCTATAGTAGAATATCACTAATTCCACTCTAGTCCATACTTTATTCCCCAATTCTGAGGACCCTGGGATGGTGATGTTCACTCTACCTTTCAATTGAGAGGGGACTTTGATCCCACATGGCTGATGGATGGGACTCTCCTGTGCACAGCTGTAGACTCTCTCAGTTAGTCGGTGTGGTGGTTGTCTATCCTCACCTCCCTGTCAGCTGACCTGGGTAAGACCAACGAACTGGAGAGTAGGTGCTACAATTCCACTAAAGCTCAGGGCCCAGCTGGCACATGGACAGCCCAGAGATTCAGGATTCCTGGACATACACCAACCCCAGTGCCAATCACAGGTTCAATAAAAGGGAATGAAGAGCATTTGTAGAGAAGTCACATCTGAGTCCAACTACGTCACACTCAGGAGCACAAATTCCCAAGTAGGGCCCACTGGCAAGGCACCAAACTCTGGAGCCATCTGCCATGACCATAGGACCTGGGTGTCTCCATAGCCCTCAGGAGCACCACTACCTTGGGTAGTATCTACTTTGGCTGTCTATGAGATCCTGCTGAGGTGTGTGTAAGAGCAACCCCTCTGATGACCTCTGACTTATTTTGAAGTCTCTAAGCCATATAAACTCATTTGACTTTAACATTTCATCCTTTTATTCAAGGTCTTTTTCCAGTTGCATCACCAGTCAGTGCCTAGCAGTAATCCCTTGGTGCCAGGGAGGCTCATCCCTGGGAGCCAAGGTCCACACTGGGGGGAAGGCAATGCACCTGTTTAAGGTGAATTTGGCTCAGAGAGTGGCCACATTTCAGCAACATGGAGGCTCCCAGGAGGCAACCCTCAGGCACCCTGCAACACCAGGCCAAGTTGAAATTTCAAGCACAACAGGCTCATAAGCATCATCATCAGTATCAAGGGCCCATCATTGGACCATCCCTCCTCACTGCTCATTGCCCCCGCACCTGGGAGACTGCTGCTTTACTGGGGAATACAGCAGAGCTCCCCAGGATGGGGATCCAGCACTCCCTCAGTTGTCATGTGAATCTCTACCCACTATGTCCATACCAATGAACATTCAAACATAATTATATACCCTACATGCATGCTCAGGAGAACTTCCTCCCATCCATCCCCTATCAATGAAACCCCACACCAATACTCCTTCCCTCCACAGTTGAACCCCTCTGTGATCCAAAATTCTTCAAAAATGAAGCCTAATATATTGTCAAATTCAATTAATAGGAAAATGTAATAGTAATGATAGACTTAAACATTAGAAATACATAATTTAGAAAACTAAAAAGTAAAAAAAATCGGGGTGTTAAAAAATGAAAAATATAAATTTTTTCTAAAAGATTTATTTTATTTATTTATTCTCATCCCCTTGCTGCTTGCTTGCTACCTGCTCTGTGTCCATTCACTGTGCATTCTTCTGTGCCTGCTTGTTTCCATTTGTTGTGTAATCTTGCTGCACCAGTTCTTCTTGGGCACGGACCATCAACTCTCTGTGGGCACGGGCCAGCTTGCCTCCACAAGGAAGCCCTAGAAAGCGAACCCAGGACCTCCCATATGGTAGAAAGGAACCCAATCAGATGAGCCACATCTGGTTCCCAAAATTTTTTACTTTTATCTTCCATCATTCTACTAGGTATTCTCCTGCACGTGCAATGGCAATTTCTTCCATTTCTTCCTCAGATTCTTACCTTTTATTTTTTCGCCATGTCTTCAAAGAAGTTTTAGGTCACAGTAAAGTCATAGAGAATATAGGGGACTCCCATATATCCAACACCCTCCCCCCTTCCCTCCTTACTGCTAATGTTCTTTTCCATGTGGCTGTTACATTTGTTATTACTGATATAGAAATATTGAAACATAGCTATTAACCATGGTCAGCCATTTACATTATGGTTTATATTTTATCCTGTACATTTTAATAAATTTTGGTGAAATTTAACATGGCCCTTATACATCAGTGCATGCCCATGCAGAACACTTCCATTGCCCCCCCCCATTACCCCCCTTCCATCTATTCTATTCCTCTCTCCCTCTATCCTCAGGGTCCACAGTGACACCGAAGGACAAGATACATAGATAATTACAACGCTGAGGGCTTGACACTCTAGTCTGTTCTCCCCCATTAGGATCCACTCATGCTCTTGAGATACATACTTCTCTATGTTTGAGAACATCAGGCCTCCGCAGGATGGGGGTACAACTTCCCTCTCATTGTATGGGTCTCCACCCAATGATATAACACAATATGACAAGATGAGCACTCACACACTTCCTAGAAGCCTGCCCCTGTGCCAGATGCCCCTCCAATAGCACCTTAAACAAGTAACCCTTCCTTATTATATTTCCTTAAGTGTTTTCTCAACATTATAGTTTCAACCACATACCTGACAATCCCCCATGTTTATCTGATACCCCCAACCCTCCCCGCCAATTCCTTGGGTCATCTGACCCATCCTCCCAACCCTAGCCCCCCTGAAGCCTGCAAAGTCCCACTCAATAGTATCCCTATGCACCCATCTTACACCTTCATTTTTCAACTAGTTACCTCCACTTTATCACAGATTTCACCCGTGTAGGCATCAGCTTACAACCTTCCTCTACCCTCAACTTCCTGTAAGCCTATCATCCAGTCTCTAACTCTCTGAGACAGCTTGGTTTGCTTATTTCATATCAGAGTGGTCATGTAGTATTTGCCCTTCAGTGCCTGGCTTGCTACACTCAACATAAGGTCCTCAAGATTCATCTCTGTTATCCCATGTGTTAGTACTGTATTCCTTCTTACAGCTGAGTATATTCCATTGTATTATATACCTCATTTTGTTTGTCCATTCATCTGTTGATGGGTATTTGGGTTGATTCCAACTTTTGGCAATAGTGAATAATGCCACTATGAACATTAGTGTGCATATATAGGATTGTGTCCTTGTTTTGAGTTCTGAGTATATACGCAGGAATGAAATCACTGGGTCATATGGCAAATCTATAGCTAGTTTTTTGAGGAACCACCAAACTGTCCTTCACAATGGCTGCATACTTCTACATTCCCACCAGCAGTAGATGAGGTTTCCCATTCCTCCACATACTCTTCAACACTTGTAGTCCTTTGTTTTTTAATAACCACCAGTCTAATGGATGTAAGACAGTATCTCATTGTAGTTTTGATTTGCATTTCCCTAGTGGCTAGTGATGATGGGCATCTTTTCACGTGCTTTTAGTCATTTGTATTTTTTCTTTGGAGAAGGGTCTATTCATATCTCTTGCCCATTTTTAAAATGGGTTCTTTGTCTATTTTCAAGATATAGGATTTTTAAATATATGCTGGTTAATAAGCTCCTATCAGATATGTGGTTACCAAATACTTTTCCCATTGGGTAGGCTATCTTTTCATTTTCTTAACAAACCCCTTTGAGAGGCAAAGGGCTTTAATTTTGAGGAGGTCCCATTTATCAATTTTATTCTTCACACTTGTGCTTTGAGTTTGCAGTTCATGAAGCCATTTCCTATTACAAGGTCTTGTAGATGCTTCCCTACATTGTCTTCCAAGGTCTTGATGGTCTTGGCTCTTATATTTAGATCTTTGATCCATCTTGATTTTTGTATAAGGTGTGAGATGGTGTTCCTCTCTCATTGTTTTGTATATGGATATCCAGTTCTCCAAGCACCATTTGTTGAAGAGGCCATTCTCTCCCAGTTGAATGGGTTTGGTGGCCTTGTCAAATGTCAGATGACTGTACATGCAAGGATCTAATGTGATTTCTCCAATTTCATTTTTCTTTTTTAGTATGTCTTTGGCTATTTGGGGCCTCTTTCCCTTCCAAATAAATTTCATAGTTTTTCCAGTTCAGTTAAAAAATGCTATGTTGATTTTTATTCAATTGCATTAAATCTGTAGATTAGTTTGGGTAGGCTAGATATCTTAATGATATTTAGTCTTCCTATCCTTGAACAGGGAATATACTTCCATTTATTTAAGTCTTCTTTGATTTTCTTGAACAGTGTTGTGTAGTTTTCTGTGTATAAGTCTTTTAGATCTTTAATTAAATGTATTCCTAGCTATTTGATTTTTTTAGTTAATATTGTAAATGGTATTTTTTTCTTTATTTCCTCCTCAGATTGGTCATTATTGTACAGAAATGCTAGTGATTTTTGCACATTGATCTTATAACCTGACGTTATTGAATACATTTATAAGTTCTAGAAGCTTTGTTGTAGGTTTCTCAGGCTTTCTATGTATAGGATCATATCATCTGCAAATAGTGAAATTTTGAGTTCTTCCTTTCAAATTTGGATGATTTTATATCTTTTTCTTGCCTCAGTGTTCAAGCAAGTACTTCTAACACAATGGTAAATAGGAGCATGATAGTGGGCATCCTTGTGTTGTTTCCTATCTTAGAGGGAAAACTTTTAGGATTTTACCATTGTATATGATGTTAGCAGTGGGTTTTTCATATATACCCTTTATCATGTTCAGAAAGTTTCCTTCTATTCCTATCTTTTGCAGTGTTTTTTTTTTTCAGGAAAGGGTGCTATATTTTGTCAAATGCATCTATAGATGTGATCATGTGATTTTTTTCTATCTGTTTATGTGGTGAATTATATTGGTTGATTTTCTTATGTTGAACTATCCTTGCATTCCAGGGATGAAACCCACTTGGTGATGGTGTATAATTCATTTGATGTGTTGTTGAATACAATTAACAAATATTTTAAAATTGTGTTTATTTTTTATTATCTTCTTTAAAGATACATAGATCACATAAAATGCTACACTAAAAATACAAGACATTTTCACATACCCCCACTCCTCATCCCACCCCCCAATCTTACCACATCAACAACTATGGCACTTTCACTGCATTTGACAAATACATTTTGGAGCACTGCTACACCACATGGATTGTAGTTTACATTGTAGTTTACACTCTCTCCCAGTCCATTCAGTGGGTTATGGCAGGATATAGAATGTCCTGCTTCTGTCCCTGCAATATCATTCAGGAGTACTCTAAGTCCCAAAAAATGCTCACATATTGTACCTCCTTTTCCCTCAGGGGAACTGAACATGGGAACTCCCATATGGCAGGCAGAAGCCCAATCCCTTTAGCCACATCCAATTCCTTCTGTTTCATTTTTAAGACAATTTTTCCAGATATTCAATTCTTGGTTGTCAAGTTTTTGCTTTCTGCACTTAAATATCTCATTCCACTGCCTTCTTGCCTACATGGATTCCAATGAGAAATTGGCACTTAATCTTATTGAGGCCCTGTTGCACATGACACATTTCTTCTTTCTTGAAGCTTGCAGAATTCTTTGTCTTTGGCATTCAACAGTTTGATTATAATATGCCATGGTATGGGTCTCTTTGGCTATTTTGCTTGGCATTGATTGTCATGGATGTATATATTCGTGTCTTGCATTATATTTGGGAAGTTTTCACCATTATTTCTTTGACTATTTTCTCCACTTCTTTCTTTTTCTTCTTCTGGGATTCCTATAATACATATATTGGTATACTTGATGGTGTCTCATAGTTTCCTCAGTCTCTGTTCACTTTTCTTCATTCTTTCATCTTTCTGCTTATTAGACCAGAAGACTTCAATTATTTTCATGTTCACTGATCCTTTGTTCTACAGCTCCAATCTGCTTTGGTATCTCTTTAAGAATTTTAAATGTGTTACTGTGGTCTTTAGCTCTGTTTCCGTATCATAATTTACAACTATTTGTGTTCATTTATAATTTTTTAAATTTATTTATTTATTCCCCCTCCCCCCCCCCATTTTTTGCACTCAATGTTTACTGTGTCCATTCACTGTGTGTTCTTCTGCTTCTGCTTTTCTTTTCTACAGGCGGCACTGGGAACTGATTCTGGAACCTTCTGGAGTGGGAGAGAGGCATTGCATCAACTCAGCTCCCTGGTTGGCTGTGTCTCTTATTGTCTGTCCTCTGTGTCTCTTTTTGTTGCATCATCTTCTTATGCTAGCTCTCCATGTGGGCCAGCACTCCTGCACAGGCCAGCACTCTTGCATGTGCCAGTAACCCATGTGGGCCAACTCTCTGCTCAGGCCCTGGGAAACAAACCCTGGACCTCCTATATGGAAGATGGGAGCCCAAGCACTTGAGCCACATCTGCTTCCCTACAGTTTTCCTGATATTCCTTAGTTCTTTGCCCATGTTTGACTTTAGCTCTTTGAACATATTTAGGACCATTAAAAAAAAAAGTATTTGTGTGGTATGTCCCAGGTCTTACTTGTCTTCACTGGTGGTTTCTATTGCTTTAATTTTCTCTTTCCTAGGACACCACTTCCTGTTTTTAGGTATGTTTTGTAATTTTTTGTTGAAACCTAAACATTTTGATATTTTAGCATGTTATTGCTGGAATTTAGACTCTGAGCTGTCTGTTCCTTAAGTTTGCACAAAAGTAGTGTTAGGACAGTACTTTCCTTGAATGCCAGGGGTTAACAAAAGAAAAGAAAGAAAAAAGTAATACCATTCTCAGACTTTGCAGATTGACTTGTGTCAGTGCTCTCCTTCAGGGTTTATGCATACCAAGAGTTTATAGAATAGCTCCAGGTCAAAGTACATGAGCTGGTCCTTTGTGTGCATGCCTCATGTCAGGGCATGTGTATGTGGTCTAAGAAATTCCTCATTTACGTGGACAGGAATGTTCCTTTCCCCCTGGAAAACAGTGTTCTCATGGTCCAGGCACTGCATAGTGCATCCTACAGCCAGCAATCCTTTGCCCCAGGCAGCAGGATTTGAGTTCTGCAGGAGAGCTCTGTGAGCTACATTGTACTCAAGAGACAAGTTCAGGGATGGGCTACCAGCAGACAGATTTGTGCAGGACACATACACCTCCAACATGTGCTCCAGAGTTATGCTGCTCCCTCCTGAATCCCGACCAGGGATCTGCCCTGGGAGTCCTCACAGGCTCAGTGATGAGTGGCTGAGGGGCGAGGATGGGGTGAGCCAGGACACCACAAGAGTCTACTGCTTTTAAGTAAACTTTTTTTTGACTCAGGGCTCGTCCTCCTACTCTGTCCTTTTCTTCTGCAGTTTTGAGAAAAAAATGTTTCTGTCCTTTCTTGCTGGTTGTTCAAAGTTCCTGTTGGTATGGAACCTTGCAGCATCTCGCTTTGCCATCTCGATTGGGGAATGCCGCCACTTTGAGCAGCATTTGAGTCCTCACCCCTATTATCTGGGTGTGCTCCTCTCAGATGACGTGGGGTCAGCCCTGTGAGCCACTCTGGGCAGATTCTCAAGGCAGCTTGGGCAGGGCCTGGGTGGATGGAGGAGAGAGAAGTAGATAAGGGAACAGGGTAGGATGCTGGTGAGCAGGTGCAGAGTCTGCAGAGGTGCCGATGTCATTTCTGAGTTAGAAAATCCAGCCCAAAGAGAAACCACACGCTTAGTCACTCCTACCTGAGACGGGTGGGTGGCATTTTAATGGCTCTGGTTTGCAACAGAAGGAGGAGGAAGAGAAGGAGGAGCCAGTGTTTCTCCCTGTCCATGGCGGTTGGTGCTCCAGCCCTTAAAGTGGTTTTCTGAAAAGCCCGGGCATTCTTCCATCGGACAGAGGCCAGGAAAGTGCGGATCTCCATGGGTTGCAGTGTGATGGCTGCAGGATGCAGTGAGGGGGCCGGGGTGTGGACGGCAGAGCCTGGGGTTGCAAGGGGAGATGAGGAGTGAAGGCAGCACCCACCTTCCTCTGCCTCATCCCACGGGAATGCCTCCCTCAAGCCTGCACATCATCTCCTGCTCAAAGTCCCCCGGGGAGCCATTCCACCTCGGAACCTCAGCCCTGTTGCTGGGGCCTGGACAGGAAACCATCAAGCCTTCCCCACCCGGAACACCGCACTCAGACCATACGCCCCTGCCCTGGGTATCTCCATCGCCTCCCTCCTCCAAGCTTCTGCCGTCCCCGGGGCAGGCTCCCACCCGTGTTCGTGTTCCACTGGAGCCTGGACGCGGCCCTCCGGGGCTGGTTGGCAGCCAGCGTGGTCTCCCGCAGGTGAGTGATGGTGAAGGTGGAGAACAGGTACTGCGGCCGTGGGTGGGCCAGGTGAGAATGGGCAGAGCAGAGCCGGGTTTCCCCGCTCCCCCTCTCTGTCCCCTTCCACCTCTGCTCACCCGCAAGTCCAAGGTCACGGGCGAGCTCAGGTTGCGGCCCGAGTCCTCCCCAAGGGCGAACTGGTGCTCGAGGCGCAGCAGCAGGGTCCGCGAGTCCCAGCGGGCCAGCGTGAGCAGGTGCACGGAGGGCGGCAGCTCCCTGCGCAGCGCATAGAACTGCAGGGACCGGAGGGGCGGGGCTGAGCCTGGGGCCGGCGGGCGTGCCACACGTGGGAGGGCGTGGCTTGACCCAGAGGGCGGGGCTGAGCCTGGGGCCGGCGGGCGTGCCACACGTGGGAGGGCGTGGCTTGATCCAGAGGGCGGGGCTGAGCCTGGGCCAGTGGGCGTGCCACACGTGGGAGGGCGTGGCTTGACCCAGAGGGCGGGGCTGAGCCTGGGGCCGGCGGGCGTGCCACACGTGGGAGGGTGGGGCTTGACCCAGAGGGCGGGGCTGAGCCTGGGCCTGGCGGGCGTGCCACACGTGGGAGGGCGGGGCTTGACCCAGAGGGCGGGGCTGAGCCTGGGGCCAGTGGGCGTGCCACACGTGGGAGGGTGGGGCTTGACCCAGAGGGCGGGGCTGAGCCTGGGGCCGGTGGGCGTGCCACACGTGGGAGGGCGGGGCTTGACCCAGAGGGCGGGGTTGAGCCTGGGCCGGTGGGCGTGCCACACGTGGGAGGGCGGGGCTTGACCCAGAGGGCGGGGCTGAGCCAGGAGGGGCAGGGCTAAGGTGGAAGGGCGGGCCTGAGACAGGGATGAGCTCAGGTGGGAAGGGCGAGGCTGAGCCTGGGGCCGGGTGGGCGTGCCGCACGTGGGAGGGCGTGGCTTGACCAGAAGGGGCGGGGCTGAGCTATCCCCCCATAGGCGGGGCTCAGATAGGGTCCTCTCTGAGTGGGCGGGGCTCGGACTGAAGGCCGGGGCTTAAAGTCAGCATTGAGGGGCAGGGGCTGAGCCAAGCGCAGGAGGCGGGCCTAAGGGGCGGGGCTTACCTAGGGAAGGGGCGGGGCTCGGATGGGGAGAGCCTTGGCCGAGCGGGCGGGGCTCAAGTGTGGGCGGGGCATGGACACGAGGGCAGGGCTTAAAGGTTGTGTTGAGGGGCGGGGCTAAGCCGAATGCAGGGGGCGGGGCTGAGCAAGAGGGTTCTGAGCACTGGTCCACCTTCCCAAGAAACGTGAAGGTGCCAGCCTGGGAGCCGGTCAGCCCGCGTAGGAGGACGGGACAGAGGTGGAGCTTGACGGACAAGGAAGGGCAAGGTCCCCGTCCACCTATTTCTCGCCCTGTCCTTACCTGGGCTGGAGGTGGGGCCCCTCCCCAGCCCCCCTCCCTGTCCTCAAGCCCCTTCCCCACCTCCAACCTCCCCGCCCCCACTCTGCACCGAATCCATCACCGTTTGGCCTCGGACGTCGCTGCGGGGCTGGCTGGAAGGGGCTCCGCGGTCCGCGGCCAGCACCACCTGCGGCGCCAGCACCTCCCGCTCCGCCTGCAGCCGGTGCCCGGCGGCCGCGGCCTCGGCCTTGTCCAGCAGCACCAGGTGGCGGCCGCGCACCCACAGCCCCGGCCCCTGCCAGTCCGCGCCCGATTCCAGCAACGGCTCAAATACACCTCGCTCATCGTCTGTGATGCCCCTCCGGTGCACCTGGGGAAGATCAGGCAGGGAAGGGGTGTGAGCCGGGGAAGGCCGTGACCAGTGAGGTCATGTACGTGTGGGTGTCGTGGGTAGGGAGATTGAGGGAGGGACCTGGGGGAGACCTGGAGGTGAGGGATGGAAACAGCTGGTGGGAGAACAGGACCAAACAGGAGTCAGGTGAAGGAAAAGGGATGTGGACAGGGAGGACCCCGACTGGACAAAGGTCCTGGACAGGCCCTGGGCAAGGAAGAGACAGTGACCTAGAGAAAGGAACTGGCGTGGGCCTGCAGGTGGTCTCAGAGGGCTTGGCCAAGGGTCTTAGGCCCCCTCCACCTCTCGTGGGCTGCGTCTGGGAGGCAAGTGGGACAGAAAGAGGGTCAAGGCCTGACCAGGAGAGCAGAGTGGGAACGGGACATGGGCCCAAGGGCAGTGCCTGAGTGGGAGGAGATCACCCACCACAGGCCACCTGGGGAAGGGGACCAGGTGACAGTCTGGCAGGAGGACCCGGGCGTGGACGGGCTCTGGCCACTCACCATGAGCTCCAGGGAGCCGTCCCGCAGGCTGCTGCCCCCCTGAGAGCGGTCGGTCAGCACCGTCAGCTGCACCTTCCCGTCCTGGGGTAGGGGCCACGGTCAGGGGCGGCCCCCTGTGCCCGCCCCAGCACACAGGCAGCAAACAGGGGAGGTGGAGGTGTGGGCGTTCACTCAGCACGAGGGGCTCATCCCAGGGTGGGCAAGGGGAGGGTGGAATGCTTGGTGGAGGGCCAGGCGTGGGGTCTGCAGGGTACCGTGATGTAGATGCGGGTGTTGACCGGGTAGTAGTTTCCTGCCACACTGTGAGTCTGGTTCAGCTTCCAGGTGGGCCGGTAATTGCGCCTGGGCCGATGGGAGGCAGATGTGTCAGGTCGGGGGGCTGGAGCCCTCTGGCCCACCTCCTTCCTTCAACACTTACATGGCCCATCCGTGCCCCTGCTGTTCTCTAGGCCCGTCTCCCATAGGCCACCCCCTGCCCCCAAGGTCCCCACCCATCCATCCCCACCTCCTCTCCAGGATCTCCCGGCCATTGCTGTCTGTGTAGAAACGTCCCTTTGTCTTCAGCCTCGTGTCAAACCGACTGATGATCTCCTTCCCCCAGCCAACACTGTAAGAGATGGGAGGGCAGGAAGGTAAGCCTCCCCTAAGCCCTACCCCGCCCCTGGCCCCCTTGTCTTCCCAGCCTGTGCCCACTCACTCCATGGGTATCGGTCCCACCGTCCACTCCAACTCCAGGTGCCTCTGTCCTGGGTACAGGCGGACCACCTGGGAGCACCAGGGTGAGAAGTTCTGGTGCACCTCCTGGACCAAGGGTGTCTGTGGGCACAGGAGGTGGGGTGGGGCTGGAGTAGCCATAATCTGAACCCCACTAGGTTCCGTCTCAGATGTGGACCCCACAAAGACTCACCTTGTGATCAAGACCATTAACCAACACTCTTCCCTCTATGCCATCAAGGGGCCCCTCCCATCTCTTTCCAACCCAGGCTTTGCTCCCTTGCCCCACTTATCACAATTTCCAATTGCCTACAGGAATGAGTATGTTTATGCTTAATTAAGTCAAAATGATACACAATAAATTACAATATATAGTGTACAACATGTAAAAGCCTGAATATATGTATGTGTATATGTGCATATGTGTACATATATATCAGACCCTGAAATTACCTCCTAATTCCCAGTAATCCTGCCCCATCCTCCAGCAGCCTGTTCCTCAGCAACTCCTTATCTGCTCTGTCATTTCAGTTTTTCCATTTACTAAAATTTACATAAAGGGAATGATACATCTTATACTGTTGCTAGGCTCTCACTCAACATCACTGTTTTGAAATTCATTCATTATTTTATTTTATTTTTCTTCTTTATTTTCTTTTAAATGTTACCAACACAGCTATCATGTGATTTTTGACAAAAACACATGATTCAGTAGAAGATTCTGCCTTTTCAACAAAGAATGCCATATAATAGGGTATATATACACATACAAAAATTGAGAACTTGGGTCTATGCCTCATGCCATCTAAAAAATTAACTCAAAATATTTCACAGAGCTAGTGGATCATAGGTTTACCCTATAAGTCTAAAACTTCTCAAAGGAAATATGGGTCAAAATTATTTTGACCTTGGGTTGGTAAGGATTTTGTAGATATGAAAAAAAAAATACAGGACCCATAAAATTTTGAGAAATTCAATTTCCCTAAAATTAAGAACTTGTGCTTTTATAAGGAGACTGCTTAGAAATATTTAAAGAGTAGCCATAAATTGGGAGAAAATATTTATAATCCACATATCTGATGAAGTATTCATATCCAGAATAGGTAAAGAATTCTTAATAATTAATAATATGGAACAATGTAATTACTATTTTGCCAAAGAATATTTACCCCTGGTGAATGAAATCAATAGAAATGAAATGATGCTCAACATCATTATTTGTTAGGTAAATGTAAATTTAAAACTTAATGAGATAAATTTCACATCTATTTGGAATCATAAACTTATATAGACTGACCATATCAAAGGTTGGTAAAGATGGGGAAATGTAATCCTGTACACAGCTGTACAATGAAGAACCAGTTTGTAAAACAATTGTCAGTGCCTTAGGAACTATGTACTGCAACACACAGCCATCCAGTATGAGGTGGAATCTCCTGAGCCACTCTCTAAGCCAACTCAGCATGGAAATGCATGACCTTCTCCCCAGCGTGGGACATGACTCCCAGGGATGAGCCTCCCCAGCACTGAGGGATTTTACTACCAAGAACCAGCTGCTGATGTAACTAGAAAAAGAGCCTGAATAAAAGGGTCAACTCAGACCAGCAGAATATCTCAGCATACATGTAATATCAGGTGTTAAAAACTGCTTTTTGACATTGAATAAAAGGGGGAAATGGAAAGGACAAATGAGTTTATATGGCTATGAGTCTGGAAAAAAGAGTCAGGAGGTCATCAGAGGGGTCACGCTTATGCATGCCTTAGCAGGGTCCCAGAGACTGCCAAAGTAGATACAAGCCCAGGTACTGGTTCTCCTGAGGGCTACAGAGACCCACAGGTTCTATGGCCATGGCAGAAGGCTCTGGAGTTCAGGGGCATGTCAGTTGGCCCTACTTTGGAGTTGGTGTTCCTGAGTGTGATGGAGCTGGACTCAGATATGACCTTTCTATACATGCCTCTTCTGTCGCTTTTACTGAACCTATGGTTGGTGCTGGGGTTGGCGTACACTCAGGAGACCTGAATCTCTGGACTGTCCAAGTGACAGCCAGGCCCTGAGCCTCAGCAGACTTACTACTCCTACTCTCTGGTTTATTGGACTTACCCTGGCCAGCTAACAGGGAGGTGAAGTAGGTCAAGAACCACAACGGGGAGCCAAGAGTGCCTACAACTGCAAGTAGAATTGCATCCATCATCCATGTGGAATTTAATCCCCTCTTGATATAGCGGTGGAGTGGACATAACTTTCCCAGGGTCCACAGGATGGAGGAATAGAGTATGAATTAGAGTGGACTTACTGATATTCTACTATGGAACTATTGTGATTAGTAATGGATGAAATTGTAGCATTGATGTGGAGAAAGTGGCCATGGTAGTGCTGAGAGTAGGGAAAGGGAAGAAGAGATATGATGTGGGGGCATTTTCAGGACTTGGAGTGGTCCTGGGTGGTACTGCAGGGACAGATGCTGGACATTGTATGTCCTGCCATGGCCCACTGGTTGGACTACAGGAGAGTGTAAACTACAATGTAAAGCATTATCCATGCGGTGCAGCAGTGCTCCAAAAGGTATTCACCAAATGCAATGAATGGTACAAGATGATGAAAGAGGTTGTTGATGTGGGAGGAGTGGGGTGAGGGGGGTGTAGGGTATATGGGGACCTCATATTTTCTTAATGTACCATTTAAAAAAATATAAAGAGAAAAAAAGAAAGAAATCCTACAATTCAACAATAAAAAGACAATCAAAATGGGCTAAAGACTTGAATAGACTGTAGAATTTCATCCATATACTTAAGGTAATTACTTACAAAGCAAGATTACTACTTCCATGTTGCTAATGGGTTTTTTTTGTCTGTTTGTTTGTTTGTTTGTTTAGGAAGTACCAGTGATTGAACCCAGAACCTCGTACATGGGAAGCAGGCACCCAACCACTGAGCTTTATCTCCACTTCCTAGTGAGAGTTGGATTTTTCATTCGTTTGTTTTTGTATTTAGGAGGTACAAGGGATTCAACCTGGGACCTCATACATGGGAAGCAGGAGCTCAACCACTTGAGCTACATCTGCTGCCCTGCTAATTGGTTTTTGTATCTTATGGCTTTCTTATGCCTCCTTTCCTGAACACTGCGTAGCATTTGAGCTGGCCCCTCAGGGATCTACATCAAAAAAAATAAAAAATAAAAAAAAATAAAAAGAAAGAAAAGGAAAAAAAAAAAGACAGCAAGAGAGAGAAAGAAGAAAAGGAAAAAGGGAAAAACTTGTTTTGGTCTCCGAATAGATGCTGAAGGGAAGCTGGAAGCCACAAGCACATTGCTCAGCAATCCACCAGACCAACCTCAACTTGTGACCCCAATTTTGAGGAAGACAGAGTTTTCTCCGTCTGTTCTGACACTTGCTGCATGGGGTTGCCATTTCCACTGCCTACACCACACCTGTGGCTGCAGAATGGGAGCCGGTTGCTGGCTCATGCATGCACTCACTGCATTTGAAAGCTCAGCAGTTTCTCCCTTTGTCTGGCAATCCCATGTTGTTTCTAATGTCTGAGCACATGCTAGGGTTACAAACTGGTTAAGACCAATATATTTGTCCAGCTCTTTCATTGTTTATTTTGTAGAAAGAGTGAGTAGAACTTCTTAGTCTGCCACTAGGATTCTATCAGAGTCAATTATCTTTGAAAAAGATTTAAATAATAATGTGTCTTTTAAAATTACTCAAGTATCATTTTTGGCATCCTTCATTCTTTCTGTATATCCAGATTTCTATCTGGTATCATCTTTCTCCTGCCTGAGGGATTCCTTTGACATTCATGTGCAGCAAGTGAGCTGATTTATAAATTCTTCCAAATTCTATTTTGTCTGAACAAAGTCGTTATTTTTGTTCCTTTTAGAACAGGGGTTCTTTACCAGGGGCCCAGGGACCCCCAGGAGATCCACAGAAAGATTTCAGGGGGTCCATAAACTTTGGAATAATCCTAAAATTTAATTATAAGACGTGCCAGTGTTGAGGGTCATAAAACTATCTGCTGCTACATTCTGAGAAGGGGTCCATGGTTTTCTCCTGACTGGCGAAGGGGTCCGTGGAACAAAAAAGTTTAAGAACCCTGTTTTAGATACATGTCTTTTGGTGGTATAGGATTCACGGTTGATATTTTAATTCTTTCACTTCTTTATGGATGTTGCTTCATTCTCTTTTGGCTTGCATTGTTTCTTATGAGAAATATGCTGCCAATCTTCTTTGGTTCTCTGTAACATGTACTTAATCTCTGGTTACTTTTTATGAATTTTTCCCTTATCCATGTTTTTAAGCAATCAGATTATGATTTTTCTTGAATCTTGAGTTTGTGGTTTGTTGAGGTTTTGAATGTCTTATTTCTCATTTTCATTCAATTTGGAAATTTTGGGACATTTTTCAACGAAATGGGGTTTTTTTTTCCCTGCTTTCCTCTTTTGAAGAGTACAATTTTAGGAATATGATGCTATTTCAAGTTGTCCCAAAGCTCCCTGATGCTCTGTTCATTTTTTCAGTCATCTTTTTTTTCCCTCTGGACTTTTCATTCTGGATAGTTACTACTGCGAGGTGTTCAAGCTCACCTCATCTTTCCTATGCAGCATCTGATCTGTTTTATCTATTCAGTGTATTTTTCATCCCAGACATCGCTGATTGCATCTTTCGTAGTTTGATTTGTATCTCTTTTTTGGCGTTCTGTGTCCTTACTTAAAATGCCGACTCTTTATTCAAGGTTTCTGAATACACTGAATGCAGTTATAATACCTGTTTCTAATGCCCATGCCTACTGTACTATCATTCTGCATGACTTTTTGCTCCTCACTATGGGTTGTATGTTAGTGTTTCTCTCTATGCTTGGAAATTTTTATTGAATGCCAGACATTGAGAATTTCATGCTTTGGATACTGAATTCTTTTCATATTCTTTCAAAAGTTTTTACCTTGAGCCTGGGAGACCTTTCAGTTACTTGGAAATGGATACTTTTAGGTTTGCTTCTAAATGTTGTTAGGCAGAACCAGAGCAGCCTTTTGTCCAGGAAAATTCTCCTCAATCATGAGACAATACTCTGAGAACTCTATCTCATGCCCCATGAATTTGAGACATAACCTTCTGTCTTGTATAAGGCAACACTGTTTTGTATGGCTCTGGGGCAGTAGCTAAAACAGTACCATAATACAGTGACCCAGGCGTACACTACAGAAACACACCTTAAGGGCAAATTTCCAAACATTCATGTCAAACGTGATGCTCTAAAGCAGATGCATTGTGAGTTTTATCAACACCTGCCTCATTCCCACTACAAGAGGAAATGTCAATGCCTGGCCATGTGTTACTTTTCAGGTTCCCGACCTGTTGTGTCCTTTCAAATACAGAATCAGAATTGGAACCATGGTTTCTACTCTAGATGCAAAACTCACCAATGTCCAGTCTTGGTAAGACCCTTCCAAACTCCAATCAAGGTGCAACTATGGCACCACGGGGAGTCCTTGGTGTAAACTCCAATTCAGGCACGATCCCCCCATTCCTAGCTAGAAATGTGAGTTGTCTGCTTTCCAGTGTGAGCTTAAATCCTTATATCTACAGCATAAGTGAAAGCCCCAAAGTGTGTTACCAAAGCTAACATTCCATAACCCCAGGGTACAACCCGGAACCGACAATTCCACAGGTCTTAAACCCGCCTCAGTGTGCAATGTAGGTCCTCAGGCCACCTAGCACCAGGACACAACCAGTCCAGGGGTTCCCACAACCATGCGTGGTCTCCCTTCCAATGCCAGCATCCCCTGTGCCACCCGCCTCACCGTCCCTAGCTCCGAACCTTCACCAGGTGGGTCTTGGGTGAGAGATTCACTGGAACTGGAGTTGAATACTCAGGCTTGAAGATGTAGACTCCTGAGTAATTGCTGGCTATATACCTGAAGCATTGGTGGGCAAGAGGAGTGGGTCAGGACCAGCTCAGCTCCCAGAGCTCTCCTGGACACGGTGGCCACGTCTCACCCATAAAAGGCCTGTTGGATGGACAACTGAAGCTTCTGGTCCCGGTTCTCAATCTTTTTCAAGAGCCCATTTTGGGCGTCGAACTCAGCCCGGAGGTGCTGGAGAGAGAGGGGGGCAGATGAGGCTGAGGATGTGTGTCTCAGGGGTGGCAGCCTGTCCTTCTATGTGCTCAGGACAAATGCCTGGTGTCGCCTGTAACTATTCCCTTTTTCTCACTCTCTACACCCAATCCTTTGGTAAGTTGTTGGTTCTTCCTTCAAATTCCTTCCACACGTTTTTGATGATGGATAGTGGTGGTGGTAGCACAACATTGTGAATGTGATTAACAGCACTGAATCGTAGATCTGAATGTGGTTAAAGGGGCAATTTTAGATTGTTTAAATGTTACTAGAACATAAAAATGTTACTAGAAAGAAACTATTGGACTGTAAAACCTACACAGTGAACCCCAATGTTAGCTATGGACTCTATTTAATACTACAATTTTAATAATATTCTTTCATCTAATGTTAACAAAGTTACCACACTAACGCAAAGTGGTAATAATACTGTGGTATGTGGGAACTCTAATATCTGCATGATTTTCCTCTGTAAACCTATAACTTCTCTAATCTAAAAAGATGTTTTTAAAAAGTCCTTCCAGTGTGTGGACCTGCTTTACTATCCCTGTGGCTACCGCTAGCCGTGCCATCCCTTAGCACCAAAGCCTGACTATTGCTGTCACTTCTTCCCTGGCCAGCCGACTTACCCCTCTCACGTCCGAAAGCTTTTCTACAAAGGGTGGAGCACTTTGGCAGACCTGTCTCATGCTCTCGCTGCAGACACTCACGTCGCCCACCTCTTTCAAGTCTCTGCTTGAATGTCCCCTCCTTGGTGAGGACTTCCCTGCCCCTGGCCCATCACCGCCACCTGCCTGCCCTGACGACACACAACCCTGCCCTCATATTTCTCCAGAGCACACAATGCCATCATGACATCACTGATCCCTTACTTGCCTGGCTCCCCTCTAGGACCCTTTCTCACTCCTGGGTCGCCATGGACTTCAGAAGCGTCACGGGGGGGGGGGGGGGGAGGCTAGAAATTGGGACCCCACCTCATTTTCAATGGCCAGCTCAGGAGATTGTGACACAGGTGGGCTGGACTGAGAAGAGCTGGCCTGCGGGGTTGGCTCAGGGACTCGGGTCACAGAGTAGATGTTGATGCCCAGGGCAGGTGCTTTGGCTGGGAACAGCAGCTCAGGGGGTCGCCCCCTACCGTCGATGTTGGGAAGGTCGACAACCTGATGCCGCAGAGGGAGGGAAACTGAGGGAGAGTTCTGCTGCTCTACAGACACCCACACTCTGGGGCAAGGCCAGGCTAGGGAAGACATTGCTCCAGGTGGGGAGACTGCCATAGATGAGGCAAAGGTGGAACGATTCTAGGGTGCAAGAGGGAGATCCACTGATGGGGCAGAAACTGATAGGGGGGAGTGAGAGAAGGGGAAGGGGTGATAGCAGGAGCTGCAGGTGGGGAGACTGTCATAGAAAAAAGATTTACGATGGGACCCAGCCTGCAGGACATCTTGGGGGGCGGTGAAATCCACGGGTGGGAGATATTCACAGGCGTAGATGTTTCTGGGCGGGAGAGGCGAGGGACGGCGCACCTCGCTGGGCACAGCCTCTCCACTAGCGTCCAGCACCAAGAAACTGCCTTTGCTGACTGGCAGCCGCAGCATCCACTGCACCTGGCGGCCCAGGGGGTTGTAGACGAAGACTCGGAACTGGGGTGTTGGGGTGGATGTCAGCCAGGGCAGGCCTTGCCTCCCCCGCCTGCCCCACCACGGCCTCGCGCCAGGCTGGCAGGACTGACCCGTCCTGGGGCGTTCAGGCCCTGCCCAGGTGTGCACAGGCCCACCTGAGCACAGCGGTGAGGCTCCCTTGGCCTGAGCCCTGTCCCAGGTCATCCTCACCTGCACCCCCGTTCCAGGTTGTCAAGGTTCCTTGACCCCCGGGCCACAGCAATCTGCTTTGCCCAATTTCTGTCCACATGTGATCCTGTTCACGTGGTCTTCCTACCAGGACGCCTACCTACCTCCTACCTACCAGGACTCCTACCTGTTTCTGAAGAGACCCCGCCCCTCCTGGTCTCCCTAGCTGTAAATGACACAGTCCCCATCCCTTTCCACGCACTCTTGGGGTTACTCAGCCCAATCCCACGCGATGCTCCCTGTCACCTCGGCTCCCTGCGTTACAAACGTTCCTTCTCTCTACCTAGCCCCGCCCCTGTGGTCTAATCCACGCCCTGTCGAAGCCCCGCCCACTCCAATCCCCTCCCCTCCCGGCCTGGTTTAGGCCGCGCCCCGAACCACGCCCACTGGCGACCAGGCCCCGCCCCCCGGGCCCGCGCACGCGCTTCGCCGTCTGGCTGAGCGCGCAGGCGCTGACGTTGAGTTCGCGGCAGAACGTGAAGGTCTCCTCGGAGCCGCTGAGCCGGGCCAGCGCGTTGCTCAGGAGCACCTGCGGGGAGGGCGAGCGCGAACCCCCTCTGTGAGCCGCCCCCCTCCGCCCTCCCTCCAGGCCTCGCCCACGCAGCTGCGCCTCCCGCCCTGCCCCACCCCTTCCCGCTGCCCTAGCCCCGCGCGCGCCCCTCACAGGCCGCGGCCCCCGAAAGACGCGCCCCTCGAAGACCCGCCCCAGGTCCCGCCCCCAGGCCCCGCCCCACTCACGGCGCAGGACCCGCCCCTCCAGTTCACCGCCCACGCGCACCTCCGAGGCCCCGCCCCGCCCCCATACTCTTAGGCCCTGCCCAGGCCCCGCCCCGCGCACCTCGCAGGCCCAGCCCCGCGCACCTCCCAGGCGCCCCTGGCCCCGCCCCCCGCACACCGCAGGCCCCGCCCCACACCTCGCAGGCCCCGCCCCGCGCACCTCGCAGGCCCAGCCCCGCGCACCTCCCAGGCGCCCCTGGCCCCGCCCCCCGCACACCGCAGGCCCCGCCCCACACCTCGCAGGCCCCGCCCCGCGCACCTCGCAGGCCCAGCCCCGCGCACCTCCCAGGCGCCCCTGGCCCCGCCCCACGCACACCGCAGGCCCCGCCCCACACCTCGCAGGCCCCGCCCCACGCACCTCCCAGGCCCAGCCCCACGCACCTCGTAGGCCCCGCCCAGGCCCCGCCCCGCACCTCGCAGGCCCCGCCCCACACCTCGCAGGCCCCGCCTCGCGCACCTCGCAGGCCCCGCCCCGCGCACCTCCCAGGCCCAGCCCCACGCACCTCGCAGGCCCCGCCCAGGCCCCGCCCCCGCACCTCGTAGGCCCCGCCCCGCAGTTCCCAGGCTCCTCTCTCCCCATTCACCTCAATCAAGCTTCGGCCTCCCCAAGCCCCGCCCACCGCAGGGCCCTCCTCACGCAGGCCCCGCCACCCAGGCCCCGCCCCCGCACCTCGCAGGCCCCGCCCCCGCACCTCGCAGGCCCCGCCTCCGCCGCGCAGGCCCCGCCCCGCACCTCGCAGGCCCAGCCCCGCGCACCTCGCAGGCCCCGCGCCCGCACCCCGCAGGCCCCGCCCCGCACCTCGCAGGCCCCGCCCCGCACCCCGCAGGCCCCGCCCCCGCACCTCGCAGGCCCCGCCTCCGCCACGCAGGCCCCGCCCCGCACCTCGCAGGCCCCGCCCCGCGCACCTCGCAGGCCCCGCCCCGCGCACCTCCCAGGCCCAGCCCCACGCACCTCGCAGGCCCCGCCCAGGCCCCGCCCCCGCACCTCGTAGGCCCCGCCCCGCAGTTCCCAGGCTCCTCTCTCCCCATTCACCTCAATCAAGCTTCGGCCTCCCCAAGCCCCGCCCACCGCAGGGCCCTCCTCACGCAGGCCCCGCCACCCAGGCCCCGCCCCCGCACCTCGCAGGCCCCGCCCCCGCACCTCGCAGGCCCCGCCTCCGCCGCGCAGGCCCCGCCCCGCACCTCGCAGGCCCCGCCCCGCGCACCTCGCAGGCCCCGCGCCCGCACCCCGCAGGCCCCGCCCCACACCTCGCAGGCCCCGCCCCGCACCCCGCAGGCCCCGCCCCGCACCTCGCAGGCCCCCGCCCCCGCACCCCGCAGGCCCCGCCCCCGCACCCCGCAGGCCCCGCCCCGCACCCCGCAGGCCCCGCCCCGCACCTCGCAGGACCCGCCCCCGCACCTCGCAGGACCCGCCCCACACACCTCGCAGGCCCCGCCCCCGCCCCCCGCAGGCCCCGCCCCCGCGCCCCGCAGGCCCCGCCCCGCACCTCGCAGGGCCCCCAGCCCGCGGCGAGCTGGCGCGCGTAGTCGTCCGCCACCTGCTGCCTGGAGGTGCCGCTGACGGCGTCGTGGTGCTGCAGCACGGCCATGGCCTCCCCTGCGGGCGACCGGCAGCCTCCGGGGTCTCCGCGGGACACCCCGCCCGACCCCCGGGGCCCGCGTCGGCGGAGGGGGCCGGGGGCCCGCCTGGGGTCGCCTACCGAGGGGCGCGCTGTCTCCGCTGCCGTAGGGTCCCTCGTTGGCCGCCGGGCCCGCCAGCGCCTCCAGCTGGCTGCACACCTGGGCAGGGGGCGTGTTGGGGCGGCGGGTCTGCGCGGGACCCCCGGGGCCGCCCCCACAGCCGGGCGCCCCCGCACCTGCAGGAAGTTGTAGCTGCGGCGCTCGTAGCGTTTGAGGGCCGGCCGGCTGGAGAAGTAGCCGGTCCAGAAGGCCCGGGGGCCGTCGGCGTAGGGGAAGAAGTCGTCCTCCTTCACCGACCTGGGGGCGGGGGCGTTGAGGGCCGGCCACAGCCCGGGGACCCCCCCACCCCCCAGCCTCCCGGTGCCCCCAGGTACCAGGTGAGGTTGGCCTTGTGCAGCTGCCAGAGGTAACAGGCGGGGGTGGAGTAGAGCACGTGGACGCGGCTGCCCTTGGCCTGCTGTGGGGAAGGAGTGGGGGGTGAGCCCTCGGGAGCATCTGGGGGGGCTCACACATGCCCAGACCGCGAGCGCACCATCTCACATCCCATAAACAATTAGGAGTTTTTTATTTTGGCTGAAAGCCAATGCCCAATGTAATAATTAAAATTTGACAGAGGGACGCTATCACCATCCTTCAAAGAAATCCTGAAATACAATATATTAGAACTTATATGCAAAATTCTATAAAATATTTCTGTTTAAGGACAAAAATATAAGTCAGCAAAAATAGGAAATTAGCGCACACGATATATAAATATGAAGAGAATACATTGAATTGTTGCAGGAGTAACCTTGAGAATATGGTTCTTATTTAAGAGTATAGTTAAATATTCCACAGCCCCTAGAGCTGAAAAGATAAAAGGGGCAATAAAATCATAATGAGCTTCAAAAATATAATAGACGTTTTCCATGCTTCCTGGTGGGAAGAAACTGATACAGATAAACCTACTGAAAACTTTAGCTTCAGATCAAATCTAGAATGCTCACTTACATTGGATGGTGACTATGTAGATTTCAACAATAAATATGATTAAATGCTCTTTGCTTATTACTACCTGTCTTGGTTTGCCACAGGGCTGCTGCTGCAAAGCACCAGAAATGGGTTAGCTTTTATAATGGGAAGTTTATTGTGGGGAAAATCCTACAGTTCCAGGGTCATGAAACTTCCAAGTCAAAGCACGGTTAGAGATGCTTTCTTACTAAAGTCAGCTACAGGTGATCCCGGTATCCTGCCACATGGTGATCAGGCATATGGCAGGGCTTGTGTCTCCAGCATTGAGCTGCTCCATGGTCCAGCCCCTTGGGGGCCTTTTTCTGTGCCTCTGTGCCCTGTTGATTCCAGACTTGAAGACCTCTCTCAGCTTCTCAGGGATTCTCTGCCTTTCAGAAGCTGTAGACCAGCCTAGAGTCCTCTCTCTCTAGGTTCTCCTTTCACTCACGTGGCAGAATCAAATGGCAGCCTCCTCATTTGCTGTGTGGCTCTTCCTCTGTGTGTCCATTTATATAACACTTCCATGGGTGTGGAAATTTGAGTGACTTTTAAATATTTTTAAAAGATTTATTTATTCTCTCCTGCCCCCCACCCTGTTGTTTTTGCTGTCTGTGTTGTCTTCTTTTCTTACTTTTCTCTAGGATTCAATGCTGGGGACTCTGATGTGTAGAGAGGTTCCCTGTCAATTGTGTCATCTCAGTTCCTGGTTTGTGCCGCACTTCACCTTGACACTTGCCTTGTCTCTCTTTTGATGTGTCATCATCTTGCTGCATGTCTCACTAGCACAGGCACTGGCTCATCACACAGGCTCATCTTTTTCACCGGAAGGCCCCAGGGATCGAACCTGGGTCCTTCCATAGGGATGCCCTCCCAAATCCTCTTCCCTTAAATTTATTTTTAAAAGTATAGAAAGTCACAAATGCAAAAGAATAGCAGACACAGCATTGTAGGAGTACATACATAGTGATCTGAGGTAGCTGGTCAAGGGGTGTTATAGTTTTCTGGCCGCCAAAGCAAATGCATGCAATGGGCTTACACAAATGGGAATTCAGTGGCTCACGGTTTGAGGCGAGAAGTCCAACATCAAGGCAATATCAAGGCGATGATTTCTCCCAGAAGACAGTGGGATTCTGGGGCTGGCTGCTGGTGATCCTTGGTCCTGGGCTGTTCTGTCACATGGCAATGCACGTGGCGGCGTCTCCTGGCTTCTCCTTTCTTTCCTAGTTCTGTTGATTTCCAGCTTTTAGCAGCTCCCTGGGGCTTTCTCTCTCTTAGTGACCTTCCCCGTAAGGCCTTCAGTAACTAGATTAAAACCCATCCTGATTTCATCCGTGCCACATTTTAGCAGAAGAAACCTCATCAAAAGGTCCCATTTAATGGATTAAGTTAAAGTACATGTTTTTCTGGGGTACATTGTTCTAAGCCACCACAACGTGTGTGTTTTGTGTATTCCTGTGCAGCTGGGTACAGATTGCTATGTTTTTCTTCTCTTTCTTGTGCAGGAAGTTCCACATAAGCAAATGCAAAATCTGAGTTTTGCTCAGGTCATTCCCTAATATATTGAGTATGTCAGAACAAATCTATGTATTCAGAATGAGCATTCCAGCAAAAACTACTGCAGACAATTTTGATCAAGTGCTGGAGTCAGAGGTATAATTTTTTATTTCTTAGAAAAAATCTCCCTTAGGTTCAGGTGGCCATGATTTGCGTACATGTGCAACTTATGCAAAATACACAGGGACACAGGTGCACACTTCTATCTAGAGTCCTGCAAAGCACAGGTACCCTCATAAAATACACGGGGCATGTTTACACTGTATCTGCTTCCAAGGGGCAGCCATGTTGCCTGTTCTGTTCAGTGCATGTCACACAAGAGGCACTCAGTAAACATTTGCATAAATTAAGGTATGCAAATAGGACTACTGTAGGCTATCCATGCATGCACACACACTCTGCACTCCTGCATACACATAACATGCATCTCACCAACATCCCTCACAGGCATAGACCCATAGACACAAACATGAACGATGTCTGTCCAACCTACGTTCTCACAATTTTCCAGGAAGCTGAGGATGTAGACATATTACTAACCAGAGTCAGTCCCTGCCTTCTTGGAATTCCCACCTGAGGGGCAGAGAGAGGCATCAAACAGATCCTTATCTAATTCCTGTTGTCCTGGTTGTGACATCAGACAGCTATTCATGGGAGTAAGGGCCTTGCCTACAGGGTAGGAAGGGCTTCCAGGAAGACGGGACATTACTGCTGGGGCTTTGAAGGAGTACAAGGAGTCCAGCCAGAAATATTAATAACAAATGATAATCACAGGCACTTATTGGGCATTGTATGCCAGGCATTGTTCTCCATGCCTGGCATGTGTGAAATCATTACATTTTACAACAGCTCTGTTATATGACGGTGCTCATTTTCACTTGAGATGGATTTGGTGGGAAGGGGTGTGCTTAGTTTCCTAGGCTGCCCAAAGTAATAACATAACATGGTTTGGTTTAGGCAATGGAATTTTATTCTCTTACAGCTATAGTTGGGGAAATTGTCCAAATCGAGGCTTTGTCAAAGCAATGCTTTCTTCCTGAAGACTGACTGCCAGTGATCCTTAATTCCTCTGCCACATGGCCAGGCACATGGTGATATATCTTGGGCTCTCCTTTCTCTTTCAGGTTTTGTTGCTTTCTGCTTCTTGCTTCTGTAACTCCTTCCCTCTATGTATTCCTCCCATTTATAAAGGACTCCAGTAAGAGGATTACTTCAGGGTCACACCTTAACTGAAATACCCTCATCAAAAATTCCTGCTTACAATGTGTTTGCACTCACAGTAATGGATTAAATTTTAGAACGTTTTTCTGGGGTATATGCAGTTTCAAACCATTAGAGTGTTTTAGATTAGAGAGAGATCAGCCTTCCGTGCAGATGTGAAAGAACAACAACTTTTCCATGTAACTGCCATTATGGCATGCTTATTGGACATTTACCAATATTCTGTACATAAACACCCCCCCACACACACAAAATCCTGCATATCCAAAAATGGGCTTGATGAGAATGTGTGCAGGTACTGTGGGATTAGCACATGGAGCTGAAGAGAAAAACTTCCCACAGTTGTAGAGCAGGAATTATTTTACTATAGACGAGGCAACTAGTGGCCATCAGAACCTGTTTTAAATTATCTAACCGAGGACAATTTGCCACAGAGACATGATTTAGGAAATCAATCAGCCTCTCCAAGTCACCAAGGATTCTAGAGCTAATGTCAACACAGTCCCTTTTCTGAAAGTATGCCCTGCCCTGAACACACTCGTCCTCCAAACCCAATATAACATGGGGAGTCTGCTATGCTCCAAAAAGCTGTGCCTGATCAACCTAGCTTCTCCCTACTTAAGAAAGCAATAAATTCAGTTTTGTGCATGAGGTGGCCTCATTTTTTAAAATATTACAGTGCATTGGACACAATTTCATCAGGATCTGCCCATATATCCCCATTACAATTTCTAGTCAATGCCCTTACTTTAACACCCTCTGAGATTGAAAATTCAATTCACCTTGTAATTCAGCCATTCACAGGATGAGATACTGGGTTTGGTTTTCATTAAACTCAACTTGGAGACGACAGGAGGGAAGGATTTCTTTCAAGGCATGTATAATAAATTCTGGGTCACTTACATGTCTCTTGAGCTGGGCATTTGAAGCCCTAAGAGCTCATCCTTCTTTCTCCAATTACAAGAACAATTAAGAGGGGTAGGCAGTCTCACTCATTAGTTTGACCAAACTGTTCTAAATTCTCAAATACTTGGCCACCCCCAACTTTGCCTCTTATAAGCATTTCATTAGGGGTGCCCAGTGGTGATATTTGCCAAGCTCTGCTACAACACACTGTGGACTCTCACTGAACTCTTTACTAGTGGAAATAAAGATCTCAATGTATCTTTTTGTAAAAAAGGACAATTAAATTTAAAAAAGAAAAAAGGAAAAAATAAAATAAATCTAATCAGAGTGAAAAATCACTTCCACATAATGGGGAGGGCACACTCACCTCTGCATTGACCAACCAGATGAGCTTGTCCAGGTTACTGAACCACATTTCGGCAAGTCTGTAATGGAAATCTGAGCCCATTGTCATGATTATGTGGTTGGTGCGGTAATATTTGGCCTGAAGGGAAAATGGTGGTATCTTCTTAGACCAGAACGCCTTGGTGTCTCCTACCATCCCACTACCCAACAACAGCTGTGGCCCCAGTTTTGAGGACTGTGTTTGAAGTATGAGACTATATGGACAATAAATGTAAAGATTTGTTCCATTTCTAAGGGCCCACCAAAAGGGAGTCTCCTGAACATGGCTGGGAAGGATGCTGCCCACTTCTGATCAAGGATGCACACAGATCCAGGGGATGGGCCTGCATAATGATGCAAAGAATGAACTCGACCAGGCCAGGCTGCCTGGGCTGGCTTCCACCTACTGTGCATTTTGGGCTCATGGACATACTCACCTGTTCACCATTCGGCTTGTCAGTTTTTCATCTTGAATTGGCATGATAGTGTGATTTTCCTCCCACTGTTTTCCTAGTCATTTAGGGGACCCCTGTGCCATGGGAAGGCCCATTGAGTAATATTATCTACCTGAGATTTAGAGACTGCTGTCAGCTGTACCTGATGATGGACATGGGAGGGTCAAAGGTACCTGTTTGTAGGCCAAATCCAGGAAGTGTGTCACCACCTGCTGAGCGTTGTAGTGGGGATTGGAAATGGTCTCCACTATGATTGGGTCATCACACAGAATATCCCAGCATAGCCCCTCTGGTGGGTTGTAGAGGGAAGGGAGGACACCTGTGGATGGGCCATGGGTCATGGAGTGAGGTAAGGGTTGCTCTGGAGTCCATGACTCTCTGCACACCACCCACTTCTGCACCTAGGGCAATGGTGACTCACTGGTGAAGAGGTCAGCGGATGGGACCTGCAGACTGGCACTGCCCCGCCACACCTGCTCCATCTCAGCTGCTTCCTGTCGTACATGGAAGTCCTGGTAGTCCACGCGCCCCAAGAACAAGCCGTCGAAGCCCATCTGGGAAGAAGGGAGACTGTTCAGAGCACAGAGCAGGGAGGGGCGGAACCTAATTCCCATTTACTCCCAGCAAGTGTGAGAGGGGCCAGGTAGAGGCAGAGTGGGATGGGCCAGAGTGGAGAGTGGAAGCAGATGGGCCAGAGGCAGAGTAGAGAGCCCCTTGCACCCCGGAATTAAAGGGGAAGAGTGGGGGTAACGACCCAACATGAGGAGCAAAGCAAGTCTAAATGCAGGGCTTGGGGTGGGGGTGCAGGAGCCGGTGTTCCAAGTGGAAGTGGATTAGAATAAACCAGGTAATCGAGAACCAGGGAGGGAAGGGGGTTAGGGCCCTATCTGGTTACAACATGGCAGAACCTCAGAGGGGTGGCCCAGCTCGAATCAGGTTGAGCAGGCATGGCCTGAGCACAGGGGAGGCTGGGACAAAGGCAGAATGCAGTGAGGTGTCCTGGCGCGGGTTGGGCCAAGGGTGGGGTGGGGTGGCACCTGGGCGAAGAGCGAGGCCTGCTCCCGCGAGTGGCCAAAGGGGTCGATGTGCCAGGCCACGTGGGGGCGGCCAGCTCTGCCAAATGTGTCCTTCAGGAAGCGCAGCCCCAGCGTCATCTGGTCCACAATAGCGCCATAGTAGGTGGTGGCCTCGTCATTCATCACCCAGCCACCGTTGGCAAATTCTAGGCGCCCTGGTCAGGAGAAACAAGATGGGGGACAGGTCACAGGTTAGGGCCTAAAGGTGTCAGGTGATATTGGGGCAAGAAGACCTGCAAGAATAGCCAAGATGAGAGAGAACAGCCTGAGTCCCTTGGGGCCAGGGATGGAGAGGGTGATTAAGTTATCTTGGGGTGGCAGCCTTCCAAGGCAAGAGACTGGTGGGTGTGGGGCTTTGCAGCATGCATAGAAGTTCTCGATGCAAGTGCATGTGAAAGTTCTTATAACATGCCTGCACATGTCATGAGAACAGCAGATGTAGAGCAGAAATAGAAGCCAGACTGGGATTTCTCTTTGAATTTCCTTGGAGCAGACTCACCTTCTTGCACCAGCTTCTGCACAGCCGTCTGAATGTCCGAAGTCTGCTGGTGCCACCAACGGGAGAAGAAGGCCATCTCCACATAGATGAAGCGTCGAGAGGGCTTGGCCAAAAGGGCTTGCACCACAGAGTTCAGGATGTCCTTCACACTCTCAGAAATCAAGTTTATTGGGTCTGTGTGCATGGCAGGCAATGGCAGACAAATGGTAAAGGCACAAGAGAGACGTGGCCACATAAAGAGAGCCAATGCTGGGTGCATCCCAAACCCCATGGCCCCAGTATTTGGGCCCAGACCTTTGTAGGGGACTCACAGTGCCCCTGGGAGGCTTGAGGCCCAGAGCCCACTCTCTACTCACCGCCTTCAAAGTACTGGTCCACTGTTTTGAGCCAGCCCACGTCATTGTGTGAGTGGGCCACCAGGTGCACGTTGAGCATGTCTGGCTGCACCTCGGGACACGTCTGCACAGGGTCCCCAAACCCACACACACAGCCTTTGGCACCTTCCTACCCCAGCCACCCACCTTCTACCCCGGGGAAGATCAGAGGCTGGGAAGGAGGGTACCTTTTGCACCTTATCAAATATCAGTCAAGTGGGCCCGGATTTCAAAGGTGGGAACACTGTGCCTGGCCCATGTGCCAGTGAGGCTGGGCCCCCTCCTGTGATGACACCCAAAGGAGACACACATCACAGCCTCAGGCCGACAGACGCACAGCCGTGCAGCAGGCACACACAAAGCAAACACACCTCCACGCCCTGCACAGACAAGCTCGCTCTGCGGGGCACCTGTGCCCTCGGGCCCACCCCGGCCTGCACCCACTTGTCAGCACTTTCCCTGCAGGCACCTCACACCTGGTAGCCACCTGCAGCCCCAGACGCCTCCAGGAGCCAAAGCAGGAGAAGGAAGGGGAGAATCTGAGGCCCGGAGACAGCGGAGTTGGTCCCAGCCCCAACCTTGGGGGTCCCCTCTGTGCCCAGACCCCTGTTGTCCCTGGAATCACGACCGTGGGTGCCCATCGCTCCCAGGCTGCTACCATCACCTGCTTATCGGTTGTGGCTGTGACGAAACAAAGGCCCCACCTTCATGTCAGGCTGGCCAATCCGGGCGGGTGGGGCGGGGCAGGGGCGGGGCCTGGCGGTCACGTGGAGGAGATCAAGCCGCTGGAGAGGCTGGTGCGCAGGCGCAGTGCAGCCTGCTCGTGTGACAGTCACGTGCATGCCCGGCTACCGAAGTGTGTTCTGGGACCTGAGGCAGGTGAGCGCCCCATCATCCCAGGCCGGGTTGGGGCAGGGGAGAGAGCTGCAACTTAGGGAGCACAGAGGGGAAGGGACCCTAGGAGGTGGGTAGGTAGAAAGGATGGGGCGTCCATCGGGGTCTTGAGGCAAGTGGCGAGAATTCTCTCCGCAGTCAGCCTTCGAGATCTGCAGATGGGTGGCCCCCCGGAACTGGAGCCTCAGTTCTATCTGGGGACAGACCCGTATGTCAGCAGGAAGTGGGATCTGCCTTCAAAGGCAGCCGAAATTAATCCCTTCTACTTCCATCTCGCTGAGAGAAAAAGCCAAACTCCTTGGAGCCCTGGCCTGGTGTATTTTACCTAAATATCATTTAAAATAATAAAGATCTAAAGATGCGTTATAGTTTAGTTGTCATTGGAAAAATCTAATATAACAGTTTTAGAAAGCACATATTAATATAAGCAAGTCTGTCTAGAAGGCCTGTGAAGAATGAAATGATGAAAATGAAATGAGGATCCAGTATATATTGTCAGTAGGAAAGTAAAATGGTGCAGACACAATGGAATAGGTCTGGCAGTTCCTCAGAAAGCTGGAAATAGAATGACCATATGACCCAGCAATCATATATTTTGTATATATCCAGAAGAGCTGGAAGTAGAGACTTGAACTGGTATTCATACAATATCTGTTTACCACAGCATTATCTGCCATAGTCAAAAGATGGACACAACCCAGTGTCCGCCAACAAATGAATGCATAGACAAAATATATATATATACTGGGACATTACTCAGTCATGAATAGGAATGATTTTTTTTAATGCATGCTACGATTTGGATGAACTTGAAAACTATCATCTGTAGAAGAAGGCAATTTCATGGAGACATTTAGTAGATTACAGGTTTCCTTGAATGGGGGTGGGGATGAGGAGGGAAAGAAGGAGTCATTTCTTAATGGGTGCAGAGTTTCTATTTGAGGTGATGAAAATTTGGGGTAATAGATATTGGAGATAGTAACATGATATTGCAAATTAATTAATACATCTGAATTGTACACTTGAAAATGGGTAAAATGGGAAATAAGTCCCCATTGTAAAACGTTGGAGATTTGGACCCAAAGGGTATCGGGAATGAGAGAAAGAGAGAAGGGAAAAGGAAACAAAGAGAAAGAAAGAGCGAGAGAAAAAGAACAAGAGAGCTGGGATCAGGGGGTCTGCGAGTAATAACTCCTCAGACACCTTTATTGTTTACAAGGGGCTCTCTATATACCCCAGTGTACGTGACAAGCAACAGGCATACGTAGCCTACGTGCCAATAAGCATAAATACATAGCCTACGTGTCATCAAGCAGCAACAGGTATTAACTATCAGCATTACCCATAGTCTAAGGAATTTTAAAAAATCTTATCTCAAGGTACAAAGTCTAAGTATTCCATTCACTACAAAAGGTATGTGCTCATCTTTTCTTTCAGCCTTTAACAGCTTCATCGCATTTGCCAGGAATTCTTAATTACCACATTCCTTAGGTTGCAAGCATAGCCATGGAGACAGCACGTCTCTCCTTGTGAGGCCACTGTGCCTCAGTTTCCTACAGTAAAAGCCAACCCATTTTGGTTACTATTGCTTTCAGCATCCTAGAAGACTAAAACACCTTCTTTCACTTAGCATGTTTCCAAGGTTTTCATCCATATTTTAACTTGCGTCAGTCCTTCATTCATTTTTATTTTTGAATAATATTCCGTTTTATGGATATACCACATTTTATTTTCTATTCATCAGCTGATGCACATTTTGTTTGTTTCCACTTTTGGAACTCTTCTGAATAATGCCTCTGTGAACATTAATATACACAAGATTTTGTAGGACATGTTTTCATTTCTTTTGGGAGTGGAAGGGCTGGGTCATACAGTAACTCTAGGTGTAATCTTTTGAGGAAATGCCAGACTGTTTCCAAAAGAGTCTGAGTCACACAGTCCTATGGCATTGGCTAATAGATCATGAGGTACCTAGAAGTAAAATAGGCATTCTACTAAATTCCTACTTGATTTGTATAAGCAGAAGAGGTCTGGGTCTAGTGAACAAAACCCTAACTTGAATTACAGAAGCAGAGAGCCATGGCCCCTAAATCAATCCCCAGACTTGAGATAGTTTATAGACCCTTGAATAAGGAGAAGGCCAGGTCCGCTTGGGGAAGGGTCCTGTTACACGACTAAAAATTTATAGTGTTAATCTCCCTCCCACCTTTCCCCAAAGAGATCGATGGCATTTTATCAGGGTAACTGCTTTGGGGAAAAAGAAATAATCAGGCATTTGGGGGATTATTAGACACTGGCTCAGAAGTGACATTAATTCCAGAAGACCCAAAATGTCACTGTGGTCCACCAGTCAGAGTAGGGACTTATGGAGGTCAGGTAATAGGTGGAGTTTTTAATAGATTTTTTTTTAGAGAGGTTGTGAACTTATAAAACCATTATTCACACGTGTGGATATGACACCCCTCTACCAACACACCACATTGTTGCAGAACATTTGTTACAGATTATGAGATAGTATCATCAGACTATTATCACTAACAGTGGTCTATAGCATACATTTGGTATATTTTTTCCATTCTCCTCTATTAGTAACACAGTATATCTTCGGCATTGATGTAAGAATATTACAGCATTGCTGTTAGCTATAGTCCATAGGTTACATCAAGTGTATTTTCCCCATGCTTCTCCATGCTCTTACCACCTTGCGATAGTGATGTATATTTGTTCTAGTTGACCAATGGGGTTTTAGCTCAGGCCTACCCCACAGTGGGTCCAGTGGGTTCCTCGACCGATTCTGTGGTTATTTCCCTAGTTCCAGAAAGCAAAATTGGAATAGACCTACTCAGTAACCCACAGAATCCCCCTTGGATCCCTGACTTGTGGAGCGTGGACTGTTATGGTAGGAAAGGTCAAGTGGAAGCCACTAGAAGTGCCCTACCTAACAAAATAGTAAAGCAAAAGCAGTACTGGAGAAGCAGATGAGGCTCAAACAATTGGTCCCCATCTACCATATGGGAGGTCCGGGGTTCTATTCCCAGGTCCCTCTGGTGAAGGCAAGCTGGCTTACGTGGTGAGCTGGCCTAAGCAGAGAGCTGGCCCGAGTGGATGGGACGCTTGCACAGGAGTACTGGCCCGTGTGGCAAGCTGGGCCAAGCAGAGAGCTGGTGCAGCAAGGTGACCCAACCAAAACACACAGAGGAGAGACAATAAGAGATGCAGCAGACCAGGGAGCTGAGGTGGCACAAGAGATTGAGCACCTCTCTCCCTCCAGAAGTTCCCAGGATCAGTTCCTGGTGCCACCTGAAGAGAAGAAAAGCAGACACACAGCGAGTGGACACAGAGAGAAGACAATGCAGGGAGTGGGGGAAATAAATCTTTTTTTTAAAAAACAATACTGGATGTTATGTGAATATATCTCAATAAAACTGCTTAATAAATAAATAATTGTGCAAGAATAACTAGAAATAGCAGCTTTTTTTTTTTTTCCTAAAGATTTATTTATTTTTATTTATTTAATTCCCCTCCCCTCCCCCGGGGGTCTGTTTTCTGTGTCTTTTTGCTGCGTCTTGTTTCTTTGTCCGCTTCTGTTGTCGTCAGCGGCAACGGCAGGGAAGTGTGGGCGGCGCCATTCCTCGGCAGGCTGCTCCCTCCTTCGCGTTGGGCGGCTCTCCTTATGGGTGCACTCCTTGCGCGTGGGGCTCCCCTACGCAGGGGACACCCCTGTGTGGCATGGCACTTCTTGTGTGCATCAGCACTGCGCATGGGCCAGCTCCACACGGGTCAAGGAGGCCTGGGGCTTGAACCGCGGACCTCCCATGTGGTAGACGGACGCCCTAACCACTGGGCCAAAGTCCGTTTCCCGAAATAGCAGCTTTTTTTTTTTTTTACTTTAATTATCTATTTTTTTATTTTAATTTTTTTTAATTATTTATTTTTAAAAATTACATTCAAAAAAATATGAGGTCCCATTTAACCCCACCGCCCCCACCCCCCACTCCCCCCACAGCAACACTTGCTCCCATCATCGTGACACATCCATTGCACCTGGTAAGAACATCTCTGAGCATCACTGCACCCCATAGTCAATGATCCACATCATAGCCCACACTCTCCCACGTTCCATCCAGTGGGCCCTGGGGGGATCTACAATGTCCCGTAATTGTCCGTGAAACACCACCCAGGACAACTCGACGTCCCGAAACCGGCTCCACATCTCATCTCTTCCTCCCATTCCCCAAACCCAGCAGCCACCATGGCTACCTTTCCCACACCCATTCCACATTTTCTCTGTGGACATTGGATTGGTTGTGTCCATTGCACATCTATGTCAAGTGGGGGCTTAGATTCCACATGGATACTGGATGCACTCCTCCTGCTTTCAGTTGTAGACACTCTAGGCTCCATGGTGTGGTGGTTGACCTTCTTCAACTCGATGTTAGCTGAGTGGGGTAAGTCCAATAAATCAAAGTGTAGGAGCTGAAGTCTGTTGAGACTCTGGGCCTGGGTGTCATATTATCAGTCCAGAGATTCAAATCCCCTAAATATATCTTAAACCCCAGCACCTATTACAATTCCTATAAAGTAGCATGGAAGCCTTATGAAAAGAGGTCCCCTCTGAGTCCAATTCCATCACACAGAAACACAGGCTCCAAAGAAGGGCCATCTGCCATGGCAGTGAACCCCATCTGCCATGACCATAGAACCCGTGGGTCTCTTTATCCCTCAAAAGAACCAATACCTGGGGTTGTATCTACTTTGTCTGTCTCTCAGAGTCTGGTCAGTTGTGCATAAGGGCATTCCTTCTGACAACCTCCAGACTCTTTTTTAGAGACTCATAGCCTTATAATCTCATTTCTCCTTTCCATTTCCCCCTTACATTAGGTCAATCAGCATTTTGAAGTCATGTTATTATATGTAGACAGGAATATTCTGCTGTTCTGTATTGAACCTTTAATTCAAGGTCATTTTCTGGTTGTATCTTCAGCTGGTATGTAGTAGTGGTCCCTCGGTGCCAGGGAGGCTCATCCCCGGGTGTCATGTCCCTCGCTGGGGGGAATGCACTGCATCTACATGATGAATTTGGCTGTGAGAGTGGCCACATTTGAGTAACATGAAGGCTGTCAGGAGGAAACTCCCAGGCACAGTGCTACTCTAGGCCTTGTTCTTATTGCAGGTGTACAGGCTCAAATGCATAGCCATTAGTATCAGGAGCCCACTGTTGGGCCCTCCTTCCTTCCTGGTTCTTGCCGTTGCACCTGGGGGACTGCTGCTGCTCCTCCAGGGTCCACGACAGTGACCCCCCGGCCAGGGGCCCGGTACCCCCCCAGCTGTTGTTTTTAATTGTTTCCACTATGAGTATATCTAGACATTACTATATACCCTGGGCACATGCCCTGTATAACTCCCTGTCAACCCTATATATCCTGTCAATAACATCCTATACCAGTATTCCTCTGCTGCCATTGTTGAACCACTCTGTGATCCAAAACTTCCTGTAAAATGAATCCCAACAAATTGTCAGCTTCACAAGAGTCTTAGATCACCGAAATTCATGTATACAATATACAGAACTTCCGCAGATCCACCATAAAACCTTTTCCCTTCCGCAGTGATAATCTTTTAACTTAGTCATATCATATTTCCTGAAACTGATGTAGAGATTCTGAGACAATAGCTTTCAAACAAGGTGACAGCTGTACTTACTATGTGGTCCATACTTTAGGTTGTACAGTTTTCTAAATTTTTTAGTTATCCTATGTTTTGCCTTATGGTTTACATTATTAGTCTGTCGTCCCCTATATGTTTTTGGTGTAATATTACATGTTTTATATTCATCCTCATGTACTCTCACAAGACTCCTCTCTTACCCCCATATTTACCTTGGTTCCATCCATTCCACCTCCATTTTCCCCTTCCCTTGGGGCCCACAACACCAGCCAATCTCCATTTCCCAAGAAGCCATGTCCAGAGATACTTGCAGCAGTATTCAGGGCCTGACTTTCTCAACTGCCCTGTTGCCCTGGGAGCCATCCTTTCTCATGAGAGATAAAGTTCTCTCTATTTGACGGCATTAGTCTACTCCAGGATGTGGGTCCACCCCAACTCTCACTTCTTGGGTCTCTTCCCAATGGTACTACCCACCTTGGCATAATGAGCCTTCAGCTATTCCCCTGGAGTCCTTCCCCCATCAGACCATACCCCCTGAGCATCCTAAACAGGTAACCCTCCTATTTATACTTTGATACGAGTTTCTCAACATTTTGTTCTCAACAAACACCTGACACTCTCCCATGTTCGTATGTTGCCCCTCCCTCCCCCCATTTTTTGGATAATATTACCCCTCTGCCCATCCTCAGCCCCCCTCCAACCCACAAAGCCCCATCCGAAGGCAACCCCTTGCCCCCATTTTGTCCCTTCTTTGTGCTCATACTTACCGCCAGCTCATCACAGATTCCCCCCCTGCAGACGTTAACTCACATCCTTCCTCCACCCCCCGATTTCCTGTAAGCCTCTTTTCCACACTCTATCTCTCTGAGGCAGTTTGCTTATTTCATATCATTGAGGTCATGTAGTATTTGTCCTTCAATGCCTGGGTTGCTTCACTCAACATAAGATTCTCAAGGTTCATCCATGTTATCACGTGTGATTGTAGTGTATTTGTTCTTACAGCTGAGTAGTATTCCATTGTGTGTATATACCACATTTTATTTATCCACTCGTCTGTTGATGGACATTTGGATTGATTCCAACTTTTGGCGATAGTGAACAATGTCGAAATAGCAGCTTTCTATGTACAGAGAGAAAACAGATATTGAGAAGTAAAGAATTTTCCTCTTTGTTTTTTGTTAATTATTGAAATAATGAAAATGCTCTAATGATGATTGAAGTAATGGATGCACAACTATGAGATTATCCCAAATACCACTGATTGCACACTTTGGATGAATTGTGTACTTTATTAATATGTATCAATAAAATTGATTTGCTAAAAAAAAAATAAAGCAATACTGCATTCCTGGAGGGGTTGCAGAGATAAGTGCCACCATCAAGGATTTGAAGAATGCAGGGTGGTGATTCCCACCACATCTCCATTTAACTCTCCTATTTGGCCTGTGCAGAAAACAGATGGATCTTGGAGGATGAGAGTAGATTATCATAAACTTAACCATGTGGTGACTTCAATCGCAGCTTCTATTCCAGATGTGGTATCATTGCTGGAGCAAATCAACACCCCCTGGGAGCTGGTATGCAGCTTTTGATTTGGAAGGTGCTTTTTTCTCATTTGTTATTGGTAAGGACCACCAGAAACAGTTTGCTTTCAGCTGGCAAGGCCAGTGATATGCCTTCACTGTCCTGCCTCAAGTACATCAACTCTCCAGGTCTATGTCATAAAATTGTTCACAGGGGTTTTGATTGTCCCTCCCTTGCACAAAACATCACACTGGTCCATTATACTGATGATACCATATTAATAAGCCCTAGTGAGCAAGACGTAGCAATGACTCTAGACTTATTGGTAAGGCATTTGCATGAGAGATGATGGAAGATGAATCCAACAAAACTACAAGGGCCTTCCGTCTCAGTGTAATTTCTAGGTGTCCAGTGGTGTGGGTCATGTCAAGATATCCCTTCTAAAGTGAAGGATAAACTGTTGCATTTGGCTCCTCTCATAACCAAATAAGAGGTGCTATGCTTAGTTGGTCTTTTTGGAGTTTGGAGACAACATGTGCCTCATTTGGGTGAAATACTCTGGCCCATTTACTGCATTAAAACTGCTAGTTTTAAGTGGGCCTGAAACAAGAGGAGACTTTGTGATGGGTCCAGGCTGAAGTGCAAGCTGCACTGCCACTTGGGTCATATGATCCAGCAAATCCAATGGTGCTGGAAGTGACAGTGGGAAATAGAAATGCTGTCTGGAGACTTTGGCAGGCCCCTATAGGAAATCACAATGCAGAACCATACGATTTTGGAGCAAAGCCCTCCTTTGCTGATAATTACTCTCCTTTTGAGAAAGAGCTTTTGACCTTCTATGGGACTTCAGTAGACTGAATGCTTAAACATTGGCCACCAAATTACCATAAGATCTGAGTTGCTTCTAATGAGCTGGGTATTGTCTGATACACCAAACCCTAAAGTTGGATGTGAACTGCAGCACTCCATAATAAAGTGAAAGTGGTATATATGAGAAAGGGCTCAAGTGGGTCTTTTTTTTTTTTTTAAGATTTATTTATTTATTTATGTCTCCCTTTCCACCCGCCCTGGTTGTCTGTTCTCTGTGTCTATTTGCTGTGTCCTCATTGTCCACTTCTGTTGTTGTCAGCGGCATGGGACTCTGAGTTTCTTTTTGTTGCATCATCTTGTGTCAGCTCTCCGTGTGGGCGGCACCATTCTTAGGCAGGCTGCACTTTCTTTCACACTGGGTGGCTCTCCTTATGGGGTGCACTCCTTGCGCATGGGGCTCCCCTACGTGGGGGACACCCCTGCGTGGCAGGGCACTCCTTGCGCGCATCAGCACTGCGCATGGCCAGCTCCACACGGGTCAAGGAGGCCCGGGGTTTGAACCGCAGACCTCCCATGTGGTAGACAGATGCCCTAACCACTGGGCCAAGTCCGCTTCCCTCAAGTGGGTCTTGAAGGCACAAGTAAGTTGCATGAGGAAGTGGCCCAAATGCCAATGGTCACCACCCCTGCCATGTTACCTTCTCTTTCCCAGTCCACAGCTATGCCCTCTTGGGGAGTCCCTTACAATCAGTTGACTAAGGAAGAGAAAACTCGGACCTGGTTTACAGATGGTTCTGCACGATATGCAGGTACCACCTGACAGTGGTCAGCTGGAACACTGCAGCCCCATTCTGGGATGTCCCTGAAGGACAGTGGTGTGGGAAAATCTTCCCAGTGGGCAGAACTTCGAGCAGTGCACTTGGTTGTTCATTTTGCTTGGAAGGAGAAATGGCCAGAGGTGCATTTGTACACTGATTAATGGGCTGTTGCCAGTGGTTTGGCTGGATCGTCAGGTACTTCGAAGGAATGTGATTCAAAAATTGGTGACAAAGAGGTCTGGGGAAGAGGTATATGGGTGGGCCTTTCTGACTGGGCAAAAAAACTTGAAGATATTTGTGTCCCATGTGAATGCTCACCAGAGGGTGACTTCAGCAGAGGAAGATTTTAATAATCAAGTGGATAAGATGACCCATTCTGTGGCTATGACACAGCCTCTTTCCCCAGCCATTCCTGTCATTGCCTGATGGACTCATGAACAAAGTGGCCTTAGTGATAGGGATGGAGGTTATGCATGGGCTCAGCAATATAGACTTCTCACCAAGGCTGACCTTTCTACAGCCACTGCTGAATGCCCAACCTGCCAGCAGCAGAGACCCCCACTCAGCCCCCCATATGGCACAATTCCCTGAGGTGATTAGCCTGCTACCTAGTGGCAGGTTGAGTACATTGGACCACTTCCCTCATGGAAGTGGCAGCCATTTGTTCCAGCTGGAATAGACACATACTCTGGATATGGGTTTGCATTCCCTGCATGCAATGCTTCTTCCAAAAATACCATTCATGGAGTTACTGAATGGCTTATCCACTTGCATGGCATTCCACACAGCATTAATCCTGATCAAGGGGAACCCGCTTTGCAGAAAGTGATGGGTGGGAATGGACACATGCTTATGGAATTTACTGGTTTTATCATGTTCCCCATCATCCTCAAGAAGCTGAACTGACAGAATTGTGGAATGGTGTTTTGAAGACTCAATTATAGCACCAACTAGCGGTAGTACTTTGCAGAATTGGGGCAGTGTTCTCCAGGAGTCCATGTATGTGCTAAATCAGCATCCACTCCATGGTGCTGTTTCTCACATTGCCAGGATCCATGGGTCCAGGAATCAAGGGGTGGAAATGGGAATGGCACCACTCACTATTACCTAGTCATCTACTAGGAAAACTTTACTTCCTGTCCCTGCAACCTTAAGCTCTGCTGCTGTACAGGTCTTAGTTCCAAAAGGAGGAACACTGCTACCCGGGCACACAACAATTATTCCATTAAACTGGAAGTTAAGATTGCCACCTGGCCACTTTGGGCTCCTCTTACCTCTGGATCAACAGGCAAAGAAGGGATGGCTGGGGCGATTGAGCCTGACTATCAAGGGGAAATAGGACTGCATCTACATAATGGGGGTAGAGAGTTTGCCTGGAATACAGGAGATCCTTTAGGGGGGCTCCTAGTACTGCCATGTCCTATGATGAAAGTCAATGGAAAATCGCAAGAACCCAAACCAAGCAGGACTTACAATGGCTCAGAATCTTCAGGAATGAAAGTTTGGGTCACCCCACCAGGCAAAGAACCATGGCCAGCTAGGGTGCTTACTGAGGGTAAAGGGAACATGGAATGCATAGTGGAAGAAGGTAATGGTAAATAGGAACTTCAGCCATGTAACCAGTTACAAAAACGAGGACTATAATAGTCGTGAATCTCTCTTCCTTGTTTTGTTATGAGTATGTTCGTATATGTACATAAAATGAATACCTTTGTTTTCTTCCTTAGCCTTTCCCCTTATCATGTGGCATAAGCTGTATTAGTGTCATGTCATACTATTCAACGATGTCAAGTTTAAGAATGAATATTACCCAAGGACTTGCACCCTATTCTGGAGGGATATAGTGTGTTTCTGGTTGTATGCAGGACAATTAGGTATTGTTAGGCAGAAATATCTGTATCTTCTAGTGTTTTTATTTAGAGACTAAGTATGGTTTAAGATGATGGGTATGGCTGCCAAGTCGACAGGGGTGACCTGTGGTAACTTGGCTAGGTAATGGTGCCCAGTTGTTTGGTCAAGTAAGTACTGGGTTAATTGTAGTACAGGGGCATTTCATGGACTTTAATCATCAGTGAGTTTATTGCATAGATGGCTGGTTACATCTACAATCAACTAAGTATATTGCCATTAGCAATGAGTGATGTCTCATCCAATCAGTTGAAGGCCTTAAAAGGGGAAGTGAGTTCAGCATTCAGAGAGAGAATTCCCATCTCTACTTTGGACAGCCAGCATCTCCTGGGAACTTATCAAGGCCCTTCATCAGAGCCCCTGGTTTGCAGCTGCCCTACAGAATTTGGACTTGTGCACCCACATGATTGCATGAGACAATTTTATAAGCTCTCATACTATTTACAGCTATCTCTTGTCCGTTCTGTTTCCCTAAAAACCTAATACAAAAAGCAAGTAGTCTTTTCATTCTGCTGATGAATGTTCAATTGCTGAATGGACAATTTTAAGTGTTATTATCAGGGATACTTACTGGGGGGCTAAGAGGAGGCTCGTGTAGTTTCCACGTCCAGGCATGAGGAGTGAGGATAATACAGGATATGGAGAAGAAAGCTGAATTTGTCCCAAATGGCCTATTTTACTGTTAATTCCTTTGGAGCTAAATGAAATAGATCATAAACTGAATTTCATCGACTGCCAATGAAAAATTTGGACATCCTACCATTTTTATTCCAGACACCTAAATTCCAAATGCCAGAAAAGGATCTTGTGTGTGGGTATGGGTGTATGTCTGTTTAATTGAAAAACTTATTTTCTTTCCTTTTTTATTTTTTTGAAATCATTGTTGATTTTTCGAAAACAGACCAAGGCTTTACTTAATAAGAAAGATGTGGGTATAGTTCATTCACTGTTAAATTTGGGTTATGTAAATGTTTCATTGTGTTTGAAAACAATTAATAGCCTGGATATCCTCATTTGGTAAGAATCACTGGGCATGCACAATGATTGTTAAGAAATTATACCCAATCATAAATTAAATGACTTAATCTTGGTTTAAAAAAATTCAAAAGCAAAAGGAGAAAAAAGTTTTATAGGAAAATATCACCAAAATGTTATTACAGGAAATATCACTGAAAAAATACACTGAATATGGGTGCATTTTTTCCACATTTTTTTAAGTTTCAAAGTTTAAAAAAACAATCATGCACACCATAAAGGATTCCCATACATCACCCCATCACCAACACCTTACATTGTTCTAACACACTTGTTACAAATAATGAAAGAACATTCTCACAATATTACAGTTATCTGTAGTTCATAGCTCATATTTTGTGTTTTTCCCCCAAAACATCCTATTATTAACATCAGGTATTAGTATTATGTATTTGTTATATTTCATGAGATAAAGTTCTCATATTTGTACTGTTAACAACAGTCCATCATTCACCACATTGTTCACTGAGTTACATGGTTCCCTGTCTTGTATTAATACAATCCATCCAAAGTGTACACTCCTTGGTTCTCAATTTCATCACAGAGTTGTGCTGTCATCAGCTCAGTCCAAATGTGCAAATGTCTGTTGTTCACATCCTTACATTCAGTTCTTCTGAATATATTCCTAGTAGTAGGATTGCCAGGTCATATGGAGGCTGCACCATTTTACACTCCCACCAACAGTAAAAGAGTGTTCCTTTTTTCTGCATCCTTTCCAGCACTTGTACTTTTATGTTTTTTGTTTTTTTTTAAAATAACGTCCATTCTGTAAGGCATGAAATGATATCTCAATGTAGTTTTGATCTGCATTGCCCTAATAGCTAGTGATGTTGAGCAGCTTTTCATGTGCTTTTTGGCCATTTATATTTCTTCTTTGGAAAAATATCTGTTCAAGTCTTTCACTCCTTTTTAAAAAATATATATTTTTAGAGACGTTGTGAACTTACAAAGCAATCAAGAGCATGTGTGACATCCCCATCCAACACCCTTCTACCAACACGCTGCATTGTTGTGGAACATTTATTACCACTAAATATGATCTATTGCATACATTTGGTATCGTTTCCCCATACCTCCCTATTATTAATGCAATACATCTTTGGCATTGATGCAAGAATACTGCAGTATTGCTATAGTCCATAGGTTACATTCACCACAGTCGTCATCCATCTCTGGGTTCACTGGGTTATTCAGTCCCTGGATTATTCTCTAGCTTTCTTTCAGTTGACATGTACATCTCTAGACTACGCTTCTCAGCCACAATCCCATTTAGAGACCAGCTGCATTAGTTCTACTCACTATAATATGCTACTATCACCTCTATCCATTGACTTTTACAGTCAAGTTAATTAAAACTTCCACATACATTAAGCATCACTACACCTTCTCAGCCCTCCTCTTATCTCCTAAATAAGCTTTACTCTAGGTTTTAACTTCATGTGTTTTTTCTTCATATTAAGTTCATATCAGTGAGTTATTAGTGGTGGGAATGTAAAATGGTGCAGCCTCTGAGGAAGACAGTTTGGCAGTTCCTCAGGATGTTAATTAGAGTACTGCCATATGATCCAGCAGTTCATCTACTAGGAACATATCCAGAAGAACTGAAAAGTATGACATGAACAGACATTTGCACACTGATGTTCACAGCAGCATTGTTCACAATTGCCAAAAGATGAAAACCACCAAGTCTCCAGCAGCCAATGAATGAATAAACAAAATGTGGTATATGCATGTGAGGGAATACTATGCTGCTGTAAGAAATGAAATCGGGACACATATGATAACATGGATAAACCTTGAAGACATTATGTTAAGTGAAATAAGCCAGACACAAAGGGACAAATATTGCCCACTTTCAATTTTTTTTTTAAATGTGGGACCTTGTATCTGGGAAGCCAGGGCTCAGCCACTGAGCCACATCCACTCCCTGCTTGTCTTTTCATTATTGAGTTGCACAATCTCTCTTTTAAAAAATATATGTATATACTTAAAAAGATACTTAGATTACATAAATGTTACATAAAAATATAGGGGATTCCCATAGGCCCCACTGTCTACACCTCCCACATTTTCCCACATTAACAACATCCTTCATTAGTGTGGTACATTCCTTGTACTTGATTAAAATATTTTGGAACATTGTCACTAAACATGGATTATAGTTTACATTGTAGTTTACACTCTGTCCCACACAATTTTGTAGGTTATGGCAAGATATGTAATGTCCTGTATCTGCCATTGTAATGTCATTCAGAACAATTCCAAGGTCCCCAAAATGTCCCTGTATTACACCTGTTTTTCCCTCTCCCTGCCCTCAGAACCTCCACATCAGTGATATAATTTCTTCCATTGGTAGTCTCACAATTAACCTATAGTAGAATACCAGTATTTCTACTTTACTCCATAGTTCATTCCCCAACCCTGAGGATTCTGGGATGGTGATGTCCACTCCACCTCTAATTGAGAAGGGGCTTCAATTGTGTGGGGCAGATTGATGGGACTCTCTTGCTTGCAGTTGTAGACTTTCTTGGTTTCTTGGGATGGTCATCGTTCATCATCATCTCCTTTTTGGTTGTCCCATGTGAGTCCAGTGAACTGGAAAGTAGGTGGTGCAGCTCCATTGAAATTCAGGGCCCAACTGGCACATGAACAGCCCAAAGATTTTAGTTTCTTGGATATATACCTATCAACCCTAGTACTAATTATAGGTTCAAGTAGAAGGGTGAGAAGAGGGAAACCATAACTGAGTCCATCTCTGTCACACAGGGGGCATAAATTCTAAAGTAGGCCCTCTGACAAGGCATCAAACTCCTGAGCTATTTGCCCTGATTATAGTGTCTGGATGTCTCCAGAACCTTCACGAGTCCCACTGTTTGAGGTAGTATTTACTTTGTCAGTCAATGAGAGCCTGCTGAGACATGCATAATTTTAATCTCTGGAATGACGTCATGACTCACTTTGAAGTCTTTTTAATTTCTAAAAATTTGTTTTTTAATTGTCTTTTTTAAAAAGATACATAGATCACAAAAAAAATGTTATATTGAAAAATATAAGAGGGTCACATATATCCCACACTCTACCCTCCCACTCCTCCCATATCAACCACCTCTTTCATCATTTTGGCACATTCATTACATTTGGTGAATATATTTTGGACACTGCTGCACCTCATGGAATATAGTTTACATTGTAGTTTACACTCTCCCCCAGTCCATTCAATGGGCTATGGCAGAATATATAATGTCCAGCATCTGCACTTGCAGTGTCATTTAGGACAATTCCAAGTCCCAAAAATGCCCCCACATCTCATCTCTTCTTCCCTCTCCCTGCCCTCAGCAACTACTGTGGCCACTTTCTCCAGATCAATGCTACAGTTTCTTCCATTACTGATCACAATAGTTCTTTAGTAGAATACCAGTAAGTCCACTCTAATCCATAGATTATTCCTCCATTCTTTTAAATTTAGGATGGTGGCTTAACCATATAAACTCATTTGTCTTTACATTTTCCTTCTTTTGGTCAAGGTCTTCTTCCAGTTGCATTGCTGGTTGGCATTTGGTAGTAATCTCTTCATGCCAAGGAGACTCATTCCTGGGAGTCATGTCCCATGCCGGTGGGAAGGTAATGCATTTATATGCTGAGATTGACTTAGAGAGAGGCCACATTTGAGCAACAAGGAGGCTCTCAGGAGATAACTCTTGGGCACCCTATAATACTAGGCTAAGTTTCAATTTCAAGCATAAAGTTTCATAAGTACAGTCTTCAATATTAATGGCCCATCAATGGATGATCCTCCCTCACTAATCATTGCCCCTGTACTCAGAGTATTTTTGCTCTTCCATTAGAGAAAGTGGCAGAGCTCCCCAGGATGGAAATTTGATATTCTTTCAGTTATTTTGTAGATCTTCACCCACCGTGACAATGCCCCATGAACATTTCAACATATTTATATACTTTATGTGTATGTCTAGATGAACCTCCTCCCATGTATCATGATCTCTTTATATAGCATGGAGATCAAACTTACTGGCGATGCACTTTCAGAAAAGTTTCTCACATTGAGAAGGCTTTCTTTTCACTTGCTTAACAAAGTGATTTGAGAAACAAAAGTGTTTAATTTTGAGGTGGTCCCAGTTATCTGTTTTTTCTTGCATTGCTTGTTCTTTGGGCCTAAGGTTATAGAAACCACGACCTACCACAAAACCTTGAATATGTTTTCCTACAATTTCTTCTAGCAGTTAAATGGCTCTACCTTTTTTTAAACAAATCAGTTTTATTGATGTGTATTAGTAAAGCATAAATCCAACCAAATGTACAATCACATAGCTGTGTGTTCATCACTTCAACCATTATTAGAACATTTTCATTATTCCAATAATGATGAGAATAAACAAACTGCAAACAAACACAAAAAACAAACACAAACCTCTCAATCTGTTTCCCCTGCTACACATAGCTGCTATTCTACTTCCACCTGTTTAGTTTATTTATATTTATACTTTGTGAAAAACACTCCTAGATATGCAATATTACCCATATTCATATTTCTTTATTTTTTTCAAATTAAAAAAATTATTTTAAATTTTAATTTCTCTCTTAATCATCTTTTTTTAAAGTTAATATATCTCACAAACTGTTACATTAAAAAAGGTAAGATATTCCCATATACCCCACTCCCCACCCCATCACCATTATTTTTAATTGTATTTTTTGAAGATACATAGATCACAAAAATGTTACATTAAAAATATAAGAGGTTCCCATATACCCCACACCCCCCACACCCCTCTCCTCCCGCATCAACAACCTCTTTCATCATCATGGCACAGTCATTGCATTTGGTGAATGCATTTTGGAGCACTGCTGCACTGCATGGATAATAGTTTACATTGTAGTTTACATTCTCCCCCAGTACATTCAGTGGGCTATGGCAAGATACATAATGTCCAGCATCTGCCTCTGCATTATCATTTAAGACAACTCCAAGTCCCCAAAATGCCCCCATATCACATCTCTTCTTCCATCTCCCTGTCCTCAGCATCTACTGTGGCCACTTTCTCCACATCAGTCCTACAATTTCTTCCATTACTAGTCACCTATATTCATATTTCACATGAGGTTCCACTATGTTACACAGTCCCATGTCACATTTTTTAGCTTTCCTTCTAGTAATATGCATGTTCTTAGACTTTCCCTTTCAACCATTGTCATACCCATATAATAACTCTGCTAGTTGCAAACACTATGGTGTTTTTTCGCCATTTCTACCCATTTCCAAAGATTTCCTGTCTTTTTTTTTTTTTTTAACCACTTGTGCATAGATTAACCATCAGTTTTCCATTCTCTACCCTGCTTCTATTTTCTGGTGACCTATATTCTAATATTAACTCCATGAATTTATACAATATACTTAACTTCATAATAGAGCAATCATACACAGTATTTTCCTTTTGCATCTGGCTTGCTCTACTCAACATAATGTCCTCCATGTTCATCCATATTGTGGCTTGCTTCATAACTTCATTTCTTCTTATAGTTGCATAATATTCCATTGTGTGTTTATACCACAGTTTGTTTATCCATTCATCAGTTGATGGATACCTAGGTTGTTTCCATCTTTTGGCCATTGTGAATAACGTTCACTATGATTGTCAGCGTGTGGGTGTCTGTTCATGTCACTGCTCTCAGTTCTTCTGGGTATATACCTAGCAGTGGCTTTGCTGAGTCACATGGCAAGTCTATATTCAGCTTCCTTAGGAACTGCCAAACAGTCCTCCACAGTGGCTGTTCCACTTCACATTCCCACCAACAGTGAATAAACATTCCTATCTCTCCACATCCTCTCCAATACTTACAGCTTTCTGACTTTTTAATAGTGGCCATCCTAATAGGTGTGAATGATATCTCATAGTTTTGATGTGCATCCCCCTAATCACTAGTGATGTTGAACATTTTTTCATGTATTTTTAAAAAAGATTTATTTATTTCTTCCTCCCCCTCATTATTTTGTTCTCACTGTCTGCTCTCTGTGTCTGTTCATTGTGTGCTTGTCTTTTTAGGAGGCACCAGGAACCAAACCTGGGACCTCCTATGTGGGAGGGAGGTATCCAGTGGCTTGAGTCACTTCCACTCCCTCTTGTGTTTTATGTTGTTAGGGTTTTTTGTTTTTTGGTTTTTTTTTGCCTTTTGTATTTCTTCTTTGAACAAAAGTCTACTCAGGTCTTTTGCCCACTTTTCAATCAGGTCATTTGTCATTTTATTGTTAAGTTGTATATCATGGATATTAAACCCTTATAGGATATGTGATTGCCAAATATTTTCTCCCATTGAGTTGGCTGCCTTTTCTCCCTTTTGACCAAGTATCTGAGGGTCTAAAGTGTTTACTTTTGAGGAGGTTCCATTTATCTAGTTTTTTTCTTTTGTTTGTGCTTTGGGTGTAAATTTTAGGAAACTACCACCTACCAGAAGATCTTAAGGATGTTTTCCTACATTTTCTTCTAGTAGTATTGTGGTCATTGCATTTATATTTAGGTACTTGATCTTTTACTTATTTTATTTTATTTTTTATTTCATTTTTAGGTACTGGTGCTAGGGAATGAATCCAGGACCTCTTATGTGGGAAGCAAGTGCTTCCCTCCATTTTATTTTTGTATAAGGTGTGAGATAGGGTTCTCTTTCTTTCAGCTATGGATATCCAGTTCTCCATTTGTTGACTAGGTCTTGTTCAGACCCAGCTGGGTGGTGTTGACAGCATTGTAAAAAATTACTTGACCATAGACATGAAGGTCTATTTCTGAATTCTTAGTTCAGTTCCATTAGTCCATATGTCTATTTTCATGCCATTTCCATGCTGTTTTTTTAAACACTGTAGCTAAGTAATATGCCTTAAAGCAAAAAATTGAGATTTCTTCAACTTCATTTCTCTTTTTAAAGACAGTTTTGACTATTTTGGACCCCTTACCCTTCCAAATAAATTTAATAATTGTCTTTTTCATTTCTGTAAAGCAAGAAAAAGAAAGAAAGATGTTGGAGTTTTTATTGGAATTGTGTTGAATAGTAAATCAGTTTGGGTAGAATTATTGTCATCTGATGACACTTAGTCTTCCAGTACGTGAACACAGAATGCTCTATTTATTTAGGTCATCTTTGGTTTCATTTGGCAAAGTTTTGTAGCTTTCTGGATACAGATCCTTTATGTTCTTGGTTAAGTTTATTCCTAAATATTTGATTCTTTTATTTGCTATTGTAAATGGGATTTTTTCTGACTCCCTCCTCAGATGGCTCATTAATAGTGTATAGAAACAGTATAGATTTTTGCATATGTCTTGTATTCCACCACTTTGCTAAACTTGTCTCTTAGTTCTAGGGTTTTTCTTGTGGATTTTTCAGGATTTTCTAGATATAGGATTATATTATCAGTGAGCAGCAAAAATTTTACTTCTTCCTTTCCTATTTGTGTGCCTCTAATTTCTTTTTCTTGCCTAATTGCTCTTGCTAGAACTTGTAGCACAATTCAAATAACTGTAGAGACAGTGGGCATCCTTGTCTTGTTCCAATCTCAACTGGAAAGCTTTCAGTCTTCTACTGTTGAGTATAATGTTAATTGTAGGTTTTTCATATATGCACTTTACCATGTCAAGAAAGTTTCCTTTTATTCTTATCTTCTGGAGTGTGTGTGCATTTGTGCATGTGTGTATTTTATCAGGAAAGGATGCTCTCTTTTGTTAAATGCCTTTTTCTGAATCAAATGACATGATCATGTGATATTTCTTCAGTTGATTAGTGTGGTTCATAAATATTATGATTGCTATTTCTTCTTGTGAATTGTCCCTTTTAATAATACCTAGTGACTTTCTTCATGGCTTATAACAGTTTTGCATCTAAAATCTATTTTTTCTGATATTAGTATTGCTACTCCAGATCTTTTTTGGTTCCTATTTGTGTGGAATGTCCTTTTTCCAAACTTTCAGTTTCAGTGTGATTTTGTCCTTGCATTTAAGGTTAGTACCTTGTAGATAATATATAGATGGCTCATACATTTGTTCCCATTCTGTCAGTCTATGTCTTTTGATTGGGGAGTTCAATCCCTTAATGTTCAGTATTATTACTGTAAAGGCATTTCTTACTTTGTCCATTTTATCCTTTGGCTTTCCATTGTCGTATCTGTCTTTTTTATCCTTTTAGTTACCCTTACTAATAATCTTCATTTCTACACTCTTCTCTGAGTCTCTCACCCTTGTCTTTTCCTTTCAGCCTGCTGCACTCCCTTTAGTATCATTTGCCAATCCAGTCTTTTGGTAACAAACTCTCTCAGTTTTTTTCTGTGAAGATTTTAAGCTCATGCTCATTTTTGAAGGACAGTTTTGTCAGATAAAGAATTATTGACTGGCAGTTTTTTCTCTTTCAGTACCTAAAATCTATCCTACCACTTCCTTCTTGCCTCCATGGTTTCTGATGAGAGATTGGCATTTAGTCTTATTGAGCTTCCCTTGTATGTGATGCATTGCTTTTCTCTTGCTACTTTCAGAATACTTTTTTTATCTCTGGCATTTGATATTCTGAGTAGTAGGTGTCTCGGAATAAGTCTATTTGGATGTATTCTCCTTGGGGTGTATTGTCCTTCTTGGATATTGATATTTATGTCTTTCATTAGAGTTGGGAAATTTTGGGTCATTATTTTTAAAAATGTTCTTTCTGCCCCTTTTCTGTTCTCTTCTCCTTTTGGGACACCTATAATGTGTATGTTTGTGTATTTTGCATTGTCATTCAATTCCCTGAGACATTGTTCAATTTTTTCCCATTCTTTCCTTTTTCCAATCTCCTGTCTTTTCAAGTCATATACTCTGTCTTCTTTTTTAAAAAGATTTACTTATTTTTTTATTTCTCTCACCTCCCCCCCAGTTGTCTGTTCTCTGTGTGTATTTGCTGCGTATTCTTCTTTGTCTGCTTCTGTTGTTGTCAGCAGCATGGGAATCTGTTTCTTTTTGTTGCATCATCTTGTTGTGTCAGCTCTCTGTGTGTGCAGTGCCATTCTTGATCAGGCTGCACTTTCTTTCACACTGGGCAGCTCTCCTTACGGGGTGCACTCCTTGCATGTGGGGCTCCCCTACACAGAGACACCCCTGTGTGGCACAGTACTCTTTTTGCGCATCAGCACTGTGCATGGGCCAGCTCCACACAGGTCAAGGAGGCCTGGGATTTGAACCGCAGACCTCCCATGTGGTGGACGGACGCCCTAACCACTGGGCCAAGTCCGCTTCCCTACTCTGTCTTCTAATTCACTAATTCTGTCCTCAACCAATTCAAACCTGTTGTTATATGCCTTAATATATTTTTATTCTCATCCATTGTGTTTCATTCCCATAAGCTCTGTTATTTTTCTTTGCAGACTTTCAAATTGTTCTTTTAAATTAATTTATCAAAGTATATCACTCATACATAAACATATATGAACAATAACTGTATAATAGTAGTTGTGAACTTACAAAACAAACATATATAGTATCATACAGGACTCTCATAACTCACCCTACCACCAATGTCTTGCATAGTTGTTAAACCTTTTTAACTAATGATTCAAGAGCATTGTTAAGATATGACTATTAACAAAGTATTTTCCCCCAATCAACCGTATTATTATCTTTATATCATTTATATATGAACATACATTAAAAATTAAGTGTATAGTAAAAGTTGTGAGCTTACAAAGCAAACATGCCTAACATCATACAGGGGTGCCATACATCAGCTCTCCACCAGCACCTTGCATTGTTATGAGATGTTTGTTACAGATTATGAAAGAACATTGTCAAAATCTTACTACTAATCATAGTCCTTATCCTACATTTGATGTGTCTTTCACCCAACCAGCCTATTAGTATTTTTAAAATATATTTTATATGTCAGAAATTGTAAACTTATAAAACAATCATGCACACGGGTGGAATTCCCAAACAATACCCTTCCATCAACATACCACACTGTGGTGGAACATTTGCTACAGATAAGATAATATTTGATTGTTATCATGTCCATAGCGTACATTTAGCTCACATTTTCCACACTGCCTCATTATCAGCACAGTACATCTTTCACATAGATGCAAGAATATTATATTATTACTGCTAACCACATTCCATAGGTCACTTCAGCTGTATTTTTCCCAAGCTTCTCCACATTTCCAAACACTGCAGTGGTAATATACATTTGTTCTAGCTCACAAAGGACACTCTCACATCTGTACCATCAACCACAATTCTCATCCACTTCTCAGTTTACTGTGCTATTCACTTCCTAGATTATTCACTAACATTCTGTCAATTGGCATTTACATCCCTAGAATATCATTTTCAGCCACATCCCCATTTATAAACTTGCTGTTACCCACCATGTGTTACCATCCACTGTATACATTTCCACACTTTTACAGTAAAGCTAATTAAGACTTCTACATACCTTAAACATCAGTTATCCTCTTATCTTCTTTAAGAATCCACCACCTACCACCAGATCTTGAAGATATTTTCCTATAATTTCTTCTAGAAGTTTTATGGTTCTTGCTTTTATTTTGAGGTTTTGATCCATTTTGAGTTAATTTTTGAATAAGGTGTGAGATAGAGTTCCTCTTTCCTTCTTTCAGCTATGGATATCCAATTCTTTAAGCCCCATTTTTGAATGCACTGTTCTGCCCAAGGTGTGTGGGTTTGACAAAAATCACTTGAACATACATGTGAAGGTCAAAATCACTTAATCGTACATGTCAGGGTCTGTTTCCGAATAATCAATTTGGTTCAATTGGTCTATGTGTCTGTCTTTATGCCAGTACTATGCTGTTTTTACCCCTATAGCTAGGTACATGATTTAAAGTCTGGAGATGAGGATTTGCTTTTCCTTTTTATGATGTTTCTGGCTATTCAGGACCACTTACCTTTCAAAAGAATTTTGATGCTCATGTTTTCAATTTTTTTTTAGTGCTGGGGGAATTTTTTATTGGGATTGCATTGAATCTGTATATCAATTTGAGTAAACTTTACATCTTTTTTTTCATTTTTTTTCTTTATTTTCTTTTAAATGTTACATTAAAAAAATATGGTGGAGGACATGGCCCAGTGGTTGGGGCATCCATCTACCACATGGGGGGTCTGCGGTTTGGACCCCGGGCCTCCTTGACCCGTGTGGAGCTGGCCCACATGCAGTGCTGATGCGCACAAGGAGTGCTGTGCCATGCAGGGGTGTCCCCTGTATAGGGGAGCCCCACGCGCAGGAGGTGCACCCCGTGGGGAGAGCCGTGAAGCATGAAAGAGGGTGCAGCCTGCCCAGGAATGGAACCACACACGCAGAGAGCTGACACAGCAAGATGACGCAACAGGAAGAAACACAAATTCCCATGCCACTGACAACAACAGAACCGGACAAAGAAGATGCAGCAAAATGGACACAGAGAGCAGACAACTGGGGTGGGGGGGCGGGGGGAGGAGGAGATAAATAAATAGATAAATCTTTTCTAAAAATTTAAAAAAATGAGGTCCCCATATACCCCCCACCCACCCATGCCACCCCTCTCACATCAACAAACTCTCCCATCATTGTGGCACATCCACTGCTCCCAGCAAATACATTCTGGAGAACCACTGCAGCACATAGACAGTGGTCCGCATTGTAGTCCACACTCTCCCCCAGTCCAGCCAGTGGGCCACGAGAGAACACATAACATCCAGCATCCATCCCTGCAGCACCACCTAGGACAACACCAAATCCTGAAAATGCCCCCACACCATATCTCTTCTTCCCTCTCTGGACCATCAGCAGCCACTGTGGCCACCCTCTCCACATCACTACTACAATTCCTTCCCTTACTAATCACAATAGTTCCCCAGCAGAACACCAGTAAGTCCACTCTAATCCATACTCTATTCTTCCATCTTGTGGACCTGAGACGGCTATGTCCAGTCCTTCTCTCCATCAAGAGAAGGTTTAGATTCCACATGGATGGTGGATGCAATTCTCCTGCTTGCAGCTGTAGGCATTCTTGGCTCCCTGGTGTGGTGGTTGACCCTCTTCACCTCTTTGTCAGCTGGCCATGGTAAGTCCAAGAAACCAAAGTGTAGGAGCTGCATGTCTGCTGAGGCCCAGGGCCTGGCTGTCATATGGACAGTTCAGAGATTCAGGTCTCCTGAGTATACAACAACCCAAACACCAACCACAGATCCGGGAAAAGTAACAGAAGAGGCATGTGTAGAAAGGTTATATCTGAGTCCAACTCCATCACACTCAGGAACACAAACTCCAAAGTAGGGCCAACTGACATGGCCCTGAACTCCAGAGCCATCTGCCTTGACCATAGAATGTGTGGGTTGCTGCAGCCCTCAGGAGAACCAGCACCTGGGTTTCCATCTACCTTGGCTGTCTCTGGTACCCTACTGTGGCATGCATAAGCATCACCCCCTGATGACCTCCCGGCTCTTTTTTGGATACTCATAGCCATATAAAATCAGTTGTCCTTTCCATGTTTCCCCTTTTATTGAAGGTCAAAATGCAGTTTTTAACACCTGATATTACATGTAGGCTGAGATATTCTGCTTGTCTGAGTTGACCTGTTTGTTCATGGTGTTTTTGTAGTTACATCATCAGCTGGTGCTTGGTAGTAATCCCTCAGTGCCAGGGAGGCACATCCCCGGGAGTCATGTCCCATGCTGGGGGGAAGGCAATGCATCTACATGCTGAGTTTGGCTTAGAGAGTTGCCACATTTGAGCAACAAGGAGGCTCTCAGGAGGTAACTCTTAGGCAGCCCACAGCTATAGGCCTAGTTCATATTTCAGGCACACAGGCTCATAATCGGAGCCCTCAGTATCAAGAGCTCATCGTTGGACCATCTATCTTTATTGTTCTTTGCTGTTGCACTTGGGGGATAGTTGTTGCTCCATTGGGGAATGTGATAGAGCTCCCCTGGTCAGGAATTAAGCACTATGTCATCTGTCATTTCCAACTGAAACCACTGTGGAAATATCCAAACCTTTCTATGGACCCTGTATACATGCCCCAGAGAACTCCCTCCCAACCGCATCCCCCCCACTAATGACACCCCACACAAGTCCTCCTCCCCCACCATAGTTGAACCTCTCTGTAGCCCAAAACTTCTTCAAAAAGGAAACCCAATATATTGCCAGGTTCCAATTCATAGAAAAATGGAATATAGCGATGGGTTTAAAAGTTAGATATAGAATACACAGAAATTTAGAAAAATTAAATAAAGGAAAAATAAATTGGGGTATCAAAGAAATTTAAAAAATGAAAAAGCTTTGTTTTAGACATATTGCCTTTCATCAGTGCTATAGGTATTGCCCTGTATGTACACTGGCAAAGCAATTTCTTCCATTTCTTTCTCAGTGTCTACCTCCTTTCTTTCTTTCTTTCTTTCTTTTTTTTCCCCCCGATTATTAAGTTTCTGTTGACATAAGTTTTAGGTCACAATAATTCACATATACAATATATGTTACTCCCACATATCCAATGTCAAACCCTTTATCCCTTCCCCAACAGTGATCTTTTTAATGTTCATATTATATTTGCAGAAGCTAATGTAAATATATTGAAATGATACCTTTCAAACATGGTTCCATTTGGTTTACATCATGGTTTATATTTTAGAGTTACAATTTTCTAAGTTTTTAGTTATCTTATGTTTTACGGTGTGGTTTACATTTTAGCCTATAGACTTTAATACATTTTAGTGTAATTTAACATGACCTATATCCATCATGGCATGGTCCTGTGGAACACTTCATTGCCCCACAGTTACCCTGATTCCATGTATTCAACACTTCTTTCCCCCTCCCCTCAGGGCCCACCATGACAATCAATCTTCATTACTTGAGGGACCATATCCAGAGATACTTGCAAAAATGTTGAGGGCTTCACATACTTGACTGCCCTAACCCATTGGGAGCAACCATTCCTCTCAAAATATACAATTCCCTCTGTTTGAGAACATCAGTCCTCCCCAGGATGTGGGCATACCTTCACTCTCATTGTGTGGGTCTCTACACAATGATATAATCCATTATGACAAAATGAGCACTCACACACTCCCCAGAAGCTTGCCCTGTGTCAGATGCCCATCCTTAAGCATCCCAAACATACAACCTTCCATATTACATTCTCTAAAGAGTTTTCTCTGCACCACAATTTCAACCACATACCTGACAATCTCCCATAATCAAATGTTCCCCTCGCCCTCTCCCCAATTTCTTGGGCAATCTGACCCATCCTCCCATCCCTAGTGCCCCTAAAGCCCACACAGCCCCACTAAAAATTATTCCTATGTCCCCATTTTATCCCTTCCCTGTACAAATACTTACCTCCAGCTTATCATAGATTTCACCCAAGTAGCTGTCAGCTCACAACTTTCATCTGCCCTCCAACTACCTTAAAGTTTATCATCCAGTCTCTAGCTCCCTGAGACAGCTTGGTTTACTTATTTCATATCAGAGAGGTCATGTAGTATTTGTCCTTCAATGCCTGGGTTGCTTCACTCAACATATGGTTCTCAAGATTCATCCATGTTATCACATATGTTTGTAGTATATTCCTTCTTAAAGCTGAGTAGTATTCCATTGTACATATATACCACATTTGATTTATCCATTCATCTGTTGATGGGCATTTGGGGTGATTCCAACTTTTGGCAATAGCGAATAGTGCTGCAATGAACATTGATGTGCATATATCGGTTTGTGTTCTTGTTTTCAGATCCTCTGGGTATATACCCAGCAGTGGAATTTCTCGGTCATATAGCAAATCTATAGCTAGTTTTTTGAGAAACCACCAAACTGTCCTCCAGAATGGCTGGATCCTTCTGCATTCCCACCAGCAGTGGATGAGTGTTCCCATTCCTCCACATCTCTTCAATACTTGTAGTCTTCTGATTTTTTGATAGTTGCCAGTCTTATGGGAGTAAGATGGTATCTCGTTGTTTTGATTTGCATTTCCCTAATAGCTAGGGATTTTGAGCATTTTTTCATTTGTTTTTTAGCCACTTGTATATCTTCTTTGGAGAAGTGTCTGTTCAAATCTTTTCCCCCATTTTTAAAATGGGCTGTTTGTCTTTTTATTTTCAAGATATAGGAGTTCTTTACATATGCAGGATATAAGTCTCCTATCAGATATATGGTTACCAAATATTTTCTCCCATTGTGTAAGCTCTCTTTTCACTTTCTTGACAAACTTCTTTGAGGTGCAAAAGGCTTTAATTTTGAGGAAGTTCCATCTATCTATTTGTTCTTTTGCTGCTCATGCTTTTGATGTGAAGTTCATGAAGCGGTTTCCTATTACAAGGTCCTGTAGATGCTTCCCTGTTTTGCTTTCCAAGGTCTTTATGGTCTTGGCTCTTATATTTAGGTCTTTGATCCATCTTGAGTTGATTTTTGTATAAGGTGTGAGTTGGTAATCCTCTTTCATTCTTTTACATATGGATATCCAGTCCTCCAGGCACCATTTGTTGAAGAGGCCATTCAATCCCAGTTGAGAGGGTTTGATGGCCTTGTCAAATACCATAAGGCTGTATATATGAGGATCTATATCAGAACTCTCAATTCGGTTCCATTGGTCTGTGTGTCTCTCCTTGTGCCAATACCATGCTGTTTTCACTACTGTAGCTTTGTAGTATGTTTTGAAGTCCGGTCATGTGATTCCTCCAATTTCATTTTTCTCTTTCAATATGTCTTTGGCTATTCGGGGCCTCTTTCCTTTCCAAATCAATTTCGTAGTTAATTTTTCTAGTTCATTAAAAAATTATGTGTTGATTTTTATTGGTATTGCATTGAATGTGTAGATCAGTTTTTGGTAGGATAGACATCTTAATAATATTTAGTTTTCCTATCCATGAACAGGGAATATTCTTCCATTTATTTAGGTCTTCTTTGATTTCCTTGAACAATGTTGTGTAGTTTTCTGTGTATACGTCTTTTACTTCTTCAGTTAAATTAATTCCAAGGTATTTGATTTTTTTTTTACTATTGTGAGTGGTATTTGTTTCCTGATTTCCTCCTGAGATTGCTCATTATTGATGTACAGAAATGCTACTGATTTTGGGGGCATTTATCTTGTAACCTGTGACTTTACTGAACTCATTTGTAAGTTCTAAAAGCTTTGTTGTAGACTTCTCAGGACTTTCTATGTATAGGGCCATATCATCTGCGAATAGTGAAATTTTGACTTCTTCCTTTCCAATTTGAATGCCTTTTATGTCTGGTTCTTGCCTCAGTGCTCGAGCAGTACTTCTAAGACTATGTTAAATAGAAGGGGTGATAGTGGGCATCCTTGTCTTGTTCCTGATCTTAGAAGGAAAGATTTTAGGATTTCACTATTGTAAATGATATTAGCTGTGGGCTTTTCATATATACCCTTTATCATGTTCAGAAAGTTTCCTTGTATTCCAATCTTTTGCAGTGTTTTTATCAAGAAAGGGTGCTTTCACATGATCATGTGATTTTTCCCTTCAATCTGTTTATGTGGTGTATTACATTGATTGATTTTCTTATGTTGAACCATCCTTGCATACCAAAAATGAACCCCACCTTGGTCATGGTGTATAATTTGTTTAACGTGTTGTTGAATATGATTAGGAAGTATTTTGTTGAAGATTTTTCATGTCAAGATTCATTAGAGAGATTGCACTGTGATTTTCCTTTCTTGCAGTGTCTTTGCTTGCCTTTGGTACTGGAGTAATGTTGGAATCATAGAATGAGTTAGGCAATGTTCCTTCTGTTTCAATTTTTTGGAAGAGTTTAAGCAAGATTGGTGTTAGCTCTTTCCAGAATGTTTTGTTGAATTCACCCATGAAGCTGTCTGGCCCAGGGCTCTTTTTAGTTGGGAGGTTTTTAATGACTGATTCTATCTCTTTACTTGTGATTGATTTGTTGAGATCATCAACTTCTTCTTTTGTCAATGTAGGCTGCATATATGTTTCTAGGAATTTGTCCATTTCCTCTAAATTGTTGTTTTTGTTGGAATATAGTTTTTCAAAATATCCTCTTATGATAGTCTTTATTTCTATGGGATCAGTGGTGATATCTTTCTCATTTCTTATTTTGTGTATTTGCATCTTCTCTTTTTTTCTTTGTTAATCTAGCTAAAGGTTTCTCAATTTAATTTGATTTTCTCAAAGAGCCAGCTCTTGGTTTTGTTTATTTTTTCAAGTGCTTTCTTTCTTTTTTTTTAATTAATTATTTATTTATTTTTTAATTTACATTAAAAAAAATATGAGGTCCCATTCAACCCCACCGCCCCCGCCCCCCACTCCCCCCACAGCAACACTCTCTCCCATCATCATGACACATCCATTGCACCTGGTAAAGTTCATCTCTGAGCATCACTGCACCCCATAGTCAATGGTCCACATCATAGCCCAGACTCTCTCACGTTCCATCCAGTGGGCCCTGGGGGGATCTACAGTGTCCCGTAATTGTCCGTGAAGCACTATCCAGGACAACTCCACGTCCCGAAAATGCCTCCACATCTCATCTCTTCCTCCTGTTCCCCACACCCAGCAGCCCCCATGGCTACCGTTCCCACACCCATTCCACATTTTCTCTGTGGACATTGGATTGGTTGTGTCCATTTCAAGTGCTTTCTTATTTTCTATTTCATTTATTTTTGCTCTGATCTTTGTCATTTCTTTCTTTCTTCTTCCTTTGGGGTTAGTTTGTTGTTTTTTTAACTAATTCTTCCAAGTGTGTATTTAGCCCTTTAACTTTAGCTCTTTCTTCTTTTTTGATGTATGAATTTGTGGCTATAAATTTCTCTCTCAGTACTTCTTTTGCTGCGTCCCAAAAGTTTGGATATGTTGTGTTATCATTTTCATTAGTTTCAAGGTAGTTATTAAATTCTTTTGAGATTTCCTCCTTGACCCACTGTTTTTCTGAGTGTGCTGTTTAACTTCCAAATCTTGGTGCTAAATCTGGGTCTCTGGCCCTTGCAGAGATATTGTTTTGTATGATTTCTATCTTTCTGAATTCATTGAGACTCTTTCTGTGGCCTATCTTGTGGTCTATCTTTGAGAATGTACCGTGTGCACTTGAGTAGAATGTATATCCTGCTGTATTTGGGTGTAATGTTCTGTGTATGTCTATTAGATCCAGCTCCTCCAATATATGGTTCAAAGTCTTTGTTTCTTTATCTATTCTCTTTTGAGATGTTCTGTCCAAAGTTGATAGTGCTGTATTAAAGCCCCCTACTATAACTGTAGAGGCATCTATTTCTTCACTTAGTTTTTCCAGTGTTTGCCTCACATATTTGGAGGCACCCTTGTTAGGAGCATAAATGTTTATGATTGTTCTTTTTTCTTGAAAGATTATCCCTTTCACTAATATGTAGTGTCCATCTTTGTCTCTCACAATTGTTTTGCATTTAAAGTCTATTTTGTCTGATAGTAATATAGCTACTCTTGCCCTTTTTTGGTTATTGTTTGCTTGTAAGATTGTTTTCCAGCCATTCGCTTTCAACCTCCTTGAATCCCTTGGTCTAAGATGTGTTTCTTGCAGACATATAGATGGGTCATATTTCCTTATCCAATCTTCCAGTCTGAGTCTCTTGACAGGTGAGTTTAATCCATTGACATTTAGTGTTATTACTTTCAAAGAATTACCTATATTAGCCATATTTTCTTTGGGTTTGTGTTTGTCATATTCTGTTTGATTTTCTTTTTTTGTTTTTGTTTTTTAGTTGCTCTTACACTCTCCTACAACTCTGTCTCTCTTGTTTTTTTCTTTCTTCCTGCAGAAATCCCTTTAGTAGTTCTTGAGGGCAGGATTCTTGTTGGCATACTCTCTTAGTTTCTGTTTATCTGTGAATATTTTGAACTCTCCATCATTTTTGAATGCTAACTTTGCTGGATAGAATATTCTCAGTTGGAAATGTTTTTCTTTTAGTACCTTAACTATGTCATACCACTGTCTTCCTGCCTCCATGGTTTCAGATGAGAAATCAGCACTTAATCTTATGGAGCCTCCTTTGTATGTGATGGTTCTCTTTTCTCTGGCTGCTTTTAGTATTTTTTCTTTGTCTTGAGCATTCGATAACTTGACAAGTATATGTCTTGGGGTAGGCCTGTTGGGATTTATGCTGTTTGGGGTGCATTGTGCTTCCTGGACATGTACATCCATCTCCCTCAATAGGTTTGGGAAGTTTTCAGCCATTATTTCCTCCAATACCCCTTCTGTCCCCTTTCCCATCTCTTCTCCTTCTGGGATGCCTAAAATACATATGTTTGCAAGTTTTGCATTGTCATTCAGGTCCCTAAGCCCCTGCTGGATTTTTTTCTATCTTTTTATTGACTAGTTCTACTCTCCATTTGATTTCAGATGTACTGTCTTCCACATCACTTAATCTTTCCTCTGCCTTTTCAAGTCTGCTGCTTTTGCTGAGAGTGTATTTTTGATTTCTTGAATTGTGCTGTTCATCACCATCATATCCGTTTTATTTTTGCGTATGATTGCAATTTATTCTGTATTGTTTCCATTTGTTTTCTTCATATTCTTAATCTCTTCCTTCACCTCATCAAATTGGTCCCTAATATATGTTTTGAGATCTTTAATTACTTGTTCGATGTTCTGCTCCTCTTCCTGGTTTTTTGTTTGTTCATTGCATTGGGGCATGTTTTCCTGAGTATTGGTTTGGTTTGTAGTTTTTTGTTGCTATCTGGTCATTTTATCTTGATGGGTTTAGTCAGTTGCTTAGCATCCTTGTCTAGTTTGGATTTTAATTAGTTGTTTTTATTGTGTGTGTGTTAAGTCTTCTCTTTGTCACTTTGTTCTTCTTATTCTATTTCCTTTTTGTTGGCTAAGTTCACTTGAAGGAAAATATTAGGGCCAGAGAAAGGAAAAGGAGTAAGAAAAGACAATGAATAATAGTAGTATTGATAGTAAATATTAACAGAGGAACCATGTGAGATATAGGAGAATGGATATTAGACTCATGTAAGGTATGTAGAGTTATAACAGTAAGAAAAGTAGAGTATATAAAAATCTGAATATGGGGACGAATACAGTGTGAATTAAAAGGCCTGTCTGTTCAGGAGAGAGGGAAAGAGAAAAGAGAGGACAATAATATAAAGAGTGAATATAAGACAGAAAACAGAACAAAGGTATTAGTAATAAAAGTAAAAAAAAAATAGGGGCGTAACAAAGAGAGGTGTAATGTAAGACAAACAATCAATGATGGAGGAGAGAAAGATGTAGAGGAAAGGTAATAGTGTTGATGGCCAAAATCAATGTAGACAGAAAAGAGTAAATGGAGGATGAGGAAATACAGCAAATGTGAAGCTTTCCCTGCAGCACCTAATGTAAGAAGAATAAAGAAAGCAGAGAAGGAAAGCGGACTTGGTCCAGTGGTTAGGGCGTCCGTCTACCACATGGGAGGTCCATGGTTCAAACCCCGGGCCTCCTTGACCCGTGTGGAGCTGGCCCATGTGCAGTGCTGATGCACACAAGGAGTGGCCTGCCATGCAGGGGTGTCCCCGCATAGGGGAGCCCCACGCGCAAGGAGTGCACCCTGAAAGGAGGGCCGCCCAGTGTGAAAGAAAGTGCAGCCTGCCCAAAAATGGTGCTGCAAACACAGAGAGCTGACACAACAAGATGGCGCAACAACAAGAAACACAGATTCCCTTGCGGCTGACAACAACAGAAGCAGACAAGGAAGAAGATGGAAGAAATAGTCACAGAGAACAGACATCCCGGGGTGGGGAGGGGGGAGAAATAAATAAATAAATAAATCTTTTAAAAAAAAGCAGAGAAAGAAAGAGGGAAAAAAAGGACAAAAGGGAGAGGGGAATTAAGCAGGAAAAAGAAAAAGAGAAAGAAAGAAAAAAGGGCCTTGGGGGGATAAAGAGGTTGGAAAAACCAACCAAATACTAGGAACGTTTCAAGCTAGGAATCCTGTTTGTAGTCAAATAAAACGCTTTAGGGATCTGACATTCCCCCTTTTCTCCCTTCCTTACTTCCCTCTCTCCCAAGCAGCAGGAAAGCTGCCTGAGAGGTCTGATAGGAGATTCAAGTGGGTCCTTGTTGAATCAGGTCTGCACAGAAAACAATGACTCAATTTCCAGAGAGAGAGAGCACCCACACCTCACCAGGAACCCCAAGTATACTATTGGAGGCTTACAGTTCCTCTCCTTTAGGTGTGCTATGAGAGAGCTTGTTGATTTTCTATTTTTTTTTTTAAAGATTTATTTATTTGTCGCCCCCCCCCCCCCCCCCGGGTGATCCTCCCCTACCAGAGTTGCAACCCTTCTGTGATTCTAAACTTCTTCAAAACGATCGATGGCTATCTTTTTTAAAATTTGCCTTTAGCAATTGAGAAGAATGAGTATTCTTTTTTATCAAAAAGTGGATTTCCATCAGCATCTGTGAAATATATACTGTAAATAAGTGTTATATCTTCATTTTGAGTTGTGACTTGTAGCATCCAAAAGTGTCCTTTTAGTGCTTTTGGATTTAAGTTCTGCTCTGCCTCATATCAGAATAGATACTCTTGTTCTTTTTTATTTCCATTTGCCTGGTAAATCTTTGTCCATCCCTTTACTCTTTGCCTTTCTGAATCATTTCATTTTAGGTGTGTCTCTTGCATATAGTATATACAAATATGCATCTTTTTTTTTGAATGTGCACAATTGAAAATCTCTTCCTTTAAAGGGTGCGTTAAACCCATTTACATTTGTTAAGAATGGAGTGCTTGGTCTCAACTGTTAAAAGTTTAATAAATATGTATATTTTGTTGTATTTTCTATGTTTCTCTATGAGTATGTGATCCTGGCTCTATGATTTACACATTTTTGGTTATTTAGGAAGTTTTGTATTTTTGTTCAAGTTGTTATCTTTGTACTTACACTTTTGTTACTACCCTTAATTCTGTTTTTTGATTTAACCTTTTGCAATCTGTTTTATCAGATTTGTTTTTATATCCTTTAATGCTCTCAAATTGCCTTACATTTTTTTCCTTTGCCCCTTTCACTCCTCCTCTCATTTTTAATTATATTATTTCTGCCTTGTCAGAATTTGTAACATTTGTATATTAGTCTTTCACCCTCACCTCCGCCTTTGATTGAGTCTTAGATGTCTATTTGTATGTTTTTATCTGGTCGCCAGTAGTCCTTATGGTGAAAATTTCCCACTTGTCACTTGTTTGAATGAAGTTCATCCTCTAGTAGGGCTCAAGAAGGGCTGATGGGTGCAGAGTTTCTTAAGTTCTCACGTGTGGATAAGGCTTTTTCTAAAGCCTTAACATTTGAAGGACATTTTGGCTGTTTGGACAATCCTTAGTTGACACTTTAAGTCTTTGTTTTTTTTTAATGCTCCTCCAGTGTTGGTGTTTTGTGTGTTGGTTTTGAAGAGTCTAATTCTCTTGCTTTTATAAGTTATTTGACTATTTTCTTCCTGGGGTCTTGCCTTGGAGATTTTATCTTCTCTTTGAAATATAATGATGTTTCCTGGTTGGACTAGATCATTCCCAGGTACCAGGAATCCTTTTCAACGTGTGTAGTTTGGGGTCCTTGTCCATTCCTGGTATTTTTTCATGCATCACCTTAGCTCTGTTCCACTGCTTTTTCTTTCTTCAAGGACTGTGATAATATTCATGTTTTACTTACTTTTCCTTTCTTTTATTGCCTCTATTAGTTCTTTCTGACATTTTTATGTCGTTTATTTTTTTTTCATTTTCATTTCCTTCGCTGTGACCATGACTTTCTTTTCTGGGACTATGCAGATATCCTGTGCCTCATCTAACTTGTTTTTAACATCCATTGGTGATTCTTGCTAGAAGCCCTTATTAATGTTGATATTATGAAGTGATGATTTTTTTAACACCTCCCAAATTTTCCATTTAGTATTTTGCATTCTACTATAGTATAAGAAGGAGCTTTCTCCTATTTGTTTTCCCTTCCTTCCTGGAGTAGGGAGCTAATGTTTTGTTTTGTTTTGTTTTTTTAAGATACGTGGACCACATAAAATGTTACATTAAAAAAATATATAAGAGGTTCCCATATACTCCACTTCCCATTGCTCCCACATCGACAACTTCTTTCATTATTGTGCTACATTCATTGCATTTGATGAGTGCTTTCTGGAGCATTGCTACACAGCACGGATTATAGTTTATGTCATAGTTTACACTCTCCCCCAGTCCATTCAGTGGTTTTCAGCAGGATATATACTGTCCTGCATCTGTCCCTGCTATATCATTCAGGACACCTCCAAGTCCCGAAATGCCCCAATGTCACACTTTTTTTCCCTCTCCCTGCCTTTATCAACTCCCGTGGCCACTGTCTCCACATCAATGATATAGTTTCTTCCATTGCTAGGGTCACAATATTTCTATAGTAGAATACCAGTACGTCCACTCTAATCCATATTTTATTCCTCCATCCTGAAGACCCTAGAACGGCGATGTCCACTCCACCTCTCAATGGAGAGGGGACTTAAGATCCCACATGGCTGATGGACGTAATTCTCCTGCTTGCAGCTGTAGACTCTGGGTTCCCTGGTGTGTGGTTGACCATCCTCACCACCCTGTTAGCTGACCTGGGTAAGTCCAACGACCCGGAGAGTAGGGGCTGCAACTCTGCTGAGGCTCTTGAACCTGCAGAACAAGGTGAGTGAAGTCCCATTGGTTCTTCCCAGGGAGCCTGCCCTGCCCAGGAGGTGGCCTGCAGCCGCTCAGAACAACCACAGATGGAGCTGTGAGCGCTGAGAGGAAGCACAGCACATCAGAGGGCCAAAGACCACCTGCAGATGCGGTTGCTGGGGGGCTGGTCGTTTCTGAGGCTGTATTTTGGTTGCCTGGGGGCCTTATTTGGACAGGATTTGGGTTTTGGCTTGCAGAGTAGGTGGAGGCAGATGCCATTTCTGTACACTGAGAAAGCCCGTGGAGGTCTGGCTCCTTTGGGCTGTCTCCTGGAGAACGGGTTTAGGACTTTGAGAATGTACTTAGGTGGGAACCTAACCTGATTCCACGTGAGCGTTTCCTGGCGGGTTAAAATGAAGACCCCGGAGGAGGGAGAGTTTCCCCTCGGTGAGGAAGGGAGCGGAGGGCACGCTGAGCTCGCAGTGTCTGCCCATCCCCGGGACTGAGCCGCCCTGGGCGCATTTCGGCCTTGGGCCCTCGAGCTGGGAGCTGTCTCACCCTCTGGAAGAGGATTTTCTCTGTGAACTGGATGAAGCAGGCTGCTTCTCTCGGAGCTGGTGCAATTGTTTGCTTTCTCTCCTTTCTGTTTCCTTTATGGGGTATTGATGCCAGCTCACAGCAGTGTTTTCAAGCGCTAATAATCTTATGCCCTTAAGATTTCAGTTTTCCTGGTTGAACGTAGGAGTAGATTGAGAGAAGTTGCTTGTGCTCCTTCCCAGAGGCGAAGAGTCAATTGTGCCAGAATGCAAACGTCCCCGGGGAGGCCGAGACCCCGCCCCGCCCCGCCCCCGGCTCGGTCCCCGCCCCCTGGCTTCTCACCGTCACGTGCCCTCCGGTCCTCCTGTCACTCAGGCTCCAGGGGGCGGGGTCCACGGGCCCTGTCCAATGAGGGAAGCCGGGGCGGGGCCTGAGGCGCTGGCCAATCAGGAGCTCCGTGGGCAGCCACGTGGACGCGCCGGCTCCTCCCCGCGCGCGCGCACGGGTCTCTCCTGCCCCGAGCGGCCCCGGGAGGCCCTGCCCGCGCCCCCGTCGTCCTGTCCGTCCCCTGTACGGGCCGGGGGCCTCGGCAGGCGGAAATGGTGAGTGCGCGGGGCCGGGGGTCCCGAGCCTGGCGGGGAGGAGGGCGCGCGACCCCGGGTCCCCTCCGCGCCGCGGGCCGGGGTCTCGGGACCCGCGTCGACCTGGGGGGGCGCTTGGACTCCAGCCCCCTCGGCCCGCGGGGTGGGGCCGGGCGGGCAGCGGGAGCCCGGGCGTCCTGCCCCGTCCCCGCGCCCTCCCCGCCCAGCTCTGCGACCCCCGCCTCAGAGGACTCGGGGGCGAGCATTGGGGGTCCTCGGGGGAGGGTCCCCGCTCGGTCCGTGGGGTTCGCGGGATGGGGAGGTGCTCTCAGGACCCCTCCCCCCAAGGATCCCGCGGGGAGTGAGCCCGATGGGGGGTGGGAGGCGTCCCCAGCCCCTCCTTCTCCCACGGGGACCCGGTGTCCACTGAGACCTCCAGCTCCACGTCTCGTCGCCCTAGGTTATCCTTTCCCTGGACGGCGCTTCCCAGGGCTGACGCGAAATCCCCAGAACCCCAGACCCTTCCCCGCATTCCTGAAAGCTAACTTTCCCCCTCCAGCTCACGTCCTTGTCCCTTTCCTGCACGCTCCCTTTCAGACAGCTGCAGTATTTTAATTGTCATTTTCCACGGACGGCCCTTTTTAAAAGATCTACCTTTGTGACTGCTTTACAGGAGAGGAAAGCAGAGAATAAACTGACTCCTGGTGTAAAACCCTTGGGCCTCTCCTCCCTGCTTCGGCCTGAGCACAGGCATCCTACAGGGCGCATTTGGAGTTGGGGTTGCTCTTGGGGATCGTTAGTGCTAAAGGCTGCCCTTTGCACCCACCCCCCCTCCTACCCTTATCTGCCCGGGGTTGACCCCGGATGCCCCGAGCTGCCTTTTTTGGAGAGTCTAGTGAATACCAGTCCCTGCGTTATCTCCTTGTCAGACCTCCTGGAATTTCTGGCTGGAAGCTATTCCTACAAAGCTCACTTCTGGGGGTGGGGGTTGGGGGGAGGCACTCTGGAAATTTTCTCTTCTCCAAACCCGGTTTTCATTCCTCGAAGACTCGTTGATTGTCCACCTCCTCTGACCTCCATTGAGAGGAAAAGGCAAATGATTCCTTCCCAGAGATAGTGAAGGGAGCAATGGGGAGGAAAGTCAACCCAGTGTGGGGGTGTAACATCCTGCAAAGCAGAAAGCACTGCAGACCCAGGGGTGCGGGCGCCATCAGTGTAGGTGGCAGGGGGGCCAGGGAGCAGGTCTGTGAGCAGGTGGGGGACGGCGCCCCGCGGTGAGATGACCCAGGCGGACGGGAGTCCCCAGGTCTGGGCTCCAGCTCAGCGCCCCCACCCCCCGTGTCACCCGAAATGGCTTATTCAATTTCAGTTATTAAGTGTAAAATATACTTAATTAACAAGGCTTGAAAGATAAGATAAAATATTGCTGAAGAGGCAAGACAGGTGAATTTCAGGGGAAAAAAAAGAAAAATTTCAGTTCTTACACTCCATTTGTTAAAATTTTTTTTTTTTTTTTTTTTTTTTTTTTTACTTTTTTTCCTTGCCCAGAACACATGTAGTAAGTAGTTCCTCAGGTCTCTTCTTTTCTTTTGGGTGTTAAGAAATGGAATTCCAGGACTTAACCTTGAGCATGCTATTGGGGAAAGGAATCTTAGGAAATGAAAGTTCTTTTACACTTTCGGGAAAATGAATACAATTCCACCCCAAAAATAGCATCACGGATAAATAGGTGAATTAAAAAAAATAAAATAAAAAATGAAAAATAAGGTACCAGTTTCCTCTTGATTGCAGAGTGGAGAATTTGTGTCAGTGGATAATTCTGTTCTGTTTCCTGTTCTCCGAACTTTGGATTTTAATTGCTATGAGATGAGCTCTGCCACATCTAGAGATGTTCAAATATGATTGTTGCCACGAAGCAATCATTAACCAACACCTTTATTTTCTGAAAGGAATACTCGTGGGTTTTTTTAAATGTATTTTTAAATTTATTTTTAAAAGATACATAGATCTCTTGGGTTTTCTTGTTGACCTATAAAAAGTGCTCTGCAGTTTTCTCCCTTCTCGTACACACTGGGTTTGAATGACTTTGCCAGGTTGTTTAAACACTGGGTTTGTCTCAGTAAATGCCAGTGGTGCCCAGCGCTTGTGAGCAGCCTTGACTGGGAAGCAGAGGCTGAGGTGGGTCTCGAGGGAGGCTGGCGGGGGCCCAGGAGGTTCTTTCTTTGGAACCTCCCTCTGAGGGGTCCCAGCCTGCTCCCCCCACGGAGAAGGAGCCTCCATCCCGAGAGAAGACTGCGGAGCTCTGGAAAGTTGCAGATGGTCCAAGAAAAGACTGAGCTGGACGGTGTTAAAATACTCAAGAATGAGTTCCTTCAAGGACTGCTGCAGGCAGGGAGAGAGCCTGGAACTCTGCTCCTCTGAAACAAAGGGCAGCAGGGGTGTTTTGTTTTTTCTCATATATATTTTTTTATTCTATTTTTTCCCTGGGGCACATTCATTGCATTGGGTGAATACATCTTGGAGCACGGCTGCACCGCCTGGATTGTAGCTTACATTGTAGTTGACACTCTCCCCCAGTCCATTCAGTGGGTCATGGCGGGCTATAGAATGTCCAGCATCTGACCCTGCAGTATCATTCAGGACAACTCCAAGTCCCCAAAATGCCCCACATCCTCTCTTCTTCCCTCCCCCTGCCCTCAGCAGCTCCCGTGGCCACTTTCTCGAGATCAAAGCTACACTTTCTTCCATTACTAGTGGACAGCAGGGGTTTTTAAAGGCTGCGGTGGGCTAGTGGAAAAGTCCTGGAGGATGTTAGGGGGGCTGGTCATGGTGACAGGTGAGTGATTTACTGAGTTTACAGTTGGGGCCATTAGGTTCAGATTCGTTGGAAACTGAGGCACAGTGGCCTCAAGAGGAGAGACCTGCTGTCTCCAGGGCTATGCTTGCAACCTAAGGAATGCAGGAATTAAGAGTCCCTGGCAAATGGGATGAAGCTGTTCAAGGCTGAAAGAAAAGAGGAGCACGTATGTTTTGTAGTAAATGGAACACTTAGACTTTGTACCTTGAGATAAGATTTTTTTAAATTCCTTAGACTATGAGTAATGCTTATAGATAACTACTTGTTGCTGCTGTTGTCACGTAGACTGGGGTATTTAGAGAGCCCCTTGTAAACAGTAAAGTTGTCTGACGAGTCTCCACTCGCAGATCCCCTGATCCCAGCTGTGTGGTTCTTTTTCTTTTGCTCTTTCTTTCTCTTTGTTTCCTTCTCCCTTTTCTCTTTCTTTCATTCCCGATACCCTTTGGGTCCAAATCTCCAACACACATTGTTTTAATCTGCTGTGATTAGGCACCTGGCTCACCTAATGACCCAGGGAGGAGAGGGAGAAGGGACTCGCTGCTTAGACACCTGTGAGTTTAAGTCGGGGTGAGGGGGTCAGGGAAAGCCTGTCTAAAGTTTAATCAGGCTAAGGGAGTTGCTTCTGTTGGGCAAGAGCCACATGCAGATGCTGTTGCGAGGAGTCCACCTGAGTTCTCCCGAAAAACTGCGCCAGTGGGAGATACAGACAGAGCAGGCAAGTCTGAAATCCGTAGGGCAGGCGGGAGGGCTTAGAAACTCCTTTGCCCTGTGTCCTGGAGAAAGGGTTTATGAGTTTAAGAGTTCATTTGGGTCAGAATCTCACCTGAACTCCGCTGGGGCTTTCCTCTTCTCTAGGGAGAAGTGAAGGCTGGGGGTGCTTCCCCACTCGCTGGGAAGAGGGGGGTGGGCAGCCACGTAAGTTATTCCTGTGGCAGCTCCGGTACCCTCCCTGCCAATCGCAGCACTTGACCTACTCCAGGAGTTGTCTCTGGTGAGAATCTGGATCTCAAGCTCTTCGTGTGGCTTGACCCTGCCGGCTGTGGGTGAAGCAGCTGCTTCTCTGAGCTGAGTCAAGTGTTTGCTTTTCTTCCCTTTTGATTTCTTTCTTGAACATTGCCGCCAGTGTAACTGTCGTTTCCCAAAGCATTTGGTCGTTTTATTCCCTTGTGTGAATGTGGAAGATTTTCATTTCCTTGGGTAATAATCTAAGTAGTTTTGAGATCTAAGATGGGAAGACGAGAATTCTAGAAACAAGCTGAGGTTTTATTCCTTCTTGGCAAGAGAACCTCACCATGAAGAGTTGAGTGTTTTTAAGTTCTCAGGTCCGTTTTTCATTTTCTAGGTAGGCTTTGGAATGTGAGTGTCCCCAGAGAAAACTGACGTTTAAAGGGCTCTGCCTTCTAATTGAATTCCTATTCTACCTGATGAGGGAAAGTTGCTAAAAGCTTATGTAAATCCTTGAAAATCCTAACATTTAACAAATTAGGCCCAAACCCCTAATGCATTAAATATCCTACTCATTTCTGAAAATACTCCCCAATGTGAGATAGAGATGAAGTACACACTGTGATGCCACTTGTCCTGTTAGTTACAGAGAGATTTGAACAATCTCATTTTTTAAGTGATTTGCAATTTCGTAAGTGTTCACATTTAAAGAGTTCATTTTTAGAATAGTTTACATAACCATTTCTAATTTAAAATTATTCATTTCTGAAAAATAAATGTGAATTAATTAAAATAAAAACTATTAAAATGTAAAATACATTTTGTGTAAATTTCTCCATTAATTTAAATAAGTAAAACGTGCAAAGGTTAAAAAATATCCAGAAGGCAAGAAAGTGTAACTGGAGAGGACTCAACTGCCAGCCCATCCTGGTCCACTCCTGTGCTCTTGCTCCAGCCATCCCCAGACGGAGGCTGTCTTCTAAGAATTCTAGGGTTTTAGTTCTTAGATTTAGGTTGTTGATCCATTTGGAATTAGTTCTTGTGTATGGTGAGAGTTAGGAGTCCAAATTCATTCTTTGGCATGTGGATTTTCAGTTGTCCCAGCACCAATTGTTGAAGAGATTGTTCTTTCCCCATTGAATGGGCTTGGCACCCTTGTCTAAAATCAGCTGGCTATACATGTGTGAATTTATCTCTGGACTCTCAATTCTATTCCATTGCTTTCTATATCTGTCCTTGTGCCAGTACCATACTGTTGTAATTACTGTAGCTTTGTAGTACATTTTGAAGTCAGGAAATGTGAGTCCTCCAACTTTGTTCTTTTTCAAGATTGTTTTTGGTTAGTCAGGTTTCCTTGCAATTCCATATTAATTTGAGGATCAACTTTTCCATTTCTAGAAAACAAAGGGCTCCTGGAATTTTGAAGGGATTACATTAAATTTGTAGATTGCTTTAGGTAGTATTGACGTCTTAATACTATTAAGTCTTCCAACTGGTGAACTCAGGGTGTTTTTCCATTAATTTAGGTCTTCTTTAATTTCTTTCAGAAGTTTAACCTCCTTGGTTAAATTTATTCCTACGTATTTTATTCTTTTAGATGCTATTATAAGTGGAATTATTTTGATCTCCTTTTCAGATTGTTCATTACTGGTATATAGAAAACCAATTGACTTGTGTGGGTTTATCTTGAATCCTGCAACTTTACTGGATTTGTTTTTTAGTTCTGGTAACTTTCTTGTAAATTCTTTGGGGGCTTTTTATTTTTTGTTTGTTTTTTTAACTTCTTTTCTTTTTTTTCTTTGTTTTCTTTTAAATGCTACATTAAAAAAATATGAGGTCCCTATATACTCCCCACCCCCCTCACCTCACTTCTCCCACACCAACAACCTCTTCCATCATCGTGGCACATTCACTGCACCTGGTGAATACATTTTGGAGCACTGCTGCACCCCATGGACAGTGGTCTACATTGTAGTCTACACTCTCCCCCAGTCCACACAGTGGGCCATGGCAGGACACACAATGTCCAGCATCTCTTGGGGGCTTTTTATATATAGGATCATGTATTTTGCCAAAAGGGATCATTTAATGTCTTCCTTTCCAATTTGATGCCTCTTCTTTTTCTTGCTTATTGCTCTGGCTAGAACTTCAATTACAGTGTTGAGTAACAGTGATAAGATCCTTGTCTTTTCTGTGATCTTAGGGAGAAAGCTTTCAGTTTTTCACTTTTGAATGTATTTGCTGTGTTTTTTTCATATATTGCCTTTATCATATTGGGAAAGTTATCTTCTGTTTCTAGTTTCCTAGTTCTCATGAGGGATACTGGCTTTTGTCAAATACCTTTACTGCATCAGTTGAGATGATCATGGTTTTTTCCCTCTTCATTCTATGAATATGGTATATTATATGATCTAGTTTTCTTTTATTGAACTATTATTGAATCCCTGGATAAATCCCACCTGGTTATAGTGTATAATTCTTTTGCTACACTGTTCAATTTGACTTGTGAGTATTTTGTTGAGGATTTTTATATCTCTATTTGTAAGGGATATTAGTCTATAGTTTTCTTGTGCTGTCTTTATCTGGCTTTAGTATCAGGGTAATGCTGGCCTCATCCTTAGAACTCTTCTGTTTTTTGGAAGTAATTGAGAAGGATTGGTATTAAATCTTCTATAATTCTTTGGTAGAATTCAGTAGTGAACCCATCTGGTGCTGGACATTTCTTTGTTGGGAGGTTTTTGATTATTGATTTAATCTCTTTAGGTTTGTTTTAGGTCTGTTGAGATTTTCTACTTCTTTTTTGGGGGCAGGGCAGATTAGCTGATTTGTATGTTTCTAGGAATTTGTCCAGTTCATCCAGATTTTCTAATTTCTTGACATATAATTGTTCATAGTACCCTCTTATAATCCATTTTTTTCTCTGTAAGGTCTGTTGTAGTGTCCCTAATTTCATTCCTGATTGCACAAAAATTTTCTATACATCGAATATCAGTGCCAGTTTCACATTTATTAGGAAATGGCAAATGAAGTGTATCAGTTGACCCTCCCAACTTCCACATAACTATTTGTTGAAAATGAATATCAGCACTTGGGATTATTTTAACTAGTTTTTGCCCTCCTAACTGGTATGAAATGGGATCTACTTGAGGTTTTATTGTGCTCTTTGGTTTTATTACCAGTGAGGTTGACCTTTTGTCTCATATCTGGTCTGTGTTGGTCAGGGTTCCCTGGAATGCAGAACCAACAGGGTGTATATGTTTATTCTTGAAGAGATTTATTTAAGGAATTGGCTCACGGAGTTTGGGGGCTGGAAGGTCTGAAATCCGTAGGATAGGTGTCAGCCTGGAAATTCTGCAAAGACCTGATATCAGAGTCTTGAGTCCAAAATCTGTACAGAAGGCAGTCGGCGGAAAACTCAGACACAAGCAGACGTGGTAGTCTAAATACAGACTTCCTTGTTCTGGAAGCCTCAGTTAATTGCTCTTAAGGTGATTTTGAGGAGGCCCACACACATGATGATGGTAAAATCCTTTACCTAAACTCAACTGACTGTAGATGTTAACATCTATGAAATACAACAGCTACGTGTAGGCTATTTGATCACACAATTGGATACCATTGCTTAGTCAATTAACTATCACATGGTCTTTTATTTTTTGTGAAAGACATTGTCATTTTCCCATTTTTATTCGTTCATGTATTTATAGTCTGCACTAATCCTTTGATAATTTTGTGTGTTATAGATATTTTTCTCCCAGATTGTGGTTTATCTTTTCACTCCCTTAATTTTAGGATAGTTAAATTTGTCAGTCTCTTTTATGGCTTACTCTCTCTTTCTTACATGTTTAAAGTCTATTTTTATATCATAAAACCATTTGTGTATAACTTTTGAAAGTATCCTATTTTATCTCTCACATATAAAGCTACAATAAATTGATAATTTTCCTTGGAATCAATGATAATACAATGCATTTTTTCCCATTTATATAACAATTTATCCCTGCCCATATATTAGAGTATCCATGATTTCTGCCACTGCTCTGCCATGTCTGCTCACTCATTCATCAGATTTGTATATTTTGTTTATCTCTCCTAATACTATACTAATTCTTGATATGAGGTAGACAAGTTCTCAGCTTGCTCTGTACAAAACTTTGGCAATTTTTGGACAGTTGATAAAAGCTTAGAGAAGTTGTTTTGTTTTGGTTTTTTTTGTAAGACTTTTAAAATCTCTTTTGGCTATTTAATGGAATTTTAGTTCTCTTGGGAGAGGTGACATTTTGGTGATATTTAGTTCTTTCTAAGGATAGATGCTATCCTTAAGTTTATTTCATTTTGCTTTGATGTTAGCCTATTATGTTAATTTTTTTTCTATTAGCATATTTTTCTAGCCTTCATCAGACTTATTTAATATGTAGCTAAATGTGGTTTTTATCATGTGTTAGCTTTTATATTAACAGTTTTATTGGGATATAATCCATCTACCATACAGTTTATCCATTTTGACTGTACAATAATTTTTTTTAGTACATTGAAAGTATGTGCAGCCATCACCACAATTAATTTTAGGATACTCTCTTCAGCTCAAAAAGATACCCTGTAGGGAGTTAATACTTAAATTGTACAGAGTTTCTATTTGGGATAATGGAAAAGTTGCAGTAATGATGGCGGTGATGGTAGCACAACATTAGGAACGTAATTAACGGCACTGAATTAAATATTTAAATGTGGTTAAAAGGGGAAATTTTAGTTTGTATATATGTTACTAGAATACAAAATTTTAAAAAAAATGTATGGAACTGTTCACAATAGAGTGAACCCTAAGGTAAACCATGGTCTATAGTTAATAGCAAAATTATAAAACTGTGCTTTCATCAATTGAAACAAATTGTACCACACTAAAGCAAGGTATTAATAATGCAGTAAATGGGAACGTTGTATTTTATGCATGACTACCCACAGCTTCTGTAACAGAAATTTTAAAACATCATTTTAAAAAATTCTTCTAAGGGTATTAATAATGTAGTAAATGGGAATGTTGTATTTTATGCATGACTACCCACAGCTTCTGTAACAGAAATTTTAAAACATCATTTTAAAAAAATTCTTCTAAACTTTATTTTACAAAAATGATACCCTGCTTTAGTTTGCCAAAGGACTGCCACTGCAAAGCACCAGAAATCAGTTGGCTTTTATAAAGGGGATTTATTTGGGGTAAAAGCATACAATTCTGAGGCCATGAAATCTCCAAATCAGTGCACCATCAGAGGTGCCTTCTCACCAACGTCAGCTGCTGTTGATCCTCTTGTCCCGCAATGTGGCAAATCCAGATGGCTGCCAATCTGTGCTGAAGTCTCCCTCTTCCCCTGAGCTGGTCTGTTTTCCTGAAGTTCTCTCTCTCACAGGACCAGATCAAATATGGTACAGCTCGCTTTTTTTCTGTGTGTGTGTTTCCATGCATATCAGGCCCAGCAGGAAGGTAGAGACTCAACCTGAGTCGTGCCTTTCTGATGTAGTCCAATTGAGAGGGTCTCACACCCACAGGAATAGATAAGTTTAGAAACATAATCTTTCTCTTTTTGGGATTCATAAAGTAATTTCAAACTGTCACATACCCCATAGTCTTTAGTTATCCATCCCCCATTCTCCCCTCTCCCCTACTCTACCCTAAGGACCACTAATGTACTTTGTCTCTATAGATTATCCTATTTGTGGCTGTCTTTGCTGGGCTTCTTTCACTTAGCAAAAATGTTTTCACAGCTCAGTCATCTTGTTTCATGTATCAGTACGTCTTCTTATGATCAAATAATTTTCCATTGTGTGGATATAGCACATTTTGTTCTATTACCAATTGATGGACTTTAGATTGTTTCCATCTATGGGTATTATGAATAATGCTATGTGGACATGTTTTCATTTCCTTTGGGTATATAGGAGTGGAATTGCTGGGTCACATGGTAAGTGTGTGTTAAATCATTGAACTAACTGCCACACTCTTTTCTAAAGTCACTACACCATTTCATTTAATGCATTCCCACCAGCAATGTATAATAGTGCTTTCTTGTTTACAGCAGCATTTCTTATCTGACTTTTAAATTTTAGCCATCCTTGTAGGTGTGAAGTGGTAAGTCATTGTAGTTTTTATTTGCATTTCCCTAATGGCTAATGGCTTGAACATAGTTGCATGTGCTTATTTGCTTATTGGCCATTTGTGTATCTTCCTTGGCGAAATATCTATTTGTTTGCCCAGTTTTTAGTTGTTTTTTCATTTCACCTTTGAGTTCCAAGAGTTCTTTATATATATATTCTGGATACAATTTCCTTATCAGATATATAACTTGCAACGATTTTTTCCCATTCTGTAGGTTATCCTTCCACTTTCTTGATTGTGTCCTTTGAAGCACAAAAGGTTTTCATTTTATCTGTTTTTTCTTTTGTTATTTATCTCTGAATGTTATGCCAAATCCAAGATTCTGAAGGTTTGCCCTTATATTTTTCTTCTAAGAGTAATACAGGTTTAGCTCTTCTGTTTGTCTTTGAACTATTTTGGATTCATTTTTATATATGGTCTGAGGTAAGTATACAGCTTCGTTCATTTGTATGTGGTTATCTACTTGTCTCATCACCACTTGTTGAAATACTATTTTTTCCCCATTGGATGGTCTTATTAAGAAAACAGCTGGCTTTAGACACATGTCTGTTTGTTTTTTACATTTGTATTAGTCAGCCAAAAGGGTACTGATGCAAAATACCAGAAATGGGTTGGTTTTGTGTTAAGGTATTTATTTGGGGTAGGAGCTTGCAGATACCAGGCCTTAAAGCATAAGTTACTTCCCTCACTAAAGTCTATTTCCACGTGTTGGAGCAAGATGGCTGCCGATGGCTGCGAGGGTTCAGGCTTCCTGGGTTCCTCTCTTCCAGGGTCTTGCTTCTCTCTGGGCTCAGGGTTCCTCTCTTCCTGGGGTTTGCTTTTCTTTCCTCTGTGAGCTTACTTCCCAGGGCTCCAGCTTAAGGCTTCAGCATCAAACTCCAACATCAGAACTCCAACATTAAAAACACTCAACTCTGTCCCTTGCCATGCCTTTTATCTGTGAGTTCCCACCCACCAAAGAGTGGAGATTCAATGCCCTAACGACGTGGCCCATTCAAAGCCCTAATCATAACTCAGTCCTGCCAGGTGCAGACCAGATTACAAACATAATCCAGTATCTATTTTTGGAATTCATAACCATATCAAACTGCTACAATATTTTTAAACAAACCAATTTTATTGATAAATTTTAATAAAGCATTAAATCCATCCAAAGTGTACAATCAATGGTATTTGATATAATCACATAGTTGTGCATTTATCACTTCAGTCATTATTAGAGCATTTTCATTATTCCAATAATAGTAATAAAGACAAACCAAAAAAGTTCTACCCCTTAATAATCACCTCTTAACCTCTGTGCTTTCCCTGCTGTAGATAGCTGCTATTCTTCTTATGAAAATAAGCAAAAATGATGGTTGCCTCCAATATTTTGATTATCTTGTTTTGTAAAGTGTCTCTTCATGTTTTGGCCTGTTTTAAAAATTTGTTGTTTGTTTCTCTATCATTAAGTTGTGCGAGTTATTTATTTAATTTGAGTATAAGTTCTATGTCAGGTATATAATAATGAATATTTTCTCTTACTCAGTGGTTTGCTTTCCCATTTTATAAAGGTATTGTTTAATCAGCAAATTTTTAAAAATTATTTCCAATTTATCAATTTTTCTTTTTAGGTTAGTACTTTTTTTGTCCTAAGAAATCTTTCTCTATCCCAAGACTGCACAGAGTGATCTTTATCCTGGGAAGTAGGTGCTCAACCACTGAGCTACATCTGCTTCCCCATTGGTTCTTTAAATTTTATTTTTTTCAAGGAGGTGCCAGGGAATTGAACCCAGGACCTTGTACGTAGGAAGCAGGCACTCAATCACTGAGCTACACCTGCTTCCCCATCTGGTTCTCTTCTATTTATTTATTTTAAAAAAAAAATTTTTTTTTAGGAGGTACCTGGGATTGAGCTCAGGACCTGGTACATGGCAAGCCTGTGCTCAACCAGTTGCGCTATATCCACTCCCCTGTTCTGTTTTGTCTTTTTAAAGATTTATTTATCTTTAGCTCCCTCCCCTCCCCCAGGTGGTTCTCTCCTCTGTCTGTCCATTCTTTTTTTTTTTAATGACTATTTTTCACTGAACTTTTATTGAACTTTATCACTGACAGTTATGCAGTATGGATTAGAGTGGACTTACTGCTTTTCTGCTATGGAACTGTTGTGACTAGTAATGGAAGAAATAGTTTATTCTTTGCTCGCCTTCTCCAGGAGGCACCAGCAACCAAACCTGGGACCTCCCGCATGAGCAGGGAGTGCCCAACGGCCTGAGCTACTTCAGCTCCCCGCGGGCTGTGGCATCTGCTGGTTGAGGCTGGGGAGGCAGCATCTGCTCATCTTCTTTTAGGAGGCACTGGGACCCGAACTGGGACCTCTCGTGTGGTAGGTGGGCACCCCAACTGGTTGAGCCACATCCGCTTCACCCTCTGGTTCCTTTTTTTTTTTTTTTTTTTTTTTAAGATTTACTCTTTATTTTTCTCCCCTTCCCCCCTCCCCTGGTTGTCTGCTCTCTGTGTCCATTTGCCGTGTGTTCTTCTGTGACCGCTTCTATCCTTATCAGCATTTCTTTTTGTTGCATCATCTTGCTGTGTCAGGTCTCCATGTGTATGGCACCACTCCTGGGCAGGCTGCACTTTCTTTCGCACTGGGCGGCTCTCCTTACAGGATTTACTCCTTGCTCATGGGGCTCCCCTACACGGGGACACTCCTGCGTGGCATGGTACTCCTTGCGCACATCAGCACTGCGCGTGGGCCAGCTCCACATGGGACAAGGAGGCCCGGGGTTTGAACCGCGGACCTCCAATATGGTGGGTGGATGCCCTATCCATTGGGCCAAGTCCGCTTCCCCGCTGATTGTTTTTAATGCCTTTCAATCATTTCTCCTCTCCCTGACTCTGGGTTTTCACTTTTATTAGGAATTTTTAGGATTAATTTAAGCACCTTGAGAGAAACTAACAAAAATGAAACATTTCTTCAGAATCTTCCAAATGTCCTTGTGAGCTTTATGACTTCATTTATTCTTATAGCTGCATAATATTCCATTGTGTGAATAGATCACCGTTTGTTTATCCATTCATGTATTGATGGACACCTGGGTTGTTTCCAACTTTTGGCAATACTGAATAATGCTGTTATGAACATAGACACATGGTTTTTATTTCTAGACTTTGAATTCTATCCATTGATCTGTATGTTATCCTTGTGCCAGTACCACACTGTCTTGATTATTGTTGCTTTGTAGTAAGTTTTGAAATCAAGAAGTGTAAGTCCTCTGACTTTGTGTTTTTTCAAGATTATCCTGGTTATTCTGCTTCCTTTCCACTTTCATATATATGAATTTTAGAGTCAGCTAATTTATTTCTACACAGAAGTCAGCTGGATTCTGAGAGATTGCATTGAATCTGTCGATCAATTTGGGAAGTATAGCCAACAATATTGATCCTTCTCATCCATGAACATGCGCTACTACTGCTGGGTCCATACGCAGAAGAGTTAAGAGCAGTGATACAAACAGACTGCTGCACACCAATGTTCATAGCAGCGTTGTTCATGATTGCCAAACGCTGGGAAAAAACCTGTGTCCCTCAACCAATGAGTGGATAAATAAACGGTGGTGTATTCACATGGTGGGATATTATGCAGCTGTAAGAAGAAATGAAGTCGTGGCGCATAGGACAACATGGATGAACCTGGAGGACAGTTGAGTGAAGCAAGCCAGACTCAAAAGGACAAGTACTGTATAACTGTGCTGCTATATAGTGTGTAGCATATTGTGTGGATTCCATTTATATAAAATGTAATTATAAATCAATTTATAAAGATGAAATTAGATTACTGGTTATGTAGACCTGGGGAAAGCATGCTAAAGGGTTTGGAGTTTTTCTTTTTGGAGTAATGAAATGGTTTTAAAATTTTTGTGGTGATGAATGCACAACAGTGTGATTAGACTAAAAGTCACTGATTACACACTTTGGATAGATCGTATGGTATGTGAATATATCTCAGTAAGAGTGCTTCTTAATAAATAAATAGATATGTAAGAACAGCCAAAAATAGTAGCTATGTACAGCAGGGAAGCAGAGAGATTGAGAGGTTTATCTGTTTTTTATTGTTTTTATTAAAATAATGAAAATGCTCTAATAATGATTGAGGTGATGAATGCACAACTATGTGATTATACCAGATACCACTGATTGTATACTTTGGATGAACTGTATGCTTTATTAATTTGTATCAATGAAATTGATTTGTTTTTTCTTTAAAGATATACAAATGGCCAATAAGCATATGAAAAGGTGTTCAACATCATTAGCCATTAGGGAAGTGTGATTCAAAACCAAAATGGGATACCATTTCACATCCATAAGGATAGCTGTTTTACAGAACGAAATAACAAGTGTTGGAGAAGCAGTCAAACTGGAACTCTAGTGCATTGTTGGAGGGAGTGTATACTAGTTCTGTCACTGTAGAAAACAATATATAACAATTGCCCAAAAATTAAATATAGAGTTGGCATATGACCCCAGCAATTCTACTTCTAGATATTTCCTTGGTTAAGTTAATTCCTAGATATTTGAGTCTTTTTGTTGTTATTGTAAATGGAATTTCCCCCCTTAATCCTCCTCAGATTTTTAATACTAGTGTACAAAAAACATTACTGATTTTGCATCCTGCCACTTTGCTGAACTCTTTTATTAGCTCAAATAGCTTTGTTATGGATACTTAAGAATTTTCTAAATACAGGATTGTGTCATTGACAAATAGAATTTTACTTCCTCTTTTACAATTTGGATGCCTTTTAATTTTTTTTCTTGTCTAATTGCCCTAGCTTGAACTTTTTTTTTTTAAGATTTATTTTTTATTTATTTCACTCCCTTTCCCCCCTCCACCCTCTTCACCCAGTTGTCTGCTCTCTGTGTCCATTCAGTGTGTGTGTTCTTCTGTGTCCGCTTGTATTCTTGTCAGTGGCACCGGGAATCTGTGTCTCTTTTTGTTGCGTCATCTTGCTGCATCAGCTCTTCATGTGTGCGGCTCCTCTCCTGGGCAGGCTGCACTTTTTTCTCATGGGACAGCTCTCCTTGCAGGGGCGCAGTCCCTGTGCATGGGGCTCCCCTATGTGGGGGACACCCGTGCGTGGCACGGCACTCCTTGAGCACATCAGCACTGCGCGTGGGCCAGTTCCACATGGGTCAGGAGGCCCTGGGTTTGAACCCTGGACCTCCCATGTGGTAGGCGGATGCTCTATCAGTTGAGCCAAATCCACTCCCCCTAGCTTGAACTTTTAATACAGTATTGAATACCAGCGGTGACAGTGGGCATCCTTTTCTTGTTCCTAATCCCTCAGAGGGAACAACCTTTCCCTTTGAGTATGATGTTGGCTGTGGGTTTTTCATATATGCCTTTGATCATATCATATTGAGGAATTTTCCTTCTATTCCTATCTTTTGAAGTGTTTTTATCAAGAAACGATGCTGGATTTTGTCAGCTGTCTTTTCTGCATTGATTGAGATGATCATGTTTTTTTCCTCCTTCAGTTTGTGAATGTGGTATATTATGTTGATTGATTTTCTTAGGTTAAAGCCAGCCTTGCATAACAGGAATAAATCCCACTTGGTCATAATGTATAGGTCTTTTAATATGCTGTTGGATTCTATTTGCAAGTATTTTGTTTAGGATTTTTGCATCTAAGTTCATTAGAGAGAGTGGTTTGTAATTTACTTTTCTTGTAGTATCTTTATTTGGCTTTGGTATTAGGGTGATGTTGGCTTCCTAAAAATGTGTTGGGTAGTTTTCTCTCCTCTTCAATTTTTAGAAGAGTTCAAACAGGATTAGTGTTCATTCTTTTCAAAATGCTTGGTAGCACTCACCTGTGATGCCATCAGGTCCTGGACTTTAATTTGCCTGGAGATTTTTCATGACAGATTCAATCTCTATAAACGTGATTGTTTTGTTAAGTTCTTGTATTTCTTGTAGCATTGATGTAGGTTGTTTATGCATTTCTAGGAATTTTTCCATTTCATCATCTAGTTTGTTGGCATACAGTTTCTGATAATATCCTCCTATGATCCTTTTTATTTATGTCGGGTCAGTCTTAAATTCCCCCCTTTCATTTCTGTTTGTATTTATTTTCATCTTCTCTGTATTTCTTTTCTGTTAGTGTAGGTTTGCCAATTTTGTTGATCTTTTCAAAGAATCAGATTTTGGTTTTGTTGATTTTCCCTTATTTCCTCAATTTCATTTATTTCTGCTCTAATCTTTATTATTTATTTCCTTCTGCTTGCTTTTTGATTGGATTACTGTTCTTTTCTAGTTTCTCCAGTTGATCAGTTAAATCTTTGATTTTAGCTTTTTTTTCCTTTTTAAAATATACATTTACGGCTATAAATTTCCCTCTCAACACTACTTTTGCCATACCTGATGTATTTTGATAAATTGTGTTCTCATTTTCATTTGTCTCCATATATTTACTGATTTCACTTGTAATTTCTTCTTTGACCCACTGATTATTTAGGGGTCATTAGTTTAGCTTACACACATTTGTGAATTTAGCTCTTTCCCATCTATTACTGATGTCTAGTTTCATCCCATTATGATCTGAGAAGGTACTTTGTATAATTTCAGTATTTTTATATTTATTGAGAGCTACATTGTGACCTAACATGTGGTCTGTCCTGGGGAAAGATCCGTGGGCACTTGAGATGAATGTGTAACCTGCTGAGATTGTGTATACTGTTCTGTATATGTCTGTTAGGTCGAACTCATTTTATCATATTGTTCAAGTTCTCTGTTTACTTGTGGATTTTCTGTCTAATTGTTCTTTTCTAATGATGTGAGTGGGGTGTTGAAGTCTCCAGTGATTATTGCAGAGATGTCTATTTCTCCCTTCAGTTTTGCCAGAGTTTGTCTCATGTATTTTGGGTGACCCTGGCTGGGTGCATAGATATTTATTACTGTTATATCTTCCTGGTGGATTGTCCCCTTTTTAAATTATATAATGCCTTTCTGTGCCTCCTATACGTTTTTTGCATTTAGTCTGTTTTCTTTAATAATAATATAACTACCCCTGCTCTTCTTTGGTTGCTATTTGCATGGAGTATCTTCTTCCAACCTTTCACTTTCAGCCAGATTTTATCCCTGGGTCTAAGTTGAGTCTCCTGTAAGCAGCATATCAATAGCTTATGTTTTTTTAATCCATTCTATCTGCCTGTATCTTTTGATTGAGGAGTTTAATTCATTCAAATTCATGATATTGCTTATGCATTATTTATTTCTCCATTTTATTCTTTAGTTTTCATATGTCATATGTTAGCTTTTTCTTTATACTTTTTTTTATCCTTTCTTCTTTCTTCTATACTCTCCTTCAAGCCCCTCTCTCCTTTGTTTTTCTTTCAGACTCTAAAACTTCCTTTAGTATTTCCTGCAAAGGTGGATTCTTTTTTTTTACAAACTCTCTTAGTTTCTGTTTGTGAATATTTTATACTCACTTTTACATTTGATGGACAGTTTTGCTGGATAAAAAATTCTGGGCTGGCAGTGTTTTTTTATGGTATCCTAATTGTATCATGCCTCTATATATCTCGCCTTTATGGTTTCTCATGAGAAATATGCACTCAGTTCTTACTGGGCATCCCTTGTATATTATGGTTTGCTTCTCCTTTGCTGCTTTCAGAATTTTCTCTTTATCTTTGAAGTTTGATGTTCTGAGCAGTATGTGTTTTGGAGTAGGTGTATTAGGATTTATTCTGATAAATAATCAGTGTGCTGCTTGGATGTGTAAGTTCATTTCTTTCGTGAGTGCTGGGAAATTTTCAGCTGTTATTTCCTCAAATAGTCTTTCTGCCCCTTTCCTTCTCCTTCTGAAACTTCTCTGACATGTATGTTTTTGGCTTTTGTGTTGTCATTCAACTCCCTAAGCCCCTGCTCAATTTTTCCACTCTTTTCTCTCTTCAATTTCATCTGTTCTGTCTTCAGTATCACTTATTCTTTTTTCTCTCATTTTGAATCTGCTCCTGTAGGCCTCTACTGTGTTTTTTAAATTTCATTATTATATACCAACTAGTTTATAGTTTAGTTCTTTTTAAGAAATGCTAAGGAAATTATAACCACATTATGTGGCTTGAACATCATAATTCCACATTTCTTAAGATGGAATGGTCCAACAGCTATGTCTACTGTCACAGACTTTAGTTCCATTCAGTGATATGGCACATTCTCAAAATTAACTAGTCACACACACATTGTCTCAAATACAGGAAAAATGTACACCGATAAAGGTAATTTACAATGACAAGGAGTGTAATTCATTTTGGCCGTGCTTCAGAAATTTAGGGTCAGTCGCCTTTACTCAAGGCGCAAAGCAGAATGAGATGAGCACAGCTGTCTCTAGGAGTGGGCCGGGTATGTATAATCACTCATGAGGTATGCATGCATGCAAAGAATTTAAAATTGTTCAGTCTTGCTGCAAAAATTGAATCAAGTTAAAAGAAAATGCTGTGGTTTCCCCCCTACTATGCACTTCTGGGTCAAGTCCACAATCTTACTTAACATCATATAGAAAGTAAAATTGGCAAGGATCTTCAAAAGTAAATCACCATTTGCACAAATGAAACAATAGGCTTCACTGACCCCAATTTTTGGTTATGCTTCCAGACTAGAAGCATTTTGAAGAGAAAGGAGTGTTTCACAAAATTGAAATATCACTCAGATGACGGACAAGACGTTTTCTACAGACACTTAAAATTTCAAACTTTCAAATGGCTGTGACAGCTGAACTATTTTATATTTTAGTAGTAGGGATTCCGGGGATCCTGTAGTCACAAATACCAATTTTAAAGAGCCCATGATGTCTTTGGGTTGATTTGCTAGCTGCCTGTTCTTCTTCTTGTAAGGCTGCATGAAAGATTTTACTTTATTCTGCAGCACAGTTAAAATGTGTATTTTTTTGCTCGAGATTAGCTCCAAGTTGTTTAGCATATGAATCTACACCATAGTCTATTTCTTCAGACATCTCTAGGAGAGACTTTTCATCTTCAAACCATTGAATAGATTCCTGGAACACTGCCCTGTGATCTTCTACAACTTGTTCTTCCATTTCTACCATTTGTGAGATAGCTTCATGGAAAGTAAATAATTGTGGAGGAACCTCTTCTTTTTGTTCACAAAGAAGGTTTAGATCATCTCTCTGAGGGGACCTCCTCACACTCCACTGTGCCTCTAGGTCATCAGTCTTCTTTGGTGGATGGTGCATTATTGGATGGACATCACCAGCAGCAGTTGGATCCACAGTCACTTCTTTCACCCTGTTTGCATATCTTGATGTATTAAGAGTATTTTCACAGGATGCTATCCCCAGATAGATTGTGGCAATTATGCAGATATGGGAATTTTCACCTATGAACGAATCTCTTAACACCTGAGTGTGTTTACTTGCTCAGAAAGGAGTATGAGGTTTATTTCTTCGTAAGGCTCTGATGCACTCCTTTTTTTTTTTTTAAAGATTTATTTATTTATTTAATTTCCCCCCCTCCCCTGGTTGTCTGTTCTTGGTGTCTGTTTGCTGCATCTTGTTTCTTTGTCCGCTTCTGTTGTCGTCAGCGGCACGGGAAGTGTGGGCGGCGCCATTCCTGGGCAGGCTGCACTTTCTTTTCACGCTGGGCGGCTTTCCTCACGGGCGCACTCCTTGCGCGTGGGGCTCCCCCACGTGGGGGACACCCTTGCGTGGCACGGCACTCCTTGCGTGCATCAGCACTGCGCATGGCCAGCTCCACACGGGTCAAGGAGGCCCGGGGTTTGAACCGCGGACCTCCCATATGGTAGACGGACGCCCTAACCACTGGGCCAAAGTCCGTTTCCCTCTGATGCACTCCTTGAGTGCTAAATGGCTTTTATTAATTTCAGCACCTTCAAGCTGAATTTGCCTGTCTGCACTTGAAGTATAGCTTCTCTTTCATTTCTAGCCAAATCAATGAGAGAAAATTTTCCATGCAATTTTCCTTTCCTTCCAAGGATAACCTGAAGTACTACATGGCTACGAGATGCATGGCTACAAGGTGAATATGCATTTGCAGATGTGTGACCAGATGTTCTGCAGCTGTTGCCTGTGTCATTGAGTTTCAGTACATCTTCAACACATTTGACCTGTTCCTGTAATCCCATCACTGGTACTTGCTGTTTCCCATCTTCTAGAACTCTTAATTTTGTTTTCCTGTTTAGCAAATCAAGAACCTTTCTACTATAATTTCAAAACAGTTGCATATACTTGAAGTTCTAACCTCTTATGGTTTGGCTTTTTTAGCATTAAAAAGACATCTCAAGCTGCTAATGCATGAAACCCTTTAGAACAATCTTCGTTCTTTCCTGAAAAGTCATCACCCATAGTATGAGTTTTTCCACTTCCATTCTGTCTATAAGCAAAATATATAGCCATATCCCTTTCAAATATAGTTTCAACTAGTGGTCTAGCTGTAAACCTGTAAACCATTTCATTAGGAGCTGAGTCATCAAAGGCATAATCAAAATGAAATGTTTGGTTTTCTAGGGACCTTTAATCTACTTTTTTTTTTATGGATTCATGTACCATCACAACATCTTTACCAGGGATTGCGATTACATCAAGATCTTTCATTTGAATAATCTTGAATGTCTGTTCATTGAATGGCTGTTTCCTTACACTTACACATATCCTGTGCTCATCAATAGGATCTGCTGTTGTTAATTGTCTATAATCCAAACTTCTCTAAAGTCTGAGCTCATACACATGATTTCATGTTTTGGGTGTGTAGCGTCAACATTCTGGGCTCTTCTTTCTCTAAGTTCTTGCTGTTGCAGTCTCCTTTTTTTCTCATTTTTCTTGTATTTTTTCTACTTCTTTCACACAGATTTTCAACATGCATTCTGTTGCACAGAAGAAGACTGTTCAGGAAGTTGATTAGGCTGTGCACATGCAGATCCCAGCACTCTGTTATCTCTTGGAGGAGGGTCATTCTCACTAGAAGCCACAGTCCATTGATTCTCTACAATTTATTTTGGCTGAGGGTGCTGGAGGTGGAGGTGTTTCTGGACTGGGTTTAATTTCTTCATCAGGTACAGGGTCAGGATTAAGTGAAAAGGTGCTCTCCGGGTCTATCTCTATTTTCTATCAGTTCAATAGTTCCACTTTCATTATCTTCATTTAAAGATCTTACCATTGCTTGATGTATTCAGCCTTCGTTCTGCTTGATCTCCACATACATCCCGATCAGGATTTTCCTGAAGTTGGCTGATGCCATTGTCTCATTGAGGGCGGTGGTAGTGGGCCAAGGGAAGGGGACAGGAGGACAGAAAAGGCAGAGGCGGGGTAACTGGAAGGGGGAGCAGTTGCCTGCGGCCCCGTGAACACAAGCTGGGGCTGCGAGGGAGGCAGGTGGACGTACCAGCCAGGTGGGAAGAGGCACAGGCTGGGGCATTGGGGTGAAAAGAGGACCAAGGTTGTGAGGCGGCATGGTGAGTGGGGGAAAGTTGGGAGGGCATGCGCCGCCAGCCCAGGAGCAGACGCTGAACCCAAGGGAGTTAAATCCATTCACATGCATATTACTGTTAACGAATTATTTACTTCCACCACTTTATTCTTTGATTTTCATATGTCATATCTATTTTCATCTGTCTTTTTTTTCCTACTCTTTTGTTTATCCTTTCTGCTATTCTTGGTTCTATACTCTCCTCCAAGCCTCTCTCTTCTGTCTTTTGCTTTTGGGCTGTAGGTAGGGCTTCCTTTAATATTTCCTGCAAAGGTGGATTTTTTTTTTTTTTTTTTACAAACTCTTAATTTCTGTTTGTGAATATTTTAAACTCACCTTCATATTTGAACGGTTTTGCTGGATAAACACTTCTTGACTGGCAGTTTTCTCTTTCATTGTCCTAATGTCTCACCTGCATTGCTCTCTGATGAGAAATCTGCACTAAGTCTTACTGGGCGTCCCTTGTATGTGGTAGTTTGCTTCTCCCTTGCTACTCTCAGAATTTTTTCTTTATCCTTGACGTTTGACATTCTGAGTAGTACATGTCTTGGAGTACATCTATTTGGATTTATTCTGATTGGGATACACTGTGCTTCTTGGATGTGTAAGTTCATTTCTTTCATGAGAGTTGGAAAATTTTCAGCTATTATTTCCTCAGATACTCTTTCTGCCCCTTTCTGAAATTCCCATGACATGTATCTTATTGTGCTCCATGTTGTCATTCAACTCGCTGAGGCCCCTGCTCTATTTTTTCCCATTCTTTTTCTGCTCTTCTCATTCTTCAATTTCAGCTGTTCTGTATTACTTCCTCTCTCTTCTATCATTTTGAGTCTGCTGTTGTATGCCTCTCATGTGTGTTTTTATATTTATTTATTTCTCCCTACTGCCTTGTTGTCTGCACTTGCTTTGTCTGTTCATCTTCCTTGTTTCTTTAGGAGGCACCAGGAACTGAACGCGGGACCTCTGATATGGGAAGGAGGCACCTGATCACTTGAGCCACCTCTATTCCATGCTTTGTTGTGTCTCTCATTGTGTTTTTTTTCTTGTGTGTCTTGTGTCATCTTGTTCCGTCAGTGCCTGCTTGTCCTCTTTAGGAGGCACCAGAAACCTCCGCTTCCTGCTTTGTTGGATCTCTCATTATATTTTTCTTCTTGTGTCACGTGTTGCAGGAGCTTGCCACACCTGCCCACTGTACCAGCTCACTCTCTTCCTTAGGAGTCACTGGGTACTGAACCAGGGACCTCCCATGTGGTAGGCACGAGCTCAATTGCTTGAGCCACATTCACTTCCCTCTAATGTGTGTTGTTTTTTTAAAAGGGATACATTTTTAAAATTTCTCTCCCCTTCCCCCCCCCCCCGCATTGTCTGCTTTCTGTGTCCATTTGCTGTGTGTTCTTCTGTGTCTACCTGCATTCTTATCAGTGGCACTGGGAATCTGTGTCTCTTTTTGATGCGTCATCTTGCTGCATCAGCTCTTCGTGTGTGCAGCGCTACTCCTGGTCAGGCTGTGCTTTTTTCGCATGGGGCGGCTCTCCTTGTGGGGTGGGGCTCCCCTACATGGGGGAAATCCATGCTTGGCATGGCACTCCTTGCACACATCAGCTCTGTGCATGGGCCAGCTCACCACACGGGTCAGGAGGCCCTGGGTTTGAACCCTGGACCTTCCATATGGTAGGTGGACGCCCTATCTGTTGAGCCAAATTTGCTTCTCCCTCTAATGTGTTTTGTTTTTTTTTTTTGGTCTTTATTTTTTTTTAATGTTACATTAAAAAAATATGAAGTCCCCATATACCTCCCACCCCCTCACCCCACTCCTCCCATGACAACAACCTCCTCCATCATCATGGGACATTCATTGCACTTGGTGAATACATCTCTGAGCACTGCTGCACCATTTGGTCAATGATCCACATTATAGTTTACACTCTTCCCCACAGTACCCAGTGGGCCATGGGAGGACATACAATGTCCAGTAACTGACCCTGCAGTACCACCCAGGACAACTCCAAGTCCTGAAAATGCCCCCACATCACATCTCCTCTTCCCACTCCCTATCCTCAGCAGCTACCATGGCCACTTTCTCCACATCAATACTACATTTACTTCCATTACTAATCACAGTAGTGTCAGAATAGAATATCAGTAAGTCCGCTCTAATCCATACTCTATTCCTCCAGCCTGTGGACCCTGGAATGGTGATGTCCACTCTACTTCTATATCGAGAAGGTGCTTAGATTCCACTTGGATGATGGGTGCAGTTCTCCTGCTTGCAGTTGTAGGCAATCTTGACTCCCTGGTGTGGTGGTTGACCTTCGCCTCCCTGTTAGCTGGCTGGGGTAAGTCCAGTAAACCAGAGGGTGGAAGTTGCAAGTCTCTTGAGGCTCAGGGCCTGGCTATTACATGGATAGTCCAGAGATTCAGGTCCCTTGAGTATACACTAAATCTCAGCGCCAACCACAGGTCCGGTAAAATAACAGGAGAGGCTTGTGAACAAAGATCACATCTGAGTCTAACTCCATCACGCTCAGGAACACAAACTCCAAAATAGGGCCAACTGACATGGCACTGAACTCCATCTGCCATGACCATAGAACCTGTGGGTCTCTGTAGCCCTCAGAAGAACCAGTACCTGGGGTTGTATCTACTTTAGCTGTCTCTGGGACTCTGCTGAGTTGTGCATAAGAGCGACCCCCTGATGACCTCCCAGCTCTTTTTTGGAGACTCATAGCCATATAAACTCATTTGTCCTTTCCATTTCCCCCATTTATTCAAGGTCAGAAAGCATTTTTAATTCCTGATGTTACATGTAGGCTGAGATATTCTGCTGGTCTGAGTTGATCCTTTTATTCAAGGTCGTTTTCTAATGTGTTTTTGATCTTACCTGATAGGTAATGTCTTTCATTCCTATGACTTCTGTTTCTTTCTATTCATGTTTTCACATTCATTGTGCTTGCTCAGTGTCTTCTTGATGTCCTTTATCTCTTTAGTCAGCTTGTCTTTCAACTCATATGTGATTTTGGACATTTATATGCATCTTATTAATTAGCTGTCCTAAACGGTCTTTTCTGGGATTTTGATAGTTTCCTTTTCTTGGGCCATTTCTTCTCTTTCCTTAGTATGATTTATAGTTAGGATGGTGAATTTACTCAGATGCTCAATTTCTCTCTTTTTAATAGGGATTTAGTGGTGGGAGCCAGTTTGTTACTGCCATTCTCTTTGGCACTCTTTGGCAGCCCTCTCAGTTCATTGCCTGGTCAGAATGTGTTTGCTGCAATATTGGCTGGAGCAGTGTGATATAGGTTCCTGCCTGGAGGTTGAGAGCCTTGTAAAATAAATTTTTTCAGAGACAGTTCTCCAACCTTTGCTGGCAGCCCCTCCCTTTTCCCTGGTAGGAAATAATTCCACTTCCCTCTGTGTCCTCAATAATCAGTCTTGGTTAGTAGAGAGGGAGTTTGAGAGAGTCAGATCTCTTTAGTCCTGGATCTTTTTAGTCTCTAGCTGGCTTCCCAGGCAAACAATGTCATGGCCCCAGCTGGCCTGAAAGGGCTTGTGGGACACAACAGACCAAAGTTGTGGGTCAAATGCTGAGTCAGCCTTAGGCTATGTTCCCCTCTCTCCCCTTTTCTGGGGAGGTGCATCCTCAACAATCAGTCCCAATTAGTAAAGAGGGAGATCGAGAGGGTTGGCTGTCTTTAGTCTCAGATCTCTTTAGTCCCGAGCTGGCTCCCATGGCAAAAATGGCACGGCCCCACCCAGCCTGAAAGGTTCATGAGACACAGCAGACCAAATTTATGGGTCAAAAGCTGGGTCAGGGAAAGCAGACTTGGCCCAATGGATAGGGTGTCCACCTACCACATAGGAAGTCCAGGGTTCAAACCCAGGACCTCCTTGACCCATGTGGAGCTGGCCCACGCACAGTGCTGATGCGCGCAAGGAGTGCCCTCCCACGCAGGGGTGTCCCCGCGTAGGGGAGCCCCATGTGCAAGGAGTGCACGCTGTAAGGAGAGCCACCCAGTGTGAAAGAAAGTGCAGCCTGCCCAAGAATGGCACCGCACACACGGAGAGCTGACACAACAAAAAGAAACACAGATTCCTGGTGCCGGCTGATAAGGATAGAAGCAGTCACAGAAGAACACACAGCGAATGGACACAGAGAGCAGACACCTGGGGGGGAAGTGGGGGAAAGGGAGAGAAACAAATAAAAAATCTTAAAAAAAAAATGAGTCAGCCTTAGGCTGTTTCCCCCTCTCTTCTCCCCCTTTTTCTGGGGACATGGATCCCTGGGGCCCCCTTTTTCTGTAGCCACTGGCCCAGAGACCTGAGAATTCAAAAGTGTCTTTAATGTGGGGAATGGTGCTGGCAGTAGCAGCTGCCATTTTTAAGTCAGTTTTGCTGACATGATTCTTTTCCTTTGCCTCTCTCCCGTGGGCAGTGTCCAGCCTTCCCCTGGTGTCCTAAACACTAGATTTTTTTTTCAGGTTGTTTCTGCCTGTCCTCTAGCTATTTTTCTGGGGAAAAAAGAGAGTCTCATGTCTTTCTAGTCCACCATCTTCTTGGAAGTCCATTTGTATATCTTCTTTGGAGAAATGTCTATGTTTTTTGTCCAGTTTTTAATTAGGTCACTTGCCATTTTGTTTAGTTGAAGGTTTCTTTATATAGTCTAGATATTAAACCCTTATCAGATATGTGATTTCCAAATATTTTCTCTCATTGCGTAGATTACTGTTTCACTTTCATGATAAAGTCCATTGAAGTACAAAAGTTTGATTTTGATGAGGTCCCATTTATCTGTTTTTCTTTTGTTGCTTGTGCTTTGGGTGTAAAGTCTAAGAAAGAAACCAATGCCTAACACAAGGAACTGAAGATATTTCCCTATGTTTTCCTCTAGGAGTTTGATAGTCTGACACTTAGGTTTAGGTCTTTGGTCCATTTAGAGTTGATTTTTGTGTATGATGTGAGGTAGGGGTTCATATTCAATCTTTTGCAAATGAAGATCCAGTTTTCTCAGCACCATTTGTTGAAGAAACTGGTCTTTCCCGATTGATTGGTCTTTTTGCCCCCTTGTCAAAAATCATCTGGCCATAGATGTGAGGATTGGTTTTTGAGCTCTCAGTGCAATTCCATTTGTCAATCCTTGTGCCAGTACCATGGTGTTTTGATTACTGTGGCTTTGCAGTAACTTTTCAGATTGGAAAGTGTTAGTCCTCCAACTTCATTGTTCTTTCTCAAGATAGCTTTGGCTATTCCATTTCTGCAAAGAAGGTTGTTGGATTTTGATTGAGTCTTATTGAATCTGTAAATTGATTGTATTAGTTGACGTCTTAACATTATTTAGTCTTCTAATTCATGAATATGGAATGTCCTTCCATTTATTTAGGGTTTTGTTGTTGTTATTGTTGTTTTCATTTCTTTAGCAATGTTTGGTAGTTTTCTGTGTACAAGACCTTTACATCCTTGATTAGATTTATTCCTACATAATTGATTCTTTTAGTTCTTATAAACAGAATTTTTTCTTTGATTTCTTCTTCTGATTGTTCATTGCTAGTGTGCAGAACACTGCTGATTTGGGGGCATTGATCTTGTACCCTGCCACTTTGCTGAATTCATTTATTAGCTCTAGCAGTTTTATTGTGGGTTTTTCAGGTCTTTCTGTATATGGGATCATGTTATCTGTAGGTAGAAAAAGCTTTACATCTGTCTTTCCAATTTGGATGTCTTTTATTTCTTTTTCTTGCCTAGTTGCTCTGGCAGGAACTTACAGTACAGTGTTGAATAACAGTGATGACAGTGGGTATCCTTGTGTTTTTCCTGATATTAGAGAGTAAGCTTTCATTCTTTCACCATTAAGTAGGTTGTTAGCTGTGGGTTTTTCATATATGCCCTTTATCACTTGGAAGAGCTTTCCTTCTAATAGTTGTTCTTTACGGTTTTGTTTTTGTTTTTGTTTTTGGTCAAGAATGAGGGATACTGGATTTTTATGAAATGCCTTTTCTTAATCAGTTGAGATGATCATGGGTTTTTTTTCCTTCTTCATTCTATTAATGTATTACATTAATTGATTTTCTTATGTTGAACTACCCTTGCATACCTAGGAGAAATACCACTTGATCATGGTGTATACTTCTTTTAGTATGCTTTTGGATTCAGTTTGCTAGTATTTTATTGAGGATTTTTGCATCTATGTTCATAAGAGATATTGGCCTATAGTTTTCTTTTCTTTTGGTATCTTTTTCTGACTTTGGCATAAGAATGATATTGGCTTCATGTTTTCTCCTCTTCCAAGTTTTGGGAGAGTTTGTACAGGATTGGTGTTACTTCTTGGAATAGTGGTCAAATTCTGTGAAGCCAAATGGTTCTGAGGTTATCTTTGTTGGGAGGCTTTTGGTTCTTGATTTAATCTCTTTACTAATTATTCCATTTATTCTTGAGTCAGTGTAGGTTATTTGTGTGTTTCTAGGAATTTGTCTATTTCATCTAGGGTATCTAATTTGTTGGTGTCCGGTTGTTCATAGTATCCTCTTATACTCTTTGATTTCAGTGTAGTTGATAATAATGCCCGCCTTTTCATTTGACTGTTGTTATTTGGGCCATCTCTCTTATTTTCTTCATCAGTCTAGCCTAACAGCTTTTCAAGTTTATTGATCTTTTCAAAGAGCCAACTTTTGACTTTGTTGATTTTTTTTTCTTCTTTTATTCTCTATTTCAAGTCATGTTCCTGACATGCAGCAGTCTGGAGTGCAGGTTCCATCTCATTGAGCTGTGAGGGGGGATGAAAGAAGGAGTCTTGGTTAAAATACCAAACATTCTCTTTTCTAGTGGAATTTTTTGTAGTTTTTCTTGAATAGATGTTTCTTCACTTGCAGTTTCTCCTTAGAACCATTTCCAGCGACTATAATGATTGTTTTTAAATAATTTTCACTAGTTCCCCTGTAGAAATTATCAGCCAAAGTCCTCACACTGTTGTGAGTGCTGCTGTAGTAGATTTAAAAAATTTTTACTAACTTGCTTTTGCTGTTAAATAGGGTAATGAAATTTTATTTTTACATTGTTTTTAATATGGAAATTTGCTGAAAATCTTATTCTGAGACTTTAATTTTTTTTCTTGGACTCTTCTGTGTGAACAGTTCCTTGAGCTTTTTATAAAGACAAGATTTTCTTTTTTTATGATTCATACTTTTGTTTATTTCTTAGTGGCCCTAGATTCAATCTCTAATGTATTGGTGACTAGGAGTGAAGTAATAGACATCTTTTTTGTTACTAATATTTTTAGGAGGAAAAACAAACATTATTTATTTTTCTTTTTTTGAAAGTCTCTTTTCATTAAGTCCTTTGTCAGGCTATGCACATTACCATCTATTTAAAATGCCAAGTGTTTGTTCATGTTTTGCTTTTGAATATTATTAAGTCATGTTTTATAATTCTTTAGATGAATACAGGTAAAACAATTTATTTTGGAGTTTTTATAGTAACGTATAGCATACATGCTGGAAAATGAATGACATGTATAGTTCATGGAAATAATTTTAAAAAATAAACATTTGTGAAATGAAATCCCTAGATACAAAACAAAGTTTCACACCTGATATCCTGCCTTAATGAATCCTAATGACAGACCTCCTTATTTTCCCAATGTAACCATGTCCCATGTCCTGAATTACCTGAAGATAATTGCCTTGTTCTTGATAGTTTTATCACCTGTGTATGCATCCTTAAATAAATAAATTTTGATATTACATGACTCTATTGCATATAAATGGAATCACACTGTACTATTTCATGTCCAATTTCCTTTGTTCAAAGTTATTCAGAAAAAATAAGTTATTTCAGACTCTCCCATGGGGTAATAGTTCATTTACTTTTATTCCTATCTTGTATTTGCTTGTAATAATATACTATTATCATTTATTAATTCTGTTGTTAAGTGGCCATTTGAATATTTTCTAATTTTTACCTTTAGGACCAATGTTTATTCTGTGTGTATCCACTTGCAAGTCTTCTCTTCACCTCCATTTCAATATACCTCATCATGAATTTCTCATTCCTTCTCTAGGAACTGAATCCATTTGACTTTCTACATCTAACTGATGGAAGTACCATCTTTATAGTTTGTGTGAAAATCTCAGTCATTTTTGACTCCTCTTACTCTGTTGTTGTTCCACCTTCAGTCATCAGGGAATTTTTGTAGGTCTTCAGATGATAGCTAGGATACTGACCCAGCACAGCAATTCATTGAAAATTCCCAGGCAGACACATCTTCTTTTCACCTGGTTATGACTTTAAGCTCCTAAGACATCTCCAGGTTTCCACACCTGCCCCCTGTCATCTGTCTATTCTCAGTATAATCCATGGATCTTTAAAGCTTTTAGATGAAATCACTCCTGTGCTCTACATTTCACTGAGAGTCAAAGCCAAAATCCTTACAGGGTACAACTAATTCCCCGTAATGTGATGTGTCCCCAGCAGGTGTGTTGTGGGTCCTCAATCCCATCTCCAAGTACAGTGATTCACTAAGAGAACTCAGGAGTGAGCATATAGTTGTGTTCTTAACTGAGTTTATTACAGCAAAAGTACACAGAAAATAATCACAAAGGGAAAAAGCATGTGAGGCAAAATCCAGAGGAAGCCGATTGCAAATTTTAAAGAGTTCTCTCTCACTGAAGAAATGTGGGACTGGCTTTTTAAACCCCCACCAATGAGTTGTGACAACCCGTGTGAAATGTCTACCAGGGAAGATCATTAGAGACTGGATACTCTGAGATTGTATTGGCTGTACTCTCTGCCTAGCATGTACTCATAGTCTCAGATAGAAAGAAGGGGCTTAGCATATACTACGTTTTTGCACAGACACTTTAGTAAGTACAGTGAGATTTTCTTATCAGTCAGATTTATAGGATCCCCCCCCACACAATCTCAGGATTTTCTTATCAGATTTATAGGATCCCCCCCACAATCTCAGGAGACTCAAGTGAAGGGTCAGCTTTCCAAGCAGGTCTTTCTAATGATCAGCAGTTTTAGACCTGCTAACTTAACTTTTTTCTGTACACTAGGTTGTAGAAATTTGAGGCAGATGTGCTATACACAGAGTAGTTAGGGCTGATTCAGGCAGCTGATTTCAACTCTTGCAGCAGTGTCTTAGGGCTCTTACAATAAATACGGCAGAATAGGTTGGCTTTAACAATAGGAGTTTATTGGCTCATAGTTTTGGAGGCTTCAAGTTCGAAATCAAGGTGTCAGCAAGGTTATGCTTTCTCCAAAGTCATTTGGTTCTGGTGATAGCTTTCTGGCAATCCTCTGTAATGTGGTGATCTCTCTTTGGCTTCTATTTCCACGTCCAATTTCCTTTGCCTATAACGATTTCAGCCGTACCAGATCAACGCTTGCCCCGGTTCAGTTTGGCCATGCCTTATAATAGCATAGCAACATCTTCAAAGGTCTCCTCTACAAATGAGCTTTCATGCACACCAAGACTTACTTTAGTGAATCAAAGATATTATTTTAAAATAGGTTCCTACTTACTGGACCAGGGATTAGTACTTGAATATGTGTTTTGTGAGGTACATGATTCAATCCCCACCAACCAATAAGAGGAGGATTCCTGTTCTGCTGCCCTACCAAGTAGGTAAATTCTAGCATTTGAATTGCTGCATGATAGCCTTTTCTGCATCTCCTGCATGTCGACATCACTGGGTTGAAGGTATTTTTCAGAGACCAGGACTTAGGGGAATTCTGTTGCTCAAAGCTTACTATGAATCTGAGGGGCTGGGCTATCATGCTCCTTTTGCCAAAAGAGGACTGAAAGAATATTTTCACTCAGCCTGTTAGCCCTGTCTACTTTTAAAGACCCTGGAGTACACCAGGACAAAATGTGCTCTTTGAAAATTGAATTTCCATAGACCTCCTGTTCTTTAGTGAGTATTCATTGAAACCTCATCCAGGTTTGACCCTGTGCTCCATGCAGTGCTGAGTCATCTGGTCGTTAAGAACGACTTTTCTTCCAAGGAATTTATGGTCTTAGGATAGAAATATTTATTCCATTCGTGTAGCATTTCTCTCATTCTCCAAAGTGCTCTGGATCCTACTGTTACAGAACACTATGACTCGAAGAAATCACAGTACCAATGGGGAGATAAGTTCATTGGGTTCACGGTGCTGTTAAACCTATGAGGTAGTGTGGACTGTAAGTAATGGTTCTGACAAGGTCACGGAATAAATGTTAGGAGTTCGTGGAATCGTCTAAGAATGTTCAATGAATTGCATATTGATTCCATGTTCTACCAGTCTCATCCTCCTGCACACATGTGGGATATTTTAGGACTCAGTGACCTTTGAGGATGTGGCTGTGAATTTCACCCTGGAAGAGTGGGCTTTGCTGGATTCATCTCAGAGGAACCTCTACAGAGAGGTGATGCTTGAAACCTTCAGGAACCTTTCCTCAGTAGGTAAGGATGACACCATTCCTCCACTTAGTGATTTAGAGGACAAGTATTGCTTTCTTATCAACATGGGTAAATAAGACTGATATAATCACAGGCATCGTGGACCCAGAATCTAATAATTCTCCCTTGATAGTGAAATTGGTGTTTTAAACTCAGTGTTTCTTTAAAGTCTGAGTTAAGAGACTTGAAGCTCTTTAATATCAGTGTGAGTATGGGTCATTTTGGGCACATAAAAGGGTATATATGTGTGTGTGTGTGTGTATATATATATGTAAGTATATGTATTTTAACATTGCAATAGTTTTACTGTTCATTATATTGCCTACTATTTTGACCTCTTATGCCTGTTGCTGATGAAGTTCTGAAACAACTAAGCACCTCAGTGTTGCTCTTCTTATGTGTACCTTCTGTATAAGATTGTTAACTTGTTTTGTTTCAGATGGTGAGACTCACTTTAAAGACAATGAATCATTTTCCCAGGAGAGTAATTTTGGGCAAAACATGTCCAAGGAACAGATAACAGCAAAGTTCTCAAGAAATGATTTCTGGGTATGCACTTTAGGAAGAAGTTGGAACGACAGTAACAATGGATATCAGCACAAAAACCAAGGGAAACACCTAAGGTGAGTTGCATGCAAAGAAAAAGCAGTATTCCAAAAGAATCTTGTTTGATCATGAAATTATACAAAGAAACAAAGTACATAAGCCTAACTTCAAATTTATTCTAGAATTTTCACCAAAAATGTTGTCTTAAATTGACATATATATATATAACAGAGTTCAGTTGGAAACAATGTTAGGAAACACCATGTATTAAAAAACCTAATGACTATTTTCATGCCTTCTTATAGAGTACTCTGTTTATTAAACTTTCTGATAATTCAGCCATGTGACAGAAAGCCTAAAATTTCAATGAAAATAAGTATTAAGTCTTTACGAAGGTAGCCATTAGTAATACACTTCTCATTTTTAGCAGAAATCAGATGGTGCAGAGAGTCCTTGAAAGCAATAAAAGTAATAAGTGTAGAGAAACCTTCAGCCAGATTCCAAACCTTAATCTGTACAAGAAAACCCCTGGAGTATATCTGTATGAATGCAGTGAGTGTGGAAAAGTCTTCATGCATCATGCATTACTTAAGTGGCATATCAGATCTCATACCGGACACAGATCACATGAATACCAGAAATGTGGGCAGACTTGCACTTCACCTTCCTACCTGAGAATGCATATGAAAACTCACAGCAGAAAGAAATCCCATTTCTGTAAATTTTGTGGAAAAATCTTTACTCATTGCTATTGGTTCACTTGACCTATAAGGACTCACACTGTATATAAAACCTATGAATGCAAGCAGTATGCAAAAATCTTCAATGAGTTCTCCTGTCTTACATGATGTGGGAGAAACCACAGTGGAGAGAAGCCATATAAATGTAAGAAATGTGGTAAAGACTGTATTTATCCCTCATCCTTAGGAAGACACATGATGACACACACTGGAGAGAAACCATATGAATGTAAACAATGTACTAAAGCCTTTATTTGTTCCACTTCCTTTCGAAGACATGAAAGGATTCACACTGGTGCGAAACGATATGAATGTAAGCAACGTGGGAAAGCCTTCAGCTATTCCCATTCCTTTCGACGACATGAAAGAACCCACACTGGAGAGAAACCTTATGAATGTAAGTATTGTGGGAAAGCCTTCCGTTGGCTCGAATCTTTTCAAGGACATGTGAGAATGCACAATGGAGAGAAACGCTATGAATGTAAGTACTATGGGGAAGCCTTCAGTTGTCCCACTTCCATTCAAAGGCATGAAAGGACTCACACTGCAGAGAAACCCCATGAATGTAAAAAATGTGGGAAAGCCTTCAGTCGTCCCAGTTTATTACAAAGACATGAAAGGACTCACACAGGAGAGAAACCCTATGAATGTAAGTGTTGTGGGAAGACTTTCAGTTGGCTTGAATCTTTTCAAGGACATGTGAGAATGCACAATGGAGAGAAACCCTATGAATGTAAACAGTGTGGTAAAGCCTTCAGTTGTCCCACCTCCATTCGAAGGCATGAGAGGACTCACACTGGAGAGAAACTTCACACATGTGAAAAATGTGGGAAAGCCTTCCTTTATCCTAGTTCATTACAAACACATGAGAGGACTCACACAGGAGAGAAACCCTATGAATGTAAGTGTTGTGGGAAAACTTTTAGTTGCCTTAAATCTTTTCAAGGACATGTGAGAATGCACAGTGGAGAGAAACCCTATGAATGTAAACAGTGTGGTAAAGCCTTCAGTTGTCCCTCTTCCATTCGAAGGCATGAAAGGACTCACACTGGAGAGAAACCTTATGAATGTAAAAAATGTGGGAAAGCCTTCAGTTATCCTCAGTCCTTTCGAATACATGAGAGAATTCACACTGGAGAAAAACCATATGAATGTAAGCAATGTGGGAAAGCCTTCAGCTATTCCCAGTCCTTTCGGCAACATGAAAGAACCCACACTGGAGAGAAACGCTATGAATGTAAGTACTGTGGGAAAGCCTTCAGTTGTCCCACTTCCATTCAAAGGCATGAAAGGACTCACACTGGAGAGAAACCCTATGAATGTAAGTGTTGTGGGAAAACTTTTAGTTGGTTTAAATCTTTTCAAGGACATATGAGAATGCACAATGGAGAGAAACCCTATGAATGTAAACAGTGTGGTAAAGCCTTCAGTTGTCTCACTTATATTCGAAGGCATGAAAGGACTCACACTGGAGAGAAACCCTATGAATGTAAAAAATGTGGGAAAGCCTTCAGTTGTCTCAGTTCATTACAAAGACATGAAAGGACTCACACAGGAGAGAAACCCTATGAATGTAAGTCTTGTGGGAAAACTTTTAGTTGGCTTGAATCTTTTCAAGGACATGTGAGAATGCACAATGGAGAGAAACCCTATGAATGTAAACAGTGTGGTAAAGTCTTCAGTTGTCCCACTTCCCTTCGAAGGCATGAAAGGACTCACACTGGAGAGAAACTTCACATATGTAAAAAATGTGGGAAAACCTTCCTTTATCCCAGTTCATTACAGAGACATGAGAGGACTCACACAGGAGAGAAACCCTATGAATGTAACTGTTGTAGGAAAACTTTTAGTTGCCTTGAGTCTTTTCAGGGACATGTGAGAATGCACAATGGAGAGAAACCCTATGAATGTAAACAGTGTGGTAAAGCCTTCAGTTGTCCCTCTTCCATTCGAAGGCATGAAAGGACTCACACTGGAGAGAAACCCTATGAATGTAAAAAATGTGGGAAGGCCTTCATTTATCCTCAGTCCTTTCGAAGACATGAGAGAATTCACAATGGAGAAAAACCATATAAATGTAAGCAATGTGGGAAAGCCTTCAGCTATTCCCAGTCCTTTCAGCAACATGAAAGAAACCACACTGGAGAGAAACACTATGAATGTAAGTACTGTGGGGAAGCCTTCAGTTGTCCCACTTCCATTCAAAGGCATGAAAGGACTCACACTGCAGAGAAACCCCATGAATGTAAAAAATGTGGGAAAGCCTTCAGTCGTCCCAGTTTATTACAAAGACATGAAAGGACTCACACAGGAGAGAAACCCTATGAATGTAAGTGTTGTGGGAAGACTTTCAGTTGGCTTGAATCTTTTCAAGGACATGTGAGAATGCACAATGGAGAGAAACCTTATGAATGTAAACAGTGTGGTAAAGCCTTCAGTTGTCCCACCTCCATTCGAAGGCATGAGAGGACTCACACTGGAGAGAAACTTCACGAATGTAAAAAATGTGGGAAAGCCTTCCTTTGTCCCAGTTCATTACAAAGACATGAAAGAACTCACACAGGAGAGAAACCCTATGAATGTAAGTGTTGAGGGAAAACTTTTAGTTGCCTTGAATCTTTTCAGGGACATGTGAGAATGCACAGTGGAGAGAAACCCTATGTATGTAAACAGTGTGGGAAGGCCTTCAGTTATCCTTAGTCTTTTCAAATACATGAGAGAATTCACACTGGAGAAAAACCCTATGAATGTAAGGAATGTGGGAAATACTTTATTTGCCTGTCAGCCTTTAGGAGACACATGATAACGCACACTGGAGAAAAACCCTATAATTGTAAACAATGTGGTAAAGCCTTCAGTTGTCCCAGTTCTGTTTGAAGACATGAAAGGACTCACAGTGGAGAGAAGCCTTAAGAATGTAAGTACTGTGGGAAGGCTTTCCGTTGGCTTGCATACTTTCAAGGACACTTGAGAATGCACACTGGAGAGAAACCTTAAGAATGTAAACAATGTGGGAAAGCCTTAAGTTGTCCTAGTTCATTTAGAAATCATGAAAGGACTCACACGGGAGAGAAACCATATGTATGTAAGTATTGTGGGAAAGCCTTTTGTTGGCTTGCATCCTTTCGGGGACATGTGAGAATACACACTGGAGAGAAACTGTATAAATGTGAAAAATGTGGGAAAGCCTTCAGTTGGTCCTCATCCTTGTTAAAACATGTGAGAACACACAGTGGAGAGAAACCCTATGAATGCAACCAATGTGGGAAAACCTTCAAGTGGCCTTCATCTTTACAGAAGCATCTGAGGATGCATTCCTGATAGAAACTCTATAAATGTTCAAAAGGAAGAAAACCTTTAATTCTCATTTTGAGAACATCAAGGAACTCCCTCCAAGGAAAGCTCTGTAAATAAAAGTGATGTGGGAGTACTTGATGGTGATGAATTAGTATTGGTTCAGAAAGTTCAAACCATGACAGAAATCTTATGAAATTCATAAATGACATTGTCTTGACATAGTATCTCATTTTTAAAATGGATTCCTGGGCTAGGAATTTCCAGTTCTTAGTTTTGGACATAGAACGTTGAGGTGACAAATAATTTTCTAAGTAATCTTTTACCAATGCCAGAAATGTTTTAATGGGTAGAGTTTATTTTTATAACTTAAGTAATCAAAAATTGAAATTAAGAAATGTTATAATTTAAGTAATCTATTGGGTCCATTGGTAAATTTGAAGTGTATTTTTAATATGCAAAATAGATTTAATTTCTAAATCGTTTTTAACTGCTCTGTAAATAAGGGGCCATTGGAAAATTTACATTAATTTGTTGAGATTTTCTTACCAGCCTCGTGTGGCAGGTACTAGATATCATTTACCAATTGTATAGTCCATTCTTCTTCTTTACTTGATTAAAGCTATTTTTTTCCTTTTTTTTCCCTAGAAGAGCTTTATTCTACTTTCCGTGCTAATAAATAATCAACATGGAAGTGTTAAGTGTGAAAAGTTTATCCAAGTATAATCTCATGTGAATTGTTTCCACCTTTTGCCCTTTTGCCTTTGTCCTTGCTTCTGGGTGGGATTTGAATGATACTGTTTGATTAAGTGAGAACTGTGATATGACAATAAAATCTATAGAGTTGAATATGGGTCTCTTGGATGATATTATATCAAAATGGTTAATGTTGCAAACTATATTTTCCAGAATTCAATTCCCTTTCGTGTTAGAATTCACTAATGCCCAAAATTGAATAAGATTTGGAAGGCCATTACTCAGGTTTTGGAGCCAGTATACAAGGAGACAAGACAGGTGTGTAGGCACATTGTAGATGCCAGCTTCCAGCTCATTTTCCTGATTCTTGACTCTGCCAATGAAGAGCAACCTCAAAACCCAACACCATCTACTTGACTTGTATTTTCTGAGAGGTGTAGGTTTCCAGAGACATCTCCACAAACTCCACATGAACTTTGATAAATCCAAAGTTCAGAAGTCCTAATGTATCCATCATGGCACTGATTTTAACTGTTATGGTTGGGAATATTTCCTGAGTTTCTGACTCTTCTCCTACACTGTAATTGCATACAGTCCAATTTGGATAGTAAACATTATGTTTTGTTAATACTGCTAGTGGCTATGTGTTCTTGCTTCTTCTGTGACAACTGCAGTGTTGCAACCAAATAAAACCACATGGGATCATTCCTCTACCCTGTTATGGGGTGAATGATTTGACCCTGTCTTTTCATGTGAGAATCACCTTTCTCATATCAGGCAAAGAAAACTGAGGCCTATATGTTTAGGTAGATTGCCAGAGAACACAATCCTAGCAAGGAACAGAGTCAGGGTCACTATTCAGATAAACCTTTCTTGCTCAGAAATCATATTTCTTACTTGATGCTAGTTTTTGAGCATCCCTCATATGTTAGGTACTCTTGACTCAAAAGGTGCACAACTTGCCATGAAATAATGTATTCTAGGTTCTGGTTTCAGAGAATAGAAGACTTGCTTTCCTCAGTGAGTGAAGTCATCATTTACTTTAAGACATCTAATATGTCTTAATAAACACGGTTCCAGGAACCATTCAGTTGTGTTTGTAAGTAGTGGGGAAGGATATTCAGTCCCATATTGTGGAGTTAAAAAAGTAATGATTTCCCATCAAAGGCACAGGCAGCCATGGTTAAACTTGAGTTTTGCAATGGTTGCAAGTTTTAGGCAAGTGATATGCGATGATGAATTTGGGCATGGGGCAATCTAGGAAATGACAATACCCATTGATTTGGGACACAGGATGTAGTTGTGAATATGTTTAATGTCCTGTGAAAGAATTTTAAATTGCCTTATATGTTTGTCATTATGGTTTTGCTGCAATGACAGGCTGACACAATTTGTATCCCAGAGAAGCATAGCCTTCCTGCCAGTTTGAAGAAAGGTTACATAGGTTTAGTTCATTGTGGGGGTTTCTTACAAGCAGAGTAATATGTATGCAAGTCCATAAAAAAGTAAACTTTATATCAACTTCAAAAAGTAAATTAACAAAAGTCCGCTCAACAATTTACGGAAGCATCACCTTAAAAAATCCTGTCCAGGAACGTTTATCCTATCAGCTGTTTCTCCAGTGTTCTGAAAGACAAATGAGCACAGATTGGCCAAATGACATGACAGGTCATCTTCTTAATGAAAAAAAAAAGATCATATTCGTGTCTCATAAAACTAAATCCCATACTTTTTTTTATACCTTTAGCATTGATATATCTTTTTGGCCTATACTACAAAATTATTATAGTATTACTGTTAACTATAGTCTATAAGTTACATTAGTTGTATTTTCCACATGCATCACCATATTGTAACACCTATTACTAGAGGGACATTCTTGTATTTGTATTATTAACCACAGTCCTACCATTGAAATCACTGTACTATAGAGTCCCTAGATTCTTCTCTAGCTGTCTTTCAAGTAACATTGATCTCCCTAGACTACTCAATTCTGCCAAAATTGCATTTATAAATCATCAGTTTTTTACTCATTGTAATGTTACCATCAACTCTATTCATTTTCACGTATTTACAATCAACCTTAATAAACATTCTTCAAAAATTCAGCATCAATTTCCCCTTCTCAACCCACACCATCTCCTACTAACCTATACTCTAGTTTAACTCCATGAGTCTACCCATTGTATTTAGTTCATATCAGTGAGAGCAAACAATATTTGTCCTTTTGTGTCTGACTTATTTCACTCAATATAATGTCCTCGAGGTTCATCCATGTTGTCATATGCACCCCAAGATCATTTGTTCTTACAGCTCAATAGTATTCCATCATATCTATATACTGAATTTTGTTTATCCATTCATCAGTTGATGGACACTTATATTTCCGTCTTTTAGCAATTGTGAATAATACTGCTATGGACATCAGTGTGAAAATATCTGTTCATGTCCTATTCTTCAATTTATTAATATGGTGTATTACACTGATTTTCTAGTATTGAACCACCCTTGCATACCTAGTATAAAGCCCACTTTGTCATGGTGTATAATTCTTTTCATGTGGTTTTGGATTTGGTTAGTATTTTCTTGAGGGTTTTTACATCTATATTCATTAGAGAAATTGGTATGTAATTTTATTATTTTATTTCTTAGTTTTAATGAAGCTTTAGGTTACATGAATGTTACATTGAAAATATAGGGAATTTTCATATACTTCACCCCCTTCCCATCCCACACTTTTCCCCATTAACATCTTTTATTTGTGTGGTACATTTGTTACAACTGATGAAAATATATTGAATTATTGCTACTAACCATGGTATATAGTTTGCATTATGGTTTACACTTTGCACCACACAATTTTATAGGTTTTGACAAAACATATAATGGCCCGTATCCATCATTGCAATGTCATGTAGAACAATTCCTGTGTCCCAAAAATGCCCCATGATCCGCCTATTCTTCCCTTTCCCTCCCCTCAAAACCTCTAGTGACCACTGCCTTTATATCAATGTTACAAGTTCTTCCATTACTAGAATAATAAGTCTACTTTAGCTCAGAGTTGCATTCCCCCCTTATGTTTGTTCGTTCCTCAGTTTTGGGGATTTTGGGGGTGGTGATGCCCACTTTGCTTCCAATTGAGAGGAGGTTTAAATCCCATGGGGTAGATAGGTAGAACTGTCTTGGTTGCAGTTATAGATACTCTGCTTTTGGGGGATGGACATTGTTCATCATCATCCTTTAGCTGTCCTGGGTAAGTCCAATGAATTGGAGGGTAGGTGTTGGCTGCAAGTCTGCTGAGATTCATGGTTTGACTGGCATATGAACATCTGGAAGATTTAACAGGTATAGTGGTAATTACAGCTTCAAATAAAAGGAGCATAAGAACCATGTGTAGGAAAATTATGAGTCCAACTCTGATACATGGCAGGGGAGGGGTTTGGATAGGTAATATATTCCAAGGTAAGACCCACTGACAGGGTGCCAATTTCCTGGGGTTATCTTTGTCTTCCTTGCCTATAGAGTCCATATGTCTCTCGAGCCCTTAGGAGTCCCCCTGCTTGAGGCTCTACTGCAGCAGTCAGTGAGATCCTCCTGAGATGTGTCTAAGTGTAACCTCTGGCATGACCTCCTAACTCACTTCAAAATCTCTTAACCATAAAAACTCACTTCTATTTACTATTTCCCCCTTTTGGTGAAGGTATTTTTCCAAGTGCATCACTACTTGGCACTTGGTAATAATCTCCCAGTGCCAGGAAGGCTTATCCCTAGAAGTCATGTCCCATGCCAGCAGGGGAAGATAGTGAGTTTATATTGCTGAGTTTGGCTTAGAGAGAGGCCACGTTAGAACAACAAAGAGACTTTCAGGAGGTAACTCTTAGGCGATACATAATACTAGGCTAAGTTTCAATTTCAGAAGAACAAGGTTCTTAAGTACAACCATTAATATCAAAGGCCACTACCCATGTACTTGAGATTCTTGCCACTTTGCTAGAGAATGTGGCAGAACTTCCCAAGATGAGAGTTCAATATTCTTTTGGTTTTGTGTGGGTCTTCACCCACCAAGACAATATCCATGACCACTTGAACACATTCATATTCCATAAAGCCATGCCCCAGGTTCACCCTTCCCCACACACACAACCTCACCACCAATACCCTGGACCAGTGATCCTCCCCTGACAAGAGTTGTGACTCTTCTGCAATCCAAAATCTCCCCAAAACAAAAGAATAAAAAAAAATTTTTAAATATATTAAAAATGAATTTAAAAATTTTTGCATTGTCTTTCATTCCCATAAAATCTGTTATCTTTTATTTATAGTGACAGTTTCTCCTGTGTGTTGCCCCAGTGTTTATTTTTTCCCTCTATTTTCAGAGAAGCTTTAGGTAATGGAAAAGTCACACAAAATATAGAAGATTCCCATATACCCCACCATTCCCCCCTCACTTTTCCCCTATTAATAACATCTTATTAAAATTTAGTACATTTGTTACAATTGAACAAATAATTAAAGTAGTGCCACTAACCATGGCCTGTGGTTTATATTGTGGTTAACATTTTATACCATGTACTTTTATTATAAGTTCTAAGAAAATGCATAATGGCCTGTAACCATCATTGCAAGATCATGTAGAACAGTTCCAATGCTCTAAAATATTCCATTCTCCATCTATTCTTTCCCTTCCTCTCAGAACCCATGGTAACCACTAGATTGCAATTTTTGAAGAATAAGGTTCATAGTTACAGGCATTAGTATTAAGGGCATTTATTTCAGCCCCCTTGTTTGCGCTCACTGTCTGCTCTCTGTGTCTGTTTATTGTGTGCTCTCTGTGTCTGCTCATCTTTTCAAGAGGCACTGGGAACCAAACCCCAAACCTTGTGGGAGGGAGCTGCCCAACCACTTAAGCCACTTCTGCTCCCCTGTGGTCCATTTTTTGTTGTTGTTGTTAAGCATTGCCTATGTTCTCAAGGAACTCTTGCCTATTTGAGAACCCAGCAGGACTCCCCAGGATCAGAGTTTAATATTTTCTTGTTTATTGTGTAGGGCTTCACCCACTGAGATGACACCCTTTGACAAGATGAACACTTTCATATTCCATAGAAGCCTACTGCAGGTGCACTCTTTCCCCCATATTCCCTCATCCCCAATGCCCTGCACCAATAATTCTTCCTGCCACATTTGCTAGAAGAATATTCCAGCCATTTTAGTTTTAACCACAGACCTACAAGTCCCCAAATTTCAACTGTTCCTTCAGCCTTCCTCCCCCAGTTACATGGATATTACAACCCATCCCCCTACCCTACTCACCCTCATATTCTAGCACCTTTGACCCCACTCCCATCCCCGTACCTCTGTTGCCCCCATCCACTGCCCAACCACCTCCTTCCACCTTATAATAGGATTTTCCCATACTGAACATTGGCTTACCACACTCTACTCCATTTCTGTCTGCTGATAACCTATATTCCAGACTCTGAGTCTGCTCAATTTGCTTAAGTCAGTAAGGTCAGTAATGCTTGTCCTTTAGTGACTGGCTTACTTCACTCAACATAAGGTTTTCAAGATTCATCCATGTTGTCCCATATGTCCATACTTCATTCCTACTTGCAGCTGAATAATATTCCATTGTATATATGTGTATACCACAATTTGCATATCCATTCTTCTGTTAATGGACACTTAGGTTGCTTCCAACTTTTGGTAATAGTGAATAATGCTGCTATAAACATTGGTGTGTGCATATATCCATCTGTTCATGTCCCAGTTTTCAATTCTTCTGGGTATATACCCAGCAGTGGGGTTGCTGGATCATATGGCAGTTCTATAATTAGCTTCCTGAGGAACTGCCATACCATCCTCTACAATGGCTGCACCATTCTACATTCCCACCAGCAGTGGATGAGGGTTTCCTTTCCTCTACACCCTCTCCAACACTTTTAGTGCTGGTTTTTTAAAAAATAGTTAACAGTTTAACAGGTGTAAGATGATATCTCATTGTAGTTTTGATTTGCACTTCCCTTATAGCTAGTGATGAGCATCTTTTCATATGCTTTTTAGTCATTTGTATTTCCTTTTTGGAAAAGTGTCTATTTAAATCTCTTGCCCATTTTTAAAGTGCCTTGTTGTCTTTTATTTTTGAGATGTAGAATTTCTTTACACTGGATATTAGGCCCTTATCAGATAAATGGATACCAAATGTTTTCTCCTATTGAGTAGGCTGCCTTTTCACTTTCTTGAGAAACTCCTTTGAAGACCACAAGTTTTTTAATTTTGAGGAGGTCCCATTTATGTATTTTTTCTTTCATTGCTCACACTTTGGGTGTAAAGTTTATGAAACCATTTCCTATTGCAAAATCTCATAGATGCTTCCCTACATTATCTTCTAGGGGCTTAATGTACTTGGCTCTTCTATTTAGATCTTTGACCCATCTTGAGTTAATTTTTGTGTAGGATGTGAGATGGTGATCCTCTCTTTTTGATATGGATATCCAGTTTTCCCAGCACCATTTGTTGAAGAGGTCATTCTGTCCCACTTGAGTGGACTTGGTGGCCTTGCTGAATATCAGTTGACCATATATGTGAGGTTCTATATCAGAACTCTCAATTTGGTTCCGTTGGTCAGTATATTTATCCTTGTGCCAAAACCATGTAGTTTTGACCACTGTAGCTTTGTAGTATGCTTTAAAGTCGGGTAGCATGATTCCTCCAATTTCCTTTTTCTTTTTCAATATGTCTTTGGCTATTTGGGGCCCCTTGCCCTTCGAAATGAATTTCATAATTAGCTTTTCCAATGAAGTAAAAATATGTTGTTGTAATTTTTTTATTGGGATTGCGTTAAATCTGTAAATCAATTTGGGTAAGACATATATTTTAATGATGTTTGGTCTTCCAATCTATGAACATGGAATATTCTTCCATTTACTTAAGTTTTATTTTATTTCCTTTAACAATGCTGTGTAGTTTTCTGTGTATAATTCCTTTACATCTTTAGTTAAGTTTATTGTAGGTAATTTTATTCTTTTAGTTGCTACTGTAAATGGAAATTTTTTTCCTGATTTTCTGCTCAGATTGCCCATTACTGAGCTACAGAAATGGCACTGATTTTTGCATTTTGATCTTTTATCCTGCCACTTTATTGAACTCATTTATCAGGTCTAGAAGCTTTGTTGTAGAATTTTCAGGGCTTTCTGTACACAGGATCATATCATCTGCAGATAGTGAAATTTTTACTTTTTCCTTTCCAATTTGGACGCCTTTATATCTTTTTCTTGCCTAAGTGCCTGATCAAGTACTTCTAATACAGTGTTAAAAGCAGTGACGATGGGCATCCATGTCTTTTTCCAGATTTTAGAGGGAAAGCCTTCAGCATTTCACTGTTGAATATGATGTTAGTTGTGGGTTTTTCGTATATACCCTTTATCATGTTGAGGAAGTTTCCTTCTATTCCTATCTTTTAAAGTGTTTTTATCAAGAAAGGATGCTGTAGTTTTCCAATGCTTTTTCTGCACCAGTAGGAATCATCATGTGATTTTTTTTCCTTTCAATCTGTCACTGATTTTCTTATATTGAGCCATCCTTGCATACCAGGCATGAAACCCACTTTACAATGGAGTATAATTCATTTGATGCATTTTCAAATACGATTAACAAGTATGTTGTTGAGGATTTTAGCATCCAATTTCATTAGAGAGATTGGTCTGTAGTATTCTTTCCTTGTGTCATCTTTATGTGGCTTTGATGTTAGGGTATTGTTGGTGTGATAGAACAAGCTAGGCAATGTTCCCTCTACTTTTTTTTTTTTTTTTGGAAGAGTTTAAGCAGGATTGGTATTAGTTCTTTCCAGAATGATTGGTTGAATTAATCTATGAAGCCACCTGGTCCTGGGTTCTTCTTAGTTTTCATGACTAATTCAATCTTGTTACTTGTGATTGGTCTGTTGAGTTCATCAATTTCTTCTTTTGTCAATGTAGGCTACTTATGTGTTTCTTGAAATTTGTCCATTTCATCTAAGTTATCTATCGTTGGCATACAGTTTTTCAAAGTATCCCTCTTCTGATACCCAATTTTTGTGGGATCAGTTGTGATATCCCCTTACCCATTTTTAATTTTATATATTTGCACCTTCTCTCTTTTTTTCTTTGTTAGTCTAGCTAAGGGTTTGTCAATTTTATTAATCTTCTGAAAGAATCAGCTTTTGGTATTATTTTTTTCTAGTCTTTTTTCTCAATTTCATTTAGCTCTCCTCTAATCTTTATTTCCCTCTTTCTGCTTGCTTTGGGATTAGTTTGTTGTTCTTTTTCTAGTTCCTCCAGGTGTGCAGTTAGGTCTTTGATTTTAGCTCTGTCCACCTCTTAAATATGGGCATATATGGCTATAAATTTCCCTCTCAGCATTGCTTTTGCTGCATCTCCTCGGTTTTGTTTTGTTGTGTTCTCATTTGCATTCATTTCAAGGTAGTTACTGATTCTTTTGCAATTTCCTCCTTGACTCACTGATTGTCTAAGAGTGTGTTGTTTAACTTCCACATCTTTGTGCCTATTCTTGTTCTTTCCCCCTTTTAAATTTCCAGCTTCTTTCATTGTGGTCAGAGAAATTACTTTATGTAATTTAAATCTTTCTGAATTCATTGAGAGTTGTTCTGTGAGTTAGTGCGTGGCCTGTTCTAAAGAATGATTGATGTGCTCTTGAGAAGAATGTATATCCTACTGTATTTGGGTGTAATGTTCTGAATATGTTTATTGGATCTAGATCCAATGCATTATTCATGTCTCTGTCCTTTATTGACCATCTGTTGAGATGTTTGGTCTCATTGTGATCATGGTATATTAAAGTCCCCCGCCATAATTGTAGAGGCATCTATTTCTCCATTTAGTCTTTTTAATGTTTGCCCTATGTATTTTGGGCACCCTGCCTAGGTGCCTAAATGTTCATGACTGTTCTTTCTTCTTGATAGATTACCCTTTTTATTAATATATAGTGTCCTTCTTTGTCTCTTACAATAGTTTTGCATTTAAAGTCTATTTTGGGAAGCAGATGTGGCTCAAGCCATTGGGCTCCCGCCTACCACATGGGAAGCCCTGGGTTTAGTTCCTGGTGCCTCCTGAAGAAGATGAGCAAGACAGTGGGCTGGCATGATGGGTTGGCACAGCGAGCTGATGCAACAAGGTGATGCAACAAAGGACACATAAAGAGGAAACACAATGAGAGACAACAAAGCAGGGAGCAGAGATGGCTCAAGTGATTGAGCATCTCCCACATGGGAGATCCCAGGTTCAATTCCCCATGCCTCTTAAAGAGATGAGCAGACATAGCACACAGTGATTGGACACAGAAAGCAGACAGCAAGCACAAGCAATGGGGGGGGGGGGTTAAAAAAAGTCTATTTTGTCTGATATTACTATAGCTACTCCCATCCTTTTTTTGGTTATTGTTTGCATGTAAAATCATTTTCCAACCATTCACTTGCAACCTCCTTGTGTCCCTGGGTCTAGGTGAGTTTCTTGTAGACAGCATATAGATGGGTCATGTTTCCTTATCTGTTGTAGTTGTCACTCCCTTAGCCGCTTAGTGTGCCACGTTGCCCGCAGCGATGAGCGCCGAGGTTAGTCACTTCGTCTTGGATGTTCCCCCAGGTGCTCCAACCTCACAGGGCAGAGGCTCTTGGGAGAGGGGACAGACCACGGAGGTATTACACACTCCACACAGCAACCATACAGCAGCCACACAGCAAAGAGATTCCGGAGACTGTTTAATGGGAGGAGGCAAGTCCCTTTATTGTAAGGGGGGAGGCTATTTTATACTCTTTTTTTGAAGAGGTTGGATGATATTGAGTGAAGTGAGACGCACGTCAGAGCTCTAGTGCTGGTTACTGTGCCCTTATTGGGTCTGTGCTCACTCGGTTTTAGTTGCCTTTTCCTGGAAAGGGGCTGGGTTATTGACCCAAGCGCTCTTTGTTACTTTCGCTGCTGTTTACCTCAGGCATCATTTCCATAGCTCTAGGCACCATCTTCCGTTAGGGACTTTCCAGTGGAGGAATTCCCACACTTATCCATTCTGCTAATTTGTGTCTTTGATTGGAGAGTTTAATCCATTAACATTCAGTGTTATTACTGCGAAGGCAATACTTGTATTAGCCATTTTTTCTTTAGGTTTATATTTGTCATATTTTGCTTCTATTGCTCTTTTTACATTTTTAGCTATACTTACTGATAATCTTCCTTTCTACACTCTCCTCTTACCCTCCCTCGCCTATTTTTTCCTTTAAAACGGCAGAACACTCTTTAGTATTTCTCTAAGGGCAGGTTTCTTTTTTTTTTTTTTAAGATTTATTTATTTATTTATTTCCCCTTCCCCCACACCCCCACCCCGGTTGTCTGTTCTCTGTGTCTATTTGCTGCATCGTCTTCTTTGTCCTCTTCTGTTATTGTCAGCAGCATGGGAATCTATGTTTCCTTTTGTTGCGCCATCTTGTGTCAACTCTCCATGTGTGTGGCGCCATTCCTGGGCAGGCTGCACTTTCTTTCACACTGGGAGGCTCTCCTTACAGGGCGCACTCCTTGCGCGTGGGGCTCCCCTACGTGGGGGACACCCCTGCGTGGCAGGGCACCCCTTGCACACATCAGCACTGCACATAGGCCATCTCCACACAGGTCAAGGAGGCCCAGGGTTTGAACCATGGACATCCCATATGGTAGAGAGATGCCCTAACCACTGGGCCAAGTCCGCCACCCAGGGCAGGTTTCTTGTTGACAAACTCTCTTAATATCTGTTTGTGAATAGTTTGAACTCTCCCTCATTTTTAAAAAATTTATTTTGTCTTTATTTTTTTAATATTACATTCAAAAAATATAAGGTCCCCATATTCTCCCCACCCCACTCACCCCACTCCTCCCCCATAACAACAATCTCCTCCATCATCATGAGACATTCATTGCATTTGATGAATACATCTCTGAGCACTGCTGGACCTCATGGTCAATGGTCCACATCATAGCCCACACTCTCCCACATTCCACCCAGTGGGCCATGGGAGGATATACGGTGTCTGGTAACTGTCCCTGCAGCACCACCCAGGACAACTCGAAGTCCCAAAAATGCCCCCACATCTCATTTCTTCCTCCCATTCCCTACCCCCAGCAGCCACCATGACTACTTTCTCCCCACCAATGCCACATTTTCTTCCACTAATCACAATAGTTCATGAATAGAAAATCAGTAAGTCCACTCTAATCCATACTCTATTCCTCCATCCTGTGGACCTTGGAATGGTTGTGTCTACTCCACATCTTTATCAAAAGGGGGCTTAGATTCCACATGGATGCTGGATGCAATTCTCCTGCTTTCAGTTGTAGGCACTCTTGGCTCCCTGGTGTGGTGGTTGACCTCCTTCACCTCCGTGTTAGCTGAGTGGGGTAAGTCCAATAAACCAGAGTGTAGGAGCTGAAGTCTGTTGAGGCTCAGGGCCTGGCTATCACATGGTCAGTCCAGAGATTCAGGTCCCCTGAGTATACATTAAACCCCAGCACCAACTACAGTTCCAATAAAAGTAACAGGAGAGGCTTGTGAACAAAGATCACATCTGAGTCCAGTTCCATCACACAGAAACATAAACTCCAAAGTACGGACAAATGACATGGCACTGAACTCCATCTGCCATGATCATAGAACCTGTGGGTCTCTGTAGCCCTCAGAAGAACCAATACCTGGGCTTGTATCTACTTTAGCTGTCTCTAAGACTCTGCTGAGTTGTGCATAAGGGCAACCCTTCTGATAACCTCCTGCTCTTTTTGGAGACTCAGCCATATAAACTCATTTGTCCTTTCCATTTCCCCCTTTTATTCAGGTCAAAAAGCATTTTTAACTCCTGGTATTATATGTAGATTGAGATATTCTGCTGGTCCGAGTTGACCCTTTTATTCAAGGTCATTTTCTAGTTACATCATCAGCTGGTACTTGGTAGTAATCCCTTGGCACCAGGGAGGCTCATCCCCGGGAGTCATGTCCGATGCTGGGGGGAAGGCAATGCATTTACATGCTGAGTTTGGCTTCGAGACTGGCCACATTTGAGCAACACGGAGGCTCTCAGGAGGTAACTCTTAGGCACCCTGCAGCTCTAGGCCTTGTTCTTATTTCAAGTGCACAGGCTCACAAGCATAGTCATTACTATCAAGGGCTCATTGTTGGACCTTCATTCTTTTTTGGTCTTTGCCATTGCACTTGGGGGATTGTCGCTGTTCCTTTAGGGACTGTGATAGAGCTCCCCTGGCTAGAAACTCAACACTCCCTAAGTTGTTGTTTTTAATTGTTCACTATGAAAATATCCCAACATTTTTATGTATCCTGGATATATGCCCTGGAGAACTCCCTGCCAACCATGTGTCCCCTGTCAATAACATCCCACACCAGTATTCCTCCCCTGCCATTGTTGAACCTCTCTGTGATCCAAAACTTCTAAAAAAAATGAAGCCCAATATATTGCCCAGTTCCATTAATAGTAAAATGGAATATAGTGATGAGTTTAAAGGTTAGATATGGAATACATATTAATTTAGAAAAATTAGGGTAAAAATAAATTGGGGTATCAAAAAATTAAAAAATGAAAAACTTTGTTTTTGATGTTTTGCCTTCCTTCACTGCAATAAGTGTTGCCCTGTATGCAAATTGGCAAGGCAGTTACTTCCGTCTTTTCCTCAGTGTCTAAGTCCTATCTTTTTCTTTTCTTTTTTCTAATTATTAAGCTTAACTTCACAAAAGTTTTAGATCACAGTAATTCATATATACAATATACAGTACTCCCACATATCCAACATAAAACCCTTTTCCATTCCACAACAATAATCTTTTTACATATTTATACTATATTTACTGAAACTGATGTACAGATATTGAGGCAATAGCTTTCAAACAACATAACATTTGTGTTTACATTGTGGTTTATATTTTAGACTACACAATTTTCTAAGTTTTTAGTTATCTTATGTTTTACATTATGATTTACATTTTAGCCTAACAGCCCCTATATATTTTTTGTGTAATTTTACATGTTTTGTCCATCCTTGTGTACTCTTGTGGAACACTTCTTTTGCCCACAGAGTTACATTGGTTCATTACATTGGTTCCATCTATTCAATACCTCTTTTCCCCTCCCCTTAGGGCCCACAGTGACAGTTAATCTTCATTGCTTGAAGGGCCATGTTCAGAGATACTTGCAACAGTGTTGAGGGCTTGACACACTCAACTGCCCTTATGTACTGGAAGCCACCATTTCTCTTGAGAGATACAATTTCCTCTATTTGAGTGCATCAGTCCTCATCAGGATGTGGGTATAGCTTCACTCTCATTATACGGGACTCTATCCAATGATATAACCAAATATGGCAAAATGAGCATTCACATATTCCCTAGGAGCCTGTCCGGTATCAGATTATCTCCTTTAAGCATCTTAAACAGGTAACCTTCCTTATTATATTTTTGAAAAGTTTTCTCAGCATTATACTCTCAAACCAAGTACCTGACAATCTCCTATGTTTGTATGTTGCCCCACCCTCCCCCCAATTTCTTGGGTATTATTACCCATCCTCCCATCCCTAGCCCCCCTCAAGCCCACAAAGCCCCACCCAAAAGTAACCCTATGCCCCCATTTTATACCTTCCTTGTACAAATACTTACCTCCAGCTTATCATAGATTTCACCCATGTAGGTGTCAGCTTACATCTTTCCTCTGCCCCACAATTTCCTTTAAACCTATCATCCTGTCTCTAGCTCTCTGAGGCAGCTTGGTTTACTTATTTCATATCATTGAGGTTATGTTGTATTTGCCCTTCAATGCCTGGGTTGCTTCATTCAACATAAAGTTCTCAAGATTCATCCATGTTATCATGTGTGTTTGTAGTGTATTCGTTCTTAAAGCTGAGTAGTATTCCATTGTATGTATATATCACATTTTATTAATCCATTCATCTGTTGATGGGCATTTGGGTTGATTCCAACTTTTGGCAATAGTGAACAATGCTGCTATGAACATTGGTGTGCATATATCAGTTTGTGTCCTTGTTTTCAGTTCTACTGGGTATATACCCAGCAGTGGAATTGCTGGGTTATATGGCAAATCTATGGCTAGTTTTTTGAGAAACCGCCAAACTGTCCTCCTAAATGCCTGGATCCTTCTGCATTCCCACCAGCATTGGATGAGTGTTCCCATTCCTCCACATTCTCTGCAGCATTTGTAGTCTTCTGTTTTTTTCATAGCTGCCAATCTTCTGGGAGTAAGATGGTATCTCATTGTAGTTTTGATTTGCATTTCCCTGATAGCTAGAGATTTGGAGCATTTTTTCATGTGCTTTTTAGCCATTTGTATTTCTTTTTTGGAGAAGTGTCTGTTTAAATCTTTTCCCGTCTTTTTTAAATGGGTTGTTTGTCTTTTTATTTTCAAGATGTAGGAGTTCTTTATATATGCACGTTATAAGTCTCCTATCCAATATATGGTTACCAAATATTTTCTCCCATTGTGTAGGCTCTCTTTTCACTTTCTTGACAAACTCCTTTGAGGTACAGAAGGCTTTAATTTTGAGGAAGTCCCATTTATCTATTTGTTCTTTTGCTGCTTATGCTTTTAGTGTGGCGTTCATGAAGACATTTCCTATTACAAGGTCTTGTATATGCTTCCCTACACTGCTTTGCAAAGTTGTTATGGTCTTGGTTCTTATATTTAGGTCTTTGATCCATCTTGATTTTATCTTTTTGTAAGGTGTGAGATGGTAATCCTCTTTCATTCTTTTACATATGGATATCCAGTTCTCCAGGCACCATTTGTTGAATAAGCCATTCTCTCCCAGTTGAGAGGGTTTGGGGGCTTTATCGAATATTATATGACTATATATATGAGGATTTATATCAGAACTCTCAATTCAGTTGCATAGGTCTGTGTGTCTCCTTGTGCCAAAACCATGCTGTTTTCACTACTGTAGCTTTGTAGTATGTTTTGAAGTTAGGTAGTGTGATTCCTCCAATTTCGTTTTTCTTTTTCAGTATGTCTTTGGCTATTTGGGGCCTCTTTCCTTTCCAAATAAATTTCATAGCTAGTTTTTCTAGTTCCTTAAAGAATGCTGTGTTGATTTTTATTGGGATTGCATTGAATGTGTAGATCAGTTTTGATAGGATAGACATTTTAATAATATTTAGTCTTCCTATCCATGAACAGGGAATATTCTTCCATTTATTTAGGTCTTCTTTGATTTCCTTGAACAGTGTTGTGTAGTTCTCTGTGTATGTCTTTTACATGTTTAGTTAAATTTATTCCTAGGTATTTGATTTTTTTATTGGCTATTGTAAATGGTATTTGTTTCTTTATTTCCTCCTGAGCTTGCTCATTATTGGTGTACAGAAATGCTACTGATTTTTGCGCATTGATCTTATAACCTGAAACATTACTAAACTCGTTTATGAGTTCTAGAAGCTTTGCTGTAGACCTCTCAGGGTTTTCTATGTATAGGATCATGTCATCTGCAAATAATGAAATTCTGACTTCTTCCTTTCCAATTTGAATGCCTTTTATATCTGGTCCTTGCCTCACTGCTCAAGCAAGTACTTCTAAGACAATGTTAAATAGAAGAAGTGATAGTGGGCATCCTTGTATTATTCCTGATCTTAGAGGGAAGGATTTTAGGGTCTCACCATTATAAATGATGTTGGCTGTGGGTTTTTCATATATACTCTTTTATCATGTTCAGAAAATTTCCTTGTATTCCAATCTTTTACAGTGTTTTTATCAAGAAAGGGTACTATATTTTGTTAAATTCTTTTTCTGCATCTATAGATATAATCATGTGATTTTTTCCCTTTAATCTGTTTATATGGTGTATTACATTGATTGATTTTCTTATGTTGAACCATTCTTGCATACCCGGAATGAGTCCCACTTGGTCATGGTGTATAATTCGTTTAATACATTGTTGAATACGGTTAGCAAGTATTTTGTTGAGGATTTTTGCGTCTAGGTTCATTAGAGAAATTGATCTGTAATTTTCCTTTCTTGTGGTGTCTGTGTTTGGCTTTGGTACTAGGATAATGTTGGCATTATCGAATGAGTTTGGTAATGTTCCTTCTGTTTCGATTTTTTGGAAGAGTTTCAGCAGGATTGGTGTTAGTTCTTTCCAGAATGTTTTGTAGAATTCACCTGTGAAGCCATCTGGCCCTGGGCTCTTATTAGTTGGGAGGTTTTTAATGACTGCTTCTATCTCTTTACTTGTGATTGGTTTGTTGAGATCATCAGTTTCTTCTTTCATCAATACAGGCTGCCTATGTGTTTCTAGGAATTTGTCCATTTCCTCAGAATTGTCATTTTTGTTGGAATATAGTTTTGCAAAGTATCCTCTTATAGTCTTAATTTCTGTCTGGTCAGTGGTGATATCTCCTTTCTCATTTCTTATTTTGTGTGTTTGCATCTTCTCTCTTTTTTTCTTTGTTAGTCTAGCTAAGGGTTTGTCAATTTTATTGATCTTCTCAAAGAACCAGCTCTTGGTTTTGTTTATCTTTTCAAGTGCTTTCTTATTTTCTATTTCATTTAGTTCTGCTATATCTTTGTTATTTATTTCTTCTTCCTGTGGGGTTACTTTGTTGGTTTTTTTTTACTAATTCCTCCAAATGTGCAGTTAGTTCTTCAATTTTTGCTCTTCTTTTTTGATGTATGAAATTATGGCTATAAAGTTTCCTCTCAGTACTGCTTTTGCTGCATGCCATAAGTTTTGGTATGTTGTGTTACTATTTTCATTAGTTTCAGGGTAGTTATTTCTTTTGAGATTTCATCTGTGACCCACTGTTTTTCTAAGAGTGTGCTGTTTAATTTCCATATCTTGGTGTGAAACCTGGGCCTGTGGCCCTTGCAGATTTCCAGTTTCACTCCACTGTGGTCAGAGAAATTATTTTGTATGATTTTGATCATTCTGAATTCATTGAACCTTGAACCTTTCTTTGTGGCCTAGCATATGGTCTATCTTGGAGAATGATCCATGTGCACTTGAGAAAAATGTATATCCTGCTGTATTCAGATGTAATGATCTGTAAATGTCTATTAGATCCAGCTCCTCTAATATACTGTCCAAAGTTTTTGTTTTTTATTGATTCTCTTTTGAGATGTTCTGTCCAAAGTTGATAGTGGTGTATTAAAGTCTCCCACTATAATTGTAGAGGCATCTACTCTTTCACTTAGTTTTTCCAGTGTTTGCCTCACGTATTTGGAGGCACCCTTGTCAGGAGCATAAATATTCATGATTGTTTGCTCTTCTTCAAAGATTATCCCTTTCACTAATATGTAGTATCCTTTGTCTCTCACAATTGTTTCACATTTAAATTCTATTTTGTCTGATATTAATATAGCTACTCCTGCCTTTTTTTTGGTTATTCTTTGCTTGTAAGATTGTTTTCCAGCCATTCACTTTCAACCCCATGAATCCCTGGGTCTAAGATGTGTTTCTTGAAGACAGCATATAGATGGGTCATATTTCCTTATCCAATCTTCCTGTCTGAATCTTTTGACAGTTGAGTTTAATCCATTGACATTCAGTGTTATTACTTTCAAGGAATTATTGATGTTAGCCATTTATTTTTGGACTTGTGTTTGTCATATTTTGTTTGTTTTTCCTTCTCTTTTTGTCTTTTTTGATGCTCTTACGCTCTCCTCCAACTCTGCCTCTCCTGTTTTTTTCTTTCTTCCTGCAGAACTCCCTTTAGTATTTCTTGAAGGGCATGGTTCTTGTTGGCATACTCTTTCAATTTCTGTTTATCTGTGAATATTTTGAACTCTCCATCATTTTTGAATGCTAGTTTAGCTGGGTAGAGTATTCTTGGTTGGAAATTTTTTTCTTTTAGTACTGTGACTATATCAAACCACTGCCTTCTTGCCTACATGGTTTCAGATGAGAATTCAGCACTTAATCTTAAGAAGCCTCCCTTGTATGTGATGGTTCTCTTTTCTCTTTCTGCTTTTAGAATTTTCTCTTTGTCTTGAGCATTGGATAATTTGACAAGTATATGTCTTGGGGTCGGCCTGTTGGGATTTATGGTGTTTGGGGTGCATTGTGCTTCCTGGACATGTACATCCGTCTCTCTCAGTAGATTTTGGAAGTTTTCAGCCATTATTTCCTGCAACACCCCTTCTGTTCCCTTTCCTTTCTCTTCTCCTTCTGGGATGCCTATAATTTGTATGTTTGTGCATTTTGCATTGTCATTCAAGTCCCTAAGTCCTAGCTAGATTTTTTCTGTCTTTTAATCTATCAGTTCTACTATCTTTTTTATTTCAGATATACTGTCTTCCACATTGCTAATTCTCTCCTCTGCCTGTTCTAATCTGCTGCTATTTGCTGTGAGTGTATTTTTGATTTCTTGAACTGTAGTGTTCATTCCCATGATATCTGTTACTTTTTGTGTATGTCTTCAATTTCCTCTCCAAGTGTTTTCTTCATATTTTTAATCTCTCCTTTACTTCATTAAGTTGGTCTTTAATATATGTTTTGAGATCTTTAATTACTTGTCCAATGTTCTGCTCCTCTTCCTGGTCTTTAGTTTGTTCATTGGATTTGGCCATGTTTTTCCTGGTTATTGGTTTGGTTTGTTGTTTTTTGTTGCTGTCTGGTTATCACTTTATCTTGATGGATTTAATCAGTTCCTTAGCTTCTTTGTCTAGTCTTGGAGATTAATTAGTTGTTTGTGTGTAAGTGTTATCTCTTCTCTTTGTCACTTTGTTCTTCTTACTCTATTTTCTTGTTGCTGGCTAAGTTCACTTTGAAGGAAAATATTAGGGCCAGGGAAAGCAAAATGAGTAAGAAAAGAAAATGTAGAAAGTAGTATTGGTAATAAATGTCAACAGAGCAACAATGTGAGATCTAGGAGAATGGATATTAGACTCATGTAAGTTGTGTAGAGTTATAGCAGTAAGCAGAGTACCTATAATGAGACAGTCAACTGAATATGGGGAGAATTATAGTACAAATTAGAAGGCCAGTGTTTTCATGAGAGAGGGAAAGAGAAAAGAAAGACAAGAATTTCAAGAGTGGATAAAAGACTGAAAACAGAACAAAGGTATTAGAAATAAAAAAGTCAGACAATTTGGGGGTCAAAAAAGGGAGGTAGAATGTAAGAGAAATAGTAGATGATGGAGGATAGAAAGATGTGGGGGACAGGGGATAGTATATGTGGCCAAAATCAATACAGACAGAAAAGAAGAAATGGAGGATGAGGAAACACAGCAAGTGTGAAGCGCTTCCTGCAGTATGTATCATATAAAGAAAATAAAATAAGAAGAAGAAGAGAGAAAAGAAAAAGAGAAGAGAAAAAGGGGGGACAATGAAAAGGGGGGGAAGCAAGGAAGAAAAAGAAAAAGAGAAAAAAAACTAGATAAATGAAAAAGGATCTTGGGGGATAAAATGGGAGAAAAGACCAGGACACAATGCCATATTAGCAAGACAAAACAAACAAAAAAAAAAAAAAAAAAAAAAACAATGTTTTAAGCTAGGAATCCTCTTTGCAGTGAAATAATACACTTTGGGATCTGACCTTCCCCCTTTCTCTTTCCTCACTTCTCTCTCCCAGGGCAACAGGAAAGCTACCTGAGAGGTCCAGTAGGAGATTCAAGTAGGTCTTTGTTGAACCAACTCAACACAGAAGACTATGGCTCTTTATTTCCAGTGTGAGAGCACCTACACCTCACCAGAAATCCCAATTATGCTACTGGAAGCTTGGATAGCACCTCCTACAGTCCCTCGGGCCCCTTAGGTGTGCTAGGAGAGGTCTAACTGATTTTCTGACTCCACCTTCTCCCATACCAAGTTTCCTATCCCAGGATGTTTAGGTAAATTGGGTTCTCTCAGCAGATGCACCTCTCCTTTCTTCCTAGACTCTCTCCAAGACAGCTGGTACCCTCCTCCAAGTTCAAGGAGAGAGAGAGGGGAAAAAACACACACACAATCGCCAAGGGCTAGGGTAATCAAGGACCTCAGATGGACCTCAGGGTGCAGTGCATTCAGAGATGGGAAGTCTGTGATATTGCAGACTTAAGGTGTGTGAGTCTCTGGAGCGTGGGCCCCCAGGGTTTAGGGGACACAGACCTGGGAACCACGTATCTGTTTAACAGGGGGCCTGGGAGCACCACAGCACAACACAGCTTTCAGGGATCCCCACAGCTGGGCACCAGCCCTAGGGGGAGGAGTCTCGCCCACAACCTCTGACCTCCATGTCAGAAACTCAGAATCCCACCTCTCACAAGAATCTCTTCTGTCGCTGTCTCACCAAATCAACACCCAGACACCTCCTGCCCTGCAAGCCCCCAAAACAGCCCGCTCAGGGTTTGGGAGTGCTGGAACACAACAATGATTTCAGGGACCGACGCAGCCCAGCCACCAGCCCTAGGGGAAGGGGCTCCACCCAGAACCTCTGACCTCCATGTCAGAAACCCAAAATTCCACCTCTCGCAAGAATCTCTGTCACTGTCTCACCAAATCAACTTCCAGACACCTCCCACCCTGCATGCCCCCAAAACAGCCCGCTCAGGGCCAGCACAGCAAAGCCTTCAGGAAATTGCCGCTGCCAGCCCTCCAGCCCACCAGCCCCAGGGGGAAGGGCCCCACCCACAACCCCGACCTCCATGAAAGAGACCCAAAATTCTACCTCTTGCAAGAATCTTCCTCTGTCCCCGTCCCACTAAATCGATGTCCAGACACCTCCTGCCCTGCAAGCACCCAAAACAGCCTGGTCCAGCAGGACTCCAACCCTACTCAGCCACTTCTTTGCAGGAGATATTATGAGGTGCACTCACTCAGATGCCATCTTGCCCCACCTCCCACCTCTCCCTCATTTTTTTTTTTAAAGATTTATTTTTTTTTATTTATTTAATTCCCCTCCCCTCCCTCGGTTGTCTGTTTTCTGTGTCTTTTTGCTGCGTCTTGTTTCTTTGTCCGCTTCTGTTGTCGTCAGCGGCATGGGAAGTGTGGGTGGCGCCATTCCTGGGCAGGCTGCACTTTCTCTCGCGCTGGGCGGCTCTCCTTTAGAGGTGCACTCCTTGCGCGTGGGGCTCCCGTACGCGGGGGACACCCCTGCGTGGCAGGGCACTCCTTGTGCACATCAGCACTGCGCATGGGCCAGCTCCACACAGGGCAAGGAGGCCCAGGGTTTTAACCGCGGACCTCCCATGTGGTAGACGGATGCCCTAACCACTGGGCCAAAGTCCGTTTTCCTCTCCCTCATTTTTGAATGCCAGTTTTGCTGGGTACAGAATTCTTGGCTGGTAGTTTTTTTTCTTTCAGTACCTTACTATGTTATACCACTGCCTTCTTGCTTCTGTGGATTTAGATGAGAAATCAGCATTTACTGTTATTGAACTTCACTTGTCTGTGATGGATCTCTTCTCTCTTACTGCTTTCAATATTCTTTTTCTTGAACATTTTGCAATTTGATAAATATATGTCTTGAATTATACTGTGAGGATTTATACTGTTTGGAGTGTGCTGCACTTCTTGGACATGTAAATCCATGTTCCTCAAGAGTTGGGAAATTTTCAGCCATTATTTCCTCCAACACTGTTTCTTCCTCCTTTCCTTTCTTTTCTACCTCTGGGATGCCTATATGCATATGTTTGTGAATTTCATGGTGTCATTCAATTCCCTGTCCAATTTCAGATGTACTATCTTTGACACCACTAATTCTTTCCTCTCCCTGTTTAAATCTGCTGTTATGTGCTTCCAGCATATATTTGATTTCTTGCATTGTGCCATTCATCACCATCAGATCTGTTATCTTTTTATGTACATACATACAGTTTCTTCAGTATGTTCCCCCGGTGTCTTATTAATATCTTCTATCTCTTCCTTCACTTCATTAAGTTGATTCATGATATTTGCTTGGACATCCTTGATTAGTTGTTCTGTCTTCTTCATCTCCTCCTGTTTTTTAGTTTTCTTCCTTATATTGGGACATGTCTTCCTGTTCTTAGTAGGAGGTGTAATTTTTTTGGTGTCTAGGCATATGTTTATCTTGATGGGCTTATTCAAATGGGTAGCTTCTCTTTCTACTCTATTTTATTGTTTTGTTTTATGTTAAGGTTCCTTTTTGGCTCTAGGTTCCACTTATTTTATATTTTTGTAATTGTCCTTTTTCCCTTGGGAAAAAAAAATTAAGACCATGTGGGCTTGCTATTTTGAGCTTGCTACTTTGAGTTAGCAACCCACGAGGACTGGGCGGGCTTCCACGGCTCGGCGGTGAGCCCCTAGGCCAGCGCGTAGGCCTAGGTTCTCCAGGTGTGGGGGATGCGCGGTAAAAACCACGGAGACAGCCTGTGAGAGTGAGCTAGTCCACTTTATTGCGGAAATACACTTGATTATATAAGGTCGGGTCAAGGGAGGGGTAGGAATGGGGCGGATGAACTACGGGGCGGTAGTGGATAGGCGGAGCTGTGCAGGCAGCTATGAGGTAGGCGGTGAAGGATAGCAACGGCTGGAAAAGGGAGATAACAAAGGCTAGGAGGAGGGGTGAAGGGAGGCAGCAACAATTGCTCCTTTTGTTTTATAAAAAAAAGGGGCGTGAGAGTAGGGGGATGGGCTGTGGAGGGTGAGAGAAAAAGGGGGTAGAATTGACTGGCAATGGGCAAATGACATACCATTTGGCCAGAATGTATGCATAGCCCTTAGGGTCGGTGCGTGCCGGTGCTAGACGAAATATCTAACAAGATGTTGCGCACGCTTTTTTGGGGTGGATAGCGCTGTGGCTGGCTTAACCGTGAAGGACTCTCAGACGTATAGCAATAAAGGGGGGCGGAGGGTGCACCCAAGCCCTTTACGCCGAGGGAAACAAACCCGTGCCGGCGGCTAAGGTCAGGGAGTTTCACAGCAAGCAGCTTCACAGGCAGGAAGTATGGTGGGAAGGGGGGCGAGGACAAGGGCGAGATTGAGGAGCGAGATCAGAGGTAGCAAGACGGTGGTAATGGATTTGAACAAACGAGGAAAATACACTGTCAGCGTGATCTTTGGCAAGGCGGATGATTCGTCGAATGGCCCAAGGACCAACGGTGAGACCTAGGATGATGAGCAGAACTGGGGTTATTAGCAGGAGGAGATAGGGGAGGAGGGGCTGCAGGAAGCCCCAGGAACCAGCAGTTTGGGCTCGTTCAAGTCGGCGTTGGTTGAGACCTTTTTCAAGTTCTTTTAAGCTGGAGTCTACTAAACTGGTATAGTTGGCATAGACACAGCATTCTTCTCCCAGAGCTGCACATAGGCCACCTTCTTTGAGGAGGAGGAGGTCAAGGCCTCGGCGGTTTTGCAGGACAACTTCTGAAAGGGAATTGAGGGAGTCTTTAAGATATTTGACTGCATCTCGGAGGTAGATGATATCAGAGTCTACTGCTTGTCTGAGGTTTTGGAGGGCGGAGGCTTGTGTGGCTAGGGCTGCAACACCAGTGGCAGCTCCAGCTGTAGCTAGGAGGGAAGTGACAGTGAGTACAGCAGTAATAGGTTCGCGTTTGTGGAGGTAAATAGCTTCTTGAGTGTGGTCAAAGGCTTCAAAGAAATGTAGAGGAGTGTGATAGATGACTCGAGGCGTGAGGAGGATGAGAACACACGTTTCTTTGGTCTTGTTAAGTGTGGCAACAGATAAGCATGGGGTAAGTCCGGTGGAAGAGCAGAGCCATTGGGTGGTGTTTAGGGGAACTAAGTATTTGGCAGAGATGTTTGGGGAGGTATAGTTGGTACAGGCAGTAAGGCTAGGAGTGTGGGAGGAACGGGGGTGAATGCATAAACCTTTGGAAGAGATGTGCGTAAAAGTGAGTGGGACATGAGTAGATTGATTCCAATTGCAGGAAGAGGGGGAATCGTCAGTGGAGGAAGTAAAGAGTGGTGAAGGGATAGCAAGTGGATCATAGAGGGGGAGGCTGGGGGAAAGACACAACCAGCAAGAGCGAGTGAGGTTGGGGTGGGAGGCGTTGAGAGAGGAATAGGAGGCGTTTAGGAGTTTGAAGTAGGGACTAGAGGGGATGAGAGGATGTGGTTGTATACCTGAAGCGGAGGGGGAAGTGGGGCTTGTAGAAGGGACGACGGCGGCCGAGGTGGAAGAGATTTTGAGGGGGGTAGATGAGGACGGAAGAAGGTGAACAGTGGGTGAGGGAGGAGGGTTAAGGATGTGGTTGGGACCAATAGCAGAGGGTGGGGTGGAGACAACACGCTTTTGGATTTCAAACAAAGCGCCACGATCATAGTTGCTCATATACAACTGGAGTCCATAGGGGCGAGCGGCCAGCCATGTATCGTCATTTGGGTTTTTTACTGTCAGCCAAATGAAGTCCCAACAGGAATTGTTGGCTACTTGGAGAGAGAGATACGGGTCTCTGTTGGGGGCGCCGGACCATCCATGGGCCATGGTCACACATCCCCAAGAGGGGCAGTAGAAGTGTGATGGGTCATGACAACCTCGAGCACTAGCAGGACAGATGTAAAAACCAGACACAGGGTTGAATTGAGGGCCAAGGAGACGGTTGTTTCGAGAAAGCAGGCATGCTGTATTCCCGCCTCGACAGGATGAGGAGGAGTGGTGGCCTACTTTCGCTTTTCTGATGTTGCTTACTTGGCATTCGGGACGGAAGGAAATTCCAGCAAGAGGGCAGACGTGTGTGAGAAAGGAGGGAGCGACACTAGTAACATTATAAGCGAGAATGCGTTTTTCCGGGAATGTCTGCAAGGTCCAGTTGAATGGCTGATGGGATGAGGAGCTTTGGGCAGAGGAGGCTAGAGACAACATGAGAATGAGGAGATGGATGAGGTAGGGAAGGGTAGGGGAACAGGAGGCGGGGGTGTGAACAGAGCAGGCCTGTCGGAGGAGCTGGAGAACTTGGCGCTCGATGGGGTCATCATCTTCAAGGGAAAGACGGCTTAAGCGGCGGGCAAGGAAGCATTGTCGACGTCGTTCGTGGCGAGAAGGAGCTGGTGTGGTTCTCATGGACGGTGGTGTTGCAGAGGTAGGCTCAAGTGAATTTACTTGGGGGCGCATGGTGGTCATGGGAGGAGGGCGACGAGGGAGGTGGAAACGCCAATTAGAAGTAGAAAGGTGACAGCAAGGAGAAAGCGTTGGTGGAGGTTCCAATCTGCTGGGGCTGTAGCCGCGAGACAGACAGCTGAAAAGATTGTTAAAAAAATGAAGACTATAAAAAAGAAGTATAAAAGTGGGTGAGGGTGCGAGGGGAGTGGGAAGAGCATCTGCACTGAGAGTTCTTCTCTGATAAGTTGTAAGGCACGTTTCGGTGGAGGTTAGGCACTTGTCAGCAGCAGGTTGTAGAGGCGGCAATAAGGCTCTTCTTGTAGACTGTGCAGAGGTGAGTCCTTTTGGGGAATCTGTAAAGACAAAGAAAGGAGAAGAGAGCCCTCATAGGGGAGGGACAATCAGCAGAAGGAAACTCGGAGAGAGCACTTATCTAATATAAACTTTTCAGGGAGGGGCTGGTTGGTGCTGGATTTGAGCGAATGGGGTGACATCTGGGCCTCCGCAGTCAATGTTGTCTCTTACGGAGGGCATAGTGTGTTCATCATTCGGTGGAACTTTGGGGTCGGTGGCAGGCCGGATGTAGCGCCCAGGAACCCAGAGCGGTTGTGGCTCGGAGTCTGGGAAGACACAAGCAAAACCTCTCCCCTGTGCTAGCAAGGGAGCTGGATCTTGCCAAAGGTTTGTGGCGGGGTCTTTCCAATGAACAAGGGGAACTTGCGAAGGTTGCCACATGGGTCCCCAATGTTTATGGGTTGGGGAGAGTCCTTTGTCATCGAAGGTCAGGAGATTGTGATGGATAAGGCAGGCAGTAATGACGTCGGCAGGGGCCTTGTGGGGAGAGGAAGCTTTTTCCTTTTGAATGAGTAGCTTGAGCTGCTGGTGAGTATGCTCAATAATTCCTTGCCCTTGCGGGTTGTAGGGGATGCCGAAATGATGTGTGATGTGGTACATCTGCACAAAGCTGGCAAAGGTGGCACTGCGATAGGCTGGTCCATTGTCGGTTTTGAGATCCCAGGGAATTCCCATGAATAGAATGGCTTGCCGAAGCGCTTTGATGCAATGTTTGGCACTCTCTCCTGTGAGGGGCACGGCATAGCATAGGTGCGAGAAGGTATCAACTGCAACATGAAGATATTTAAGGCGCCCAAAAGCACTAACATGGGTGACGTCTAGCTGCCAGCGGGAGTTAGGCCACAGGCCGCGGGGATTAGCTCCGCGGGGCTGCAAGGGTCCAAGGGGTAGCAAAGGTGCACATGTTCGGCAGGAACGCACAAGATGTTTGCATGTTTCGATGGGGAGGTCTGGAAAGAGCCTCTGGATAGATCGCGCAGAGAAGTGGAATTGAGAGTGTAAAAGTTTGGCTTGGTTGACGAAGTCTCCTAGTCTTGTTTTGTCAATGGAATCTTCTCGAATGGCAGCTGGGTATACATGGCGGCCGGATGCTAAGGCGTCAGCAAGGGCATTTCCTTGAGTCAGTGGTCCTGGCAGGCCAGAGTGACTTCTGATATGAGCGATGAACCAGGGTTGTTGCCTTTCTTCAAGCAGTCGCTGTACAAAGGCGAGTGCTTGGTCTATAGATGAGTCGCTGGGTAGAAAGGTAGCAAGTGGGAGGCTGCGACATACCTGTAAGGTGTACAAGCTGTCTGTAAAGATGTTGAGAGGCTGGTCTGGGTAAAGATTGAGGACTGCAGCGACAGCTAAGAGTTCACCCACTTGAACAGAAAGGTGATTGGCAAACATCAACTGTCGTGGCTCAAGCTTTCCTGGCACATATATGACAGCAGCGAAGCTCCTTTTTGAGGCATCAGTGAAAGCAGTGATGGCAAAGGGGATTGGCTTTCTTGCGGGCAGCGGACGGAACGGGTTGAAAAATGCTAATTGAGATACACCTTGCAGCAGTGGATGATGAGGATAGTGGTTGTCGAAGGAGCCACGAAAGAACTCTATCAGGCTCTGCATTTGAGCATTATTCATGATAAGGGAAGTAACTTCTTTTGCATCAAAGGGCCAAACAATGGTGTGTGGCAGGACGCCGTACGTTTGTATGGAGAGAAGTACTAAGTCAGTGGCTAATGTGATCCAAGCCCTTGTAAATGGGCAGATTTTTGGGAGTTTACTTTTTGACGTGTGTAGAAAGAGAAGAGGACCATCTTGCCATAGGAGACCCGTTGGGGTGACTGGTGTTGGCAAAACTAAGGCAAGGATTGGGAGATCGGGAGAGAATCGCTCTAGGCGGCATTGCTGGAGTGCAGCATTTACTTGTTGGATGGCTTCTTTGGCAGCTGGGGTGATGGTGATGGGGCGAACGACTGCAGCGGATGGACTGCACTTAGTCTGCAGGAGCTCGAAAAGGGGTTGCATTTGCGCTGTTGTGATGGGGAGTGCTGATCGAAGCCAATTGATTTGTCCGCAAAGCCGTTGGAGCTCAGTCAGCGTCATGTGATCAGAAACATGGATTTGCGGGCTGGTGGGCCGAATATACTGATGAAAATGAAAGCCTAAGAACTGGAAAGGTGGCTGGGGGTTGACCTTGTCAGGTTGCACTATTAATCCAAGACTTGAGAGGTTCGTCATAACTGCAGAAAGTAAATCATTGAGAAGTGTGTTAGAACTTGCTGCTAAAAGAAGGTCATCCATATAGTGGATGATGTATGTGTGCTCTGGATGGAACTTAGAGCGTAGCGGCTCAATGGCATGATTGACATAGAGCTGACATATAGTTGGACTGTTCCGCATGCCTTGTGGTAGTACTCGCCATTGGAATCGGAGTGCTGCTCCTTGATTGTTGGTACGCGGGACTGTAAACGCAAACCGTGGACAGTCTCGCGGGTGAAGAGGAATGGAGAAAAAGCAATCTTTGATGTCAATAGTGGCTGCATAAAAATGCTGGGGGACTGCAGTGGGATGCGGGCAACCAGGCTGAGGTGACCCCATTGGCTTAATATGCTTGTTAATTTCTCGAAGGTCGTGGAGGAGGCGAAACTTACTTGTGTTCTTTTTGTTGATGACAAAAACTGGCGAGTTATAGGGACTGGTAGACGGCTCAATATGCCCTGCCTGTAGTTGCTCTTCAACGAGGGCAGAGAGAGCTTGTAGTTTGTGAGTTGGCAAGGGCCACTGCTCGACCCAGATGGGCTCCTCTGTGTCCCATTCCAGAGGGATAGGGTCAGGTTTTGAAACAGGAGCAGTGGCCCCTATAAGGGGGGGGGGGCGGCGCAGCTAAGAAGGCTTCTGTGGTGATTCGAGCTTTTAGCTGGCTGAGTACATCTCTTTCCCACAGGATGGTTTGGACTGAAGAGAGGACGAGTGGATGAATTTGACCTTCGTTACCCTCTCGGTTGCTCCAATGCAGAGGCTGAGATGTTTTCCAAGAAGTAGCAGCTCCTGTGGCGCCGATGACTTGAGGGCCAGTTTCGAGGGGCCAGTGATTAAAAGCGGCAATTTCGAAGGGAATACAAGAGATTTTGGCACCCGAGTCTAAGAGTCCGTCAAGCCATTGTCCCTCTATTTTAAGTTCTAGTGAAGGTTTTTGGTGATGTTTGATAGGCATGGTCCACATTAGGGTTTTGGAGCTTTGTGGAGGGCCTCTTGGGGGAGGGGCTGAGGCCTGCCCCACTGGAAGTTTAAAGGCTGAGAAAAACGTTGCGCTGAGCGGCAGTCGCGGGCCCAGTGATACCCTTTACCACAGCGCAGGCATGGCGTGGGGGGACCTCTTGGTCTGTGCAGTGCTACGGCAGGGCGGGGAGCTGCCGGTTGAGGGCACTCGCGAACAAAATGACCGGGCTGACCGCATCGAAAGCAGGCAGAAGTGGAGGCAGATGAGACAGCCATGGCGGAAGCGAAGGCAGCAGTAAGTGCTTTAGTCTGTGGGTCAATGTCTCGACAAGCTAGGACCCATTCGTGCATCGGCTTGTTGCGGATAGGAAGGATGACAGCTCGGAAGGGTGTGAGGCACCCATCGAGAATGAGTTCTTTTGCTAACGCAAACTGAGCATCTTCGTTAGTAATTTTACATTGGCATGCTTCGATAACGTGGGCGACAAATGCCGGAAAGGTTTCTTGCGAGTCTTGAAGCATTTGCGCGAACTTGGTGGATTGTTTGGTGGAAATTAAAGAGAATGACCGCTGAACGAGAACTTTCACTCAGAGCCAAAACCCTGGGTCTATGTTCACATAGGAACGAGGGTCAGCATAGTTGTTAACCCCTGTGTAGGCATCAGCTGGATCTTGGACACCCGCTCGAACATTTTCCACTACTTGTTGATCAACAGCTACTTGATAGTGAGCGCGCCATTCAAGGAACTGGCCTGGCTGAAGGATGGAACGAGCTAGAGAAATCCAATCATAGGGAAGAACAAGCTGAACCCCCAACTCTTCTATTAGTTGTTGAACATATGGGCTATCAATGCCGTCTTCTTTAACGGCTTTACGAAGAGTTTTAACTTCTTCTGCTGTGAATGGAAGCCAAGTTTGAGGGCGTTGCTGCGTGGGCAGCGGGTTGAGCGGGTATAGCTGGGGGGCGGGAGAATGTGCTTCGCTAGAAGCAGGTGGGGGGCTGCTGCCATACGGTGGTGGCGAGGGACGAACGGTAGCGGGAAACAGATGAGAGAATGATGGCTTAGCAGCGTCAAGGCGGCAACAAACTGGCGGCGGGATATTTTTGGGCGCTGGACAAGATGGCGGAGCGGCTACATCACTTCCGGGCGCCTGCCAAGATGGCGGTGTAGTTACGTCATTTCCGGGTGCCGGCCAAGATGGCGGCGAAATCACGTCATTTCCGGGTGCCGGCCAAGATGGTGGCGAAGTCGCGTCATTTCCGGGCGCCGGCCAAGATGGCGGCTGCATTATTTCCGGGGCAGGGCCGGAAGATGACGGGACAGGGAGGGGCGGGTAAAGGTGAGAGGAAGCGCCTTTGTTCCCACCGGCGGGCTCGGATATAGGTGAAGAAGAAGCCAGAAGTGCGCCATTTTGGGCAGAGGTGGAAGAAGAGGGAGAAAGTCCGCTATTTTGAGGAGCTACTGAAACGGCTTCTGCGGGTCGTGGGGAGCGCGGGCGGGGAGGTTCGCGCTCGAGAGCGGCGGCGAGCTGGTCAGACAGAGAATTTGTGTCACCAGGATCATCGGGCTCATAGTCATTGGGTTGCTTAACCGATTTGTCTCGGATGGCTTCTGACGGCGCACCAAGGAGACAGGCGCGTATGGCTACTAGAGCAGGCAGCAGGCCGGGCAGAAAAGACCGCTTTTCATGCTCTATGGCGGAGGTGACTCGATCTATGAGTCGAGAGTATGTGTCTGGGCTCCAGAGCTGGCAGGTGGCGAGCCACGGATTAAAAGGGAGTAGCAGGTCCCAGTATTTTTGGAGCTGTTTCAGGGAAACGCGGACTCCATTGGTATCAAGCAGGGCGGCTAAAAGCCGAACCTGAGGGGTATGGTGTGAGGAGAGAGAGGCGCCCATAGTGGGAGAAGAAAAGACGGCGATGGGGTCCCTACCTGGAGAGCTGAAATGGTCGCCTGTAGACAGCAGCAGCAGCAGCAGAGAGGGGCCGGAGGGCAGTGGAAGGAAAGGATCCTGGGCGAGCCCCCAACTGTGGGCTTGCTATTTTGAGCTTGCTACTTTGAGTTAGCAACCCACGAGGACCGGGCGGGCTTCCACGGCTCGGCGGTGAGCCCCTAGGCCAGCGCGTAGGCCTAGGTTCTCCAGGTGTGGGGGACGCGCAGTAAAAACCACGGAGACAGCCTGTGAGAGTGAGCTAGTCCACTTTATTGCGGAAATACACTTGATTATATAAGGTCGGGTCAAGGGAGGGGTAGGAATGGGGGCGGATGAACTACGGGGCGGTAGTGGATAGGCGGAGCTGTGCAGGCAGCTATGAGGTAGGCGGTGAAGGATAGCAACGGCTGGAAAAGGGAGATAACAAAGGCTAGGAGGAGGGGTGAAGGGAGGCAGCAACAAGACCATAGAAAAGGAAAGAAAGAAGAAAAAAAAAAGAATAAATAAATAAATAATAATAGAAGATAGAAAAGTTACCATAAAAGAGCCATGAAAAAATAATTAACAAGAGTGAAAAACAATTGAAAGTACAAAGGAATAAGAATAAAAGGTGGAATAAAAAAATGAAACAAGGAAAAATAGAACAAAAGGAACAGGAAGATGAGAAGGGGTAAAAAAATGAAGACCAAATATGAGAAGGTGGAATGAAAGAAAAGCTACAGAGGAGGGGAAACTGAAAGAAAAGAAATGAAACTAAGGGGGAAAATAAGGAAAAGAAAAAAAGGAAACAAAACTAAAGGCAAGAAAGAAAAAAAAAAAACAGGAAAAACAGGCTTCCCTTTTAGGCCCCTAAGAACCATTTCAGGCTGCCAGTGCTCATCAATCAATTACCCTGTAGGCTACCCTCCACAGGTAAGGTATCTGGTTTTAGAGAAAAAAGTAAAGAATAAAAAAATAATAAATAACATAAAATTACAGACAGAAAAACCTAAAACAAAAAAATCTCAGTCTGTAAGTTCCCTGTCATAAGGTGCCAGCTGGATGCCCAAACAACTCACTAGATCACTCTCTGGATCCCTTCTCTTAGGAGGTATGGGGAATTAAACCAGGGAACTCTTATATATAAGGCAAACATTCTTCCACTGAACTACACCCACTCCACAGTTTAGGTAGGCTTCTGAAAGCTTATCTGGCTCTCCATGCCCTCTTTTCCCTCAGGCAATTTGGGCTTCTACCAGTTTGCTGGCTATCTCTGCTGGCTTCCTTCTCTCCTGGGCTGGTTTAGGCACCTGTCCGCCTGCACCTTCACTGGCCTAGTTCCTCTCTCTCTCTCAGGGCTGATGGGTGTGACAACCTGCCTGATCAGATTCCCCCCTCCTCTCTAGGGCTGCTTCAGTCCTGGGTGGGGTCTTTTTTGAGATTCAAAGAGGGTTCAGCTGACCAAACTCACTAGAGAGAAGCTGCTTTCAGCCCTCTGCCAGGCCCCTCTTTCTCCCAGTGAGGAGGACCTTCTCTCCCACTCAGTTTACTGCAATTGAGCCAGGAGTTTTAGCGAGGTTATTCTGCCTTGAGGGTGGGTTATGTGCCATGCCCAGCCACAAGGTCAAGTAACTCAGTTTTCATTTGGCCTCTTTGTCTCTCTGTCCCTCTTCCTCCTGGATGATGTGTAGCGCTCTCCTGGGCTGCAGCTCCCCAAAGCGGCTCCTTGGGTAGCTTTTTGCCCTTCCTCCATTGTTTTTGTGAGAGTTGAGCCTTGCCTAACTACTCCAATGCCATCTTCCTGGAAGTCCTCTGTTTTGTGTTTGTGAGTGGTGGTGGTGTTGTTTCTGTAGTATCTTTATTTGGCTTTGGTATTAGGATATTTTTGGCTTCATGGAATGAGTTCAGTAGTATTCCCTCCTGCTCTTTTTTTTTTTTTTTTTTTTGGAAGAATTTTAGCAAGACTAGTATTAGATCTTTAAATGATTGGTAGAATTCACCAGTGAAGCCATCTGATCTGAGCTTTTCATTTTAGTCCATGAATATGGAATGTACTTTCATTTATTAGGTCTTTTTTGGTTTCTTTTGGCAATGTTTTCTAGTTTTCTGAATATAGTTCCTTTATATCCTTGGTTAAGTTTATACCTAAGTATTTGATTCTTTTAGTCGCTATTGTAAATGGGATTTTTTTTCCTGATTTCCTCCTTAGTTTTCTCATTAGTGTACAGAAAACAGCTGATTTTTGCATATTAATTTTGTATCCTGCCATTCTGCTGGAGCCTATTAGTTCTAGTAGCTTTATGGTAGTTGTTTGGGATTTTCTAGGTATAGGATCATATCAGCAAATAGAAAATTTTTCCTTACTCCTTTACAATTTGAGTGCCTTTTATTTCTTTTGCTTGCTTAATTGCTCTAGCTAGAACTTCTAGCACAATATTGATCAACAGTTGTGACAGTGGGCATCCTTGTCTTGTTCCCAATCTCAGTAGGAAAGCTTTCAGTCTTTCACCATTAAGCACAACATTAGCTGTGGTTTTTTTTTTTTTTAAGATTTATTTATTTATTTAATTCCCTCCCCCCCCCCCCCCCCGGTTGTCTGTTCTCTGTGTCTATTTGCTGTGTCTTGTTTCTTTTGTCCGCTTCTGTTGTTGTCAGCGGCACGGGAAGTGTGGGCGGCACCGTTCCTGGGCAGGCTGCACTTTCGTGCTGGGCGGCTCTCCTTACGGGGCGCACTCCTTGTGTGTGGGACTCCCCTACGCGGGGGACACCCCTGCGTGGCAGGGCACTCCTTGCGCGCATCAGCACTGCACACAGGCCAGCTCCACACGGGTCAAGGAGGCCGGGGTTTGAACCGCGGACCTCCCGTGTGGTAGATGGACACCCTAACCACTGGGCCAAGTCCGTTTCCCAGCTGTGGGTTTTTTATATGCACTTCATCATATTGAGAAAGTTTGTTTCTATTGAAACTTTTTGTCCTAATCATACACAAATCCCCCAAATCTCATCTTGCTGTTCACAGGTGTCATTCATAGGCTTAGACTTCAACTCATGTCAAGAAAAGGGAGAAAAAAAAGTAACGGTTTCGTATTTTATTATAGAGTAAATGAAAGCCAATCTTTGGCCATTTTTCCAATGCTAACTTTTATTTTCAGAGCAATGTGCAGATAGATATACTTTCATTATTGTTAGCATCTCATTTCATCCTTCCCTTCCCCAGTCATTCCTCCTATCATATAAATAAAGGTAAGCCAGAGAGCACAGAGCATTTCCTAAATTCATGTAAGTCATAATAATAATGGACTGCCTGTTTTGAAGGCAGAGAAATTTTCTGAAGAATGTAGTCATGTCGATTCCTAAGGACTTGTGTGCTTGTACTTGGCACTGTTAAAAATTTAAAACTCAGCATAACTGGGAGGGTTATGTAATTATGCATATTTACAAATATGTCATAAAATTTTGCAAAGAGGACTCACAAGTCTACATGGTGTTTCATTAATATGATATTCTTTAAAAGGAATGGCATAGGTACTTAAAAATCTGTTTAGGGTGGTTGGGCTGAGTACAAATTGACTCCAGAAGAGTATTCTTTTGGTGTGACAGTATGTTCTACTTTCATTGTGGTGTAAAATCATACATTTGTGAAGTTGCATAATTATTTAAAACAGTATGTCTGTATATTTAAAAGTAACTAGTAGAAAACACAACAATTCACACACTTTCAAGTGCTAAGAGAAAACTTAAACTCTCTTGATTTCTACCTAAGGAATATAAATTGTTTCCACTGCCTCCGGAACCCTAAGGAATAGAAGGATTTGAAGAACTGGGGAAGGACTTGTGTCCCAGAAGGCTTTTCTTTTTTTTTTTTCCTGTCACAATAAAGTTTATTATGAAAACAGGCTGGTGTGGGGATATGGGGACAAGTACATTTAGGTTGGATAGCTCAGGTGAAATAGTGTGGCTTCTTCACATTGATGTCATACTCGCTGAGGGCAGGGGTCAGGTCCTCCATGGTTAGAGTATACTTGCGGTCCTTGCTCTTGCTTCGGGAGCTGCCAGAGGCTGTGCCCTTCATTTTGCAGTGCTGTAGGGCATCGTTGGCAATATCTGAGATGAATTTCTGGGCAGCTAGGGAGATGAGCCGAATTATTCGTGGGTCTGAGGCCTCAAAGCCAGCACGGTTCAGATAGTAACCAGTCACTGCATCTGGGATTGTAGGCGTTTGTAATCCTCCAGCTGCATCAGGAAGTCCACCAGAGGTGTGCTGGACACCACCGGCTTCACCTCTCCATTGGCTGCGCTCGGCAGTACGTAAACTCCGTTAGACATGGCACCCTCCGGGGGAGCCGCCCCGCGCCGCCACGGGTCCCGTGCTCCCAGCCGTGGCTCCAGCCCCAGCCCCCCCGGCGCTGTCCCTGCGGGGCTGGCCTTGTTCTCCGCGGTGGCGCTGGCAGGCAGCACGGCGGAGACCGAGAACGGGGGTGTCGGGCCCGGGGCCGAGGCGGCAGAGGCCGGCGCCGCCTTGGGGTCCGCGCCGGGGCCGCTGCAGCTCATCGTGCCGGTGGGAGAGGCGGCGAACCCCCGGAAGGCTTTTCTTGAAACCTAGTCTGGAGTTAGGAAACCTTCTCTATGGCCACCCTTGCCCTCATCTCACATGTATCTCGAGACAAGTGAGAAGACTTGTTATGAAATACTAAGACTTTACGTCACGTTTCTTGGTAATAGTGTCATTCAGAAATATAGAGATGGACCCATACTGTTCCCCAGTCTTGGTCAGTGTTATTTTCCAGGACCACAGAACTCAGGTAAAATTCAACGTTGTCAGGCATCACATCATGTTTTTCCAGGGCCTGCTTTGAAGCCATTTCCAGCTGGAGGGTTTCCATCACAAGCCAGGTCTATGCTTGATAGGAAACGTCCTTATGAATCCACACGATTACATTCTTCAGAAAATTTCTCTGCGGTAACCCCAGGTGGCTGTGAGATGGGAGGGCAGAGGAAGCAGTATGAGGGCGGGCCTATGTCCTGGGGATACCCCACTGCCGCAGAACATCAGCTCAGCATCCACCAGTACAATCACAAAGTCTTGCAACCTATGACGTCACAAAGGGAATCCCTGCCATGGCCTGCCCATAGGCGGCACCCACGCGGATTCCTGCCTATAGTCCCCATTCAACTGCGCCGATGCTCCCACACTCAGGCCTGCAGTCTTCATCTGCACATGCGCTGACCAGGCAGAGGCCTCTCCACCTCAGCGCCTGCCTCATCTTTACTGCTCCAGGGCGGCTTTTCGGAGCCTCCTAGCTGCCGCAGGTGCCCTCTTCTCCCGGGGACTCGGCCCACCACGCGGAGCTCCGGCGCGCTCCCTGTAGGAATGGCGAGCTCAGCAGAAGGCTCTTCCAAGGCCGGAAGCCCAGCCGGTCAGATGACTCCCGGCATGCAATGCGACCCACCTCTAAGTCGGGTTCCGGCCTTTGGTGCCGTGTGCAGGCTCAGGAGGTGGAGACCCGGCTGGATCTTCGCTGAAGGGGCAGAGCGGAAATGATGCCGGTCACGGCCCCGCCCACCCTGGCGTCGCTTTTACGTCCTTCCTTGAGCGCCGGAAGTGGTTTCTCTGCGGTCAGGACTCTGGCGGTCCGCCAGCCGTCCCAATACCAGAGGCGCTCAGGGTCTCTCGGTGAGAAAGCGAAGGTTTTGGGTCGATGTTGGGGGTCATGGACAGGTGAGGATCCATTAGTGAAAGTGATGGTTACCGAGGGGACCGCAGGAGGGGACGTAGTGGCTGAGGAGACGATGGATACCACTGCTGCCCCCCTGAAAGCCAAGTGTCAAATGGTCAAGTAGTGAGGGGTGCGTTTCTGGAAGAATTCTATACCAGCGTGAGGAGCTGGGACATCATAATGCCAGCCATTTGGGCCCCGATTGTCACCTCCGGCTTTCCTTTTGTGGTTCTTGTGGAGCGGGGCTTTTAGTGGTGTATGGGCTCAGAAGGTATGAAGTCGCCCTGTCAGGACAGCGCGAGTACCCTCCTTTGAGGAATTTTGTTTGGCAGCGAGGAGACACCCTTCTGTCACACTGGGGATGGGCGAGAGGAAAATTCACTGAAGAAGTGGATTTTGGCCTAGGATGAGGTTTGTGTAAAACCTCAGAGAATATGTGTTGTAACAGTTAGAGCCCAGTTATTCAAAAAGTGTTCATCTCTTCTCGTGTAACAGGCCTTCTCTTAGGTGCTGCAGTGAACGAATTTGTCCCCTTGAAGCCAACATTGTAGAAGACAAGAAACAAGACTAGAAAGAAAATATACAGTGTATCAGATGACGGTTAAGTTTAAGCAGCGAAAGTAAGCTGGGGAGGGTTGACGGGGGTCCAGGCTGTGTGTGCCTCAGGGCACATCTGTTGGAGTCTCAGGGGGCCATCATCTCTCAGGATTTGTCTTGGAGTTTGTGTGTAGACCGCAACCTGCATGTCACAGGGGCATGGTTTGTGTGATTTTATCGGTCTTTCTGCAGGGTTCTGTGTATATATCTGGGTGGGTTTTTGTGTCTGAGTGATGGACTTTTGTCTTGGCAGGAGTCTTTGAGTGTGTCTCAGTGCATGACTGTGATCATCCTCTTTTTGTTTTTGTTTTTGTTTTTTTTAAATAAGGATCTTTTTTTAAAAGATTTATTTATTTATTTCTCTCGCCTCCCCCCCCCACCCTGGTAGTCTGTTCTCTGTGTCTATTTGGTGCATCATCTTCTTTGTCCACTTCTGTTGTCAGCCGCACGGAAATCTGTTTCTTTTTGTTCTGTCATCTTGTTGTGTCAGCTCTCCGTGTGGGCGGCGACATTCTTAGGCAGGCTGCACTTTCTTTGGCGCTGGGCGGCTCTTCTTACAGGGTGCACTCCTTGCATGTGGGGCTTCCCTACGCAGGGGACACCCCTGCATGGCAGGGCACTCCTTGCGCGCATCAGCACTGCGCATGGGCCAGCTCCACACGGGTCAAGGAGGCCCGGGGTTTGAACCACGGACCTCCCATGTATCATCCTCTTTTTGTATGTTTCCCAGTCTGTGTGTACTATAACTGAAACACTCAGCAGGCCTGGGTGGACTTATGAGTTGTATTAATCTTTAATAAGTTGATTCTTGTTTTTAAGAAGATGGTTATTTGATACTAAATTCTTCCAAAACATATCAGATTCATTTATATTAATTTTGTATAGGCTCCAGTATTTCATAGAGTACTAACTCCTACTTTAACAGCATGGTATCCTGTCTTAGTTTGCCAGGGCTGCTATGACAAATCCCACAGAATGGGTTTACTTTAACAGGAATTTATTGACTTACAGCTTTGAAGGCTGAAAGTCCAAAATCAAGGTGTTGGCAAGGCCATGATTTTTCCAAATATAGCATTCTGGTGATGGCAATCCTCCATCATGTGGCAATATTTCGCTCTGGCTTCTACTGATTTCCAAGTCTAATTTCCTTTACTTATAATGACTTTAGCCACATTGGATTAAGGCCTGCTCTCATTCAGTTTTGCCAAACTTCAATAAAGGCATCTTCAAAGATCCTTTTTTTTATAAATTGATTGGCACCTGTAGGGCAGGAGGTTTGGACTTGAACTTGCCTTTTGTAGGACATGATTCCCCAGCACATAGCTTAGTAGCAGTTTAGACTACTTCAAAGGATTTTCTCTCAGCCAAATATTTTCCCAAATATCTTAACATTTACTCTAGGTTTCCAATACCTGCAATAGCTCCACCAGATAAACTCTTGAATGATAATTGTCATATGACACAATATTTTAGACAAATTACACAATTGACATCAAAATCAGTCTCACAGGTGCACTGAATGTCAGGTGGTTCCCCAATGCCCTGTGAATGACTCCTTTTTCCATAGGTAATTTATTAGTTTCCTAGGGCTGCTGTAACAAAGCACCACAAACTAAGTGGCTTAATGCAACAGAACTTTATTTTCTCACAGTTCTGGAGTGGAGAGAGCAGTCTAAAGTCAAGGTGTCAGCAGAGGCAGCCTCTCTGAAGGCTTTAGGAGAAGTTCCTTCCTTACCTCCTCCTAGCTTCTGACTGTTACTGGCAATCCCTGGTGTTCCTTGGTTTATGGCAGCATAAGACCAGTTTACAAATAAGGTCACATTCACATATCTTTTTGGGTGACAAATTCAACCCATAACAGATGTCAAAGAGCAACTACTACATGGCAGGAATATAAACAGTTTATTGTTTAGAATGAGTTTACTCAATTTTTGGAAAAATGAGTTTAAATTTGTTGTACTATTTTAGGGAGACTGTTTTCAAACATTTCAAATTCTTGTTTTTACTTGGCTAAAATAAGGTAATGCAAGGAATGAGGAATAATTCCTGCATGAAGACGTCTTTATCCCTTGCCAGTTAGACATTCTTTCCCTTCTCTGACTTACCAGAGCTTCGCTGACCTAAAAGAGCCCATAGTTTTTCCTTAGTTATGGCATGTTTCCTCTAACGCTAGCAAAAATTTTGTAAACAACTATTAGCTTGTTGCTTGCTGCACTAAATATATATTCTAATGTGCTGTGATCTGGGGGTTGGCTTGGATTTGTCTATTATAGGCAGTGAGTTTCCAAGTCTACTATGGTGCCTTTACTTTAGCAGAAAGCATAGGATAGCTGAATGGACAGCAGCTATCTGGGGTAAGTGTCCTTATGCATAAAAGACCTGAAGAGTGAAGGGAAGCCAGTTGCACAGGTACATTGCAGGCCTTTGTCCCATACAATTTGCTCAAGCAAATCATGTGGCCCAGCGCAAAGGGGAGAATTACGCTCTTTGCACCATGAGGAAAATGCTAGATTGTTTCACAGAGGATAGAAATAATAGGATCAATAATCAATACCATTACACTATCATTTGAGAGCTGGGACTTCATTATGTCTCATAATTAAGGAGACTCGACCCCCTAATTCCTTTCCTTAAGTAGCCTTCCTTTTATGAAATAAGAATGGCATAATAAAATCTTATGTGCTTATTTCAGCAATTCTGAGATATTGTTACATCCATGAATATTTTGAAATACAACTGCTTTTTTCGACATAACTACAATGCTATTACCACAGGTAAAAATGAAGTTATTTTGTGTGATCTATTTATCTTAAAAAAAAAAAAAGACAATAAAAAAGGGTGAAAAAATGAACAATTACCCTTAATATATTTAAATAAATATGTAAGTAGTGGTCAATTTCCCTACTTAATGCCATAATTTATATAAAGTTTGGTGTTGGCTCATTTGAATGGGGATTTAGTAAGATTCATATATTTCAATATATTGATTTGTCCTTTGTGTCCGCTAGTGTATTTTCATCTATATTTCCCACATCATACATTTTTCTTTGTAATTTGTTTGTTGAATGTATAGATTGCATTGAAAATTTCAAGGAAATGGTTGTTTTTTTAATTATACTGCCCTTGTTTTGAATTAAAGTTGGATTTTAGATTTGGTGGCGGTCAGGTATGACACAAAGGGAAACTGAGACCATAATGCATAAGAAAAGATAGTGTGTAACTCACAGGTCCCAGAGAGAAGGGTGGGCTATAAGGGGTCGATGGGAAGCGTGATCAGCTTAGGGGGCTCAGCCAGCAGGGTGGGGAGCACACAGAGTGAGTGGGACCTGTGGGCTTGTCCCTTTATTGTGTCCAGGAATGGAGCTAGAAGATTTTCTGTGGGAGTCAAGGATTGGTTAGTTTAAAGCAGGAATTCTTAACCTTTTTTGTTCCATGGACCCCTTTGCCAGTCGGATGAAAACCATGGACCCCTTACTCAGTCCACACTATACTGTGTGTTATTTAATATATATATCACACCTACACCAACACGTCCCCACAAGAATAATGTTTTTTTGAATTTCAACTCAAGTTCACAGACGCCTTGTTAAGAGACCCTGGTTAAAGCAAAGGCATATGGAAAAGGAAAGGGCCTGGAGGACTGAGGGCAGTAAGGATGATGAGCTCATCCTTTGGGACCAGCTGTGGGTTTTGGGTGAGGTGTGTGGGTGGCGTGGGTGGTAGCTAAAGATGTGATTTTTTTCTTTTGGGGAGTTTTATGCCCCAGAGCTGGAAAGCTGCTTATTAACTAGGCCAGAGGTCAGTGTAGAGGCAAATGGCTTAGCCGAAGTAAGATAGATACCAAGGCAGCATGCAAAAATTTTTTTATAGTTATAACAGCCCTGATGTTATTTCACACCTTCTTTTGTTCCCTGCATTTGATGTTAATTTCAAGTTAGACCTACATACGTGACATATCAAGGTGAAGTTTTTTTATTTCATTTTTTATTTTAATAGCTATATAACTTTAAGAGAAACTGATAATATACGTAGTGATGGTTTTGAGGAGTGGGTCAAATTAAATTTTACTGTGATTGTGTGTGTGTGAATAATAACAAACTTTGCTTTTTTATTGACAAATCCAGTGAGATCTCAGTTCCCCAGAAAAGGCAAAGGCTGGTCCTGCCTTTGGTTCTTCCAGACCGTTACTATCTCCTTACACAGGGTTGGCCTATTGACTTTTTTGTTTTGTTTTCTTTTTGCTTGTTTTTGGTTTTTTAATTATATTAACCTTTATACTAACAAAGTCATAAAATGTAAAATTTTCCCATTTTAACCACTTCACTGAGTACAATTGATAATATTAACTACATTCAGAATATTGTGCCACCACCATCCATTACCAAAACTTTTTCAGGTATAGAATCTCTATACCTATTAAGCAATAATTCCCACCCCTCAACCCCTTAGTACTTAGTAACCTGTATCTACTTTCTGTCCATATGAATTTGCTTATTCTAGGTCTTTCATTCCATTCATTCCAAAAAGAAACACCCAAACCTCTTACAACCCTTTATTATTGACACTTAGTGGTGTGGTACCTTTGTTACAATAGATGGAAGAGTATTAAAATATTAATGTTAACTGTATTCCATTTTTGCATTAGGTATATTTTTTCCATATACCACTACCTTGTTATAGTGGTGTACATTTGTTCTAGTTCATGGAAGAATATTCTATTTGTACTATTAACCACATTCATTGTTCACAACAGGGTTCACTACTGTATATAATCCCATGTTTTATCTTCTAGCTTTCTTTCTAGTGACATACAAGATTCTAAACTTCCCCTTTCAACTACAATCAAAGGCACAACTCAGTGCTGTTAATTACATTCACGATAATGTGCTCCCATCACCTCCATTCATTTCCAAACATTTACAATCAACTTTATTAAAAATTCTGTACAAATTAAGCATCAGCTCCCCATTTTCTGCTCTCATTCTATCTTCGGTTAACCTGTATTAAAGATATTAACTCCATGAGTTTGCTAACTATATTTAGTTCATATTATTGAAATTATGCAATATTTATGCTTTTGTGTCTGGCTTATTTCACTCAACATGATGTCTCCCGGGTTCATCCATGTTGTATGCATCAGGACTTCATTTCTTCTTACAGTTGAATAATATTCCATTGTATGTATATACCACATTTTGTTTATCCATTCATCTCTTGATGGACACTTGGGTTGTTTCCACCTTTTGGTGATTGTGAATAATGCCACTATGAACATCAGTGTGCAAATATCTGTTCAAGTACCTACTTTCAGTTCTTCTGGGTATATACCTAACATTGGGATTTCTGGGTCATATGTTAGTTCTGTACTTTCTGAAGAACTGCCAAACTGTCTTGCACAGCAGCTGTACCATTTTACATTGCCACCATCAGTGAATGAGTTTTCCTATTTCTCCACGTTGTCTCTAAACTTATTGTATTCTGTTTCTTTAATTGCAGCCATTCTAATGGGTGTGAAACGATATCCCATTGTGGTCTTGATTTGCATTTCCCTGATGGCTAATGATGTTGAGCATCTTTTCATGTGCTTTCTTGCCATTGTATACCTTCTTTGGAGAGAAGTCTATTCAAGTCTTTTGCCCATTTTTCAACTGGGTTGTCTTTTTGTTGTTAATGTGAAGGATTCCTTTATATCTTTGGATCTTAAATCTTTATTGAATATATGGTTTCTAAATATTTTTCCCATTGTGTAGGTTGTTGTTTTATTTTCATGACAAAGTCATTTGAGAAGCAAAAGTTTTTAAGTTGATGAGATCCCATTTAACTATTTCTTGTCTTTTTGCTTGTGCTTTGAGGGTAAAGTCCAGGAAACCATTGCCTAACACTAGGTCCTGAAGATGCTTCCCGACATTTTCTTCTAGGAATTTGATTGTTCTGGCTCTTATATTTATATCTTTGATCCACTTTAAGTTGATTTTTGTACAAGATGTGAGGGAGAGCTCATCCTTCATTCTGTTGTAAATGGAGAACAAGTTTTCCCAGCACCATTTGTTGAAGAGACCGTTCCTTTCTAATTGAGTGGTCTCTGCCCCCTTGTCAAAAATCAGTTGGCCATAAATGTGAGAGATGATTTCTGAACTCCATTGGTCAATATTCCATTGGTCAATATTCTGTCCTTGTGCCAGTACCATGCTGTTTTGCTTACTGTGGCTTTGAAATAAATTTAAGATTGGGATGTGTTCATCTTCCAGCTTCTTTTTCAAGATGGCTTTAACTATTCAGGGCCCCTTGCCCTTCCAAAATATTTGATGTTTGGCTCTTCCATTTCTGCAAATAAGGTTGATGTAATCTTGATTGAGATGGTGTTGAATCTGTAAATTGCTTTGGGTAGTTGCCCTGAGAGCCTGATGAAGCTTCACACCCCTTTTCTCCCCTGCCTGGAGCAGGGATGGAACTGCAGATGTGGGCAGCAGTCTATGCTGTGCAGGTCCAAAATGACCACAGTTGCCCAGGTAGAGTGACATAGCACCAGCCCACTTCTCCCCTGCCAGGGGAGAGAATGGACCCTCTGGAATGCCCAAAAATCTAATCCATGTGGGCCAAATGCACCTCCAGTTACTCTGAGAGGCTGAGGGAGTACTGTCCCTCCTGCCCTTTAGGGAGTGGGGATGGAACCACAGGTGCCCAAGAGTTCAGTCATTTAGGCCAAAAGTTCCTGCCACTGCCCAGAGAGGCTGAGGAATTACCAGCCCCCTCCTGTCCTATTGGGTGGGGATGGATTCATAGGCTCCCAACAGTTCAGTCCTTGTAGGCCAAAAGTACCTGCCCTTGACTGGAGAGGCTGAGGAAACACCAGCCCCCTGCTGTCCTATTAGGGGGTGTTGGTGGATCCATAGGCACCTATCAATTCAGTCCTTGTAGGCTGAAAGCAAGCTGCCATTGCCAAATGAGGCTGAGGAATCACCAATACCTTCCTATCCTATTAGGGGTTGGTGGTGGATTCACGGATGCCCAACATCCAGCCTTTCATTGCCCAGAGAGGCTGAGGAAACACCAGACCCCTCCTATGCTATTAGAGGGTGGGGGTGGATCCACAGGCACCCAGTACTTCAGTCTATGTAGGCCAAAGGTACTTGCCATTGCCTGGAAAGGCTGAGGAAACACCGGTCTGCACAACGACATGCCCTTTTGGTTGGCATGAACTTGACTATTGGGTGTCTGTGGCACCACTCACATCCCTGATTGAACAAGAGTGGGGCAGTGTTTCCCTAGCCTCTCTGGGTAACTACAGGTGCTTTTGACCCACACAGACTGACTAGTTGTACACCTGTTGCTTCATCCCCATCCCCAAGTAGGATAAGAGGGAAGCTGTGTTTCCTCAGACATGCCAGGCAGCTGCAGGTACTTTTGGCCTGCATGGACTAGACTGGTGGGTATCCCCTCAGCAGGATAGGAGGGGGCCAGTGTTTCCTCAACTGCAATTGCAGGTCCTTTCGGTCCTCAAAAACTGGTTTGTTGAGCACCTTCAATCCCATCTCTACCCGTCCTTCCCCATGGGATAGGAAGGGGCTAGTGTTTTTTCAGCCTTTCTGGGCTACGGCAGGTACTTTTAGCATGCACAGACTGGATACTTGAACACCTGTCGCTCCACCCCTGGCCACCCCACCATAGATTGAAGGGAACTGGTATTTCCTCAGCCTGTCCTGAAAATGCTCCCACATCACATCTCTTCTTCCCTCTCCCTGCCCTCAGCAACTACCGTTTGCCCTCATTTTTGGAAGACAGTGCTGGATATAAAATTCTTGGTTTGCCTGTTATTTTCTTGTTTTTTGATAAAGAATTAGCACTTAATCTTATGGTGGCTACCTTGTAAATGATACATTGCTTTTGTCTTGCAACCTTCAGGATTCTCTTATCTTTGGCATTCAGTAGTTTGATTATGTATGTCTTTATGTGGATCTTTGATTTTATCCTGTTTCTTTCTTCCCAAAGACTGGCTGCCAGCAATCATTGACTCCTTTACCACATGGCACAGCACATGGTGGCATCTGCTGGTATCACCCTTCTTTTCTGGGTTTCCTGGCTTTCAGCTTCTTATTTTGTGGCTTTCTCTCTCTTTGTCTGAACTTAATTCTCTATAAAGGACTCCAGTAAGAGGTTTAAGTCCCACCCTGGGGCACGCCTTAACTGAAGTAACCTTATCAGAAAGGTCCTACTTACAATAGTCTTACATCCAAAAGAGTAGAATAGCTTCAAGAACATGATTTTCTCTGGTATATACAGTTCCAAACTATCACAGCTCCTCAGACTGATATCTGTTTTATCTTCAAATTCACTGATTATTTTGCTCCCTCATTCTTCTATTGAATCCCTCTAGAGATTTTTTTATTTCCAATTATTGTGGTCTTTAGCTCCAGTATTTTTTTTCTGCTTGCTTTTAATAATTTCTGTCTTTATTGAAATTCTTATTTTGTTCATATATTGTGTTCCCAGTTTTCCTTAGTTCTTTTTCCATGTTTTCCTTTAAGAAGACCCTTTTAAGGAAACAACTTTATCTGGTACATCCTAGGTCTGGTCTTCTTTGTGAATGATTGCTGATGTTTGTTTTTGTTCTTTGGTTTGGTCAGAGTTTCCTGTTTCTTTATAAGTTTTGTCATCTCCTGTTTCACACTGGACATTTTAAAACATTAATTCTCAAATTTAGTCCTTAAGGTGTCTGTTCTTTAAGTTTGTATCCAGCTAGTATTATAAACGAGATTTCATTGAAATCCGGGAGTTAACAAAAACCAACAGACAAAGCATCTTTCACAATCCTTGCATTTTAGATCTGTGTTGGCTGGTTCTCTCCTTCAGAACGTAGCCATGCTAACAGTGAGCCTGATGAACAGCCCAAGACAAAAGTATATGGTAATCTTCAGTCTTTTTTGAGCATATGTCTTGTCCTGTTCATGTGCTTCTGGTCTTAGGAATTCCCCTATTTACATGGATCCAAGTGCCCCCTCTTCTCCTTCTGAAATAGTCTTCCCCCTAGTCTCAGGTACATATGCATCTTAAGAAACCAGTATTCCTTTGCCCCAGGCTACTGTAATTTGAATGTTTTTTATAGTTGCTTCTGTAGCAGAGCAAGATCCAGGATGGCAAACCACAGAACAGTGTACTGCTTCAGTCTTTCTTTCAGACTACCAGATAGATTGGTAGAGATATACCACCACCCTGGTATGTGCATACTGTTTATTCTGCTTCCTCAAGAATCAGGACCAGGGACCTGCACTGAGAACACCAGCTAGCTTTAGACTGAGTCAGGGAGGGGGTGTTGGAAGGACCAGCAATGGTACTAGGGTTTCCCTACCACTTTTAAGTTGCCTTTTTCTTAATTCGGTACTCCCCTTTATCTGTTTTCTGGGGCTCTTAAAAAGATAATTCTGCCAGTTTTACTAATTGTTTAGAGATTCTGTGGGGGAATGGAACCCTGGATCATCTCACTCTGCCATCTTCATATCCAAGTGATGTTTTAATGAAAATAATTCATATATTGTATTGTGTATATTGAACAGGTGGCCCATAGAGTCTGGTGGTCTCTCCTTTTGTTATGTAATTAGGCTTTGAAGACCATTACTTAGACTGTTTTTAATTCTCTGGAAAAATTACTTAAGACAGGGATGTCTTTCTATTATATGGAGCCTAGCTCTCTTGAAAATCTACCTGGATGCTGGTGTTATCTTGGTGGGTCATTGTTAAATACTGCTTAAATTGGTATAAAGAACTAGGCATATGTAGGGAAACGGACTTTGGCCCAGTGGTTAGGGCGTCCGCCTACTACATGGGAGGTCCGCGGTTCAAGCCCCGGGCCTCCTTGACCCGTGTGGAGCTGGCCCAAGCACAGTGCTGATGCGCGCAAGGAGTGCTGTGCTACACAGGGGTGTCCCCCGCGTAGGGGAGCCCCACGCGCAAGGAGTGCACCCATAAGGAGAGCCGCCCAGCACGAAGGAGGGAGCAGCCTGCCGAGGAATGGCGCCGCCCACACTTCCCGTGCTGCTGACGACAACAGAAGCGGACAAAGAAACAAGACGCAGCAAAAAGACACAGAAAACAGACAACCGGGGGAGGGGAGGGGAATTAAATAAATAAAAATAAATCTTAAAAAAAAAAAAAAAACTAGGAATATGTAGACTCTTTACTCAAATTATTTTTCCCCAGGAATATATGCATTTCAAATAAATATTTGTTGGTTTATAAATGTTATATAATGTTAATTTTAAGTGTTTAGAATTTAATCTTTTTGAACCTATTTTATTTCCAGTCACCTGTTGTATACTTAGAATTTCATTTATTTTAGCTATTACCTTTATTATTTTCTCCACAGTTTGGATTTTTCTATTTTTTTTTAATTTCAAGATTTGTGAATTTAATCTAATAACAATCAGTCCTGATTCTTTCCTGAGGTAATCATTTACATCTGTATGTTATCTCTTTGGACACGTGTACATGTGTGTGTGCGTGTGTAACAAGGTGGAGAGAAACCAACATTTATTGATCACAGATGATGGTGGTGGTGGTGGTGGTAATGCTGATGTTCACAGTTTTGATGGTGATGATGGCAGCTGACATCTATTTGGTGCTCTCTGTGTGTCAGACACTGTGCTAAAAAATCCACGTACATCGCTCATTTAGTCTACACGGTAACTTTGTGAGGCATGTGCTATTTTTAGCCCTGCTTTTCAAATGAAGAAAATACCTTATTTTGGTATTTGAATTATTATGAAATCTCATGAGGGTCACATAGTCAGTAAGAGGTGGAGCCAGAATCTCAATTTAGTAGTCAGAACCCAGCTTTTGAAGCTTGGTACTGAGCATCTGTCTCCTTGCTAGAGAACTAACATATGCTTTTTCTCAGTTAACATAATGGATAATATAAGCCATATTTAGGGGTTGAAAAAAACAAGACTCAGAGAAATGATTGTTCTTGACCAAGATTTCTTGCTATTAAGTAACTTGTCTAGAATTTGAACTCCAGTTCCAAATCCTGAGCTCATCCCACCATACCATGTGTGGCAGTTTGAGATTATTTATGAATTTGAAAAAGAAGATTATGTTTGTAAACTGGTCTGTTCCTCTTGGTATGATCCCCTTTGATTGTATTAGATTCATCTGAGGTGTCTTTGATTAAATTATATTAAGATTATGGCTTTGATGCAACCATATCAATAGGGTGTAACTCAAATTAAGTTCCTGCCCGCTTGGTGGGTGGATATAAATGGGCACTCACTCAAGAAGACACACAGAAGAAGAGAGAGTACTCCACAGACATGGCAGAGGAGAGAACTTTGATCCTGCAGCTCCTGAGAAGAGAAATGGACCATTTGCCTGATATTATACAGCACTGAGAAAGAAATAAGCCCTATTCCAGTCTGGACCTGAGAGAGATGGAGGATGAACCCTCACAGAGATCAAGCATCTTGTTTTAATGTGTGGCAGCTGACTTTGGTGAGAAACCAACCTTGAGTTGAATTCTTTAGGGCCTTGTACCTGTAAGATTTTATCCCAAATAAATACCCTTTATAAAAGTCAGCAAATTTCTGGTACTTTGCATTAACACCCCTTTAGCTAACTAATATACCATGCTGTGTCCATTTAAGACTCAGCCATGGTTTGGGATGCTGGATGGGGAGCATCAAACATGGAACAGGCTTATGCCCCATGAAACAGTTCAGCTTGTATGATTGTCTCAAGCTGTATAGACTTCTAAAAATGGATGTTTTGATACATCAGTCTGCAAATGGTGTAGTCATCTTTGTTTACTAGAAGAATTTCAATCTTAAAATGATGTTTGCTATTGTCCCAGTGAATGGCTATAGTCACCTTTAGTTCAGTTGAGCACATGAAATACAACCTGCACAAAAGGTGGCAAACACCATGGGGAATTTTCTCAAGGAATCTTCCAGTAATTCTCTACATTTCTCATTATTCCTGGAATATTTTATTTGTCTTTAATTCACCAGTTCACAAAAGAGATTTGCAAGACTGAATTTTTAAATGGGTATTATGTGGTTTGCATGGCAGGATGTATTATGTGCTACTGTACTGATATAAAATGTGGCAAAATATACAGTATGTTCTTTAATCATAAAATATATTTGTATTGGTCAGCCAAAGGGGCGCTGATGCAAATTACCAGATATCTGTTGGCTTTTATAAAGGTTATTTATTTGGGGTAAAAGCTTACAGTTACAAGGCCCTAAAGAGTCCAACTCAAGGTACCATAAGAGGTACTTCCTCACCCAAAGTCTGTTCCCACATATTGAAGCAAGATGGCAGGCAATGACTTGCAAGGGTTCAACCTTCCTCTCTCTCTTTAAGGTTCTGTGGACCCAGCTCCTTCCTATCTCAGCTCTAGGCTGGAGGGTTTGTTCTTTTTGGGCTCAGCTGCTCTGTTCTCTTCATGAGATCAGCTGTAAAATTATCAGGCAAATAGCTCATCTCTCTCAGGGTCCCTAGAATCAAGTTCCCTCCTCTTCTGTGTCTATGGCACTTTCTCTATTTCTCTGTGTATCTACTTCTGTGAGAGTCTGTTTTATATAGCCCACAAAGCAGGCAGGGACTCAAACTGAGCTGTCCTAATGATGTGGTCAAATCAAAGCCCTAATCTTAACATATTTTAATTGAAGGCATCTCAGCAGAATCTAATACAATCCAAGGGGATCACACCCAGAGGAACAGACCAGTTTGCAAACATAATCAAATATCTTTTTTGGAATTCATAAAAAAAATATGAAATTGCTACAATATTAAAATGAATAATTCTCAGAATGTTGATGTTTCCAGAAGCCAAATCCATGTTAATTAAAGTTTGGCCATCCCTCATTCCACCAACACTACCCATTCAGAATATATAATTTATAAAACCACTTGACCATTTCCCACTCTTCACCCCCTTGTTTGCCTCCCTGTATGTATCAAAGGTCAGGCATCTATCTGAAAAAACAAGGTGGAAGACACCAGGCAAGGAGAAGTGTTGCAAATATTGGCAATATAGATATGGCAAGCATATATAGTTCAAACATTAGGAATACAACCTTTGCAAGAAGACATGGTGCAAACATTGGGAATGTAGCTTCAGAAATGAAGAAAAGGGTAAAGGAGACAAAAAGGACAGGTACCTACTCAGATTTGTGCTATCAAGCTACTGGCCTGTGTACTTATTACCTCTGGGATCCACACTGGGCTCACAAAATGTGTCACTGTTGGATGAGGCCTGTGATCCATGGGGAGCTTCTTGCTTCTCACTTTTGCTGAGACTTTTAAAGTCTTTGAAGATACCATCTTTAGTGGGATCGCTGGCATGAGACACAGATGTTCTGGGTGGAGAGCTCTGTCTAGGGGCTAGGGATGGAAGTGAGTCGATTTGATGGTGTTGTACAAGTCGCGGCTCACATTCATCTGAGAGAAGTCTAAGTCATCTCTGTTGTCCATATCCTGTGCTACTTCAGCGTCACTGAAGTAACTGGAAAGAGCCTCTGATGTTCAGGTGAGGGAGGGCTGGTTGAGTTTCCAGGTGGGCATGAAAGGAGGCTGGGCTATCTGGGAATCCTTAAACATTTTCTGCCTCATTTTCTGCCTCAACTTGTCATTTTGTAGACTTTAGCTGTCGTTGTGGCTGGGACAGTTTCAAGGTGGCTGAGGGAGCTTTGGAACATCATGGCTGACAAAGCCCTCACAGGTTGTGTAGGCATGAAGGCTGCTGGCAGAAACTGCCCAGCAACAGCTGGCCAGGGCTGCTGAGTGGTAGGGAAGAGACTCAGCTGGTCCCATGCGATGGGCTGAGTGCCCTGCATCATCTGAACGACTGGTGGCTGAGCACCCATAATGATTTGCTTTTGCATGTGGGGCTGCTGGCCCCAGAATGGAAGGATGGTGCTCATGGTGACACAAGCTGAAGGCACAGCAGCAGTGCTGAAAGGTGCAGAACCAAACATGTCTGTGCTTGTCAGAGTGTCTGAGATGAAGATGGGATAAAGGCATCATCTGGAATTATAAAAGTGGGGGGATGGTTATATCAGAAAGAGTGGGCTTACCCCCCAGAAGTTCTAATTGGGTCATAGTCTTTTTTTTTTGTCTTTATTTATTTTTTTAATATTACATTCAAAAAATATGAGGTCCCCATATACCCCCTACTCCCTTCATCCCCCTCCTCCCCCCATAGCAACAATCCCCTCCATCATCGTGAGACATTCATTGCATTTGGTGAATACATCTCTGAGCATCACTGTACCTCATGGTCAATGGTCCACATCATAGAGAGTATACTCTCCCATGTTCCATCCAGAGGGCCATGGGAGGACATACAATGACCGGTAACTGTCCCTGCAGCATCACCCAGGACAACTCCAAGTCCCAAAAATGCCTCCACATCTCATCTCTTCCTCCCATTCCCCACACCCAGCAGCCACCATGGCCACTTTCTCCACACCAATGCTACATTTTCTTCGATTACTAATCACAATAGTTCATGAATAGAATATCAGTAAGTCCACTCTAATCCATATTCTGTTCCTCCATCCTGTGGACCTTGGAATGGTTGTGTCTACTCCACATCTATATCAAGAAGGGGCTTAGATTCCACATGGATGCTGGATGAAATCCTCCTGCTTTCAGTTGTAGGCAGTCTTAGTTCCATGGTGTGGTGGTTGACCTTCTTCAACTCCATGTTAGCTGAGTGGGGTAAGTCCAATAAACCAGAGTGTAGAAGCTGAAGTCTGTTGAGGCTCAGGGCCTGGCTATCATATGGTCAGTCCAGAGATTCAGATCCCCTGGGTATATATTAAACCCCAGCACCAACTACAGTTCTGGTAAAAGTATCAGGAGAGGCTTGTGAAAAGAGATCACATCTGAGTCCAGCTCCATCACACAGAAACACAAACTCCAAAGAAGGGCCAACTGACATGGCACTGAACTCCATCTGCCATGACCATAGAACCTGTGGGTCTCTGTAGCCCTCAGAAGAACCAATACCCAGGGTTGTATCTACTTTATCTGTCTCTGGGTGGGTCATAGTCTTTGTTGCCTCAAATCCATTAGTAGATTTCTTTTTGGGGTGGCTGCAGCAAATCATTCTTCAAAATCCTTAAAACAATGGCATTACTTAAAGATTAACTTTTTGGCACATCTTAAATACCTTTCTTTGGGCTGATGGGAACCTATTCCAAAACTTGTTCACATTTATTCTTTTGTGCCTTTCTCCCTAGTTCTTGCCTTTGCTTCAACTCATAAATGACTTGGAAGAGATCTCTCAAGTCCAGGATAACAGGCTCATCCACCTGGGCTGTTTTTATGTCCACAAATTTATGATTCTATTACTTCCCACCAATGTATGCAAAGACCCGCTGGCCTGTGATGTCCTCTCGCAATGTGGGGAATTTCTTGAGCAGCATGATGCTTCTCATCAAAGATTTTGATTCCTTGAAAGGAAATGGTTCAAAAGATTTTCTTTTTGTGTTTTCCTTTGGAACAAATACCAGCAACAAGGCCCTTGGATAGAACTTGTCTCCCCCAACTGCAGAAACCTCATTAGTCTCCATCCATTTGGCCTTGTACTGGAACCCTTCACCTTTAAACTTCATCAAAGTGGCTTCACTGCAATCCTGACTTTTCTTTCTAGTCTTTTTTTCTTTCAATTTTTTTAAAAAAAAGTTTTAAAGATTTCTTTTATTTATTTCTCCCCATCCCCTCATTGCTTTTCACTTGCTGAGTCTATTCATCTTCCCCTCTAGAGTCTATTAGCACTGGTTTTCATAGCTTCTGGAAGTTCTATCTCAGATGACATCCTGCTAAATTCTTAGTACTCTTCATACAGATCCAGGGCTCCAGTCAGGCTCATTGACTCCCAAGCCACACATTTCATTCATTCCTTTCAAAGACTTGGCTCACTGAGAGCATCCTCCTCTCCTGCTGCAGCCACCTAAGGAGTGGCTCTCCATGCCCAGGGGGTGGCAGAACTCAGGCAGGCTCTCCAGTCTGGCCAAGCTCTGACAAGCACAAGCTGGGTTCATCCTCCCCAGGAACACCCTCTATGGTTATTTTTGAGAATCATCTTATTTTTGAAATGCTATTTTCAGTATTGTTCACTTATGCCTTTTCAATATTATTGCAATATCTTTTGGGGTCCATGTTTTCTAGTATTTGTTTTAATTTAATTTCTACACTTAACTATATATTTTCATTATCTTTAATATCAGTTTACAACCTTATTGCATTTTGTGAGAGACTGTGGTATGCATAAACATTTTTTTAAAAAAAGATTTAGAGTAACCTTATTACTTAGTACATGATCAATTTTTATAAATGCTTCATGGTCTTAGGAAGCCCTTGGTGCTCTACTCAAGTGTACACATTTCTATATAAATATTTAAGATTTAGCTTCATGGCTGTGCTGGCCCAATCTTCTCTCTGTGAAGTTTATATTGCTAATTCATTTAACAATAATAAAGAGAAATCATTAGAATCTCCTACATATACTGCCAGTGATTTTCAATAAAGTTTTTCTAGTGTGTTTGTAAAGGTATCTCCTATTTTTATTTCCATAATGAGAAAAGATGTTGAGTGTTTTATTGTGATAATAAGCCAGTCTGTTCATTGGTAAAATGCCTATTGAAAACTTTTGTCCATTTTCTACTAGGTTATCATTATTGTTTTGGCATAGGCCTTTCTCTGTTCTTGATTCTAGTGTTTTTTCAGCTTATATTATTTGCATATATTTTCTTGGGCTCTGCATTTTGAATTTCATATATTCTTAATGGTGTCTTTGGAAGACTGATGTTTTTAATTGGAATGAGTTCCAATTTATCAGTTTTGCTGGAGGTTGCTTGTGGTGTTATCCATTAAAATCTTTGCCTACAGGGAGTGGGTGTGGCTGTCAAGTGGTTGACACCTGCTTCCCACATGGGAGGTCCTGGGTTCAGTTCCCAGTGCATCCTAAAAACAAATGACAAGCAAACAAATGAAAAAAACAAATCAGGGGAGCTGATGTGGCTCAGTGGTTGAGCACTGGCTTCACACATATGAGGTCCTGGGTTCAATCCCCAGCCCTGGCACATCAAAAAACAAAACAAAAAAACTTTGCCTAACTCTTCATCAAAAATTTCTTCCCTCTGTTTCATCTAGAACTGTTTTCTTTAGATCTATAAATTTTTTTCATGTGCCTTTTAAAAAATTACCTCTTTGTTTTTAACTTTTTTCCTCTTTATTTTTTTTAAATGTTACATTAAAAAAAATGAGGTCCCCATATACTCCCCACCCCCCTCACCCCACTCCTGCCATATCAACAACCTCTTTCATCACCATGGGAGATGCATTGCATTTGGTGAATACATTTTGGAGAACTGCTGCACCACATGGATAATGGTTCACATTATAGTTTACACTTTCCCCCAGTCTACCCAGTGGACCATGGCAGGACATACAACATCCAGCATCTGTCCCGGAAGTACTAACCAGGACAACTCCAAGTCCTGAAAATGCCCCCACATTATATCCCTTGTTCCCTCTCCCTACCCTCAACAGCTACTGTGACCACTTTCTCCACATCAATGCTACATTGTCTTCCATTACTAATCATAATAGTTCCAGAATAGAATATCAGTAAGTCCACTCTAATCCATACTCTGTCCCTCCATCCTGTGGATCCTGGGATGGTTATGTCCACTCTAGCACTATATCAAGAGGGGTCTTAGATTCCACATGGATGATGGATGCAATTCTCCTCCTTCCCAATGTTGGCACTCTCGGCTCCCTGGTGTGATGGTTGACCTTCTTCACCTCCCTGTTAGCTGGCCAGAGTAAGTCTAATAAGCCAGAAAGTAGGAGTTGCAAGTCTGTTGAGGCTCAAGGCCTGGCTATTACATGGACAGTCCAGAGATTCAGGTCCCCTGAGACACACCAACCCCAGCGCCAATCACAGGTCTGGTAAAACAGAAGAGGCATGTGTAGAAAAATCACATCTGAGTCCAACTCCATTACACTCAGGAACACAAACTCCAAAGTAGGACCAACTGACATGGCCCTGAACTCCAGAGCCATCTGCCATGACCATAAAACCTCTCTGTATCCCTCAGAAGAACCAGTACCTGGGGTTATATCTACTTTGGCTGTCTCTGGGACCCTGCTGAGGCATGCATATGCGTGACCCCTCTGATGACCTCCTGACTCGTTTTTGGAGACTCATAGCCATATAAACTCATTTGTCCTTTCCATTTCCCCCCTTTTATTCAAGGTCAAAAAGCAGTTTTTAACACCTGATGTTACATGTAGGCTGAGATATTCTGCTGATCTGAGTTGGTCCTTTTATTCAAGGTCTTTTTCTGGTTACATCGTCAGCTGGTGCTTGGTAGTAATCCCTTGGTGCCAGGGAGGCTTGTCCCCGGTTTTAGATTAAAGAAAAGATACATTGAAAATATAGGGGATTCCCATATACCTCATTCCCTTCCCCTCTCACATTTTCCCCTTTTAATAACATTTTACATTAGTGTGGTACATTTGTTACAATTGATGAACGAATACTGACTATGGTCTGTACTAACCATACTAACTATGCTACTAACTATGGTCTGTAGTTTACATTATAGTTTATACTTTGCACTGTACAATTTTAATTTTTTAAACAAATCTATTTTATTGATACATATTAATAAAGCATACAATTTATCCAAAATGTACAATCAATGGTATTTAGTATAACCACATAGTTGTGTGTTCATCACTTCAGTCATTATTAAAGCATTTTCATTATTTCAATAGTAATAATAAACAACAAAAAACAGACCAAAAATTCTTCACCCCTCAATCTCTTTCCCCTGCTGTACATAGCTGCTATTTCTGGCTGTTCCTACACAATTATTTATTTGTTTACTAAGTTTTACTGAGGTATATTCACATACCATATGATCGATGGCTTTTTTTTAAGCTGATAAATAGTCCTTTATTGTAAAATTGTAAAATAAATGGAAAAACAGATTAAAAGACATTACAAATTTTAAATGAGAGTGCAAGGCCATGTTAGATTTAATATAGTCAATTATAAAAAGTAGTATAGCAACAAACATTTATAAATGTAAGTAATAATTTAAATATAAAAATTATAACAATTCTAATTTTTATCTTATAGGTCTAACTATGGGACATAATCTCTAAGAATGAGATAAATTGGTGTGGTTATTTAATTTCCAGATAATCAAATACCTATTTGGGAATTCTCACATCTTATTGGAATGAATTACAGCAGATATCAATTTGCCAAGTCATAATTTTGAGTTAGAAAAATTCAAAATTTTGTTCAACAATAGTCATACTAAATCATTATTAATCCAGAGAGATTATTTTAATTAAGGAGTATGAAGAAAGGATTAAAGAAAAATGAAGTATCCAAAAATATATCTCTTTTCCGGCCCTCCTCAATTAAAAGCAAGTGTTTATTTTGTATGAAAACAATTACAGAATACTGACCACAGGAACAATTTGCCAGTTTCACTGAGTAATTATTGTTCATATACTATAGTGTTATTTTACATTTATCTGGTTTACTCCAGCTCTTTTCTGGTTACTATTTGCATGGAATACCTTTTTCCAGCCTTTCATTTTTAACCTGGTTGTGTCTTTATGTCTTTATGTCTCGAGGTCTTGTAGACAACTAATAGATGTTTTTTTAATCCATTCTATTAGTCTATGTCGTTTGATTAGGGAGTTCAATCCATTAACATTCAGTGTTATTACTATAAAGGCATTACTTACTTCATCCATTTTGTCCTTTGGCTCTCTGTTGTCATATCGTTCTATTGTCTTCTTATCTTTTACTTTACCCTTCTGAATAATATTCATTTCTAAACTCTTCTCCAAATCTCTTATCCTTGTTTTTTCCTTTCAGGCTGCAGCACCCTCTTTAGTATTTCTTAAAAATCTTGTCTTTTGGTAACATATTCTATTAGTTGTTTGTCTGTGAAGACTTTGAATTCACCTTCATTTTTGAAGGAGAGTTTTTTTGGATACAGAATTCTTGGCTGGCAGTTTTTCTCTTTCAGAACCTTAAATACATTATACCACTTTCTTTTCTCCTCCATGGTTTCTGATGAGAGGTCAGTACTTAATCTTATAGAGTTTTCCTTGTATGTGATGTTTTGCTTTTCTCTTGCTGTTTTCAGAATCCTATCTTATCCCTGATATTTGTCATTCTGAATAGTAGGTGTATCAGGGTAGGTCTGTTTGGATTTATTAAGTTTGGGGTGCGTTGTCCTTCTTGGATATTGATATTTTTGTTCTTCATAAGGGTTCGGAAGTTTCTAGTTATTATTTCCTCAAATATTTTTTCTGCCCCTTTTCCATTCTATTCTCCTACTGGGACACCAATAATGCAAATGTTTGTGTGTTTTACATTGTCATTCAATTCCCTGAGACTCTATTCCATTTTTTCCATTCTCTTCTCTGTCTGTTCTCTTTTCCAGGTCAGATAGATGTTCTGTCTTCACAATCACTAATTCTGTCTTCAGGCAATTCAAATCTGCTCTTATGTGCCTCTAATTTATTTTTAATCTCATCCATCCAGTCTTTCATTCCCATAATGTCTGTTACTTTTCTTTGGAGGCTTTCAAATTGTTCTTTATGCTCTCCCAGTGTCTTCTTAATATCCTTTATTTCTTTAGTCGTATTTTCTTTGAATTCTTTGAAGTGACTTAGAAGAGTTGTGTGATTATCACTGATTGTGTTAAATCCTATATCTTCAGGATATTTGGTTTGTTCTTTTGGCTGGGGCATCTCTTCCTGTTTCCTAGCATGGCTTTTAATTTTTTGCTGATGTCTAGGCATCTGAATATGTTGGTGAATTTACTCTGATAACTAATTTCTTTCTCTTACCTATTGTTTTTTTCCCTTCAGCTCTTCTTTGATATTTGGTTCAACTTATTCACAGTCTTTAAAATTGCCCAGCTTAAGTATTCAGAATTGGGCCAGGGGCTAACTAGTGGGGCACAGATTTTCTCCCAGGGGTTAGATACTGAGAGTACAGTTTTTGTCTGTGCAATTTCCAGACTGACCAGCAGGTGGCACTAAATCAGCACACCTTTGCACAGAGGTGTTTCAGTCTGGCCTTTCCTGTTTCTGTGTTCACTCTCCAGATCAGAGATTCCAAGTGAGCTCTGCTGGCCGAATTCACTGAAAAAGAAAGTACCCCACCTCCCCTCCTTTTTCCCTTGAAACAACTGACAGGGAGGAAGATGTCTGCTCCCCTCTCAGTTGTTGCAGCAAGCCAGGGGTTTTACCCCAGCTTAATAGCTTGGGAGTGGGGGAAAGGAGCCCTTCCTAGCCATGGGGGGGGGGGGGGGGCCGAGGCTTGGTAGCTCTTTCTCTATTATTTTTGTGAGAGCATTCAGCTCTGCCTGTTAAGCCAGTCACCGTCTTCCCCCAAACCTCTTCAGACTATCAATTTTTAGTGTATTTTGGCCAATAGTAAGGTAAGTGTTTATTTTTTGCATATGATTTACTTGATGGCTCAAGCACCATTTGATGAAAAGTCTATACTTTCTTTGGTGAATTTCTTAAGCACCTTTGTGAATTATCACTTGAAGAAAATATATGGGTTTATTGATTTAAGTATCTACATTTTCCCCCATAATACACTGTCTTTATTACTTAACTTTATAATATGTTTTGAAATTAAGGAGTGTATTTTTCTAACTTTTATGTTTAAAATTTCTTTTGGCTAAATTCTTTGCACTTTTCTATTTTAGGGTAAACTTGTCAATTTATTTTCATTGTAGAGACCTTGTACTTATTTTGTTAATTCCAAAGTATTTAATTTTATTTTTAAACAGCTTTATGAAAATATAATTCATATACAATTCACTCAGTGTATAATTGTTTTTCATATTATATTCTCATATTATATTCAAAGTGTTGTACATCCATCACATTTAAATATGGAACATGTTTATTTATCCATACAGAAATCCTGTACTCTTTAGCAGTCATTTCATTTCCCCCACCATGGACAACAATTGATCTTTTTTTTTTCTTTTCCAACTGCATCTTCTTTCTTGTGCCCCAGACCCAGCTTCCTCATTTTCTTAAATTTTTATTAGAGATGTAGGTTTACAGAAAAACCCTGCATAAAATACATGTTTCCACATACCACTCTATTATTAACATCATGCATTAATGTGGTACACTTATTACAACTGACGAGCCTTTCTATAATTGTACTGTTAACTATAGCCCATGGTTCACCTTAGGGTTTGTATTACACAGTCCTATGGATTTTTAAAAAAGATTTATTTCTCCCCACCCCCTGAATTTTTTGCATTTGCTGTTTCTGTTCATCTTCCTTGTTTCTTTAAGAGGCACTAGGAACTGAACCCAGGGCCTCTGATGTGGGAGGGAGGTGCCTACTTGCTTGAGCCACCTCCATTCCCTGCTTTGTTGTATCTCTCACTGTATTTTTCTTCTTGTGTCTCTTTTTTTTTTTTAAAGATTTTTATTTTTATTTATTTAATTCCCCTCCCCTCCCCTGGTTGTCTGTTTTCTGTGTCTCTTTTTTTTTTTTTTTTTTTTGCTGCGTCTTGTTTCTTTGTCCGCTTCTGTTGTCATCAGCGGCACAGGAAGTGTGGGTGGTGCCATTCCTGGGCAGGCTGCTCCCTCCTTCACGCTGGGCGGCTCTCCTTATAGGTGCACTCCTTGCGCATGGGGCTTCCCTACACGGGGGACACCCCTACGTGGCACGGCACTCCTTGCACGCATCAGCACTGCGCATGGGCCAGCTCCACACGGTCAAGGAGGCCCGGGGCTTGAACCGCGGACCTCCCATGTGGTAGACGGACGCCCTAACCACTGGGCCATAGTCCGTTTCCCTCTTGTGTCTCTTATTATGTCACCTTGTTGTGTCAGCTTGCTGCACCTGCCCGTCACACCAGCTCGCTGTCTTTAGGAAGCACCAGGAACTGAACCAGGTACCTCCTGTGTGGTAAGCGGGAGCTCAATCACTTCAGCCATATACACTTCCCTGGATTTTTAAAAAATGTATATTCTAGTAACATATATACAACCATAAATTTCCTCTTTTAACCACATTCATGTATACAGTTCAGAGTCCTAAATTATGTTCACAATATTGAACTACTTTCAGCACCACCCATTATCAAAACTTCTCTATCCCAAATAGAAACTCTATATAATTTAAGCATTAACTCCCTATTCCCTACCCCCAACCCAGCTCCTGGTTTAGTCTAGTTTCTGAATCTGTGAATTTGTTTATTCTAATCATTTCCTGTCAGTGAGCTCATACACTATATGTTCTTTTGTCTGGCCTCTTTCACTCAACATGATGTCTTCAGGGTTCATCCATGTTTTCGCATGTATCAAAACTTCCTTCCTTTTTATGCATGAATAATATTTCATTCTGTGAATATACCGTATTTTATCCATTCATTGGATGATGGCCACGTGAGATATTCTATCTTTTGTCAGTTGTAACTAATGCTGCTGTGAACATCGGTGAGCTAATTTCTGAGTCCCTGCTTTCAATTCTTTTGTGTATGCACCTAGAAGCTGGGTTATACGTTAACCCTATATTTAACTTTCTGAGGAACCGTCAAACTATTTTCCATAGCGACTGCACCATTTACATTTCTACCAAAATGAATAAGTGTTACTGTTTTCCCACATCCCCTCCAAAATTTGCAATTTTTCATTTATTAAAAAAAAACAGTAGCCATTCTAGTGGGTGTGAAATGGTATCTCATTGTAGTTTTGATGTGCACTTCCCTAATGCCTAATGATGTTGAGCAACTTTTCAAGTGCTTTTTTTTTCCCTTTTATATATACTTTTGAGAAATGTCTATTCAGGTCTTTTGTGCATTTTTAAATTAGGTTGCTTATCTTTTTGTTGTTTGATTTCTTTATTTTAAAGAAACCTACAGTATCCCAAATAATACAAAGTAATTGAAACAGTTACCAGATATGTGGTTTCCAAATATTTTCTCCGAATGTTGTTGTTTTACTTTCATGACAAAGTCCTCTGATGCACAAAAGTTTTAAATTTTGATGAGGTTCCATTTCCCTGTTTTTTCTTTAGTTGCTTATGCTTTGATTGTAAAGTCTAAGAACACGTCACCTAATACAAGGTACTGGAGATGTTTCCCTGTTTTCTTCTAGGAATTTTATAGTTCTGGTTCTTATATTTAGGTCTTTGATCCATTTTGAGTTGATTTTTGTATATGGTATTAAGGGTTCACCTTCCTTTTTTGCATATGGACATTTTTTCAGCATCATTTTTTGAAGAGACTATTCTTTCCCAATTTAGCAGATCTCACCTCTTTCTTAAAAATCACTTAACAATATATGCAAGGGTTGATTTCCGAACTCTCAAGTCAATTCCATTGGTCTATATATCTGCCCATAAACCATGCTGTTTTGATACTGTGGCTTTGTCATATGTTTTAAGATTGGGAAGTGTGAGTCCTTCAACCTTGTTCTTCTTTTTGAAGATGGCTCTAGTTATTCAGAGTCCTTCTCCCACCATATAAATTTGATGATTGGCATTTTCATCTCTGCAAAGATTGCTTTTAGAATTTTGAATGGAATTTGTTGGATATGTAAATTGCTTTTGGTGGAAATGACATCTCAATTATATTTGGTCTTCCAATCCATGTACATGGAATGTCCTTCCATTTATTTAGATCTTTAATTTCTTTTAATAATGTTTTATGGTTCTCTGAATACGTCTTTTACATTCTTGGTTAGATTTATTCCTAGGTATATGATTATTTCAGTTGCCCCATGTTACAACTATTCTTCTCTCTCTCTCCCTTCAGAACTTCTGGTGGCCACTGCCTTTATATCAGTGTTACAAGATCTTAAATTGCTAGAATAATAGTAAGTCTACTTTAGTCCATAGTTGGATTCCCCACCCTCTTATTTTTCTTCATTTCTCAATCTTGAGGATTTGGGGGTGGTGATGCCAACACTGTTTCTGATTGAGAGGGGGCTTAGGTCCCATGGGGCAGATGGATGGAACTGTCTTGCTTGCATTTATAGATACTCTCTGTTTTTTGGGATGGGCATTGCCCATCAACATACTTTTGTTAGTTGTCCTCGACGAATCCAGTGAACTGGAGAATAGATGTTACAACTTAGCTGAGATTCAGGGCTCAACCACCATATGAACAAACTGAAGATTTAAATGTCTAGGATATATATTTAATGAGTATAGTGCTAATTATAGGTACAAATAAAAGGGGCAGAAGAGCCATGCCTAGGGAAATTATAAATGAGTCTAACTCTATTGCACTGGGGAGCATGTATTCCAAGGGAAGGCCCCCTGACAGGGTGCTGAATTCCTGAGATTGTAGGCCCCGTAGTGTCTAGATGTCTCTAGAGTCCTCAGGAGTACCCCTGCTTGAGGCATTGTTTACTGTCTCCTGCCACAGTTTTGACTAAACAGGGCAATATTAAAGTTTTAGAAAAAATTAAAGTATAAATCAAAGAGATGGACTACTCACAGGAACAAGCCAATAATCTATTAATCGAGGAAACTCAGAATTTAAGACAACTAATAAATGATGTTCAAACAAACCTTCTTAATCAGTTTAAGGAGATGAAGGAAAATATGACTAAAGAGATAAGGGATGTTAAGGTGACATTGTGTGAACCTAAAGAACAATATGAAAGCTGCAGAAAAAAAGTAACAAAGATTATAGAAATGAAACACACAATGGATGAAATTAACAATACATTAGATGTAACATAGTGAACTCAGAGGTGGATGAGAATTGTGGTTAATAGTACAAATGCAAGAATGTCCTTCTTTGAACTAGAAGGGATGTACATCACTATTGCAGAGTTATGGGAATGTGGAGAAGCATGGGAAAAGTACAATTTATGTAACTGTATTAGTCAGCCAAAGGGGTGCTGATGCAAAATACCAGAAAAATTGGTTGGTTTTTATAAAGGGTATTTATTTGGGGTAGGAGCTTACAGATACCAGGCCATAAAGTGTAAGTTACTTCCCTCTCCAAAGTCTACTTGGAGCAAGATGGCTGTTGATGTCTGCAAAGGTTCAGGCTTCCTGGGTTCCTACATTCCTGGGGCTTGCTTTTCTCTGGGTTCAAGGTTCCTTTCTTCCTGGGGCTGGCATCTGTCTCCTCTGTGAGCTTACTTCCCAGGGCTCCAGCTTAAGGCTTCGGCATCAAACTCCAACATCAAAACTCCAACATCAAAAGCCCTCAAACTCTGTTCTTTGCCAGGCCTTTTATCTGTGAGTCCCCACCCACCAAGGGGTGGGGAGTCAACCGCCTACTGACACAATTACTTAATCAAGCAAACCTCTGAATCCAGTTAATCTCATATACCCAGAGGAAAAGATCGGTTGCAAACATAATCCAGTATTTCTTTTTGGAATTCATCAATAATATCAAACTGCTACAGTAACCTATGGCTTATAGTGAAGAGCAAAACTGTAATATTCTTATAAATATGCCAGAGATATACAGTGTTAATGATAGGAGGTATGGAAAAAGTATGCCAAATGTATGATGCTATGGATCATAACTAGTGTTAACAGTCTGATTATATTATCTCATAATCTGTAACAAATGTTCCACAATGGTGTGGTGTGTTGGTGAAGGGTGCTGTATGGGAATTCTACACATTTGCATGATTGTTTTGTAAGTTCACAACTACTGTAATAAAAATATAATTAAAAATGCATTGGAGGCATATAACAGATTTGAAATGTTAGAATGAAAATGTGAATTTGAAGATTCGACATTTGAAATTGAAAAGACAGGAAAAAAGACAGGAAAAAAGACAGGGAAAAGAATGCAAAAAATTGAACAAGGGTCTCAGGGAAATGAATGGCAACACAAAATGCACAAACATATGCATTATAGGTGTCCCAGGAGAAGAGAATGGAAAAGAGGCAGAAAGAATATTTGAGGGAATACTGACTGAAAATTTGCCAACCCATGAAAGACCTGAATATCAATACTCAAGGACAATGTACCCCAAACAGAATAAATCCTTAATAGACTTACTTCATGACATCTACTATTCAGATTGTCAAGGCCAAACATAAAAAGGATTTTGAGAGCAGCAAAAGAAAAGCAATGCACTCCTTACAAGGGAGACTTAATAAGGCTAAGTGCTTCAGAAGGCAGTGGTATGATATATTTAAGGTGTTGAAAGAGAAAAACTGCCAGCCAAGAATTCTTTATCCAGCAAAACTATCCTTCAGAAATGAAGATGAGTTTACAGTCTTTACAGACAGACAAAAACAATGTCCCCAGGAGACTGAATCTACAAGAGCTATTAAAGGGTGTGTTACAGCCTGATAGGAAATGAAAAGAGAGAGCATGCTGGAGAAGAGTGTAGAAATGAAGAACATAAGTAAGAGAAATTCACAGGGTTAAAAGACAGACAATAGAAAGATATGACAACAGAAAACCATGAGATAAAATGAATGAAGTAAGGCCTTTATGGTAATAACACTGAATGTTAAAAGGATGGAAATCCCCAATTAAAAGGCATAGACTGCGATATGGATTAAAAAAACATAAGCCATCTATTTGTTGTCTATTAAAGACTCACCTTAGACACAAGGACACAATCAAGGCTGAAAGTAAATGGTTGGATAAAGATATTGCATGCTAATAGCAATAAAAAAAAAAAAGAGCAGGTGTGGTGATACGAATATTGGATGAAATAGATTTTAAATGCAAAACTGTTACAAGAGATGAAGTAGGTTACTATATATTAATAAAAGGGACAAGTCACCAAGAAGAAATAACAATAATAAATATTTATGCACAGGCCCAAAATATACAAGAGACACACTGGCAAAACTGAAGGGAGAAATATATGTCTCTAAAATAATAACTGGAGACTTCAACACTCCACTCTTCGTATTAGATAGAACATCTGGACGGGATAAATAAGGAAACTGAGAAGCTTATTATGACAAATGAACTAGACCTAACAGACATTTGTAGAGCATTACCTCCCAAAACAACAGGATATACATTCTTCTCAAGTGCTCATGGATCTTTCTCCAGAATAGACCATATGTTGGGACATAAAGTCAGATCTCAAAAAATTTTAAAACATTAAAAGTATACAAAAACACTTTCTCTGACCATGATGGAATTATGTTGGAAATTAATAAGTGGAGGAAAAAGGGAAAATGCACAAATATGGAGATTAAGCAATATATTCTTAAATATTTTTAATCAGTGGATGTGGCAGTTTGAGATTATTTTATGGCTCCCCAGAAGAGAAAGATTATGTTTGTAAACTATTCCTCTGGGTGTGATACCTTTTCATTGCATTAAATTCAGTTGAGAAGCCTGAGATTAGATTACATGTTAAGATTGCTGTAGGACTTTTTATTGGACTACATCAGTGAGGAGTGAATCAGGTTGAGTACCTGCCCCTTGCTACGACTGACATAAATGGAAACAGAGAAAGACAGACTCTGAAAGACACAAGAATGGAGAATACTGTCATTTTTTTGATCCTACCATGTGGCAGAAAGGAGAGGCTCACACAGCTGAGGCCCCGGGGAGAGATGAGACATTTGCCTGATAGCTCACAGAACTTGGGAAGAGTGTGAAACAGCCAAGACTAATATAGGAGGCCCAGAAAGAAAGTCTGTGTCAGGAGAGGACTACAGGATCATGTAAGCAGGAAGCCCTAAGAGGCTGGGCCCATGCAGCAGCTCAAGAAGAATGAGCCCAGAAGGGAAGAGTGAAACCTGGGCAGAGATCAGTGGCCGTCTTGCTTAACCACATGGCAACACGCCAGCCTCAACAGTAGCTGACTTTGGTGAGAAAGCATCTCCAATGATGCCTCAGTTTAGACTTTTCATGACCTGAGAACTGTAAGTTTTTACCCCAAATAAATCCCCTTTATAAAAGTCAGCATATTTCCTGGTACTTTATATCAGCAGCCATTTGGCAAACTAAAACTGGGTTTAAAAACATTACAAGAGAAGTCAAGAAATTCCTGAAGGCAAATGAAAACAAGAACACACCATACCAAATACTTACAGGATACAACAGCAAAGGCAGTGATGAGAGGGAAATTTATAACCCTCAATGCTTATCTTAAAAAAGAAGAAAGAGCTCAAATCAAAGACCTAACTACATACCTGGAGGAATTAGGAAAAGAACAGCAAACCAATCCCAAAGCAAGCAGAAAGAAAGAAATAATAAAGATTAGAGCAGAAATAAATGAAATGGAGAAAAAATGGAGAAAATCAACAGAACTAAGAGTTGGTTCTTATGAAGATCAACAAAATTGATAAACTCTTAGCTAGATTATTAAAGAAAAAGAAGATGCAGATAAAATCAGAAATAAGAAGGGTAACATTACCACTGACGCAGTAGCAATGAAAGAGAAAATAAGAGGATACCATGAATAACTCTGCCAACAAACTAGACGACATTGAAGAAATGGACAAAGTTCTAGAAACACATGAACCAGACTGACCCTAGAAGAAATAGAAGACCTCAACAAAACAATCACAAGTAAATAAATTGCAACAGTTATAGAAAACCTTGCCAAAATGAAAAATCTAGGACCAGATGGCTTCCCAGGTTAATTCTATCAATCATTTAAAGAAGATCTAATACCAGTCTTATTCAAACTCTTCCAAAAAATTGAACAGGAAGTTTATTAGTCTGCCAAAGGGGTGCTGAGGCAAAGTATCAGAAATCTGCTGACTTTTACAAGGGGTATTTATTTGGAGTAAAAGCTTACAGTTACAAGGCCCTAAAGAGTCCAACTCAAGGCTGCTTTTTCACCAAAGTCAGTTGCCACATGTTGAGGCAAGATGGTCACTGATATATGCCTGGTCTCTCCTTCCTGGGCTTCCTCTCTCTCTTGGCATAGGGCTTGTGTCTTTCCAGGCTTTCTATATCAGCTGCCAACTATTAGGTGAATGACTCATCTATCCCTGGGGCCCCAGGATGAAAAATGACAGAGCTTTTCCTCTTAAGTGAGTCTTCTTGAGTGAGTGTTCATTTATATCAATCCATCAAGGGGTTAGGGACTCAACTTAAGTCACACCCTACTGACATAGTTGAGTCAAAGCCCTAATCTTAACAGGTAATTTAATCAAGACATCTCAGCTGAATCTAATACAATCAAAGGGTATCACACCCAGAGAAATAGATTAGTTCACAACACAATCTTTTTCTTTTTGGGATTTACAAAAATAATCTCAAACTGTCACAGGAAGGAATGCTACCAAACTCATTCTATGACGCTAACATCACCCTAATACCAAACCCAAGTAAAGATATTATGAAAAAAGAAAATTACCAATTTAGTGAATATGGATGCAGAAATCCTCAACAAAATACTGCTAACCAAATCCAAAAACACATTAAAAATTATACATCATGATCAAGTGGGCTTTATCCCAGGTTTGCAAGGGTGGTTCAACATCAGAAAATCAATCAGTGTAATACACTAAGTTGATAAAAAAGAAAAACCACGTGATCATTTCAATTGATACAGAAAAGGCATTTGACAAAATGCAATATTCTTGGTGAAAAAAACAACACTCCAAAAGATAGGACTCTAAATATGATACAGTGCATATATAAAAAACCCACAGCGAACATTTTACGTAATGGTGAAAGACTGAAAGCTTTCCTGCTGAGAATGGGAATAAGGCAAGGATGCTCGCTCTCCTGACTGTTATTCAATATTGTGCTAGAAGTTCTAGCTGGAGCAGTTAGGCAAGAAAAAGAAAGAAAAGGTACCCAAATAGGAAAGGAAGAAGTAAAACTTATATTATTCACTGATGATATGATCCTATACTTGGAAATTCTAAAAAATCCACAACAAAACTATTAGAACTTAGTTTCAGCAAGGTGGCAGGATACAAGATTAATATGAAAAATCAATAGTGTTTATATACACTAGTAAGGAGTGATCTAAGGAGGAAGTCAGAAAAAAATTCCATTTTCAATAACAACTAAAAGAATCAAATATTTAGGAATAAATGTAACCAAGGACATAAAGGACCTGTATTCAGAAAACCTTAAAACGTTGCTATAAGAAATCAGTGATGATCTAGATAACTGGAAGTACAATTCTGTGTTCATGGGTTGGAAAACTAAATATCATTAAGATGTCAATTCTGCCCAAACTCATCTACAGATTTAAGGCAATCCTGGTAAAAATTCCAATATCCTTTGTAGAATTGGAAAAGTCAATTATCAAATTTATATGGAAGGATAAGGGCCCTCAAATAGCCAAAAATATCTTTAAAAAAATAACAAATTGGGAAACGGACTTGGCCCAGCAGTTAGGGCATCCGTCTACCACATGGGAGGTCCGCGGTTCAAACCCCGGGCCTCCTTGACCCGTGTGGAGCTGGCCCATGTGCAGTGCTGATGCACGCAAGGAGTGCCGCGCCACGCAGGGGTGTCCCCTGTGTAGGGGAGCCCCATGCGCAAGGAGTGCACCCCGTAAGGAGAGCCGCCCAGCGCGAAAGAAAGTGCAGCCTGCCCAGGAATGGCGGCGCCCACACTTCCGTGCCACTGATGACAACAGAAGCGGACAAAGAAACAAGACGCAGCAAATAGACACAAAGAACAGACAACTGGGGGTGGGAAGAAATTAAATAAATAAATAAATCTTTTAAAAAATAATGCTGAATCAAGAAAAAGGCCACGTAAAAGTGGTAAGATGTTTAAACAAATAAATAAATTTGGAGGACTCTCACTTCTAGACTTTAAGGCATATTATCTATCTGTAGTGGTTAAAACAGCCAGGTGCTGGCATAAAGACAGACTGACCAATGGAAATGAATTGAGAGTTTGGAAATGCACCCTCACATCCATGGTCAAATGATTTTTGACAAGGCTGTCAAAACCACTCAGCTGGGTCAGAATAACCTATTCAACAAGTGGTGCTGTGAATACTGGATATCCAAATTTAAAAGAGGACCCTTATATATCACACCTTATGCATAAATTAAAAATGGATCAAGGACCTAAATATAAAAACTAGAACCATAAATCTCTTAGATGAATATCTAAGAAACTTCTTCAAGATCTTGTGCTTGGTGGTGATTTTATAAATCTTACACTGAGAGCATGAGCAACAAAAGAAAAAATAGATGAATGGGACTGCCTCAAAATTAGATTCTTCTGTTCCTCAAAAGAATTTGTCAAGAAGGTAAAAAGGCAGCCTACTCAGTGGGGAAAAAAATTCTTCAGAAACTATATATCTGATGAGATTATCTCCATGGTATATAAAAAGATCACACAGCTTAATGACAAAATGACAAGCAACCCCATTAAAAAGTGGCTAAAAGAACTGAACATTTTTCCAAAGTGAAAATAGAAATGGTTAAAAGACACATGAAAAGATGTTCAACATCACTAGCTATTAGGGAAATTCAAACCAAAACTACATGAGATAGCATCTTACACCACACAGAATGCCCATTATTAAAAGAACAGAAAACTTAAAGTGCTGGAGAGGATGTGTAGAAATAGGAACACTCCTGCACTGTTGGTGGGACTGTAAAATGGTGCAACCTCAGTGGAAGATGATCGGGCAGTTCCTCAGGAAATTAAATATAGAACTGCCATATGATCCAGCCATCCTGCTACTAGGAATATATTTGGAAGAACTGAAGTAAGATGCAAACAGATGTGGTTTATGTAGAATGTTTAATAAGGTTAAGTGTAAATATGATAATGGTTAGACTTGATGGTAACACATTATAATGAATGTAACAAACATTGTTGATTTATGGATGTGATTGTGGCTGAAACAAGTAGTCTACAAAGATTGTTACTTGGAGGACAGCTGGAGGATAATACTGGCAATGTATAACAATAATTTTGCAACCAGATGATGATTGTGGTCAATATGAATTCAGAAATTTTCTACTACAGGGTATTTGTGGTGATACATGGGGAAAATAGAACTAATGTAATTTATGCACTATAGTTAGCAACATTGTAAAGTTTTCTAGCAAAAACAGTTGAATTAAGAATATGAATTCTTAAGGTTAAAAAAAAGAACATGGTGTTTAGTTTTGTGAAATGTGAATACGATTAGGCATTCTTTCACTTTTTTTTTCATTAATAAGGATACCTTGATATTATCATTTAACTAATCTGTGTATCTTTCTGAACACTAGAAGAACAGCAGAGTTGGCAGTTGGAATTAGATGAGAGAAAAGTGCCTGAAAAAGAACTTTTTAGGAGTAATGTTTCCATAACTTGTTGAGCTGCCTTTTTTTGTTTTTATTTTTGTGAATTTGAAATAGTTAATTTTTTTTTAATTTGTTTATTCATTTTTTAAAAATATTACATTCAAAAAATATGAAATAGTTAATTTTTTAAAAAGCCAACATAGTGTCATGAGAACATGAGGAGCACTGCAAATCTGCTCCCTGGTGGAACTGGTGAAAATTATTTTTAAAGCTACTTAAAGCCGTTGGCAATGGTCCTAAGGGTATAGAGTAAATGAAGAAACATTTATTTAAGGAAATCTGCTAAGAAAGCAAGAGTCTGATATTTCAACCAAGACCCATTCTAAAACCATTTTCCCACACTCCTAAAGTAGATAGAAAACCCTGCTGGACCACCTAAACACAAAACGGACCTTTTTGGATTGACTCCATTGGGTCCCTGGGGAAGGGAAACCCTAAAGGGGAAGAAACTGGGAACAGAAAAGCCCCCAGAAAACAAAAAATGGGGGAACAGAAATGCTGAAAGACAGGAGGGGTTCCAGAACTGAAAAGTATAATGAAAAGGAAACCCTGGGTGAGGGAAAGAAATTAAACAAATCGTAGGAGCTGGAGAGAAAATTCTCCACAAAAATAAACAGAAAAGATCAAGATTCTTAGAGAAGAGAGAGGGGAAAGGAAGCTTTCTTCTGGAGGTTAAACAATTGTACACAAAAAGGGCAATATTATGGAGTAGCTATAGCTAAAGTGGTTGAGTGCCTGCGTCCCATGTATGAGATCCTAGGTTTGATCCCCGCTATCTCCTAAAAACAAATGAAAAGACTATCATTGGGGAGTGAATGTGGCAACACTGGATTAAAAAAGTACAATCCCACTACATGTTGTTTACAAGGGACTAACCTTAGACTCAAAGAAACAAATAGGTTGAAAGTGAAAGGATGGGAAAAAATATTCCATCAAGTGATAACCAAAAAATAACTGGGGTAGCTATAGGAATATTGGACAAAATAGACTTTTTAAGCCAAAAGCTATTACAAGGGACAAAGGACACTATAAATTAATAAAAGGGTCAATCCACCAAGAAGAAATAACAATCTTAAATATTAATGCACCTAACCACGGTTCCTCAAAATACATGAGGTGAACATTGGCAAAACTAAAGGGAAAAATAGAGACCTCTACAAAAATAGTTGGAGACTTGAATACACCACTCTCATCTACAGAGCAATTAGTTAATACACCAATAAGGAAACAGAGAACTTGAATAATAACCCTTACAAACATATATAGAACATTACATCCCCATACAGCAGGATATACATTCTTCTCAAGTGCCCATGGATCATTTTACAGGATAGACAACATTTTGGATCATCAAACAAGTCTCAATAAATTGAAGAAAGACTGAAATTATACAAAGCATCTCTCACCACAGTGGTAAGAACCTGGAAATCAATAACACGCAGAGAACTAGAAAACCAACAAATATATGGAAGTCAACACACTCTTAATCAATGGATCAAAGAATGAATTACAGGGGTGATTCAGTAAATATATTGAGACAAATAAAAATGAGAAGACAACATATCAAAACTTACAGGATGCAATGAAACGACAAATGAGAGAAATTTATAGCCCTCGATGTGTACATTAAAAAAGAGCCCAAATCAATGACCTAACTACACAGCTGGAAGAACTGGAAAAAGAACAGCAAATATTCCCAAAGAAGGCAGAAGGAATGAAGTAACAAAGATCAGAAAAGAAATAAATGAAGTTGAGAACAGAAAAACAAAACAATTAATAAAACTATAAGTTGATTCTTTAAGAAGATTAACAAAATTGACAAACCCTTAGCTAGACTGACAAAAAAAGAGAAGATGCAAATAAAATCAGAAATGAACATGGGGACATTACTACTGACCCCAAAGAAATCATAAAAGGATACTAGGAACAAATGTACACCAATAAACTAGACAATGTAGATGAAATGGAAAAATTCCTAGGAACATATGAAAAACCTAAATTGACCCTAGAAGAAATAGCAGACTGCACCAAACCAATCTCAAGTAAGGAGATTAAAACAGTCATCAAACAAATCGCCAAAATGAAAACCCCAGGACTAGATGGCTTCATAGGTGAATTCTACCAAGCATTAAATAAAAGATTTATTACCAATCCTACTCAAATCCTTCAAAAGAAAATAAGCAGGAAGAAATGCTACCAAACTCATTGATTTCATAGAAAACCAATATTACCCTAATACCAAAGCCAGATAGGGAAACGGACTTTGGCCCAGTGGTTAGGGCATCCGTCTACCATATGGGAGGTCCGCGGTTCAAACCCCGGGCCTCCTTGACCCGTGTGGAGCTGGCCATGCGCAGTGCTGATGCGCGCAAGGAGTGCCGTGCCACGCAAGGGTGTCCCCTGCGTGGGGGAGGCCCCACGCGCAAGGAGTGCGCCAGTGAGGAAAGCCGCCCAGCGTGAAAAGAAAGTGCAGCCTGCCCAGGAATGGCGCCGCCCACACTTCCTGTGCCGCTGACGACAACAGAAGCGGACAAAGAAACAAAAGCAGACAAAGAAACAAGATGCAACAAATAGACACCAAGAACAGACAACCAGGGGGGGGGGGGGATTAAATAAATAAATAAATCTTTAAAAAAAAAAAAAAAAAGCCAGATAAAGATATTACAGAAAAAGAAAGTTACAGAACCATTTCCCTAATGAATGTAGATGTTAAAATCCTCAAAGAAATACTAATCAAATCCAACAACAAATTAAAAGAATTGTTCATCATGATCAAATGGGTTTTACACCAGGCATGCAAGGGTGGTTCAACACAAGGAAATCAATCAGTGTAGGGAGTGGATATAGCTCAAGTGGTTGAACACCTGCTTCCCATATACAAGGTCCCAGATTTGATCCCCATTACCTCCAAAAAAAAAAAAAGGAAAAAAACCAACTCTCATGGGGAAGCAGGTGTAGCTCAGTGGTTGAGTGCCTGCCTCCTATGTTCTAGGTCCTAGGTCCATTTCCTGGTAACTCCTAAAAAAAAAAAAAAAAAAAAATCAGTGTTATACACCACATTAATAAGCCAAAGGAGAAAAATCATAATCAGTTCAATTAATGCAAAAAAGACATTTGACAAAATACAGCATCATTTCTTGACAAAAACACTCCAAAAGATAGGAACTGAAGGAAATTTTCTTAACATGATATAGAGCATATATGAAGAACCCACAGTTAACACTGTACTCATGCTGAAAGACTCATATCATTTCCATTGAAATCAGGAGCAAGATAAGAATGCCCACTGTCACTGCTGTCATTTGATATAATGCTAGAGGTTCTAGCTAGAGAAATCTGGCAAGAAAAAGAAAAAAAGAAGGCATCCATATTGGAAAGGAAAAAGTAAAGCTTTCACTATTCTCATATGATGTGATCCTATATCTTAAAAATCCTGAAAAATCTACAACAAAGCTACTAGAACTAATAAACAAGTTGGCGAAGTGACAGACTACAAGATTAATAAGCAAAAATTGGTAGTGTCCCTATACACTACTAACAAGCAATTTGAGGAGGAAGTCAAGAAAAAAATTCCATTTACAATAGTGACTAAAAGAATCAAATATTTAGGAATAGTTTTAAAAGGATGTAAAGCACTTGTATTCAGAAAATTACAATGCATTGCTAATAGACATCAAAGAAGACCTAAATAAATGGAAGAACATTCCATGTTCATGGATTGGAAGACTAAATATCATCAAGGTATCAATTCTACCTAAATTGATATACAGATTCAAAGCAACCCCAGTAAAAAAAAAGAAAGATGGTCCCTATCTCATACCTTACACAAAAATTAACTCAAAATGGATCAAAGACCTAAATATAAAAGTTGTTGATGTGGGAGGAGTAGGGGGGTGAGAAGTGGGGTATGTGGGACCTCTTATATTTTTTTAATGTAACATTTTTTTAAATTATTTATTTTTAAAAATTACATTAAAAAAATATGAGGTCCCATTCAACCCCACCGCCCCCACCCCGTCTCCCCCCACAGCAACACTCTCTCCCATCATCGTGACACATCCATTGCACCTGGTAAGTACATCTCTGAGCATCACTGCACCCCATAGTCAATGGTCCACATCATAGCCCACACTCTTCCATGTTCCATCCAGTGGGCCCTGGGGGGATCTACAATGTCCCATAATTGTCCGTGAAGCACCACCCAGGACATCTCCATGTCCCGAAAACGCCTCCACATCTCATCTCTTCCTCCCATTCCCCAAACCCAGCAGCCACCATGGCTACCCTTCCCACACCCATTCCACATTTTCTCTGTGGACATTGGATTGGTTGTGTCCATTGCACATCTATGTCAAGTGGGGGCTTAGATTCCACATGGATACTGGATGCACTCCTCCTGCTTTCAGTTGTAGACACTCTAGGCTCCATGGTATGGTGGTTGACCTTCTTCAACTCCATGTTAGCTGAGTGGGGTAAGTCCAATAAATCAAAGTGTAGGAGCTGAAGACTGTTGAGGCTCTGGGCCTGGGTGTCATATTATCAGTCCAGAGATTCAAATCCCCTAAATATATCTAAAACCCCAGCACCAACTACAATTCCAATAAAGTAGCATGCAAGTCTTGTGAAAGGAGATCCCCTCTGAGTCCAATCCCATCATGCAGAAACACCAGCTCCAAAGAAGAGCCATCTGCCATGGCAGTGAACCCCATCTGCCATGACCATAGAACCCGTGGGTCTCTTTATTCCTCAAAAGAACCAATACCTGGGGTTGTATCTACTTTATCTGTCTCTTAGACTCTGCTCAGTTGTGCATAAGGGCATTCCTTCTGACAACCTCCAGACTCTTTTTTTAGAGACTCATAGCCTTATATTCTCATTTCTCCTTTCCATTTCCACCTTACATTAGGTCAAACAGCATTTTGAAGTCATGTTATTATATATAGACAGGGATATTCTGCTGATCCTTGTTGAACCTTTAATTCAAGGTCATTTTCTAGTTGCATCTTCAGCTGGTATGTGGTAGTGATCCCTCGGTGCCAGGGAGGCTCATCCCCGGGTGTCATGTCCCACGCTGGGGGGAATGCACTGCATCTACATGCTGAGTTTGGCTGTGAGAGTGGCCACATTTGAGTAACATGAAGGCTGTCAGGAGGAAACTCCCAGGCACAGTCTAATCTAGGCCTTGTTCTTATTGCAGGTGTACAGGCTCAAAAGCATAGCCATTAGTATCAGGAGCCCACTGTTGGGCCCTCCTTCCTTCCTGGTTCTTGCCGTTGCACCTGGGGGATTGCCACTGCTCCCCCAGGGTCCACAACAGTGACCCCACGGCCGGGGTCCCAGTACCCCCCCAGCTGTTGTTTTTAATTGTTTCCACTATGAGTATATCTAGACATTACTATATACCCTGGGCATATGCCCTGTATAACTCCCTGTCAACCCTATATATCCTGTCAATAACATCCTATATCAGTATTCCTCCACTGCCATTGTTGAACCACTCTGTGATCCAAAACTTCCTATAAAGTGAATCCCAACAAATTGTCAGCTTCACAAGAGTCTTAGATCACAGAAATTCATATATACAATATACAGTACTTCCCCAGATCCACCATAAAACCTTTTCCCTTCCGCAGCGATAATCTTTTAACTTATTCATATCATATTTCCTGAAACTGATGTAGAGATTTCGAGACAATAGCTTTCAAACAAGGTGACAGCTGTACTTACTATGTGGTCCATACTTTAGGTTGTACAGTTTTCTAAATTTTTTAGTTATCCTATGTTTTGCCTTATGGTTTACATTATTAGTCTGTCATCCCCTATATGTTTTTGGTGTAATATTACATGTTTTATATTCATCTTTGTGTACTCTCACAAAACTCCTCTCGTGCCCCCATATTTACCTTGGTTCCATCCATTCCACATCCATTTTCCCCTCCCCTTGGGGCCCACAACGCCAGCCAATCTCCATTTCCTGAGAAGCCATGTCCAGAGATACTTGCAGCAGTATTCAGGGCCTGACTTTCTCAACTGCCCTAATGCCCTGGGAGCCATCCTTTCTCACTAGAGATACATTTCTCTCTATTTGATGGCATTAGCCCTCCCCAGGATGTGGGTCCACCCCCACTCTCACTTCTTGGGTCTCTTCCCAATGGTACAACCCACCTTGGCAAAATGAGCCTTCAGCTATTCGCCCAGAGTCCATCCCGCATCAGACCATACCCCCTGAGCATCCTAAACAGGTAACCCTCCTACTTATACTTTGATACGATTTTCTCAACATTTTGTTCTCAACGAACACCTGACACTCTCCCATGTTCGTATGTTGCCCCTCCCTCCCCCCAATTTTTGGACAATATTACCCCTCTGCCCATCCCCAGCCCCCCTCAAACCCACAAAGCCCCACCCAAAGGTAACCCCTTGCCCCCATTTTGTCCCTTCTTTGTGCTCATACTTACCGCCAGCTCATCACAGATTCCACCCCTCCAGACGTTAACTCAGATCCTTCCTCCACCCCCCAATTTCCTGTAAGCCTCTTTTCCGGTGTCTAGCTCTCTGAGGCAGTTTGCTTATTTCATATCATTGAGGTCATGTAGTATTTGTCCTTCAATGCCTGGGTTGCTTCACTCAACATAAGATTCTCAAGGTTCATCCATGTTATCACGTGTGATTGTAGTGTATTTGTTCTAACAGCCGAGTAGTATTCCATTGTGTGTATGTACCACATTTTATTGATCCACTTTTCCGTTGATGGACATTTGGATTGATTCCAACTTTTGGCGATAGTAAACAATGCTGCTATGAACATTGGTGTACATATATCGGTTTGTGTCCTTGTTTTCAGTTCTGATGGGTATATACCCAGCAGTGGTATTGCTGGGCTATATGGCAAATCTATGGTTAGCTTTTTGAGAAACTGCCAAACTGTCCTCCAGAATGGTTGGATCCTTCTGCATTCCCACCAGCAGTGGATGAGTGTTCCCCTTTCTTCACATCCTCTCCAGCACTTGTATTCTTCTGTTTTTTTCATAGCTGCCAATCTTATGGGAGTAAGGTGGTATCTCATTGTAGTTTTGATTTGCATTTCCCTGATAGCTAGAGATTTGGAGCATTTTTTTCATGTGCTTTTTAGCCATTTGTATTTCTTCTTTGGAGAAGTGTCTGTTTAACTCTTTTTCCCATTTTTTAAATGGGTTGTTTATCTTTTTGTTTTCAAGATTTATGAGTTCTTTATATATGCAAGTTATAAGTCTCTTATCAGATATATGGTTGCCAAATATTTTCTCCCATTGTGTAGGTTCCCTTTTTACTTTCTTGACAAACTCCTTTGAGGTGCAGAAGGCTTTAATTTTGAGGAAGTCCCATTTATCTATTTGTTCTTTTGCTGCTCTTGCTTTTGGTGTGATATTCATGAAGCCATTTCCTATTACAAGGTCCTGTAGATGTTTCCCTACACTGCTTTCCAAGATCTTTATGGTCTTGGCTCTTATATTTAGGTCTTTGATCCATCTTGAGTTGATCTTTGTATAAGGTGTGAGATGGTAATCCTCTTTCATTCTTCTACATATGGCTATCCAGTTCTCCAGGCACCATTTGTTGAATAGGCCATTCTCTCCCAGTTGAGAGGGTTTGGTGGCTTTATCGAATATTATATGGCTATATACATGAGGTTCTATATCTGAAGTTTCAATTCGATTCCATTGGTCTGTGTGTCTCTCCTTATGACAATACCATGCTGTTTTCACTACTGTAGCTTTGTAGTATGTTTTGAAGTCAGGAAGTGTGATTCCTCCTATTTCGTTTTTCTTTTTCAATATGTCTTTGGCTATTCGGGGCCTCTTTCCTTTCCAAATAAATTTCATAGTTAGTTTTTCTAGTTCCTTAAAGAAGGCTGTGTTGATTTTTATTGGGATTGCATTGAATGTGTAGATCAGTTTTGGTGGGATAGACATCTTAATGATATTCAGTCTTCCTATCCATGAACAAGGAATATTCTTCCATTTATTTAGGTCTTCTTTAATTTCTTTGAACAGTCTTGTATAGTTCTCGGTGTATAAGTTTTTTACCTCTTTAGTTAAATTTATTCCTAAGTATTTGATTTTTTAATTTACTATTGTGAATGGTATTTGTTTCTTGATTTCCTCCTGATCTTGCTCATTATTGGTGTACAGAAATGCTACTGATTTTTGCGCATTGATCTTATAACCTGCGACTTTGCTGAACTCATTTATGAGTTCTAGAAGCTTCGTTGTAGATCTCTCAGGGTTTTCTATGTATAGGATCATGTCATCTGCAAATAATGAAATTTTGACTTTCTTCCCTTCCAATTTGAATGCCTTTTATATCTGGTTCTTGCCTCAGTGCTCGTGCAAGTACTTCCAAGACAATGTTAAATAGGAGCGGAGACAATGGGCATCCTTGTCTTGTTCCTGAGTTTAGAGGAAAGGATTTCAGAATTTCACCATTGTAAACAATGTTGGCTGTAGGTTTTTCATATATACTCTTTATCATGTTCAAAAAATTTCCTTGTATTCCGATCTTTTGGAGTGTTTTTATCAAGAAGGGGTGCTGTATTTTGTCAAATGCCTTTTCTGCATCTATAGATATAATCATGTGATTTTTTTTCCCTTCAATCTGTTTATATGGTGTGTCACATTAATTGATTTTCTTATGTTGAACCATCCTTGCATACCTGGAATAAATCCCACTTGGTCATGGTGTATAATTCTTTTAATGTGTTGTTGAATACGATTAGCAAGTATTTTTGCATCTAGGTTCATTAGAGAAATTGGTCTGTAATTTTCCTTTCTTGTGATGTCTTTGGCTTTGGTACTAGGATAATGTTGGCATCATAGAAGGAGTTCGGCAATGTTCCTTCTGTTTTGATTTTTTGGAATAGTTTCAACAGGATTGGTGTTAGTTCTTTCCGGAATGTTTTGTAGAATTCACCTGTGAAGCCGTCTGGCCCTGGGCTCTTCTTAGTTGGGAGATTTTTAATGACTGATTCTATCTCTTTGCTTGTGATTGGTTTGTTAAGATCCTCAATTTCTTCTTTCATCAATATGGGCTGCCAATGTGTTTCTAGGAATTTGTCCATTTCCTCTAAATTGTCATTTTTGTTGGAATATAGTTTTTCAAAGTATCCTCTTATGATAGTCTTTCTGTGGGGTCAGTGGTGATATAACCTTTCTCATTTCTTATTTTGTGTATTTGCATCTTTTCCCTTTTATACTTTGTTAGTCTCGCTAAAGGTTTGTCAATTTTGTTGATCTTCTCAAAAAACCAGCTCTTGTTCTTGTTTATTTTTTCAAGTGCTTTCTTATTTTCTATTTCATTTAGTTCTGCTCTTATCTTTGTTATTTCCTTCCTTCTTCTTCCTGTTGGGTTACTTTGTTGTTGTTTTTCTAATTCCGTCAAAAGTGCAGTTCTTCAATTTTTGCTCTTTCTTCTTTTTTGATATGTGAATTTATGGCTATAAATTTCCCTCTCAGTACTGCTTTTGCTGCATCCCATAAATTTTGGTATGTTATGTTATCATTATCGTTTGTTTCAAGGTAGTCATTGATTTCTTTTGAGATTTCCTCTTTGACCCAGTGTTTTTCTAAAAGTGTGCTGTTTAATTTCCAAATCGTGGTGTGAAGTCTGGGCCTCCATCCCTTGCGAATTTCCAGCTTCACTCCACTGTGGTCAGAGATATTGTTTTGTATGATTTCGATCTTTCTGAATTCATTAAGCCTTTCTTTGTGGCCTAGCATATGGTCTATCTTGGAGAATGTTCCATGTGCGCTTGAGAAAAATGTATATCCTGCTGTGTTTGGGTGTAATGATCTATATATGTCTATTAGATCCAGCTCTTCTAATATACTGTTCAACTGTTTTGTTTCTTTAGTGATTCTCTTTTGAGATGTTCTGTCCAGAGTTGATAGTGGTGTATTAAAATCCCCCACTATAATTGTAGATGCATCTATTTTTTCACTTAGTTTTTCCAGCGTTTGTCTCGCGTATTTAGAGGCACCCTTGTTAGGAGCATAAATATTTATGATCGTTTGATCTTCTTGACAGATTGTCCCTTTCACTAAAATGTAGTATCCTTCTTTTTCTCTCACAATTGTTTTGCATTTAAAGTCTATTTTGTCTGATATTAATATAGCTACTCCTGCCTTTTTTTGGTTGTTGTTTGCTTGTATGATTGTTTTCCAGCCATTCACTTTCAACCTCCATGAGTCTCTGGGTCTAAGATGTGTCTCTTGTAGACAGCATATAGATGGGTCATATTTCCTTATCCAATGTCCCAGTCTGAATCTTTTGATAGGTGAGTTTAATCCGTTGACATTCAGTGTTATTACGTTCAGAGAATTATTTGTGGTAGCCATATTTTGGTTAGATTTGTGTTTGTTATATTTTGTTTGTAATATTTTATTTTCCCCTTCTATTTTTGTCTTTTTTGTTGCTCTTACACTCTCCTCCATCTCTGACTGTCCTGTTTTTTCCTTTCTTCCTGCAGAACTCCCTTAAGAATTTCTTGAAGGGGAGGTTTCTTGTTGATATACTCTTTCAGTTTCTGTTTATCTGTGAATATTTTGAACTCTTCATCATTTTTGAATGCTAGTTTAGCTGGATAGAGTATTCTTGGTTGGAAATTTTTTTCCTTTAGTACCTTGATTATATCATACCACTGCCTTCTTGCCTCCATCGTTTCAGATGAGAAATCAGCACTTAATCTTATGGAGCTTCCCTTGTATGTGATGGTTTTCTTTTCTTTTCTCTTGATGCTTTTAGAATTTTCTCTTTGTCTTGAGCATTGGATAATTTGACAAGTATATGTCTTGGGGTGGGCCTGTTGGGGTTTATGACCAGTGGAGTGCGCTGTGCTTCTTGGATATGTACATCTGTCTCTTTCAGTAGATTTGCGAAGTTTTCAGTCATTATTTCCTGCAACACTCCTTCTGACCCCTTTCCCTTCTCTTCCCCTTCTGGAATGCCTATAATACGTATGTTTGAGCGTTTTGCGTTATCATTCAGGTCCCTAAGTCCTATCTGGATTTTTTCTACCTTTTTATTGACCACTTCTACTATCTGTTTGATTTCCAATGTACTGTCTTCCACATCACTAATTCTCTGCTTGCCTCTTCTAGTCTGCTGATATTTGCTGCAAGTGTATTTTTGATTTCTTGAATTGTGGTGTTCATTTCCATCATATCTGTTATTTTTTTGCGCATGTCTGCAATTTCCCCTCCAAGTGTTGTCTTCATGTTGTTAACCTCTTTCATTACTTCATCAAATTTGTCGGTGATAAATGTTCTGAGATCTTTCATTGCTTGTGCGAAGATCTGCTCCCCTTCCTGATTTTTAGTTTGTTGATTGGATTCAGCCATGTTTTCCTGATTACTGGTTTGTAGATTTTTGTAGCTGTCTTGTCATCATTTTTTCTTGATGGGTTTAATCAGTTCCTTAGCTTCTTTGTCTAGTCTTGGAGATTAATTAGCTGTTGTTTTTGCATAAGTGTTATATCTTCTCTTTGTCCCTTTGTTCTTCTTATTCCAATTTCTTATTGCTGGTTAAGTTCACTTTAAAAGAAAGTATTAATGCTGGGGAAAGGCAATTGTGTAAGGAAGGAAAAAGTGTAAAGTAGTATTGGTGATATATGTTAACAAAGCAACAATATGAGTTCTGGGAGGATGGAGGTTAGATCGTGTAAATTGTGTAGAGTTATAGTAGTAGGAAAGTACCTATAATGAGGTAGACGACTGAATATGGGAGGAATATGGTACGTACTAAGAAGCTATTGTTTTCGTAAGAGAGGGAAAGAGAAAAGAGAGGTAATAGTTTCAAGGGTGGATACCAGATGGAAAACTAAACAAAGGTATTAGAAATTAAGAGTTAGACACTTTGTGGGTCAAAGAAAGTGAGGTGGAATATAGGAGAGATAGCAGATGGTGGAGGATATCAAGTTGTAGGGGAAAGGGGATAGTGTAGATAGCCTAAATCTATTCACAGAGAAATGAGGCAGTGGAGGATGAGGAAACCCAGCAAATGTGAGGTGTTTCCTGCAGGACCTATTGTATTGTTAAGATAAAATAGAAGAAGAAGATGATCAGGGACAAGAAAGAGAGGATAAAAAAAAAAAGAGAGACTTTGGGGGATACGCTGGGAGAAAAGACTAGGGGATAATGCAATGCCAGGAATCAGAACATTAAAAATCTAGAATAAAAATAAAAACAAAATAAAACAGAAGAAAAAACGCAAACGTTGAGGGCTAGGACATTCAAGGGCCTCAGATGAACCTCAGAGTGTGGTGGATTCAGGGATGGACAGTCTGAGGTATTGAGGCCTCAAGAGGTGTGAGTCTCTGGCATATGGGCCGCCAGACTCCAGGGAACTCAGACCTGGCAACCTCAAGTCCAGTTAACAGGAAGCCTGGGAGCACCACAGTGCATCACTGCCTTCAGGGATCCCCGCAGCTGGGTGCCAGCCCTATGGGTGAGGTCTCATCCACAAGCTCTATCCTGTGTTCTGTGTTCTAGAATTCACTTACTTACTAGCGTCTATTGTGTGGATATATCACCAATTGACTTCAGGAACCCTCCCACCCTGAGGTCCCCGGGAACGTCCACCTGGGGGCTCCTCTAGGCTGCAGCCAATTTAATGACTCAGATCAATATCCAGTTCCGGAGGAGGGGCTCCAGCCAGAAACGCTAATAACAGAGTCCAAACCCAAAATTCCCACGCTTCACAAAATATTCCCCTAATCAGCTTCCAAACGTCTGCCACCCCACGAGACCCTGGTAGCGTCTCTTTGTTGCTATTCCTTTGAGACTGCTGTAAGTCAGCAGCCGGGCTTGGGGAGGGGGACGTGGCTCTAGGCGGAAACGCTATTGTGTCCGCAATCAAAAATTGCCCCCACTTTGCCCTAAAATCCCCGTCTGTCTGCCCAAATGGGTCTGCAAGCACCTCCCTTCCCACCAACCCCCAATAGGCTGCCCAGGGCCCACGAACTCCCCAGTCCTGCGGAGCCTCAAAAAAAAAAAAACAGAACAGAAACCCCACCGCCGGGCTTGGCCCAGCTCTCCCGGCCGCCGCCGCTCGCCGCTCGGCCCGGCTCCCCCCACCGCTGCCGCTCGGCTCGGCTCCCCCCGCCACCGCGGTGCTAGATGCCTCGGCTCCGCCTACCCAAGGAGGGAATCCTCCACACGTAGCTGGGATGTCCGTATATATTTCACAGACGGATCCTCTCTGTTACCTTCCCTCCAAATCGATGTCCAGACACCTTCGGACCAGCAAAATTCCCGAAACAGCCCGGTTCCAAAGAGTCTCCAACGCTGCCCAGCTGATTCCCTGCAGGAGCTAGTAACCGGGAAGTTCACTCAGCCGCCATCTTGCTCTCCTCTCCAATGTAACATATTTTTGTGATTTATGTATCTTTTAAAAAAAGACTATTATAAAAATAAATAAGTTTTTTTTTAAAAAAGCTAGAACATTAAAAATTCTAGAAGAAAATGTGAAGAAACATCTTTAAGACCTGGTGGTAGGTGGTGGTTTCTTAAACTTTACACTGAAAGCCCGAGCAAGGAAAAAAAAAAGAAAAAGGATAAATGGGACTTCCTGAAACTTAAACAATTTAGCATTTCAAAGGACTTTGTCAAGAAGGTGAAAAGGCACCCCATTCAGTGGGAGAAAATATTTGGAAACCATGTATCTGATAAGGGTTTAATGTCCATGCTATATAAAAAGACCATACAACTAAACAAAAAGCAAGCAAACCAACTTAAAAAATGGGCAAAAGCCTTAGACATTTCTGCAAAGGGGAAATACAAATGGTGAAAAATCTCTTTAAAAAAATGTTCAATGTCACTAGCTATTAGGGAAATGCAAGTCAAAACTACAATGAGATATCACCTCACACCTCATAGAATGGTCATTTAAAAAAAAAAAAAGGGAACACAAGTGCTGCAGAGGATATGAAGAAATAGGAACACTCCTTCACTGTTTTTGGGAAGGTAGTCTGGTACAGCCTCTGTGGAAGATAGTTTTGTGGTTTCCCAGGAAGTTAAATATAGAATTGCTGTATGATCTGGCTAGGAATATATCCAGAATTGAAAACAGTCCTGTGAAAAGACATTTGCACACTGTATTAGTCAGGGTTCTCTAGGGAAACAGAATAAACAAGAGGTATCTGTCAATAGTATGTGATTTTATAAGAGTCTCTCGTGCAACTGCAGGGATGCAAAAGTCCAGGTTCCACAGGCAGGCTGCCACCTGGGGCTCCAATGAAAGTCCACTGAAGGTTCTTGATGAGTTCTGGGAGAAGTTGGCTGTCCAAAGACGAGCTGGGAAATTCTCACTCAATGTTGGAATCACTTCCCCTTTTAAGGCATTCAGTTGGATAAAGCGTCACTCATTGCAGATGGCAACCTCCCTGACTGATGTAATTGTAATCAGCTATCTATGATTTACCACTGCAGTAAAGTCAATGGCGACTAAAGCCCATAAATACGCTTGTATTACAATTAGCCAGTGCTTGCTTGACCAAACAACTGAGCACAATTACCTGGCCAAGTTGACACATTAGCCTAACCATCACATACACCAATGTTCGTAGCAGAGTGAGATGGAAACAAAATGTTCCCTCAACCAATGAACGAAGAAACAAAATGTGTATATACACAGGATGGAATACTATAATGCTGTAAGAAGAAATGGAGTGGATAGCCCAAGTAGTTGAGCACCTGCTTCCCATGTATGAGGATCTGGGTTCAATCCCCACTAACTCCTAAAAACAAAACAAATGAAAAAAATCAACTCATTGGGGGAGCACATGTAGTTCAGCGGTTGAGTGCCTGCTTCCCATGTACAAGTCCTGGGTTCAATCCCCAGTGCCTCTTTAAAAAAAAATGAAATTGGGACACAAAGGATATCATGGATGAACCTTGAAGACATGCTGAGTAAAATAAGTCAGACACAAAAGGACAAATACTGTATGGTCTCACTAATATGAACTAAATAAGAACAAATACATGGAGTTGAAACTTTGAGTAAATGTTACTAGGAAATAGCAGGAGGGCTGAGTAAGGATACTGATGCTTAATGTATGTAAAATTTTCAATAGCTTGACTGTAAAAGTATAGAAATTTTCAATAGCTTGACTGTAAAAGTATAGGTAAGACATTATAGTGAGTCTAACTATAATAATATGGCTGGTTTATAAATGGGATTGTGGCTGAATGGGGAAGTTTAGGGACATAAATGTCACTTGAAAGAAAGCTAGAGAATAATCTAGGGACTGAATAACAGAATGAACCCAGAGGTGGATGAGGACTGGGGATAATAGTTAAAATACAAGACTGTTCCTCTGTGAACTACAATAAATGTACATTACTTTTACAAGGTGGTAAGAATATGGTGATGCATAGGGAAAATACAATTAATGTAACTTATTGACTATTAGTTAACAGCAATACTATAATATTCTTGCATCAATGTCAAGGGTCAACAAAGGGGTGTTATGGGATTTTTTCTTTTAAACTAAGGAAAATGTTAAAAAATGTACTAAAATGCATCTCTGACAGAACTGGAGCAGTTAATGTCTGCTGCTAAGGTTTCCACTATAGATGCAAGAAAAAGAAGGTCCTTGTACTTTCTGTCTGTCTGGTTGTGGCAGCCAAGATTGAATGGAATATAGGAAATTCTAAAAACATGGGGAAGGGGAAATAATCTCTGGAACTCAGAAATAAACTTAAAAACAGCAAAAAAAAATTTTTTTTAATTTAAATAAATTTTTAAAATGTACTGAGACAATGACTGCACAACTCTGATAAAAGTGAGAGCCACTCATGACAACGCAAGGTGTTGGTGGAGGCTGATGTATGGGATCCTTGTATGATGTTATGCATGTTTGCTTTGTAAGTTCACAACTTTTACTAGATACTTATTTATGTATGTTCATATATAAATGATATAAAGATAACAATAGGATTTGTTGGGGGAAAATACTTTGTTTAGTAGTAATATTTTGACAATGCTCTTTAATCATTAGTTAAAAAGGTTTAACAACAATGCAAGTTATTGGTAGGGTGAGTTTTTATATATGTTTGATGTTATATGTTTGTTTTGTAAGTTCACAACTATTATTACACTTATTGTTTATGTATGAGTGATATATTTCAATACATTTTTTAAAAAGTGAGAGCCACCAACTGTACACTGTAGATAGATCGTACAAGCATGGCACCATATATAATACAGTGAACCATCTTGGTGGAAGATGGACTGTGGTTAACAGTACAAATAGGAGTGTTCTCTCATGAACTATAACAAATGTACAATACTAATACATGGTGTTAATAATAGGGGGTGTATGAAAAAATATACCAAATGATGTAAGTAATGGAACATAAATTAATAACCTGGTATGTTCTTTCATAAGCTATAACACTGTTCCATAACCATGTAAGGTATTGGTGGAGGGGTGATATATGGGAATTCTGCACATTATGTATGATTGTTTTGTAAGCTCACAGTTTCTTTAATAAAAAAATACAGATTTTAAAAATAAAGAGCTAAAATTAAAAACCTAACTGCACACCTATAAGAACTAGAAAAACAAAGCAAGAGGAAGGAAGAAATACAGTTTGGAGAAGAAATAAGTGAAATAGAGAATAAGGGAAAAAAAAGAGCATTAACAAAACCAAAAGTTGTTTCTTTGAAAATATCAATAAAATTGACAAACCTTTAGCTAGACCAAGAAAGAAAATTAGAAGATGCTGATAAAATCAGAAATTAGAGAGGGGACGTTACAGCTGACCCCACAGAAATAAAAAGCATCATAAAAGGCTACTATGAACAACCGTATGCCAACAAATTAGACAACTTAAATGAAACTGGCCAATCCTAGAAACACACAAACATCCTACACTGACACCAGAAGGAAGATCTCAACAGACTGATTACAAGCCAAGAGACTGAATCAGTCATCAAAAACCTCCCAACAGGTGAGGCAAGATAGCAGGTCTGCCAGTCTCTTTCTCCTCAAGTTCAAATGTAGGGATCAGTCCTCTCTCCTTGGGCCTTGTCTCCTTGAGTTTCTCAGGACTTCTTTCTGCAGCTGTGGGTGAACCTGGAGTCCTCTTTCATGTGGCTGGCTCAAAATGGCAGAGCTCCCTTTTCTGTGTGTCTTTCTCTCTGTGTGTTTTCAGTTTATAAGACCCAGCAAGAGGGCGGAGACCTAACCTGGATCATGCCTCACGGATTGAGCCCAGTTAAAACTCTTAAAGTGGTCTAAATCAAGGGCCCCTTACATGAATTTAATGCAAAGGCTCCCACACCCACAGGAATGGATTAGTTGAAGAAAAATCTTTTGGGGAAATTCACAAATTCAAACTGTCCCACTCCAACATGTGTGAGAAGACTCCATGTTTGCCTAAAGCTGCAAAAAGACATAGAAGCCCTGAGAGGTTCAAGGACATACCTGATGACCCACAGCTGAGCTCCAGGAGATAGCAGAGACCAGCAGACCTGTATCCTGCCTCACCACATGGCAGGACTCCAGGGTCTGCCAGCAGCCACCCTTGGGTGAGAAAGCATCTCTGATGATGCCTCGATTTGGACAATTTCACAGCCTTGAAACTGTAAGCTTTTCCCCTGATAAAATTCACATTATAAAAGTCAAATTATATCTGGTATATTGCACTGGAAGCCTTTGGCAAACCAATACAGTCACCTTAGACCCAAGGAAAGAAACAGGTTGAAAGCGAAAGGCTGGAAAATGACATTCCATGCAAAAACAGTAACCAAAAAAAAAAAGCCGGGGTAGCTATATTAATATCAGACAAAGTAGATGCTAAGTGCAAAACTGTTATAAGAGACAAAGAAGGACACTATATATTCATAAAGGGGACAAGCTAACGAGAGGAAAGAACAATCATTAATATTTATTCCACTAACAACAGTGCCCCAAAATACACGAGGCAAACATTGGTGAAACTGAGAGGAGAAATAGTTGCCTCTACAATAATAGTGTTAGACTTCATTACACCGCTCTGTAATATATAGAACATCTAGACAGAGGATCAATAAGGAAAAATGTTTTTTCTTATGAGAAAAGAATATTATCAAGAGATCTTGAATAATATTCTGAATGAACTAGACCTAACAGACATATACAGAACACTGTATCCCAAAACAATAGGATATATATTCCTTCTCGAGTGCTGATTATTCTGAATGAACTGAACCGAACAGACATATTCAGAACACTGCACCCCAAAACAATAGGACATATATTCCTTCTCAAGTGCTCATGGATCACTCTCCAGGATAGACAACAGGTTAGGTCATAAAACAGGTCTCAATGAATTTAGAAAGATTGGAATTATACAAAGCACGTTCTCTGAACAGATAAAGCTGGAAATTAAAAATGGGTGGAAAACTGGAAAATTTACAAATAAATGGAAGTTAACACAAACAATCAGTGGACCAAAGAAAGTGCAAGACTGAATACCATTGATTGTACTCTTTGGATGGATTTACATAGGAAGGAAACATGTATGTTACTAACAGCACAAATAAGCCAATGGGAAAAAAACTGAACCTGTCTTAGGAAATAATGTATTCTTGGATTTCTAGCACCTATAAATGTAATCTTTATAAAAATGCCATTATTAAAAATGGAGAAATAGGAGTATAGGGGTATGATTTTTATTATCTCCTTGGAATATGTGTATATGTTCTGATACATTACAATCTATATGGTAAGTCCCAAACCACCTCAAAAATAACTTCGAAGTGTGAAAAAAATCATTAAAGTCATTGAAATGTTTTACTCAGAACAGTCTTCAGACACACAGAAACAAAAGTGAAATGGATTTAAATCTAACTGTATCAGTAATGTTAAATGTGAATGGGTGAAAATACAACCAGAAGGCATACATTTTGGGAGTGGGTGTGGCTCAAGCAGTTAGGTGCCCACCTCCCTCATGGGAGGTCCCAGGTTCAGTTCCCAGTGCCTCCTGAAAAAAAAAAAAAAGAAAAAGAAAAACAAATAAAACCAACTCAGGGAAGCCAGTGTGGCTCAGTGAAGGGGGTAGGGGAATAAATTTGTCAAACTTCATAAGAAAAAGCGTATGGTGTCTACAGGAGACACACTTTAGATTCAAATATACAAATAGACTGGAAGGAGAAAAATGGGAAAAAATGAGGCAAAGAGGAACCAAAAGATAGGAATGAACAATTCAACAATAATTGGAGACTTTAATACTCTGGCTTTTGGAGGGTCTGGGCTTTCTGCCCTCATGTGATTTTTGGGGAGAGTGACTAGCCCCAGGGCTTGTAGAGGATGGGGCCTATTTTGGTATTTGGGGAGAGCTTGTCCACTGCCCCAGCCCTTGGAAAATATGTGGATGCTGATACAGTACGCCCAGAAGGGAAAATCAACAGTTGACAGATTTTCAGACCTCAGAACCTAATGGAGTTTGCCTTGCTACGGTTCAGACCTATTTTGAACCCATGACCCCGGCTCAAAGGGGATCAGATGTCTAGGAGAATATCTATCTTACGGATGACCCATCATTGTATTTTTTTTTAAGGTACCTGGGCCGGGGATTGATCCTGAGACCTCATGTGTGGGAAGTCGGCACTCAACTACTGAGCCACATTGGCTTCCTTGAGTTGGTTTTGTCAATTGTTCTCCTTTTCTGTTGTTGCTTTTTCAGGAGGCACCAGGAACCTAACCCAGGATCTCCCATGTGGGAGGTAGGAACTCAACTGCTTGAGACATATCCATTTCCCCGTCATTGTATTTTGGAAGCAGATAACTTGCTTTCTAGTTCTCACATGTCCACAGAAGGAGAGGAATATGGTCCCAGGACTGACCATGATATAAATGACTCTGATGAAATTTGGCACTCAGAGCTGTTACCACAAAGTGGAAACAACCCAAGTGCCCTACAGACAGAGAAACCAAATATGGTATATACATACAGTGGATAGGGGAAGTGGACTTGGCCCAATGGATAGGGCATCCACCTACCACATGGGAGGTCCATAGTTCAAATCCCAGACCTTCTATGTGCAGCTGGCCCATGCGCAGTGATGATGTGCACAAGGAGTGCCCTGCCACACAGGGGTGTCCCCCATGTAGGGGTGTCCCCCATGTAGGGGTGTCCCCCGCATAGGGGTGTTCCCCGCGTAGGGGAGCCCCACACACAGGAGTGCACCCCATTAGGAGAGCCACCCAACGTGAAAGCCAAGCAGGGGTGTCCCTCGTGTAGGGGTGTCCCCCGCATAGGGGTGCCCCACGCACAAGGAGTGCACCCCATTAGGAGAGCCACCCAGCGTGAAAGAAAGTGCAGCCTGCCCAAGAACGGTGCTGCACACATGGAGAGCTGACACAACAAGATGACAACAAAAAAGAAATGCAGATTCTCGATGCCGCTGACAAGGATTGAAGCGGTCACAGAGGAGCATGCAGCAAATGGACACAGAGAGCAGACAACTGGGGGAGGGGAGGAGAAGGGGAGAGAAAATTTAAAAAAATAAAAATACATACAATGGTTATATATACACATACATTATTAAGTCAGGAAAATACATACATTATTAAGTCAGGTAATGTTATGATACATGTTACAACATGGATGAACACAGGAAACACTATACCAAGCAAACAATGCCAGACACAAAAGCACAAATATTGAATGATTCCACTTATAAAAATATTAAATAACTGGAATACACTAATAGGTACAGAGAGTAAGTGAAGAATGGGCAGTAACTGCATAATGTTTTCTGAACAAATTGCAGAAAAGATGAAAGTCTGCAGGCTGCCATAACCCTTCCTCAAACTGGCAGGCACAGCACTGCTTTTCTGGGGTACAAATTTTATTAGCAGAAAATTCACTCAAGTCCATTTAAAATTCTTTCAGGGCGGTGGACTTGGCCCAGTGGTTAGGATGTCCGTCTACCACATGGGAGGTCCGCGGTTCAAACCCCGGGCCTCCTTGACCTGTGTGGAGCTGGCCCATGTGCAGTGCTGATGCACGCAAGGAGTGCCCTGCCACGCAGGGGTGTCCCCCGCGTAGGGGAGCCCCACGCGCAAGGAGTGCACCCCGTAAGGAGAGCTGCCCAGCACGAAAGAAAGTGCAGCCTGCCCAGGAATGGCGCCGCCCACATAGAGAGCTGACACAAGACGACGCAACCAAAAGAAACACAGATTCCTGGTACCGCTGACAACAACAGAAACAGACAAAGAAGACACAGCAAACAGACACAGAACAGACAACTGGGGGGGGAATAAATAAATATTCTAAAAAAAAATAAAATTCTTTCAAAGGGACATTAAACATAAATACCCACTCTCTGTAACCCAGTTCAGTGGGAAGTATCAACACCCACCCATGTCCAAACTCATGATCGCATGTCCCTAAACTTCTAACATTGCAAAAATGAGGTTCCACCATGCCTGTGCCTTTGCTTTGATAGGGAATCACTACAGTTAACTTCACAGATGCTGGGCTGTCTCAGTGTCACTCCCTACTTATAGACACACCTGCGCAGTTCTTGAAACAGTGTTAAGACAGATGGTGGATATATAAACAAAATTAAAGATGACACGTTCACTCCCTGATACCACTATGCTACAAAGAGATCATACATACAAGGCACACCTGGCACTTTCTATTACTTCACCTCCGAGTTTATTTTCCTTCCAAGTTCTTTTTCCTTCTTATGAACCAAAATGTTAACATTCTTAACGTACTTTTTCCTATAAAACTCTAGGCAACAGGATTGCAAGGACTTGTTTGATGCCACTATATCCAGAATATAGAGGACATTGATCACTTGTGCTGAGTTGTGTGCATTTTGAATAGTGTGTTCCTAGCACGAGGGACTAAATATGAGTTACTTGATGGCAAACACTTAGAATGGTGTACACATATTTCACTGTTTAGATAATAAGTGAGAAAGGCAGTAGTATTCCCAGACTGGGACCCTCACCACTAGGACAGGTTTTATCCGTTGAAGAAACAATCTACATACTTCCATCACCAGACAAGGCTACTCAGTGTCTGTAATGGATCGTGACAAAAACAAAGGCACTCTATCATCAAAAAATTACAAGGCTGGGCAGATAATCCACAGTCACAATGGGATATTTTGAATGAAGACAACATTTGTTTGTATTCAACATTTTTAAGAACACTGTTAACAGGGTATACTCTATCTACAGAGGCCTTTCTTTTTTACACACACAAAAAAGACTTTGGTTTTAATGACATGATCGAACTCAATGACTGAATATATACTGAGGGACTCCATTCTACTCCAAGGCACAAGCAGCACACATGATCTCCCTGCTAGGAGGGAGTTATCCTCCCCACAGGGTCTGGGTCAGCAGTCACCGGCCAGGGCAGTTGAGGACTGAAATCCCCCCTGCTTGCTTTTTCTGAATACACCACTCTAGCTGGACGGTGGAATCAAGTACATAAAGCCACTAGCAGTATGAATAGAACCTGATCCTTGCTGTACAAATTAAACTGCATACAAATGCTCAAGTACAGGGGTGTCTGAAACTGAGCAACAATCTCAACCATATGGACACACGGGGGCATACAGGAACATGCATTTGAATGTATCACTGATGTGGAGCATGTGGAGACATCTGTGGAAGACCACAGCTCTCAGAAAATGGGAGTCAAGCAGCTGAGAATGTTCCTGAAGGGAAGGGTCAAGAATGAGGAAGGAATCGGGAAAATACGCTGGAAGCTGGTCCATAACTTGCCTGTGTATGTCTTATCACCCTGTTTTATGATTCCAAAATCTCAGTAATGGCCTTCTAACTTCTGCATCCAAGTCTTATGCAATTAGGGTGGTGAGCTCTACCATGCATCCATAACAAAACTCAATTCTGGAAAACGTACTTTCCCATTACCCATGTTGACACAGTATAATCCAAGAGAGCTAGCTCTAATGCTAGGTTTTATGGTCATACCATAAGTCTCACTTAAGTCAAACTCTAGCATCCAAATCCCAATCAGAATCAAGAACAAAGGGCAAAGAGAAAACTGATTCCTGTTAAGAATATACTCTGATAAATTATTTACAAATACACACCAATCATTTATTAGCACAGAAAATAGCATAAGGTGCTTCAGGCTAAATAAATAAATAAACTTTTCTTAGTAAGAAACAACAGTGGAATATCAATAATTGGTGACATCCACTTCCTGCCACATGAGGCCAGTTAGAAAACCCCAACCAATACCAAGTATAATTTTTCATTGTACCCTTAATTATAGAACAATTATTTCTATCATGATGTAAATTTGGGGGAATATTCCACAAGTTAATTAGCATCAACCATTCTCAGTTTACATTTATAGAGTCTCCCTTCAGTGTGATTTTCCACACAGTTTTGTAATGATGAGTACCAGTTGAAGGCTTTCCCATACTTTTCACATTTATAGAGTTTCTATCCAGTGTGTATCCTCATGTTTTTGTGTAGATAAAATCCAGTGTTCCCCACATTGTGTCATTCTTAGGGTTTCTCTTCATTGTGCTTTCTTGCATGATTTTTAAGGATAAGGACCTACTGAAAGCTTTCTCACACTTTTTACAGTAATAGATTTCTGACCAGTGTGCATCCTTTTTGTAAGGTTTACAGCCGCTTGAAGCTTTTCCCACACTGCATTTCTAGGGTTTTCCTTCACTGTGCAATCTCATGTGGTTTTTATAGGATGAGGGCCAGCTGAAAGCTTTCCCACATGTTTCACATTTATATTGCTTCTCTCCCATATGTGCTCTAACATGTCCTTGAAAGGACTCAGCCCAACGGAAGACTTTGCCACAATACTTACATTCATAGGGCATCTCTCCAGTGTGAATCCTTTTATGTCTTTCAAAGGATTCTGGAAAAGCAAAGGCTTTGCCACACTGTTTACACTGATAGGGTTTCTCTCCAGTGTGCATTCTCATGTGTCCTTTAAAGTATCTTAGCAAACGGAAGGCTTTTCCACAATACTCACATTCATAGGGCTTCTCTCCAGTGTGAATCTTTTCGTGTCCTTTTAATGAACTGAGACTTCGGAAGGCTTTGCCACACTGTTTACATTCATAGGGATTCTCGCCGGTGTGCATCCTAACATGTCCTGTAAAGGCTGTAAGCCAACGGAAGGCTTTCCCACAATACTTACATTCATAGGGCTTCTCTCCAGTGTGAATCCACTCGTGTTTTTGAACTGACCTGGCACAAGTGAAGACTTTACCACACTGTTTACATTCATAGGGTTTCTCTCCAGCATGCATTCTCACGTGTCCTTTAAAGCACTCACGTGACCGGAAGGCTTTCCCACAATACTGACATTTAAAGGGTTTTTCTCCAGTGTGAGATTTTCCGTGTATTTGAAAGGATTGAGAATACCTGAAGTTTTTACCACATTGATTACAATGATAGGGTTTCTCCCCCGTGTGAACCCTGTCGTGTCTTCGAAAGGAGGCAGAAGACGTGAAGGTTTTAGCACACTGTTTACATTCATAGCGATTCTCTTGAGTGTGTGTTATCATGTGTTTTTTAAAGGATCCGAGATAAACGAACTCTTTTCCACATTCCTTACACTTACCTGCCTTCTTTCCACTGTGAGTTCTCGCATGTCTGGTAAAACTTGAGAACTCATTGACAAAGTTCCCAGACGGCTGGGATTCATAGGTTTTATCTGAAGTGTGAGTCCTGATATGTTGACTGAGCCAATAGCGATAATGGGAGATTTTCCCTGAAAATTTACATATGTAGGCTTTCTTTCTGCTACGAGTTCTCATGCATGTTCTTAGGTAGGAAGGAGAAGTGCAGGCTGGCCCACTTTCTTGACAGTCATCTGGTTTGTGTCCAGTGAGACACCTGATGTGTTGCTTAAGGGAGGAGTGATGCATGAAGGCCTTTCCACACTCACTGCATTCATATAGATGTATTCCAGAAGGAGTTTTCTTATGCAGAGGAAGATTTGGCATCTGGCTCAGGATTTCTCCACATTGATCAACTTCATTATTTTCACAGACTTTCTCCTCCATATGACTTCTGCTAAAAATGAGAACAATATTAATGATTTGTTTCTTAATGACTTAATATTTATTCTTCAGTATTAGAATTACATTTTTACCATTGTCAATGAAAGTGGTTTTCTACCCTTTGTGAAATGACAGCACAGTAAACATTCTGATTATTATGGAAGACAGCATGACCCTCATCATCATTAAAAGTGTTTCTCATATATGGGGTTTCCCAATACTGTTTCCAACTGAATTAGGTTTCCAATACTGAACAGGTATTTCACAGATAAGAAAGAAATAGTTCAAGTAAAATTATCTGAAAAGAAACAAATTTGAAGCTGGATGTGCTTGTTTTGAGATTTCATGATGTACTAATATTCATTCTCTTTTGCGAACGGTTTCTCCTACTTACCGACAATGCCTGCCCAGGGTTTTGAACTGATTTTCAATGTTACAGTCGGCCAAATATTTTCGTAGAGCACTGGCACTAGAATCATTTCTTGTGAATTTTGCCAGTATCTGTTCCTTGCACATCTTTTTCTTAAAAACACTCTTCTGAGCCACTGACCCACTGGCTTGAAATTTAGCCTCCTCATCTGTAAAATTCAGTGAACAAATATTATAGGGAATATACCAGTAAGCAAAGGAAGACATTCAGAGATTTCCATTTCAGATTGTCATCAGAAACAAGTACAGGGGGTCAAAAGGTAGGCAATTTAACAAACACAGTAAACTATCCTGATGTTGGGGAGAAAAACAAAAAACCCTTGATATGTGCACCCATGCAAATACTTTATGCCAGGAGTTTGTAAACAAGGGGTCAATGAGCTTGGATTTAAATTTTAAAAAAACAGTGCTCTTGTGGGGATGTGTTGGTGCAGATGTGATCTATTTATTAAATAATACACAGTAGAGTGTGGACTTAGTAAGGAGTCCGTGGCTTTCACCTGACTGGCAGAGGGGTCCGTGGAACAAAAAAGGTTAAGAATGCCTGTTATACGCACTCTGACGAAACTAAAGGAGCTTTAAGTCTCTTACCCAAGACAGAAAGAAAAACTCAGTTGAACAGATTTTCATTGTCATGGAAATATCGGATTCCAGGTCCATGGTGGCTGAGACTATGCCTAGCTTATTTATTCATATGGCTGAGACCATCCCTACCTTATATGCCATACCCTTCCCATATGAAAAATGTGGCATTGATTGACGAGCAAGCAATACCTGTTCTCTAAATGCTTACATGAAGAAATGATGCCACTCTTACCTACTGAGGAGAGGTTCCCAAAGGTTTCCAGCATTACATCCCTGTAGAGATTCCTCTGAGAAGAATCCAGCAAAGCCCACTCCTCCAGGGTGAAGTTCACAGTCACATCCTCAAACGTCACTGAGTCCTAAAACATCCCACATACGTGTGTAGGAAGATGAGTGAAGATGACAGCACTGGGAATCTACACTGAATTCATAGAAAGTTCACATCAGACTCTGTGAACTCCCAACACTGATGCTATGACTTGGTTGTCAAAACTTGTCCACACTCATTACCTCAAGCACCAGCATGGACACATTGAACTTATCTCTACATTTTTACTGCAGTGATAGTTGCATATTCTGTTAATGTAACTGCACACTTAAAATGGATAAATGGTATGGTACATTGGGTATATGTCAATAAAGTTGTTTATAATAAAGCTAACCTATACAATGGTAAAACCAATCTCACCTAAGTAATAAAGTCTAATGAAAGAGAAGCATCCTAAAAGAAAATTTTAGGAAATGACATTAGATAATACCAAAACAGAATGAAATAAATGAAAGATGGAATCTGTTCTTAAAAAGAACTCAATGTCAGCCAGATGTCACCTCTCCCAAGAGACCTAAAGACTTTACAAAATTCCATCAAGTACCCTGTATTAGTCAGCCAAAGGGGTTCTGAAGCAAAATACCAAAGCCTGTTGGTTTTTATAAAGGGTATTTATTTGGGGTAGGAGCTTACAGATACCAGGCCATAAAGCATAAGTTACTTCCCTCACCAAAGTCTACTTTCACATGTTGGAGCTGCTGACATCTGCCAGGTTCAGGCTTCCTGGGTTCCTCCCTTCCTGGGTCTTGCTTCTTTCTGGGCTCAGGGATCCTCTCTTCCAAGGGCTTGCTTCTCTTTCCTCTGTGTACTTACTTCCCAGGGTCCCAAAGTAAAGAGTTTTGCATCAAACTCCAACATCAAAATTCCAACATTAAAAACCCTCCCACTCGATCTTTTGCCATGCCTTTCATCTGTGCGTTCCCCCCATCATGGGGTGGGGGCTCAATGCCCTAATGATGTGGCCCAATCAAAGCCCTAATCATAATTTAATTATGCCCAGATACAGGCCAGTTTACAAACATAATACAGTACCTATTTTTGGAATTCATAACTATATCAAACTGCTACATACCCCAAAAATATTTTTTAGGACTTAACAAATACATCATCTCCAAAACTATTTTAAAAATATATCTCAAGAACATTGCCAGTATTCAGAAGAACAAGGTGAATGCGCGTGCCTCATCTCACATATATCAAGGATTTTAAAACTATAGTGATCCAGTCATATAGTATTAGCAGGGAGATAAACAAATAGAGTAAGTTCACAGAAAAGTATCTTGAACAGGCCCCCATGTATATGGAAATCTGTTGAATGACAGAATAGGCATGGCAGAGCACTGGTGGAAATGACATATATGGATCAGCGACAAACTTATTTAAATGGAATATTGTATTCACATCTGTTCCTTGTATAATTGTAAGTTTACTACAGATTGAAATGCGAAAGAAAAACCAGACTACTTCCAGAGTTGGAGGCAAATGACCTGATGATGTAAGAATAGGGAGAATTTTCTCATATAAGAAAAAAAAAAGAATAAGCCATAAAGGAAGAGACTGACAAATACCAACTATATTAAATTTAAGTGAGTGAAAAGATAAACTACAAACTGGGAGAAAACTACTTGCAATACATACCAATATCCAAGAATGAGTCTGTGGACTAAAAATGGATGAACAGAGAAAAAAATTAAAAATAGGAAAATGACAAAACGGATCTAATGAAAGGGAAAACACCAGTATGATGGCTAATTTTCCATGTCAACTTGCTTAGGTTGTGGTGCCTACTTGTACAGTCAACTACTACTCCTAATGTGCTGTGAAGGTATTTTGTAGATGTGATTGGCATCTATAATCAGTTGACTTTAAGGGAATTTCCTTCAATATTATGGGTGACCTCACTGAATGAGAACCCTGACTGGTACAGACCACATATGACAAAAGGTCAACCTCAGCAATAAGCAAATAAGAAATAGCAAAATAAAATCTCAAGCAGAATACCTATAAGGCATATAAATGTGCTCAAGTGTTCACAGAGCAGTGTCACTGTGGGTGAAGATTCACACAATAAACAAAAGAATATCAAATTTCCATCCTGGGGAGCTCTGCCACATTCTCTAATGGGACAGCAAGAATCCCCGGAGTACAGGGGCAGTGACTAGTGAAGGCGTGACGGACCACTGACAGGTCTTTAATACTGATGTTAGTACTTACAAACCTTTACTTTTGAAACTGAAAGTTAAGTTTAGTATTATATGTTGCCTAAGAGTTTCCTCCTGAGAGCCTCCTTGTTGCTCAAATGTGGCCTCTCTCTAAGCCAATCTCAGCATATAAATGCATTACCTTCCCTGCCAGCATGGGACATGACTCCTGGGAATGAGCCTCCCTGGCACTGAGGGATTGCTATACGCACCAGCTAGCAATGCAACTGGAAAAAGACCTTGACCAAAAGGAGGAAAGGGTAAAGACAAATGAGTTTATATGGCCAAGAGACTTCAAAGTGAGTCAGGTCATTCCAGAGGTTTTGTTTATGCACATCTCCACAGGATCTCATTGCCAAAATAAATATTGCCTCAAATTGTTGGGCTTCTGAGGGTTCTGCAGACAACCAGACACTATAGGCAGGGCAGACAGCTCAGGAGTTTAGTGCCCTGCCAGTGGACATTACCTGGGAATTTATGCTCCCCAGCGTGACAGAATTGAACTCAGTTGTGGTTTCCCGACACATGGCTCTTCTGCCCCTTTTATTTGCTATAGTTAGGACTAGATTGATAATTGTATGTCCAAAAGACTTAGACCTTTGGGTTGTCCATGTGCCAGCTGGGTCCTGAATCTTAACAGAGTTGCAGCACCTATTCTCGAGTTCATTCAACTCACCCAGGACAACTAACAAGGAGATGATGATGGACAATGACCATCCCAAGGAACAGAGAGAGTCTATAACTTCAAGCAAGACAGTCCCATCCATCTGCCCCATGGGATCAAAACCTACTCTCAATTAGAGGTGGAGTGGGCATCACCATCTCAGAATCCTCAATGAATGATGGACTAGAGTAAACTTACTGGTGGTATTCTACTATAGACTTACTGTGATTCTAGCAATGGAAGAACTTTTATCATTGATGTGGAGGCAGTGGCCACCTGAGGTTCTAAGGGGAGGGAGAGGGAAAAGCAGGTGTAGTATGTGGGCATTTTTGGGACTTGGGAATTGTTATGAATGACACTGCAATAACAGATACAGGCTATTATATATCATCTTAACTTAGAAAATTGTGCAGAAGAGAGTGTAACCTACAATGTACACTATAATCCATGCTTAGTGGCAGTGCTTCAAAATGTGTTCATCAATTGTAACCAATATACCACACTAATGAAGGATGTTGTTAATATGGGAAAATGTGGGAGGAGTAGGGAGTGGAGCATATGGGAATCCCCTATATTTTTTATGTAATATTTATGTACTCTAAGTATCTTTTTAAAAAAAAAATTTAAGGTGTTAAAAATAAAATTTTAAAAATATATTTAGGGAACATTTTGGGATTGGAATGCTCAGAGACCTTTAAGGAAAAAAAAAAAACTCAAGCAGATCCCATTTCACACCAATTAGAAGGGCAAAAAGGAGTAAATCACATAATCCCAAGTACTGATTTCAGATGGAATTAATAATTGCACACAGTGGTGGGAAGGTAAACTGATACACTCCACTGTCATTTCCTAGCAAATTTGAACTTGGCCATGATCCACAATGCATGGAGGTTTATTATGCAATTAAACTTAGGAGAATGAAACAAGGATAGGAGCCTAAAAAATAAACATCAAAACACCCAAACACTGTGCACACTGGAATGAGAGTAAAGTGGATGGCCCACAGTCTCACAAACCATCATGTGAGAAACACACAGAGGCAAGGAAGCCACAGAAAACCCATTTCAATATAATCCATTAATATTTAATAAAAGTTGAACAGAAGAAAAACAGAAAACTGTCTATTAGAAAATAATAAAAGAGTAAAGTTATGGGGAAAAAAAAAGAATCAGGACAATGGACATCAACGGGCTAGACAGACTGAGTTCAGGGAGGGGCAGGCCAGGAGATTCTAAGAACTGCCAAGACCCATTTATTAATTGTTCATGATGATCCCAATGATGTTTTAATTGCTATTACTAATAAAACTTATTGTAAGATATTAAATTCTTTTGAGACTATATCTCAAAAATGTTAAACATTGAGGGAGTTCGGAAAAGAACATGATTTTTATCTATCTATATTATCCTCTAAAATGGCAATCTCATTTTAATTCATAGTTTTGGAAGCAAAAGTTTGGAAACATGTCAAGTGTCTAAACAGAATCAGTTACATAAGCGCATCATTGTATGTACATTCATAAAACCCAAGGACATTAGATATTCATATGAAAAGTTCTTTAGGATTTATCAATAGAATAAGTAAAGTGCATTGTGGTGTGCACACGTTACTTTCTTATAAGATGGGGAACAATGCATTTATAATTTTTTTTTAATAACAAGAAACACTGCCAGGATGCATGAGAAATGGTTAATATTGGTTAAGTGGGGGTGGCTGAAGCATAGTGTGAAAGTGACCTTGGGACTTGCTGGCAGTGAGTCTTCATTAGACTTGCTTACCTTCTGGATATTTTTAAACCATTGTATGTATACTTATGTAATATAACAATTAACTTACATATTTACTTTTTAAAAATTGAATTAAACCAATCTCAAATTAGAATGGTTACTGAAACTATTTGAGTTAATCCTTTAAGTACGAACATTTATGAAAATGCAAAACGTAAAAGATGAGATTTATCAAGTATCTCTAACTAATGACAAGGGCATCACAGTTTGTACTTCCTATCTGAGACACTGGAGTATATTCAGAAACGACTAGCATAGTCGAAGCATCGAGGGTGGGCGTAATCTGTTCAATAGATTAGGATATTCAAGGTCATAAGCTTTTATTTAAAATGGGAATTCAACTGTCTTCTAAATAGGCATGCAAAAGTACAAAAACAGGTCTAGAAAATGAAAAAATGTACCTGAGAATTTAAATAAACACATTTCATATCTTGAGGTTCCCTTGACAAAAAGGAACAAAAATTCTGTTTGAACAAAAATTCTATTTAATTACAGAATGTGCGTGTGTTCCTCGCATCTTAAGTTTCAATCCACCTAGATCTTCACCAAGAAAATACAAGTCTTACATGCTCAGACAATACAATTACCAAATGCTTAGGACACCAATAGTTAAGACAGCAGCAGTATTTCATAAAAGAATCAAGGGGAAGAAGAACAAGCATCTGAATCAGCCCAGTAAGCAGCCTGCTTCACCCAGGGTTCATGGGGAAAACTCAGTCAGAGGGTGAAATACTCCCAAGCTTGGGTTCCAGCTTGGGGCCCGTGAGGCACAACCTCTGGGGTGGGTCAGTCCTTGGAATGGAAGGGAGGGGACCTGGGTAGCCCAGGAATTAACTTGGGGTACTCCTCACCCTCCTCTTCTCCCCTGCCAGTATGGAAATGCTCCCTTCTCCAGGTTTCAATTCCCACAGCAAGGAAATGTTCAGATGGATTCAGCTGAAGATCCTGACCCAAATGAACTCTTAAATTCATGAGCCCAAAAGAGGTTTTTTCTACGTCATGTACCATTACTGGGAGCAAAAACCAACCCTCCTGGCTACAAGCGGCCACAAGGAACCACAACCTCAGAAGGGGCTTCATTCCCAATCTCAGCTGCCTGTCACCTGCAGCTTCTCCTCAGAGGGGAGAGGGGGGAACAGGCTTGGGCCACTGCAGAGAACACCTGGGCCTTCAGTTACCTCCCTTAGCAGGATCAAGACTGGCCTCAGCTTGGACTGGAGGCCTCAGGGCTCTGCGCCCGGTCAAGGTTATTCACTGCTCTCTCTGGGCCACCACTGAAACTTAATTGAGACAAAGCCAGTGGGAACACCGAGCAAAATCATTCAAGCCCACTACTGATGCATAAAGGAGGGAAGGAGGGCAGCGGATGTGGCCCAGTGGTTAGGCCGTCCGTCTACCACATGGGAGGTCTGCGGTTCAAACCTCGGGCCTCCTTGACCCGTGTGGAGCTGGCCCATGAGCAGTGCTGATGTGCACAAGGAGTGCCCTGCCATGCAGGGGTGTCCCCCATGTAGGAAGCCCCACGGGCAAGGATTGTGCGCTCTAAGGAGAGCCGCCCAGGGTGAAACAAAGTGCAGCCTGCCCAGGAATGGCGCTGCACACACGGAGAGCTGACACAACAAGATGACGCAACAAAAAGAAATACAGATTCCCGCTGCCGCTGACAACAACAGAAGTGGACAAAGAAGACGCAGCAAAGAGACACAGAGAACAGAACAGACAACGGGGCGGGGAGGGGAGAGAAATAAATCTTTTAAAAAAAAAAAGGAGGGAAGAAAATGGCAAAGCCCTTTTTTTTTGGTTCACAAGAAAACCCAAGTTTCTATTCCTTTCAAAATATGAAACTGCCTGCTTATTACTTCAGGGTAATAAATTGTTTGTAAACTATCTGCTAAACACCTCTAGGTATTGCAAAGCTCATCCCATAGTAACAGTAATTAATCTCCAAAGTCCAGATAACAGGAAACAAAAGAATTGCCCATTACACAAATCCACCACCCTGCAATGAAGAGGAACTAATACGTTCAGAAATATTTTGAAATGCATCGATTTATCCATCACGCTTTGGGGTGGTGGTGGTGGTGGTGGTGGAATTGTTATTTTTCTGTAAGGCATAATAGAAGGATTTTCTTTTTTCCCCTGTGATCTCTTTTCCCACCAGCATTCCCAAAGCTCGGCCCTGGAATTCCATTTCTTTTCACCCAAAAGAAAAAAGCAGACCTGAGAAGAAACCGTGCAGAAGAAAAAAGGTGAAGAATTTTTAATAAATGCAATGTAACACTGGAATTCTTTTTTTTTTTCTTCTGATATTCGCCTCTTTCTGGCATCCCTGGAAAGATTTAGTATTGCTCTCAAAATACATTTCTGCATTAGGCTCATTCAGTGAATTCATCTTTTCACGGTGACAAGCCACGGGGCAGGGGCAGCTGAACTGGAGCCCAGACCTGTCTCACTCCATCCACTTCGGTCATGCCAACACGGGGACCTTCCCCCACCTGCTTCCTGCCCTCCCTCCCAAGAAAGGAAAACTAGGTTTGGGCAAGAAAATCCCTGGGTTGCCCCCCAGGGAGTATCTGAGGTTGCCCCCCAGGGAGTATCTGAGGCTTCTTCCCAAGCCCATGAGATCTCCACCCTTAAGCCCACTGCCATCCACCACCGGGAGGTCACCCCGGGGCTGACGGTCACTAGACTCCACAAGAAAGAGGGCAGCTCCGGGCTTCCAGGGTCAACCCCGGTGTCCAGCGGTCATTCTCTATTTTCCTCTCCTATAAAACAGTCGCGAACAAAGAGCAGATGCAGGCCCTTACATACCCTGCCATAACCCACTGAACGGACGGGACAGGGTAAACTACCAGGTAAAGTGTAATCCATGGGGTGCAGCAGTGCTCCAAAATGTGTTCCCCAAATGCAATGAATGTGCCATGATGATGAAAGAGGTGGTTGATGTGGGAGGAGTGCGTGAGGCGAGGTGTGGCGGTATAGGGAACCTGTTATATGTTTTTTTTTTCCTACAACCTCTTTCATCATTGTGGCACATTCATTGCCTTTGGTGACTACATTTTGGAGCACTGCTGCACGGCATGGATAATAGTTTACATTGTAGTTTACACTCTCCCCCAGTCCATTCGGTGGGTTACGGCAGGATATATAATGTCCAGCAACTGTCCTTGCAATACCATATAGGACAACTCCAAGTCCCGAAAATGCCCCCACATCATTATATTTTTAATGTAACATTTCTTGTGATCTATGTCTCTTTTTTAAAAAAGAATTAAATAAAAAAAATTTGTTAATGCACTACAAAAAAAAATAAACTTAGTTAAAATTGCAAAAAAAAAAAAGGAAACCTTTGAAAAGGCGCCATCTAGGCACCTTGTGGAAAAACGCACACACACTGCAAACACTGCCTGTGTGAAACGTAGCCCCGGGACAAAGAGGACGAGGTCAGGTTTCCCCTGCAAATGGAAAGCTCGGGGAAAATGGGATCCCCCGGAGGAGAAGGGCGGGGGGGGGGGGGCGCGGGACCCACCCACCACCCTGCGGGGCTCGTTCTCTGCGGGCTCCGTTGGGGGAAGGGTCCTGAGAGCGGGGACCCTCCCCCGGGGCCTCCCGGCGCCCACCCCCGAGTCCCCGGAGCGCAGAGCTGCCCTGGGGGTCGCTCCGGGCCGGGGGCGAGGGCGCGGCGCGCGGGGACGGGGCAGGACGCCCGCGCCCACCCTGCAGGCCGAGGGAGCCCCGAGCCCCCGGCCTGGCGCGCGGACGCGACCCGCGGCCCCGCGCCCCCAGCCGGTTCCCGCCGGTTCCCAGCCGCGTCCGGCTCCCCCCCACGACCCCCTGTCCCCCGCGCTCACCATTTCCGACCCGCCGCCGGGGCGGGCGACAGAGCGACGAGGCGCGGCCACCGGGCGGGCAGGGGACGCTCAGGCCGCGCGCCGAGAGGGAAAGCGCACGCGCGGGGGGGCGGGGCGACGCCGCGGCCCCGGCGCCCCTGATTGGACAGCGCTCCTGGCCCCGCCCCCTATCATTGAGTGACAGGGGGGCGTGAGGCCGCGTGGCTTCTGCACAGCCGCATTCAGGAGCCCGGCTGCTGGAGGGCACAGGACCTGCTCCCACCCGGGCATAGTTACCTCCCCGCTTCCAGAAGACACGCGCGTCTTCTAGACGCTCAGGGGACCCTTTCTTCTTTTTTCGTGGGGTCCCAAGAGGTCAGATTCAGATTCCAATGGAGCCATCCCCCTGTCTCAGAGCAGGAGAGCGTCCGGCCAGGTCACAGCCACCCACGAGGGTTTGATGTCCTCCAAGGCTCAGGAGCTCGGGGTGAGGCTGCAGGAGCCGGGAGCGAGAGTTCCTCCCACGTTCTCTCTCAATCCACTCATATTTTCAGCCACGAAGATGAACATCTTACACAAGGAATTAGTAAGCATTATTAATAGTTACTGTACATGAAAAAAACCTGGAATTATATGGCAGCAATATCGTATAAAGGAATCAAAGGGGAAGAAAGTCAGAGTTTTGTGAAAACTTTGAGCACATTTATTACAATCCCATCACAACAAAACTTCACGACAGCATGTCCAGGCTAGTTTATTGTGACCTTAGCTAGGATTAGTCATGATACTACAAAGAATTTTTTTGCAGTGAAGTTTAATTTGTTAGTAGGTATGTGTTGACATTAAGATCACCAGATTAAATGGATGTACTGTCAAGTCTTAACATAATAGTAATGGGTTACTGGAAAACTAAACTGTTAGGACCAAGTTGTTTTCCCATTTCAAAATACCTATGAATATTAATATATGATTTGCAGATATAAATTTGAAAAAGTAAAATATAGAAACCTAGGGGGAAAAAGGAATAAAGGCAGGCATTTGACCAGCTCAAAGCAGCAGACTGTTTCACCCACCATTCTCAGGGACACCAGCTTTCAGCACCATGGACAGGCTCCCAAGCTTGGGGGCCAGAACCTGCTGAAGGGTGGCCCCAGGGTGGCTCAGTCCCGGAGGATGGAGCAGGGAAACCTGAGAGATGTAACTCTGGGGGTCCAGCATGCCTTCCTCTCCCCTCTTCTTAGTGGGGAAACATCCTCTCTTTTGAGGCCTTCATTTTCCCCAGTGATGAAACTCACCTGGAGTTTCAGGTTTTGAGTAAATAAACACCCAAACTCATAAACCCTTGCTCCAGCAGACCAGCCAAAGGTGTCTTTCTCTAGGTCTGACCTTTACACACCTCTATATATACAAATGATAAAAACTTTCAACAAATTTAAATTTAGGATCTCTTAGCTTAATGAGTGATTCATGAATTGGGCAGCATCCCATTCAGAAAGTAAAAGGTTTTCCTAGATGCCCTTTATCAGGTTGAAGAAGTTCCCTTTTACACACGGTTCCTGAGAGGTTTTATAATGAATGCATGTTCAATTTTGTCAAATGTTTGGTTTTTTTTTTTCTGCAAGTACTGGGATGATCATACAGTTTTTCTTCTTTAGTCTTTTCATATAAAGATATACATGTATTAATTTTCACATTTTCAACCAAGCTTGCATTGTTAGGATAAACCCCATTTGATCATAAACACTACTCTTGGCAGGCGCCACCAATGTTAATATGTCACGTTTTCCTTTTCATTTAATTAAAAACGCTTTCTAAATTACCTTTTGTCTGATTATTTGACGTACAGAATATGACAAAGTGTTTTCTTTAATTCTAAATACTAGGAGTTTTTCAGATATCTGTTATTGGTTTCTAGTTTAATTCCATTGTGTTCAGAGAGCAAATTATATATGATTCCAATTGTTTCCATTTTGTTATTTGTTGTGAGGTTTTTTTGCTCAGGATATGGTCTATTTTGAGAATGTGCCAGATGTAATTGAAAGGAATATATATTCTGCTCTGGTTGAGTGGTGTTCTACAAGTGTCAGTTAGGTCAAGTTGGTTGATTGTGTTGTGTAGTGTGATAGTTTGAGATTGTATTTACCCCAGAAAAGAACATGTCCTTAGAGCTACTGCATTCCCGTGGGTGTGAGCGTGGAGTGAGACCTTTTGATTAGATACAGTTAAAGGCCATTTGATTAGGTTACTTCAGTAGGGCGTGGCCCAGGGTGGATCTTAATCCCCTTACTGGTATCCTTTATAAATGGGATGAATGTGAATAGAGACAGAAAAATGCCCAGAAGCTGAGAAAGTCCTGACAGCCAGAAGCCAAAATCAATACAATGCAGATGCACAGAGGGAAAGCCACAGGAGCTGAGAGGAAACCAGAGGAAACCAGAAGCTGAGAGCAACGAGACACGGAAGAGAAGGGAGAGACCGCAGGTGCCGCCATTGTGCCATGTGACAGGAGTCCAGGATTCACCACCAGTCAGTTTTTGGGGAGACAATTTTGCCTGATGCCTTGACTTGGACATTTTTCCCAGCCTCAGAACTGTAAGCTTATACATTAATAAATCTCCATTGTGGGAAACGGACTTTGGCCCAGTGGTTAGGGCGTCCGTCTACCATATGGGAGGTCCGCGGTTCAAACCCCAGGCCTCCTCGACCCGTGTGGAGCTGGCCATGCGCAGTGCTGATGCGTGCAAGGAGTGCCGTGCCACGCAAGGGTGTCCCCCGCGTGGGGGAGCCCCACGCGCAAGGAGTGCGCCCGTGAGGAAAGCCGCCCAGCGTGAAAAGAAAGTGCAGCCTGCCCAGGAATGGCGCCGCCCACACTTCCCGTGCCGCTGACGACAACAGAAGCGGACAAAGAAACAAGACGCAGCAAAGAGACACCAAGAACAGACAACCAGGGGAGGGGAGGGGAGGGGAGGGGAGGGGAGGGGAGGGGATTAAATAAATAAATAAATCTTTAAAAAAAATAAAAATAAAAAAAAATAAATCGCCACTGTGAGAGCCAACCCATTTCTGGTATATTGCTTTGGAAGCCCTTAACAAACTAAAACAAATAACTAATTCTTTTCCACTTGTTCTGTCAATTACTATGGCATATATGTTGCAGTCTTCAGTAATTGTTGCTGTATTTCTCCTATTGGTTAATCAGTTAACACTTTACATATTTTGCAGTTCTGTTGTCAATTTCACAGATTTAATACTATTCTGTCTACTTAATGAGTTAACCCTTTATCATTATGCATTACTGCTCTTTTTCTATTACAATATCCCTTTTTCTGATAGCCACTTTGTCTGTTACTAACATATTCATTCCAGCTTTTTACTTTTGGGGTTTGCATATCTCTTTTTTCATCCTTTCAGTTGTCAGCTATGTAGTCACATTTAATGTAGGTCCATTTGTGGTTTTATTTAATGTGAAGTTTTAGGCCTTTACAGTTAACAGTGTTATGTTTTGATGTAAATCTAACACCTTCCCAGTTGTTTTCTGTTCATTGTCCCTTTTCCCCGCCTCTCTGCCTACTTCTGAACTGACAATTTTATTATTCCATTTTACCCTTGCTATTGGATTACTCCCTCTTTCTAGTTTTTACTAGATGCTCTCAGTTTTCAATATACATCAAGAATGTATCACATTCTACTTGAAAATAATTTTATACCATTCATACAAAGTGTAGAAACTTTATTTATTTATTTATTTTTCTCCCCTCCCCCAGTTGTCTGTTCTCTGTGTCTATTTGCTGTGTCTTGTTTCTTTGTCCGCTTCTGTTGTAGTCAGTGGCACGGGAAGTGTGGGCGGCGCCATTCCTGGGCAGGCTGTACCTTCTTTCGCGCTGGGCGGCTCTCCTTATGGGGCGCACTCCTTGCGCATGGGGCACCCCTATGCGGGGGACCCCCCTGCTTGGCGCAGCACTCCTTGTGTGCATCAGCACTGCGCATGGGCCACCTCCACACAGGTCAAGGAGGCCCGGGGTTTGAACCGCAGACCTCCCATGTGGTAGACGGACGCCCTAACCACTGGGCCAAGTCCGTTTCCCGAAACTTTATAATATAATACTTTCTTTATTTTCTTCCCATTCTTCGGATTATTGGTGTCACACATTTTATTGATCTCTGGTTAATAGAAGTATCCCAAATGGTATTTATTAATGAGACTGAACATATTCTCTGTGGCTCTAGTACTGAGCCAAGAAGTAAATAAATGTTGGATAATAAGAGGAAGGTTTCTCAATGCTGTAGAAGGACTGGAAAACAGGAAGACTACAATGAAGTCTGTAGTTGAATTGGAATTGGAGGCATCAATATGAACTCCCAATTTTTCATATATTGCTAGATAAATGTAGGAATAGATGTGTATGTTTTTCTTACACAAACACATACATCAATTTCCAAGTTTTGCCTGCTGAGGACAAGAAACAAAGACATCCCAGTAGCAATGAGCCCATGTTGCTCACAGATATGAATACTATTCTTCACTAAAAGGAACCAAGGTTATTTGGAGAAATGGCTCATTCCAGGGTTGCAACAAAATAGGTATAAGGTGAACCTGGAAAGTAATCTTTGTTTTAGAAGGTAAAGAACATTACAAAAATGATTGTGATATGCCAGCCATACACAGAAGATGTTTTGAAAGGGCTCCTAATGAAAAAATTTGTAAAAATTTGAGCATCAAAAAGTATAATAAGTCAGAGGAGGGTATATGGAAACTCTACTTTCTGTATATTTTTCTGTAAAATGACAACTTGTCTAAATAAAAAATCAATAATGAAAGCAATAGTTCCTAATCAATATAGCAAGTGATGAACAAACATTGATTGAAGAGGAAAAAGTGGAAAAGGGGAGGAATAGGAGGAAAGAAGAAAAAATAAGTAAAGCTTCCTCCTCATAATAGACCACAAAATAATAGGTAGAAAAGATGAGGGCATTAGAAAGTCATCACTCATAAATATAATAAAATTAGATTTTAACAAAAATCATCATTAGCTTGATGAGAAAAGAATGCTCAAATAGGCTCAAAGAAGAAATGCAGACTTCTGGTCGACCAAGATGGTGGTCGACCCTCAGAATCCTTGAATACCTAGCAAGCAGGCAGAGTTAAACAGTTAAAGGATTGCAGTAATGGGACAAGCTCTGAATCAAGACAACTGGATTTTAAAATGGTAGAAGCATGTAGTCCCATTGCAGGACACCCCCAAACCCACCCTGGTGCAGTGGGAGCTGGGCTGTGCTCTTGGTGTGGGTTCCTGGCCCTGTTCTGGAGGAGGCACAACAGTGTATTTTGGGCTAGGTCTAGAGCTGTAGGGTGCCTAAGAGCTACCTCCTGAGAGCCTCCATGTTACTCAAATGTGGCCACTCTCTAAGCCAAACTCAGCATGTAAATGCATTACCTTCCCCCCAGTGTGGGACATGACTCCTGGCACCAAGGGATTACTACCAAGCACCAGCTGATGATGTAACTAGAAAAAGACTTTGAATAAAAGGGTCAACTCAGACTAGCAAAATATCTCAGCCTACATATAAGATCAGGTGTTAAAAACTGCTCTTTGACCTTGGATAAAAGGGGGAAATGGAAAGGACTGCGGTCACCCCTCGGGCTGAAGTGTGGTTTGCTGGCCTGGCGGGGGAGTGGCCGTGGCAGGCCAAGCCGCTGCCCCCATAATAGGGTGGCTGGTCGGACTCACTGCCACCCCTGAAGGAAGCTCGGCATGGGCGCAGAGTGCCCTCGGGTCTCCCCTTCTCGGCAGCCATGCTTCCGCGGCCGCCCCTCCTCCCGGATGGCGCCACCCGATGCCTGTGGGGCAGCACCCTTCTTCTTCTTTCTCCCTGCGCAGGCGCAGGGCGGAAAATTCCAGTCTGCCCTTTTCCCCTCCCCCGACAGCAGCAACAGCCAGGCGTGGGTGGAAAAATCCAGCCCGCCCTTTTCCCCTCCCCCGACAGCAGCAACAGCCAGGCGTGGGCGGAAAAATCCAGCCCGCCCTTTTCCCCTCCCCCGACAGCAGCAACAGCCAGGCGTGGGCGGAAAAATCCAGCCCGCCCTTTTCCCCTCCCCCGACAGCAGCAACAGCCAGGCGTGGGCGGGAAACTCAAGTCTGCCCTCCACCCCAGCAACAGCAGCCACCAATCCCTAAACCCTGCCCCTTCCCCCAGCAACAGCGACAGCCAATCCCTAACCACCACCCCTCCCCCGTCCAGTACCGCCCACTGACCTTTCGCCGGCAACCAATCAGAACAGGGCGTGGCTTCGACCAATCAGCCTTCCCCAGCCCCTATAAAACTGTTGCCTCTCCCTCAGTAAAGTGGACTTGCGTGTTTACCTTGTCTCCGCGGTAGTTCTTCTGCCGTGCGCCCTCCAGTCCTGAGAGCCCCCGACAAGGGCCTGGCCTCCCTTGTCCCCAGTTCGTCGCCTGCTTCTCCGGGCGACCCCTTCGTCGCCAGCTTCACCGGGCGACCCTTTCGTCGCCGGCTTCGCCGGGCGACCCCGTCAGCCGAACCGCGCAACCCCTTGTGAGACCGATCCCTCGTCTGCTGCCGGACCGACCCCTCGTCCCAAGCAGGACCGACCCCTTGTCCAGAGCTGGACCGACCCCTCGTCCGCAGCCAGACCCCACCTCTACCGACCGAGCAAGCCGCCGCAAAGGACAAATGAGTTTATATGGCTATGAGTCTTCAAAAAGTAGTTGGGAGATTATCAGAGGGGTTGCGCTTACACACACCTCACCAGGGTCCCAGAGACAGCCAAAGTAGATACAAGCCCAGGTACTGGTTCTCCTGAGGGCTATAGAGACCCACAGGTTCTATGGGCATGGCAGATGACTCTGGAGTTCAGTACCATGTCAGTTGGCCCTACTTTGGAGTTTGTGTGCCTGAGTGTGATGAATTTGGACTCAGATATGACCTTTCTACACATGCCTCTTCTGTCACTTTTACTGAACCTGTGGTTGGTGCTGGGGTTGGTGTATACAGAGGAGACCTTAATTTCTGGACTGTCCATGTGACAGCCAGGCCCTGAGCCTCAGCAGACTTGCAACTCCTACACTCTGGTTCATTGGACTCACCCCGGCCACCTAACAGGGAGGTGAAGAAGGTCAACCACCTCACCAGGGAGGCGAGAGTGCCTACAACTGCAAGCAGGAGAATTGCATCCATCATCCATGAGGAATCTAAGCCCCCTCTCAATATAGAGGTGGAGTGGACATCACCATCCCAGGGTCCACAGGATGGAGGAATAGAGTATGGATTAGAGAGGACTTACTGATATTCTACTATGGAACTATTGTGATTAGTAATGCAAGAAATTGTATTATTGATGTGGAGAAAGTGGCCACAGTAGCTGCTGAGGGTAGGGAGAGGGAAGAAGAGGTGTGATGTGGGGCATTTTCAGGACTTGGAGTTTTGCTGAACATTGTATGTCCTGCCGTGGCCCACTGGGTGGACTGGGGGAGAGTGTAAACTACAATTTAAACCATGATCCATGTGGTGCAGCAGTGCTCCAAAATGTATTCACCAAATGCAGTAAACGTGCCACAGTGATGAAAGATGTTGATGTGCAAGGAGTGGGGTGAGAGAGATGGGGGTATTTGGGGACCGCTTATATTTTTTCAATGTAACATTTTTTAAAAAATAAAGAGAAAAAAAAACAGTGTATGTTGGTGCCAGTCTATCAGTTGGCAGACTGAAGGACTAAACCAGAACACTCATCTCTGCTTTATAGTCCCAGAACATGCCTAGTATACAAAAGCAGGCTGCTGACAGCTAAAGCAGTGTAAGAAATGATCAAAGAGAATTGGCCTGGGGCAAATGATTACTAGAATCAAGACATACAATATGTATGAAATACATGTGGCTTCCATAATCCAAGCAGTCTCGCCAAATTTGGCACCTCTCTCTTTTAGTGAACATTAAGTATATATTATATGAGTTATCCCATCTTGTTCTCAGACAACTGAAACCCTAACAAATTCACTAACATATTGGCCCATAAACTTTCACACTTATCTCCCACAATCTGACATGCATTTGTCTGGTTTCAAGATAAACACTGTTGACCTAGCTGTAAGACAAGACTGTCAAAGTACACTGTTGTGTCTGCCAAGTGAAGAATGTTTTCTTCTGATTATTTCTAAAAAACAGAGATGAGCAAACAGCATTTACTAAAAGAAGAACTGCATACAGATGCCAGAAGACTTCTTCATATGCAACAGTAAAGACAACACATTTAGGATACAGCTATGATTAACATCCCACAGTAATTAAACTTGCCATATTCTAATCACACTCTCCATAGCTTTTCTAACAACCAAACAGGCAAGTTGAAGAAGATGGGAGAAAATGCCCCTACTCTCTTAGATCGTTCATCCTTCTTGAACGAACTCCATGTTTACTTCCAATTTATTGTTTTCATTGGTGACCAGTTCTAGAAGCATCCACTTGACATCTTCCTGACAAAATATGCCTCAATGAAAGCATAAGACACCAAAATAGGTGTTTTTCCAGGTAATAAGTACTGTACACCTACTCCCACAATGCATCCTGGGTCTGAGGAATTAAAATGTCATGAAACCAATGTTTACTGCACAGACTGTGAAATGGTCTGGAAGCAGGTTTTCTTCTTTTGTGACCTTCATTAGCATCACTCTGAGTGGAGGGCAGCATGGTGGTTTGTGTCTCTGGAATTGGTGCCAGTGTAGAATCCATGCCTTATATCCAGAAACTCTTGTTCTCTGACAACTAAATTCTGCAAACTACCCTCTAAAACAGCAGAATCAGACTCCCTTTAAAGTTGGAGGGGAAGGGGGGGAATCCAGGCAAGCAAGAGAGTGGTGTAAGATTCTCCCTCAGAATCATTGAACAACTAGCAAAAACTGGTAGAGCCATCTTCCTCAAAACTCCAGAAAACAGTAAAGGGTTACAATAAGTGGGTGGGTGCCATAGAAAGAAAATGAAGCTTTAAACGCACTAGGAGGGAAAGGATGGTAGGAAAATGCCAGAGTGGGAAGCTCCAGGAATCAAAAACCTCCATCAGAACAACTACTAAACTATGGCAGAAATTTCCTGGATCAACACTTTTGAAACTCTGGGGTCTAGAAGAACACTGTGCAGGGAATAGCAAAAGGAAAAGTCTGATAAACTGTGGTAAATACTGGTGAATTTCACTTTCCATGCAGGGGCTAGCATTGCTCATCCTCCAGCCTGGCAGCAATGACAGTCACACTTTTGTCTCCTGATACAGGTTGCTGATGCCACGATGAGAGATAAAGACCTAATCCCCCAAGATCCGAGGGTATGCGGTCCAATCGCTGATCAGTGCATTTTGCTCAACTACTTCAGATAGCTGGGGGCCCGGATGTGAAAGAGAACACTGTTTCAACCCTCAGTGGAAAAGTGGGAGTGGAGTCTTAATGACAATATCTTTCCTCAAAACTATTGAAAAGAGTTACTGGACTGCATTTATGGGTCAAGTTCCAAATCAAGAAAACACAGCTTCAAAGAACCATAGGAGAGGGAAGCAGATTTGGCTCAACAGATAGAGCATCCGCCTACCACATGGTAGGTCCAGGGTTCACACCCAGGGCCTCCTGACCCATGTGGTGAGCTGGCCCATGCGCAGTGCTGATGCACATGAGGAGTGCTGTGCCACACAGGGGTGTCCCCTGCATAGGGGAGCACCACATTCAAGGAATGCACCCCTCAAGGAGAGCCACCCCGCATGATAAAAGTGCGGTCCACCCAGGAGTGGTGCTGCACACACAGAGAACTGGCACAGCAAGATGACAACAAAAAGAGACCAGATTCCCGGTGCTGCTGACAGGAATGCAAGCAGACACAGAAGAGCACACAGTGAATGGACACAGAGAGCAAACAATGGGGAGGGGGGGGAGAGGGAAAGGGGAGAGAAATAAATTTTAATATAAAATAAAATAAATCTTTTTTAAAAAGCCATAGGAGCAGCTTCTGGCACCCTTGCCAGTCACTCTCTCACACTATCTCCAAGGCAGTATGGAGTTAGGCATCATTCCCTTTGTGGGTCCCTGGCAAGAAATGACCTAAGACACCCCTTTCTGGCTTGCCCCTGCTCCAAGGATTTGCCCTCCAGGCAAAAGAAGCTTCAGACAATGAGAGCAGAGTAAGAAATAATGGAGTTTGAAAGGATTGAAGAAAATGTTTACCTGCTCCTATGGCAGAGCAGGAGAAAGGGAGGAGATCTGTTTCCCAGCAACTAGGGGAGACATTTGTATTCCTGTAAATGGGTGTAGTAGTTTCATATGGTTATGAATTCCAAAAATAGATATTGGATTATGTCTGTATTCTGATCTGTACCTCGGCATGATTGAGTTATGATTAGGGTGTTGAGTCCCCACCTCTTGTAGAGTAGGAACCCACAGATAAATGGCATGGCAAAGGACACAGTTGAGGGGTTTCTGATGTTGGAGTTCGATGCTGAACTTTAAAGCTGGAGCTCAGGGAAAGAGACAGAGGCATACGCCTGATAGTCTACAGCTGACCTTGTGGAGGAAACAGAGGAGCTGAGCCCAGAGGAATCCAGGAAGCCTGAACCCTTGCAGACATCAGTAGCCATCTTGCTCCAACATGCGGAAATAGACTTTGGTGAGGAAAGTAACTTATGCTTTATGGCCTGGTAACTGTAAGCTTCTACCCCAAATAAATACCCTTTATAATACCCAGCAGGTTTCTGGTATTTTGCATCAGCACCTCTTTGACTAATACAATGAGGTAACTCCAAAAGCCATTACCAAGCACAAGTCTAGGACAAGACACAGGCTTAGAAAAGACAAGGACTCTGCACTTTGCATTCACCTTGAGCTGACCTTCTTTACAGGAAGGCGGAACTCAGAAGAGCACCAGCCAATGGACAAGAAATTTGCAAAGATGGTGAAAGCTGTTTTTTTCGTTGGTTTGCTTGGTTTTGTTACCTCCTGGCACTCAGGAAAATCTCTGTCATATTGATACAAACTCAAGAAGCAGACAGCTCAGGGACAAAATTCAAGAGTTAACATCTGAAAATAAGATGTATGGTGTACAATGAAAGATTACATGACAACCAAAGGAATAGGTAATGATGGATCATCCAAAGGCAGTGGATAAAAATCCAGAGAACACCAGTGACGACAATCAGACTGTGGTCACCCAAAGACTTTAAATCAATATGCTCAAGGAGATGAAGGAACACACAGAGAAAGAATGAAAGGATATAAAGAAAACAATGAATAATATTAATAAAGAGATGTAAAATTTTTATGCTCTGTGAAAGAACTCAGAAACAAATGACCACATATTGGAGGATTCCATTTATATGAAATACGCAGATATCCAGAATATCCCGGAGTGACAGGTCTACCCCTAAAGGGTCCCAGGAAAGAATCCATAGAGACAGAGGGTAGATGAGTGGTCTCCAGGGGTGGAGTTGGGGGATGGGGCGTGACTGCTGATGGGCATGTGGTTTCCTTTTGGAGCAATGAAAACATTCTGGAACTAGAGAGAGGTTGTGGCTGCACAACACTGTAAATGCACTAAATGCAACTGAATTGCACACTTTAACATGGTTAATTCTAGATTATGTGAATTTCACCTCAATAAAAGAAAATGCAAACTGGAAAAAAAAAAAGAGATGTAAAATTTTTAAAAGAATCGACTAGAACTACAGGGGTTGAAGATAACAATAACTGAAATGAAAAAATTCCCAGTAGGGTTTCAACAGCAGCTTGAACCTGGCAGAAGAACAAGTGAACTCAAAGGCAAGATAATTGAAATGAGTGAGGCTGAAGAGCCAAAAGAAAAAATAATTTTTATAAAAAGAAAATAGCCTAAGAGACCTGTGGAATACCATTAAGTGTACCAATATATGCATTACAGGAGCCCCAGAAGGGGCAGAAGGAATATTTAAAGAAATAAGGAAACAGAAAGACTCCCAAACTTAGCAAAAGATATTAATATGCACATCCAAGAAGCCAATAAACACAAAACAGGACAAAGTTGAAGAGAAATAAACCCAGACACACAGTGGTCAAACAGTCAAGAGTTCTGAAAGCTGCAAGAAAAAAAAACTGTGGTGTGTACAAGAAAGTCCCAAATAGATTGTCATTTACACCAGAAACTATGGAGGTAATAGGTAAGTGGGATGAAATATATAAGTACTGAGAGAAAACAACTGCCAATCAAGATTTTTATATCCAGAGACACTTTCTTTGACAAATGAGCAAAAGATTATGACATTCAAAAAAAAAACATTGAAGGAGTTCATTACCACTAGACCTGCCCTACTAGCAATGCTCAGGGGAATTCTTCACACTGAAAGGAAAGGACACTAGACAGTGGATCAAAGCAGCAATAGGAAATAAGGAACTATGGTAAAGCAAATCAACTATATGGATAGTTGTAAATGCCAGTACTATTGATTGAGCTTTTCAATGTGTTTTAGGGTGCCAGAGCAATATACCAGAAAATGGATTGGCTTTTATAATGGGAATTTACTAGGTTAAAAGCTTACAGTTCTGAGGCCATGAAAGTGTCCAAATCAAGACATCATCAAGAGATGCTGTTTCAGCAAGTCGTAGCAGTTGGTGATTGGTGATCAGGCATATGGCAATGTCATCTAAAGATGCTTTCTCTCTGAGCTCAGCTGTGGGCAATCAGGCACATGGCAGGGCATAATGGCAGCTCTGCTCATCTCTCCTGGCTTCTCTATAGCTTTTATCTTGTGTCTCTGTGAGCCTTTTATTCCTCCATTTATTAAAAAAAAAACTCCAGTAAGAGGATTAAGACCCACCCTACCATCCACATGTAAAATGTTATTAATAGAGGAAAGGGGGAAAGGGGGAAAGGGGGAGGACGTTGGGTATCTGGGAATCCCCTATATTGTACCTGACTTCTGTAACCTAAAGCTTCTTTGAAGATAAAATGAAAAAAATAAGACACTGGGGGAATAAATGGAAGAAAATGCCACTATACATACAAGACAATACATCTTACAGTGATGAAAGACATAGTCAAAACTTTTTCAATTTTTTATTTTTTTATTTCACATTTTTAAATTTTTTGTATTGTATTTATTATTTTTAAAAGTTATAAAAGGCTTATACACAGAAAACTACACAACACTGTTTAAGGATATCAAAGAGGGAAACGGACTTTGGCCCAGTGGTTAGGGCGTCCGTCTACCATATGGGAGGTCCGTGGTTCAAACCCCGGGCCTCCTTGACCCGTGTGGAGCTGGCCATGCGCAGTGCTGATGCGCGCAAGGAGTGCCGCGCCACGCAAGGGTGACCCCCGCGTGGGGGAGCCCCACGCGCAAGGAGTGCGCCCGTGAGGAGCTGCCCAGCGTGTAAAGAAAGTGCAGCCTGCCCAGGAATGGCGCCGCTCACACTTCCCACGCCGCTGAAGACAACAGAAGCGGACAAAGAAACAAGACGCAGCAAATGGACACCAAGAACAGACAACCAGGGGAGGGGGGGGGGGGGGGAAATTAAATAAATAAATAAATCTTTAAAAAAAAAATTAAAAAAAAAAAAAAAGGATATCAAAGAAAATCTAAATAAATGGAAGAATATTCCCTGTTCATGGGTAGGAAGACTAAATATTATTAAGATGTCTATCCTACCAAAACTGATTTACAGATTCAATGCAATCCCAATAAAAATCAACACAGCATTTTAAAAAAATATTTATTTATTTATTTATTTCTCTCCCCTTCCCCCCACACCCCGGTTGTCTGTTCTCTGTGTCTATTTGCTGCATCTTCTTTGTCTGCTTCGGTTGTTGTCAGCGGCACAGGAATCTGTGTTTCTTTTGGTTGCAGCATCTTGTGTCAGCTCTCCGTGTGTGTGGCACCATTCCTGGGCAGGCTGCACTTTCTTTTGTGTTGAGTGGCTCTCCTTACGGGGCACACTCCATTAGTATGGGGCTTCCCTATGTGGGGGACACCCCTGCATGGCAGGGCACTCCTATGCGCGCGCAGCACTGCACATGGGCCAGCTCCACACGAGTCAGGGAGGCCCAGGGTTTGAACCATGGACCTCCCATATGGTAGATGGACACCCTAACCACTGGGCCAAGTCTGCCACCAGAATTTTTTAATGAACTAGAAAAACTAACTATGAAATTTATTTGGAAAGGAAAGAGACCCCAAATAGCCAAAGACATATTGAAAAAGAAAAATGAAACTGGAAGAATCATATTGATGAGGGGCACATGAGTGGGGCAGAGTTCTCCAGGGCATGTATTTAGGGGACATAAAAATGTTCTAATATATCTTGGGTATTTTTATAGTAGTTACAGTTACAAACATCAACCGAAGGAGTGCTGAGTTCCTTCCCCAATGGAACAATAATAATCCCCCAAGTGCACTGGCAAAGACCAACAAGGAGCGATGGTCCACTAATGAGCCCTTGATATTGATGACTATGCTTATGAGCCTGTGTACCTGAAATATAAACTAGGCCTAGAGCTGCAGGGTGCCTAAGACTTACCTCCTGAGAGCCTCCATGTTGCTCAAATGTGGCCACTCTCTAAACCAAACTGAGCATGTAATTGCATTACCTTCCCCCCAATGTGGGACATGACTCCCAGGGATGAGCCTTCCTGGCGCTGAGGGATTACTACCACACACAGAGAGCTGACACAACAAAAAGAAACACAGATTCCCAGTGCTGTTAATAAGGATAGACGCTGTTACAGAAGAACATACAGCTAATGGACACAAAGCAGACAACTGGGGAGGGAGGAGAGAGAAATAAATAAATAAATCTTTTATTTTTTTTAAGAGACCTTGATTAAAAGGGTCAACTAAGACCAGCAGAATATCTCAGCCTACATGTTGGATCAAGTGTTAAAAACTGCTTTTTGACCTTGAATAAAAGGGGGAAATGGCAAAGACAAATGAGTTTATATGGCTAAGAGTCTTCCAAAAAGAGTCAGGAGGTCATCAGAGGGATCTTATGCACACTTCAGCAGGACACCAGAGAGAACCAAAATAGATATAACCCTAGGTGCTGGTTCTCCTGAAGGCTATGGAGATCCACAGGGTATATGGTCATGGCAGATGGATTTGTAGTTCTGTGCCATGGCAGAGGGCCCTACTTTGGAATTTGTGCTCCTGAGTGCGATAGAGCTGGACTCAGATGTGACCTTCCTACAAATGTCTCTTCAGTCACTTTTACTGAACCTGTGGTTGGCGCTAGGAATGTGCATACTCAGGGGACTTGAATCTCTGGACTGCCCATGTGCCAGCTGGGCCCAGAGCCTCAGCAGAGTTGTGACTCCTACTCTCTGGTTCATTGGACTTACACAGGTCAGCTTACAAGGAGGTGAAGATGGTCAACCACCACATCAGGGAATCAAGAGTGCCAACAACTGCAAGCAGAGGAATTGCATCCATCATCCATATGGAATCCAAGGCCTCTCTTGATCTAAAGGTGGAGTGGACACCACCATCCCAAGGTCCACAGAATGGAGGAATAAAATATGGATTGGAGTGGACTTACTGATATTCTATTAAAAAAACTATTGTGACTAGTAATAAAAGAAATTGTAGCATCAAGGTGGAGAAAGTGGCCACAGTAGTTGCTGAGGGCAGGGAGAGGGAAGAGATGTGTTGTGGGGGCATTTTTGGGATTTTGAGTTGTCCTAAATGATATTGCAGGGTCAGATGCTGGACTTTATATATCCTGCCATAATCCACTGAATGTACTGGGGGATAGTGTGAGCTACAGGGTAAACGATTATCTATGTGATGCAGCAGTGCTCCAAAATGTGTTCACCAAGTGCAATGAGTATGCCACAATGATGGAGGAGGTTGTTGGTGTGGGAGGAGTGGGGTGGGGAGGTGAGTGGTATACAGGCACCTCTTATATTTTTTAATGTAACTTTTTTTGTGTGATGTATATATCTTTACAAAAATGATGGGGTGGGGGGCTGGGGCGTGGGATATATGGGAACCTCTTATGTTTTTTTAAGTTTTTTTTGTGTTTTTTTATGTAACGTTCTTTGTGCTCTATTAATCTTAATTTAAAAAGTGTAAACAATTTTAAAAATAATAAAAAGACAACAGATTTTACAGTGATGGAAGGCATAGTCAAAATTTTTTAAATTTTTAATTATTTTATTATTTCAAATTTTAAAATTTTTGCATTATATTTATTATTTTTTAAACTTTCATTATAATTTCATTTTCTTATTAATTGTATTTGGTCATTTTATTGGCTTCATTTTTTAAAAAGTTTTGGATCACAGAAGGTTACAACTATGGCAGAGGAGGATCCTTGGTGTGGCATATGAGTGATGGGGGATGCATGGGAGGAGGTTCACCTGGGGCATCCATATAAGGCATTTGCATGTATTCATCTGTTCACCCACAGTGTCACGGTGGGTGGAGATCCACATAATAAACAAAAGAATATCAAATTCCCATCCTGGGAATCTCTACCATGTTCTCTAATAGGACAGCAAGGATTCCCTGAGTACAGGGGCTAATGAAGGGGTGAAGGAAGATGGACCATTGACAGGCCCTTGATATTGATGGCTGTACTTATGAACCATAACTTTTGAAATTGAAACCTAACCTACTATTATAGGATGTTTAAGAGTTACCTCCCAAGAGCCTCCCTGTGTTCAAATGTGGACTCTCTCTGATCCAAACTCAGCATATAAATCCATTACTTTCCCCCAGCATGGGACATGACTCTCAGAAGCCTCTCTGGCACTGGGAGATTATTATCAAGCACCAACTAGCAATGCAACTAGCAAAGCAATTGGAAAAAGACATGACCAAAAGGGAGAAATGGTAAAGACAAATGAGCTTATATGGCTAAGTGAGTCAGGAGGTCATTCCAGAAGTTATGTTTATGCACATCTCAGCAGGATCTCATTAACTGACAAAATAAATACTGCCTCAAACAGCAGAGCTCTTGAGGGTTCTGGAGACATTCATATACTATAGACAGGGCAGACAGCTCAGCAGTTTAGTGCCCTGCCAGTGGGCTCTACTTGGGAATTTATTCTCCCCAGTGTGACAGAGTTGGACTCCTTTGTGGTTTCCCTACACATGGCTCTGCTGACCCTCTATTTGAACCTATAGTTGGTACTAGAGTTGATAGGTTTATGTCCAAGAGACTTAAATCTTTGGGCTGTCCATGTGCCAGTTGGGCCCTGAATCTCAACAGAGTTGCAGAACCTATTCTCCAGTTACTTGAACTCACCCAGGACAACTAACAAAGAGATGATGATGGACAACAATCATCCCAAGGAACACAGGGAGTCTGTAACTTCAAGCAAGATACTCCCATCCATCTGTCACATGGGATCTAAGCCCCCTCTCAGTTAGAGATGGATTGGGCATCACCATCTCAGAATCCTTAGGATTGAGGAATAAACGATGGACTAGGGTAGACTTCTGTTATTCTAATATAGACTTGTTGTTACTCTAGCAATGAAAGAACTTTTATCATTGATGTGGAGGCAGTGGAGGTTCTGAGGGGAGGGAGAGGGAAAGACAGGTGTAATAAAGGGGCACTTTGAAGACATTGAAATTGGCCTTCATGACAGATACAGACCATTATATGTCTTGTCATAACTTACAAAATTGTGCAAGAGAGTATAAACTACAATGTAAACTACAATCCAAGCTTAGGGGCAATGCTTCAATATAAGTTCATCAATTGTAACAAACATACCACACTAATGAAGGATGCTGTTAATGTGGGAAAATGTGGGAGGGGTAGGGACTTCAGCATATGGGAACACCCTATATTTTTTTATGTAACATTTATGTAATCTAAGTATCTTTTAAAAAGTATATATATATTTTTAAAGATTTATTTATTCATTTATTTCTCTCCCCTTCCCCCTCCCACCCCAGTTGTCTGTTTTCTGTGTCTATTTGCTGCGTCTTCTTTGTCCGCTTCTGTTGTTGTCAGCAGCATGGGACTCTGCGTTTTTCTTTTTGTTGCGTCATCTTGTTGTGTCAGCTCTCCGTGTGTGAAGCACCATTCCTGGGCAGGCTGCACTTTCTGTCACGCTGGGCGGCTCTCCTTACAGGGTGCACTCTTTGCACATGGGGCTCCCCTACACAGCGGACACCCCTGCATGGCAGGGCACTCCTTGCGCACATCAGCACTGCACATGGGCCAGCTCCACACAGGTAAAGGAGGCCCGGGGTTTCAACCGTGGACCTCCCATGTGGTAGATGGACGCCCTAACCACTGGGCCAAGTCCGCCGCCTAAAAAGTATATTTTTAAAAAGACTCACCTTAAATGAGGAGGGTAACTTCTCAAATTAAGACACTTCTTGCCATAAGATCCTACTTATAAAGGGTTTACACCCATAGAAATGGATTAACTTTAAGAAATACTTTTCTAGGGTCCATGCAACTTCAAACTATCACACTCCACCCACTGGACCCCAAAAAAGAACTTCTTTCCATATGCAAAATACATTCATTCCATCACAATATTTCAAAAAGACTTAAATCATTTCAGTAACAACTCTAAATGCAAAATCTCTTTAAAATCAGTTATAGGCATGTAGTCTACCTTGTCGCAAAATTCCCATCTGCCTGTATACCTGCAAAATTCAGAAAACAAGTTATCTGCTTCCAATACACAAAGGAGGGACAGTCATAGAATAAATATTTCCATTACCATAGGGAGAAATTGGAAGGAAAATCAGCCACAGGTCACAAACAGTTCTGAAAACCTGTAGGACATACTCTGTTAGGTTCCAAAGTCTGAGAGTTATCTACAAAATGTCTTCTTTTCCTTGGGGCCTCATGGAGGTCCACGTCTTCCAAGAGCTTGCCCATTAGTCATCTTCTTGGCTCCGCCCTCACCAAACATCTGGGTGATGGCCAAACTCTGGACCTCACCCTCCAAGAAAACTGGGGTGAGGGCCACACTCTCCCCAATCTCTGGGACCCAGGCTCAACTACCTCAGAACAGTGGGGCGAACCCCAAACTCTCCCCAATATATGGAAATGTGCCTACCCTCTCTAAAGCCCAGGACAGCCAAACTTCCTGAACAACAAGGTGGACGGCCTGTCCTCTCCAAGCTCTGGGGTATACTCACACATGGCTGGGGTCCCTTTCTTGGCCTGAAAAGATGTACTTAGCATGGACCTCAGTTTCCATGCTTTTGCCCTTGAAAATGTTTTGCCTTCAATCTCTCCCTGTTCTGTCCCTTTTCTGTCACAAAAAGCTTATTAGTTTAGCATGCAGGAGACAAGGTCAAGCAGTCAGACAGCAAGACTTCCCACAGATCCTTCCTGGACAACTGCATTTCCAATCCTGACTTACACCGAAATAACTGGGTGGTTCCAAGTACAGTTAATTCTCCACATGGGGCATCACTCTCTAGGGACTAATTTCCCAGTAGCTCAGAATGTCCTAAACCATCAATTTCTGGTTTCTTTGTGCCCAGGAATTCAGTTCTCAGCTTATCCCTTTCTTCTCCCTTTTTTGCTATAAGCTCTAGGAATCCAGGTGGCACTTTCCTCATTTAGTTTGGAAATCTCCTCAGCTAATTATCCAAGCTTGTCACTTTATAGTCCTGCCTTCCATCTAACATCAGGAGCCAATTTGCCAAGTTCTCTGACACTTTAGAAGGAAAGTGCCTTATCAATTAGGCCACTGGGGCACTCCGCCACTTTAAAGCAAAGACTGCCTTCCTTCCATTTTGCAATGATACACTCATTATTTCTAAGGCTTTATCAGAAGTGGCTTCAGCATCCATGTTTTCACCAAGTCTCTTCAAAGCAATTGCACAATTATTCCAGAATCTACCCCTTACCCATTTATAAAACTGTTCCAACATTTGTGGTATTTGCGAGCAATAGCACCTCACTTTCCTCGTACCAATTTCTGTTTGTTTACCAAAGGCTGCCAGAGCAATATACCAGAAAATGAGTTACCTTTTATAATTTATTAGGTCAAAAGCTTACAGTTCTGAGACCATGAAAGTGTCCAAATCAAGACATCATCAAGAGATGCTGTCTAAGCAAGTTGTAGCTGTTGGTGATAAGGCATATGGCAGCAACTTCTCTCCAAGTTCAGCTGTGTTTGATCATAATGCCATAATGGCAGCTCTGTTTATCTCTCCTGGCTTCTCTGTAGCTTTTTTCTTGTGTTTCTGTGAGGCTTTTATTCCTCTGCTTATAAAGGATTGTAGTAAGAGGATTAAGACCCACCCTGAATGAGGTGGGTCACATCTTAAGATCCTATTTGCCCAAAGATCTTATGTGCAAAGGGTCCACACCCACAAGAATGGATTAATTTTAAGAACATTCTTTTGCAGGGTCCATAATACAGTTTCAAATCATCACAATATTAACTCCACATCTTATTCCTTAGACGTGCAAAAGTGAAAAGGCATAAGAAGTTAGGATAAATCTATGATTTTGGACACAGGATATGCATATATCAAAAAAATGAGGTGACTTTTTAAAAAGATCTGAAGGATCTTAAAAAAAGAAGAACAAAATAAACCCAAAGTGAGCATAAGGAAGAACATAAAGATTACAGCAGAGATAAGTGAAATAAAGGGTAAAAAAAAACCAAACAAACAGAATTAACAAAAACAAAAATTGAAATGATCAATAAAATCAACAAATATTTATCAAGACTAATATAGAAAAAAGAGAGGACAGAAATAACCAAAATCAGCAATGAAAATGGGGGTGTTACTACAACCCCACAGAATTAAAAAGGACTACAAGAGGATATTATGAACAACCAAATCCAGGAAGGACCAGACAGCTTCACAGGTTAATTTTTTCAAATGTTCCCAGAAGAATTAATACCAATTCTGCTCAAACTCTGCAAAACTTGGAGAGTAGGGAACAGTAACTCATTCTGAAGCCCATATCACCCTCATACCAAAGCCAAATAAAGATATCATGAGAAAAGTACAGACCAATATCCCTTATGTATAGGTGCAAAATCCTCAATAAAATACCAGCAAACCTAATCCAACAGCACATAAAAAGAATTATACACCATGAAAAGAGTAGGTGGTTCAGTATAAGAAAATCAATAAATGTAATAAAGGGAAAAAAACACGTGATCATCTCAATTGAAGAAAAGGCATTTGACAAAATCCAGCATTTCTTCTTGAAAAGGGCACTTAGTAAACTGGAAATAGAAGGAAAATTCTTCAACATGATAAAGGGCATATATGAAAAACTCACATCTAACATCATACTTAATGGTAAAAGACAAAGATTTCCCTCTCTAAGATCAGGAACGAGACAAAGTTGCCCCTTGTCACCACTGTTACTTAACATTGTGCTGGAAGTTCTAGCCAGAGCAATTAGGCAACTGAAAGAATTATGAGTCATTCACATTGAAAAGCAAGAAGTGGAATTTTCCCTATTTGTAGATGACATGGTACATATACAGAAAGTCCTGATAAATCTACAACAAACCTAGTAGGATTAACGTACCAATTCCGCATAATGCTGGGGTACAAGATCAACACACAAAAAACAGTAGTGTTTCTATACACTAGAAATGAACGATATCACAAAGAAATCAAGAAAATTTTCCATTTACAATAGCAACTACAAGAATAAAATAGGAATAAATACAGTGAAGGCTGTAGAGGACTTGTACACAGAAAACTACAAAACATTGCTAAAAGAAATCAAAGACTTAAACGGAAGGTCTTTGGAAGGACATTCCTTGTTTATGGATTGGAAGACTAAATGTTACTAAGAAGTCTATTCCACCCAAAGGGATTTACAAATTCAATGCAATCCCAATCAAATTCCAACAGACTTCTTCACAGAAATGGAAAAATCAATTATTCAAATTTATTTGAATAGCCAAAACCATCTTGCAAAAGAACAGTTGGAGGAGTCACACTTCCTGATATTATAACCTATTATAAAGTCACAATAATCAAAACAACATGGTACTGGACATGTACACAGACCCATGGAATTGAATTCAGAATTCAATAATCAATTCACATTTATAGCCAATTGATTTCTGACAAAGGTGCCAAGGTCACTCTATTGTGAAAGAATAGTCACTTCAACAAGTGGTGCTGACTTTGTACTAGGGGAAACGCCTTATGAAGGACATAGATTGCTGAATAAAAAAAATGGAGTGGGGAGTTGAGGTCAAGTGCAGACCACCCAGCTATCCATCAGAGGAGCTGAACCTGCCCCCCCCCCCCCGCCCTAGAACTTGTCACAGGCAGGTTTTAGTTCTCTGGAGTTCAGGAACTGGTGAGTTTAGAAAATTGGTCTCTTCCATGTTGCTTTTCTTAATCCAGGGGTTAGAATCCGGAAGGACCAAATAATAAATAGCTTAGATAATGCAGGCCATCCATCCTTGAACTACTTTAACTCTACTGTGTATAGCATTTTGAAAGCAGCCACAAAAAATAAAAGTAAATCAGTGATCATGGCTTTGTTCTAATAAAACTTTATTTGTAGACATTCAACCTAGAAATGATAAACTACATCTGCAAAGAATTCTTCCCTTTTTGATTCCTTACCCCTACTCCAGCTTTGTCTGAAATGCTATGTGGATACCTGTTGGCCTATCTCCTCAAACAGATAGCAGACTCCCACCTAGTCGCTTTCCTCTCCCCCCCCCCACCTCTAGCCTCTCCGCCTGCCCTCTGCCTAGCAACTAATCGCAACCACCTATCGGAAGGCAGTACCCGCCTGCACCAATCCCCGTCCCTATAGACAGATCTGCCCCCATCCCTAGTAACTGCTTACGGCAGCCAACCACAAGTCCACCCATGCTTCTGCCAATCCCCTACTGCCACGTCTCCCCCCCCCCCCCCCCCCGCCCTCTGCGTTTCCTATATAACCCACTGTACTCCCTCAATAAATCGGACTTGCGCACAGACCTGGTCTCCGCGGCATCTTCCTTTCCCCGTCGTGCGTCCTCCACACCTGAGAGCCCCCGAGGCCGTCTGCCGCGACCTCGAACCCCGCTAAGGTGCGGCCCTCCTGACCCCTCCAGCCGCCCCCGTCAGGAGGGGAAACCCCCGCAGATACCCTTGCCCATCCCCAATAGCTCAGAACCCTGGTAAACTGGAGATAAGGTGGTGGGGCTCAGGGCGGGATAGAGAGGGGGGTGATTCCTACCACTGGCCTCAGTCCTTCAATGAGTAGGTATGGAGTGTGGCCCCACCAACATTCTGTTCTTTGCTTGGATGAAATGTTTCAGCTATCCCACTGGACAACAGCATCAAATCTAGTCAAGATAAAATGGTGCAGAAATGTGACTGGAGCTCAATATAGCTACCATAGTGGGATAATCTGGGCTATAAAAGGGTTGAATCTTTTGTCCTGGCCTCAGACCATCTTCAGGTTGGACTTCATTAAGAAACAACCCTGCTGTCAAGTCTTGAAAGAAGTGAAGGAAAGAGCCAAGGGGGTGCCTCAATGAAGAAAATTCCAGAAACAAGGATCAAATGAGGCAATTTATAAAAAGTACGTCCTGAAAGTTGAAGGCTTCAAGGAAAACAATAATTGTAAAATAGCAGATCTCTTGTGCAAGAAAGAACAGGAGCCAACACCACAGATGATGAATGGAAAATAACCCAAAAGAACCCAAATGCCAGGACAATGAAAATTATCTTTGCTGGGGTATAATATGTCAATGAAGATGCTGACAGTCTCTTTGTCAAGGTGATTTCAAAAGCGAAGCCCATCACTTCAAAGATTTTGAACAGATACCCCAGGGTCATGCTCAAAAAGTAGGAAAGGCCTTGAGTCAAGGTAATACTCATGCATTGAAGATTGCAACTAATATGGCGTCAACATCAAAATCAGTGGCCGGGAGTCAGACTTGGCCCAGTGGTTAGGGCATCTGTCTACCACATGGGAGGTCCGCAGTTCAAACCCGGGGCCTCCTTGACCCGTGTGGAGCTGGCCCATGTGCAGTGCTGATGTGCGCAAGGAGTGCCGAGCCACGCGGGGGTGTCCCCTGCGTAGGGGAGCCCCACGCGCAAGGAGTGCACTCTGTAAGGAGAGCCACCCAGCGCGAAAGTTAAGTCCAGCCTGCCCAGGAGTGACACCACACACACAGAGAGAGCTGACGCAGCAAGATGACACAACAACAGAAAAAGAGACACAGATTCCTGGTGCTGCTGACAAGGATACAAGCACACACAGAAGAACACATAGCGAATGGACACAGAGAACAGACAACTGGGTCGGGGCAGGAAGGGGAGAGAAATAAATAAAAATGAATCTTTAAAACAAAATCAACAAACCATTAGCTAGACTGAAGAAGAAAAAAAGGGAAAAGATGCAAACAAATAAAAGAAAAAATGAAAATGGGGACATTACTACTGAACACAGAGAAATAAAAGAGATCATAAGAGAATACTATGAACAACTATATGTCAACAAACTAGACAATGTAGATTAAATGGAAAAATTTCTAGGCATGTACAATCTACACTGACCCTAGAAAAAAGAGAAGACCTCAACAAACCAATCACAAGTAAAGAGATTGAAACAGCCATCAAACAACTCTCCAAAATGGAAAGCCCAGAACCAGATGGTTTCAAAAGTTAGTTCTACCAAACATTCAAAGGTTTAACACCAATCTTACTCAAGCACTTCCAAAAATTTGAACAAGAAGGAATGCTGCTGACTTCCAGGAAGATACTAGACTAGAACTACATGGGACTCTCTTCTCCTCCAGAAATATAGCTAGAGGACGGGCTGAAACAGCCCAGAAAAAGATCTTCTAGACTTTAGGACACCAGGCAAAGGTTGGACACTGACAGAGGAGAGAGGGACAAAGGAGGGAACTCAAGACAACAGAACAGTCAGTTGAAACTTGTGGCAGCTGCTGCAGGCACCATCCCCCACACTAAAAACACTTTAGAATTATCAGGCCTCTGGGCCTGCGGCTACAGACAAAGGAAGGTCCAGAGATGCACTATCCCAGGAAAGGGGAGAGAGAGGGACACAGCCTAAAGCTAACTTACCTTCTGACCACAAATTTAGTGTGCTGTGTTCCACGAGCCCTTCCAGGCCAGATGAGACCACACACTGATTTGCCCTGGATGCTGGGGAAGGACTGAAGAAATCTGACCCTCCCAACCTCCCTCTCTTCTAGCTGGGACTAATTGTTGAGGACACCCCAGGAAAGGGAGAAAAAGAGAAACAGCCTAAGGCTGACTCAGCTTTTGACTCCCAAATTTGGTCTGCTGTGTCCCAGTGTTACTGGATTTTACCTAGGTTCTTGGCTTTGCTGCAGAAATGAATTTCAAGAGCATGCCAGGTGAGTTAGACCAGTAATTTATTCAGGTAGGAAGGGAAGAGAAATGGAAGAAAATAAAAGAGCAGGGGTTCCAGGTAGAGAGGACGGGGGTGAAAAGGGATAAAGAGGGGAGATTACAAGCTATAATCCCCCATTATAGATTATAAATCCCCAGGTTTACTTGTGAGACCACATGGCAGAGGAAAAATGGTGAGGGCAGTGCACAGAGGGCAGGACAGGTTTGCAGGCAAGAGAGCAGGGCAAGAGCCCACACTCCGGCCTATGTCTGGCTTTTAAACTGTTAATTATTCCACCCCTTTGCTAATGGCAGGAAAAGGGGTTCCAGCTGTTTGCTGTTTTGATTGATTTACCCCACCTATCAATCCCTTAGTGAGAATCCAATGATAAAGTTACTAGGGAACATCCGGGGCTTTTCCTTGCTCTCAGGAAGAAGACTTTGTTCTAGACTGCAGAATCCTGGGGGTGAGGGTCTACCAGCAGCCATCTTGGGGGTTACTGATATCCACATGGACTCTCTGCCAGGTTCCAGATCCATCTATTAATTCCCTATCTTACTAGCCTGCTTCACCAGCACTTCCAGGCTGGATGGGGCTGTGCCATTGTTTGTCTTGGAGCCAGCAAGGGACTAAAGATATACAACCCTCCCAATGCCCTCTTTTACTAAGAGGGACTGATTGTTGAAGACTCAGAGGGAGTGGAAATATTTCCAAACCAGGAAAAGGGAGGGGACTGAGAGAGAAGGCTGGGGAACTATCTCAGAGAAAGTATGAATTACAAGGCTCATACCCTCCAGACAGGAAGCTCTATTACACTGATCCTGTCTAAGCTACAACGAATACCCTATGACCAGGCAATGAACTGAGAGCTGTGAAAGACTGCCATTGACTGACAGACCAAGGAAGTGCCTACAAGAAAATTAAAAAGTAGGAGAGGCTTTTTCCAGCCTCTATAACCTCCTTTCCCAAGGCCCTAGGAAGTGACTCTACAACCAATTACTGGGTACAGTGCCAACTTTTGAGCAACCAGCAGGACAATCCTAACAATCCAGGTCAAGCTGAGAATCAAAGAGCAGTGGTAACACACAGCCTCCTGCCACTAAATGCCTATAAAACAGAAAGAAATTGAGCATCTAAGTAAACTAAATCCTAATCAGATACCTAGATATCAGCAAAAAATTACCAGCCATATTAAGAAAATAGAAGACAGGGCCCAAGAAAAGGAATATCTAAAGCCCTAGAAGAGATGTAGAATTTGAGAGAATTAATCAGTGAGATGCACACAAATTTCCAAAATCAAATTAATGAGTTGAAAGACAATATGGTCAAAGAGATAAATAACATCAAGAAGACATTGAGTTGTAATCACTCTAGGCTCCATGGTGTGGTGGTTGTCCTTCTTCAACTCCATCTTAGCTGAGTGTGGGTATGGGGAAAGGCAGGAAGAGATGAGAGGTGGAGGCGTCTTTGGGACATGGAGCTGCCCCGGATGGTGCTTCAGAGGTAATCACCGGACATTGTAAATCCTCACAGGGCCCACTGGATGGAATAGAGGAGAGTATGGGCCATGATGTGGACCATTGTCTATGAGGTGCAGAGGTGCCCAAAGATGTACTTACCAAATCCAATGGATGTGTCATGATGATGGGAACGAGTGTTGTTGGGGGGGGGGAGAGGTGGGGTGGGGGGGGTTGAATGGGACCTCACATATATATTTTTAATGTAATATTATTACAAAGTCAATTAAAAAATATGAATGGAAAAAAAAAAAGAAGACATTGAGTGAGCAAAAGAATTTGAAATCCTGAAGAGAAAAGTAACAGAGCTCATGGGAATGAAAGACACAAGAGGTGAGATCAAAAACACATTTGAGGCATACATCAGCGAACTCAAAATGATAAAGAATAAGTGATACCAAAGAAAGAAGAGCTAAAATTGAAGACAGAAAAGAACAGAGAGAAAAGAATGGAAAAAATTGAACAGGGGCTCAGAGAGTTTAATGACAACACAAAACACAACACCATATATGTCACAGGAGTTCCAGGAGGAGAAGAGAAGGGAAAAGGGGAAGAAAGAGTATTTGATGAAATCACAGCTGAAAATTTCCCAACACTCATGAAAGAAATGAACTTACACATTCAAGAAACACAACATATACCAATCAGAATAAGTATGAATAGACCTACTCCAAGACACATACTACTCAGATTGTCAAATGTCAGAGATAGAGAAAAGTCTCAGAGGAGTACAGGAGAAGCAAACTATCACATACAAAGGATGTCGGGTAAGACTTAGTACAGATTTCTCTTTAGAAACAATGGAGGCAAGAAGACAGTGGTATGAAACCAGGATACAGAAAGAGAAAAACTCCCAGCCAAGAATTCTTTATCCAGCAAGATTGTCCTTCAAATACAAAGGTGAATATAAAATATTCACAAACAAACAAACTAAGAGAGTTTGTAAAAAAGAATCCTAATTTACAGGATATATTAAAGGAAGTCTTAGAACCTGAAAGAAAAAAACAAGAGACACAGGCTTAGAAGAGAGTATAGAAGAAAGAATAGCAGAAAGGATAACCAAAAGAGTGAAAAGACAAAAATATGACATATGAAAACCAAAGGATAAAATGGAGGAAGTAAATAGTGCATTTACTGTAATATCATTGAATGTGAATGGATTTAACTCCCCAATCAAAAGAGAAAGGCTGACAGAATGGATAAAAAACATGAGCCATCCATATGCTGAGTTACAAGAAACTCACCTTAGACCCAGGGATACAAACTGGCTAAAAGTGAAAGGATGGAAAAAGATACTCAGTGCAAATAGTAACCAGAAAAGAGCAGGGATAGCTATACTAATATCAGGGGGGAAAAACCAAACTGTAAATGCAAAAAAAAGTTGTAAGAGATACAGAAGGCCATAATATATTAATAAAAGGGACAATCCACCAGGAAGGTATAACAGTCATAAATATCTATGCGCCTAATGAGGGTGCCCCCAAATACAGGAGAAAAACTCTGGTAAAACTGAAGGGAGAAATAGGCATCTCTACAATAATCATTGAAGACTTCAACAACCCACTCACATCATTAGATAGAACAACTAGGCAAATATCAACAAGGAAAAAGAGAACTTAAACAATATGATAAATGAGTTAGTTAGACCTAACAGACATATACAGAACACTTCATCTGAACTCAGCAGGTTATACATTCTACTCAAGTGCCCACAGATCTTTCTCCAGGATAGACCACATGTTAGGGTACAATGCAGCTCTCAATAAATATAAAAAGACTGAAATTATACAAAGCACCTTCTCAGATCATAATGGAATGAAACTGGAAGCCAATAATAGACAGCGAAAAAGTAAATTCATAAGCATGTGGAGGCTGTACAAAACACTCCTAAATAATCAGTGGGTTAAAGAAGAAATTGCAAGTGAAATCATTGAATATATTGAGATAAATGAAAATGAGAACACAACATATCAAAACTTATGGGATACAGCAAAGGCAGTCTTGAGAAGGAAATTTATAGCCCTAAATGCCTATATTAAAAAAGAAAGAGCTAAAATCAAATATTTAACTCAACAACTAGAGAAACTAGAAAAAGAACAGCAAACCAATCCCAAAGCAAGCAGAGGGAAAGAAATAATAGATATGAGAGCAAAAATAAATGAAATTAAGAACAAAAAAAAAAAAAGAGAGAAAATCATCAGAACCAAAACCTGGTTCTTTGAGAAGATTGATAAAATTGACAAACCCCTAGCTAGACTAACAAAGAAAAAAAGAAAGAAGATGCAAATAAATACAGTCAGAAATTAAAGGTGGGAAGTTAAAAAAGACTCTTAAGAGGATATTATGAGAAACTATGTGCCAATAAACTAGACAACCTAGATGAAAAGGACAAATTCCTAGAAATGCACAACCAACCTACACTGATGTTACAAGAAATACAAGAACTTAACAAACCAATCACATTTAAGAAGATTGAATTCATCATCAAAAATCTCCCAGCAAAGACAAGTCCAGGGCTTCACAGGTGAATTCTATCAAGTGTTTCAAAAAGAATTCACACCAATCCTGTTTAAACTCTTTTATAAAACTGAAGAGGAGGGAAAATTATCCAACACATTTTATGAAGCCAACATCACCCTAATAACAAAGTCAGATAAAGATACTAAAAGAAAATAAAATTATAGACCAATCTCTCTAATAAGCATAAATGCAAAAATTCTCAAAAAAGACTTGCAAATCAAATCCAACAGTATATCAAAACTTATACATCATGACCAAGTGGGATTTATTCCTGGTATGTAAGACTGGTTCAACATAAGAAAATCAATCAATGTAATACACACATTTAAAAATTGACAGAAAAAAAGCACATGATCATCTCAATTGATGCAGAAAAGGTATTTAACAAAATCCAGCATCTTTTTTTGATGGAAACACTTCAAAAGATAGGAATAGATAAAAAAAAAAAACTCCTCAATACGTTAAAAGCCATATATGAAAAACCCACAGTCAACATCATACTCAATGGGGAAAGTTTGAAAGCTTTCCCTTTAAGATTGGGAACAAGACAAGTATGCTTCACTGTCACCATTGTTATTTAACATTGCACTAGACATTCTAGCTAGGGCAATTAGATAAGAAAAAAAATTAAAGGCATCCAAATAGGAAAAGGGGAAGTAAAACTCACTGTTTACAGATGACGTGATCTGGTACTTAGAAAATTCTGAAGTATCCACAGCTAATAAATGAGTTCAGCAAAGTAGCAGGATACAAGATCAACATGCAAAAATCAGTAATGTTTTTGTACACTAGTACTGAACAATCTGAGGAAGAAATCAGGGGGGAAATTCCACTTTCAACAGCAACAAAAAGATTCAAATACCTAGGAATTAATTTAACCAAAGATGTACAGGACCTATCTACAGAAAACTGTAAAACAATGCTAAAAGAAATTTTAAAAGATATAAACTAATGGAAAGAAATTCTGTGTTCATGGATTGGAAGAAAAAATATTTTGAAGATGGCAATCTTATCCAAATTGATTTATAGATTCAATGCAATACCAATCAAAATCCCAACAGCTTACTTTACAGAATTAGAAAGGGTAATTACCAAATTCATTTGGGAGGTAATGTGCACCAGAATAGCCAAAAGCATTCTAAAAAAGAAGAGCAATGTGGGAGGAATTTCACTGCCTGACCTTGAAATATATTACAAAGCTACAGTGGTCAGAACAGTATGCTACTGGCACAAAGATATACACAAAAAATCAATGGAAAAGAACTGAGAACCCAGAAATAAACCCTTGCTTATACAGACAACTGTTTTATGACAAACCTAAGAAGTTAATGTTTTTTTTTGTTTTTATTTTTTAACTTATTTTTTAATATTACATTAAAAAAATATGAGGTCCCCATATACCCCCCACCCCCTTCACCCTACTCCTCCCCCCATAGCAACAATCTCCTCCATCATCATGAGACATTCATTGCATTTGGTGAATACATCTCTGAGCACTGCTGCACCTCATGGTCCATGGTCCACATCATAGCCCACACTCTCCCACAGTCCTTCCAGTGGGCCATGGGAGGACATACAATGTCCAGTAACTGTCCTTGCAGCATCACCCAGGACAACTCGAAGTCCCAAAAATGCCTCCACATCTCATCTCTTCCTCCCATTCCCCACACCCAGCAGCCACCATGGTCACTTTCTCCACACCATTGCCACCTTTTCTTCGATTACTAATCACAATAGTTCATGAATAGAATATCAGTAAGTCCACTCTAATCCATATTCTATTCCTCCATCCTGTGGACTTTGGATTGATTGTGTCCACTCCACATCTATATCAAGAGGGGGTTTAGATTCCACATGGATGCTGGATGCAATCCTCCTGCTTTCAGTTATAGGCACTCTTGGCTCAATGGTGTGGTGGTTGACCTTCAACTCCATGTTAGCTGAGTGGGGTAAGTCCAATAAACCAGAGTGTAGGAGTTGCAAGTCTGTTGAGGGTCAGGGCCTGGCTATCATATGGTCAGTCCAGAGATTCAGATCTCCTGGGTATATATTAAACCCCAGCACCAATTACAGTTCTGGTAAAAGTAACAGGAGAGGCTTGTGAAAAAAGATCACATCTGAGTCCAGCTTCATCACACAGAAACACAAACTCCAAAGAAGGGCCATCTCACATGGCACTGAACTCCATCTGCCATGACCATAGAATCTGTGGGTCTCTGTAGCCCTCAGAAGAACCAATACCCAGAGTTGTATCTACTTTATCTGTCTCTGGGACTCTGCTGAGGTGTGCATAAAGGCAACCCCTCTGATAACCTCCCAGCTCTTTTTTAGAGACTCATAGCCATATAAACTCATTTGTCCTTTCCATTTCCCCCTTTTACTCAAGGTCAAAAAGCAGCTTTTAACTCCTGGTATTATATGTAGACTGAGATACTCTGCTGATCCGAGTTGACCCTTTTATTTGAGGTCATTTTCTAGTTACATCATCAGCTGGTACTCGGTAGTAATCCCTTGGCACCAGGGAGGCTCATCCCCAGGAGTCATGTCCCATGCTGGGGGGAAGGCAACGCATTTACATGCTGAGTTTGGCTTTGAGACTGGCCACATTTGAGCAAAACGGAGGCTCTCAGGAGGTAACTCTTAGGCACTCTGAAGCTCTAGGCCTTGTTCTTATTTCAAGTGCACAGGCTCACAAGCTTAGTCATTAGTATCAAGGGCTCATTGTTGGACCCTCATTCTTTTTGGTCTTTGCTGTTGCACTTGGGGGATTGTTGCTGTTCCTTTAGGGACTGTGATAGAGGTCCCCTGGCTAGGAACGCAGCACTCCCTCAGTTGTTGTTTTTAATTGTAGCCACTATGAAAATACCCAAACATTTTTATGTACCCTGGATATATGCCCTGGAGAACTCCCTGCCAACCATGTGTCCCCTGTCATTAACATCCCACACCAGTATTCCTCTGCTACCATTGTTGAACCTCTCTGTGATCCAAAACTTCCTGAAAAGTGAAGCCCAATATATTGCCAGGTTCCCTTAACAGTAAAATGGAAGAGTGATGAGTTTAAAGGTTAAATATAGAATACATATTAATTTGGGAAAATTAAATTGGGGTATCAAAAAATTGTCTATGTCCTATCTTTTTCTTTTCTTTTCTCTAATTATTAAGCTTATCTTCACAAGAGTTTTAGATCACTGTAATTCATATATACAATATACAGTACTCCCATATATCCAACATAAAACCTTTTCCCTTCCATAGCAATAATCTTTTTATATATTCATACTATATTTACTAAAACTGATGTACAGATATTGAGACAACAGCTGAGTTAATGTTAACGGGACAGAACAGTCTCTTCAAAAAATGGTAGCTGGACAACTGGATATCTATAACCAAAAGAACGAAAGAGGACCCCTATCTCACTCCCTATACAAGAATCAACTAAAAATGGATCAAAGACCTAAATATAAAAGCCAGAACCATAAAACTACTAGAAGAAAATGTAGGGGAACATCTTCAAGACATTGTAGTAGGTGGTGGTTTCTGGAACCTTACACCCATAGTCCATACAACAAAAGAAAATATAGATAAATGGGATCTTCTCAAAATTATACATTTTTGTACCTCACAGGACTTTGTCAAAAGGGTGAAAAGGCAGTCAACTCAATAGGAGAAAATATTTGGAAATCACATATCCAATAAGGGCTTAACATCCAGGATATATAAAGAGATGTTACAACTCAACAGTAAGAAGACAAACAGCCCAGTTTAAAAAAAAAAATGGGCAAAAGACTCGAATAGACATTTGTCCAAAAAAGAAATAGAAATGAAAAAAAAAAAAACACACACAAGAAGAAATGCTCAACATCACTAATGATTAGGGAAATGCAAATCAAAACTACAATGAGGGAAGCAGATGTGGCTCAAACAGTTGGGCTCCCATCTACCCTATAGGAGGTCCAAGGTTCGATGTCCAGGGCCTCCTGGTGAAGGCAAGCTGGCCGACATGGGGTGCCGGCACATGTGGGAGTGCTGCCCCATGCAGGAGTGCTGCCCTGTACAGGAATGCCAGCCAACACGGAGAGCTGGTACAGCAAGATGATGCAACAAAAAGAGACACAGAGGAGAGTCAATAAGAGATGCAGCAGAATAGGGAGCTGAGGTGGTGCAAGAGAATGATCACCTCTCATCCACTCTGGTGAGGTCCCAGGATCGGTTCCTGGAGCTGCCTAATGAGAATTAAAGGAGACACAGAAGAACACAGCAAATGGACACAGAGAGCAGACAATGGAGGGAGAGAGAAGAAATACATTTAAAATTTTTTAAACTATAATGAGATATCATTTCACACCTATCAGAATGACCATTATTAAAAAGACTGATAACTACAAGTGTTGGAGAGGATGTGAAGAGATAGGAACATTTATCTACTGTTGGTGGGAATTCAAAATGGTACAGCCACTGTGGAGGACTGTGGCAGTTCCTAAAGAAGTTGAATATAGAGTTGCCACATGACCCTGCAATACCACTACTGGGTATATACCCAGAAGAACTGAGAACAGGGACAGGAACAGACATCTGCCCACTCATGTTCATAGTGGCACTATTCACAGTTGTCAAAAATTGGAAACAACCCAGGTGTCCATCAACAGATGAATGGATAAACACACTGTAGTGTATTCACACGATGGAATATTACGCAGCCATAAGAAGAAATGAAGTCATAAAGCATATGACAACCTGGATGAACCTGGAGGACATTATGTTGAGCAAAGCAAGCCAGACACAAAAGCACAAATACTGTATGATTGCATTACTATGAACCAAATATTTTGTGTAATATATTGTATGATTCACAAAAAATTTATAGGTACTCAGTACATTTAATTGATTAATGTATGTTTTTATTCATTGTGTTTTCTTTTTAGTTTTTAATTGTTAAAAAAAAGGAATGCTACTGAACTTACATTATGAAGCCAATGTCACTCAAATACCAAAGCCAGGTAAAGATATTATGAAAAAAGAAAATTGCAGACCCATTACCCTAATGAATATGGATGCAAATATTCTCAACAAAATACCACTTAATTGAATCCAACAACACATTAAAAGATTACTGATCATAATAAAGAGAGTTTTATACTAGGCATGCAAGGATGGTTCAACATAAGAAAATCAATCAGCCTAATATACCACATTAATAAATCAAAGAAGAAAAATCACATGATCCTATCTACTGACACAGAAAAGGCATTTGACAAAATGCAGCATCCTTTCTTGATAAAAATACTACAAAAGGTAGGAACTGAAGGAAACTTTCTCAACATGGTAAAGGACATATATGAAAAATCCACAGCTAACATTCTACTTAATGGTGAAGGACACAAAGCTTTTCCACTGAGATCAAGGACAAGAGAAGGATGCCCACTGTCACCACTGTTGTTCAATATAGTGCTAGAGGCTCTAGCTAGAGCAATCAGGCAAAAAAAAAAAAAAAAAAAACGAAATAAAAGGTATCCAAATCAGAAAGGAAGAAGTAAAACTTTGCTATTTGCAGATGGTAGTCTATACCTAGAAAGTCCTGAAAAATCTACAACAAAGCTTCTAGAGCTAATGAATGATTTTAGTAGTGTCAAGATAAAAGATCAACATGCAAACATCAGTGATGTGTCTATACCCTAGTAACATGCAATCTGAGGAGGAAGTCAAGAAAAAATTCCATTTACAATAATAGCTAAAACAATCAAATATTTAGGAATAACCTTAACCAAGAACATAAAGCAATTCTATTCAGAAAACTACAATGCATTGCTAAAAGAAAAAAAAAATTTTTTTAAACCTAAATATTTGGAAGAATATTCCACACTCATGGATTGGAAGACTGAATTTCATTAAGATGTCAATTTTACCCAGATTGATAGACAGATTCAATGTAATCCTGATAAAAAATCCCAACAGCATTTTTTAAACGAATGGAAAACATAATTATCAAATTTATTTGGAAGGGTAAAGGGCTCCGAATAGCCAGAAACATCTTAAAAGGGAAAAACAAAGTTGGAGGACTTTCATTTCTGGACTGCAAATCATATTACCTAGCTACGGTGGTAAAAACAGTATGGTACTGACATAAAGATAGACACATAGACCGATGGAACCAAAGTGATGGTTCAGAAACAGAAACATTTATGGTCAAGTGATTTTTGACAAGCTGGTCAAACCCATACAGCTGGGGCAAAACAGTGTATTCAACAAATGGTGCTGGGAGAACAGGATATTCATATCCAAAAGAAAGAAAGAGGACCCCTCTCTCACACCATATATAAAAAGTAACTCAAAATAGATCAAAGACCTAAATATAAAAGCTAGAACCATAAAGTTCCTTGGAGAAAATGTAGGAAAATATCTTAAAGACCTGGTGATAGGTAGTGTATTCTTAAACCTTATTCTGAAAGCATGAAGAAAACATGGATAAATTGGACCTCTTCAAACTTATTTTTGTGATTCATAGTACTTTATCAAGAAGGTGAATAGGCAGCCCACTTAATGGGAGAAAATATTCGATAAGGGTTTGATTTACATTCTATATAAAGAAATCATACAACTCAACAATAAAAGAGCAAGCAATCTGATTTTAAAATGTGCAAAGACTTAAATAGACATTTCTCCAGAGAGGAAATACAAATGGCCAAAAGGCGCATGAAAAAAAATGCAAATCAAAATGACAATGAGATATCATCTCACACCACACTGAATGGCCATTATTAACAAAATAGAAAACAAGTGCTTGAAACAACGTGGAGAAATAGGAACACTCCTTCACTGTTGGTGAGCTTCTGTGGAACGGTGCAGCTTCTGTGGAAGGCAGTTTGGCGATTCTTCAGGAAATTAAATACAACTGCCATATGACCCAGCAATTCCTCTACTAGGAATATATCCAGAAGAACTGAAAACTGTGACACAAACAGGTATCTGCACACGAGTGTTCATAGGGGCATTATTCACAATTGCCAAAAGATGGAAACAACCCAAGTCTTTTTCAACCAATGAATGGATAAACAAAATGTGGTATATACATACAAAGGAATACTATGCTGCAGTAAGAAGAAATGACATTGGGACACATATGAAAACATGGATGACTCTTGAAAACATTATGCCAAGTGAAAGCCAGACACTAAAGGACAAATATTGTATGGTCTCACCAATATGAACTAAATACAAATAATAAATACATGGAGTTAAAACCTAGACTATAGGTTATTAGGAGATAAGATGAGGGCTGTGACTCTATGTAGAAGTTTTAATTAATTTGACTATAAAAGTGTGGAAGTAGAGTCGATGGTAACACATTATAGTGAGTAGCAGCTGGTTTATAAATGGTATTGTGGCTGAAAAGGATAGCCTAGAGATGTAAATGTCAATTGAAAGAAAGCTAGAGAATAATCCAAGGACTGAATAACACGTTGAACCCAGAGGTGGATGAGAATTGTGGTTAACAGAAAAAATGCAAGAATATCCTATGAACTAGAACAGATATATGTGACTATTGCAGGGAGGTGAGAATGTTGAGAAGCATGGGAAAAATGCAATTAATGCAACCTATGGTCTAGAGTTAACAGCAATACAGTAATAGTCCTGCATCAATACCAAAGATGAACTGTGTTATTAATAGAGTGGTATGGAAAAATACACCAAATGTATGCTATGGACCATATTGGTAACAGTCTAATGATATTTCCTCATACTTTGTAACAAATGTTCCCCAATGCTGTGGTGTGTTGATAGAGGAGTGTTGTATGGGTATATTCTACACATGTGCATGATTGTTTTATAATTTCACAACTTCTGTAATAAAAATATATTTTCAAAAATAATTGTTTTGCCTAAAATTGAAGTAATGAGTTTTTCACAGAACACAACGAGGGATATAAGACAAAGCATAAAGGATAAAGTAAGTTTGTGAAAGTTTATTTTAAAGGAGGGTGTCTTGTCCTAAGATGGCTGATTTTCATAAAATCAGGGTAGAAATATGTAGACTCCTTGAGTTCATATAGAAAGTTGTAGAAAGGTTAGTGGAAGTGAATTTCACTTACTGCTGTCTTGAGATAAAATAGTCTATGTGGTCATGGATGGTTATGGGAAATTTATAAAAGCATTTTCTAAACTGAAGTATTTCTATATAAATAGCTAGTTCCAGGAAATCATTAAGTAAAAATCTGGTTAATATTGAAAACAAAAATTAACTTCATAACAAAGAAACCTGTCAGACAAAAGTGTGACCAGAGTTTTGAAGGAAACTAACCCTGTATTTCCCTGAGGAGCAATGGTTCGGTGTTCTGTAATTCGGTGTTTGCAGAAACTTTGTAGAATATAATTACTGTAAACAATGAGAATCGTATTTTATTTCAGAATTCTTTTCCATGGATATTGTTAAATGCATGATGAGTGTTTCATAAAACAATTACTTTAAAAAATGAAATATTTCTCTCTAGACAACTGTTTATTCACTGAATAAAATATCCTAGACAACTTTCTAAAATAAAAAGAAAGAAACCTGTCAGATGCCACCTCAATCTGCAGATTAAGGTGGTGGTAGGGGGAAGATAATCTTAATTCCATTGAAAATCTTAAATCTTCACGAAATAATTAATAGTGGTTTTTCTTCCTACACTGCTAAAGTAAAATACCTGGTGATTAACATAACCTTAGTAAAGGTATAAAAGTAAAATGAAACAAAACTTCTACTATAGGTTGTCGTTAATCTCTAAAAACAGCTTTATTTAAGGAAATTAGGGCCTAGACTCTAAGCTCTTAGAGCAGTCACATTTATCCCTGAGCTTGTCTCTAATGGTTATTTCTAAATACTGAGATGCTTTATCTTTTATGTATAACCTAATGTGCCTTAGGATTTTTTAAGTACCTGTATAACACCTGGAATGCAATGTTAAAGTTAGCTTGCTCTAAAATGAAGCAGCAGCCCTATAGTGACACAAAAAGAGTGGCCATAGCGGGGCTGCCACGGGGTGGGTGAACCACAATTGGCCATACAACCAGCTGCTTTGGAGGATTAATGTGTGCGGTGTTGCAAACCCGGATCTTGCCCACCCTCAGCAAATTCCTGGGACCTAAAGGAGAAAGTTCCCCTGTTAAATTACTCAACAGAGAAAACCTCCTCCTCTGGGCACCTATCCAAACATTTCTTTTGTGCCCTTCGGCTTCTTTTCCAGATTCACCAGGCTTCTTCCAACCTCTTGCTTGATTTGGTTGCCACTACAGCAAGAACCCACAATCAAATGGACTGGTCCAAGTGCAGATGTGTGGTCTCCCCTGGAATGTCCTCCCCTTATCTTTAAGATAAGAGCTGCCCTTCTAGATGGCAACTCCAAAACTCCTATAATTGCTTGTCTTGTTTATATTATAGCTGTGGCCTTATATCACAGTCCCATCGTGTTTTATTGTTGTTTTATTTTTATTATCTTTTTTTAAAGATACCTAGATTACACAAAATGTTACATGCAAAAATATAAGGGATTCCCATGTGCCCCAAGTCTCCACACCTCCCACCCTTCCCCACCTTAACAACTTCTTTCATTAGTGTGGTACATTCATCGCAATTTTTTTATTTAATTTTTTTCTTTTTTTTTTCTTTATTCATTTTTTTAATATTACATTAAAAAAATATGAGGTCCCCATATACCCTCCACCCCCCTTACCCCACTCCTCCCCGCATACATTCATCACAATTGATGAACGCAGTTGGAGCATTGCCACTAAGCATGGATTGTAGTTTACATTCTCTCCCACTCAATTCTGTAGGTTATGGTGGGATATATAATGTCCTGCATCTGTCATTACAATGTCATTCGGGACAATTCCAAGTCCCAAAAATGCCCCCATATTACATCTGTTTGTCCCTCTCCCTGCCTTCAGCATCTCCAGTGCCTACTGTCTCCACATCAATGATATAATTTCTTCCATTGCTAGAATACCAATAAGTCTATAGTAGAATACCAGTAAGTCTGCTCTAGTCCATATTTTATTCCCTAATCCTGAGGATTCTGGGATGGTGATGTCCACTCCACCTCTAATTGAGAGGGGGCCTCGACCCCACATGGCTGATAGTACCATTGTTTATAACCCTCCTCCCCGCAACTGGGTTCCATGGTTGGGGCTTTTTGCAAAGAGGTGGTGGAAATATCCTAAGACTTGTGGGACAGGGTGGATCCTAGCGTATGACTTTGCATTTTCTCCCCCAACCCTTTCAGTTTTTTCTCCCCAAATTGCAACAGCAACACTGTTAAAACCCCCTTCCCTGGGGCTTCCTAAATACTTCCTCCCATTCCAGCTCTCTGTGAATGAAAAAGGAGGGAATGCATGTGACTTACTGACCCAAAAACATGCTAATCATTATCACATCATGGGCTATTACAGCCTGACCTAAGACATAGTAACTCTGGGATCCTGGAGACACATAGGTTCTACAGTCATGGCAGATGGCTCTGGAGTGGACCCTACTTTGTAATTTGTGCTCCTGAGTGTGATGGAGTTGGACTCAGATGTGACTTTTCTATACATGCCTCTTCTGTCACTTTTATTGAAACTGTGGTTGGCACTGGGGTTGGTGTATATTCAGAAGACTTGAATCTCTGGACTAACCATACGCCAGCTGGAAACTGAGCCTCAGCAGAGTCGCAACACCTACTCTCTGGTTCATTGGTCTTACCCAGGTAGGTAACAGAGGTGAAGATGGTCAACCACCACACCAGGGATCCAAGAGTGCCTACAACTGCAAGCAGGAGAATCACATTCATCAGCCAAGTGGGATCTAAGCCCCCTCTTGATTTAGAGGTGGAGTGGACATCATCATTCCAGGGTCCACAGGATGGAGGAATAAAATATGGATTAGAGTGGAATTACTAGTTGTATTGTTGTAGAAGTTGAGAGAGGTTCAATTATTTGCATACAGAAAGGCCAGGACTCAGGAATGATTTTGAGAAGGAAAAATGATTTATTGATGGCCAGCCGGACTCGGGAGCTTTCTGTTTCAAACCCGAGCCCCGAACAGGATTTCCAAGTTCCTTTTATACAGGGTGGGGAGTCAAATAATGGTGCTTTTATCAAAGACTACTACTTTCTTTGTTAGTTAAGTCTTTGCCTCAGTACCAGATTGGTTTTGAATTAACATATTGCCCACATTTCAGGTGAACTTGAATTAACATATCGCCCACATTCTGTCTGGATGCAACCTCGAATACACATTTAGTTTTACATCTTTTCTGAACATTCAAAACCCATATCACTTAACTGATTTCTAGAGACTAGGCACACTTGGATACAGAATTAGATGATTTTGAATTTATGTACAGGCTTTATTATATTTCCCATTCAAGGCCAAGTCCAAGTTCCCTTAAGTTTCGGCATCACCACCATCAGAGTTTCCCTGGACTGACTGGTATGTATATAGAGTTTGCATTGTTAAATGGCCTCCCGGGACTGGAGTCATTGCCATGGTCACCAATGGCAGGACTGCAGCTTCTTACCATCCCACACCCACAAGTCAGGACAGACAGCTTAGGCTATCTCTGAAGAGACAAAGAGCCTCCCACCCATAGCCCACATCAGTATTAGCCAGCCAAAGGGGTGCAGATGCAAAATACCAGAAATTAGTTGGTTTTTTGGTATTTTGGGGTAGGAGTTTACAGATACCACGCCATAAAGCTTAAATTACTTGCCTCACCAAAGTCTATTTTCACATGTTGGAGCAAGATGGCTGCTGATGTCTGCGAGGGTTCAGGCTTCCTGGGTTCCTCCCTTCCAGGGTCTTGCTTCTCTCTGGGTTCAGGGTTCCTCTCTTCCCAGGGCTTGCTTGTTCCTGAGCTCAGTGTTCCTTTCTTCCTGGGGCTGGCTTCTCTTTCCTCTGTGAGCTTATTTCCTGGGGCTCCAGCTTAAGGCTTCCTGTCAATTTCAACCATCCTGCAGTGCCTCATTGTGCCTGTCACCCCCAATCATCAGGACTAGTTAAATGCACCAATGGCCTAATTAAGACACAGCCAGGAAAACTTACTGAATAATTTCACCTCGTTTGAGTTAAAATTCCCCCCTGGTGCTCATGAATTTATAGGGATACCCTTTTGGTCCTCACCAACCTTCCCCTTACAAGATAGCTATTGGCAGACCCACTGAGGCAAGTTAGTATAGTGAAAGAGGGAAGGCAGCTGAGGCCCAGCAGACAACATGACCAACAGACAACATGACCAACAGTCAACATGGCCAGCAGACAACATGGCCGGTAGACAACACCACCAACAGACAACATGGCCAGCAGACAACATGGCTGACAGACAACATGGACGGCAGACAACATGGCTGACAGACCACGTGGCCATGAGATCGCACCCAGAAACCTCCTGAGAGGAAGGATGCTGGAAAGATTACCCAAGACCCTCATCATGAATGAGAATCCTGTTCCAGGTCAAGGGAAAGCCCTGGATACTCTCAAAAGGTCTTGCCATTGGCCCCTGAGGACTGACAGGTGGGGCAACCAATCAAAACAGCCACCAGCTGGGGTGCCTCCCCGCCATTATGAAGAGAGAGGAGGAAAGACTTTAAAAAGGCCTCACCTGGGGCCCTGTGCGGCTATCACTCTGCAGCACACCCACTGGCCAGGCCTTGGACTGTGTACTTTTCTCTTTTTCTTGTTTCTTTCTTTCTTTTTTCTTTTTACCAGGAGGCTCCAGGAATTGAACCTAGGTCCTCCCATATGGTAGGCAGAAGCCGAAACACTTGAGCCACATCTGCTTCCCATTTTCTTGTTTCTTGATAAACTCTTTGCTCCCTTGCCTACCCTATGGTGTGTCCTTAAATTCTTTTACGTGACATAAGCCAAGAACCTAGAAGCCCAAAACCTAGAGCTTTCCACTAATGCCATGGTCTTATTTCCCAAGTCACAGATTGCCAAAGTTAGATTTTCACTAGCTACCTACTGCCAGAAACTCTCACAAACTCTTTCTGAACTGCACAAAACTGTTTCCGAGTCTCCATCTGCAGATCTCTGCAATTCTCCACCCCCCATACAACCAGGAAATTAGGTGTGTTAGAAGTGTGAACTACAATGTAAACTATGGTCCATGCAGTACAGCAGTGCTCCAGGGTGTATTCACCAAATGCAATGAATGTGCCTTACTGATGAAAGGGGATGTTGATGTGGGAGGAGCGAGAGGGGTGAGGAGTGGGGTGTATGAGAACCTCTTAAGTTTTTTAATGTAACGTTTTGTGTGATCTATTTATCTTTTTAAAAAAATGGCATCCTCAGAAATATGGACTTGTGCCCTGGTAGAAAGGACCCTTTCAATTCCTTACCATCCCCACTGCTGCAAAGCCTTTTTTTTTTTTTAGGAATTATGATGAGGATTTTATTATAACTCTACAGTAAGGTTTACATTGTCCATTCAAAGTTACACAAAGCTTTTACCCTCCTCACCCCACTTAAGACCCATAATTAAAATGCAAATCCATTTTATTTTATTTTTTGGGTTTTTTTATTGTCTTTTTTTTTTTAAAGACTGGGCCCCTGGGGACCCTTGTTAACTCTGTTCTCTTCTCTTTGCCACAGTTAGCGCCACTGCCTTTATCTAGACTGCAGCAAACATTGTCTTCCTTAGCCCTGCTCTCTAACTAAAATGACCCTTACACTATTCTTTTGCTTATTCCTTTATGAACCAAGGACTTTTCTGTCCCCCTCAGGGTTCACCTTCCTATATGATACCACCCTAGGGCCAGTAGGGTCTCCATGCCTTCTCACCCAGGTCCCAGTGGACAATGCACAACTGGCTCTGTCATAGGCCCCAACTTCTGCCCTTATAACGTTCTCTCATGTGAAATGAAAGGGCTGTGCATTTCATTCTTACTGGAATAGTGTTCACATTGGGACTTTTAGCCCCCTGGATAGGTTATGGATACCAAGGAGACATCATCCACAATCTCAGTGTCGCCCTTGAAGCCACAGCTCAATAAATGGGGCAGTTCCTGCAAGGACTAACCCCCTCTCTTAATTCCCTCACATCATTACTATGGACAACGGGTTAGCTTTAGATGACCTACTGGCAGAAGAGGGAGACATCTGTGCTATTGCCAACACATCCTGTTGTCTTTGGATCAACACCACCGGGCAAGTCAAGACTTACATACAGAAAAGATTCAGGTAAGCCAAATGGCTTCACACCATAAACCAGCAACCAAGAGACAGATGGGAATCAGTTAAGGGGTTTCTGCCTAACGCCTCTTGGTTGTATGCCCTAGTCTTGCCACTGATCACATCAATCATCATCCTTCTTCTCCTTGGACCTGTTAATATCTGTATCATCACCAACTTCGTTGCACCGTGCCTCCAAACCACTGGACTTTTTCTCCTGTCACCTGTGGCTTTAGAGTATCAGTCTGTAGAGCCCCAAACTAGTCATACTTGGTCTTGACCAAAAGGAGGGAATGTCAAATTGGAATGATAAATGATTTTACTAACCATCTTGATTTGCTTGCGCTTCCATTTTATTCCGAGAGTTATAAGAAGAAGCAGAGGTTAACTGAAGCAAGCTGACATACCTATAATCCTTTATGGTGGTGATTTAAAAAATTAAAAAAAAAAAACCTTGACCCAGCCTGAGGAAGAACCACAACAAAGAACCATAACCAAGCTGACACAAGCAAGACCTGCTAATCTTCACCAGATAGACACAACCTTACATCAACAACCTACTTGCTGACTAACGAACTTGACCTCAAGGACACCCCACTCAAAGAGCCCCATAGCCTTGTCAAGCACAGAATGCACGGACCAAGAATAAATCATGTCCCCTTACCCCTCCCCATTCCCCCCATACCTTCCCTTTGTCTCAAGCAGCCACACAACCTGCTCCCCCAACTCAACCTTTTGAGCAAACCTCTTTCGGTGTTGCTCCTGAATTAATGCAACTTCAGCTCAATAAACTTACTCTGCACCCCCTTTTTAAAAAGTCTGCTTATTTTCAGCATAACACTTTAGAACCCCAAACAATATTTTTAGAACTTAGCAAAAACACTTCCTCCAAACCTAAAATTTTAAAAATTGCCCAAGTTTTCTGGGTGAATTCCTGGCTAACATATACGAAGGATTTTAAAGGTATAGTAATCCAGACATACAGTATTCATAGACAGATAAACAGACTAATGGTAAAGTGTCTTGAACATGCCCCCAAGTAATTGGAAATTTGAAGAATGACAGAGTAGGCATTGCAGAATGGTGGCGGGAATGACATATACCTTAAAACATGAGGGCAGGGATAGACTGTCGTCTACATGGGAAACTTGTATTCTATTCACATCTCTTCCAAGGACCAATTACTAATTTATTATAGACATAAATGTGGAAGAAAGAGCTAGCATACTTTCAGAGTTACAGGCAAACAGCTTAAAGAAAGACTCTGAATAGGGAGAATTTTTCTAAAGTAAGAAAAAAAAAAAAAGGGTAAACCATAAGGAAGAGATTAACAAATCCAACTAAAATTCAGGGAGTTTACAGAGATAAATTACAAACTGGGAGGAAAAAATTCTGCAAAACATACAAATATCAGAGGATTACTAACAGACTAAAAATGAACAAGCAGACAAATGAAACAAAATGACAAAACCGTATTTGATAAAAGAGGAGACACCATGTGACGGTGAACTTTATGTGTCAACTTGGCCAGGTGATGGTGCCTGGCTGTTTGGTAACTCATGGCCCTCAATGTTGCTGTGAAGATGCTTTTCTATAAGCAGCTGACTTTAAAGGACTCCCCTGGATAAAGTGGGTGTCCTCTTTGAATCAAGAGAACGCTACTGCGACAGACCACCCATCACAAATGGTCAACCTCATTGGTCATGAGCAGAGAGCAAAGGGTAAAATAAAACCTCAGGTAAGATCCCACTTCACACCAATTAGAAGGGTAAAAATTAGTAAATTAGATCATTGCAAGTGTTGATATTCATGTTGAATGAAGAACTACACATAGGTGGTAGTAAGGTCAGCTAACCCAGTTCATCCACTGCCATTTCCTAGTAAATTTACCTTGACCATGAGCCACGATGTGTGGAGAATTATTATACATATACACTTGGAGACTGAAACAAGAATGACAGGAGCAGTGTTATTAACAACGGCCAAAAACTAATTTAGGAGAAACCCAAACACCGTGGGCACTGGAATGACAGAAAATTGAATGGCCTGCAGCCTCAGGGATCAACATGTGTGAAACACACAGAGGCAAAGAAAATCACAGAGACCTCTTTCAGTGGAATCCCGCTATTATTTATTTCTGGAAAGTTCAAAGGAGGAAAAACTAAACAGAACACTGCTTAATGAAAATTAATACATGGTAGAGGTATGAAAAATAACCAAAAAAATCAGGAGAGTGGACATCTACAGAGAAGACAGAGTTGAATTCAGGCAAATCAGGAGACTCCTGAGAACTTCCAAGCCGCTTGTATTTTCTCAGGTTGTTTAAATTAGATAGGAAACTTGCATTAAAATATTCTATGCATTCTTTTGTGAGTGTATCTCACAATAAAAATGTAAAGCATTCATTAAATTAGGAAAAAAACATGATTTTTATATGCCCTCGTTATCCTCTAAAGTGAAAATCTCCGTTTTTATTCATTAGTCTTGGTAGTAATCATTTGGAAACAAGCCACGTGTCAATCAGTTACACAAAGGCACCATCATATGGCCCTTTATAAAACGTAAGGGCTTCAGGTACTGATTCTGAAAAGGAACGTAGGAACAAGGGGGATGGGGAGATCAAGCTGGGACCCTTGCAATGTCAACACCCTTTTACCTTTCTGTAAGAAATATAAGGAACAGTGGGAATATTTCTTCATCTTTATATAAAAGAACAATGCCTGGATGCTCAAGAAACCATTCACCCTACTGAAGGGGGGAGGTGGCTGGAGCAAGAGCATTAGAATGGACCAGGAGGAGCTTGCTCTGAGTTTTACTGTTTTGTTGTCCTTTAATGTGATTTTTTTTTTTTGAGGTGGGGAGGGTGTGTGGGGATTGAACCCGAGACCTCCTATGTGGGCAGCTAGCGCTCAACCACTAAGCCACATTGGCTCCCATGAGTTAGTTTTTTCATTTGTTTGCTTGCTTGTTTGAAGGAGGCACTGGAAACTGAACTCATGTGGGAAGCAGGCACTCAACCATTTGAGCCACATCCACTCCCTTTCTTGTCTTTTAATCTTTGCCTGCAGTACTCATTTCATTGAGGACAAATTTATATATTCCATATTTCACATTGTGAGTTTTTATTTTCAATTAATGTGCTTTTGCTTTTTAAAAATGGAACTTTTAATAGATCAATTTTTACAGGAGAATGGCCAGGCCATTCTGAGTTAATCCTCACACACTAATATGGAAGTGACTGTAAATCATTTTAAAAATGGATTTTCCAAACCTCCCTGTAACTAAAATGACAAGCGGCATCACAGTTTGGATTTCCTGCCTAACTCAGACTGGTGAGAATTTGCAGGACCAAGTAGCATATTTAATGCGTTAAGGGATTTTGGCATAATCCATTCGTGTTTGTTAGTAAATGTATTAGGATTTTCAAGGATTTACATAAGTGTTTAGTGATAACCCCCAGTAAGTTAAAATAAGAGTTCAACTGCCTTCCGAATGATAGAACCTTTTAAATATCAAATTTCCCTAGGTGCACACCCATATAAAACTTGATATGGAAAATGAAAAATGGAACCTAAGAGCTCATATCCTGAGATTCTCTTGCCAAAAAGAAACAAAAATTCTTTTTTTGGTTCCAGAATTCTCGTTTTCTTCACTTCTTATGTCTCAACCTACTTAGATTTTCAGGAAGAAAATAAAATCTGACACACTCATAGCAATACAATGACCAAATGCTTAGAGAATAAAAGTTTTCTGGCAGCAATATTGGATAAAGGAAGCAAAGGAATGTTTGCATCAGCCCAAAATAGCAGCCTGCTTCACCCAGAGTTCACCAAGAAAATCCACAGAGGGTGAAATACTCAAGCTTGGGTTCCAGACTCGCACCCGAGATACAAGCCCTGGGGTGGGCCAGTCCTGGGAGTGGAAGGGAGGGCACCCACCAGCCACAGGCACGAACTTGGGGAGCTCCCTACCTTCCTCCCCCCAGGCAGTGGAAATGCACCACCGCTCCCCCCCTCGGCTTCTAGTCTCACTAGAGAGAGGATACGCTCAGCGAGACTCAGTTTAGGTTCTGACTCACATGAACTCTTAAATTCATAAATGCTTTTTCCGGAAGATGAAACTCAAGGGAAGTGTAGCAGTTTGATATGGTTGTGAATTCCAAAAATAGATATTGGATTATGCTTGTAGGTCTGATCTGTACCTGGGCAGGATTGAGTTATGATGAGGGCGTTGTGTCCCCACGCCTTGGTGGGTGGGGACTCACAGATAAAAGGCCTGGCGAAGGACAGAGCTGAGGGCTTTTAATGTTAGAGTTTTGATGCTGAAGCCTTGAGTTGTAGACCCAGGAAGTAAGCTCACAGAGGAAAGAGAAGCCAGCCCCAGGAAGAGAGGAACGCTGAGCCCAGAGAGAAGCCAGCCCCAGGAAGAGAGGAACGCTGAGCCCAGAGAGAAGCAAGCCCTGGGAAGAGAGGAACCCAGGAAGCCTGAACCCTCGCAGCCGTCGGCAGCCATCCTGCTCCAACACGTGGAAATAGACTTTGGTGAGGGAAGTAGCTTATGCTTTATGGCCTGGTATCTGTAAGCTCCTACCCCAAATAAATGCCCTTTATAAAAACCAACCAGTTTCTGGTATTTTGCATCAGCACCCTTTTGGCTGGCTAATACAGGAGGCTTTCTCTAATTCGAGCTCTAATTTGCCCACAGTGGGGCAAAATCCCAACCTACTGTCAAGAAACAGCACCGAAAAATCCCATGAGAACCTCAGAAAGGGCCTCCATCAACCCCAACCTCATCTGCAGGTGGTCTCCAGTACAGCAGGGCTCTGCAGCTTCTCTCAGGAAGAAGGATCCTGGTGGGAAGTGGGGTGGGGGGACCAAGCTTGGACCCCTGCAGAGAGAGGCTCCCCAGGGAGGAACACCTGACCCTCCATTACCCCGTCCAGGTAATTCACTAGCTCTGGGCCACCAGTGACATTTCAAAGAGACAAACCCGTTCCTTTCTAGAGTAATGAAATTGTTCTAAACTTTTTTTTTCTCTTCCCTCCCCCCCCCCCCCCCCCCGCCCAGTTGTCTGCTCTCTGTGTCCATTCCCTGTGTGTTCTTCTGTGACCCCTTCCATCCTTATCAGCAGCACTGGGAATCTGTGTTTCTTTTTGCTGCATCATCTTGCTGTGTCAGCTCTCTCTGTGTGCAGTGCCATTCCTGGGCAGGCTGCACTTTCTTTCACGCTGGGCAGCTCTCCTTACAGGGCGCACACCTTGCATGTGGGGCTCCCCTACGCGGGGGACACCCCTGCATGGCAGGGCACTCCTTGCACGCATCAGCACTGTGCATGGGCCAGCTCCACACGGGTCAAGGAGGCCCGGGGTTTGAACCGAGGACCTCCCATGTGGTAGACGGACGCCCTAACCACTGGGCCAAGTCCGCTTCCCTGTTCTAAACTTCTTGAGAGGATGAATGTACAACATTGCTATTATACTAAAAGCCATTGATTATTCACTTTGGGTAGAATAGCCAGAAACAGCAGCTATGTACAGCGGGTGAGGAATTTTCTTCTGTTTTGTTGTTTATTATTATTATTGAAATAATGAAAATGCTCTACTAATGACTGAAGTGATGAATGCCCAACTATGGGATTAAACCATTGATTGTACACTTTGGATGAATTGTATGCTTTGTTAATAGGTCTCAATAAAAATTTTTAAAAGAGAGAGACAAACCCAGCATTAGAAAAATTTAGCAAAATCAACTAAACCCAGTGTTAATGTATACAGGAGAGAAGAAAATTGCAAGGCAGTTTTTATAGTTCAACTACTCATTCCACAAATATCTATTCCTTTCAGAAAATAAATGTGTAGCAGGTTAATTATTATTTCATGGCAATAAACTGCTTGGTAAACAATCATTTGAACACTTTCAGGTTTTACAAGTCTCTTTTTTGTGTGTGATGTATATATCTTCAAAAAAATACAATTTACAAAAATGATGGGGTGGGGGGTGGGGAGTGGGGTATATGGGACCCTCTTACGTTTTTTATGTTTTTTAATGTAATTTTCTTTGTGATCTATTAGCTTTAATTTAAAAAGTATTAAAAAAAATAGAAAAAAATTCTCCTCCCTGCAATAAAAAGGAACTGATATACTGGTGAATCTCTAATTCACCACTTTATTCAGCACACTTTATAGGTAGAATTGTCTCCCTGCAGGCAAAAAAAAAAAAAAAAAAAGAGAGAGAGAGAGATTTTTTTTTTCCCTGTTTCTCAGAGATTCCTTTTCCCAGCAGAATTCTCCAGGCTGGCATTCCATTTCATTTCACTCTAAGAAACTTAGGACATTCTGCGGGGAAAAAAAAAGGTCAAGAATATTTTATTTTATTTTCATTTTTGAAGGCAAAGAATTTTTAACAAATGGAATGTAGACTGGAATTTTCTTTGTGCAGATATTCTCCTCTTTCTTGCTGCTTGGAAAACATTTGATCTTGCCGTCCAAGCTCTGTTAATTAAATGTATTTGACCATTAGTGAAAAACCGAGGCGCATTCAGCGTTTAGCTCCTTCCAAGATGACAAGCCTGGGGGGGGCGCACATGCTGACCTGGAATCCAGACCTTCCACTGGGGTCATCCCACTGCGGGGGGACCTTTCTCCACCTGCTCAAAGAACGGCTCCCGCAGCTGGGAACAAAGCGAGTTTGCTGCTCTGCCGGAAGTCACCGCGTTCCTGAGTTGGTTTTTACCCTTCACAGTCTGAGACAATCCAGAGCACAGGTACCATTTCTGTCTGCCCCCCGCCCCCCCCCCAAGGCCAGCATCCTGTAGGTCAGAAGAGGAAATAACCAACGTGGCACCCCCAGGAAGAAAAACTGGGTTTGGGAAAGAAAATCCCCAGAGAGCTCCCCAAGGAGTTGAGCTTTTACATTAAGGCAGGGGTTCTTCTTTGTTTTTTTTTTTTTAAATGTTACATTTTAAAAATATGAGGGCCTGATATACCCCCCACCTCTCTCACCCGACTCCTCCCACATCAACAACCTCTTTCATCATCGTGGCACATTCATTGCTTTTGGCGAATACATTTTGGAGCACTGCTGCACCACGTGGATGATAGTTTACATTGCAGTTGACACTCTCCCCCAGTCCATTCAGTGAGTGATGGCAGGATATACAATGTCCAGCGTCTGTCCCTGCAGGACCACCCAGGACAACTCCAAGTCCTGAAAATAAGGCGGGGGTTCTTAACACAGGGTCCGTGAGCTTGGGTTGAAATAAAAAACACATGATTCTTGTGGGGACGTGTTGGTGCGGGGGTGGTAGATTTGTTAAATGATACATAACACAACATGGCCTTCGTAAGGGGTCCATGGAACAAAAAAGGTTAAGAACCCCAGCTTCAAGGGTATACCTGAGGCGCTCCTTCAATTCCCACCCCATCCCCAGGCAGATCCATTAGTAATGTTTCCAAAGAGGGACCTTGACAGAACGGGGTTCCCCTGGGAGGCTCGTGCCCAGGAAAAGAATTTTGACGCCAGGCCCAATGATTTTTAAAAATTTATTATTGGAGAAGATGAAGTTTTGAAGCAGGTCAGTAAAATAGGGCATCGATAGATGGATCTGGAACCTGGCAGGAAGTCCACGTGCCATTTGGTACCCCCAAGATGGCTGCTGGAGGACCCTCTGAGAAATTCAATTCAGAATGAGATCTCCTTTGGAAGCCAAGAGAGGCTCTGGATATTCTCCAGGGGGCTTATCATTGGGCCCTCCTGGGGGACTGATGAGTGGGATAATCAATCCAAACAGCAAACAGCTGGGACTCCTCCCACACCATTAGCAAAGGGGCAGAATAATTAATGGGTTAAAAAGCAAGCACAACAGAGACCCACAGGTTCTATGGTCTTGGCAGGTGGCTCTGGAGTTCAGTGCATTGCACGTGGACCCTACTTTGGAGTTTGTGTCCCTGAGTGTGATGGAGCTGAACTCAGATATGACCTTTCTACACATGCCTCTTCTGTCACTTTTACTGGACCTGTGGATGACACTGGGGTTGGTGTATATTCAGGAGACCTGAATCTCTGGACTGTCCATGTGACAGCCAGGCCGTGAGCCTCAGCAGACTTGCAGCTCCTACCCTCTGGATTTTTGGACTTACCCTGGCCAGCTAACAGGGATGTGAAGAAGGTCAACCACCACATCAGGGAGCCAAGAGTGCCTACAACTGCAAGCAGGAGAATTGCATCCATCATCCATGTGGAGTCTAAGCCCCCTCTCAATATAGAGTTGGAGTGGACATAACCATCCCAGGATCCACAAGACAGAGGAATAAAGTATGGATTAGAATGGATTTACTGATATTCTATGGAACGATTGTGATTAGTAATGGAAGAAATTGTAGCATTGATGTGGAGAAAGTGGCCACAGTAGTTGCTGAGGGTAGGGAGAGGGAAGAAGGGATATGATGTGGTGGCATTTTAAGGAGATGGAGTTGTCCCGGGTGGTACTGTAGGGACAGATGCTGGACATTGTATGTCCTGCCATCGCCCACTGGGTGGACTGGGGGAGAGTGTAAACTACAATGTAAACCAGTATCCATGGGGTGCAGCAGTGCTCCAAAATGTATTCACCAAATGCAATGAATGTGCCACGATGATGAAAGAGGTTGTTGACGTGGGAGGAGTGGGGTGAGGGGGGTGGGGGTATATGGGGACTTCTTATATTTTTTGAATGTAACTTTTTTTTAAAAATAAAGAGGGGCGGGGGAAAGCAAGCACAAAGGCCTTTTGTCTCTCTTGCTCTCTTGACTTCGCCCTGTCCTGGTGCCTGTTAGTGCCTTACTCTGGCTTCTTCGCCCCTGCCTGGATCAAAACACAAGTAAACCCTGGCATTTATAATCTATCATGGGGAATTATATTCTATAAATCAGCCCTCGTTATCACTTTTCAGGCTTGTCCTTTCTCCCTGGGATGCATGATGTTATTTTCTCCCATTTCTCTTCCCTCCCTACCTTAGTAAATTACTGGCCTAATCCAACCTGCTCTTGAAATTCACTTCTACAGCATAATCACGAACGTAGACAAAATCTAGTTACAGTTTAACGACAGTATCACGCACAAAATGCAAAGTTCCCCATTAATTCCCTAGTAATACCTTGCACTAGTGCAGTACCTATTACAACTCATGTGAGAATGTTTTTATAATTGTATTATTAACTATGGTCCATGCTTTTACATTAGGGTTCACTGTGTTGCAACCCGTCCTATGTGTGTGTATGGTTTTTTTCTCCCAAAAACATATATACAACCTAAAATTTCCCTTTTAACCACATTCATTATTTCTGTGCTGTTAATTACATTCACAATATGCTACCATCCCCACAGCCATTACCACAACTTTTCCATCAACCCCAAAGAGAAATTAACGTGGGGGTCGTGGATTTGAGACGCTGCTTCCAATGCAATCGGAATAATCAAGAAAACCTTGGGGGGGGGAGGGGGGAGCTGGGGACCCCTCCCACCACCTTGCCCAGCTGGCTCTCTGCGTGGGGAGAGGTCCTAAGAGTAGTTGAGGCTTACAGACCGAGTGGGGACCCTCCCCCGATACTCCCCATGCTCACGCCGGAGTCCCGGGAGACGCGGGCCAGGGGCGCAGAGATGCCCAAAGGGGGCTCCAGCTGGGGGTGGGGTGGGGGGTGAGGGCGCAGTGCGCAGGGACCGGATGGGACACCCAGAGTCTCGGCTGCCGGCCTGGTCATTCCCACGGGCAGAGGAGGCTGGAGTCCGAGGCCCACGCGGGTCCCGAGACCTGAGCCTGGAGCACGGAGGGGACCCGGGACCCGGGGTCCGCGCCCCCAGCCGGTTCCCGCCGGTTCCCAGCGGCGCCCTCCTCCCCCGCCAAGGCTCGGGACCTCCGGTCCCGCGCACTCACTATTTCCGTGCCCCGAGGCCCCCCGGGCATCGGCCCTCCAGCTCCCCGGCCCCTGCAGGGGACAGATCGAGGCTGGCGCAGAGGCACCCGGGGGAGGCCAGGGGCAGGGGAGGCTCCATCGTGAGCCAGGCAGAAGCGTCCACGTGGCCCAGCCGAGTTGAGCCCCGCCCCCGATGCGCTGATTGGACAGTTCTCAAGGCCCCGCCCCCACGCGCCAGATTGGACAGCTTTGGGGGCTGAGTGGCAGGAGTGCATTTGCTTCCCAGGATGTTTTGTGTCTCATGCTCCCGACTCAACTGGGTGGGAGAGGTGGTTTCTTTCCCAGGGAAATATATATATTTTTTCTCCTCTAGGATTCACCGGGATTCAATTCTGGGGACCTCTGATGGGGAGAGAGGTTCCTTGTCAATTGCGCCACCTCAGTTGCTGGTCTCTGCTCCTTCACCTTGACTCTCCCCTCCCTCTCTCTCCTTGTGTGATCATCTTGCTGCTTGATTCACTTGCACAGGCACTGGCTCATCGTGCAAGCACTCAGCTCGCTGCATGGGCACACGTTCTCTTTTTTCTTTTTCACCAGGAGGCCCCAGAGATTAAACCCGGGTCCTCCCATATGGTAGGCAGAAGCCCTGTCACTTGAGTGGCATCCGCTTCCCAACCAGAGAAACATCTTGGAGTCTGGTGTCTACACTTCTGGCAGCTTCTGTCACCGCCATGGGGGGCATATGTGCATTGAAGCAGAACTTGCTCTACGGGTCCCAGAGAGGATACAGGCGTCTTTCAGCAACTCAGAAGACCCTTCCTACGTCTTCCTCCTAAACGGGATATCCAAGGTGGGAGCAGAGAATTCCAAACTCCAAAGGAGCCATCCCTTGGTCACAGAGCAGAAGGGACCCATGGCCTCCAGGGGTTGGGGGCTCAGCGTGAGGCTACCTTTTTAAAATCTTACAGTCAAGAAACGGAGTAGAATTATTATATATATATATGAAAAAAACTTGGAGTTGTATGGCAGTAATCTTTCCAGACTCCACAAATTTTGATATGCTGTGTCCTCATTTTCATTCATTCAGAAGTGTTTTCTAAGATGCCTTTTCATAGGGTATGTTACCCATAGGTTGATAGACTGTGTTTTATTTCATTCCAGTTTTGGGAGATTTCCTAGCTATCTTTCTGTTACTGATTCCTAGTTTAATTCTATTGCTGTCAAAGAGTTTAGTGTGATTTCAGTCGTTTTAATTTTGTTGAGGTTTATTTTATGGTCCAGAATGCGGTGCACTTTGGGAAGGTTCCATGAGTACTTGAAAAGAATGTATACTCTTCTGCAATTGGATAGTGTCCTCTCAGGGTTAATTGGGTCAAGTTGGCCAATACTAATTTTTTGCCCACTTGCCCTACCAGTTAATGAGGCAGAAGCGCTGCAGTCTTCAACAATAATTATGGCTTTATTTCTCCTTTCAGTTATTCAGTTTATGCTTTATATTTTTGCAGTACCGATAGTTGCAAACACATTTCAGACTTTCAGACCAATGAAATAACCCTTTATCATCATGCATTGTTCTTTCTTCATAATATCCCTTGTTCACAAACTTACTTTATCTGATACCAGTAAGGCATTCCAACTTTTTATTATTGGGTTTCACATTATATATGTCCTTCAGTCCTTTTACTTTTCAGATATTTTTGTTTATACATTTAGAGTTGGGCCCTTCATGGTTTGTTTCAATGTGTTTCTTTAGACTTTTACTTTTAATGGAGTTATTGGAATCTTTGGATTTAAATCTACCATTTTTCTAGTTGTTTACTTCTTCCATCTGTTCTTTTCCCTTTTTCCTCACACCTTTCCGCCTACTTTTGAGTTAAATGAGTGTTTTATCATTCTATTTTATCCTCACTTTTGGATTATTATTTTAGTGTTAGTGGATGCTCTCAATATTTTCATTATACATCAAGAATTTATCACATTCTACTTTAAAATAATTCTATAAAAAACTTCACAGGAAGGGTGGAAATCCCACCATATAATACCTTCATTTCCTTCTTGTCATTCTTTGGGTTACTGCCATTATACATATTATTAAACTCTGGTTAATAGGAGTAGTTTTCAAATAGTAAGTATTAATAAGGATAAAATTATTTTTATTTTCTGTGGGTCTATTACTGAGTCAAGAAGTAAATATACAGAGGATTATAAGAAGTATGTTTTTCACTGCTGTAGAAAGGAGTTGCAAATTAGAAAGAAGGAAGACTGCAATGAAGGCTGTGGTTGAATTGAAATTGGAAGTATCGGTATGAACTCATGGGTTTTGTTTTGTTTTGTTTTGTTTGTTTTTATTCTCCCCCACCCAAATGGCTCCCTCGTCTGTCTGCTCATCTTCTTTGGGAGGCACTGGGAACTTAACCCAGGACCTCCATTGTGGGAGGTGGGTGCCCAACTGCTTGAGCCACTTCTGCTTCCTGCTTGTTGCATCATCAGCTAGTTGGTTGCAGTTCTGCTTGTTGTAGCATCTGCTTGTCTTCTTTAGGAGACACCAGGAACTGAACCTGTGACCTCCATGTGGGAGTCAGGTGCCCAACTCCTCGAGCTACATCTGTTCCCCTGAACTCATGGTTTTTGATATATCACTAGATAGATAAATATAGAAACAGCTGTATATGTGTTGCTTACATACATACACATAAATTTTCAAGTTCTGTCTCCTGCAAAGGTCTAGAAACAAAGACATTGTAATTGCAATGAGCACATCTTAACCACAGATGTGAATGTCATTCTTCACTAAAAGGAACCAAGGGTATTTGGAGAATTGCTCATTCCAAAGCTGGCACAAGGATGGTACAAAAAAATGTTAGAAAAGGAGGATAGGAAGAAAGAAAGTAAGGATAAGTGAAACCTCTTCTGTTCATTAAAATGCAAAACAAATGTTGAAAAGATAAAGTTATTAGAAAAGCATTATTTTATTCATATCAAACTAATAAGGAATTCTTCCAATAATGATCAATGTTTAACCTAGTTCAGGGAGGCCCAGAATATTTACAAAACATGAAAGAAAAAAGATAAGATACAGCCAGGAAAATAAAATTAATTTAAAAAGAATTTAAAAATGAAAGAAACTGGGGAACAGGTTATGGCTTAAAAGATAGAGCTTCCACCTACCATATAAGAGATCCAGGGCTCAATACCCAGTGCCTCCTAGCACATGTGGTAAGCTGGCCCACATGGAGTGCTGCCACACACAAGGAGTGTCGCCCCACACAGAGGTGCCCCCTATGCAAGGAGTGCAGACTCCACACAGGAGAGCAGACCTCCCAGGAGTGGTGCTGCCCACATGGAGAACTGACATAGCAAGATGATGCAACAAAAAAGAGGCACAGAGAAGAGACAATATGAGATGCAGCGAACTAGGGAGCTGAAGTAGAGCAAGAGAATCATCATCTTTCTCCCACTCCAGAAGGTCCCAGGACGGGTTCCAGGAGCCGCCTAATGAGAACACAACAGACACAGAAGAACACACAGTGAGTGGACACAGAGAGCAGACAATGGAGGGAGGATAAATAAGAAAAAAAAAGAAACTACTGACAATGAAAGAGAAAATATTTATAGTATCACAATCTCTGCAGAATAAAAAGAAACAAATGAACGGACCTAAGGTGATGCAAAAACATCTTATGGAGAATAGAAAAAGATGTGAATGTATATATTCACAGAGGGTTATCTGAGACAATTGAATCAGAATGATCAATTCTAGCACATATTTTTAAAAAACGATTAGATTTCAAAACCCTCAGGCACAAAAAAAATTATAAAAATAACTTATAAAGAAAGAAAATTAAACTGGTATCTAACTTTCCAAAACCGACATACAAAAAGCCAAGAATGAAGTATCAGGGGGGGGAAATTCCAATTCAAAAGGGAATGTCCAGGGAGATGATGGTGGAGTAGGAAGCTCCAGGACTCATCCTTCCACCAAATCAACAATTAAACAGGCAGTAACTGTCAAAACAATCATTTTGAAACTCCAGAGGCCAGAAGAACACTGTACAGCCTCCAGGAAAGAGGGGAAGAGGCTGAAAATTATGCAAACTGCTCTCTCCGCATGGCGGTTACTGGCACCCATCCCCCCACTCTGGCCGCTGGCCACTGTTGGGTCAGGTCCTTGTCTACCTGTTGCTGACAAAAAAGGACATAAAAATCCCCTTTCCCAAGAGCTGAGATGTATGTACCCAGTCACTGATCATGGCTTCTGATGAGCAAATTCGTATCACTGGGTCCCAGCTCTGAGGGCTGCTACTGCTTCAACCTATCCCAGACAGCAGAAGAGAAGTTGGAGACTTAAAGATGCAGTGCTTCCTCAGAGTTGCAGGGGGAAAGTTAGCTTGAAGGGCTGCATTCACTGGGCAGGCCAGGAAAGCTCAGCTTTGGGGAGCTGTTGAAGAAGATTTTGGTGCCCTTCCTGACCCCCTCCTCCACAGGGCACTTTGGAGTCTGTCTGGGCCCCCTTCATGGGTCCCTGACCCTATTTTGGCTGAGAAAGACCAAATTGGGTAAGGCTTCCCCAGGGTGACTCTTCTCCCAGACTTTGTATTCCAGGCAAAAGCAGCATGAAACAATGAAAGGAATGTAAAAAACTCTATATAGGTAGAAAGTCTGGGGCAAGGGCCTGAACCGAGGGAGGGAGGTCTGTCCCTTGGGAAACACAGGGGACAGTCAAACTCATGTAAACAGGAGGACTCCAAAACAGCTAACAAACCAAGCCCAGGACAAGATAAAGGCCCAGTAAGGCAGCGATAACCCTACATAGTGCATTTGCCTTGGGCAGACCTTCCTACATGAGAGCTGTAGCTCAAGAGAATCTGTCTTACCACCAGCGGGTTACAAAACCAGGAAACAGGTATCCCAGGGAGTAAATCCCAGAGTTAACATTTAAAAATATTAAAATGCACAGTGTGCAACAAAACAGTATAAGACAAACAGAGAAACAGGAAATGATGGCCCACCTAGTGGAAGAAGATAAAAATACAGAAAACAAAGAAGGCAAGAATGTGGACATACCAAACAAAACCTTTACAAAATGATTATACTAGCAATCAAAGAACTTGTATCATTGATATAAAGGCAGTGGTCACCAGAGGTTCTGAGGGGAGGGAGAGGGAAGAATAGGTGCAACATTGGGCATTTTTAGGATATTGGAATTGTTCTGCATGATATTGCAATGATGGATACAGGCCATTATACATTTTGTCAAAATCTATAAAATTGTGTAGTGCAAAGTATAAACTATAATGTAAACAATAACCATGATTAGTAATAATCCTTAAATATATGTTCGTCAATTATAACAAATATACCACACTAATGAAAGCTGTTGTTAATGGGGGAAAATGTGTGAGGGGGAGGAGTGTATGTGGGAATCCCCTATATTTTTTATGTAACATTTATGTTATCTAAAGCTTCTTTTAAAATATGTATTTTTTTAAAAAATGCTTAAGGAGAAGAATGTACAGAGAAAAAAATACAGAATATCAGGTAAATAATGAAAAATATGAGAGTCTAAATAAAGGGAAATTTTAAAAAGCAAACAAATAGAACTACTGGAGTTGAAGATCACAATAATTTAAATGAAAAATGCCCAGGATGGTTTCAAGAGCAGAATGGAGCTGGCAGAAGAGAGAATCAGTGAATGTGAAATGAGTCAGGCTCACAGTGAAAGAATTGAAAAAATATACCATGCAAGTATTTAAAAGAGAGCTGGACAAATATGGCCTCTCTCTAAGCCAAACTCAGCATATAAATGCATTACATCCTACCCACCACACCTGGGCCTGGCATGGGACATGACTCCTGGGAATAAGCCTCCCTGGCACCATAGGATTATTACCAAGCACTAACTAGCAAAGCATTTGGAAAAAGACCTTGACCAAAAGGGGGAAATATCAAATACAGATGAGTTTTAATGGCTAAGAGATTTCAAAGTGAGTTTGCACGTCATTCCAGAGGTTACACTTGTGCACATCTCAGCAGGATCTCATTGATGGCCACAGTAAACAGTGCCTCAAATGGTGGGGCTCCTAAGGGCCCTAGAGACATCTAGACATGATAGGCAGGGCAGACAATCTCAGGAATTGTCTCAATGGACCTTACATTAGAATATATGCTCCCCAAAGTAACAGAGTTAGGCTTTTTTATAATTTCCCTATGCATGTCTTTTCTACCCTTTTTACTTGAACCTATTTAGCACTATACTCATTAAATATATGACCTAGAGACTTAAGTCTTTGGTCTGTTCATATGCTGGTTGAGCCCTGAATCTCAGCAGAGTTTCAAAACCTCTCCAGTTCATTGGACTTCTCCAAAACAACTAACAAAAGGATAATGATGAACAATGCCCACAAAACAGAGAGTATCTACAACTGCAAACAAGACAGTTTCATCCATCTGCCCTATGGGATCTCAGCCCCCTCTCAATTAGAAACAGATGGGCACCACTATCCCCAAATCCTCAAAATTGAGGAATGAAAAAACATAAGAGCAGAATACAACTGTTGCCTAAAGTAGACTTATTATTATTCTAGCAATGGAAGATTTTATATCATTGATATAAAGGCAGGGGCCACCAGAGGTTTTGAGGGAAGAATAGGTGCAACATGTGGACATTCTTAGGATATTGGAATTGTTCTGCATGACATTGCAATGATGGATATAGGCCATTATATAATACATATTGTCAAAACCTATAAAATTGTGTGGTGCAAAATGTAAACTATAGACCATGGTTAGTAGCAATGCTTCAATATGTCTTCATCAAGTGTAACATGAAATGAAAGATGTTAATGGAGGAAAGTTTAGGAGTAGCAGGGGGTGGGGTATATGGGAATCCCCTATATTTTTGATGGAACATTTATGTAATCTAAAGCTAATTTAAAAATTAAAAGATTTTTTAAAAAGAGAGAGCTGGGGTGGCTATACTAATATGCAACAAAATAGACTTTAAGTCAGAAACAGTTGTGAGGGTCAAAGATGGCCATTATATACAGGATAAAGGACATTTCAATAGGAAAGACATAATAATTATAAATATATATGCATATAACAGCAGAGCCCCAAAATATATGAAGCAAATACTGACATATTTGATGGGAGAAATTGGCAGTTCTATATTAAAAGTAGGAGACTTTAACACATCACTCTCAATAATAGATAGAATATCTAGTCAGATGATCAATAAGGAAATACAGGACTTGAGTGAATTAAACCAACTAGACCTAACAGACATATATAGAATACTGCACCCAATGAAAACTGAATACACCTTCTTCTAGAGTGCAGATGGTTCATTCTCCAGGATAGACCATATGTTGGACCACCAAACAAGTCACAGTAAATGCAAAATAAATATTGATTTTCAGTATTTATTTTACTTATCAATAAATAAATATTGAGGGAGGTGAATGTGGCTCAAGCAATTGGGCTCCTGTCTATCATATGGGGGAGGGGGGTGTCCCTGATTCAGTTCCCAGGGCCTCCTGGTGAAGGTGTAGCTGGCCCATGCCATGGAGAGCTGGCCCATGCCACGAACTGATGCAAAAAGATGATACAACAAAAAAGATACACAGAGGAAAGACAATGAGAAACACAACAAACCAGGGAGCTGAGGTGGCTCAAGCGATTGTGTGCCTCTCTCCCATGTTGGAAGTCCCAGGATTGGTTCCCAGTGCCTATTTAAGAGAAGAGCAGAAGAGAAGACAAGCAGACATAGAAGAACATGCAGCAAATGGACACAGAGAGCTGACAGTGAGTGGTGGGGAGGGGGAGATGGAATAAAATAAAATAAAATCTTTTTTAAAAAAAAACTAACTTAAAACTAGAACTAGAAAAATAAGAGCCACTTAAACCCAAAGCAAGCAATAGAAGGAAATCACAAAGATTAGAGCAGAGATAAATGAAATGGAAAAAAAAAATAGAGAAAGGATCAAGAAAACCAAAAGTATGTCCTCCCATGGCCCACTGGGTGGACTGTGGGAGAGTGTGAGCTATGATGTGAACCATTGACCATGAGGTACAGCAGTGCTCAGAGATGTATTCACCAAGTGCAGTGAATGTCTCATGATGATGGAGGAGGTTGTTGTTATGGGGGGAGGAGTGGGGTGAAGGGGGTGGGGGGTATATGGGGACCTCATATTTTTTTAATGTAACATTAAAAAAATACATACAAAAAAAAAGAAAACCGAAAGTTGACTCTCTGAAAAGATCAACAAAATTGATAAACCTTTAGCTAAACTGACAAAAAAAAAAAAAAAAAGAGAAGATACAAATAATGAAAATCAGAAATGAAAAGTGGGACATTACTACTGACTCTGCTGAAATAAAAGGACTGTAAGTAGATAGCATGAATAGCTATATGGCAATAAATTAGATAACTTAAATGAAATTGACAAATCCTTAGAGACACACAAACTACCTACATTAACTCAAGAAGAAATAGAAGCCCAGAGGGCTCTGCACAGTGAGGGAGGGGCTCCTGGATACTGGGGGAATTATGTGTTGGCTGGAGCCTAAGGAACAAGATGGTAGCATTGGCAGAGTGACAGGGCTTCCTCTGGGTGGGGGCTGGTGGCCGTGGTGGCATTGGTAGTGCCACCTTAACTCATCACCTGCCTTTTCCAGTCCATGAGGATGCTATGAAAGCAAGGCAGCAGTGGCCACCCAGAAACAGATGGTCCACCCCAATAACCACAAAAAAACCTTCACAAACTGTGGCCTGGCAAAAAGAAACCTGACTGAGAGGTGAGAATCAGGTTCCCCTCTGACAATTCTTGGCCCTGTAATACCCAGAACGAGCCTCTATTTTCCTTTTCCTGCTGCCCTCCTTTACAACCTTGCTTTGTGGAGGGGTCTGGTGCTCCACAGGTGTTGGGGCTTGGCCTCAACCCTCCATTTTTGTCTCTCAGAATGGTGAGCAGCAGCAGTAACTCCAAGGCCAAATTCATTGTTGGAAGGAAATATAAACCGGTAGGGAAGATCAGATCTGGCTCTTTCAGGGCATTTATCTGGCAAGAAAGAGAAATAAAAGGCATCCAAATTGTAAAGGAAGAAGTAAAGCTTATGCCATTTGCAGATGATATGACCCTGTACACAGAAAATCCTGAAAAATGCACAAAACTCCTCAAGCTAATAAATGAAATCAGTAAATGGGTGGGGTACAAGAGCAACACCCTAAAATCAGTAGTGTTTCTATACATAAGTAAGAAACAATCAGAAGAAGAAATCAGGAAAAAAGTTCCCACTAACAAAACATTGTGAAAAGTAATTAAAGATGACCTAAATAAATGGAAGAACAATCCATATTCATGGATAGAAAGACTAGATATCATTAAGATGTCAATACTACACAGGGCAATTTAAATACTCAATGCAATCCCAGTAAAAATTCTAATAACCATCTTTGCAGAAATGGAAAAGTCAATCAAATGTATATAGACGGATAAAGCCCTGAGAGGCTAAAGAAGAATGAAGTTGAAAGATTCACACTTCCTGATCTTAAAATAGAGTTCAGAAATTGACCCTCACATTTATCACCAAGTGATTTTTGACAAGGTGGCAAAGACCCCTCAACTGGAAAAAAATAATCTCTTCAGTAAAAGGTGTTGGGAAAACTGGATCTCCATTCATTAAAAAAGAGGACCCCTACCTCACACCATATACAAAAATCAACTCAAAATGGATCAAAGACCTAAATGTAAGAGGTAGAGCTATCAAATTCCTAGAAAAAAACCTGGGGAAGCATGTTTAGAACCCTGTGTTTATTAGGTTTTCCACCAAAGCACAAGGAACAAAAGAAAAAACAGATAAAGTGAGACATCAAATTTACACACACACAAAAATTAATATTCAAAGGACTTTATCAAGACCTTTGGGAAGATGATGGACTAGAAAGACACAGGACTCTCTCCTATTCCAAAAAAAAATATCTAGAAGACAGCCTGGAAAACAATGTTCTAGGGTTGAGAACACCAGGGGAAGGCTAGACACTGCCCAGAAGAGAGAGGGGCAAAGGAAAATAGTCTTAACTGCAAAACTGTGAGTTAAGGGAAGCAGATGTGGCTCAAGCAATTGGGCTCCCACCTGTCATATGGGAGATCCCAGGTTCGGTTCCCGGGCCCTCCTGGTGAAGGTGAGCTGGCCCATGCAGAGAGCTTATCCATGCAGAGAGCTAACACAACAAGATAATGCAACAAAAGGAGACACAGAGGAAAGACAATGAGAGACACAACAAACCAGGAAGCTGAGGTGGCTAAAGCTATTGAGTGCCTCTCTCCCACATTGGAAAGTCCCAGGATCAGTTCCTGGTGCCTTCTAAAGAGAAGACAAGAAGAGAAGAGGAGCAGACACAGAAGAATGTGCAGTGAATGGACACAGAGAGCAGACAGAGAGTGCAAGCAGCAAGGAGGGTAGAATAAATTAATAAATCTTTTTAAAAAAGAGTTAAAGTAGCTGCAGCTATGGGCACCCTCCCCCACCCTATATACAATCTTGAATTCTCAGACCTTGGGTCAGTGGCTACAGAAAAAGGGGGGGCCACAGGGATCCACCTCTCCAGAATATGGGGGAGAGAGGGACACAGCCTAAGGCTGATTCAGCTTTTTTTTTTTTTAGGTTTGCACAATGATGCTCATTACAGCACTATTTACAATAGCCAAAAGATGGAAACAATCCAAGTATACATCAGCCAATGAATGGATAAACAAAATGTGGCATACACACACACACACATATACACATATATATACATATATATGTGTGTGTGTGTGTATATAAAATACTATGCTTCTCTTAGAAGACATGAAATTGGGACATGTATGACAACATAGATGAACTCCGAAGACACCATGCTGAATGATATAAGCCAAACCCAAAAAGTCAAACATTGTATGGTCACTTATATGAGCCAAATACAAAGAACAACATACAGAGCAAAACCTAGAATATAGGTTTCCAGGAGACAGGATGAGGGCTGAGAAGGGGTAGTGATGTTTAATGCATGTAGAATTTTTAATTAGCTTGACTTAAAAGTGTGGCAGGGGCGGCGGACTTGGCCCAGTGGTTAGGGCGTCCATCTACCACATGGGAGGTCCAGGGTTCAAATCCTGGACCTCCTTGACCCGTGTGGAGCTGGCCCATGCGCAGTGCTGATGCGCGCAAGGAGTGCCCTGCCATGCAGGGGTGTCCCCCGCGTAGGGGAGCCCCACGTGCAAGGAGTGCGCCCCGTAAGGAGAGCCACCCAGCGCGAAAGAAAGTGCAGCCTGCCCAGGAATGGTGCTGCACACAGAGAGAGTTGACACAGCAAGATGATGCAACAAAAAGAAACACAGATTCCCGTGCCACTGACAACAACAGAAGCAGACAAAGAAGACACAGCAAATAGACACAGAGAACGGACAACTGGGGTGGGGGGCGGGGGGAGAGGGGAGAGAAATAAATCTTTATAAACTAAAAATAAAAAATAAAAGTGTGGCAATGGGTAGAGCTGGTAGTAACACATTATAGTGAGTATAACTAACATAACCAGTTATAGATGTGATTGTGACTGAAATGGAAAGTCTGGGGATGTAATGCCCATTGAAAGAACTCTAGAGAATAATCTAGGGACTCAACAACATAGTAAATCCAGAGGTGGATGAGGATTGTGGTTATTAGTACAAATACAAGAATATTTCTGTATGAACTAGAACAAATGAATGTCACTATTACAAGGTGGTAAGCACGTGGTAATGCATGGGAAAAATACAATTAATGTAGCTTATGGACTATAGTTAGAAATATTTTAATATTCTTGCATCAATATCAAAGAAGGTACTATTTTTGGGGGGTCATCCCAGAATTTAATGAATAAACTCTTGAACCATTATCATTACAATGAAAAGTAACTACTATTTTAAACATAACTACTATCAAATGTGATATTTAAATGTAAGTATAAAATTACTGGTAGGAACATATTAAATTCACTGAACATAAAAAAACTTGTTCTAAGTTTGAAATGTTTTTCAAACAAGCTTGAAATGTTTTTCAGGTTAAATATCTAGTCTTGCTTTATTTTTTTTTTAACATAGCCAAGTATTTATTTATGAAGGTACTAAATTAATGCTAAGTCTGAATCAGCTTTTCTTTTTTTTTTTTTTAGATTTTCTCTCTCCCCTTCCCCAGCTCCCAATTGTCTGCTCTCTGTGTCCATTCACTGTGTGTTCTTCTGTGACTGCTTCTATCCTTATCAGCAGCATCGGGAATCTGTGTTTCTTTTTGTTGTGTCATCTTGTAGTGTCAGCTCTCCGTGTGTGCGGTACCATTCATGGACAGGCTGCACTTTCTTTCGCACTGGGCGGCTCTCTTTACGGGGTACACTCCTTGCGCCTGGGGCTCCCCTACACGGGGACACCCCTGCGTGGCAGGGCACTCCTTGTGCACATCAGCACTGCGCATGGGCCAGCTCCACGTGGGTCAAGGAGGCCCAGGGTTTGAACTGCGGACCTCCCATGTGGTAGGCAGATGCTCTATCCATTGGGCCAAGTCCGCTTCCCCTGACTCAGCTTTTGACCCATAAATTTGGTCTGCTGTGTCCCACGAGCCCTTCCAGGCTGGGAGGGGCTGCACCATTGTTTGCCAGGGAGCCAGCATGGGACTAAAGAAGAGTCAACCTTCTCAGTCACCCTTCCTTCTGACCAGGACTGGATGTTGAGCACACAGAGGGGAGAGGAATTATTTCCTACCCAGGAAAAGAGAGGGGGCTCCCAGCAAATACTGGAGAGGTGCCTCTGGGAAAGTTTGAATTATGAGGCTCTTGGCCTCCAGACAGGATCCTCTAACACAATGATCCAGTTTGTGTTGCAGCATACACACTCTGACCAGGCTTTGAACCGAGCAGAGTACCCAAGAGTACCATCTGCTGGCTGATCAAGAAAGTGCACGTGAGGAAATTAAAGGTAGGTTTTTTTCCGTGTTTATAACCTCCCTCCCGAAGGCCCTAGGAAGTGGGTCTGTAACCCATTACTGGGTCAAGAGCCCAGATGTGAGCAACTAACAGGGACAATCCTAAAGACCCAGAACAGGTTGAATCAAGAATCAAAGAACAGCAGTAGGGAGCAAATGTGGCTCAAGTTGTTGAGCTCCTGCCTCCCACACAGGAGGTCCTGGGTTCAGTTCCTGGTGCTTCCTGAAAAAAACAAAAACAAAAAACAAGCAAAACAAATGAAAAAAAAAAACCTCAGGGAAGTCAGTGTGGCTCAGTGGTTGAGGACTGGCTTCCCACATACAAGGTCTTGGGTTCAATTCCTGGCCCTCAGTACTAAAAAAAAAAAAAAAAGAACAGTAGTAACAAACAGTCTCCTACCACTAAACCCCTATGAAAGAGAGAGAAGAGAAACTGAGCATCAGAATAAACATCATCATAATCAGATGCCTAAGCATCAGCAAAATATTACAAGCCATACTAAGAAAATGGAAGAAATGGCACAAGAAAAGAAATATATCAAAGCCACCAGAAGAGACACAGGATTTGAGACAAACAATGAGATTCACACAAATTTCCAGAATAAAATGAATGAGTTGAAAGACAATTTGGCTAAAGTGATAAAGGACATCAAGAAGACACTGGGTGAGCACAAATAATTTTAAAACCTGAATAGAAAAATAAAAGAGCTCATGGGAATGAAAGACACAATAGGTGAGATCAAAAACACAGTAGAGGTAATAGAGGGTATGGCAAAATATGCCAAATATATGCTATGGACTATAGTTAGTGGTACTAGTCTGATGATATTATCTCATAATCAGTAACAAATGTTCCACAACGATGTCATGTGTGTTTGGTGAAGGGTTGTTGTGTGGGAATTCCACATATGTGCATTATTGCTTTCTAAGTTCACAAATTCTGTAATAAAAAAATATTTTAAAATAACACATTAGAGGCATACAACAGCAAATTCAAAATGGTAGAAGGAAGAATAAGTGATACAGAAGTCAGAACAGCTGGAATTGAAGGAAGAGAAGAACAGAAAGAGAATAGAATGGAAAAAATTGAGCCTGCCAGGGAGTTCAATGATAACATGAAGTGCAACAACATACTTGTCATGGGAGTTCCAGAAGGAGAAGAGAATAGAAAAAGAGTAGAATGAGTATTTGAGGAAAAAATGGCTGAAAGTTTCCCAATTCTCATGAAAGAAATGAATTTACATCTCCAGGAAGTACAGTATACCCCAATCAGAAGAATCTGAATAGACCTACTCCAAAACACATACTACTCAGAATGTCAGATATCAAAGATAGAGAGAAAACTCTGAGAGCAGCAAGGGAGAAGCAAACTGTCACATACAAGGGAGACCGAGGAAGACTTAGTGTGGATTTCTCATCAGAAACCATGGAGGTGAGAAGACAGTGGTATGACACAATTAGGACACTGAAAGAGAAAAATTGCCACCTGAGAATTCTTTATCTGGCAATCTTGTCCTTCAAATATGAAGGTGAATTTAAAATATTCACAAATAGTGGAGCTGGCCCATGCGCAGTGCTGATGCTTGCAAGGAGTGCCCTGCCACACAGGGGTGCCCCCACGTAGGGGAGCCCCACGCGCAAAGAGTGCGCCCCGTAAGGAGAGCCGCCCAGCGCGAAAGAAGTGCAGCCTGCCCGGGAATGGTGCCACACACATGGAGAGCGACACAACAAGATGACGCAACAAAAAGAAACAGAGATTCCCGTGCCGCTGACAACAGAAGCAGACAAAGAAGATGCAGCAAATAGACACAGAGAACAGACAACCGGGGTAGGGGGTAGGGGAGAGAAATAAATAAATAAATAAATCTTTTAAAAAAATAAAATATTCACAAATATACAGAAACTAAGAGAATTAGTGAAAATGAATCCAGAGGAGCAGGTGTGGCTCAAGCAATTGAGCACCAGCCTTCCATATTAGAGGTCCCGGGTTCAGTTCCCAGTGTCCCCTAAAGAAAAAACAAACAGACAACAAGCAAACAACAATGAGCAGACAACAAGCACAACAGCAAGCAAAAACAATGGACAAACAGACAAGGGAGCCATCTCAGGGAGGAGGGGGAATAAAAACAAATTCAGCTTTGCAAGAAGCATGAAAGGGAGCTGTACAGCACGAAGGAAAAACAAAAACCAAAACAAGAGAGCGAGTCTTGGAGGAGAGTGTTCAAGTGGAGACTATCAGAAGGATACCCAAAAGGGTAAAAAGACAGATGAAAAGATATAACATATGAAATCCAAAGAATAAAATAATGGAAGTAAATAATGCACTTACAGTAATGTAATGGATTACATTTCCCAATCAAAATAAATAGGCTGACAGAAAGGATTAAAAAAAACAAAACAAAACAAAACCATGGGCCAACCACATACTGTCAACAAGAGACTCATCTTAGATCCAGATCGAGCCTCCCACATTAGAGGTCCTGGGTTGGAAAAAGGTATTCTACTTACACAGTAGCCAAAAAGGAGCAGGGGTAGCTATACTAATACCAGACAAAAAGACTTTAAATGCCAAAAGGTTATGAGATGTAGAAGGCTGTTGTATATTAATAATAGAACAAATCTACACATGAACAGTTATAAATATCTGTACATCTAACCAGGGTGCCCAAAACTTCACGAGGGAAATTCTGACAAAACTGAAGGGAGAAATATACACCTCTGCAATAATAGTCAGAAACTTCAACATACCACTCACACCAAGAGACAGAACAACTAGACAGAAGATCAACTAGAACTTGAACAACATGATAAATAAACTAGACCTACAAGACATACAGAATATTGCATCCCAACTCAGCCATTTATATATTCTTCTCAGGTGTTCATGGATCTTTCTCCAGGATAGATCACATGTCAGGTCACAAGGCAGGTCTCAATAAATATAAAAAGATTGAAATTATACAAAGCATCCTCTCAAAAAGTAATGGAATGAAACTGGCAATCAGTAATAGACAAGAAAGGGGAAAATTCACATTTGTATGGAGGCTAAACAACACACTCCTAAAAACAACAAATGGGTCAAAGAAAAAATTATAAGGGAAATTAGTAAATACCTCAAGATGAATGAAAATGAGAACACAACAAAATCAAAACTTATGGGATATAGCGAAGGTAATGTTGAAAGGAAACTTTATAGCCTTAAACACCTATATTAAAAAATAAGAAAGCTGAAATCAAAGACCTAACTGAACATCTGGAGGAATTAGAAAAAAAAAAACAGTAAACCAATCCCAGAGCAAGTGGAAGGAGAGAAATAATAAGGATTAGAGCAGAAATAAAGGAAATTGAGAACAAAAAACAATAGAGAAACAAAACCAAAACTGGATTCTTTGGGAAAATCAATAAAATTCACAAATCCTTAGACTGACAAAGAAAAAAAGAGAGAAGATACAAATAAATAAAAATAAGAAATGAAAGTGGGGATGTTACAACTGATACCATAGAAATAAAAAGGATCATAAGAGGATATTATGGGGAAACGGACTTTGGCCCAGTGGTTAGGGCGTCTGTCTACCATATGGGAGGTCCGCGGTTCAAACCCCGGGCCTCCTTGACCCGTGTGGAGCTGGCCATGCGCAGCGCTGATGCGCGCAAGGAGTGCCGTGCCACGCAAGGGTGTCCCCCGCGTGGGGGAGCCCTACACGCAAGGAGTGCGCCCGTGAGGAAAGCCGCCCAGCGTGAAAAGAAAGTGCAGCCTGCCCAGGAATGGCGCCGCCCACACTTCCCGTGCCGCTGACGACAACAGAAGCGGACAAAGAAACAAAAGCAGACAAAGAAACAAGACGCAGCAAATAGACACCAAGAACAGACAACCAGGGGAGGGGGGGAAATTAAATAAATAAATAAATCTTAAAAAAAAAATAATTAAAAAACATTGAATTTATAAAAAAAAAAAGAGGATATTATGATAAATTAGATAACCTAGATGAAATGGACAAATTCTAGAAATGCACAAACTACATGGACTGTACAAGAAATAGAGGAAACTCAACAAACCAATCACAAGTAAAAAAACAGTCATCAAAAATCTCCCAACAAAGGAAAGGACAGGACCAGATGACTTCTCAGGCGAATTCTACCAAGAATTTCAAGAATTAACACCAATCATCTTTAAACTCCTCCAAAAAATTGAAGAGGAGGGGAAATTATCCAACACATTTTATGAAGCTAACATCACCCTAATATCAAAGTCAGATGAAGACACTACAAGAAAAGAAAATTACAGTCCAATCTTTCTAATGATCACAAATGCAAAACTTCTAAACAAAATACTTACAAATAGATCCAACATCATATCAAAAGACTTATACACCATAACCAAGTGGGATTTATTCCTGGTATGCAAGGGTGGTTCAACACAAGAAAATCAATTTAGGCAATACCCACCTTAACAAATAAAAGGGAAAAAAACACATGATCATTTCGATCAATGCAGAAAAGGCATTCAACAAAAGCCAGCATCCTTTCTTGATAAATACTTCAAAAGATATTAATAGAAGGAAAATTCCTTAATATGATAAAGGGCATTATATAAAAAACCTACACCAACATCATACTCAATTGGGAAAGGTTGAAAGCTTTCCCTCTAAGATCAGGAACAAGACAAGTGTGCTCACTGTCACCACTGTAAAGTAAGTAAAAGAAAAGAAAAGAAAAGAAAATGCATCCAAATAGGAAAAGAGGAAGTAAAGCTCTCACTATTTAAGGATGAATGATCCTACATTTAGAAAATCCTAAAATGTCTACCACAAAGCTACTTGAGCTAATAAATGACTTCAGCAAAGTAGCAGGACACAAGATCAACATGCAAAAATTAGTAATGTTTCTGTACACTGTACACTGAATAATCTGAGGAGGAAATAGTAAAAAAAAATTCATTTACTTTAGCAACAAAAACTCTGAGATATCTATGAATCAATCAAACAAAAGGTGTAAAGAACCTGGTTTCAGAAAACTACAAGGAACTGCTGAAAGGAATCAAAGAAGACCTTAAGAAAAATGGAAATACATTCCATGTTCATGGATTGGAAAACTAAATATCATGAAGATGTCAATCCTACCCAAAATGATTTATAGATTCAGTGCAAACACCAATCAAAATTCTAACAGCCCACTTTACAGAAATAGAAATGGCAATTACAAAATTTATTTGGAAGGGAAAGTAAACCAGAATAGCCAAAAGCATCCTTAAAAAAAGAAGAGCAATATGGGTTGCCCTCACTGCCTGAAATTGAAACATACTACAAAGGTACAGTGGTCAAAACAGCATGGTACTGGCATTAAGATAGATACGTTGATCAATAGAATAGAAGTGAGAGTCTAGAAATAGGTTTTGACAAACCTACAAAACCTGTGTTACTGGGGAAAAAAACAATCTCTTCAACAAATGGTGCTAGGAGAACTGGAAATTCATAACCAAAAGAATGAAAGAGGGTCCCTATCTCACTACTCTGCATGAATCAACTCTGAATGGATCAAAGACCTAAATATAAAAACCAGAACCATAAAACTCCTAGAAGACAATATAGGGAATCATCTTCAAGAACTGATGGTAAGTGGGGGTCTCTTAAATCTTCCACCAAAAGTTTGAGCAATGAAATTTTAAAAAGAGATTAATGGGACCTCCTCAGAATTAAAAACTTCTGCATCTCAAAGGTCTTTGTCAGAAGGGTGAAATGACAGCTGACTCAATGGGAGAAAATATTTAGAAATCACCTATTAGATAAGGATTTAATATCCATGATATGTAAAGAGATGCTACAATTCAACAATAAAAAGACAAATGAACAAATTTAAAAATGGGCAAAAGACCTGAACAGACATTTGTCCAAATAAGAAATATAAATGTTGAAAAATCACATGAAAAAAATGTACATCACTGGCAATTAGGGAAATGCAAATCAAAGCTACAATGAGATATCATTTCACACCTATTAGAATGGCCACTATTAAAATGACAGAAAAGTACAAGTGTTGAAGAGGATGTGGAGAGATAGAAACGCTTATTCACTGTTGGTACGAATCTAGAAAGGTACAGCCACTGTGGAGAACTGTTTGGCAGTTCCTAAGTAAGTTAAATATAGATTTGTCACATTACCTGATGTATTAGTCAGCCAAAGGGATACTGATGCAAAATACCAGAAATTGGTTGGTTTTTATAAAGGGTATTTATTTGGGGTAGGAGCTTACGGATACCAGGCCATAAAGCATAAGTTACTTCCCTCACCAAAGTCTATTTCCACGTGTTGGAGCAAGATGGCTGCCGACGGCTGCGAGGGCTCAGGCTTCCTGGGTTCCTCTGGGCTCAGCTCCTCTGTTTCCTCCTCAAGGTCAGCTGTAGACTGTGAGGCTCTCTAGGCTTTGCCTCTCTCCACAAGGCCAGCTGTAGACTATCAGGCAAACAGCTCTGTCGCTCTCCCTGGGGCTCCAGCTTAAGGCTTCAGCATCAAACTCCAACATCAAAAACCCTCAATTCTGTCCTTTGCCACGTCTTTTATCTGCCATCAAGGGGCAGGGACTCAACACCCTAATGATGTGGCCCAATCAAAGCCCTAATCATAACTCAGTCACACCCAGGTACAGACCAGATTACAAACATTGTCCATTATCTATTTTTGGAATTCATAACCATATCAAACTGCTACAGCCCAGCAATACCACTACTAGGTATATACCCAGAAAAACTGAGAGCAGTGACAAAGATATCTGCACACCATTGTTCATAGCACCATTGTTCACAATTGCCCAAAGATGTAAACAACCCAGGTGCCCACCACCTGACAAATGGGTAAACAAATTGTGGCATATACACATGATGGGGTATACACATTCAGCTGTAAGAAGAAATGAAGTCGTGAATCATGACAACATGGATGAACCTGGAGGACATTATGCTGAGTGAAGCAAACCAGATGCAAAAGGACAAATACTGTATGATTGTGCTATTATGAACTAAATATATTATGTAAATTTATGGCATTAATAATTAGAATATAGGTCACCGGAAAATAGAATGAGGTTAGAGAATGGAAAACTGAGGTTTAATCTGTGCAGAATTGGTAGAAAGCTTGGTCATAAATCTTTGGAAATGTATAAAAATGGTGAAAGTACATCATAGTGTAATTAGCTGTGCTAATATATGGGTATGATAGTGGTTGAAAAGGGAAGTCTAAGATCATGCATATTCCCAGAAGGAAAGCTTTAAAATGTAACATGGGACTGTACAGCAATGGTTTAACAATCTTCCATTAAGGGTTTTTAAAAAACGGAAATATACTAAGTGAAAGTAACTAGATAAAAAGTACTGTTTGGCTTAACTCCATTTATTTTTTTAATATATTTTTTATTTATTTTTAAAAGATACACAGATCACACAAAATCTTACATTAAAAAATATAGGAGGTTCCCATGTGCCCCACTCCCCACACCCCCCACTTTTCCCACATCAACTTCTTTCATTGCTGTGGCATATTCATTGCACTTGTTGAATACATTTTGGAGCACTGCTACACAGTGCGGATTATAGTTTGCGTTGTAATTTACACGCTCTCCTGGTCCATTCAGTGGGGGGTTTAACTCCATTTATACAAATATAAATACAAATAAATTAGAGAGATGGAAACAGAATAGCAGGAATGTATGGTAGGGGAAGGATAGAGAAGATTTGAGAGGTGATTATTAAGAGGTAGAGCTTTTTCTTTCTCTTTTATTATTGTTGTTGTTGTTGTTATAGGAGTAATGAAAGCATTCTAATATTGATTGAAGTGATGAATGCACAACTCTGTAATTATACCAAATACCACCGATCGTACACTTTGGATAGATTGCATGTTTTATGAATATATATCAATGAAATTGATTTTTTTAAAGTGTCAACCACGGATTCTACTTACAGTCAAGATATTCTTCATTATCAATGCTATAAGAAAACAATTTCTGCATAAAAGAATGTAGGGAGTTTTGTGCCCAAAAGCCCTACTAGAGTATTAGAAGATGAGTCTCATTCAACCAAGTAGCAACTGGGAAAATCTCAATAAAAAAACAGATGGCAAGCATTATATGCATGCACACACTCACACAGACATACAACACTAAAGCAAAGATGGCGTTGAGGGTGAAGATTCATGTACAAATGATACAAATTCTGAAATAGTAGAAATAATACAATTAAAAATGAAAGGAGAAGGAAGAAGGAAAACAATAAGTTTACTGATGTGTAGGCAGTAAGAGTGCATAAGGGGCACCAAAACAAATTGAAAATCCAAAAAGCAAAAGATTAAATAGGAAATGGAGAACTAAGGACATTAACAACGATATAAATAAGAAGGTAAAAACTAGAACAAAAATACAAACCCTTGTAAACAGTCAAAATAAAGTACAAATCATAGAGTCAAGAATACATACTCACAAAGAAACATAGCAAATAGAATAAACTATACATAATCATTAATTAAATGTTATGACAGTTGAAACCAAGCATATCATTCATAGCAACAAATATGAACGGGTTTTGACTCACCTATTAAAAGAAAGAGATTTTCAATTTCGCTCACAAAACAGGACGCGTATTTGCATGTATTATAAGCAAGTGACACACTAAAATAAGATTATGCAGAAAGGCAAAAGGTAAAGGGATGGATAAAGGTATACAAGGCAAATGGAAACAAAATACAGCAGGGGTAGCTATTCTGATAGCAGAAAAAGTAGAAAACAAACCCAAAACATTAAACATGATAAAGTCAACAGTTCTGGATACCAAAAGTGACAACTCACGATAATGATTTAACACATATGAATAGAATATACTCATATATCAACACTGATAATAGAGAATATTCATGCTTTTCAATCACACAAAGTAGATCAACAAAAAATAACTATATAGGATGGTGTGCCAGTTTGATATCATTTATGAATTCCAAAAAACGATATTGATTGTTTGTAAACTGGTCTGTTTCTCTGGGCGTGATACTCTTTGATTGATTTAAATCCAAAGGCTTTACGTTTAGTTGATTAAATCAAGATTAAGGTGTTGATTGGACCATGTCATTAGGGCGTGCAGGGTTGAGTTCCCACCCTCTTACACAGAAGCAGATCTACAGAGGAATAAAGAGAGCTCCATAGACACAGGAGAAAACTTGTCAGCTTTGAACCTGCAGCCCCATGGAAGAGAGACGAGCCATTCACCTGATAGTTTACAGCTGACCTTGTGAAAAGACCAGAGCAGCTGAGCCCAGAAAGAAACAAGCCCTCCAGCCTACAGCTGCGATGGAAAGAAACTGGACTATGGAACCTTTAGAGGAAAGACGAAGGCTGAACCCTTGCAGATATCAGCAGCCTTCCCGCTTCAACACATGCCAACAAACATTTGGTGAGAAAATACCTCTTATGGTACCTTGAGTTGGACTGTTTATGGCCTTGTAACTGTAATCTTCTACCCCCCAAAAAAGCCAACAGATTTCTGGTACTTTGCCTCAGCATCCCTTTGGTTAATACAGATGGTATAAATAAAATATCTACAATGTCTATGAAGTAGAAATACATTAAACTATCCTCTCCAATCAAAAGGCAAAAAAATTTTTTTTATGACACCTTAAAATTATTTTTGTAAAAGTAAATAGAAAGGTAAAAACCTATTAAACAACTTTTGGATATAAGGGGAAATACAAAAGGTACAGGAATCTAAGACAAGATACCCAGGAGGCCATCAATGTACGATAAAAAACCGGGTGGTAGGGTATAGGCACAGGACAAAGGGACACCTAGTCACCTGCTAATTAGGATCACCTATGCTCCCAAACAGGCTCAGGCCCACCTGAATATACCTTTTGCATTTTACAAATTAATGCTATTTAATGCAGTTATGGCTCACTATTTGATGAAAATTAATTCTGTACCCTCCCTTTCTCGTCCCTCTATTCTTCTGCTGGGGCTCACTGGAGGCCAAAACCTATCTGAAAGACTGAAGTGTGGGAGTCCACTGATATAGTCCAGAGCTCAGAACAGCAGAGAATAGATACAAAGGAACAAATGGAAGATGTCCAGGCCACATGAGACCAACGTTATAATGGTAGGAGCTGAAGAGCAAATAAGAGAACTGGAAGATTGTCGTGAGGAAGGAACTGCATCAAAGCTCAAGGAGCAAAAATGAAGAAACTGAAAAATGTTACAGGAGATAGAGAGGAGCTCAACATCTGCCTGATCCACCACAAGCATGGCAACTCCATAAAGGTAGGGGCTGGGTCCTACACATTGGTATATCCCTAATATTAGGGAAAATGACTTGTTTAGGATTTGAATGACAATATTAATTGAATATATTCATGTCCATTGCACAGTTTGAGTTGTGGTGAGGATAAGACAGGGAAAGGTGACTGAGCCCAGTACAAATGGGTGAATACTGATCATAAGGTCTGTGAGTGGAAAATATTTTATTCTTCATTGCACCTTAACTTTGGCATGATGGTTTCAAAGAATGGTTAAGTGACTATTCCCTCAGGAGTTCGTGCCAGCCTCTCCGGGGGACAGGACTGGGGGATCTTGTAGGGAGATGTGTGACAAGGATGCCCAAAATACAACTGTTCAGTAAAGTCACACTATGTTTGGGGATTGGACAACCTGAAGAATCAAGAACTCATACTTGAAAATTATATTGGAGGTATTTGGAGGTATTGACCCCAAAACCTATCCTTTGTGACCCTATTACTTCAGCCAGACTTTCTCCAATGCAACACCTGCAAACTCATTGCATGTAAGTAAGTAGTTCATTGATAAGTTAGGAGGATCCATCCCAGAAGGTTTTGTAATTGCTATTCTGAGAAACTGATGAAAATTCAGGGCCTCAAGATCAAGTGGGTGATTATTAGGCTTATTTTCATTTTTTTTACCCCCACCTGGGTACAAGTTCTCAGGTCGAGGTCCCAGGGCAAGAAATTAAAGGTCTCCTGAGTTCTCCAAGGGACACAGTTTGCAACAGAAGAAAATTGGGAGGGAGAAGGGGGCTGCAGAAGTTTCTCTAATCCCCAAGAGCATGGGAAACATCTTCCAGCACTGGCAGTTGCTACATATACTACCCTTATTGCTCCAGCTTTGCCTTTTCCTGGACATGGGTCTCCTACACACCCCACTGTATTTACACAGGGGTGGGGGACGATCCTGCATGGAGAGTGGTATTTGCAGCAGTTGGCTGAGGTTGATGCTCCCATTATGCTCTAGCTCAGTTTCTCACAGATTTAGCCCTTAGTGCATACATTTGGAGATATGGCTGTGATGCTCTCTGCTTTTTCTGTGTCTGTTCCTACAGTTTCCTCTTTGCATTATGAGCATATTGCCTTTTGTCCATTTTCAGTAATGACAATATTTACAAAGATGGAATATTTTATTGGTGGGTTATTTCCCATCTATACTTTGGGAAAGGATGAAGACTTGGAATGGAAACATTTTCAGGGCAGCCCAACTGTTAATGTCTATTTTGATCCATAAGTTCTTGCTCCTTTAAAAAAAACTGTTTACTTTTGTCCTGGTGTCTACAGAAGGTAAGAATTAAGGTGAGGAAATAGACTTATAAAATCCGAGTGTCTCTGGAACAACCATCAATTGCCCCACGATTTCTGTTGTCCTTAATTCTTTTTTTTTTTTTTCTATTCACAGAGTCACTTCTTATCAAAGCAGAAAGAGAACATTTCCTTGGTCTCCCTACCCCAAATGAACAATCAATTCTCCCATCTGTCCATTTCCTGCTGGGCTTTGGGTAATTGAAGCAGGGATTCTCCATCAAGCATCTAGAACTCTAAACCATCTCTATGGAAACTGCATAAAGAAATAAATAGCCCTGGTGTAAGTAAAATACAGCTAAATAAAATGCCAACATTACTGCATTTTTTCCATTTGTAACACTATCTTTTATTTCTGATAAAAGATAAATTCAAGGGCATAAAAACAACAGTAAACTCTTGTTACAAGGTACCAAATATATTGACATAGTTTTTGAGGAGAACCAAATGAAAGGGAGGGATGGAAAGATACAGAAACACAGTACGTGTAGGCTATTGAAGTCCAACTGCAATCCAGGGAACAAGGTCAGAGCTTAGAAAACTGCCTGGGAGCATATCCTGTATGATCGCAGAGGAATGGATAAATCCCGAGTTCAGATAAGCAGGTACCAGACTTAGGACTTCTTAGCATGCTGGGGGTCCAGTGTGGTCTGTGCACTCCTGGGGTAGATCCAGAAATAGATCATCACAGGGTTGCCGAAATTACCACAGAGTGGGCAGACACCCCTGACAGTCTGTCACACTGCCTGGAAGTCTTATGGTCCCTATCAGGGTTTTAGAGGGTCACTGAGACCTGTGTCAGTGGATGTGCTTCCCCTGAGCTTACACTCTGCAGGCATCTGGGCAAGGAAGCTGGACTAGCTACAAATTTGAAGGGCCAAGTGCAAAATGAAAATGCTGGGACCCCCATTCAAAACTTAACAAAAGTATTGAACTGCCGTGCAGAACATTAAAAAAATGAGCCCATTCTAATCATGAGAACCTGTGTGAACACACGTCCATTAAGCTGACCTACATGGAGGACATTGGATTGAAGGCAGATGAAGTAGGTCTCTAATCTAAGGAACTAGTCTTTAGAGTGGTCTGTAAAACACAGAACAGGTGTCAATAAAATTCGTCAACCACCTCATTTAGTAAAAACCAAATGAACAACACCTTTTACAAAAACAATAGTCTTTCTTAATCTCTGTGTTCTCTTCCACATCTCTTTTTTTTTTTTTTTTAAGGTAGAGGATCCTCAGGCTGCTACAAGGACATGATCACCATCAGAACCACAGAGCTATGCTCTGGTCACTCCAGGGCCCCAGGTCAGAAGGAAGAGAGGGAGATGGAGAAAGTGGAACTTAGCGGACCCCTAGGTCCATGGACTTTGGGTCTTCCTGGAAGCTGGCAACATCTGGAGTCAACCAGCCTGGCGCCATCTTTGATGCTTACACTGCCAGGACTAGGAAGACTGTTGCCAGGCAAAATGAGCTGGATCAGGACCAAGGATGCACATCAGCCTGTTATTTGCACCACCTCTGGAGGAGATCAGTTGGTAGCCTTTTTGACTGGGGTCACCTCAGAGTTTCAGATCAGGCTCAGCTCCCTCCAAGCGGCCCTGCTGGGTTGCCAGTTTTGAACAAATCCTACATATAGTGATCTTGGGAGAGAGGAAGAGGAGAGGTTTGAGAACATATTGGGGAAGCGGATTGGGATAAGGGGAGACTGTGGGTGACAGGTAAGGGGAGGATGCAGGGATGGACATCATTTTAAGAATGTGTAATAGATGACTAGTGTCCTTTGTTTTCACCATGAAGGACTCCTGGTTGCATTTCCTATAAGGCAAGTCTGGTAGCAATGAACTACCTCAGTTTTTGTTTTTCCAGATACTTTTCAGTATCTCCCTCAGTTTGAAGGACAACTTTGCTGGGTATATTATTTTTGGGTAACCACTATTATCTTTCAACAATTTATGTTCTCCCACTGCCTTCTGAACTCCATGGTTTCTATTGAGAAATCAGTGGTTAATCTTATGAAGGATCGTTATATGTGATACTTTATTTCTCTTGCTGTTTTTAAGACTCCATATTCTTCTTTGGCATTTGGGAATTTGATCATCATGAGTCGTGGTATAGATATGTTTGTGTTTATACTAACTGGCACTCATGAGCATCTGATTTTTATGTATTCAGATATTTTATCAGATTTGGGAAGTTTTCTGCCATTTATTCAAATATTTTTTTCTGGCCCTGTCTAGCTCTTCTCCTTCTGTGAGTCCTATGATACGTCTATTGGTAACTTAATGGTGTCCCACAGGTTCCTCAGGTTTTCTTCACTTTCCCTATTATTTTTTTTTCTTGCTTCTCAGACTGAATGGCTTCAATTATGTTATCTTCCAAAGTCACTGAATCTTTTCCCTTTCAGCTCTAATCTGATGTTGAACCCCTCTAGGGAATATTTTATTTCTGTTATTGTGGTCTTCAGTTCTGTTCAGTTGATTTTCATAATTTCTCTATTGATTTTTTATTTGTGTCCATCTGCCATTAGAAAAATGATAGTTCTTGAACAAACTTGTATATGAAATGTGTAAAACTGATCAACATACTCTAGGCTGTGGATATAAAGACATCAGACAAACAAGTTCTTACAATCCTGGTGCTTATGTTTGTGAAAAAAGGATATGTTAACAAATGGTAATGATTTGTGTGTTGTTGTTGTTTCCTTTGTTTTTAGCAGGTGCCAGGGACTGAAGCCAGGACTTTGTACATGGGAGGCAGACACTCAACCACTGAGCAACATCTGCATCCTAATTTGTGTTTTAAGAAGCAAATAAGGGCTTTGAAGTCAAGTAAAGTCTGACAAGTAAGATAATAGAGCATGCTGGGTGTGCACTCCATGTATCTTCCCTTTGGAGGGTAGTGGCATCAGTGAGCAAAGATGTTATCAAGAGCTCATTTACATTTCCACAACCATATATGTCTTATATAGACACTATTTCAGAAACAGCTCAGGTGTGTTTATAAATAGTGGGGAAGGTACAGAGTCCTGCATTCATGGAACAAATTTTAATGACACCCCCCATCAAAATAAAGATATAATCATGGGTGAGCTTCATTTTTGCAATGCTAAAGTTTATAAAGCATGTGATATGTGGTCATGAATTTGGACATGGTTATGTTGGAGTTGAAGCTTCCCATCGATTTGGGCCACAAGATGTGAGTGTTTGTGTATAATGTCCTTCTGGAAGAATTTTAAATTGTCACATTTGTTATGATGATTTTGTTGTTACTACAAACTGAATGACAGAATTTGAACCTCAGAAAAGCATGGAGTTCATCCTAATTTGAGGAATAGTTGTGGTCATCTGCACAGGCCTAACCTACATGTTTATTTTTTTAATGAGCAGTCTGCCATCTACGCATGTCCACTCTATAATTTCACAGTTGGAACACTGGGATGAGTTACGGTTGTTTAGAAGACAGCTACCTAAGAAATAATTAAAGTGAGCTGTGCACGGAGAGTACCATTTGGGAGAACATCCTAAATTAGTCAAAAAGGAGGTATATAGACATCCTGAAACAGGTAAAATAAAAATACTTTTTGTAAAAAGAAGAAATGGAAGCATTTTAATGATCCACAAATCGCCATAAAACCCATTTGAAAAAAAAATTTGCAAGAGACTTAGACTTTGAGCACATGAAAGAGAAGAGAAAAAAAGAACAACTTTGTCTTTTATTAAAGGGTAATTAAAGTAAAATCTTTGTCCATCCTTTCAATGCTAAATTATTGTTATAGCAGTACACAGAATAATGACATTTGATAAGCATTAGTATTCTGAGCCACACGAACCTTACATTCTTTTGGAGGAGTATAAAATATAAATAAATCTAATCAAAAACCTATGAGGAAAGTTGACATTGTGACGGAATGAGGAATTTGTGTGTGTGTGTGTGAATGTATGTGACTACTTAGAGTGCAAACCATTTCAAACAAGGTAGTAATCATAAAGCGAAATTGATTAAACTATTTTATATATTTCCATATATATATAACCATTTAAATGCATTGCTAAAATTTGACAGCTATTCCCACAAAATAGAAATTCGGTACAAATGGGCTAAATGGTCAACTGGATTTATAATGTTTTCTACAAACCCTCACTCCAAACATTGTTTTTAATTATAAAATTTAAAAATAGCCCCCCATGGGATCAGGAACAAGACAAGCTTTTAGAACAGATTGAGTTAAAATTGATCAAGGAAAATGAAATATAGGATGAAAAAGATATAAAATGAATACCAAAAAAAAATTGTCCCCTATGGGAGATACAGCCAGAGCTCAAGTCCTTAAGAGGGAATGGGGAAAGCGGATTTGGCCCAAAGGATTGGGCATCCGCCTACCACATGGGAGGTCCAAGGTTCAAAACCAGGGCCTCCTGACACGTGTGATGAGCTGGACCACGCACAGTGGCACAGTGCTGATGCGCACAAGGAGTGCCCTGCCACGCAGGGGTGGCCCCCATGTAGGGGAGCCCCATGCACAAGGAGTGCACCCCATAAGGTGAGCCGCCTGGTGCGAGGAAAGTGCAGCCTGCCCAGGAATGGCGCCGCACACACGGAGAGCTGACACAGCAAGATGACGCAACAAAAAGAGACACAGATTCCCGGTGCTGCTGACAAGAATATAAACGGACACAGAAGAACACACAGCGAATGGACAGCAGAGAGCAGACAACTGGGGGAGGGGGGGCAGGGATTGTGGGGAAGGAGAGAGAAATAAATAAAAATAAATCTTAAAAAAAAAAAAAAGAGGGAATGGGTTTTTGATATTTCAGGCACAGCCAGAGACTATGAGACTGGAGAAGAGTGTGATGGGGGGAAGAGTGAAAGGGAGAAGGACATCTCGCCTTCTGAAGAAAGAGTTGGCCAGTGTAAGGATGTTATTTTGACTCTGCATGAAATCCTGAACGACGTCAATGTCACGCACAAAAGCGATCTCATCTGATTGTTTCAAAGATGTACAGTTTGTATTGAGAAAAGCCTGCGAAGAGCACACTGGAAACTTTCATCACATGAGGAGGAGGTGGGTCAGTCTGGGAGATGACAGTGGACGAGCATCTTGGTTGCAAGTGGAAGTAAGAGAGACAAAACTTCCTGAGGAATTCGCAGGTGGGACAAGACAGAATGAGAAGAGTCAGACTGCTGCATTTTTTCACACAGGAGAAACTAAAATTGTAGAGTTTCCATCAATTGAGATGTAGAGGTCACATGTACAATAGGTTCTTGGGAAAAGGATGAGAAGTTCACCTAGGAGTGTATTGGGATAGAGATGTGGATAACTCACTCAAGTACATACTCATATATTAATAATAATACATTAATCATAACGGTAAAATTTGGAAACAAAAAATCATGAATAGCAGTAGAATTAAGAAATGACAATGATAGACTCCTATAAGCAAAAACAAGCATGGAAGAAAAAATAAATTCCTCCATGAAAAATTAAGAAATAATTTTAAACAAAAGAAACTCGATACAAAATAGTATATAGAGTGTGAATCCATTTACATACAATAAAAAGCAAGCACATTGAAATGTATTTAGGCATGCATACACATGAGATAAAACTATAAAAAAAATTAAAGTACTTCAGGATAATGGTTCCATTTGGAAAGCCAGGCAGGCTGCCTTTGGAAATTATTACAATTTGAAATGTCTGGTATGAAACCATATTCTATATCTAGGTCAGGGTTTTATAACACAGATATTTAATTTTTTATAATATTTCATCACCTGTACTTATCTATCATGCATTTTTCTTCATGTATATTATACTTTATGGTTAAATAGTCTAAATCAGTTACTATAATTTACTTTTCATCATCTTAAGAATTGTAGAAAGCTATTTTGATATTCAACAACAGCACATTAAAAATTCTTAGCATTTCATAATAGATTTTAATGTGTATTTAAAAAGTGACTGCAGAAAGGAACAAATGGTGAAGCTCATTGGTTTCTCAAAAGAATGTTACGTACAAAACAAGAATGCTAATTACCTCATGCCTAGTCTATATCACGCTAGAGATCAATCCAGTGCCACCAGAAAATAAATGTATGTATAAGAATTATAAAAGAAAAAATTGTCTTTATGCATAGCTCTAACATTGTGAACATAACACCTCAAGAACAAAAAGATAATATACAGTAAGATGTTTAGCAAGATACCAGGATAAAACAACATCATAAAAATTGCACTGCCTTCCTATTTAGTGGTATAGGAAGTTGGAAAATTAATTTCAAAAAGTTAACATACTGGAATGACAGCATTAAGGAGCTCTGCAAGCCTGCTCCCCAGTGGTGAAACTTGGTGAAAATTATAATTTTTTAAATTAGAAGAGTTGTAGGTTTACAGATACATCATGCAGAAAGTATAGAGTCCCCATATACCACCCACCCAACAGTTTTCCTTATTTTTTTAAACATTTTCCATTAGTATGGAAACTTTGTTACAATTCATGAAACACTATAACTATAATTATGCTATTAACTGTAACCCGTTGTTTACATTAGGGTTCACTCTTTGTGTTGTACAGTTCTATGGGTTTTGTATGTGTTTGTGTATGGCAACTTATATACAATCTAGTTTCTTTTCACACTTTTTTGAATATAATCAGTGGTGTTAATACTCAAAATTGTTCCTCCACCCACATCATCATTACCAAAATGTTTCCATCTCCTCAAACAGATTAATTAAACATTAATTCCCCATTCCCCTCCCCCAGTTTGCCCCTAGTAACCTGTATTCTTGTTTCTGACTTTATGAATATGCATATTCTGCTTATTTCATAACAGTGAGACCATACAGTATTTGTCCTTTTGTGTCTGGCTTATTTCACTCAACATGATGTCTTCAAGGTTCATCCGTGTTGTAGCATGCATCAGAATTTCATTCCTTTTTATGGTCGAATATTCCACTATATGCATATACCACATTTTGTTTATCCATTCATCTGTTAAGGGATACTTGGATTGCTTCCACATTTGGTAATTTTGAGCAATACTGCTTTGAACGTGGGGATGGAAATATCCGGGTCCCAGCTTTTAATTCTTTTTACTATATACCTAGCTGGGGGATTGCCAGGGCACATGATTATTCTATATTTAACTTTATAATGTGTCACCAAACTGTTTTCCACAGCAGTGGCACCATTTTATATTCCAACCAACAATGTATGACAGTTCTTATCTCTCTCCTTTCTCATCAACAGTTATTTTCTTTTTTAAAAAAAATAGTAGCCATTTCAGTAAGCATAAGATGGTATCTCATTGTGGGGTTTTTTTTGTCTTTATTTTTTTAATGTTACATTCAAAAAATATGAGGTCCCCATATACCCCCCATCCCCCTCACCCAACTTCTCCCCCATAACAACAACCTCCTCCATCATCACGAGATATTCACTGCATTTGGTAAATACATCTCTGAGCACCGCTGCACCTCATGGTCAATGGTCCACACCATAGCCCACACTCTCCCACAGTCCATCTCATTGTGGTTTTGATTTGCATTTCCTTAATGGGTAATGACTTTGAGCATCTTTCCATGTGGTTACTAGTCATCTGTATATGGTCTTTGGAGAAATGTCTAGTCATTTCCCATTTTTAAGTTGGTTTCTGTTTTTGTTGTTGAGTTGTAGTCCTTTATATGTTCTATATATTAAACATTTATCAGATATATGGTTTCCAAATATTTCCTCCCATTGTGTAGGTTGTCTTTTTACTTTCATGAAAAAGTCCTTAATTTTGATGACAGCTTTTTTTTTTATTTTCTTGATTGAGCTTTTGGTATAAAACCACTACCTAACACAAGATGTTTCCCTCTGTTTTATTCTGGGACTTCTACAGTTTTAGTTCTTACGTTTAAATTTTTGCTCCACTGTGAGTTCATTTCTGCATATGGTGTGCGTTAGCAGTCCACCTTCAATGTTTTGCCTATGACCAGCCTGTTCTCCTGGCACCATTTGTGGAAGACACTGTGCTTTCCTCACTGAGTGCACTAGGCACCTTTCCCAAAGATCAGTTGGCCAAAGGTTGATTTCTGAACCCTCAATTTGATTCACTTGGCCCTATTTATCTGCCTTTGTGCCAGTACCAGGCTGTTTTGATTACTGTAGCTTTCTATTACATTTTAGAATCAGGAAGTCTTTCTTCAAACTTTGTTCTTTTTTTTTTTCTTCAACATGGTTTTGACTATTCAGGGCTACTTTACCCTTGCATATGAATTTGATGATTGGTCTTTCCATTTTTTGCCAAGAAGTCTGTTGGAATTCTCATTAGAATTACACTGAATCTGTATATTGCTTTATATTGGGTGGAATTCAAATCTTAAAAATATTTAGTTACCCATTCCAGGAATACAGAATGCCCTCCATTTATTTAGGTCTTCTTTAAGTTCTCTCAGCAATGTTTTGTAATGTTCAATGTACAAGTCCTTGACAATCTTGGTTAAATTCATGCCTAGATATTGGATTTAGTTGCTACTGTAAATAGAATTTTTTTCTTGATTTCTGCTTTGGGTTGTTCATTACAGTGTATGGAAACACCAGCCTTGGATCTATGTGTGTAGGACCACTCAATGACAGTGGGTGGCTCTGGGTCTGTGACCCCAGCAGGAGGCGCTCAGGATAGTGTGACTCTTAAGCCACCGAGAGCCAACCTCAAGGGAGAGGTCTGCAAGCCTGAGTCACACTCTCCTACCTTTTTTTGGGTGCTTTTTCCCCTTCGAGTCAGCATTTGTTGAGTCTTTCTCCAGTCTCCACCATCCTGTAGAGTTCAAAGGAGTTGACTCTCTTCCCCAGGATGACTTACACCCTGGTGAAAATTACTTTAAAAACCATTTAGTCCCCCCCACCCTTGCCCCAGCAATGAAGGGCCACCCACTCCATGACAGATGGGCCATAGAGTAAAAGGGGAAAGAAGTTCTTAAAGGGGCAGTTCTGTTTTCTTCTTGCTTCCTTCTCCAGACTTACAGACCAAGGCCCTCAGCGCACACTGCTGAGTTCTCCAGCCACCAAAGACCGTGCAGGAGACCTAGGACGTTCATGGGTCAAGGAGACCAGGCAGGAAGGCCTCTTCCGGGGGGCCTATGCACAGATGACTGAAAGATAAGATGGAGCCACCCGTGCAAGACCTGAGGGATGGGTGTTCCAATCAGAGAGGTAAGTGCAGATACCTCAAGGTGGGCTTCCTTCGTTGACTCAAGACTTCTTCCCTCTGACTTCTGCAGTGCATATTTTTTTCCTTTTTCTCCCCTTCCCCCCCTCCCCCTTGCCCTTGTTGTCTGCTTTCTTGTGTCCATTCACTGTGTGTTTTTCTGTGTCCACTTGCATTCTCGGCGGCACCGGGAATCTGTGTCTCTTTTCGTTGAGTCGTCTTGCTGCATCAGCTCTCTGTGTGTGCGGTGCCACTCCTGGGCAGGCTGCGCTTTTTTTTGCACAGGGCAGCTCTCTTTGCAGGGTGCACTCCTTATGCATGGGGCTCCCCTACATGGGGGACACCCCTGCATGGCATGGCACTCCTTGCGCGTGGGCCACCTCATCACGTGGGCCAGGAGGCCCTGGGTTTGAACCCTGGACCTCTTATATGGTAGGTGGATGCTCTGTCAGTCGAGCTATATCCACTTCCCTGCAGTGCATATTGAAAATCAAATCCCTTTATGGTCCAGCTTCTGCCCCAAATAATAATTCCTAAATTCCTTCTCTTGGCATTTCTTGGTTCACATTCTTAAGAGAGTGAATCTGATTAGTTCAACGCATTTTTCTGCACATCAAGTCATGGATTACAGGCCAGATTTTGGCGGGTGTGCTGTCCCGGTCCAACCAGCTGCCATGGTGAGAAGACATGTGGTAGGAAATACGGCAGCCAGGGGCCAGCGCGTTCTCTCTGTCTCTCTCTCTCCATTGGATGTTTCCTCACTAGAAGCTGCTATGGGCATGCAAACACTATAAATATGTCCAATGGAGGAGGGATATCTTGGTTAGAATTGAAGCACCATCTTGGTAAGAGGACATTAAAATGATCAACTTTATACAATTAAGTTCAAATAGTACCATTTTTAAAAATAAAAATGTCCAAATTTGTAATTAAAAAATAACACATTTAAATCCCCTGGCATAGAGTCTTAATGGCTTTTAGCAAATAAAGAAACATCTATTCAAGAAAACCTGATAACGTGGTAAGAAAGCAAAGGTGTATATATTGGAACTAAGACCCATCTGAGGACCAATCTTCCACTCTCTTGGCTCAGGTAGATGGAAACCTCATTCCAGACTGCTGCAGCCATAAACACAGGGCTTTTCTCCCTTCAGCTCCCAGTCAGCGCTTTCCTTCCTGGGAGCAACAGGGTGTCAGCATTTCTTTCGCTATCCACAGTTAACTGAAGATACTTTCCAAGGGAATGAAGACTCCTTTCCATGGAAAAGAGACTTTATCTTGGGTATGCTAAAAACGGAGAACTGATAGAACCTGAAGATAAACTGATAGAACATGAATACAATTTGATAAAAATGATATATTCTGAAGGAGATGAAAGGATGGACAAAAATAAAAGCATCACAGAAATGTGGTAAATCATTAAAGACAAAAACAAGCCTCATGGGAGTATGATGAGGAGAGGAGAGAAAGGAGGAAAGAATATTTGAAGAAATAATGCTAAAAGAAAAAACCCTCTAAATTTACAGAAAAAAAAAAAAGTCTACATATCCAGGAAGCTCAACAGCCTCCAAGTAGGATAAATACAAAGAGACTCACAGACACATCGTTGTGAAAATGCTGAAAGTCAAAGAGAGAAAGCAGCAAGAGAAAACAACTCACTGTTTTCAAGCAAACTCTTATAGATTAACAAAATATGGATCATTAGAGACAAGAAGGGCCATAAGCTTAGCTGGTCATCTTATATCCAGCAAACCTACCTTTCAAAACTGAAAACGAAATACACAAATTTTCAGATAAACTGAAAGTGGGAGAATTTGTTGCTAGCAGACCCAATTTACAAGAAATGTTAAAGAGAGTCCTTCAAGGTGAAAGCAAAAAGAATCCCTAGAGAGTAATTCAAATCCACAAAGGAAAAAAAAGAACATTGGTAAAGCAATCATGTAACTACAAAAGAGTATAAACACATATCTTCTCTGTTCTCTTCCTTTATTTAAAAAGATACTGTATAAAGTAATATGTATACAGTGTAGTGTTAAGTGTACTACATAGAGGAAGGTAATATATGAATACCATACACGACATTAACGGCCCAAACAGGTCAGTGGAAGCAAGACTGTATCAAGCTACAGAAAAAGACTACAGAGGATAAGGTAATAATTATAACAATTGTACAATTGGGTTTCTAGTATTAATAGATGCAACTTGTATGAAAATGACATTTAAAAGCAGGGGGGAGGGACAGAGGTACATAGAGTAAATTTTCTATATCTCACCAGTATTAACTAAATTCAAATGTAAAGGTAATCCTGATATGTTAAGATCTATATGGTAAGCCTAAAGCAATCTCCAAAAGTAACTTAGAGGAGAGTGAGCACAGCTCAGCGGTTGAGTGCCTGCTTCCCATGGACAAGATCCCCAGTTTAATCCCTGGTACCTCCTAAAAAAAATAACTTAGAAATGTCAAAAAATCATTAAAGAAATTGAATTACTTCATTAGAAAATATTCATTGAATATAAAAGAAGGCAGGAAATGTGAAAAAAGAGCAACAAGACATGAGACACATAGAAACAAAAGTAAAATAGCAGATTTAAGTCTAAGTACACTAATAACATTAAATATGGAAGAACTCAACAATATATTCAAAAGACAGGAAATGTCAGACTGCGTAAGAAAAAGATCCAAATACATGGTACCTACAGGAGACACAGTTAGATTCAAAGATACAAATAGATTGAAAGGAGAAAGATGGGGGAAAAAAGGTAAATGAGGCAAAGAGCCACCACCAGAAAGCTGAAGTGGTTATATTAATACCCAACAAAATTCAAACAAAAAAAAAATGCTACTAGAATTAAACAGGGAACTTTTTATTATAGTAAAAGGGTGAATCCCTCAGGAAGACATAATTGCTAACCTATACACACCTAATAGCAGAGCTGCAAAATACATGAAGCAAAACAGACCGAAATCGATGGAAGGACTAGACAATTCAACGATAATAATTTCTGACCTCAGTCCTTTGGGATTTGGAAAGGGTAGGTAGCAAATGGGAAAACAGAAGAGTGTTTGGAGAGGCCACGTCTTGCAACACAACGTGAGGCTCATGAAGAGCACTGGAGCAGGCTCCAGAATGAGGAGTCTACTCCTCGATCTTCAGGGAGAGCATGACTGCTGCCCCAGACTTGGAAAAGGTGGGATTGAAGCTCCAGAAGGTCCAGAGGCAAAACCATCAAGAGATGACTCTAATGCAGTTTTCTCTGCTGGGTGTTGGACCTGCTTCAAACCTTCCAATTTCTCCCTTCTGGAAAGGGAATGCCTACTTATGCCCATTCCACCCTTGTATTTTGGAAGCAGATAAGCTGTTTTCTAGTTTCACAGGTTCACAGAGAGACAGGAGTTTAGTCCCAAGATAGACCAAACCATAACTGATTTTTATGAAACTCCGCACTTAGAGTTGCTACCAAAAAGTGGAAACAACCCAAGTGCCCAACAAATGAATGGAAAATGAAACGTGGTATATGCATACGGTGGAATATTACTCAGCCAGGAAAAAGACTAAGGCTCTGATACACGCTGCAAATGAGTGAACCTTGAAAACATTATGCAAGTTGAACAAGGCCAAACACAAAAGGACATATGTTGTATCATTCCACTTACACGAACTATCCAGAATACTTGAATAGGTACAGAAAGTAATAGGTACTAGGGTGTTTCAAGTATGGCAGGGAAGAGTATAAAATGATGGCTTCCTATCAAAATGAGAGGGATATGTCAGGCCAAAGTCCAGCTTGGTGAACAAAAGAGCCTAGTCCTTGATGATCAAGAGGAGAGTCAGAGAACAGAGACTGGTCATGGTCTAAATCGTCATCCGTGGTGCTGGGTGGAGAGCATAGTGCTTCCAAGGCTCAACCAACACTTGCCACAAAGCAAGGAAACTACATGGCTACATGCGGATGGGGAGGCACTCCAAGGGGAAGCATGATTAAAGTGTAGTGCTCAGGATAGATAATCAAGGAATAGATATTCACAGTGTTTCCCAGCAGTGCAGAAGTTACACTTTCATAGTAACTACGTAAAATGGGCATTTACAATGTTTGTCAGTAGGGCTGAAGTTATATCTTTACAGTAATTACGTAGGGTATCTATCGATACAAACGTGGTCAAGCAGTTCACAGATTAGATTATTCTTAGAATTTCTGGGAGGGAAGGCTAAGCAGACTTATCAGGCACAAGCTCACACACAGTTATTTCTCAAGGCCTGCTGTATAACCATTAAGAAGTGAAATGGTGGGAAGCGGATGTGGCTCAAGGGATAAAGCCTCCGCCTACCATATGGGAGGACCCAGGTTCGATCCCTGGGACCTCCTGGTGAAAAAAAAAAAAAAGAGAAAACGTGCCTGCGTGGTGAGCCAGCGCCCACACAGTGAGCCAAGTGCCCACGGGAGTGCCCGCGTGATGAACCAGTGCCCGTGCGGTGAGCCAGTGCCCGTGCAAGTGAGTCACACAGCAAGATGAAGACGCAACAAAAGAGAGACAAGGGGAGAGTCAAGGTGAAGCGCAGCAGAGACCAGGAACCGAGGTGGCGCAATTGACAGGGAACCTCTCTCCCCATCAGAGGTCCCCAGGATTGAATCCCCGTGAATCCTAGAGGAGAAAGATGAAAAGAGAAATAGATAGAGAAGATCACACAGCAAATGGACACAGACAGCAAAAACAGCAAGGTGGGGGCAGGGGGAAAAATCTTAAAAAAAAAATAAGTGAAATGGCTCTATGATTAGAAGGGGAAAGAACTGGAAGGCTTGTGGGAAATGCAAAGCCGTATATGCTACTTAGGGTTTGGGGAGAACAGAGAATGGGAGTAATTGCTTATTCGGTTCAGAGTTTCTGAAAACAATTTTTAAATTGATAGTGGTAATATATGTACAATGGTGTGATGATAATTAATGACATTGAATTGTGCACTTGATAATGGTTAAAATGGTAAATTATATGTTATGCATATCCCACCCCCCAAATTACCAAAAGGAAGAAGGAACTGTCCAGAAATAAAACCATGTGTCTTACTTCTAAAAAAGGGTGTCAAGATTATTCAGTGAGGCAAAGAATAGTGTCTTTAGAAAATGATGCTATGACAACTGGTTAGCTCCATTGAAAAAATGAAGCTGGACCCTCACCTTATGCTACGCACAAAAATTATTCAAAATGGATCAAACCTGAAGACAAGAGCTGAAACTATTAAACACTTAGAAGAAAACATCAGAGTAAATCTTCGTGAATTCATATTATAATTTTAGGATATGGAAACAATCTCAGGAGCATCAAAAGAAGAAATAGAGAAGTGAATGTGGCTCAAGTGGTTGAGCGCCTGCTTCCCACATACAAGGTCTGGGGTTCAATACCCAGCCCCAGTACCAAAAAAAAAAAAAAAAAAAAAAGATAATTTGGACTTCTTCAAAATTAAGTCCTTTGTGCCTCAATGGACACCATCAAGAATGTAAAAAGAAGAATCCTCAGGACTGGGAAATAAAATATGGACTAGAGTGGAGTTACTGGTATTCTACTATAGACTTATTGTGACTTTAGCATGGAAGAAACTACATCATCGATATGCAGTCAGTGGCCACTGGAGTTGCTGAAAGCAGGGAGAGGGAAAAAGAGGTGTAAAATGGGGGCATTTTTAGGACTTGGAATTGTCCTGAATGACACTGCAAACATGTATACAGGACATATATCCTGCCATAACCTACAGAATTGAGTAGGGGAGAGTGTAAACTACAATGTAAACTATAATCCATGCTGTGTAGCAGTGCTCCAAAATGTGTTCATCAATTGCAATGAATGTACCACACTAATGAAAGAAGTTGTTAACGTGGGAAATGTGGGAGGTGTGGGGATGGGGCATATGGGAATCCCCTATGTTTTTTCTGTTACATTTTATGTAATCTATGTATCTTTTAAAAATAAATAAAAAATATATTTTTAAAAAAGGGATGTAAAAAGACCACCAATAGAAAAGGAGAAAATATTAATAATTACAAATAATCTATTTGATCAGGGTGCCATATCAGGAAATACAATGTATGCTTGTAATTCAATAATAAAAAGAAAAGCAACCCTATTAATAAATGGGGAAAGGATCTGGTTGGACATTTCTCCAAGGAAGAGATACAAATAGGCAATAAGCACATGAAAAGATGGTCCACACCATTAATCGCCAAGGAAATGAAATCAAAATTGCAATGAAATACCACTTCCCATCCTAGGATGGCTAGAATCAAAGTCAGATAATACAAGTGTTTCCAAAGATGAGACATTAGAAAGCTCATAACTGCTGGTGTGAAGGTGAAATGGTGCCCCTGCTTTGGAAAACAGCCTGGCAGTACTGCAAACAATTTGAGAAAGAGTTACCATAAGAAGCAGCGAGTTTGACTCCTTAGTACCTACACAAGAGAAATGAAAACTTTATATACATATAAAATGTTTACATGAATGTTTATTATGCATAATGCCCAATGATGGAAGTAACCCAAATGTCCATCAACTGATTAACAGGTAAACACAATGTGGTATCTCCATACAATGGAATATTATTTGGTCTTAAGCAGGAATAAAATACTGATACATGTTTCAACATGGGTGAATTAGAACACATTATACTAATGGAAAAAAACTAGCCTCAAAAACCACATATCGTTGATCCAATCTTATGAAATATGCAGAAGAGAAAAATCTAGAGCGTAAGAAAGTACGTTAGGGCTGGGGTGTAGGATGGGGACACAAAAGGATAATAGCTAAGGAATATGGTTTCTTTTTTGACATTATGAAAATGTACTAATATTGACTGTGATAATGGTTGTACATATCTATGAAAATACTAACAGTCACTGCCTTGTACACGTAAAAAGTGTGAGCTGAAAGGAATATGAATTACATCCCAATAAAGCTGTTTTTTTAAAAAGCTACTATATATTATAAAACACCAAATGTAAAGAATTACTAAACAAATTTATTGAAGGATATTAAAAGATCCAAATGGCAAAATTTTAAATTATCTCATTGGAAAATATCAACACAGAATGTAATAAGTAGAGTGAAGGCACATATTGTTAAAGAGAACTCAGTGTTACCACGATGTCACCTCTATCCAAAGAGAATTAAATGTCTTTATAAAATTAGTAGCCTTTATAAAAGGCTTATCAAAATCTACTTCTTCAAACCTAAGAGAGACATAAAATGTCTACAAATAACCAAAGTATTCTGTAGATTAAGGTGAGGGCTTGCCAAACATAGATCAAGAATTTTTAAATGATTGTTAGCCATATAGTAGACTATTAGCAGAGAGATAAACAAATTGGCTAATGGTAAGGAAAAGATTCTTGACAGGATCCCCATATTTGTGGAAATTTGATGATTCACAGAGCAGGCACTGCAAAGCAGTGCAAGAAATGACCTATTCTTTAATACAAGAGGCAGGAATATATTATCTAAATTGGAAAAATACATTGTATTCCCATTTATCCCATGGACAAAAATCATTTTATGGAGACTTAAATGTAACAGAGGAAATTAGAATTAGAACAAGTTCAGGAAGTAGAGGCACAGAATTAAATCATGTAAGAAAAAGGAAAATTTTCTCATTTTTCAAAAGCAAGACAGTTCCATCCATCTGCCCCATGGGATCTAAGTCCCCTCTCAATCAGAAGCAGAGTGGGCATCACCATCCCCAAATCCACAAGATTGAGAAACAAACATTAAGAGGTGAATACAACTATGGACTAACATAGACTTACGATTATTTTCGCAATGGAAGAACTTGTATCATTGATATAAAGACAGTGGTCACCAGAGGTTCTGAGGGGAGGGAGAGGGAAGAATAGGTGTAACATGGGGACATTTTGGGGACATTGAAATTGTCCTGCATGACATTGCAATAACAGATACAGGCCATTATACATTTTGTCATAACCTATAAAATGGTACGGCACAAAATGTAAATTATAATGTAAACTATAGTGCATGAGCAGTAGCAATGCTTCAATATGTGTTTATCAATTGTAACAAATGTACCACACTAATGAAAGATGTCGTTAATGGGGGAAAGTGTGGGAGGGGGAGGGGGCAGGGTATATGGGAATCTCCTATATTTGTGGTGTAACATTTACGTAATCTACAGCTTCTTTTAAAATTTAAAAAAAAATTTTTTAAAGATGAATGCAAAAAAAAAAGTATGACACAAAGAAAAAGAGCAGCAAATTCAACTCCATTAAAGTTAAGGGTGATGGGAGAAATGATAGGAAGCCCTAAACTAGAGAGAAAAACTGCACCCAGAAAAAATAGTCTAGAAAGTCAGATGCAAAGACACCAACCAAAAATTACAATCCACACCAAGAAACAGGAAGCTATGACCCAGTTAAAGGAACAAGATAAGCCTCCAGATGACATAAAGGAGTTGAGGCAACTCATCATAGATGTTCAAACAAATCTCCTTAATAAATTCAATGAGATGGCTAAAGAGATTAAGGATATTAAGAAGACATTGGATGAGCACAAAGAAGAATTTGAAAGCATACATAGAAAAATAGCAGACCTTATGGGAAGGAAAGGTGCAATCAATGAAATTTAAAAAACATTGGAATCATATGATAGCAGATTTGAGGAGGCAGAAGAAAGGATTGGTGAGCTTGAAGAAATGGTCTCTGAAAGTGAACATACAAAAAAACAGATGAAGAAAAGAATGGAAAAATTGAACAAGGTCTCAGAGAACTAAATGACAGCAAAAGGCATGCAAACATACATGTCATGGGTGTCCCAGAAGGAGAAGAGAAGGGAAAAGGGGCAGAAGGAATATTTAAAGAAATAATGGTAGAAAATTTCCCAACCCTATTGAAGGACATAGATATTCCTGTCCAAGAAACACAACATTCTCCCATCCAAAAAAATCCAAATAGACCAACTCCAAGACACATACTCATCAGAATGTCAAAGGCCAAAGACAAAGAGAATTCTGAGAGCTGCAAGAGAAAAGCAATGCATAACATATAAGGGATATCCAATAAGATTAAATGCTGATTTCTCACCAGAAACCATGGAGGCAAGAAGACAGTGGTCTGATATATTTAAGATACTACAAGAGAAAAACTTCCAGCCAAGAATCTTATATCCAGCAAGATTGTCTTTCAAAATGAGGGTGAAATTAGAATACTCACAGATAAACAGAAACAGAGTATTTCTAAGCAAGAGACCAGATTTTCAGGAAATACTAAAGGGTGTTCTAGACCTGAAAAGAAAAGACAGGAGAGAGGGGCCTGGAAGAGAGTCTAGAAATGAAGATTATATCAATAAAAGTAACTAAAAGTGTCAAAAGAGTGGTGAAAATAAAATATGACAGATAAAACTCAAATAGTCAGGAATAAACTTAACCAATGATGTAAAGCACTTGTATTTAGAAAACTGCAACTCAATGTTAAACAAATCAAAAAAGCCTTAAATAACTGGAAGAAACTTCCATGCTCATGGATGGGAAGACTAAATATCATTAAGATGTCAATTCTACTCAAATTGATATGCAGATTTAATGCAATAATGATAAAAATTCCACCAGCATTAGAGAAAAAGTTGAAAACACGATCATTAAATTTATTTGGAAGGGTAAGGAGTCCTGAATATTCAGGAACATTATAAAAAGGAAAAGTGAACCCTCATCTTCAGACTTTAAATCATAATACCTATCTATAGTGGTAAAAACAACATGGTACTGGCCTAAAGACAGACACAACAGACCAATGGAACCAAATTTATGGTCCAGAAACAGACCCTCACAGGTATGGTCAAGTGATTTTTGACTAGCCTGTCAAACTCACACAGCTCGGGTAGAACAATCCATTCAACAAATGGTGCTGAAAGAATTGGACATCCATAGCTGAAAGAAGGAAAGAGGACCCCTATCTCACACCTTATCCAAAAACTAACTCAAAATGGATCAAAACACTAAAAATAAAAGAACCATAAAACTTCTAGAAGAAATTATTGGAAAATATCTTCAAGACATGGTGGTAGATGGTGGATTCTAAAAGGAGATAAAAGAAGGACTGAGTAGACTGCTGTTTAATGTATGGTTTTAATTAGCTTTACTGTAAAATTGTGGAAATGTAGAGTGGATGGTAACACACAGGAGTAACAGCTAGTTTATAAATGGGGATGTGACTGAAAATGGTAGTCTAGTTATGTAAATGGCAATTGACAGAATGCTTGAGAATAATCTAGGAACTGGATAGCACAGTAAACCAAGAGATGGGTGAGAATTGTGGTTAATGGTACAGATGCAAGAGTGCCCTTCGTTAGCTAGAACAAATATATATCACTATTGCAGGGTGTTGGGAATGTGGAGAAGCATGGGAAAAATACAGCTGGAGTGACCTATGGACTGTGATTAATAGTAATAATATAATATCCTTGCATCTATGCAAAAGATGTACTGTGTTGATACTGAGGCAGTATGGAAAATGTGAGCCAAATGTATGCTATGGACATGGCAATAATCAGATGATATTATTTCATCTGTAGCAAATGACACACCGCATTGTGGTGTGTTGATGGAGGGATGTTGTTTGGGAATTCTGCACCTGTGCATGATTGTTTTATAAGTTTACAACCTCTGTCATTAAAAATATATATTTAAAAAATAATTTAGGGTGGGTTTGGGGAAAAACGCACCAGATGTAAGATAAGAACTATGATTAGTAGTAAGATTTTGACAGTGTTCTTTCATAGTTTGTAACAAACGTCTCACGACAATGCGAGGTGTTGGTGGAGGGTTGATGGACAGGACCCCTGTATGAGGTTATGCATGTTTGCTTTGTAAGTTCACAACTTTTACTATACACTTAATTGTTTATGTATGTTCATATATAAATGATATAAAGATAATAATCAGATTGGTTAGGGGGAAAATACTTTGTTTAGTAGTAGTATTTTGACAATGCTCTAATCATTAGTTAAAAAGGTTTAAAAACAATGCAAGGTATTGGTGGTAGGGTGAGATGTTATATATGTTTGTTTGATGTTATATATGTTTGTTTTGTAAGTTCACAACAATTATACATTTATTGTATATGAAGTATGAGTGATATATTTCAAAAAAATTTTTTAATGTAAAAAAAATTAAGGGTGATGGGAAGTGGATGTGGCTCATGTGATTGGGCTCCCATCTACCATATGGGAGGTCCAGGGTTTGATTCCCAGGGCCTCCTGGTAAAGGCGAGCTGGCCCGAGTGTGGAGCTGACCCACGCAGGAGTGCTGGCCCACGTGGCAAGCTGGCCCAAGCAGAGAGCTGGTGCAGCAAGATGACACAACAAAAAAGAGACACAGAGGAGAGACAATAAGAGATGCAGCAGACCAGGTGGCTGAAGTGGCGCAAGAGATTGAGCACCTCTCTCCTACTCCAGAAGGTCCCAGGATTGGTTCCTGGTGCCACCTATTGAGAAGACAAGCAGGCACAGAAGAACTCACAGTGAATGGACACAGAGAGCAGACAATAAGGTAAAGGGGTGTGAATAAATAAATAAATTAAAAATCTAAAAAAAATAAAATTAAGCTTGCTAAACAATTAACAACAAAGTAGCAGGAAAATATCTGCAACATTCACAGAGTAAAAATGAATGATTAAAGAAAAATTTTTAAATGGGAAAATGAACAAAATATACTTCACAAAAGAGGAAAGACCATATTTTTAAAAAGTCAACCTCATTAATAATTAGAAAATCTCAAGGAAATCCTATTTCACACCATTGAGAAGGGCAAAAGTTAGTAAACTAGATAATTCCAAGTACTGATAATCACACCATACAAATAAAAATGCATAGATGGTGGGAGCATTGATTTATATACTCCATTGACACTTTCAGTAAATTTGAACTTGGCCATGAATCTATAACCCAGTAATTTTTCTCCAATGTATGAATTTTTTTGTCCCTTTGCACTTGGAGAATGACACAAGAATGAAAACAGGGGTATTTTTTACAAGAACAAAAAATTAAACCTGAAAAAGTCCAAACACCAGAAGCAATGGAATGAAAGAGTAAATTGTATGGCCCAGAGCTTCTGACACCAAGTGCAAAACACACTGGGGAAAAATACAGAATGCCCATTTCAGTGTAGTCCCATTAATATTCATTTATGGAAACTTCTAAAGAGGTAAAACACCTCTTTATTAATGAAAATAATAGTCAAGGTGTGAAGAGTATTCAAAGAATCGGAACAGTATTCGCCTATGGGACAAGTTTGCAATGAGCTCAGGGAGAAGTGTATCAGGAGAATCTACACAACCAGGTCTAAACGAGACCAGTGATTAATCTTGATGGTAATCCAAGGATGCTTGCACTGTTATTCTCATTCAAAGTTACCACAAAATATTAATTGCATTCTTTGGTGTATATTTTCACAAGAAAGATTTAAAGCATTAATAACATTTGGAAAAGAACATAATTTTAAAGTTTGTTTTACCCTGTTGAGGGTTAATCTCATTAGATTCTGCAAGAAAGATGGAACAGTGGAGCATGGGTCAAACCTTGCCAGTTCTTCGACCCAGGACCAGGAAAAAGTAGGAGAGATCAATCATCAGTTTCCTAAAGGAATCCTAGCCCAAAAAAGTTCCTGGACACGGTTTCTTGGCTGGTGCATCGTGTTGCACACTGGAAGCCAGGTGGAGAGGAGCTCCCTGGATATGAAGAGGCTGTTTCTGAGAACTGCATTTCTCATTTCCCAGAGCTCTGTGGGGTAGGCTGGGTACCAGGAAGAAGTGAGCATGCACCTGTATGGGGGAAGCTCTCAACACACCACTTGGAGCTGTGGGATGAGGCAGGCAATGGGGTGAGGTCAGGCCACGGTTAGCATGTGTAGCTGAACTCATGCCAGACTGGGGGAGAAGTTGGGTGAGAGATTGAGGAACAGTAGTTGTGAGTGCCTGGGTGTGTTTACATGCACTCCTTGTGGACAGGCCATCCCAGGGTTTCTTTGTGACATCATGGAGTTTAGGAGACGTGTGGCTATGCTTGGGTGTGGACCTGATATTTATATGACAGTTGGGGTTGCTGTGTCTGATAGGGATGTGGCCCCCAGATATGGTATGTCTACTGCTTCTTCCACCCTGTCAAATCACAGTCTTTGGAGTTACCAAAGAGAAATCTTCCAAGGAGAAGGATTAATGGGGATTCCTAATGATGTTTCCCCTTAAAAAGGCACACAACTGGGCTTGAAAGAACCTTAGAAATGGAAATATCCTCAACATTGGTCTGGAAAGATGGTGTTGACAGCCAAGAATTAGGATGTCCCCAACCAGGGTCCTTCTTGGGAAGAATTCTGGGGTGCACATTTATGTTTCAGAACCAAAGAATTCCCAAAGACCTGACCTGAGAAACCTGGTATAAACTCAAAGGCAAATTGGATTCCAGGGTTCCTTGCCCTTCTCTTCAGATGTGTATGAGAGAGGGCAGGTGTGGCCTTAAGTTCTAAGGTTTGGGTGCCATGAAAGTTCTGCTGGGGCACAATTCCTTCATCCCCAGTCCTTTAAATCCTCCTAAGGATCCTAGGTGGTGGAAAGAAATATTGTTCCACACCTAAAAATCAATGTTCAGGGGAGTGTTTCAGATTTCATTCACTCTTTAACAAAGCACAAATCTATTACTTTGTTTTCTCTTCTCTAACATATGATGAAACCTACACCTATGGAAATGATATGTATATTTTTTAAACGGGCTCTTGGTGTTCGTAGATCATTACAACAAAAAGCTACCAGCTACTTCATTTGCAAGAAGGCACGAAACTTTTCCCTGTTTGAGGATCACATTGCTGTAATGACAAACTAGAGAAATTCCTGAAGATGATACTTTCCACCTGCAACCAAGCTTAATTATGTCTTGGGTAAGTTCTCTTCCCAGTGTACCAACTGAGAAATGTGAGTGGACTTGTATACATGTCATTCTGGTCATAGGAAACACCTATATGAGACAGACTTGTGTAAATGACCATCACCCTTCCTCAAACTGGCAGGAACTCCATGCTTTTCTGGGGTGTAAATTGTGTCACATATGGGAAGCAGACTTGGCCCAGTGGTTAGGGCGTCCGCCTACCACAAGGGAGGTCCGCGGTTCAAACCCTGGGCCTGCTTGACCCGTGGAACTGGCCCATGCGCAGTGCTGATGCGCGCAAGGAGTGCCCTGCCATGCAGGGGTGTCCCCACGTATGGGAGCCCCACACGCAAGGGGTGCGCCCCATAAGGAGAGCCGCCCAGCGTGAAAGAAAGTGCAGCCTGCCCAGGAATGGTGCCGCAGACATGGAGAGCTGACACAACAAGATGACGCAACAAAGAGAAACACAGATTCCCATGCCACTGACAACAAAAGAAGCGGACAAAGAAGAACATGCAGCAAATAGACACAGAGAACAGACAACCAGGGCGGGGGGTGGGGGCGAGAAATAAATCTTTAAAAAAAAATTGTGTCACATAATCTGTATTACCAGCAAAATCACATAAGCAATTTAAAATCCTTTCACAAGGACATTACACAAAACCCTATTCCCTATAGCCCAAATCAATCAGACATATCTATGCCCAGAGGCCCATTCCAAACTCATGATCATGTATCACATGCCTTGAAATGTTACTCTGTGCAAAAATGAAGCTTAATCAATTTACAAACACACCAAAGCAGTTCCTAAAAGTGTTTATTTAAGACATATAAGATGGTGAAGTATAACTGAATTAATGATGGCCATCTTTAATTCATTTACACTACTACCCTCTAAAGAGAGGATACAACAGACACCCAGTATTCCATTATCTCACTTGCCAGTTTCTCTCAAGCCCATATTTCCTTTTTTTTTAAAAGATTTATTTATTTATTTATTTCTCTCCCCTTCCCCTCCCCAAACCTCCCTGTTGTCTGCTCTCTGTGTCCATTTGCTGCATGTTCTTCTTTGTCCTCTTCTGTTGTTGTCAGCGGCATGGGAATCTGTGGTTTTTTTTGTTGCATCATCTTGTTTTGTCAGCTCTCCGTGTGTGCGGCACCATTCCTGGGCAGGCTGCACTTTCTTTCGCTCTGGGCAGCTCTTCTTACGAGGTGCACTCCTTGCGCATGAGGCTCCCCTACACGGGGGACACCCCTGCGTGGCACGGCACTCCTTGCGCGCATCAGCACTGCGCATGGGCCAGCTCCACACGGGTCAAGGAGGCCCGGGGTTTGAACCGCGGACCTCCCACGTGGTAGGTGGATGCCCTAACCACTGAGCCAAGTCTGCTTCCCCTCCATATTTCCTTTTTATAAACTAAAGTATTATCAGTTGTTATTATTCTCTTTTCCCACAGAATATATTAGCACCAAAACAGAAAAAAAAAAAGTTTGTTTGATGCCTCTTTATCCAGAGCCTAGAGCATGCCGATCAATTTTGTACCAAGGTGTGTACCTTGTCAGTCAAGAGCACTTGGCATAAAAGAGGTGCTCAAAAATTAGCATCAAGTAAAATCTGAGCAAGAAAAGCTTGATTTGAACGGTGATCTTGCCTTTCTCCCTTGCAAGCTTTGTGTGATCTGGCAATCTACCCTAATATGCAGGCATCTGCTGACTCATAAAAAGAGCTGGAAGTATTTATTTTTTAAGAAGCAAAAGAATTCATATTCTCAGCTATTTTATAGGAAACACTTAAAACAGTGTCTAAATATTTTACTGTTAAGATAATGTAAGTGTGAAATACGACAGCAGTCCCAGAAAACAGGACTCTGTCCTGGAACTCACCATTATGTCAAGTCTTACCCTGTTAAAGAGAAACAGTTCCACGCACCTCCATCAAGAGACAAGGCTACTGATCAATCAAGACAAAAATAAGGGCACTCTGTGATCATGTCTCAAAAGACACTAAGGCAGGGCAGAGTTTAAATCACAAAGGTGATCAGACATTTTCCCTTACTGCTAATATGACTAACTGGTCTTTTCTTACTGGTTACTTTTGGCTGCACAGCATTTTTTTTTTCCTGTCGTTTGAACTAGAACCACCATAATTACCTGCCACAGAGGTACTTTTACCTCCTCACACCATCCAATAATGCGCAAAGTCTTGCTTTTCCAAATCCTCAACCAAATCACCTAGCACCAGCATAAATCCTGTAAGTCCTTATACCAACCCTCTTTTTCAGAAACAGCACCCAGTCCTTTATGACGCGGCTCATCCTGATTGTGACAATTAATTGTGACAACACATGATCCCGGTGCTCTTTGGCTAGAGGGCACTGGCAAAACCAGGATGTAAGTTTCTGCTGTTAAAAATGAATGAGGAAAGCAGACTTGGCCCAGTGGTTAGGGCGTCCGTCTACCACATGGGAGGTCCACAGTTCAAACCCCAGGCCTCCTTGACCCGTGTGGAGCTGGCCCATGCGCAGTGCTGATGCGCGCAAGGAGTGCCGTGCCACGCAAGGGTGTCCCCCGCGTAGGGGAGCCCCACGCGCAAGGAGTGCACCCCGTAAGGAGAGCCGCCCAGCACAAAAGAAAGTGCAGCCTGCCCAGGAATGGTGCTGCACACACTGGAGAGCTGATGCAGCAAGATGACGCAACAAAAAGAAACAGATTCCCATGCCGCTGACAACAGAAGCGGACAAAAAAGCACATGCAGGAATGGACACAACCAATCCAGTGTCCACATAGAAGAGGTGGCATTGGATTGGGAAAAGTGGACATAATGGACAAAGGGTATGGGGAAAGGCAGGAAGAGATGAGAGGTGGAGGCGTCTTCGGGACATGGAGCTGCCCTGGATGGTGCTTCAGAGGTAATCACCGGACATTGTAAATCCTCACAGGGCCTACATGATGGAATAGAGGAGAGTATGGGCCATGATGTGAACCAATGTATATGAGGTGCAGAGGTGCCCAAAGATGTACTTACCAAATCCAATGGATGTGTCAGGATGATGGGAACGAGTGTTGTTGGGGGGGGGGGAGAGGGGGGGTGGGGGGGTGGGGTTGAATGGGACCTCACATATATATTTTTAATGTAATATTATTACAAAGTCAATAAAAAATTAAAAAATTAAAAAAAAAAAAAAAAAAAAAAAAAGCACATGCAGGAAATGGACAGAGAGAACAGACAACTGGGTGGGGGGGAGAAGGGGAGAGAAATAAATAAATCTTTAAAAAAAAAAAAAAGAATGAATAAGAAATTATTTTCAAGTCAAAAACTGTATAAGAACTTTAAAACTTAATTTACCTGAAAGAAAAGGGTTAGAACCAGTTGGTGTCTGGTGTCTAGTTATACTGACTCAGAATTAAAATGCTTAAAATTCACACATATGAAATTTGATCCAACTATCCTTAATCGTAACAGGATATTTTAACAAATTCTCTCAGTAAATTAAAAATTGAGACAAGAGCATTTGCTATTATTGAACTTTTTTGAAAACACCAGGAATAGGCTATTTCTAAGAAACATCTACAGAAGTTCTTATTTTTAAGCAAATGGACATTGTTTTTAATCATATGTGCTTGAACATAATGAAATAGAATGAGTAAGAGACAATCTCAACAAACAGGTTCACTGCACTCTTATAGGACAGAATTATTTCTGATATGGTGTGAATTTTTTGGGAAAAAATTTACAGGAATTTAAAAAATAATGTACATGAATTATCATCATAGTCTTCACTGTATTTACATGGATAGGGCTTCCCTCTAACGAGTTCTCACATGTTTTTGCAAGGATGAGACCCAAGTGAAGGCTTTACCACATTTTCCATATTAATAGGGTTTCTATCTAGTGTGCACCTTTAAGTGTTTTTCTAAGAACTACTTTGTTTTCCACGTCTTTACTGCGTGTTCTCACATGGTCTTTTGAAGATGCAGGCCAATTGGAAACTTCCTCACATTTTTCCCATTTATACAGATTCTCTCCTGCATGAGTTCTAACCTGAACTTGAAGGGGCGTTTGGCAACAGAAGTTTCCCGCAATACTTACATACACAGGGCTTCTCTCCGGTGAGTCGTCTTGACTTTCACGTGCACTGGGAGTCCTGAGTGCTTTACCACATCGTTCACACTCACTAGTACTCTCTCCAGGGTGCATTCTCACAAGTTCTTTAAATACAGGAGCCAACAGAAGGCTTTCCCAAATAGTGGTAGTCATTGAGCTTCTCTCTACTGTGAGTCCTTTCAGGTCTACAAAACAAGCTGGGAGAACTAAGGGCTTTCCCACATTATTTACATTCTAGGGTTTCTTTTTTTTTTTTTTAAAGATTTATTTCTCTCCGCTCCCCCCCACCCCAGTTTTCTGTTCTCTGTGTCTATTTGCTGCGTGTTCTTCTTTGTCCGCTTCTGTTGTTGTCAGCGGCACGGGAATCTGTGTCTCTTTTTGTTGCGTCATCTTGTTGTGTCAGCTCTCCGTGTGTGCAATGCCACCCCTGGGCAGGCTCGCTTTTTTCACGCTGGGTGGCTCTCCTTACGGGGCGCACTCCTTGCGCGTGGGGCTCCCCTACGCGGGGGACACCCCTGCGTGGCAGGGCACTCCTTGCGCGCATCAGCACTGCGCGTGGGCCAGCTCCACACGGGTCGAGGAGGCCCGGGGTTTGAACCGCGGACCTCCCATGTGGTAGGCAGAAGCCCTAACCACTGGGCCAAGTCTGCGTCCCTCTAGGGTTTCATACCAGCGTGCATTTTCACCTGCCCTTGAATGTATCTGTGTGTACTGAGGGCTTTCTGAAATGCAGGCCCATCTTGTTTTATTGCATTTCTCTTCTACTGCGTTTCACAGGTTAGTTAATATGGTTCTTACAAACTGAAGGTTTGTGGCATCCTTGCCTTGAGCAAGTCTACTGGTGCCATTTTTCCGACAGCATGTGCTCACTTCATGCCTCTGTCACGTTTTGGTATTTCTCACAGTATTTCAGACTTTTTCAATTAGGTTATGGCGACATGGGATCAGTGATCTTTGATCTTACTATTGTAATTGTTTTTGGGGCACCATGAAACGTGCCCATATGGGACAGCAAACTTAAATGAAAAATGTGTGAGTTCTAACTGCTCCACCTACCAGTTTCCCGGCCTCTCTCTCTCTCCCCAGGCCAAACTCTTGCTTGAGACACAGTATTGAAATTAGGCCAGTTAATAATCCAATAGCCTCTAAGTGTTCAAGTAGTAAGAGTCACACATATCACTTTAAAACAAAAGCTAGAAATGATTAAGCTGAGCGAGAAAAGTACGTTGAAAGCCAGTAGAGACCGAAAGCTACACCTCTTGCACAAAATGGTTAGCAAAGTTGTGAAGGCAAAGTTCTTAAAGGATATTGCAAGTGCTACTTTGGTGAAAACATGAACGGTAAGAAGATTTTTTAAAAAGCCTTATTGCTGGTATGGAGAAAGTTTTAGTGGCCTGGATAGATGATCAAACCAGCCACAATATTCCCTTAAGGTAAGCCACAGCAAGGCCCTCTCTTTAATTCTATAAAGGCTGAAAGAAGCTGCAAAGAAAAGTTTGAATATTCTTAGCAGAAGCTGGTCCGTGACGTTTTAAGAAGCCATGTCCATAACATAAAAGCGCAAGGTAAAGCAGCAAGTGCTGATGTAGAAGTTGCAAGTTATCCGGAAAATCTAGCTAAGATACTGGAGGAAGGTGGCTACACCAAACAACAGACCTTCAACGTAGATGCAACGGCTTTATATTGGAAGAGGCCATCTAGGACTTCCATAGCTACAGTGAAGTCAATGGCTGGCTTCAAAGCATCAAGGGACAGGCTGACACTCTTCTTAGGGGCGATTGCAGCTGGTGACTTTCAGTTCAAAGCCCGGATGCAGCACACCTGTTCACAACATGGTTTACTGAATATTTTAAGCCTCCTGCTGGGAACTACTGCTCAGAAAGATTCCTTTCCAAATATGACTGCTCATTGACATTGTACCTGGTCATCCAAGAGCTCCAATGGAGATGTTAAGAGTTGAATGTCATTTTCATGCCTGCTAACATAATACCCATTCTGTAGCCCATGGATTAAGGAGTAATTTTCAAGTCTTATTGAGAAATACATTTCATCAGGCTATAGTTGCCAAAGGTAACGATTGCTCCACCCAGATTCCATAGATCTGGACAAAGTAAACTGAAAACCTCCTGGAAAGGATTCACCATTCTAGAGAATTCTTGGGAGGGGAACAAAATGTCAACATTATTAGGAATTTGGAAGAATTTGATGCTAACCCTCACGGATGACTTTGAGGGGCTCAAGACTTCAGCGGAGAAAGTAATTGCAGATGTGGTGGAACTAGAAAGAGATCTAGAATTAGAATGGGAGCCTTAAGACGTGACTGTTACTGCAATGTCATGATGAAACTTTAGCAGATAAGGTGTTACTTCTTATGGATGAGCAAAGAAAGGAGTTTGAGAGGAAATCTACTCCTGAAGAAGCTGTGAATATTGCTGAAACCACAACAAAGGATTTAGAATATTACATAAACTTAGTTGATAAAGTAGGATTTGAGAAGACTGACTCCAATTCTGAAAGAAACTCTGCCATGGGTAAATGCTATGAAAAAGCACTGCATGCTACAGAATAGTCTTTCATGAAAGGAAGAGTCAATGAAGCAAATTTCATTGTTGTCTTATTTGAAGAAATTGCCAGTCACTCCAATTTCAGCAACCATTCCCCTGGAGAGCCAGCAGCCATCAACGTCACGGCAAGACCCTCCACCACAAAAAGATTATGACCTTCTTCACACTGGGATGACCGTTAGCCTTTCCAGTAATACTTTTAAATTAAGGTATGTAAATTGCTTTATTTCGTTTTTACATAATGCTATTGCACACTGAATATACTACCAATGGTGTAAACATAACTTTAAGGGCTATGAGAAACAAAAAAAAACATATGCATGTGACTTGCTTTGTTGCAGTATTGCCAAGGTATGTCTATTTTTAACCAACTTAGGTATCAGATTTCCTGTGTTGTGGGAGAACTGGTTGTTTTACTGATCTCCACTGCTCCCTGAGCTGTCATAAACACACATATATTTCTCCCCATCTCCAATGGGAAATTTTCCCATCAGTTTTGGATTATTTATTGTATTCCTCCAAAAGAATTTAAGGTCCACGTGGTTCAGAATACTAACAGTTAGCAAATGCTAGGTGTACAGTGCCATCAAACCACACCTAAGTTAGCCTTTAAAAATGGGCTAAGAAGTGGAAGAAGTCATATCATTGATATGGAGGCCGTGGCCACTGGAGGTTCTGAGGGCAGGGTGAGGGAAAAACAGGAGTAATACGGCAGCGTTTTTTGGGACTTGGGAATTGTTCTGAATGACATTGCGACAACACACAGGCCACCATAAATCTTGTCATAACCGACAGAATTGTGTGGGAGAGAGTGTAAACTACAATATAAACTTTAACCCACACTTAGTGGCAATGCTTCAAAACGTGTTCATCAATTGCAATGGATGTACTTCACTTACGAAGGCTGTTGTTAATGTGGAAGGTGTGAGGAGCGGGATTAAAAAAATGGGCTAAGACTGGATTTCATTTGCTCTTTAATGAATGCCAAAGCTTTAATTTTATTGCTCTTCCATACCTTGTGCTGGAAGTCTTTCTTTTTTTTTTTCTTTTGGAAGTACCAGGGATTGAACCCGGGACCTCATATACACGGGCAGCAGGCGCTCAAGCACTCGAGCTACATCTGCTCCCATGCTGGAAGTCTAAACCTGTAGAAATGTTACCTGTGAATTTTTGAAAATCTTTCTTGGGGATCGATGGATCATTAAAACAAATTGCTCCCATCACTTTCTTTTATACAAAGGTATTAAATTTTTCTCCATTTGTAGATGTGAAATATACCTACCCCTTTTTTAACTCAGTTGGGATGTTTCAAAGTGCAGTTCTCCTTAATTATTTCCCAGATATGTGCTCTCCCAACAGCCATAGCTCTTTGCAGTGATTCAAATGAGAAATCGGAGTGGAACTGCACACGTCACTCTGCTCATAGGAATGTAGGTGGCCATAACCATTCTCAAACGATCAGGAACTCTCTGATATTCTGAGGTCAAAGTCCTGTCACTCAGTTTGTGTAGCTACAGAATCATACTGGACAAATACATGAGGCACTTTAAAATTTTTCCATAAGGATGTTAGAACACAAACACCCATACTCTGGGGTCAAAAGCAATGGGAAGTAATAACTTCCAGATACCAAATTCATGATCACCCATTGTGTGCACGAAACTCTTAACCATTGCAAAACTGAAGTGTCACCATGCCTATGCCTTTAGGTTGAAGGGGTTATCAGAGTACTGTGAACTTCATGAATGCAGGACTCAGTACCCATTATTTATAAACATACCTGTACAGTTCCTGAAATGTTTACATAAGACTGTAATATAAATAAAAATGAATTTGTGGTAACATCTTCACTCCCTGATGCCCCTACCCTGCAAAGGGAAGGTACAGCATTCCCTATAATCCCACTTGTCAGAGTTTACTTTCCTTATTCGCGTCTTAAAACACAAAGCGGTATCATTTGTTACTGTTGCCTTTTTTTCCCACAAAAAATAAAAGCAGCATGACTGTAAGAACTTACTGGCTTAGTGCTTCTATGCCCAAAGCCTAGAAATAAAGAACATGATAACTGAGCTAGAAAAGTTTTATTTGAATAGTGACATTTCTTCCCCCCTTGCTAGGTTTGTGCTCTCTAGCAAATTACCTAAACATGTAAGACTGAGCTGACACAGAAAAGGAGGTATTGTAAGTATTTATCTTAGAGGTTTTACTAAGCAGTAAATGAATTTATATATTTAACTGAGTTACACTATAGAGAACAGTACCCAAACATTTCAGTTTAAATAATAAGTGAGAAAGGTAATTGCAGCCCAGACACCTGGGAGCTGGTGTGGCCCTCATCAGTAGGTCAAGGTATCTTTATCATACCAGGCTACTCAAGTGACCTTGATACACCAAAACAAAAACAGAGGTCCTCTGGATTCTTGTCTCTAAAATAAAAATGCTGAAACGAGACATAGTTCAAACAACAAAAATAAACAAACTTCCTCCATTCTTCCTAATTTGACTGACTGGTCCTTCCAGCCCAATTATTTCTGGCTGCACAGCATTCTTTCTGCCTTGTAAAGAAGAAAAAAATATGATAACCAGTCACAGAATTACATTCACTTCCTCAGAGTATCCAATACAGAGCCAAGTTTTGCTTCCCTGAATCCTCAGCCAAATCACCTAACACAAGCACAAATCCTAGAACAAAGCATTATTACCTCCTCGACAGACATACCACCCAGTCCTTCATACTGATTGTGACAATTCAAATACCCAGTTCAGTTTAACTACACATGGGATCCTGGTGGTCTTTGAACAGAGGGCAATGACAAAAGCATGACGTAAGTTTTTGCTGTTAAGAATGAAAAAGTAATTTTAAACACAAAAATTCTCTCTATAAAATTTAAAAATAAAATGTACCTGAAAGAAAAAGGTCAGAACCCTAATTGCCTGGTAATATTGACTAAGAAACTTCATACAATTACAAAGTTGATCCAACAATCCATAACCACAATGAGATATTTTAACATATCCTCCCAGTAAAATAAAAAATTAAAGTCAAGAACACTTGTTAGTATTGAGCTTATCTGAAAACACCATTAACAGTATACTTCTAAGAAACATCTACAGTAGCTTTTATTTTACAAAAAAAGTGGACATTGTTTTGTTAAAACATATGGTCAAACATACTACGGGACTACATTCTACCAAATAGTGGAAACCACCCACTATCTGCCTGATATGACAAAAATGGTTTTTCTCACATGAAAGGACTGGCTCAGAGCGGTCACCCCACAGTGCAGTTTCTTTTTCCGATTCAATTAAGAACATATAGCCACTAGCAGTATTAAAAGAATATGGTGCTTTCCATACAAACACAATCTAAATAGAAGGGTTCACAAACGAATATTTCTAACTGTGACAGCTGGGATCAGTGGCCTGCCAGACACAACAAGGGTGTGCAGGAAAACGCAACTTCAGATATACCATTCATGTGGCATGAGTAGGGATTTTTGGGGAAAAGTACACCTCTGAGAAAGTGGAAGTGAAGCAAATGGTGTAGGTTTTGAGGATGCTCTCACTGGGCAAGGAAATGAGAGCCGGGGATGGGCAGGGCAATCAGGAAAAGAGCCTATGCAGCTGCCTTTGCTCCAGTATGAAGGCAGAAGGGCTATCACTTCTGCCTTCCAAATCTTATGCGAGTTAGGGTACTGGTTAACTCAATCGTGAAAACATAAAAGAAATGAATTCTTAAAAATGTACTACCCCGTGTCATTCATAGTGCGTTACACAATACAATCCAGGAGAGGCATCGCCAATTCTAGACTGTGTCACACTGCAGGCCTCAATTCTTAATTGGCAATCTGTTCCTGAAACCCTAGTGAGAAGCAAGGACAAAGAGCAAAGGACATCAGATGAAAATAACTCATGTAAGAATATGCTCTTTGATAAACACTGTTTGTAAATACATGCCAATGGCCTATTAGCGAGGAAATGGTAGAATATATATAACTGGTAAATGATATCTGCTTCCTGCTGGTCAAGGCCAATTAGAAAAGCCCAACGAATACCAAGTAAAATTTTCCACTGGCCACCTCTTTACAGAAACATTATTTCTGCCATGGTATGAATTTTTAGGACTATTCTACATACTTTCATTGGCATTAGGCTTTCTCCCATTATTTACACTTGGTTTCCCTTCGGCATGAGTTCTCATATATTCTGTAAGGATGAGGACTGACGGCTTTCCCACACTTTCACATTTCAACGGTTTCTATCCAGTGTGTACCTTCACATGTTTTTGTAAGGATAATAGCCACTTGAAGCCTTTCCCACACTGAGTACATTGGTAAGGTTTCTCTTCACTGTGGGTTTTATCATGATTTTTTAAAGATGTGGACCAACTGAAAGCTTTCCCACACTTTTCACATTTATACAACTTCTCCCCAGTGTGTGTTTTGATATGAACTTGAAGGGACGTGTGCCAACGGAAGACTCTCCCACAGTAATTACACTCGTAGGGCTTTTCTTCAGTGTGAGTCCTTTCGTGGCTTCGACAAGAAGCAGCTCTACTGAAGGCTTTCCCACACTGTTTACATTCACTGGTGTTCTCCCCAGTGTGCATTCTCACGTGTCCTTTAAAGTACGGGAGCCAACGGAAGGCTTTCCCACAATACCTACATTCATAAGGCTTTTCCCCAGTATGAACTCTTTCGTGTCTTCGAAGTGAACTCGGGCAGCTGAGGGCTTTGCCACATTGATTACATTCGTAAGGTTTCTCTCCAGCGTGCATTTTCACGTGTCCTTGGAAGGATTCGTGTGAACTGAAGGCTTTCCCACAGAACTGACATTCGTAGGGTTTCTCTCCAGTGTGAGTTCTTTCGTGTCTTCTAAAGGAATGGTGGTAACTGAAGGCTTTTCCGCATTGTTCACAATGATAGGGTTTCTCTCCCGTGTGAACGCGCTCGTGTCTTCGAAAAGAAGTGGAACAGCCGAACGCTTTGGCACACTGCTTACATTCATAGCGTTTCTCTCCGCTGTGTGTTACCAGGTGCCTTCTGAAGGATGCGGGATAAATGAACTCTTTGCCACACTCCTTACATTTATATAGTTTCTTTCCACTGCGAATTATCACATAGGATCTCAGGGAGGAGGCGCGTCTGAAGACCTTCCCGCACCCCTGATACTCGTGTGTTTTGTGCATAGTAATAGACCTGATGTGCCGCTTGAGGGAGGAATGATGCATGAAGGTCTTTCCACATAAACTGCACATGTACGGATTTGCTCCCGGAGGCGTTTTCTTGGGCAGACGGAGATTTGGAACCTTGCACAAGGTTTCTCCACTTTCATTTTCAGAGACGACATCCCCCACATGATTTCTGCAAAACAGGTGGAAACACGTTATTAGTGCTATGTTTATTAATGATTATTACTAAGGATTAGAATTATTTTTATCACTTTCAGTGAGAGTAGTTTTCTGCCCTGTGTGAAGTAATTGAGAGTACAATAAACATTCTGAATGCTCTGGAATACAATGAGACCCTAACAACCATTATTAAAGTATTTCTCATGTGGGGTTTCCTGATCTCCTTTTCAACTGGCATTGAGCTACGTTTCTAATACTGAACATGTCTGTCACATTTCAGAAAGAAAATATTCTTGGTGAAAATTCTCTGAAAATAAATTTGAAGTTTGGCTCATGCGTTTTGTTTGGTTTTTAAAATCCCATGATGTACTAAGACATTCTCTTGAGATGGTGCTTTGTCTTCTGAGAACAACTTACCGCGGATGTCTTGCCTGATTTTTGCGTCGATTTTCAATGTTAAGGTATTGCCATTTTTTCCCTAAAAGGCAAACACCGGGATCATTTCTTGTGAAATTTGCTCCAACCTGTTCTTTGCGTGTCTTTTGCCCAAAAATATCCTGGTGAGAAACTGATCCACTGGTTTTAAAGTGAGTCTCATCATCTGAAAAAAAAAAAAAAAAATCTTATACAAAAGGTACATGTGAGCAAAGAAAGATACTGACGTGTTTAGCTGTTTCAGAACATCAAGAGAAACAAAGGATTAAATGGCAGGCAATTTATAAAACACAGTAAAACTACCAATGTTTGAAAAACGAAGCCCTTACTATTCCCTAAATAACCAATTAAGACTATCTTCACACTGATGACACTAAAAGACAAGTCTCTTACTCAAGACAGAAAGAAAAACTCAATTTAATACATAGATATTCATTGTCGTGGAAATATTAGATGGTAGGTCCAAGATGGCTGTGACCGCGCCTGTTACCCATCTATTACCTTTTCCACATTCCAACTCTTGGAATGTGTTGATGAGCAAGCAAAACTTACGTAACTAAGTAAAGGAAGCTGTCACCCTTACCTATCGAGGAGAGGTTCCCGAAGGTTTCCAGCATCACGTCTCTGTACAGGTTCCTCTGAGAAGGATCCAGCAGAGCCCACTCTTCCAGGGTGAAGTCCACAGCCACATCCTCAAAGGTCACCGAGTCCTAAAACATCCCACATATGTGAAAAACAAGGGGTGAGAATGTCAACCACGGAGGTCTACAGCCACTTCACAGAGAGTTCACTCAAAGATTCTGTGGACTACCGTTATTTACTCTGACTTAGTCGTCAGAACTGCGATGCGCTCCCCACGCTCCTTCCTCATAGATTCAACAGCACGACAAACACAGTGAACTTATCTCTATAGTCTACTGGGATCGCTTCGCGTCTTAATGCTCTTTAAGAACAGAGTCCACAGCACCTTGGAGAAATGATAGAAATAATACACAGAAAATGCAAATATTCCCTTTAATGACCATTACTAGCTTGTAAGAAAAATTACTTCATCTCCTTCCTCACTACCCACCACATCACTCAACGCACATGAAGCACAGGGTCCAACCTGGATAACATGTTAATGAACCAACACTCACTGAAGAACTAAAATGCTTTTCTTTTCTTCCACCAACCAACGTGAGATGCCAAAAGGCATTTGGAAGCCTACTTGCAATTAAGGTCCAGCTGGCCATTTAGTCTCAACTTGCAAGACACCTCAAAGAAATTCAAAAAAGTTGGTTTGAGAACCTCTGGGGGTGCGGCCCGGAATTAGCTGAAATTTGACGAGCACTTTACTGTTCTGCATAGGATTTAAAACTCTTCCCAGCTGCCTATTTGATGGAGAGAGAGGCTGAGGATGCAAATGAACAGATAAAAGCCCTTCAGTCTCCGTTGTTCCAGCTGTTTACCGCAAAGAGAACACGCAGGACTACAACGAAAGAAGGCACAGGGGTCCCACAGGTTGGTTTGATTTGAGGAGTCTAGGATGAGCCAAACTGCTGTGCCTGGATGAACTGTCTCCTGGAGTCACTGATGCTCCACCGTGGGCACAGCAGCTGCCAAGCTTGTCTGCTCCAGAACATGGAGGCCACCGGCCCATCTTTTTCCTGTCTACATCAGAAGCAAACGGTCCCATCTCCAACAAGCAACACAACGCCAGAATGGCCAAGAGGCTCAGCCCCCATTTACAACAAAAAATCGCCGATTATTACTGTGCAAAACACCCGGAACTGCCACAGCTGTTCTGTGACAAAGACCGAGTCATCCTTCGTGTCTAGTGCTTCCTGTCCCAAGAGCACAGGAATCACACGGTGTGTGGAGTATTGTGAATTACAGGACATTATTCCAGGAGATCTTGAACACACTGAGGGAGAAACACGAAGTAGCAAAAAGCAACTGCAACTAAATGGACGCGGTTGCAGGTAAGCCGAATCACAATACGTGAGGCCTCTGCGCTGACTAGAATAACAAATCCATACGCAGCACTGGCTTGGGAAATTAGAATGGAGAGGCCCCCTGGTCCTTAGGTCTAGGTTAAGGTCTCTGACACAGTTCTTAAAACATTAGCAGAAATGCGTATCATCAGTAATGAAAACAGGGTTTTCCTCTAGATTCAAGGGTTTCGTCCTAGAGCCATGTGGAATGCAGGCATGCTGTCACTGACAGTGAGCAGAAAGGTTCTGAACACCATCGTTCCCAAGAGAAATCTTTATTTCCCTGGAGATTTTATCTGGGTGGGGAGGGAAATTCAGGGGGAAATGAATATTTTAAAAATATTTTTCCCTTTTCTACTTCTGGCTGGTAAGGAAAATCAGATTTCTTAAAGTAAGCCTGATAGTGCACTGCTTTGAAACTAATATTCTATTTGTTTTCTTCTTTCTCTATTTGATCCACTGAAAAATGCTCTATCCTGTCATTGCTCAATGGTGACCACACAATGCTAAGAGCAAGACAAAATATAGATAGATATTTATATAAAAGATTTACTATGCTTTATCTCCTTTGATATGTTCAACACTTACAAGCACATACTAATCTTATTACTCAAATGCGTGGCTCGGATAGGTGATTTGATTTTCCTAAAATTAAGTACCAAGTAGTGATAAGGAATCAAGAAACTGTCAGCCCCCTCTCAATCAGAAACAGAGGGGGCATCACCCTGCTAAAATCCTCAAGACTTGTGATTATTTTAGCAATGGAAGAACTTACAACACTGACAGAAAGACAGTGGTTACCAGAGGTCCTGAGGGGCGGGAGAACAAAGAACAGGTATAATATGGGACATTTGGGACACTGGAATTGTCCTGCGTGACATTACAATGACAGATATAAGCCATTCCACATTTTGTCAAAACCTATAAAACTGCTGCACAAAGTGTAAATCATAAACTATAGTGCATGGATCAGTAGCAATGCTCCAATATGTGTTCATCAATTGTAACAAACGTACGACACTAATGAAAGATGTTATTGGGAGAAAGTGAGGAGTGGGGGAGAAGACAGTGGGGTATATGTGAATCCCTCTGTATTTTCCATGTATCATTCATGTAATCTAAAGCTTCTTTTAAAATTTAAAAAGTCAGTTTGCCCATGATTATAAAAGGTCTGGGGGATTAAACAATGCTTGCCTCCAAAAGAATGTACATTCCTCTTCCTTCCATTCAAGAAGGAAACGGTTCACCACAAGCTACTCTCGAGGCTACCCTTGGAACTAATCTCACTTCCACACCCTCTGCAGGCGACTCCATGCCCACTGCAGGCAAAGCAGCGCGAGGGCCCAACCCCTGGCCACGGGAAACACCTAGCTACAGGGTGCCTCTGTTCCCTGTTCTCGAATACCCCCACCCACTGATGAGCACGTGCATGGGACAGAGAAAAGGCTGCCACACAGAGACTCTAACCCTAAAGCGTACCTACTTGATAAGCGTTAAAACACAAAAGGAATACCTCCTTGGTACAAGGGTGAAAGGAGCTTCATCATATGGCAGCCTCAACAGTTCTTCACACAGAGGATCTACAGTGGTTTCTCTTAACAAAGGTTTACTGCCTAGTATGCAAAAAGGGGTTCATCTAGCAGGTGTGAGACTGGTTATCCTCAGAAGATGTACCTCACAAGGTTGGCCCTTCTCTTGTGCCTCGGTAGTGGGATTTTGGGTAGGAGTCACCAACCTACTAAGAATGCCTCGCCGTGCTTAACTCTTTATGGAAACAGTATGGTTTACGCTGACCCCTCGTACTGCTGCTGGGAGGTTGGAATTTGTGTACATATTAGGCAGAATGTGCCTATATAAGTTATCCACAATAAAATCTGGGTACTGAGACTCCAAAAATCAGCTTCCCTGATAGGTAACATTGCACATATGTTGTCAGGACTGTAAGTCCCTCCTTACCAGTAATTATTCTGAAGGTAAACAGATTGTTCTAATCTGCGGTCAGGTTTGTGTGCATGTGGCTACTTTGGCAGTGGAAGAAACAACAAAAACCTGGCTCATAGACTGCAATCAAATGAGCCTCACTCCTATTGCAGGCTGAAAAATTGTTTGCACAAAATAAATGTGCAGTTAACAATGGGCCAAGCGGGCAAATCAGAAATAGAATGTTTTCTACAAACGCTACATCAAGCATACTATTTATAGTAAAACTTCAAAGCATTTTCCCTGAATTGTGTCAAAAAGAGCCATATTACCTTGATAAGCCACACCCCTTATGTTGCTGGTCAGCGCCGGCTCAGGTGTCTGCATTCTAGAACAACAACTATGAAAGAGTTACAGGGACCAGCCTAAGAGGTGGAACATTCCTACACCTATGCTGCTTGCTGAATGGTTTTGACACTTTTGAAAAAGCTCTAGAAATGGCAGCTAAAGGCAAAAGAGCCAATTTTATAAGCTGGTGAAGGACATTTATGGAGGAGACTGAACAGTTTGGGGTTCTATTTTTAAAGATTTTTATTTTATTTCTCCCCACCCCCTTTGTTTTTCACTTGCTGTGCCTGTTCATCTTCCTTGTTCCTTTAGGAGGCACTGGGAGGCAAACCCAGGACCTCTGATGTGGGAGGGAGGTGCCTAACGGCTCGAGCCACCTCGGCTCCCTACTTTTGGTTGTCTCATTATGTTTTTCCTCCCCATGTCTCTTTTTGTTTTTTAAGATTTATTGATTAATCAATCCCTTCCCCCACCCCCGCTGTCTGCTCTCTGTGTCCATTCGCTGTGTGTTCTTCTGTGTCTGCTTGTCTTCTCATTAGGTGGCTCCAGGAACCAATCCTGGGACCTTCCAGAGTGGGAGAGAGGTGATCATTCTCTTGCGCCATCTCAACTCCCTGTGCTGCTACGTCTCTTACTGTCTCTCCTCTGTCTCTTTTTTTGTTGCGCCATCTTGCTGCAGCAGCTCTCCACATTGGCTGGCATCCCTGCACGGGGCAGCATTCCACACAGGCCAGCTTGTCTTCACCAGGAGGCCCTGGATATCAAACCCTGGACCTCCTATATGGTAGACGGGGACCCAATTGCTTGAGCCACATCCGATTCCCTTCCTGCCCACGTCTCTTGTTGCGTCATTTATTGCGTCAGCTCACCGCAACTGCCTGTCACATCAGCTTGCTGTCTTCTTTAGGAAGCACCAGGAGCCTCTTCTCCCTGCTTTGTTGAGGCTCTGATTATGTTTTTTCTTCTTGTGTCTCTTGTTCTGTCAGCTTGCCACACATGCCCATTGTGCCAGTTCGCTGTCTTCTTTGGGAGGCACTGGGATCCAAACCAGCAACCTCCCGAGGCAGGAGCCCAGTCGCCAGAGCCACATCTGCTTCCCAATTTTTTTTTATTTTCTTTCTCTCCCATCCCCCACCCCCACCCCAGTTGTCTGTTCTGTGTGTCTATTTGCTGTGTTTTCTTTGTCCGCTTCTGTTGTTGTCAGCAGCACGGGAATCTGTGTTTCTTTTTGGTTGCGTCATCTCTCCGTGTGTGCGGCGCCATTCCGGGGCAGGCTGCACTTTCTTTCACGCTGGGCAGCTCTCCTTATGGGGTGCACTCCTTGCTCATGGGGCTCCCCTACGCGGGGGACACCCCAGCATGGCACGGCACTCCTTGCACGCATCAGCACTGCGCATGGGCCAGCTCCACACGGGTCAAGGAGACCCGGGGTTTGAACCGCGGACCTCCCATGTGGTAGACGGAAGCCCTAACCACTGGGCCAAACCCGTTTCCCTGCTTCCCAAGTTTGTCTTCAAGGACCTGCTGTAACATGAAGCTGAGGTAACATGATAAGACAAAGAAAAGCAAGAATCCATTAGCAAGGAAGACCTCGCACAAGCCGCTTTGGTCACCATCACCACCCATGTTGGCTCCATCACTCAGAAGTGTGCACAGAATGAGAATATTGACAGCAGTGTTTGTTGGGCATTTTCTTAAAATCAAGATGGTGTGTGTAGCTGCTAGCGTGTGCAACAGACTTCGGTCCACAGGACCGCTGAAAGGTGTTCTTGGGATGCAAGGGTTATTTTGGAGCTGCTGTGGTACTGCTGGAACTGTTCAAAATGACTGACAAGCAGTAGTGGAGACAGCTTCATGCCGGAATTAAGAATTGAGACATGCTGCTGGAGAAGGTGAAAGCCACTATGGGAATAGAAGCTAAGTCATTACGGCAATTGAATCTGCTGGATTTGTAAATAATTTAAAATCCTTCTAGTTGATCTTTTACTCCTGGGTTTTGAGCTTATGGTTCAAAATGGGGAATAAAAGATTTTCTGTATATGGTATTTAAAAAAAAAAAAAAGATTTATGTAGTGTAGCAGTTTGATATAATTGATGAATTCCAAAAAGAAATGTTGGATTATGCTTGTAATCTGATCTGTACCTGGGCATGACTGAGTTATGATTAGGGCGTTGAGTTGGTGGGTAGGGACTCACAGATAAAAGGCATGAGGAAGAACAGAGTTGGGGGTTTTTAATGTTGGAGTTTTGATTTTGGAGTCTGATGCTGAAGAATTAAACTGGAGCCCTGGGAAATCAGCATGCAGAGGAAAGAGAAGCCAGCCCCAGGAAGGAAGGAACCTTGAAGCCAGAGTAAAGCAAGCCCCAGGAACGTAGGAACCCAGGAAGCCTGAACCCTCACAGACGTCGGCAGCCATCTTGCTCCAAATAGACTTTGGGGAGGGAAGAACTTTTGCTTTATGGCCTGGTATCTGTAAGCTCCTACCCCAAATAAATACCCTTTATAAAAACCAGCCAATTTCTGGTATTTTGCATCAGCACCCCTCTGGCTGCCCAATACACGCAGCATGCCAAAACTACCAATTTTATGCATTAACTCTGAAAAGTTGCCCAATGTTTAAGAAGGACCTGAACTCTAAGAGCTGTTTATTTCTCTTCTGGTGTTTACCAATCAATGTGCTAATTTTAACATCATTTAGTAATTACTCTAGGAGATCTACCTTTACTAATATTTTTCATGATGTCTCACAATTTGTTGTTGGTTTCATATAAAACTACAAATCTGGCATGTTTTATAATGAATAGTTTTGTTTATCTTTTTTAGTCTTTCTATTTGAACTTATAAAAAAGAGAGCCTTTCCCCTACTTTCTGTCCTTGGATGATTCCACCACTAACCCAAACGCTAACCCCTCTTTAATGCAATTGTTCATATTAATCAAGGTGCTGACCAATTCAGTACAAAGTTAGGCATGAGATCTAAAGCTCTTAGACGTGCCCCTAGAGAAGACTCTGAATGTGTTAATGAATTTAATGAGTCTGGCAAAATCTGAATATCACATGCGATTTTGTCTCATCCCTCATGAATATACAGTGTTCTTTTGGATTTATTTTGTTAGGTTATTCTGAACTGAAATGTTTTATGATGAAATGGCCACATCCACGCAAAGTACATGAATGGCAGGCAATCCTTGTGCAGAAGGTATTGAATTTACGGCAGAAATCTCTCAGTAGAGAACTGTTCATATTGGGAGATTTAGTGGAAAATCATTGATTATGGCCCCAGGTAGTAATAGCTATTTGTTTTGCACATGTTTGTACCTAGGAGCCTGGTAACAAGGCATCTCATAAATAATAAGGCTTTTTCATTGTTAATATTTTAAACTAAAAATTGTATTTCAATTCGTTTCTAAATTTTTTTTTTAATTTACAATACTGATCTATTTTTTTTTTCTTTTTGAATACTCCATTCAAAAGAGAGTCTTATACAAATAATAGAATGAGATCTCATGCTTTAGAGCAAACTGATCTTTTGGATTAGCATATTGTTTTGTTTTGGTTTGGTTTTCTTTAAAACTATTTATTTATTTCTCCCCCCTCCCTCCATTGTCTGTTCTCTGTGTTCATTTGCTGTGTGTTCTGTGTCTGCTTGTATTCTCATTGGGCAACTCCGGGAACCAATCCTGGGACCTTCTGGAGTGGGAGAGAGGCACTCATTCTCTTGCAACACCTCAGCTCCCTAATCTGCTGCATCTCTTATCATCTCTCCTCTGTGTCTCTTTTTGTTGTGTCATCTTGCTATGCCAGCTCTCCACGTGGGCCAGCACTCCTGTGCAGGGCAGCACTCCTGTGTGGGGCAGCACTCTGCACAGGCCAGCACTCCGCATGGGCCAACTCACCACGCAGGCCAGCTTGCCGTCACCAGGAGGCCCTGGGTATCGAACTCTGGACCTCCTATAAAATAGACGGGAGCTCAATTGCTTGAGCCACATCAGCTTCCCTAAGTATATTGTTGAAAGGAATTTTTGAAGGGCAGTATAATTGCTCCATGATGAATCTTTCCTTTTTACTTTCTGAACACCATTTTTAACTTCCATATCTTCAAGTCTTGAAGAATATGATGCGAACTGAAGTATTCACTTGTCTGCTTGAAATACAGCTCATTTCTGTTGTGGAAAAAAACACACTAGAGGGATACAACAGCAGACTTGAACAGGAAGAAGAAACAATCAGCAAACCAGAAGACAGGACAATCGAAATTATATAGTCCGAAGATAGAAGATTAGGAAAAAAATTGAGCAGTATCTCAGGAATCTGAGTGATAATGAGAAAAGTGCACAAACATGCCTGTGATGGGTGTCCCAGAAGGAGAAGAGAAGGGAAAGGGGGCAGAAAGAATATCTGAGGAAATAATGGCCAAAAATTCCCCAAGTCTTATAAAAGACATAAATGTACATGCCCAAGAAGCATAATGTACTTCAAAAAGAAAAAACCCCAATAGACAAGGGAAGCGGATTTGGCTCAACGGATAGAGCGTCCGCCTACCACATGGGAGGTCCAGGGTTCAAACCAAGGGCCTCCTGACCCATGTGGTGAGCTGGTCCACACAGTGCTGATGCGCACAAGGAGTGCCATGCCACGCAGGGGTGTCCCCCACATCAGGGAGCTCCACGCGCAAGGAGTGTACCCCATAAGGAGAGCCGCCCAGCATGAAAAAAGTGCTGCCTGCCCAGGAGTGGGGCCACACACACGGAGAGCTGATGCAGCAAGATGACACAAGAAAAAAAGAGACACAGATTCCTGGTGCTGCTGACAAGAATACAAGCAGACCCAGAAGAACACACAGTGAATGGACAAAGAGCACAGACAATGGGGGGGACGGGCAGGCAGGGAAGGAGAAATAAAGAATAAATCTTTAGGAAAGAAAAACAAACCCTAATAAACCTACTCCAAGATACATACTAATAAGAATGTCAAATGCCAAAGATAAAGAAAAGTATTCTGAAAGCAGCAAGAGAAAAACAATTCATCACATACAAGGAATCCTCAATAAGACTAAGTGTCAATTTCTCAGCAGAGGCCATGGAAGTGAGAAGGCAGTTGTATAAGATATTGCAGGTACTGAAAGAGAAAAACTGTCCTTCAAAAATGAGAAAGAGTATAAAATATTGAGGTAAACAGAAACAGAAAGAGGCTGTTAACAAGAGACCTACCTACAAGATATACTAAAGACAGTTCTTCAGATTGAAAGGAAAGACAAGAGGAGTGGCTTGGAATAGTGTGAAGAAATGAAAATTACCAGTAAGGGTAACAAAAGGGGCAAATACAAAACCCAATAGTAGTGTATCCTCAATATACAACTCTATTCACTAATTCCTGTACAAGTCAATACAGTTGAGTGGACCTAAAGCTGTGACCTAGAGCTTCTCTGATGAAAAAATGAAAAAAATAAAGACACTGAGAGAATAAACAGAAGAAACTGCCATTTAACATACAAGACAACAGATCTTACAGTGATGAAAGACAATGTCAAAATTTTTTTTTCTTACTTTTTAAATTATTTATGTCAAAACCAATTTTTAGGGAAGCAGCTGTGGCTCAAGTGATTGGGCTTCCACCTACCATATGGGAGGACCCAGGTTCACTCCCTGGGGCTCCTGGTAAAAAACAAAAAGCATGTCCAGGTGGCGAGTGAATGCCTATGCGGCAAGCCAAGGGCCCACACAGGGAGCCAGTGCTCACACAAGTGAGTCATGCAGCAAGATGATGATGCAATAAAAGAGACACAAAGGGGAGAGTCAAGGCAAGGCTCAAAAGAAACCAGAAACTGAGGTGGCACAAGTGACAGGGAACCTCTCTCCACACAGAGATTCCCCAGGATTGAATCCCAAGATCTCCTGGAGGAGAAAAATGAGAAGACAAAAAAAAAAAGGAGAGAAAGAGAAATAAATACAGAAGACCACACAGTGAATAGATGCAGCAAAAAACAGCAGGGTGAGGGGATGGAGGAGAGAAAAAATGTTTTTAAAATTTTTTGTATTTTGTTAATTTTACAACTATCATTATTATTTCATCTTCTTACTAACTGTATTTGGTTATTTTGTTGGTTTCATTTTTTAAGACATTTTGGATCACAGAAGGGTTACAACTGTGGCAGGGGAGAATCATTGGTGTGGGTGTCAGTGATGGGGGATACATGGGAGAAGAGTCACCTGGGGCATTTTTATAAGGCATATTAATGTGTTCAAGTGTTCATGGGACATTGTCACAGTGCGGGGAGATTCACATAATAGCCAAAAGAACATTGAATTCCCATCAGGGAAGCTCTGCCACATTTTCTAACGGAACAGCAAGAATCCCTGGAGTACAGGAGTACAGTGACCACTGAAGGAGTGATGGACCATTGACAGGCACTTGATATTGATGACTGTACTTATGAACCTTTACTTTCGAAATTGAAACTTAGCCTAGTATTACAGGGTGCCAAGGAGTGACCTCCTGAGAGCTTCCTTGTTGCTCAAATGTGGCCTCTCTATAAGTCAAACTCAGCATACAAATGTATTACTTTTCCCCCAGCATGGGGCATGAATCCCAGGGATGAGCCTCCCTGGCACCAAGGGATTACCTGGTGCACCAGCTAGCAATGCAACTGGAAAAAGACCTTGACCAAAAGGGGGAAAGGGTAAAAACAAATGAGTTTTTATGGTTAAGAGCCTTCAAAGTGAGTTAGGAGGTCGTTCCAGATGTTATGCTTATGCACGTCTCAAGAGGATCTCATTGCCAAAGTAAAGACACTATAGGCAGGGCAGACAGCTCAGGAATTTAGCGCCCTGCCAGTGGGCCCTACTTGGGAATTTATGCTCCTCAGTATGACGGAGTTAGAATCAGTTGTTGTTTCCCTACACATGGCTCTTCTGTCCCTACTATTTGAACCTATAGTTAGTACTAGATGTGATAGTTATATGTCCAAGAGACTTAAATCTTTGGGCTGTCCATGTGCCAGTTGAGCACTGAATCTCAAAGAGTTGCAACACCTATTCTCCATTTCACTGGACTCACCCAGGACAACTAACAAGACGATGATGAACAACGCCCATCCCAAGGGACAAAGAGAATCTGCAACTGCAAGCAAGATAGTCCCATCCATTTGCCCCATGGAATCTAAACCCCATCTCAATCAGAGGTGGAGTGGGCATCACCATCCCAGAATCCTCAGGATTGGGGAATGAACAATGCACTAGAGTAGACTTACTGTTATTCTACTATAGATTTATTGTTACTCTAGCAATGGAAAAACTTTTTATCAGTGATGTGAAGACAGTGGCTACTGGAGGTTCTGAGGGAAGGAAGAGGGAAAAATAGGTATAATATGGGGGCATTTTCAGGACTTGGGAATTGTCATGAATGACATTCCAATGACAGATAAAGGCCATTATATATCTTGTCATAACTTACAAAACTGTGTGGGAGAGAGTGTAAACTACAATGTAAAATATAATCCATGCTTAGTGGCAATGCTCCAAAATGTGTTCATCAATTGTAACAAATGTACCACACTAATGAAGGATGTTGTTAATGTGGGAAAATGTGGGAAGGGTAGGGAGTGGGGAATATGGAAATCCCCCATATTTTTAATGTAACATTTATATAATCTAAGTATCTTTTTTTAAAAAAAAAGTATATAAAAAATACAATTGAACAAGAAAAATGCATATTCCCGATAATGGACATGCAGAATATAAAATGGTAAAGTGTGACAAAAACAACATAAAGAGGGGAGCAGAAAAGTATATGCTATTGAAGCTAAACTGGTATCTTTTCAAATCAGTAGGTTATAGATAAAGATTATATAATATAAATCCCAGGGTAACCACAAAAAAAATGTATTTTAAAAATACACAGAAACAGAAATGAGAAAGGGGTAAGTCATATACATCACAGAAGATAACTTTACAGAAAAGGAGGTTGCAATAAAAAAAAAAGAGACAAAATATATACAACAAATAGAAACCAAAGGATAAAATAGCTGATGTAATAATGCCTTTACAGTAACAACACTGTATGTTATTGAATTAAACTCTCCAATCTAAAGACACATTGACAAAATGGATAAAAAAAGTTCTAAACAACTACATATTGTTTAGAAGTGAGAAACTCACCTCAGACCCAAAGAAACAAATAGGTTGAAAGGAAAGTTTGGAAAAAGATATTCCACCCAAATAGTAATGAAGAAAGAACTGAAGTAGCTATACTAACATTGGACAAAAGAGACTTTAAGACCAAAACTGTTACAGGAAACAAAGAAAGACACTAAATATTAATAAAAGGGGCAATCTACCAAGAAGAAATAACAACCATAAACATTTTTTGTACCTAACCACAGTGCCCCAAAATACATGAGGCAAACACTGGCAAAACTAAAGGGAGGAACAGACACTTTTACAATAATAGTTGGAGAGTTCAAAACACCACTCTCATCAATATATAGAACATCTAGACAGAGATCAGTAAGGAAACAGAGAACATGAATATGATAAATGAACTAGACCTAACAGATAAAAACAGAGCATTGCACCCCCAAACAACAGGATACGCATTCTTCTCAAATGCATATAGATCATTTTCCAGGACAGACCACATGCTGGGTCACAAAAAAAAGTCTGAATTTAAAAAGACAAATTATACCAAGCATTTTCTCTGACCATAATGAAGCTGGAAATCAATAACAGGCAGAGAACTGGAAAATCCACATACAGATGTTAAGTAATGTACTCAAACAATCTGGGTCAAAGACCAAATCACAAGGGAAATCATTAAATACCTTGAAACTAATGAAAATGAGAAAACAATATATCAGAACTCATGGGATGCAGCAAAGGCAGTGCTGAAAGGGAAATTTCAAGCCCTGAACATCTATATTAAAAAAGAAGAGAGAGCTAAAATCAAAGACCTAACTACATACCTGGAGGAACTAGAAAAAGAACAGCAAACTAATTCCAAAGCAAGCAGAAGGAAAGAAATTAACAAAGATTAGAGTTTTAATAAATGAAATTGAGAACAAACAATAGAGAATTAACAAAAGTAAAAACTGGTTCTTTGAAAAGATTAATAAAATTAACAAACCCTAAACTAGACTGACAAGGAAAAAAAAGAGATACCACACAAATAAAATCAGAAATGAGAAGGGGGATATTATTATTGACCCCACAGAAATTAAAAGGATAATAAGAGCATGGATTTTTTTTTTAAGTATACTATGAACAACTGTATGCCCATTAGATAATCTATATGAAATGGACAAATTTCTAGAAACACAAAACCTACTCTGACTCTAGAAGAACTAGAATACCTCAAAAGATCAATTACAAGCAGAGAGATTGAATCGGTCATCAAAAAGCTCTCAACAAAGAAAAACCCAGGACCAGATGGTTTAGTGAACTCTACCAATCCTTCCATGAATTAATGCCAATCTGGCTCAAACTCTTCCAAAAAACTGAAAAGGAGGGAACACTTCATAACTCATTCTATGAGGCCAAATCACCCTACCACCAAAGCCAGAAAAAGATACTACAAGAAAATTATATGAACACAGAGGCAAAAATCATTAACAAAATACTTGCAAATCAAATCCAACAACACATGAAAAGATATATATCACCATCAGGTGGGTTATATCCCAGGTATGCAAGAGTGCTTCAACATAAGAAAACCAATTAATGTAATATACCACATTAACAAAATGAAGGGGGAAAGCCCACATGATAATCTTGATACAGAAAATACCTTCGACAAAATCCAGAATCCTTTGACTAAAATAATTAGAAAAATAAGAATAGATGGAAACTTCCCCAACTTGATATTAACATTATTAGGCATTCAGGAAACTCAAATCAAAATCAAAATGAAACAAAAATCAAAATGAGTTGCAACTTCACATTCATTAGCATTACTAAAATAAAGGAGGTCAGATAGTTAAGTGCCCACAAGGATGAGAAAGAGAACTTTCACTCTTTGCTGGTGGGAATGTAAAATGGTGCAGACACTTTGTAAGTCAGTCAGTTACTATTAGGACACAGCAATTCTACTCCTAGGCATATGCCCAAGAGAAACAAAAATACTTTTCTAACTAAAAATTGTGCACAAGTGCTTACATGAGCATGACTTATAATACCCACATGTGAAAACAATCCAAAGGTCCATCAACTGATGAATGGATAAACAAAATATGGAATGTATTTACCATGAAATATTATTGTCAGAAGAAACAGTGAAGTATGGATACTTGCCACAAGATGGCTGAATGCTGCAAGCATTATGCTAAGTGAAAGATGTCAGTCACAAAACACCACATAATGTATCATTCTGCTGACATTAAATGTACAGAATATGGTAAGCACAGACAAAAAGTACACTGGTAGCTGGTTAGGGCTGGTGGGGGATGAGGGGTGACAGGGGAAATCAGAGTCCCGGGAAACAGAAGCATGATAACTAAAGATTATGAGACAGCTTTCTGAAATGAAGAAAACGTTCTAAAATTAACTGCAGTGAATGTACTAAAAACCAGTGAATTACATGGAAAATGAATACATAGTAGGATTATATATCAATAAAGATAACAAAAAAGGCCAATATATACAATGGTAAAAAATAAATTTACTCAAGAACTAAATAAGTCTAATGAAGAATGGGAAAAATGGAAAATGCATGTGGTTAACATGAAAGTAGAATGAAATAAATGGAAAGATAAAATCTTCTCTTCAAGGAACTCAGTGTTCCCGAGATTTTGTCTCTCCTGAAAAAGACCTACAAACTTTTATAAAATTAAATTGGAGAAGAAAAAAAAAAAGATTTTTGAAGACCTAACAAAAATGCCTTCTTTAAACCTAAAAGAATAAAAAGTATCCAAAAATTTGCCAAGCTTTCTGGAGATAAGGGTCAGGGCTAGCCTAACATACATGACAGATTTTAAAACTATATAATCCAGATGTATAATACTAACAGAAAGATAAAGACTAATATTTTTTTAAAGTTTCGAACAAGCCCCCATAATGTGGCAATTTCATGAATGACAGTAGGCATTGCAGAGTGGTGGCAGAAGTAGCACACGCTTTAATATATGGAGCAGGAGCAAACTGTTATCTAAATGGATATTTGTATCTAATCACATCTATTCCATGGATAATTATCCCTTTATTGTAGATATAAATGTGAAAGACAAAAGTAGAATATTTTCAGAGTTAAGGAAAATGATTTTACGACTTAACTGGGAGAATTTTCTCCTATAAGAAAAAAAAAAAGAGTAAGTCATGAAGGAAGAGATTGACAAATTCAACTATATGAAAATTAAGGGAGTGAAAAGATAAACCACTAGTTGGGAGAAAAATATCTATAATACATACAAATATCAAAAGATTAGTGTAAGACTAAAAATGAATGAACAGACAAGTGAATTAAAAAAATGACAAAAATTTTTCACAAAAGGTGAAACACCAGGTGATGGTTGTTTTGATAAGTCAACTTGGACAGGCTATGGTGCCCAGCTGTTTGATCCAACACTAGGCCAGATGTTGCTGTGAAGGTATTTTTGTAAGTATGGTTAGCATCTACAATCAGCTGGTCTAAGTAACAGTAATAATGTAGATGGGCTTCACTGAATCAGGAGATTCCTGAATGGTATGAGCACACATAACAAAAGTCACCCACACTGGTAAAATCTCAAGAGATCCCATCCAATTAGAAGGGCAAAAATTAGTAAATTAGATAATCCCCAGTGTTGACATTCACGCTGAATACACAGTTATGTACAGGCAAATATGGACTTGGTCATAACCCACAATGTGTGGAAAATGATTATGCATTGAGACTTCAAGACTGAAACAAGAATGAGAGGAGCAGTATTAGAACAAGAGCAAAAATAAATTTGGGGGAAAAAACAAACACTGCAAGCGCTGGAGTAAAATGGTTGGCCTATGGCCTCAGGCACCAGCACGTGTGGAACTTACTGAGGCAAAGAAGCCACAGTAAACCCATTTTAGTGTAATTCCATGAATGTTGATTTATTTAAAGTTCAACAGAGGAAAATCTAAACGCAATAATGCTTAATGAAAAATAATAAATATAAAGGTATTAAGAATAACCACAGGGAAGCGGATGTGGCTCAAGTGATTGGGTTTCCGTCTACCATATGGGAGGACCCAGGTTCAATCCCCGGCGCCTCCTGGTAAAGGCATGCCCACGTGGCAAGCCAGAGCCCGGGCGGCGAGCCACACAGCAAGATGATCAAGGAGAGATGCAACAGAAAGCAGGAACCGAGGTGGCACAAGTGACGGGGTACCTCTCGCCACATCGGAGGTCCCCAGGATCAAATCCCGGTGAATCCTAGAGGGGAAAAACGAGAAGAGAAGACAAAAAAGAGAAATAGATACAGACGATCACACAGCGAATGGACACAGACAGCAAAAAAAAAAACAGTAGGGTGTGAGGGAGGAGGAGAGAAAAAAAAAGAATAACCATAGAACCAGGACAGTGAACATCTACATGGCAAGACAGAAATGAGTTTGGGGAGGGGGCACTTATCAGGAGACTCTAAGAACTGCCAAGACACATTTATTTTCTGATGGTAATCCCAAGGACATTTCAATTGTTTTTACTAAAAAACCTAAGTTTTTTACTGAAAAACTTACCTAAGGTATGCATTCTTTTGCAGATATACTTCACGATACATATGTAAAGCATTAAGTTAGAAAAAGAATGGGATTTTTATGCTTTTATTATCCTCTAAAGTGCCCATCTTAGTTTTAATTACACTTTGTAGCAGACATTTGGAAGCAAGTCAAGTGTTAACTTAAAAAGAATTAGTTATAAAAGTACACCTGAAACCTGAAATTTTGTATGGCTGGTGCTTAAATTGCAGGTAGGGAAAGGATGGAGAGGTAAGCACAGCTTAGCTCATGACAGACTTTCTAAACCCCTGAAGGAGTCTGGAGATTAAGCCATGAGCAATGACAGCTACCCCCATGACCCATACCTACAGAAATGGGAGGAGAAGCAGAAGACACAGGATGAAGACAGATGCTATACCCCCAGTTCTGACATAAGAGGCAGCAGAGTGAATAACCAACAGCTTCACTCCCCCACCCCCAACTCTAAAACTCTTTCCATCTTTCATCTTCTTTGTTTTCTAGGATCTCTCATTTTTGGCCTCCTCCTTGGCTACTCATCCCTAAGCTCTTTCCGCTCCCTTATTTTTACAAATTCATCTGGTCTCCACTCCTCAATTTGCACCCCGGTCTAATCAGAGAATCGTAAAGGCGTTCTACTTGGGTTCTTACTCAGCAGCAGCACAGAACAGCTGGCAGCTTTTGACTTAAGATTTCTTCCCCACTCTTGCTCTCCCAATGGTCTAAGTGGAAGGAAGGAAGCAACATTTCTCCATTCATAAGCTTCATGTCAACAGCCTCCCACTTGAGAATGCAAAAGTGGCACAATAATTGTCTTGTTTTTGTTTTCATGCTTACTACCCTTGAAAATAATCTCAATATCTAAAAGTCAGGAGATTAAACAAGCCATGGTACAACCACATAATGCTGCAACTAAAAGGATATTGTTTAAAAAAAAAAAAAAAAAGATACAGTAGTACAGGTATTAACATGGGAAAATGTTCAGGATATATGGTAAAATGAAAAATGAAATACAAAATAATACATATATACTATGATTTCATTTAAAAATATGTATTTGCTTGAATGTATGCAGGAAAAGACTAGAAAATGGTATCACTGGTTGTTTATAAAGCAGTGATTCTCAGTGAGATAATTTGGCCCCTGGAAATGTTTGGGGACAATTTTTGTTGTCACTTTTGGGGGGAGAGTGTGTTTATGGCACCCAGTGGGTAGAGACCAGCGATGCTGCTAACCATCCTACAATGCGCAATGACAGTCTTCACAACTAAGAATTATCTAGACCGAAATATCAACAGTGCTAAGACTGATAAACTTTGGTAGGATTATGGAAAATGAAAAATGTCTTTCTGCTTCTTTGTATTTTCTACTTTTTCTCTACAATGGGGCATGGTGTTCTTGTGTAATTCTTTTTTTGATAACACAGTAAATGTTTACTTTTGAAAAAAATTAGTTATATAAATGCATCATCGTATGCAATTTATAAAAGCTAAGGACATCAGGTATTGATATCAAGTTCTGCAGGATTTATCATAGAAAAAAATAAGTGTACGATAATGTGACTACCACATAAACTTTCTGAAGAAAGTTGGGGAAAATGATGTATTCATAATTTTTTCTCTGTATATATAGAAACACTCACAGGAGGCCCCAGAAATCAATACTGGTAAAGTAGGTGGCCGGAGCAAAAGTATAGGAATGCACCAGGAGTGGACTTATTCAGTTAAGACTTTCCAGTCAGGAGGATATTGTTTAAACTTGCACGCATTTATTTAAGTTCACAGAGAAATTTATATAAACCGTATTTTACATTCACATGCTTTTAATTTAAAAACTAATAATCTCATTTTAATTGAGAATGCTTTCCTAAGCCATTCTAAGAGTTAAACCTTTAAAAACGAATAGGTATGAAAATGTAAACCATGAAAAGAACAAAAAACAGATTTTTCAAATCTCTTTGTAATTAAAACAAGTGGCATCATAATTTGTACTCCATAATTTGTATTTTCAGGAAAGAAGAGCATATTTAATGATTCCGGGCTTGGAACTAATTTTGTTAAATGTACTAGAATTTTCAAGCATTTACATAGGCTTTTAGTTATTTTCCTCCTAGCAGTTAACGCAGGAATTCCACTGCCTTAGTAATATTTAAAATATCAAATTACTCTAGGCACCTACACATACAAAAAACTGTGTTAGAAAAAGAAAAGACCTGAGAACTTAAATACACCCATCTCATATTTTAAGGTTTCCTTGTAAAAAAAAATAAAATTAAAAAATCTGTTGGGTTACTAATTTCTCTTGTCTTCCTCAAGTCTTAGGTCTCAATCTACTTAGACTGTCACCCCCAAAATTAAAAGTCTATACACACTCAAAGGAATATGGTTACCAAATGCCTAGGGAGACAGTAGTAATGTGGCAGCAATGTTTGGTAAAGGATTCAAAAGGGGGGAAGAGGCAACATTTGAGTCAATGCTTCACCCCCACTTCACAAGGAAAACCCACATTCAAGTGAAAATACTCCCAAGCTTGGGGTCCAGACTCTCACCCCTGAGATCCAACCCCTGGGGCGGGCCAGTCCTGGGAATAACGGAAGAGAAGGGACCTGAGTGGCCACAAGAACTAACTCGGGGAGCTAGCTCGCCACTCTACTCTCCCCCGCCAGTGTGGAAAACGCCGCCTCCTCCACGCTGCAGTTTTCACGGCGAGGTAACTGTCAGCAGAACCTAATCCAAAGCAACTCTTCCAATTCATAAATCCTTTTCTCCAGGAGACGAAACTCAAAGGAAGCTTTCTCTACATCATGCACAACATGGGGCGCCAAACCCAAACCTTCTGTCTAGAAACGGCACCAAGGGAGGCCGCGATGACAACTTCAGACCCCTGACAGCCCCCATCCCATCTTCGCCTGCTCCCCACCGCCCCAGGGCTCTGCAGCAACTCTTAGGAGGCGGGCGCTGAGCAGGCTTGGAGCCCTGAAGACAGAGGCTCCCCAGGGAGTCCCTTTCCCTGGCTCAAGATTGGCCTCGGCTCGGAGTGGAGGCTCAAGGTGATTCACAAGCCAGGAACCACCGCTGGGATTTCATGAGACAGACTCAGACTTTGAAGACTCTGGCAAAATTATTCAAACCCAGTGTTAATGCACAAAAGAGGAAAGAAATTAGCAAGGCACTTTTTATAAGCCCACAAGAAAATCCACTTTTTAGGTTTTCTTTCTACTCCGTTCAGAAAATAAGGGTGTCAGTTAATTGTTTGTAACTTAATTTAGCGCCCTGAAATCACTGGAACACTTCTAGGTTCTGTAAGTGTCATCACAGAGCCAGAGAAGAGGAAACAGGATTATCCACTGACACCAATTCTCCACCCTGCAAAAAAGAGGAACTGACATTCTGGGAATCTCTGTTATTCACCAATTTATCCAGCACACTTTATGGTTATATATTCCACTCAGAAAATAAAGGTGACACTTTATTATTTCAGGGCAATGAGTTGTTTTGTAAATATTCATTTGAACAAGTCTTACCACATAGTAATTTAATCTCCAAGGAACAGATAACAAAAAACAGAACAGAATCAACCATTGACACAAATTCTCAATCAAGAACTGCTATTCTGGTGGATTTTTATAATTCAGCAATTTAATCACACACACTTGTTTTCGGTGCAGGGATAATAAAAGAGGGACTTTCTCTATTTCCCCAAAATTCTTTTCCCCAGTAGAACTGTCAAGGCTGAGCTTTGGAATTCCATTTCTTTTCCACTGAGAAAAGAACAGACCTGGAAAATCTATGTCACACTCTGTGGGGAAAGGAAAAAAGGTAAATAAGAATTTCTAACCTTTGAAATCTAAGACTGGAATATTTATTTTTTTTCTGAAATTCACCTCTTTCTCGCCTCTTTGGCAATATTTTATCTTATCTTCACATTCCACAATTTACAGCTACTGAAAAACTGAAGCTTATCTTCAGCTTATCTACTTATCTTAAAGTTCTACACCCTACATCTACTGAAATACTGAAGCTCCTTCAGTGAATAAATCTCACCATGACAAACCTAGGGTGCACATGCAGCACTGGAGTCCAAGCCGGACTCCTGCCCCCTCATGTCATCCCACAGCAGGGACCGTCCCCCACCTGCTCAGAGAACTGCTCCCGGGCCCCTCCCAGCCTACACTGATGATGCCCGCCCTCCCCCTGGGCTATAAATAAAGCACATTTTGCTTTGCCCTAACACCGCCACCTCCCTGGGATGCTTTTTCCTTTTTTTTTTCTCTACTTTTTTTTTAATGTTACATTAAAAAAATATGAGGTCCCCATATACCCCCCACCCCCTTCACCCCACTTCTCCCACATCAACATCCTCTTTCATCATCGTGGGACGTTCATTGCATTTGGTGAATCCATTTTGGAGCACTGCTGCACCCCATGGATAGTGGTTTACATTGTAGTTGACACTCTCCCCCAGTCCATTCAGTGGGTTATGGCAGGATATATAATGTCCAGCATCTGTCCCTGCAGCACTCCCCAGGACAACTCCAAGTCCTGAAAATGCCCCCACATCCTCTCTTCTTCCCTCTCCCTACCCTCAGCAGCTACTGTGGCCACTTTCTCCACATCAATGCCACAAATTTCCTCTATCAATCATCACAATAGTTCCACCGTAGAGAATCAGCAAGTCCACTCCAATCCATTTCACCCTTCACGGTCTCTGAGAACCCTGAGGGCAGGAATCATTGTCTTTCCCCCCCAAGCTCGACAGCAGCATCCTGTAGACAGGAAGGAACAACTAACTAATGAGTCTCCAAGGAAGGGTCTGATCAACAAAATCTGCAGAAGGTCCCCCAAAGGGGTAAGGTGTTTAGGTCCAAAGTGTTATCAGGGAAACACCTCCCAGACCCAGGCCACCCACCGGCTGCCCTGAAGTGTCCCACCCCGCGCCTGGGCTGTCCCCTGGGAGAAGAGGACCCCAGGGGCAGGTTTCCCCCAGCCCCTCCAACCCCGGGCAGGCCCAGGAGAAGGCAGGAGGGCGGGCTGCGAGGCGAGACCCACCAGGAACCTTCCCAGAGGGGAGCCCCGACCCTCAGGGCGCCCCCCCGGCCAGCCCCTGCGAGGGGACGCACGAGGACTTTCCACCACGGGGTTTCAAGCAATTCTCTGCTCGACCCTCGTGTCACCACCAAAAGGAACATTTTTTTTTTTCCCCCCAAAAAACGCCTTCCCTTGCTCCTGGGTGAAATAAGACGCGGTGGAAACCCCGCAGCTCTCTGAAATGTGGGGGTCACGGGCGACGGGGATGTGAGCTGGAGGAGGGAGGTCGGGGGGCCAGGAGTGGGGGGGGTGGCGGGGATCTGAGGGAGGCCGGGTGGTGGATTTGGGGGTCCTTTTCCCCCTAAACGTGTGGAGAGGCGTGGGGGAAATGGTTCTCCTCGGGGAGCAGGGCGGGGTTCCCGCTCCGAGGGCACCTCCCCGGGCGCGAACCCCACAGGCCGCGCGGGGACCCTCCCCCGGGGGCCTCCCGGCGCGCACCCCGAGTCCCCGGGGCGCAGGGCTGGGCCCCCTAGGGGGCGCTCCAGGCCCGGGGACGGCGCAGGACGCCCGGGCCCACCCCGCGCGCCGAGGGCGACCCCCCGAGACCCCCGGCCTGGCGCGCCGAGGGGACCCGGGCCGGTTCCCGCCGGTTCCCAGCCGCGCCCTCTCCCCCACCCCCGCCCCACCAAGGCTCGGGGACCCCCCGGCCCCGCGCACTCACCATTTCCGCCTCCCCAGAGGCCCCCGGGGGCCGCCCCACGGGCCCGCGGCCCGCGCAGGGGACAGAGGCACGAGGGCGCGGACGCGGCCTCCCGCAGCCGCCCGCGGAGGGAGCGACGCGCCCGGGCCGCGAGCGGCGGCCTCAGCCCTGCGCCTTTCTCCGCCGTCGCCCCGCCCCCGGCGCTCCTCATTGGCCGGCGCGCCAGGGCCCGCCCCGGCGCCGCTGATTGGACAGCGCTCCTGGTCCGGCCCTCCCCCCCCAGAGGTCTGAGTGACAGGAGGGCGGGAGGAGCCGGAGAGCAGAAGCCTGGTTATTCCCACTAAGCTGGGGGCAGGTCCAGCTCCCTCCGCGAGACCTTTGCGGAGACGGAGGCATCTTCCAGCAGCGGAGAGGAGCCATACGTCTCCCTCCACGACACGAGGTCACTGGTGAGCGCAGGGAATTCCGGAGCACATGCCAATGGAGCCATCCCCCGGTCTCGGGGCAGGAGGGCGTCCAGGCCAGGTCACAGGGACCCACGAGGGCTTGATGTCTTCCAGGGCTCAGGGGCTTGGGGTGAGGCTGCAGGAGCCGGGGGCAACGCTTCTTCACACCTTCTCTCTCTTACATACTCAGACAAGCGAATAACATTATTTCACTCAACATAAGGGCCTCAAGATTCGTCCATGTGATCCCATGTGACAGACGGAGGACGTTATACATCCTGCCATAACCCACTGAATGGACTGGGAGACAGTGTAAACTGTAATGTAAGCTCTAATCCATGCGGTGCAGCAGTGCTCCAAAATGTATTTATCAAATGCAATGAATGTGCCGCACTGATGAAAGAGGCTGTTGATGTGGGAGGAGTGGGTGGGGAATGGGGTATATGGGGACCTCTTATATTTTTTAATGTCACATTTTGTGTGATCTATGTATCTTTAAATTTGTTCATCTATTTTTTTAAACAGGGAATAACTATTAAAAAAATGAAAAAACTGGAGTCAGATGACAGTGACAGTCTACAAAGGAATCGAAAGGGAAGAATGACGAGCATTTAACCAACTCAGAGAAGCAGTCTGCTTTACCCAGGCATCACCAGGAAACCAGCGCTCCCAAAGTGAGATTCCCCCTAAAGCTTCCCAAGCCAGACACTGCTGAAATGCAGCCCTGGAGAGGAGACAGGGAAATCTGAAAACTTGAACTCTGGGAGTTCAACGGACCCACCTCTCCCTCTGTACGGGTGGAAACGCTGGTCCCTGTTTTGAGTCGAGGAGAAATTCTCACCTGCAGTCAGTTTAAGGTTCTGACCCAAATAAATCCTCCACCACATGAGTCCTTTCTAGACAAGCCAGAGGAGGCTTTCTCTAAGTCTGACCTTTACATAGACTTTCTCAGTAAGTCTCACTCCACCAACCCAGCAGGCCAAAACCCAAACACGGCAGAAACGTCCCCCGGGGCGACCACAATTACAACTTCAGAAACACAAAACCCCCAGTCACCGCATCTGTGTGTTGACGCTCCAGCTCTCCAGGGCTCTGTGGCTTCTCAGTGCCCACCGCTCCTTCTGTGGTTTTTCTGAATGACTGGAGCCCACCTGCAGGGAAGCACCGCCTCCCCAGAAAGAACGAGGGCAGTTCACTGACCTTCTTCTGTAGGCTCAAGTTTCTTTCAGCTTGGAGCCGCTGACCTGGGGTCTCTGCTCCCCACTCTAAGCTGTCCACCTTCTCACACCCCGTTGATAATTTAAACAAGAAAGACCCTCAAGGTCTATGTCCGGCAGAGTAACTGGACTTTTGGTGACTTTTGGAAAATCTGGCAAATCATTTTCCCTTTCAGAAAACAAAGAGGCCACATTAATTGTCTTCACATTAATACACTTTTTTGTAAAACCACTATGCAAATTTGAACGCTCCCAGTTTTGCTGCGCTGCAGCCACCACCTTCCCCCAGTCAAGGCTGTCTCCTGAGACTTCCAGGATGAGAAAGACACTGGGCTCTCTTCTCCTCCAGAAAAATAGGTAAAGGATAGGCTAAAACACCCTGAAAAAAGATCTTCTAGGGTTTAGGGCACCAGGCAAGAGCTGGACATTGCCCAGAGGAGAGAGGGACAAAAGAGGAAAATCGTGAGGACAGAACTGTTAGTTGAAACCATGCCCCACGCTAAAGACACTTTAGAATTCTCAGGTCTCTAGGTCTGCGGCTACAGACAAAGTGGGCTCCAGGGATCTACTACCCCAGGAAAGGGGAGAGAGAGGGACACATAGCCCAAGGCTGAACCAGCTTTGGACCCACAAATTTGGTCTTCTCTGTCCCAGACCAGGAGGGGTCACACCATTATTTGCCTTGGAGCTGACAAGTGGCTAAAGATATACAGCCCTCCCAATCTCCCCCTCTACTAACAGGGACTGACTGTTGAAGACTCAGAGGGGAGCAGAAATATTTCAAACTGGGAAAAGGGAGGGGGCTGCCAGAGAAGGCTGGAGAACTGTCTCAGAGAAAGTTTGAATTACAAGGCTCACAGCCTCCAGACAGGAAGCTCTATCACATTTATCTGGTCTGTGATGCAACAAATATACTCTCACCAGGTATTGAAATGAGAGCTGCCAAAGAGCACCATCTGCTGGCAGACCAAGGAAGTACATACAAGAAAATGAAAAATAAGTAGGAGAGGCTTTTTCCGGCCTCTATAGCTTCCTTCCACAAGGCACTAGGAAGTAACTCTACAAAGAATTACTGGGTCCAGTGCCCAGTTTTGAGCAATCAGCAGGACATTCCTAACAAACCAGGTCGAGCTGAGAATCAAAGAGCAGTGGTAACACACAGCCTCCTACCACTAAACCCTACAAAAGAGAAACTGACCATCTGAATAAACTACATCCTAATCAGATGCCTAGAAATCAACAAGAAAATATGAGCCATACTAATAAAATAGAAGATATGGCCCAAGAAAAGGAATATATCAAAGCCCCAGAAGAGATGCAGAATTTGAGACAACTAATCAGGGAGATACACGCAAGTTTCCAAAATCAAATTAATGATTTGAAAGACAATATGGTCAAAGAGCTAAATGACATCAAGAAGACATTGAGCAAGCACAAAGAATAACTTGAAATCCTGGACAAAAAAGTAACAGAGCTCATGAGAATGAAAGACACAATAGGTGAGATCAAAAACACATTTGAGGGAAGTGGACTTGGCCCAATGGATAGAGCATGCGCCTACCACATGGGAGGTCTGTGGTTCAAACCCCAGGTCTCTTTGACCCGTGTGGAGCTGGCCCATGCACAGTGCTGACGCATGCAAGGAGTGCCCTGCCATGCAGGGGTGTCCCCCACAGAGGGGAGCCCCACGCGCAAGGAGTGCTCTCCATAAGGACAGCCGCCCAGCACAAAAGAAAGTGCAGCCTGACCAAGAATGGTGCCACACACATGGAAAGCTGACACAACAAGATGATGCAACAAAAAGAAACACATATTCCCAGTGCCGCTGATAAGGATAGAAGTGGTCACAGAAGAACACACAGTGAATGAACACAGAGAGCAGACAACTGGGGGAGAGAAGAGGGGAGAAAATAAAAAAATACATTTGCGGTATACAACAGCACACTCAAAATGATAGAAAAAACAATAAGCAATACCAAAGACAGTATAGCTAAAATTGAAGAGAGAAAAGAATGGAAAAAATTGAGCAGGGGCTCAGAGAGTTGAATGACAACATAAAATGCAACAACATACGTGTCATGGGAGTTCCAGAAGGAGAAGAGAAGGGAAAAGGGACAGAAAGAGTATTTGAGGAAATAATATCTGAAAATTTCCCAACTCTCACAAAAGAAATGAATTGACATGTCCAAAGAAGTACACTGTACCCCAATCAGAATAAATCTAAACAGTCTTAGTCCAAGACATATACTACTCAAAATGTCAAATGTCAAAGATAAAGAGAAAATTCTCAAAGCAGCAAGGGAGAAGCAAACCATCATGTACAAGTGATGTCCAGTAAAACTTAGAGCACATTGCTCTTCAGTAACCACGGAGAAAAGAACACAAAGGTATGATATGATTAGGATAGTGAAAGAGAAAAACTGTCAGCCAAGAATTCTTTATCCAGCAAAATCGTCCTTCAAATATGAAGGTGAGTATAAAATATGCACAAAGAAACAGAAACTAAGAGAGTTTGCATGAAAGAATCCACCTTTGCAGGAAATATTCAAAGAAGCCTTAAAACCTGAAAGAAAAGCAGGAGAGACATGCTTGGAGGGGAGTATAGAAGAAAGAATAACAGAAAGGATAACCAAAAGAGTAAAAAGACAACAAAAATAAGATATGATGTATGAAAACCAAAGAATAAAATGGAGAAAGTAAACAGTGCGTTTATAGTCATATCATTGAATGGGAATGAATTAAACTCCCCAATCAAAAGATACAGGCTGACGGAATGGATAAAAAAACATGAGCCATCCATACGCTGCTTACAAGAGACTCACTTAGACCCAGGGAAAGAAACTGAGTGAAAGTGAAAGGTTGAAAGAAGATACTCCACACAAATAGTAACCAGAAAAGAACAGTGGTGGCTCTACTAATATCAGACAAAAGAGAGTTTAAATGCAAAAAAAAAAAAAAAAAAGTTATAAAAGCTACAGAAGGCTGCGGACTTGGTCCAGTGGTTAGGGCGTCCGTCTACCACATGGGAGGCCCGTGGTTCAAACCCTGGGCCTCCTTGACCCGTGTGGAGCTGGCCCATGTGCAGTGCTGATGCACGCAAGGAGTGCCCTGCCACGCAGGGATGTCCCCCACGTAGGGGAGCCCCACGCGCAAGGAATGCGCCCTGTAAGGAGAGCCGCCCAGCGCGAAAGAAAGTGCAGCCTGCCCAGGAATGGCGCTGCACACACGGAGAGCTGACACATCAAGATGACGCAACAAAAAGAAACGCAGATTCCCATGCCACTGACAACAACAGAAGTGGACAAAAGAAGACGCAGCAAATAGACACAGAGAACAGACAACCGGGGTGGGAGGGGAAGGGGAGAGAAATAGATAAATGAATATTTTTTTTTAAAAAAGATACAGAAGGGCATTATGTCTTTTAAAAAGGGAAATTCCAAGAAGATAAGAAGATAAAACATTCATAAATATCTATACACCTAAACAGGATGCCCCCAAAAAATGAGACCAACTCTGGCAAGACTAAAGGAAGAAATAGACATCTCTACAATAATCTTTGGAGAATTAAACACCCCACTCACATCATTAGACAGAACAACTAGACAGAAGGTCAACAAGGAAACAGAAAACTTGAACATTTTGATAAACAAGTTAGACCTAACAAACATATAAAGAGCACTGCATCCGAACTTAGTTCATCATACATTCTTCTCAAGTGCCTGTGGGTCTTTCTACAGGATAGACCTCATGTTAGGGCACAGTGCAGCTCTTGATGAATATAAAAAGACTGAAGTTATGCAAAGTTCTTTCTCAAGTTATAACGGAATGAAACTGGAAATCAATAATAGGAAAAAAGTAAATTCGCAGTGTGTGGAGGCTGAACGACAAACTCTTAAATAATCAGTGGGTCAAAGAAGAAATTGCCAGTGAAATCAGTTAATATATTGAGACAAATGAAAATGAGAACAAAACGTATCAAAACTTAGGGAGGGAAGCAGATGTGGCTCAACCGATAGAGCATCCCCTACCATACAGGAGGTCCAGGGTTCGAAGCCAGGGCCTCCTGGCCCATGTGGTGAGCTGGCCCACATGAAATGCTCCCGCACACAAGGAGTGCCCTGCCTCGCAGAGGTGTCCCCTGCATAGGAAGCCCCAAGCTCAAGGATTGCACCCCGCAAGGAGAGACGCCCTGTGCAAAAAATTGCAGCCCACCCAGGAGTGGCACTGCACACATGGAGAGCTGATGCAGCAAGATGATGCAACAACAAAGAGACACAGGTTCCAAACACCACCAAGAATTCAGGCAGACATAGAACACACAGCAAATGGACACAAGAAAGCAGATGACGGGTGGCAGGGGGAAGGGGAGAGAAATAAATAAAATACATCTTAAAAAAAAACTTATGGGCTATAGCAAAGGCAGTCTTGAGGTGGAAATTTATAGGCCTAAATTCCTATATTAAAAAAGAAGAAAGAGCTAAAATCAAAGATTTACCTGAACAACCAGAGAAACCAGAAAAAGAACAGCAATCAATCCCAAAACAAGCAGAAGGAAAGAAATAATAAAGATTAGAGCAGAAATAAATGAAATAGAGGGGGAAAAAAAAGAGAAAATTAACAAAATGAAAAGCTGGTTCTTTGAGAAGATCAATAAAATTGACAAACCCCTAGCTAGACTAACAAAGAAAAACGAGGGAAGATACAAATAAATACAATTAGAAATGAAAAGGGGGGGAGTTACAACTGACCCCACAGAGATAAAAAGAATCATAAGAGGATATTATGAGAAATTATATACCAACAAACTAGACAACCTAGATGAAATGGATGAATTCCTAGAAACACACAACCAACCTACACTGATGCTATAAGAAACACAAGAACATTTTTTAAAGGATTTATTTATTTTTATTTCTCTCCACTCCCCCCCACAAACCCCCAGTATCTGCTCTCTGTGTCCATTTGCTGTGTGTTCTTCTTTGTCCACTTCTGTTGTTGACAGCGGCACAGGAATCTGTTTCTTTTTGTTGCGTCATCTTGTTGTTGTGTCAGATCTCCATGTGTGCGGCACCGTTCCTGGGCAGGCTGCACTTTCTTTCATGCTGGGCAGCTCTCCTTACAGGGCGCACTCCTTGCACGTGGGGCTCCCCTACACAGGGGCACCCCTGCATGGCACAGCACTCCTTGTGCACATCAGCACTGCGCATGGTCCAGCTTCACAGGGGTCAAGGAGGCCCGGGGTTTGAACCCTGGACCTCCCATGTGGTAGACGGATGCCCTATCCACTGGGCCAAGCCCACTTCCCAAGAAATACAAGAACTTAACAAACCAATCACATTTAAGGAGATTGAATCTGTCATTTAAAATCTCCCAACAAAGAAAAGTCCAGGACCAGATGGCTTCACGGGTGAATTCTACCAAGCATTTCAAAAAGAATGCACACACACCAATCCTGTTTAAACTTTTCCAAAAAAAAAAAAAAAAATTGAAGAGGGAAAATTACCTGACACATTTTATGAAGCCAACATCACCCTAATACCAAAGCCAGATAAAGATACTACCAGAAAAGAAAATTACAGACCAATCTCTCTAATGAACATAGATGCAAAAATTCTCAACAAAATACTTGCAAATTGAATCCAATGGTATATCAAAAGACTTATACATCATGACTAAGTGGGATTTATTTCTGGTATGCAAGGCTGGTTCAACATTTTAAAAAATTAATCAATGTAATACACCACATTAACAAATTGAAGGGAAAAAACAAACAAACATGATAATCTCAATTGACCCATGATCATCTCAATCAATATAGGAAAGGCATTTGACAAAATCCAGCATCCTTTTTTGATAAAAAAAAAAAACCACTTCAAAAGATAGGAATAGAAGGAAAATTCCTCAACATGATAAAAAAAAAAAGCATATATGAAAAACACACAACCAACATCAAACTCAATGGGGAAAGGTTGAACGCTTTCCCTCTAAGATCAGGAAAAAGACATGGAGGCCCACTGTTACCATTCTTATTCAATATTGTACTACAAGTTCTACCTAGGGCAATTAGACAAAAAAAAAAATTAAAGGCATCCAAATAGAAAAAGAGGAAGTAAAACTTTCACTGTTTGCAGATGACATGATCCTGTACTTAGGAAATCCTGAAGTATCCACAACAAAGCTACTTCAGCTGATAAATAAGTTCAGCAAAGTGGTAGGATACAAGATCAACACTCAAAAACCAGTGTTTTGTACACAAGTATGGAAGAATCTGAGGAGGAAATTGGGGGGAAATTCCATTTTCAATAGCAACAAAAAGACTCAAATACCTTGGAATTAATTTAACCAAAGTAATACAGGACCTGTACGCAGAAAACTACAAAATGTTGCTAAAAGAAATTTTAAAAGAGGTAAAAGAAATGGAAAGACATTCTGTGTTCATGGATTGGAAGAGTAAATATTATGACAATATCAATCTCACCCAAACTGATTTATAGATTCAATGTAATACCAATCAAAATCCCAATAGCTTACTTCACAGAATTACCAAATTCACTTGGGAGGGAAAGTGCACCTGAATAGCCAAAAGCATCCTAAAAAGGAAGAGTGATGTGAGAGGAATTTCACTGCCTGACCTTGAAACATTCTACAAAACTACAGTGGTCAGAACAGTATAGTACTGGCATAAAGATAAGCACATCAATCCGTGGAATAGAATTGAGAATCCAGAAATACACCATCACCTATACAATCAACTGTTTTTTCACAAACGTAACAAGTTAAGGTTAACAGGATAAAGCAGTCTCTTCAACAAGTGGTGCTGGAACAACTGGGTATCTATAACCAAAAGAATTAAAGAGGACCCCTATCTCACTCCCTATACAAGAATCAACTTAAAATGGATCAAAGACCTAAATATGAAAGCCAGGACCATAAAACTACTAGAAGAAAATGTAGGGAATCATCTTAAAGACCTTGTGGTAGGTAGTGGTTTCTTGGACCATACACCCAAAATATGTGCAACAAAAGAAAAAATAGATAAAGGGAACCTCTTCAAAATTACACATTTTTTGCACCTCCCAGGACTTTGTCAAAAGGGTGAAAAGGCAGACAACACAATGGGAGAAGATATTTAGAAGTCACATATCCAATAAGGGTTTAATATCCATGATATAAAATGAGATGCTACAACTCACCAATAAAAAGACAAACTACCCAACTAAAAAATGGGCAAAAGACTTGAATAGGCATTTTTCCAAAGAAGAAATACACATGGCAAAAAAAGAAAAAAAAAACTCATGAAAAAAATTCAACATCACTAATATTAGGGAAATGCAAATCAAAACTAAAATGAGATATCATGTCACACCTATCAGAATGGCCACTATTAAAAAGACAGAGAACTCCAAGTGTTGGAGAGGCTGTGGAGAGATAGGAGCACTTATGCACTGTTGGTGGGAATGCAGAATGGCACAGCCACCGTGGAGGACTGTTTGGCAGTTCCTAAAGAAGTTGAATGTAGACTTGCCACATGACCCTGCAATACCACTACTGGGTGTATACCCAGAAGAACTGAGGGCAGTGACACGAATAGACATCTGCCCGCTGATGTTCATAGTGACATTATTCATGATTGCCAAATGTTGGTAACAACCCAGGTGTCCATCAACAGAGGAATGGATAAACAAACTGTGTTCTATTCACACGATGGACTATTATGCAGCTGTAAGAACAAATGAAGTCGTAAAGCATACAACAACATGGATGAACTTGGAGGACATTAGGTTGAGCAAAGCAAGCCAGACACAAAAGGACAAATACTGTATGATTGCATTACTATGAACCAAATATATTGTGTAACATATTGCATAATTCAAAAAAATTATAGATATCCAATACATTTAATTGAGAAATGTATGTATTCAACTGTGTTTTCTTTTTAGTTTTTACTTGTTCATATTTTCAATTATTAAATGTAGATAATATAGCTTTAAAACTAGGAAAAAAAAGTGTCTCTTTGTTCTCTGCTCTCTGGGGATTTACATGCTTGAAATTGCTGATTTCACTTCAAACTTGCTCTCAAACTAATCCATCTAATCATTTGTGTAGCTAAATCCCACACATTTGTATATTTCCTTTTAAAGCAGTCTAGCTTGGCCATCCTGTTTCTCTATGATTGCTCTCATTTTAAACTATTAATTTCAAATTGTCTTCCAGGATAGATTGCAATATATTTTGTTTTATTAAAGCATTTATAGGTTTACAGAAAATCATGCAGAAAGTACAGAGTTCCCAATATGACCACCACCCCACCCTACCCCTACAAACAGTTTTTCCTAATTTTAATATTTTACATTAGTGGTGTATCTTTGTTACAACTGAGAAGCAAGATTATTATAATTATATTCTTAAATATAGTCCATAATTTACAGTAGGGTTTGCTGTGTTGTATAGTTATATGGGTTTTTTTTAATGCAAACCATAATGGAACCATGGATACTAGCTATGTATCAATATCTGTACATCAGTTGCAGCAAATGTAACATCCACATGTAAAAAGATCATTGCTGGGGAAGGGGGAAAAGGGTTTGATGTTGGGTACATGGGAGTCCCCTATATTCTATATGTGACTTTACTGTGACCTAAAACTTTTTTGAAGACATAAAAAAAGATGTAGACACTCAGGAAAAATTGAAAAGATTGCCTTGCCACTGTACATACAGGGCAACATCTATTACTGTGATAAAAGACAAAACATCAAAAAATTTTTATGTTATTTTTCATTTTTTAATACCCCAATTTATTTTTTACTTTCTTTTAGTTTTTCTAAATTATTAGGTATTCCATGTCTAATCTTTAAACCTAACGTTACTATTTCATTTTCATATTAATTGAATTTGGCAATATATTAGACTTAATTTTTGAAGAAGTTTTGGATCACAGGGGAGGAACTATGACAGGGGAGGAACACTGATGTGGGGTGTCATTGATGGGGGATGCATGGGTGGGAGGAAGTTGTCCAGGGCATGCATATAAGGTATATAGATACATTTGGTTGTTTGTTGGGTATTGATATGGTGGGTAGAGTTACACACAACAACTGAGGGAATGCTGAGTTCCCATTCCAGGAAACTCTGTCACACTCCTCAATGCAGCAGCAACAACCCCCCAAGTGCAAGGGCAAAGACCAGTGAAGAAGGATGGTCCAATGATGAGCCCTCGATACTGATGACTATGCTTATGAGCCTGTGTGCTTGAAATTTCAACTAGGCCTAGAGCTACAGGGTGCCTAAGAGTTAACCTTCTGAGAACCTACATGTTGCTCACATATGGCCACTCTATAAGCCAAATTCAGCATGTAGATGCATTATCTTCACCCCAGTGTGGGACATGACTCCTGAGGATGAGCCTCCCTGGTGCCAAGGGATTACTACCAATCGCCAGCTGGTGATGCAACTAGAAAAAGACCTTGAATAAAATGAGTAAAGGTAAAGACAAATGAGTTTATGTGGCTAAAAGACTTCAAAATGAGTTGGGAAATCATCAGAGGGGTTGTACTTATGCATGACTCAGCAGGGTCTCAGAGACAGCCAAAGTAGATACAACCCCAGGTAGTGGTGCTCCTGAGGGTTACAGAGACACCCAGGTCCTACAGTCATGTCAGATGACTCTGGAGTTCAGTGCCTTGCCAGTGGGTCTTACTTTGGAACTTGTGCTTCTGGGTGTGATGGAGTTGGACTTAGATGTGACCTTTCTACACATACCTCTTCTGCTACTTTTACTGAACCTGTGGTTGGTGCTGGGGTTGGTGTATGCTCAGGAAACTTGAATCTCTGGACTGTCCATGTACCAGCTGGGCCCTGAGCCTCAGCAGAGTTGCAATACCTACTCTCCAGTACGTTGGACTTAACCCAGGTCAGCTAACAGGGAGGTGAGGATGGTCAACCACCACACCAGGAAACTGAGAGAGTCTACAACGGCAAGCAGGGAAATCCCATCCATCATCTATGTGGGATTTAAGCCCCCTGTTGATTTAGAGGTGAAGTGGACATCGTCATCCCAGGGTCTTCAGGATGGAGGAATAAAATATGGATTAGAGTGGACTTACTGATATTCTACTATAGAATTATTGTGACTCTAGCAATGGAAGAAACTATATCATTGATGTGGAGACAGTGGCTATGGGAGCTGCTGAGGGCAGGGAGAGAGAAGAAGAGGTGTGATATGGGGGCATTTTTGGGACTTGGAGTTGTCCTGAGTGATATTGCAGGGACAGATGCAGGACATTATATATCCTGCTATAACCCACTGAATGGACTTGGAGAGAGTGTAAATTATAACATAAATTATAGTCCATGCTGTGTAGCAGTGTTCCAAATGTATTCATCAAATGCGATAAATATACCACACTGATGAGAGAGGTTGTTGATGTGGGAGGAGTGAGGGGGTGGGGAGATGGGGTATATGGGAACCTCTTATGTTTTTTAAAATAACATTTTGTGTGATCTATGTATCTTTTAAAAAAAGATTAAAAAATAAGTCTGGATTAGAGTAACACTAAGTCTACTTATAAGTGAAAATAATTTTTTTTTGTTCTGGTAACATATATACAACCTAAAATTTTCCATTTTAGGTACACACATTCAGTAATACTATTGACAGTCAACAATTTTGTGCTACCATCACCTCCATCCATTGCCAAAACTTTTCTATCACCCAAATAGAAACTCTATCATTTGATAATTAATTCTCAGTTCCCATCCCTACTACTGCCCCTAGAAACCAGTATACTAATTTCTGACTATAAATTTCCATATTCTAATTATTTCATATAAGTGGGTTCATACAATATTTGCCCTTCGTTGTCTGGCTTTTTAATGCTTTGGGGTATAAACTTAGAAGTGGGCTTGCCAAATCATTGGTAATTCTGTACTCAACTTGCTAAGGAAGCTCTAAAATGTTTCCCACAGTACAGTGCCTGCACCATTTTACATTTTCACCAACAATTAAGGAGGATTCCTATTTCTCCACATACTGGACTGCATTTGTTATTTTCCAGTTTTGTTTTTTTTTTTTTAATACTAGCTATTCTAGTGTGTGTGGGATGGGATCTCATGGCGGTTTGATTATCATTTCCCTAATGGCAAGTGTGATGGATAGGTTAATACGTCAACTCAGCCAGGTAATTGTGCCCAGTTGTTTGGTCAAGCAAGCGCTGAGCTAATTGTAATACAAGGACATTTATGGACTTTAGTCACCAGTGACTTTACTTCATAGATAGTTGATTACATTTACATCAATCAGGTAGATTGCCATCAGTAAAGAGTGACACTTTATCCAATCAGTTGTATGCCTTAAAAAGGGAAGTGATTCCAGCATTGAGTGAGAATTTCCCAGCTCGTCTTTCGACATCCAACATCTCCCAGAAACTCATCGAGGACCTTCATTGGACTTTCATTGGAGCCCCTGGTTGCAGCCTGCCTGCAGAACCTGGACTTGTGCATTCCCATGGTCATGTGAGAGACTCTTACAAAATCACATACTATTGACAGATATCTCTTGTTGATTCTGTTTCCCTAGAGAACCCTGACTAATACAAACCTCAAAACAGTAGGATAGACAATTTCCTCAATTGCTCATGGATCTTTCTCCAGGATAGACCATATGTTGGGTAATAAAGCAGATCTCAATAAATTCAACAAGATCAAAATTTTACAAAGCACTTTCTGATCATAAGGGAATAAAGCTGGAAATCAACAACAGGCAGAAAATGGCAAAATTCACAAATATGTAAAGATTAAACAACACAGTCCTAAATAACCAGCAGGTCAAAGAAGAAATTGCAAGAGAAATCAATAAATATATTGAGACTAATGAAAAGGAGAACACAACATATCAGAACCTATTGGAAGCAGCACAGGCAGTGCTGAGAGGGAAATTTATAGCCCTCAGTGCCTACTTTGAAAAAGAAAAAAGAGCTAAAATCAATTACCCAGCTTCCCAAGAACTAGAAAAATAACAGTAAACTATTCCCAAAGGAAACAGAAGGAACGAAATAACAAAGATGAGAGTAGAAATAAATAAAATTGAGGGGAAAAAACCATACAGAGAATTAACAAAACCAAAAGTTGTTTTTTTGAAAGAACTAGCAAAATTGACAATCCTCAGCTCAACTGACAAAGAAAAAAAAAAGAGAAGATGGAAATAAAGAAAATCATAAATGAAAATAGGAGGATTACTACTGACCTCAAAGAAATAAAAGACACCATAAGAGGATACAATGAACAACTGTATGAAAACAAACTAGACAATGTAGATGAAATGGAAAAATTCATAGAAACATGCCAACAATCTACACTAACCCTAGAACAAATAAAAGACCTCAACAAGTCAATCACAAGTAAAGAGATCAAAGCAGTCATCAAAAACCTCCCTCAGGAGTGGATAAGGCTCAAGCAGTTGAGTGACAGCTTCCCATGTGTGAGGTCCTGGGTTCGGGTTCCAGTATACTCCTGAAAAGCAAAAACACAAACAACAAGCAAACAAACAAACAAAAAACAACTCAGGGGAGCCTATGTGGCTCAGTGGTTGAGCACTGGCTTCCCACATACAAGGTCCTGGGTTCAAACCCTGACCCAGGTAAAAAAAGAAAAAAACTCCAAAAATAAAAAGCCCAGGATGAGATGGCTTATGGGCGAATTCTACTAAGCATTCAAAGAAGATTTAATACCAATCTTACTCAAAATATTCCAAAAAATTTAACAGGAAGTAAGGCTGCCAAACTCATACTATGAAGCTAATATCACCCAATTATCAAAGCCATATAAAGATATTACGAAAAGGAAAATTACAGACCTAGTTCCCTAATGAATACAGATGGAAAAATTCTCAAAAAAATATCCCCTAATTGGATCCAAAGAACACATTTAAAAAATTATTCAGGGACAAAAACTCTTCCTACTCTCTGTATCCAACACCTGAGAGAAAATCTGTGCCTCACTAGTGAGTCCCTGGTCCAATTTTGAAAACTTAAGCTGGGCAGTTTTACAGAATGAGAATATGTTGAAGTAAATATCAAAGAATAGCTGTGGGGGGAAAAAATAGGCCAGAGGATTGTGGGAAGATGGTAATGGACTAACAGGCAGAACTGAATGCTCTCACAAAAACAATGAAAAAAGAGGTAAAAGCTGCCCAAGGGACCTGCTCTGGTGTCAGGAGACCAGGAGAGTGCTACACAACTCCCAGGAGGGTGAGGGACAGAGAGATGAAGAAGCTGAGAAGACAAATGTGAATTACCAAGCCCCCATGGTGGCTGGAAAGGGCTCCACTCCCCCACTCCCAAGATATTAAGCTGGGGTAAAACCCCTGGCTCACTGCAGCCAACTGAGGAGAACAGATATCTTCCTTCTTGTCAGCTGTTTAAAAGGAAATGAGAGGGGAGGCTGGGGTGCTTTTCATCAGTGAATTCAGCCAACAGAGGCCACTTTGAATCTTCGCTCTGGAGATTCAACACAGGAACAAGGAAAGTAAAGACAGAAACACTTCAGTGGAACTGTGTACTACCTAGTGCCATCTGCTGGCTGGTATGGAAATTGCATGGACAAAAACAGTTGATGTTCTCTGTATCCAACCCCTGGGAGAAAATCTGTGCCCCCCTAGTGAGTCACTGGCCCCATTCTGAAAACTTAAGCTGGGCAATTTTAAAGACTTAGAATAAGTTGAATCAAATATCAAAGAAAAGCTGTGAAAAAAAAACAACCAATAGGCAACAGAGAGAAATTTGCCATCAGATTAAATTCACCAACATATTCAGAAACCTAGACATCAGCAAAAAATTATAAGCTATACTAGGAAACAGGAAGAAATGGCCCAGCCAAAAAAACAAACCAAATGTCCTGAAGAGATACAGGATTTAAGACAATTCATCAGTGATAATCATACAACTCTCCTAAATCACTTCAAATAATTTATAGAAAATATGGCTAAAGAAGTAAAGATATTAAGAAGACACTGGGAGAGCATAAAGAAAACTTAAAAGCCCTGTAAAGAAAAGTAATAGACCTTATGGGAATGGAAGATATAATGGATGAGGTTAAAAATAAATTAGCGGCACATAGGAACAGATTTGAATTGCTTGAAGACAGAATTAGAGTCTTTGTAGGCAGAACATCTGAACTGGAAAAGAAAGGAGAACAGAAAGAGAAGAGAATGGAAAAAATGGAACAGAGTCTCAGGGAATTGAATGACAGTGCAAAATGCACAAACATTTGCATTATTGGTGTCCCAGAAGGAGAAGAGAATGGAAAATGGGCAGAAAGAATATTTGAGGAAATAATGACTGAAAACTTCCCAGCCCTTATGAAGGATATAAACATCGATATCCAAGAAGGACAACATACCCCAAACAGAATAAATCCAAATAGACCTATCCTGAAACACCTATTATCAGAGATAAAGAGAGGATTCTGAAAGTAGCAAGAGAAAAGTAAAGCATCACAAACAAGGAAAACTTTATAAGATTAAGTGCAGACCTCTCATCAGAAACCATGGAGGAGAGAAGAAAGTGGTATGATGTATTTAAGGTACTGAAAGAGAAAAACTGTCAGCCGAGAATTCTAGAATCTGACAAAGCGTTCTTCAAAAATGAGGGTGGCGTGTGGAGCTGGCCCATGCGCAGTGCTGATGCACGCAAGGAGTGCCGTGCCACGCAGGGGTGTCCCCCGTGTAGGGGAGCCCCACGTGCAAGGAGTGTGCCCTGTAAGGAGAGCCACCCAGCACAAAACAAAGTGCAGCCTGCCCAAGAATGGTGTTGCACACACGGAGAGCTGACACAAGATGATGCAACAAAAAGAAACACAGATTCCCATGCCACTGACAACAACAGAAGCAGACAAAGAAGATGATGCAGCAAATAGACACAGAGAACAGACAACCAGGGTGGGGGGGGGGGAGTGGAGAGAAATAAATAAATAAATAAATCTTTTTTTAAAAATGAGGGTGAGTTCAAAGTCTTCACAAACAAAAACTGATTGAGGGAAGCTGACGTGACTCAAGTGACAGGAATTCCACCCACCATATGGGAGGACTTGGGTTCAAACCCTGGAGCCTTCTGGTAAAAAAGAGAAAGAGAAAGAGAAAGCATGCCTGCATGGTGAGCCAGTGCCTGCACGGTGAGCCGAGTGCCCATGTGAGTGTCTGTGGGGTGAACTAGTGCCCATGTGGCAAGCCGAGTGCCCATGCACTCAGCAAGATGATGATGCAACAAAAGAGAGATAAAGGGAAGAGTCAAGGAGAAGGGCAGCAGAAACCACGAACTGAGGTGGTACAAGGGACAGGGAACCTTCTACCCACCAGAGGTCTCCAGGATCAAATCCCAGTGAATCCTAGAGAAGAAGAAAAAAAAAAACTGATTGAATATGTTACCAAAAGACCAGATTTATAAGAGATACTAAAGAGAGTGCTACAGCCTGAAGGGAAAAAACAAGGGTTAGAGATTTGGAGAAGAGTTTAGAAATGAAGATTATTAGGAAGGGTAAACTAAATGATAAGACAGATAATAGAACAGTATGACAACAGAGAACCAAAGGACAAAATGGATGAAGTAAGTAATGCCTTCAGTAATAACACTGAATGTTAATTGATTGAACTCCCCAATCAAAAGACATAGACTGATAGAGTGGATAAAAAAATATGAGCTGCCTATATGTTGTCTACATGAGACCAGCCTCAGACGTAGGGACACAACCAGGTTAAAAGTGAAAGGTTGGAAAAAGGTATCCCAAGCAAATAGTAACAAAAAAGAGTTGGGGTAGACCAGATAAATGTAAAATAACAATGTTATAGTATATGAACAATAATTAACTAATAAATTGTTCCTATGATCAGTATTCTGTAAGTTTCTTCATACAAAATAAACATTTGCTTCCAATTGAGGAGGATTGCAGAAGAGACTTTTTTGGATACTTCATTTTTCTTTAACCCTTTTTTTATTCATACTCTTTAATTAAAATAATCCTTCTGGATCAATAATGATTTAACATGACTACTGTTGGAAAAGATTTTGAATCTTTCTGCCTCAAAAAATTATGAGTTGCCATATTGTTATCTGCTATAATTCATTCCAATAAGATGTGAAGAATTCCCAAATAGGAATTTGATCATCCAGAAAGAATTGTGGCCTAAATGGAAATTAAATAATGAAACCTATTATTTATTTCCTTCTTAGAGATTATTATGTCCAATAGTTAGAGCTGTAATATAAAAATTAGTATTATGTTTTAATTAAATCTAACCTGGCCTTGCACCTTTTTTTTTCTTTAATATTTTTATTGTTTTTTTAAAGATACATAGATCACACAAAATGTTACATTAAAAATACAAGAGGTTCCCATATACCCCACTCCCCCCCCCGACTCCTCCCACATCAACAACCTCTTTCATCAGCATGGCACATTCATTGCATTTGGTGAATACATTTTGGAGACTGCTACACAGTATGGATTATAGTTTACATTGTAGTTTACACTCTCCCCCAGTCCACCCAGTGGGCCATGGCAGGACATACAATGTACAGCATCTGTCCCTGCAGTACCACCCAGGACAACTCCAAGTCCTGAAAATGCCCCACATCATATCTCTTCTTCCCTCTCCCTGCCCTCAGCAGCTACTGTGGTCTCTTTCTCCACATCAATGTTACAATTTCTTCCATTGCTAGATGGAATAATAATTCTATAATTCTATAGTAGAATACCAGTACGTCCACTCTAATCCATATTTTATTCTTTCATCTTGAGTATCCTGGGATGGTGATGTCCACTCCACCTCTAAATCAAGAGGGGGCTTAGATCCCACATGGCTGATGGATGGGATTCTCCTGCTTATAGTTGTAGACTCTCTCAGTTCCCTGGTGTGGTGGTTGCATCCTCACTTCCCTGTTAGCTGACCTGGGTAAGTCCAATGTACCATAGTGTAGGAGTTGCAACTCTGCTGAGGCTCAGGGCCCAGCTGGTACACGGACAGGCCAGAGATTCAAGTCTCCTGAGCATACACCACAGATTGGGTAAAAAAGAGGCATGTGTAGAGAGGTCACATCTGAGTCCAACTCCATCACACTCAGGAGCACAAGTTCCAAAGTAGGGCCTACTGACATGGCACTGAACTCCAGAGCCATCTGCCATGACTGTAGGACCTTGTCTCTGTAGCCCTCAGGAGCACCACTACATGAGGTTGTATCTATTTGTAATTTCTTTCCATTTATTTTTCTATTTATTTTACAATTTTACAATAAATGGCTTTTTAAAATACTTTATTTTTTTTAATACTTTAGATTACATAAATGTCACATAAAAATATATAGGGGATTACCCCCACTCCCTACCCCTCCCATGCTTTCCCACATTAATAACACTCTTCATTAGTGTGATGCATTGGTTACAACTGATGAACACATATTGGAGCATTGCCACTAAGTGTGGATTATAGTTTACACTCTGTCCCACACAATTTTCTAAGTTATTATGACAAAATATACAATGGCCTGTATGCATCATTGCAAAGTCATTCAGGACAATGGTGGGGGAGGGGGACGTGGAGGAAGGGGAAAGAAAGAAATAAAATAAATCTTCAACAAAAAAAAAAGAATTTCCCTCTATGAACTAGAACAAATGTATGTCACTATTACAAGGTTATAAGAATATAGTGATTCATGGAAAAAATACAATTAATTAATATAATTTATGGGCTGGTAAAGAGCAATATTGTAATATTCTTGCATCACTGTCAAAGAAGGTACTGTAGCAATGCTAAGTATCAATAATGGGGGGGTATGGAATTTTTTCTTTTGGACTAAGGAAAATGTTCAAAAATTTATTGAAGCAAAGACTGCCCAACTCTGTGATGAAAGTTAGAGCCACTGAGGGTACCCTTTGGATGGACAAGGCATGGGACTGTGTAACACAGTGAACCATGTGGTAGAAGACGGAATCTGGTTAACAGTACAAACATGAGAGTGTTCTTTCATAAAACTAAAATAAATGTACAATACTAATACATGGTGTTGTTAATAGGGCATATCGGGGGAAAATATACCAAATGTTCTTTCATAATCTGAAACAAATGTTACACAACAATGTAAGGTGTTGACGAAGGGGTGGCATATGGGAATTTTGCCCATTATGCATGATCGTTTTGTAAGCTGACAACTTCTCCAATAATATATGTATTAGTCAGCCAAAGGGGTGGCTGATGCAAAGTATCAGAAATCTGTTGGCTTTTATAAAGGGTATTTATTTGGGGTATAAGCGTACAGTTACAAGACCTTAAAGAGTCCAACTCAAGGTACCATAAGAGGTTATTTTCTCGCACAAGTCTATTGCCACACGTTGAAGCAAGATGGTTGCTGATCTCTGTGAGGGTTCAGCCTTCCTCTTCCTCTTAAGGCTCTGTGGCCCCAGCTTCTTCCCATCTCAACTGTGGGCTGGAGGGCTCATTTCTTCCCAGGTCTTCTCAGCTGCTCAGGCCTCTGTCTCGTCAGCTGCAAACTGTCAGGCAAATAGCTCATCTCTCCCCAGGGCTCAAGGATCAAACTGGACAAAGTTCTCTCTTCTGTATCTTCTTCTGCGCATCTTCTTGAGTGAATGTCCATTTATATAACCCACCAAGGGGCAAGGAACTCAACCCCAAGTCACACCCTACGGATGTGGTTGGATCAAAGGCCCTACATTGATTTAATCATGTAAACTTGAAACCTTTTAATTTAAATCTATCTAAGGGTATCATACATAGAGGAGCAGACCAGTTTACAAACATAACTTACATCTCTTTTTGGAATTCATAAATAATATCACATTTGAGGCATGAAAGAGCAGACTTGAAATCATAGGAGAAAGAATAAGTAATGTAGAAGACAGAACATCATACGGTAAAGAATTTTCTTTTCCTGTTATACCTTTATCTGGGTATGTTATTACGGTGTTGCTGGCCTTGTAGACTGAACTAGGGAGTTCCAATGGTTTGAATCTGCACAGACCTTAGAAAATTATGTTTTTAACATTAATTTATTCCTGTGGGTATTAACCTATCCTAAGTAGGACCTTTTGATTATATTACTTCAATTGGGGTGGGGTCCAGGGTGTGTCTTAATCCTCTTCCTGGAGTCCTTTATAAAGGGGGTGAATAGAGAACAAAGAACGGAAAGCCAGAAAAAAGAAGCTGAAGCAACAAAAAACAAGAGGAGGGAGAGACCAGCTGATGCCACCATGTGCTTGCCATGTGATAGAGGAGTCCAGGATAACCAGCAGCCAGTCTTTGGGGAGAAAGCATTGCCTGATAATGCCTTGATTTGGACATTTTTCTCAACCTCAGAACTGTAAGCTTGCAAGCCAATAAATCACCAATGTAAAAGCCAACCCATTTCTGGTGTATTGCTTTCGGCAGCCCAGCAGACAAAAACAGAAGTATTTTCTTTTGAATTTTTTTGGATAGTTTGAGCATAATACTTGGTGATAATTCTTGGAATATTTGGTAAAATTCACCGGTGAGGCCATCTGGTCCTAGGCTTTTCTTTTTGAATAGTTTTTGATTACTGATCCCTTTAATTGTTATTGATGTTTGATATCTTTTATTTCTCTTTGAGTCAGTACAGGTCGTTTAGGTTTGTGTGCTTCTAGGGATTTGTTCCTTTCCTCTAAGTTACCTTTTTTTTTCTACAAATGTTCATAATATCCTCTTATAATCTTTTATTTCCCTGTGGTCAGTAGTAATTCTTCTCTCTTCATTTCTGTCAGTAGTTATTTGCATCATCTCTACTTTTTTCTTTGCTGGTCTAGGTAAAGGTTTGTTGATTTTATTCATCTTTTCAAATAACATACTTTTGATTTTGTCGACTCTATTATTTTCTATTAATTTTTATTATTTCAAATACTTGGTGTTATCTGTTCTAGTAAGACTTGCGTTGTCTCCATGGTGGTTATTAACAAAGCCCATTTCCCCTGACCCCAGTCACCAAAGCAATTGCTTAGTTTTGTAGGATTGTTAAAATTTTATTTGCATTTTACACCCCTCTTAGCCCAAATATTAAAGCCCCTGTACCTGTTAGTAAAGAAGAAAGCCAGCAGCGGACTTGGCCCAGTGGTTAGGGCATCCGTCTACCACATGGGAGGTCCGCGGTTCAAACCCTGGGCCTCCATGACCCGCGTGCAGCTGGCCCATGCACAGTGCTGATGCACGCAAGGAGTGCCCTGCCACGCAGGGGTGTCCCCTGCATAGGGGAGCCCCACGCGCAAGGAGTGCGCCCCATAAGGAGAGCCACCCAGCGTGAAAGAAAGTGCAGCCTGCCCAAGAATGGTGTCACATACATGGAGAGCTGACACAACAAGATGACGCAACCAAAAGAAACACAGATTCCCGTGCCACTGACAACAACAGAAGCGAGCAAAGAAGACGTAGCAAATAGACACAGAGAACAGACAACTGGGGTGGGGGGGGCGGGGAGAGAAATAAATAAATAAATCTTTAAAAAAAAATAAAGAAGGGAGCCATCTGGAACTAATAAGCTCAGAGGAGGAAAACTTCCAATGGGCTAAATAGCAATAAAACAAATACAAGCCTTAGAAGTTGTAAGTGCAGGTACAGCCATGTGAAATAGATTTAGCCCCCTACCCAGAAGGGTATGGATGGGGTCTCTTGCAGAGGCAGGGAAGTAAACAGATCCCCCTAGGATTTTTACCTCAACTGTGGGAAGGGGTGAAAAAAAGATATAGCCCCCTAGAACGGCAACCCTCTCTACCGACAAGTGAGCTATATACAAGATCCTGACTATCTGACTGCCCAATAAAAGAATCAAAATTGGACAAAGTTTTAAATAAACCCTTATAAGACAAATAAACCCTTATAAAACAAAAATATGAGAGGAGCGGATATGGCTCAAGCAATTGGGCACCCTCCTCCCACATGGGAGATCTCAGATTCGGTTCTTGGTGCCTCCTGAGGAAGATGAGCAGATAGATGAGGGAACCATCCTGGGGGGAGGGGGAGATTTTTTAAATGGGGGAGGGGAGATGAAAAATATGCAGCGCACGAGAAAAAGGAAATGACTGTGTTTCATGTAACTGCACATTATTGCTTGAACTCCTCTGGAAAATCAGCAAGCAGATCAACTAGTTCATTTGCAAACCCTGGAAGAAGTTCCAGCAGACCATATCCCTGAATGGCTACATCATAAAACAGGTTACAAAGGACTGAAAGCCCTGTGGGCCCTCTCCAAAGAAATGGAACTTCTGTTGAAATATTTGGACATCCTAATGGCTTGCAACCAATGCCCTGCATGCCAGATGCACCAACCTTAGTCCAGGTCACATTAACAAAAACACAAGTAAGCCAGCCAAGCACCAGATGGCAAATCGACTATATTGGGTCATTACCAGTGTCAGAAAGACAAAAATATGCTCTGATAAGCAAGGACACTGCCACAGGCCTGCTACAGCCTTCCCAGAAAAAGAAAAAGAAAAAAGAAATAAATTAATACCCTGTTTCTGCTGCCAGATGACCTGCCCACAGGGTCATCCTTTGTCCATTGGCTCTGGTGGTTGAAAATCCCACCACAGTGGTCGGAGTTTTAGAGCCTGTGGGGAAAAGAGTTAGAGCAGGACCTCACAATATTCCAATATGTGGAATAGGCATTCCACACACTACCCTTACAGGACGATGTCCCTAATCCTCAGCCCCCTCTCCTAAAAGTCATGTTGATCTATGAGAATTTTCCTTTTGCACTGAATCATCTACTGAAAGTAAAGCAGTTTGTCTCCCAAGTTCCTCATGATCAAGATTTTACCATCTACAAGGAGATGATTGAGTGGGCCATTGGGTTTGTTGAGGTTGAATACAATTTTATATTTTCATTTATGCTTCACATAGGAGTTCTGTCATAAACATAATTGTATCCCTTTTCCACACACCAAGGTCTTGACCTATAATAGCTCTTTATCTTGCTATTTAATTTTTATCTCATGGTAGGCCTGGTGGCTGGAGAACAGCATAACATAATATAGGGTAATATTGCCCAAAAGTGGGGGGAGGGAGGGATAGCATATGAACATAGGAGAGTGTCAGGTGTTGGTGGAGAGTAAAATGCCGAGAAAATCGTATCAAAATATAATTAAGAGGGTTACCTGTTTAGAATGCTCGGAGGGGATGGTCGGATGCGGGACAGGCTCCTGGGGAATATCTGAATGCTCATTTTGCCAGAGTGGGTGGCACCATTGGGTAGAGACCCAAGTAGTGAGAGTGGGGGTGGACCCACATCCTGGGGAGGACTAATGCCATCAAATAGAGGGAACTGTATCTCTCGAGAGAAAGGGTGGCTCCCAGGGCATTGGGGCAGTTGAGCAAGTTAGGTCCTGAACACTATTCCACCTATCTCTGGACGTGGCTCCTCGGGAAACGGAGGTTGGCTGTCACTGTGGGCAACAAGGTGGATGGGAAAATGGATGTTAAATGTGTGGAACCAAGGTAAATGGGGGTAAGAGAGGAGTTTCGCGAGAGTACACAAGGATGGCTATAAAACATGTAATATTACACCATAACATATAGGAGACGACAGACTGATAATGTAAACCATAATGTAAAACATAGGATAACTAAAAAATTAGAAAACTGTGTATCCTAAAGTAAGCACCACAATGTAAGCACAGATGTCACCTTGTTTGAAAGCTATTGTCTCAGACTCTGTACATCACTTTAAGTAAATATGATGTGAATAGGGTGTAAGAGTATCGCTGTGGAAGGGAAAAGGTTTTGTGGTGGATGTGTGGGAGTGCTGTATATTATATATATGAATTGCTGTGGTCTAGGGCTCTTGTTAAGAGAAGTTCAATAATTAGGGGGAAAAAAAAAGAGAAAAAGATAGGATGTAGATTTTTTTCCAAGTCAACACGTATTCTATATCTAACCTTTAAACCCATCGCTATATGCCATTTTGCTAGTAAGGGATCCTGACATTATATTGGGCTTCAATTTTCAGGAAGTTCTGGATCACAGAGTGGTTCTTCAACAATGGCAACGGAGGAATACTGGTATAGGATACTATTGACAGGTGATATATGGCTGACAGGGAGCTATACAGGACATATGTCCAGGGTGCATGGTAATGTTTGGATATACTCATAGTGGCAACAATTAAAAACTACAGCTGGGGGGGTACTGGGTTCCTGGTCGGTGGTGCTCTGTCGTGGTCCCTAGGGGAGCAGCGACAGTCTCCCAGGTGCAGCGGCAAGGACCAGGAAGGAATGAGGGTCCAACAGTGAGCCCCTGACGCTAATGACTATGCTTGTGAGCTGATATGCCTGAAATAAGAACAAGGCCTAGAGCAGCATTGTGCCTGGGAATTTCCTCCTGACAGCCTTTATGTTACTCAAATGTGGCCAGTCTCGAAGCCAAACTCAGCATGTAAATGCAATGCCTTTCCCCCAGCGTGGGACATGACACCCGGGGATGAGCCTCCCTGGCACCGAGGGATCACTATCAACTACCAACTGATGATGCAACTGTACAATGACCTTGAATGGAAGGTTCAATGCGGATCAGCAGAATATCCCTGTCTACATAAAATAACATGACTTTAAAATGCTGTTTGACCTAATGTAAGGGGGAAATGGAAAGGAGAAATGAGTTTATATGGCTATGAGTCTCTAAAAAAGAGTCTGGAGGCTTTCAGAAGGATTGCCCTTATGCACAACTGAGCAGAGTCTAAGAGACAGATAAAGTAGATACAACCCCCAGGTATTGGTTCCTTTGAGGGCTAAAGAGATCCATGGGTGCTATTGTCATGGCAGATGGGGTTAACTGCCATGTCAGATGGCCCTTCTTTGGAGCTGGTGTTTATGCATGATGAATCTGGACTCAGATGGGATCTCTCTTCATAAGACTTTCATGCTACTGTGCTGGAGTTGTAGTTGGTGTCGGGGTTTAAGATATATTTAGGGGATCTGAATCTCTGGACTGACAATGTGATAGCCAGGCCCTGAGCCTCAACAGACTCCAGCACCTACAATCTGATTTATTGGACTCACCTCACTCAGCTAAGATGGAGTTGAAGAAGGACAACCACCACACCATGGAGCCTAGAGTGCCTACAACTGAAAGCGAGAGGATTGCATCCAGTATCCATGAGGAATCTGAGCCTCCTCTTGACATAGAGGTGCAATGGACACAACCAATCCAATGTCCACAGAGAAAAGGTGGCATTGGAGTGGGAAAAGTGGACATGGTAGCTAATGGGTATGGGGAATGGCAGGAAGAAACGAGATGTGGAGGCATCTTAGGGACTTGGAGCTGCCCTGGATGGTGCTTCAGGGGCAATCACCGGACATTGTAAATCCTCACAGGGCCCACTGGATGGAATGGGGGAGAATATGGGCCATGATGTGGACCATTGACTATGAGGTACAGAGGTGCCCAGAGACGTACTTACCAAATGCAATGGATGTGTCATGATGATGGGAGTGAGTGTTGCTGGGGGGGGAGTGGTGGGGTGGGGGTGGTGGGGTTGAAGGGGTCCTCATATATATTTTTTTAATGTAATATTTTTACAAAATCAATTAAAAAATAAAAATAAAATAAATAACATAATATAGCAGAAGCTTTCAAATATTTGTGTTGATAGGACCCTGAGGTCACCAGGACTTGAATTAAGCCCACCGATTTCTTAAACAAATTTGATTGAAAGTAAAATATCTTACAACAGTTCTGATTAGCATGAGAAAAGAGAATTTAGCATGTTAGATATTATGCCTCCTCGTTTAAACTTCAATTCAACCTGCATCTTCCCTTCTTTGTGGAAGCAATTTTATTTTATTTTATTTTTTTGTGGCTGTAAATAATTTTATTTTTATTTTTTTATTATTATTTTTTATTTATTTCTCTCCCCTTCCCCCCTCCCCCCAGTTGTCTGCTCTCTCTGTCCATTCACTGTGTGTTTTCTGTGACTGCTTCCATCCTTGTAAGTGGCTCCGGGAATCTGTGTTTCTTTTTGTTGCGTCATCTTGCTGTGTCAGCTCTCTGCGTGTGCGGCGCCACTCCTGGGCAGGCTGCGCTTTTTTCACGCAGGGCAGTTCTCCTTACAGAGTGCATTTCTTGCGCATGGGGCTCCCCTATGCAGGGGACACCCCTGAAAGGCATGGCACTCCTTGCACACATCAGCACTGTGCATGGGCCAGCTGGTGGATGCAATTTTAATTGTCATTAGGCGATTTGTCCTCACTTAAAATAGCATATATGTGTTGGCAAAACTTCTCTCCTGCTCTTATGATCAGATCTCACACTCAGGGTGCAGTGAGAACCATGGTCCTGGATTCTAAAAGACCCTTCAGGACAGGAAACCAGTCTAATGCTTTGATTGTTCCTCTTGCTCACTTGGAGAAATAGGCATCTGGAGAAACATCCCCTGCCCACCCCCACAATCACCCTAAACTGTCCCTTCACCCAGTGAAAGGGCAAGGAGTTACAAGGAAAGATGCTTTCAGATATTACATAGTCATTCCTTTGGCAAATGCATTCAGTGAGTGTTTTATGGCTTGATTGTGAGCCCCCGAAAGACATTTTTGAGTCCTAACCCCAGATCACATGAATGTGAACTTATTTAGAAATACGGTCCTTTCAGATGGAATTAGTTAATTTAAAATGAGGCCAGGGAAGCGGATGTGGCTCAAGTGATAGAGCTTCTGCCTACCGTATGGGAGAACCTAGGCTTGATCCCTGTGGCCTCCTGGTGAAAAAGAAGAAGAGAAAGCGTGCCTGTGTGGCAAGCTAGTACCCACGCAAGTGCCCACGTGGTGAGCCAGTACCCGCATGGTGAGCTAGTACCCACGTGGTGAGCTAGTACCCGCATGGTGAGCCAGTACCACGTGCAAGTGAGTCACGCAGCAAGATGATGACACATCAAAAGAGAGACAAGGGGAGAGTCAAGGTGAAGCACAGCAGAAACCAGGAACTAAGGTATCACAATTGACAGGGAACCTCTCTCCCCATCAGAGATCTCCAGGATCGAATCCCAGTAAATCCTAGAGGAGAACAATGAGAAGAGAAGACAGCACAGACAGCAAAAACAGCAGGGCAGAAGGAGAGGAAGACGGGAAATAAATAAAAATAAATAAATCTTTTTTTAAAATGAGGCCATACTGGTCAGGAGGTCCTTGAACCAATATGGCTGGTATCCTAATAAGAAAGAGAGAAGAAAAACAGATACAAGGGAGAACATCACATATCGAAGAAGGCAGAGACTGACGTTCTATATAACCTGCCAGCCAAGGAATGCCACGGATTGCCATTAACCCAAGAGACGAGGAAGGGTTCTCCCCTTCAGGTTATAGAGGGAGCATGGCCCTACCGAAAAATTGATTTTAGACTTCTGCTTCCAGAGTTTTGAGACAGTAAATGTGTCTTGTTTTAAGCCACCAACCTCACAGTACTTTGTTATGGCAATCATAGGAAACAAGCAACAGAGTTTATTATAATTATTAACAAAAACTTACACATACCACATGCCTGCCTATTCAGGATATATCTTTCTTCTTGTCTCAAACTTATTTGCCTTGTTTCAACAACCAGAGCTGGTAAAAATGAGGATTCATAGGGAAAAGGACACTATGAAAGGATCTTGGGAAGCAGACTTGGCCCAGTGGATAGGGTGTCCGTCTACCACATGGGAGGTCCGTGGTTCAAACCCCGGGCCTCCTGGACCCGTGCGGAACTGGCCCATGTGCAGTGCTGATGCGCGCAAGGAGTGCCCTGCCACGCAGGGGTGTCCCCGCGTAGGGGAGCCCCACTCGCAAGGAGTGTGCCCCATAAGGAGAGCCGCCCAGCGCGAAAGAAAGTGCAGCCTGCCCAGGAATGGCGCCGCACGCACGGAGAGTTGACACAGCAAGATGACGCAACAAAAGGAAACAGATTCCTGTGCTGCTGACAACAACAGAAGCAGACAAAAACAAGAACATGCAGCAAATGGACACAGAAAACAGACAACTGGGTGGGGAAAGGGGAAAGAAATAAATTTTAAAAAAAGAAAGGGTCTTTTTTGAGGTATAGGAGCTGCCCAGATGCTGCAACAAAATGCGGAATGAGTCATTTCTTTTTTATTGCAATTAATACACCTGTATTTATAGGGTTCTTGGGTAGCTCAGAGAATTGTTGGGATGGCTAGCCTGCAAGAGAAAATGCCCAAATACTTTCTAGTCTGCCGAAGTAGAAAGATGTGGAAAGTGTCACTGCTGAGCATAGCCTACCAAGCTCAACAGGAAGCTGATATCATGTGCAGGGATTGGAAACTAACCCCCAAAAAATGTGCTACCAATGTTGCTGTCTCTATCTACTCCAGCAAACTGGAAGCTGCATGCAATACTTGATTCCTCATGATGATCATATCCAAAGGGATGTGTCCTATGGGTGTATATGATAGAAACTGGGCTACAATGGATAGTTTGAATTTGAACTCTGGCTCCTGCTTCAGAAAAACTACATGTATAAGATTTTTAATTTCTCCAAACATAGGAAGGCCAATCAAATGGTGATGCATGCCCATATCCTAGATGTAGTAGAAGTCTAATCTACTATAGGGTTCTTTTATACAAATTTTTCCATTCAAATCACACAAAAATCTCATAGGGTAGGTATTATCATGTGTGGTGATTTAGAGCTGTTTGTACCCCCAGAAAGAAACATGTTCTTAAGCTTAACCCATTCCCATGGATATTAGCCCATTTTAAGTAGGACCTTTTGATGAGGTGATTTCAGTAAAGGTGTGACTAACCCAATCAGGATGGGTCTTAATCCTATTTCTAGAGTCCTCTATAACAGAATGGAATTCAAACAGAAAGTCACAGGAAGCAAGAAGCTGAAATTCAACAGACCCTGGAAGAAAACAAGGAAAGCCAGGAGAGGCCACCACGTGCATTGCCATGTGGCAGAGAAGCCAAGGACCGAGGATTGCCTACAGCCAGCCCCAGAATTCCAGTCTTTAGAAAGAAAGCATCACCTGTATGACGCCTTGATTTGGACTTTCTCTTAGCCTCAAAACTGTGAGCTAATAAAGTCCCATTGTGTGATCCAACCCATCACATGGTATTTGTTTGAGCAGCCAAGGAAATTAAAATACCATGGCCTGGGAAGCAGATGTGGCTCGAGCAGTTGGGTGCCTGCCTACCACATGGGAGGTCCTGGGTTCAGTTCCCAGTGCCTCTTAAAGATGAGCAAGACAGTGAACTGACACAATGGCCTGGCTCAGCAAGCTGACTCAAAAAGATGATTCAACGAGATGATGCAATGAAGAGACACAACAAGCAAGTTGTGGAGGTGGCTCAACAATTGGGCTCTGCCCTTCCACATGGGAGGTCTGGGTTCAGTGCTCAATTGCCTCCTAAAAAGAAGACATGCACACAACGAACAGACACAGACAGCAGACAGCCAGCACAAAAAATGAGGGGAGGATAAGTAAATAAAATAAATCTTTTTAAAAAATCACCCTGCCCACCATTTTTCTTCTAAGATTTTAAATAATGGATCTTAAGATGGAACCATGTGAAATTGAGAAGTCATGAGCTAATGATATTTAGCTGCTATTTCATGGGTATGTAGGTGGAGGGAAACAGGCAAGGAATCTTTAAAGTAAAAGGAATCCTTTCCTTTTAGTGTGAAAAGTTCAAGAGGCTTATCAGGGAGCTGGGAAAGGAGGGAAGAGATGAATTTGGTGGTCTTTGAAGGCTAGACCATAATTCTCCAAAGATGGCACTTGACCTGAGTCACTGAAGACCAGTAGAAGCTAACCCAGGGCAGAAGGTACCTATTTCCCCAGTAGATCCCCTCTCTACCCTTCATCACCCTGCCCCGGAAGCTCACCTATATGGACCACAACCCTCAGACTCCCACGGTCTTTGACTTCTGGTTGGGTTCTGCTATAAGAGGTGCCAGCAGGAAATAATCAAATGGAAGAAAAGAAGGTTCAGGGTATTTAATCTCCTGGCTGCCTCCCTGCTTCCCTGGACTATGGGCGATAGCTCCTACTGAGCGACCCTCTGCTACAGCTCCAGGTCTTGCTGAGTTCTGTTAACCGCTCCCTCCCCTTGTTTCTTCAGGCCTAAGGATGCTAATTGCTCCCTGCTGCTGCTGGCCTCACCATGCTTCTCATCCCATATGGGCTTCTGATAATGCCGCCTGTGCTTTTTTAATTCGAGCCCTCAGTAAACTCTCATTCATCACCCATTTTGAGTGTGCCATCTATTTCCTAACCAATAGAGAAGGCAACTTGGTTAAAAGAAGCGATATGTACAAAAGCCCAGAGTGATGAGTCAAAGGTTATGGTCAAGTTCAGGTAAGTGTGCATGGGATAATGATACAATGTAATGGTTAATGCATGGAAATGAGGCAAGAACAGTAAAGAGAGAATGAAGTTGATAAATGTGCCTTTATCCTAGGCTAAGCAGTTTGGACTTTATCTAGTAGCAGATGGTAAGCACAGCCCAACAGGGGAGAGAAGTATGCTTTCAGAATGCCAGAGATACAGGGCAATGTGGTAGCTGTATGCTTGCATGGGTGAGCCAAAACTGGAAGCCATGGAAACTGCATGGGAAATAATAATGTAGGGAAACCAGGGAAGGAGAATCTGAAATGAAGAGGGAGAATGCTTTTAGCAACTACAAACATGTTAGAAAGTATGAACTTAGAATTCCTTCATGACAAAAAATTATGTTTTGAGTACATTTATTTCCCCAGACCTTAAAGAATGTTGAGTGACTATTGGCTGGAGAAATGAGCACAACCACATTTGATGTATGTCGAGTCAGGTAGTGAGAATTCACCTTTTCAAGAGGTTGAGTTAATTTAAATAATTTAACATTCCTAGTTTAGTTGATGCAGAAGGATGCCTGTCTGAGTCTGCCAAAGGGGTGCCAATGCAAAGTACCAGAAATCTGTTGGTTTTTATAAAGGGTATTTATTTGGGGTAAAAGCTTACAGTTACGGGCCCTAAAGTATCCACCTTAAGATTGCTTCCTCACCAGAGTCAGTTGCCATGTGTCAAAGCAAGATGGCAGCTGATCTCTGCCTCGTCCCTCCTTCCTGGGCTTCCTCTTCCTCTTCAAGCTCCATGGGTCCAGCTTCTTCCCAATCACAGCTGGAGGCTGGCCTAGGGCTCATCTCTCAGGGCTTCCTGTATCAGTCTCTGGCATAGGATCCATTTCTTTCCGGGCCATCACAGCTGCTCTGGCCTCTTCACAAGGTCGGGTGGAGACTATCGGGTGAATGGCTCATCTCTCCCCAGGGGCCCCAGGATCAAACAGTCCAGGGCTCTCTCTCTTCGCATGTGTTTTCTTGAGTGAACGTCTGTTTATATCAGCCCACCAAGGGGGCTGGGACTCCACCTGAGCCATGCCTTAATGACATGTCCCAATCAAAGCCCTAATCTTAACAGGTAATTTAATCAAACATCTCAGCTGAATCAAATACAATCAAAGGGTATCACACCCAGAGGAATAGTTTAAACATAAGCTTTCTCTTTTTGCAATTTACAAAAATAATCACAAACTATAACAGTGCCCATATAATTCATTGTCCAAACTGGGATACTCATGGGAAGAGGAGCTGCTATGAAAATTTATGCTGGTACAACAGGGGGACTGTCCTCTACCAATCATCACATCTGATCCAACTATTTGGAATGAAGTTCTGTGCATTTTATGATGGCTTTATGTGGGTGACTTGTGCTTCTTAAGCAATTTAGCTTCACAAAATAGGAGCCATCATTTTGTCTCTTTGCCTGTCAATAGTTGCCTAGTTACTGTAAATTCTCTTTTCAGTGCACATCTGGGATGCTCACTCTCTAGGGCAACACTGATTAAATGCATTTCTTTAAGTTTCATTATGCTATTCAAAAGATTTTTCAATGACATCTTTTCTGAATTTCTTTTAACATAGTCTTACTTGCACATTGCATCAAAGATTCAAAATACCTGAAGCTCAGATAGACAATCAGTGAACTGACTTGTTAGGTCAGGATATGATCATTAATGTTAACACTTTAAATAAAGTCCTTTTACGTAAGATTTGTTTTCTTTAAACTGAATAGGAGGAAGTGGACTTAGCCCAATGGATAGGGTGTCTCCTACCACGTGGGAGGTCTGCAGTTCAAACCCTGGGCCTCTTTGACCTGTGTGGAGCTGGCCCACGTGCAGTGCTGATGCACACAAGAAGTGCCCTGCCACGCAGGTGTGTCCCCCATGTAGGGGAGCCCCACGCTCAAGGAGTGCGCCCTGTAAGGAGAGGTGCCCAGCACGAAAGAAAGTGCAGCCTGCCCAAGAATGGCGCCGCACACACAGAAAGCTGACACAGCAAGATGATGCAAAAAAAAAGAAACAGATTCCCAGTGCCGCTGATAAGGATAAAAAGTGGTCACAAAACAACACACAGCAAATGGACACAGAGAGCAGACAACTGGCGGGGGAAGGGGAGAGAAATAAATTTTAAAAAACAAACTGAATTGGTTATTGAATTTCCTCTCAGGAAGAATTACAAATTTTCCCCCAAAGATATTCATATTTTCAACTTAAGTTCATTTATCCTAAGCAGGATTTATCATTTCTTCTTTTCTGACATTGTATTATGAAAAACTGCAAAGATTCAATATGTATATCTCAAAATGAGGTGATTTTCTCACATAACCACATCATTATCACACCTTATAAAATAAAGATATTTCCTTATATCATTTAATAACATGCAATATCAAAATCACATTAACTCTGGGAAGCAGACTTGGCCCAGTGGATAGGGCATCCATCTACCACATGGGAGGTCCACGGTTCAAACCCCGGGCCTCCTTGACCCGTGTGGAGCTGGCCCATGTGCAGTGCTGATGCGCACAAGGAGTGCCCTGCCACACAGGGGTGTCCCCCGCGTAGGGGAGCCCCACGTGCAAGGAGTGTGCCCCAAAAAGAGAGCAGCCCAGCACGAAAGAAAGTGCAGCCTGCCCAGGAATGGTGCTGCACACACGGAGAGTTGACACAGCAAGATGATGCAACAAAAAGAAACAGATTCCCGTGCTGCTGACAACAAAAGAAGCAGACAAAGAAGAACACGCAATGAATAGACACGGAGAACAGACAAGTCAGGGGGGAGAGAAATAAATAAATAAATCTTTTTTAAAAATCACATTAACTCAGTAAATGTTCATTGTGAGAGATAAAAAGGCTGCCTTCCAAGTGGAATATAGGAAGTAAAGTGAAATGTCATTTTGACACTAAAACATAAAAGATTGGGCAATGTAATTCTAAAAATATTCTTGATAGTCCCTACCTCTGTGTCTGGAGGTAGCTCCAGGGTGAACACTGTGTCCTGATTTGGCAATGGGAGTAACTTTGGTCCTAAATTGCCAAAACTCATAAATTGCATCTTTGCTTTTCTCATCAGATGCAGAACGGTGTATGCTGTGCATAAAGCATCAGAACCCAAATGATGAGCAAGATTCCTGCCTCGCCAAAGTGGTGACCTTCCTGCCTTATGAAAATCCTCTGGGGAGGGCTCTGGACTGCACAGCTGTTTCCTTCTTTATTCTCACAGCTGTGATCCTTGGGGTCTTTATGAAGTCCTGAAGCACACTATTAGTCATGGCCAAAAACAAGACTGTCAGCTACATCCAGTTCATCTCACTGACCCTACATTTCCTTTGCTTCTTACCCTTCATTAGCCATCCAAACACAACCACACCCATCCTCCAACAAATCACAGTTGGAGTTGTATTCATTGTGGCTGTTTCCATTGTGTTGACTAAAACTATCACTGTGATTATGACTTTCAAGGTCACTGTATTAGTCAGTCAAAGGGGTGCTGATGCAAATACCAGAAATGGGTTGGTTTTTATAAAGGGTATTTATTTGGCATAGGAGCTTACAGATACCAGCCCATAAAGCATAAGTTCCTTCCCTCACCAAAGTCTGTTTGGAGCAAGATGACTGCCGACGTCTGCGAGGGTTCAGGCTTCCTGGGTTCCTACGTTCCTGGGGCTTGCTTTTCTCTGGGTTCAAGGTTCCTTTCTTCCTGGAGCTGGCTTCTCTTTCCTCTGTGTGCTGACTTCGCGGGGCTACAGCTTAAATCTTTAGCTTCAAACTTCAACATTAAAAGCCCCCAACTCAAACGCTTCAATTCTATCCTTTGTCATGCCTTCTATCTGTGAGTCCCCACCCACCAAGGGTTGGAGACTCAATGTCCTAATGATGTGGCCCAATTAAAGCCCTAATCATAACTCAATCATGCCCAGTAATAGACCAACTTACAAACATAATCCAATATCTACTTTTGGAATTCATAATCATATCAAGCTGCTACACTCCAAATTCCAAAAAGAGGTTACAATATTCAAAAGAAAACTTAAATCAGTAACAATGCAAGTACTAAATCATATCACAATCAATTCAAAGAAATACAGGTTGTTTTGGGGCAAAGTCCTGTCTGCTATAGACCTCTGAAACTTACAAAACAATTTATCTGGTCCCAATACACAAATGGACAGACTTAGGATAATTATTTTTCATTACAATAAGGAGAAATTAGGAGGGAAACGTTGAGTCACAGGTCCTCTACAGTTCAGTAAACCTACAGGGCATCCTCCATTTAATTTCAGTCTGAGAGTCATTCTTAAGATGATGGTTTCTTCTCCTTGGGGCCATATGGGGGCCCACCCTTTCCACAGTCTTGCCCAATGGCCATTTTCTTGGTTCCACCTTCATCAAGCATCTGGGTGTCGATCAAGCTCCAGACCTCTCCCTCTAAAAATGTTGGGGTGATTGCCACACCTCCCCCAATCTTTGGGTTAGAGTCTTAACCCTCCTAGCACAGTGATGCGGAAACAACATTCCCCCTAGCCTTTGGCATACAGGCTCAACCCTCTCAGAGCAATGGGTTGGCCACTTGGCCTTCCCTAACCTTTGGGGGACAGGTCCACCCCACTCAGACCTGTGGGGTGCTGACCTTAACCACCCTAATCCTTGGGGACTGTGTCCCATCCTCTCTGCACCCTGGGGCAGCAAAACTCTCCCATAACATCAGACAGGAACATCCACCCTCTTCAACTGCTGGGGTAAACTCACCCTCTCTGTACACATGGGTGGGGTTCCTCTTTTGGCCCAAGGTGAAGTCTTAATTCCAGATCTCAGCTTCCATGGTTTTCCTCTTAAAGCTGTTTCTCCTTCAATCTCTCCTTTCCAAGTCCTTTTTATTCCAGGGTGACAGTGGTTTTGTTCATACAGCTCTCTCAAGAAATCTGTTGGTTTAGAATGCAGGAAGCAGGAGTCCAAGCCATCAGACAGCAAGAGTTTCCACAAGTCTTTCCTAGATAACTGTATCATCAATCTTTTTTTTTTTATTGACTTTGTAATAATATTACATTAAAAATATATATGTGAGGTCCCATTCAACCCCACCCCCCCACCCCACCTCTCCCCCCCCAGCAACACTCATTCCCATCATCATGACACATCCACTGGATTTGGTAAGTACATCTTTGGGCACCTCTGCACCTCATAGTCAATGGTCCACATCATGGCCCATACTCTCCTCCATTCCATCCAGTGGGCCCTGTGAGGATTTACAATGTCCGGTGATTGCCTCTGAAGCACCATCCAGGGCAGCTCCATGTCCCAAAGATGCCTCCACCTCTCATCTCTTCCTGCCTTTCCCCATACCCATCAGCCACCATGTCCACTTTTCCCAATCCAGTGCCACCTCTTCTATGTGGACATTGGATTGGTTGTGTCCATTGCACCTCTATGTCAAGAGGAGGCTCAGATTCTACATGGATGCTGGATGCAATCCTACCACTTTCAGTTGTAATCACTCTAGGCTCCATGGTGTGGTGGTTGTCCTTCTTCAACTCCATCTTAGCTGAGTGTGGTAAGTCCAATAAATCAGATTGTAGGTGCTGGAGTCTGTTGAGGCTCACGACCTGGCTATCACATTGTCAGTCCAGAGATTCAAATCCCCTAAATATATCTTAAACCCCAACATTAACTGCACCTCCAGCACATTAGCATGAAAGTCTTATGAAGGAAGATCCCATCTGAGTCCAGATTCATCACACATAAACACCATTTCCAAAGAGGGGCCATCTGACCTGGTAGTTAACCCCATCGGCCATGACCATAACTCCCATGGGTCTCTTTAGCCCTCAAAGGAACCAATATCTGGGGGTTGTATCTGCTTTATCTGTCTCTCTGACTCTGCTCAGTTGTGCATGAGGGCAATCCTTCTGCCAGCCTCCAGACTCTTTTTTAGAAACTCATAGCCATATAAACTCATTTCTCCTTTCCATTTCCCCCTTACTTTAGGTCAAACAGCATTTTAAAGTCATGTTATTTTATGTAGACAGGGTGTATCATCAATCTTCATTTACAAGTTCCAAGTTTAGTTAAGTCCTCCAAGGGGCACTTTCATCTGGGGGCTTGATCTCCAGAGGCCTGAAATTTCCAGAATCAGTTTTTGTTTTCTTCGTGCCCAACAGTCCATCCTCAGCATCTGTCTCTCATCTAGCATTTTGCTATAAGCTGCAAGCAGAAGCCAAGCTGCAGTCTCTGGGTTTACTTTGGAAATTTCTTCAGCTAAATGCCCAGACTCACCATTTTCAAATTCCGCCTTCCAAAAACACCAGGAGTTAATCTTGCTAAATTCTCTGCAACTTTAAAACATGGATCATTGTTCCTCCAGATTCACATAATAGTTTAATCATTTACTTCTAAAGCATCATAAAAAATCTCTTTAGCACCTATATTGCTATCAACAGTCTCTTCAAAGCACTGTCAGTCTTTTCTTTCAAGCATCTCACAATTCCTCCAAAAAATACCCCTTATCCATTTATAAAACCATTCCGGCATTTCATTAATTACAAAAGCACTTTCCCACTCCTCAGTACCAAATTCTGTATTAGTCAGCATCTTTAAAAAATAAAAAAAAAAAGAAGTATGAGTCTACCCCACACAGCTAACATGGAGTTAAAGAAGGTCAACCACCACACCATGGAGCCAAGAGTGCCTACAACTGAAAGCAGGAGGATTGCATCCAGCATCCATGTGGAATCTAAGCCCCCTCTTGATATAGATGTGGAGTGGACACAACCATCCAAGGTCCACAGGATGGAGGAATAGCATATGGATTAGAGTGGGCTTACTGATATTCTATTCATGAACTATTGTGATTAGTAATTGAAGAAAATGTGGCATTGGTGTGGAGAAAGTGGCCATGGTGGCTGCTGGGTGTGGGGAATGGGAGGAAGAGATGAGATGTGGAGGCATTTTTGGGACTTCGAGTTGTCCTGGGTGATGCTGCAGGGACAGTTACCAGACAGTGTATGTCCTCCCATGGCCCACTGGGTGGAATGTGGGAGAATGTGGGCTATAATGTGGACCATGGACCATGAGGTGCAGCGGTGCTCCGAGATGTATTCACCAAGTGCAATGAATGTCACATGATGATGGAGGAGGTTGTTGCTATGGGGAGGAGGGGGGGAGGGGGATGGGAGGTATATGGGGACCTCATATTTTTTTAATGTAATATTTAAAAAATAAAGACCAAATAAAAAACTTTAAAAAAAGAAGTATGAGTCCATCTATTTTGTTATTTTTCAAACGATTATTGGGTCCCTGAAATTCCACATGATTTCTAAAACTAGCTTGACGATTTCTACAAAGAAATCAGCTAGGGTTTTGCTGAGGATTGCATTGAATCTATAGATCAATTTGGAAGTATTGCTGTTTTAACAACATTAATCTTTCTGATCCATGAATGTGGATGGGTTTCCATTTAATAAAATAGTCATTAATTTCTTTCAAAAGAAAAAAAAGAGGATGTATTCATTTCAGGACAGCAGAACTACTCATCTGCTACACTTAGGCCCAAAGATATTCCACCTGACATCTGTGGCAAGGCATCCCTCTAGACCACGTATTCTTAACCTTTTTTTTTTCCAGAGACCCCTCTCCCAGTCAAGTGAAAACCACAGAACACTTACTAAGTCCACACTACACAGTGTATTATTTAATAAACATATCACCCACACCAATACGTCCCCGCAAGAAGAATGATTTTTTGAATTTCAATTCAAGCTCATGGACCCCTTGTTAAGAATCCTTGCTCTAGAGAACAACTAATTGATTACTTGATACTGAAAGTGGCCCACTAGTCCCCATATATACAGCCCCATTGTTCCTCTAGACAAGGCCATGAACTGGCAAAGCAAAGAGATTTGAGGAAGGATTGAAAAAGATCCAGAGCTTGGATTCAGCATACCAGGAGGTGTTGGGGGTAGAGGAAACTCATTCAGATCTAATTATGGTGGTATATGTATATATATATTTTTGAAGATATGTAGATCACAAAAAAAATGTTACATTAAAAAATATGAGGTTCCCATATACCCCACACCCCACCCCACCCACTTCTCCCACATCAACAACCTCTTTCATCATCATGAGACATTCTTTGCACTTGGTGAATACATTTTGGAGCACTGCTGCACCCCATGGATTATAGTTTACATTGTAGTTTACACTCTCCCCCAGTCCATTCAGTGGGTTATGGCAGGATATATAATGTCCAGCATCTGTCCCTGCAATATCATTTAGGACATATATTTGTAGCAAGGGCCCCTAGCATCAAAATTATTGCAAACAGGTGATAAAATTATTCAGGCTAAGAGCTATAGTTTTATTAATATGGAGCAGGGACAAGCAGTGTCCTGGCTGAAAAAACATTTCAGAACATAGTAGAACTCATCATTGTATGAGAGGTTTCCTCATAAGCCCTGTGGACAAAAAAAAATGGGGGAAGTCAGAAAGATTTATTGGAAGATACTTGCAGGGGAAATTAATATTGACTATTTTTATATATAAAGAACTGAAAAATTAAAAATAAATCATTATAAAAGTCAACCCATTTCTGGTACTTTGCATCAGCAGCCCTATGGCAAACTAAGAGAGGTTCCAATGCATAAAAATACACTGAAGGACTGAGAGCTTTTCATTCTTTTACCCCCCTTATCATTCATGAGAGGCACAGGAGGATGTAGAAAACCTTGCAACAATGACTAGCAGCCCATATTTTCTTTTTTTTTTTTTTGAGGAAAACATATTCCTTCTATTAATATTTATTTTTAATATTTTTGTCTTAAAAGTTTTAGATTACATGAAATTACAAATATAGTAGTTTCCTTATACCCCATAGTTTCACCTGTTATTAACCTCTTACATTTGTTAGTCCATTTGTCCCAATTAATGGACCAATAATGATACATTATTATTAACTATGTCCATACTTTTTTTTTTTTTTAAGATTTACTTATTTATTCTCTCCCATCCCCACCCCACCCCACCCCACCCCGGTTGTCTGTTGCGTGTCTGTTTGCTGTGTCTTCTTTGTCTGCTTCTGTTGTTGTCAGTGGCATGGGAATCTGTGTTTCTTTTTGTTGTGTCATCTTCTGTCAGCTCTCCATGTGTGCAGCACCATTCCTGGGCAGGCTGCACTTTCTTTTGCATTGGGCAGCTCTCCTTACAGGGCACACGCCTTGCATGTGGGGCTCCCCTATGCAGGGACACCCCTGCGTGGCAGGGCACTCCTTGCGTGCATCAGCACTGCGCATGGGCCAGCTCCACATGGGTCAAGGAGGCCCTGGGTTTGAACCGCGGACCTCCCATGTGGTAGACGGATGCCCTAACCACTGGGCCAAATCCGCCGCCAACTACGTCCATGCATTGTTCACATTTCCTCAGCTGTGTCCTTTTTCTGCTCCAGGATGCCACATTACATTTGGTGGTCATGTCTCCATAGATTCCTCTTGGCTTCGACACTTTCTCAGAGCATCTTTGTTTGCAATGACCTGGAAAGTTTTGAGGAGAGCTGGTCAGGTGTTTTGTAGAATGTCTCTGAATTGGGATTTGTCTGGTGCTTTTTGTTTTTGTTGTTTGTTGTTGTTGTTATTTTCACTAGCCATAATTAGGGGTTATGGGTTTTTGGGAAAAGACCACAGATGTTAAAGGCCATTTTCATTATATCTTTTTTTTTTTTTTTGTAATATATATATATATATATTTTTTTTTTTTTAATTATCTTTCTTTAAAGTTAATAGACCAGGGAAGCGGACTTGGCCCAGTGGTTAGGGCATCCGCCTACCACATGGGAGGTCCGCAGTTCAAACCCCGGGTCTCCTTGACCCATGTGGAGCTGGCCCATGCGCAGTGCTGATGCGTGCACTGAGTGCCATGCCATGCAGGGGTGTCCCCCACGTAGGAGAACCCCACACACAAAGAGTGAGCCCCATAAGGAGAGCCGCCCAGCACGAAAGAAAGTGCAGCCTGCCCAGGAATGGTGCTGCACACACGAGGAGCTGACACAACAAGATGACGCAACAAAAAGAGACAGAGATTCCCAGTGCCACTGATAAGGATAGAAGTGGTCACAGAAGAACACACAGCAACACAGAGAGAGCAGACTGGAGCGGGGGGGAGAGAGAAATTAATTTTTAAAAATTAAAAATTAAAAAAGTTTTAATTTAAAAAATTTAAAAATAATAATAAATCTTTAAAAAAATAAATACATAAAGCTAATAGATCAGAAAAAAAAATGACTAGCAGCCCATATTTTCTTGAAGAAATCCAGGTCATTACAAGTACATAGGTCCAACTGACTAAAGATAATTTTTTGGATAAGTATTAATTTGAATATATATGCATAATATTTTTCACAGACTCCATCGCTACCCTCTATTCCTTCTCTGCCCGTTCATGGAGACAATATATTGAGAATCTATACCTCAAGTAGGAAGATAAGCTCATGAGAACTTAGATCTCCCCACAATTCCCTCATGCACTGACCTCATTGATGCTGTCCACCAGTTTAATTTGGAGTATACAAACACACACCAGATATGAGCCAGGGTCTGTCATGCCCTCCCAGGTAGAGGTTATGCCAGGACGAGGATGCATCACACACCCACAGGTTGACACAGAAGCACAGGGCACAGTCCTGGGCCAGGTAGGAGCACAGGCTCAAGAAGGGAAAGCCAGGAACCTCAGGGGAAAGGGAGGTCCTGGGAATGAGAGTGCAGAGGCGGAATGTTGAAGGAGAGAGGGAATTTTCTGAGATAGGAAGAACAAGGCTTCAGAGAGTATAATAGTAAGGTTTTGTTACGGGCAAGGTATGAGAGAGGGGTAGAATACTAAAAGGGGAGATTAGGATCCCAGTATGGAAAGGTAATAGGAAATAAGAGGATCACTTGGCTTCTCAATGGATGAATCCAAGATTTACTGATGGTGTACTAAATTCAGAAACTTTTGTTAAAGGAGAGAAAATGATACTGTACTATTTTATTCATCAACACTGCTATTTGCTATAAATGTCCAAGATTCCCAGGATAAAAGGATAAGGAGGACTCTATAAAATAAAGTCACTGGCCAAAACAACATTCCAATTGATTTGAGTCCAGAGGCAGGGTAGAATAGACTTATGCTATCCATAGCCAGCCCCAAACAATTAGCAGATCCATTAGCAAAATAAATGTTATTTTAATCTATAAATTGTGTGGTGATATTTTTATGTAGCAAGAGATAACCAGACTGTTGGAGATTTGGACCCGAAGGGTATCGGGAATGAAAGAAAGAAAAAGGAGAGTGAAAGAGAAGAAAGAGAGAGAGAGAGATTGCCAATACCTTGGTTTTGGACTTGTAGCCTCTAAAACCCTGAGCCAATAAAGTTCTGTCATTTAAGCAAACCAGCACACTTGGGGCCTACTTCCAGCGGGGACACCTCAGCTCTGCCCCCAGAACATCAGGTCTGAAGTTTCTCTAAAGACAGGTGTCAGAAGAGGTCAATGCTTTGAGGGCACTGGAGCTTTCCCATTGGGGAGGTACCACCTTCAGGAACCACATGCCTAGATGCCTGCAGCCCCGCTTGCCATGGGCTCCTGCATCTTCACGTTCGGGTCCTTCATGGTCAAGGTCTCCCTCCCTGACGTTCCACTCCCACATTGCCCACAGTGTGACCGTTTGAAATGATTGGATGAATACTGAAGAAGAGAAAGATGATGTTTTCACAGCCATCTCTTGCTGTGGGTGTGATCCACTTTGAACTTGAGTAGAGAAGTTCAAAGCATGACCATCAGTAGAGAGGTCTTTGACTAGATGACTTAATAAGACCACTCGAGCGTCTCGATTGGACTATGTGAGTGAGGCCTGGCTCAGGTCGAGTCTCTGCCAACCGCCCTCGCTGGCACTGATAGAAGCAGAAGCACAGAGAGAGAAACAGACAAAGGCAGGGAAATCACCATGTGTGATCCTGCCGCGCCAAGACTGAGCGGGGAGGCCCAGAAGAGAGCAGCCCCGCGCCAGCTTTGCTGAGAGCTGCGGAAGAGCAGAGGCCTCGACAGAGACCCACAGCCATCACGCTTTACCTCGCGGTGGCTGACTTTGGTGGGAAAGCACCTGTCACCGTGCCTCGAGTTAGACTTTTCACGTTCTTGCAGCTTTGACCCCAAAGAAATCCCCTAACCAAAGTCAACCCGTTGCTGGTACTTTGCAACGGCCGCCCTTGGGCCAAGGAAAACCCTCGGCTTGTGGGGAGACCTGGCCCAGCACAGCCACGCTCACCCTGCCCACCAGTCAGCCTGCTCCTCCCACCATGCCCGCCACCCCCCACCTGCACCATTCCAGGGACTCCCCGTGCTGTCCACGGCCCCAGGTAGCCTGCCTTGACGTGTCCCCTCTGGAGTGGGCGACTTTCCGTGTGCCCACAGCACCTTCTCCTCGTCTTTGTGTCATCAGTGACCATGTTCTTATGCCCCAATCTGCCCCTCCCCAGCTGTCAGCTCTAGCAGGGCCCGGACAGTGCCCGACTCCCTGTCCCCGGTGCCAAACCCCCAGAAGGCACCCCATAAAGGTTTGTGGAGTGACTGCATGACTGGGAGGCAGTGGGAAGAGAAGAGATCTGGACGCTTTCCAGCATGCCCTCTGAGCTGAGACCATCAGGCTGGTGACCGCAGGCCTTGGAGCCCCAAGGAGGAGGATAGGACCTCAGGGCCAGAAGGCGTCTGGGCACTGACCTCCCGACCAGCTGCTTGACACTTACACTGGACGTGCAGGCAGCACGGTCAACAGGGAGGTGACCGCACAACCACCGTGTTCAGAGCAGGACACCGAGGCCGGCCTCCTTACCGGGGACCCAGGCCTGGGTGTGGGGAGAGCGCATGCCCCTTTGGCAGCCCCCAGCTCTGCCGTTCTGTGTGCCGTGGCCAGGAGCCCTCCCGGGGTGCTCCCCACCGTGCATTCCAGCTCCACGGGCGCCGCGTTCAGGCTTACGCAGGCGAGGCCTTGTCCACCCCAGAGCCCCCTGCCCGCACGGCTATTCCCTGTAACCCACCACCTGCTTGGGCTCTTCTGCAAAGCACAGCCTTTGGAGTCAGAGTGTCCAGGGTGGAAAACACACAGCTGGAGCAGGTCACGGCCCTGTGTCGGGATCGCAGACCCTGCGTTTTCTAGAAGGCCAAAGGAAGCCAGTGATGGCCGGCTCAGGCGGGTGTGTTGGGGTTGAAGAGTTGATGTGAAACCTCGAAAGAGCTTCAACTCAGGAGGTCCCCTGGCCCAGCGAGCATGCCAGGGGCAAGGCTCCGCTCAGGAAGAGGGGCGGGCGAGAGCAGGGACCGGGAGCCCACCTCGGAGGCTGGGCTCACTCTCTCGGAGCTGCAGGACTTGAGTGCCGTCTATGGGGGCAGGAGCAGGTGGGCCAGGAGGGCTCCTTAGCAGCAGCGAGCACACTGACCCTCAGCACTGGGGGTCCGCCCTGCATCCACCCTGGGCTCCCCTGCCTCTCTCATATCCCCCTGGGCTCTGCTAGAGTTGGGGTGGGTTCAGGTGCCCTGGGTCTTCTCAGGGAGGACAGGAGGAGGCAGAGGGGCAGGAGCACAAGGCTGACCTGCCCTCTCCCCTGCTCAGACTCCCAAGGCTGCGCCCGCCTCCAGGTCTGTTCCAGGTGCGCTGTCCGCTGGCACGGGAGAAAGTGAAAAATCAGTCAGAGAGGCTTTTCCAGCCTTCAGAGATTCCCTCCCCACGGCCCTAAGAAACAGGTCTGCCACCAATTCCTGAGTCCAGATCTCGCGGAAGAAATGAGGTCACGAGGCCAAGAAGTGCACCATACCCCAGTCAGAACAAATCCGAAGAGACCTCCTCCAGGACACATACTCCTCAGAAGGTCAAATGTCAAAGACAAAGAGAAAATTCTCAGAGCAGCAAGGAAGAAGCAAACTGTCACCTACAAGTATGCCCAGTAAGACTCCATGTGGATTTCCCTTCAGAAACCATGAAGGCGAGAAGACAGAGGCATGATACAACTAGGATAGTGAAGGAGCAAAACCGCCAGCCTAGAATTCTTTATCCTGCAAAACTGTCCTTCCGATACGAGGGCGAGTAGAAAACACTCACAAAGAAACAAAAACTAAGAGACTTTGCCAAGAAGAGAATCGAACTTTGCAGGAAATAGTAAAGGAAGCCTTAGAACCTGAGATCAAAAGACAGGAGAGAGAGAGGCCTGGAGAAGAGCAGAGAAGAAAGACTAGCAGAATGGCTAACCCAAAGAGTAAGAAGACAGACAAAAATAGCATACATCCTAAGAAAACCCAAGAGTAAAACGGTGGAAGGAAATCATGCATTTAAAGCAATATCATTGAAGGTGAGTAGATTAAACTCCCCAATCAAAAGGTACAGGCTGACAGAATGGATGAAAAAAACTTGAGTCATCCATCTGCTGCTTTGTAGACCCAGGGCTGCAAAACAGCCAAAAGTGAAAGGTTGGAAAAAGATACTCCATGCAAACAATCACCAAAAAGAGCAGGGGGAGCTAGACTGCCCTCAGGCAAAACAGACTTGAATGCAAAAAGTTATGAGAGATAGAGGATGTATGAATAAAAGGGACCATCCACCAGGAAGCAATCAGTCGTAAATATCTAGGTAGCTAACCAGTGGAGCCCAAAATACATGGGACAAACGCTGGCAAAACTCAAGGGAGAAATAGGCATCTCTACAAGGATCGTTGCAGACTTCAATGCCCCACTCGTATCATGAGCTAGAACAATTAGGCTGAAGAGCAATGAGGAATGAGAGAAGTTAACGGCATGATCAACGACTGAGACCTAACAGACATCTATAGAAGGCTGCATCCCAACTCAGCGGGGTCTGCATTCTTCTCAAGTGCCCATGGATCTTTTTCCAGGAGAGACCACATGTTAGGGCACAATGCAGCTCTCGGTCAATAGAGAAAGATTGAAATGAATCAAAGCACCTTCTGAGATCAAAATGGAAGGAAAGTGGAAATCAGTCACAAACAGGACCAAAGTCAATTCGCCAAGGTGTGGAGGCCGAAGAACACATCCTTACGTAATCAGTGGGTCCAAGAAGAAATCGCCAGTGAAGTCAGTCAATCTTTGGAGACAAAGAAATATGAGAACACAACTTATCAAAACATAGGGGATACAGCAAAAGCAATCTTGGGAGGGAAAATTAGAGCCTTCGATGCTGACATGAAAAACAAAGAAAGAGGTAAATGCAAAGATCGAACTGAATGACTAGAGAAACTAGAAGGAGAAGAGCAAGCCAATCCTGAAACAAGCAAGAGGAAAGAAAGAAAGAAAGATGAGAGCAGAAATAAATGAAATTGAGAACAACCACCACAAACAATAGAGCAAATCAACAAAACCTAAAGCTGGTCCTTTGAGACAAACCCCTAGCCAGACTAACCGAAAACAAAAGAGAGAAGATGTAAATCATTGGAATCAGAAATGAATGAAAGAGGGGATGTTGTGATTGACCCCACAGAAATGAAAAGGATCCCAAGAGGATATTATGAGAAGCTGCATGCCAACAAAGTAGACAACCTGGATGAAATGGACAAATTCCTAGAAATGCGCAGACCACCTACACTGATGCTATGAGAAATAGAATATCTTAACAGACCATCACAGTGAAAGAGTTTGAATCCATCATCCCAAATCTCCCAGCCAAGAATAGTCCAGGGCCAGATGGTTTCACAGGTGAATTGTACCAAGCATTTAGAAAAGAATGAACACCAATCCTGTTTAGACTCTTCCCAAAAATTGAACAGGAGGAAAAATGACCCAAGACAGTCGATGAAGCCAATGTCAGCCTAATACCAAAGCCAGGTAAAGACACCACAAGGAAAGAAAATTAGAGACCAATCTCTCGAATGAACATCAATGCAAAAACTCTCGACAAAATACTTGCCAATAGAATCCAAGAGCATATCAAAAGACTTATACATCACGGCCAAGTGGGATTTATTCCTGTCACGCAAGTCTGGTTCAACATAAGGAAATCAATCCAAGACAAACAACACATCATCATCTCAATCGATACGGAAAAGGCATTTGACAAAATCCAGCATCCTTTTTCAGATACAAACTTCAAACAATAGGAATAGAAGGAAAATTCCTGAACATGATAATGGGCATAGGTGGAAAACCCACAGCTGTGATGTGCTCATGGACTGGAAGAATAAATATCATGAAGATATCAATCTTTCCCAAACCGATTTATTGATTCAATGCAGTACCAACCAAAATGCCAACAGCCATTTTACAGAATCAAAACAGGCCATTACCAAATTCATTTGGAAGGGAAAGTGCATCCAAATAGCCAAAAGTATTCTGAACAAGAAGAGCGACATGGGAGCAATTTCACTGCCTGGCCTTCAAAGGTATTACAAAGCTACCGTGGTCAAAACAGGAAGGTAGCAGCATAAAGATAGGCACATCTATCGGTGGAATAGAATGGAAAACCCAGAAAAACACCCTCACCTCTACTGTCAACTGGTTTTTGACAAACCTACCAAGGCCGTGTTAATGGGACATAATGGGTTCTTTGACAAATGGTGCTGGGGGAACTGGATATCTATGACCAAAAGAATGAAAGAGGACCCTATCTCACTCCCTACACAAGAATCAACTGAAAATGGATTGAAGACCTAGATAGAAAAGCAGATATGAAAGACCTAGAAGAAAACATAGGGAAGCATCTTCAAGACCTTGTAGTAGGTGGCGGTTTTTCTGTGACCTTATGCCCAAAGCACAGGCCACAAGAGAAAAAAAAAATAGATAAAAGGGACCTCCACAAAATTAAACACTTGTGCACCTCACAGGACTTTGTCAAAAGGGTGAAAAGGCAGGTGATTCAATAGAGGAAGATATTTGGAAATCACATGTCTGATAAGGGTCTAATATCCATGATCTATAATGAGATCTTTACATCTCAACAATAAAAGGAGAAACAATCCAATTTAAAAATGAGCAACAGATTGAGTACATATTTGTCCAAAGAAGAACTATGAATGGCAAAAAAACACATGGGGAAAATACTCAAGATCTCTTCTGATTAGGGCAATGCAAATCAAAACCCACAAGGACTTATCACTTCACATCTATCAGAATGGCCACTATTCCCAAAGACAGAGAACTCCAAGTGCTGGAGAGGCTGTGGAGAGATAGGAGCACTTCTTCCCGGCTGGCTGGTGGCAATGCAGGACGGTCCAGCCACTGTGGAGGACTGTTTGGCAGTCCCTCAAGAAGTTGAAAATAGACTCGCCATGTGACCCTGCAGTACCACCACTGGGTCTATAGCCAGAAGAACCAAGAGCAGTGACACAAACAGACATCTGCACGTCAATTTTCCCAGTGGCATTCTTCACACTTGCCAAAAGTTGGAAACAATCCAGGTGTCCATCGATGGATGAGTGGAAAAACAAGCTGGTGAATTCAACCAAGGAAAAGTTAGGCAGCAGTACGAAGAAATGAATTGTCAAGAAGAAGACAACGTGAATGACCCTGGAGGAGATTCTTTGAAGTGAAGCCAGCCAGACACAAAAGGGCCAATACCACAAGATTGTGTTATGATGAACCAAATAGACTGTGTGACATACTGTATGATAAAAAAACAATTTCTACTAGCCAGGCCATTTAATTGAGAGTTGTACAGTTTTATTCAATTGTGCTTGCTTTTTCTTTTTAAATGATTGCTTCTATCGCCAATTCTTAAGTGGACAAGATAGAGTTAGAAATAATCAAGGCAGTGGGAAGCCTCTGGGCAGGATTGGTGGCACAGCTGCCATGTCTGACTTTGGTCTCATTTGCACCTCATCACTGGCCAGATGGAGACAGCAGCCCAGGAGTGCAAGTGGGTCTCCTCAGACCACACGGCCCTCCCCCAGCCCTGTGTGGAGTTGGATTTGGGGTTCCGTCCATCCCCTTCCTGCTTCTCCCATGTCTGAGTGTGTGCATTCGCTCCATGTGAAACCAGACTCCAGGGTTCACAGTGTCTGCCTGCCATGGACGTGACGCTGTCCCAGGAAGTCGATGCTAGAATGGATCCCGCTGTGTGGCAAGGAGACTGGGGGTGGGCCCCAGTGACTAACCTGGGCTCCCCAAAATGGAAAGGACAGAGCAGCGGGCTCTGAACCCAGCTGGGTCTCCCCCGAGCTGAGGCCCGAGCCACCCGCAGCCTTCCCAGGGAGCTGTGGGGGGGACGTGTTGGCAGAATGGCGTCCAGGGAACAAGGCGATCCAGGAGAGGGGATGGACAGACAGCCGTGCAGAGGGACATTGGCTGGGTTCTGACAGTTGAAGGGCCCAGGGAAAATGACCTAAGGAGGTGACCTCACTTCCTCAGTGACAGAACTTGGAACCCTGGTAACCAGGCACCCAGATTCCACAGGCAGCGCCTTCCCAGCTCACTTGGCAGGAGACGCTCGAGAGAGCAACATGTTCCCCTGCTGCTTTGTGCGACCCCAATGCTCCAGCCTCCGCCAAAGCGGGAATGAATCCCCTTGCCATTGCTTCTAACATTGGCTCAGGCCTCAGCCATGGAGCCGCTGGCCATTGGCACCCAGGAGGCACCCAGAGGTGACACGGGATGGCCCAGGGTAGCCGGTCAGCACAGGCCACCACTGTGCTCCTCCTGGGCAGCCCCACGTCCATCGTCTTCCCAGGGTGTGGGGGTGTGGACGGGGGACCACCGCAGGCAGGAGCAGCTGTCAGGGTTGGGGACCCAGAGGGCCTTCCCTGTCCCCTGCCAGGTCACGGGCGGGGGTGGGAAGAGGCAGCTTGGGGACATCCATGTGGACCATGTCTATCCTGAGCCTCGAGCTCCCCTGTACTCTCCACCGGGCTCAGGGAAAGGCAGAGCCCACCTGGGCCTGCCCTGGGTCCTGGCCCGATGGAGGGCTAGTGTCCCCTGCGGGGGAGGACAGGCGCCTCGCTGACGCCCCTTGGCCCGGCCACCGGGCACTGTGTTCGCAGAGCTCCACGCAGGTGGTCGGCGAGGAGCTGGAGGAGGGGCTGGTCTACACCGTCTCTCTGAGGAAGGTGCCGGTCCATCGGGGCCCCGGCCAGGGCCGGCGCTGGTTCCAGGTGAGAGCAGGCACCAAGGGGGGGCCCGAGGCAGCCAGGGAGCACCCCGGGGCCGTGTTCCACCCTGACCGCCGCCCATGCGCTCTTCAAGGCTTTCCCACCCGAGTGGCCCCATAGCCTGCTCCCCGAGGAACCTGGGACCCCCTGGTCCCCCAGCACACTGCCACTCCACAGATGGGGAAGGTCACTGCACACATGGAGAGGGGTGGGAGAGGGTCCTTAGCGCAGGATTCCCGTCAGGGCCGGCTGGAGGGTGGGCGCACTGCAGACCCGTGCACGTCATGCTGCTGTGTTTGCGAGTCCCCTCCTTGGCCCCACGTCCCCAGCGGCATCTCCGTGACTGTCCTTGCCCATCTGCTCTGAGCTGTCCAGCTCTCCTGCTGAGGAGGGTTCTCGCTGTCTCCCAGAAGCGCCCCCTTGACCCTCCCAGGTAGGAGCTGGGGCTGCCTCGGCTGCCCAGGATTCCAGGAGGGTGGTGGCTCAGAGCAGCCTTTCAGCCTTCGGGGCTGCTAGAGCTGAAGGTCCTGTCCCGGGGCCCTGCCAGCTCGGCTGCCCTGGACACCACCCGCAGGCCCGCAGGCAGGGGTCCTCCCGGCCCAGCAGAGGCTCCAGGCAAGGGCCAGCTGGGCAGAGGACACGCAGACCTCCCTTTCTCCAGCGAGGGCTGGCTGGCCTCAAAGAGGGACAGCGGTGGGGGACCACCGGCTGTCTTTGGGGGGACCGTCCCTGCAGCCCCTGGCCCTGGCATTTCCCTTCCTTGTCCTGAGGTGGGGTCAGGGTGGCCCACGGCATCCCCTTGTTCCTCTGGCCCCGGGACAGTGCAGTCCAGAAGGTGGTCTCCTGACCAGGAGGGTCTGCAGTTGCCCAGGGTCTGCTCAGCCCCTCGGCCCTGCAGGGGCCTTTCTCCCCCAAGGACCCTCCAGGCACCCGCCCTTTCAGGCAGGGGCCTCGCCTTTCAGGTGTTGGCTCACCTGCGGTTCCGTGTGAAGGCTGAGGACCTTTCTCCACTAGGTACCCGCATGGCCCCTCAGCCAGACATTGCTCAGGGCTCAGGGTAGCAGGTGGGCCCTGGCCCCGCCTGGCTGGCCCACCCAGGCCTTGGCAGTGCCTCCTCCATCTGGAATACCAGCTGGTGGCCGAGCTGCAGGCGTGCTGCTGCTACGACTGCCTTGTGCCCGATGGGCACTTCAGGGCCTGGTTTGAGGCCGTGGAGCAGCTCGGCCAGAAGGACAGGTGAGGCCAGGGGGTCATCAGGCCCCGGTGGGGGCAGGAGCGCCCTGGTGGCTCCTGGGCCCGCGTAGGCCCTGCTGCCCAAGGGGGGCCGGGGCACGCGGACGCCAACTGCTGTGGGGACCCCGGGAGGGAGTCCGAGCTGAGGCTCCCGGGAGCCTGATGGCTGCCCCCTGTCCTGTAGCCTCCTCCTGTCTCGTGAGTGGGAGCCACCCCCCGAGGCGGCCAGTGAGAGCCTCCAGGCCCAACAGCCCCTGGAAGGCAGCGAGCCTTGGAGCGGAGAGTGAGTTCCCCTTGTGGGGCAGGCGAGGGTGGGCTCAGGGGAGCTCCAGGCTGAGCGTGGGCTGGGGGGGGTCTGCCTGCCACTGAGCGCCAGGATCCCAGCTCCACTCCCGACCAGCCCTGGGGCTGGGAGAGTCACCCCCTCCCCGGGCCTGTTTCCTGCTCTGGGCAACGGGGTGGTGCGGCGTGAGCTCTGGGGCAGTCGGGGCCCCACTGGCTCCTCTTGATGGACCTAGGACGTAGCCGTGTGCAGATTTAGCAGGGCAGAGGGGGGCAGGCATGCCAGGGGAGGCCCCCAAGGTAAGCCGAGCCTCCGTCCAGCCGCCAGGGCCCCAACGCTGAGTCCAGCGGCAGCGGCAGCAGCACCGCCCTCTCCAGCGTCCAGCTCCAGGGTGGCGCTGACCTGGGCAGCGGGGATGCCGCAGATTCTCCTCACCCGCATGTGGCCGGCTCCTCCAGCTCTGCGGTGCAAATCCACCTGGACCACATCCCGGAGGCCCAGGACGGTCAGGAAGCGAAGGTGACTGCCCAGCCCTGCTCCCTGGGGCCCTCGCCCTCCCACCGCCCCTCCAGTGCCTGCAGGGCCCTCCCCGTGTCCACGAGGGCTGGAGCCCCGTTGACTCGTCCAGACCTTCTAGAGCCTCCTGGAGCTTCTCGAGCAGCCCGGGCTGCCCCGAGGCTCCCGGCCTTCTGCTGACCTCCCGTCCCCCACAGCCGGGGCCGTCGACCTGCGCATCGTCTCGGAGCGGCTCCACCATCACGGCAGCATCGGGAGGAACATCCTCTTCCTCCTCCATCCAAGCCAGGGTCATCCGGACCAGCCAAAAGCACCGTGACTCACGGCCACGCTACAAATGGCACGTGGGCGACTGCTGCTTCATCCGTGTCGCCCTGGCCGAGGACAGCAGCCACAAGGTCCAGAGCATCCTGGTGAGCCGGGCGTGTGGCCGCCCCCTGGGCTGCGGTGGCTCAGGCAGTAGGCACCTGATAAGTGCCGTGGTCCCTGCCTGGCGCCCTGGAGCAGACTTGCCAGTGGCTGGGGAAGGACCGATGGCCACGTCCAGGGGCAGGAAGAGCATGTGTGCAACCGCGATCAGGGCTCAGGACAGTGGACACAGGCAGGCCCAGGGAGGCATGTGCTTGGTGGGCCGAGGAGCAGCCGCGAGGCCAGGGCTGAAGGAGCAGGGGTCGGGGAAAGGCTGGGGTCAGAGAGGCGCTGGGAGTCCCATTGGGCCCTGGAGCTGCCAGACGGAGCGTGACTTTCTCAGGAGCCACTGAAGGGTCAGAGCAGAGCAGGGACAGCAGGAGAGCTTTGGCCCCAGAGTGGACAGTGAGGCAGTGCGTGGAGACACTGGCTGGCGAGGGGTTGCTGCCGTGACCCAGAGGGGAGGACGGGGTCTGCCCCAGGTCGGTGGCCGTGGAGGCGTGAGCAGGGCCCAGATCCCAGATGGATGTGCAGATGGAGCCACCCCTGCCCCACGGCCCAGAGGCTGCAGAGCTGCAGTGGTGCATAGCCACATGGGCTGCACTTCTCTGGTGGCCAAGAGCTGGCGTGCTTGTTCTAAGCTGTCCCTGAGTGAGCCTTGGCCTGAGCCCTGCCGGCACCCAGGCCCTCGTGCTCAAGGCAGCTGCGCTCTAGACCTTGCTGAGCACAGCTGCCTCCTGGAGCCCAGGGCCTCCTGCGGGGCCGTAGGGTGTCTCCCAGCCTCCTCTCGGACATCTGGGCTTGGACTGGACGTGTGTGTTCTGCCTGGGGGTTCACTGCTATGCGGAGGCCTCCTGGAGGGGCAGGGGCAGGGCAGGGGCCCTCCCCGAGGGCGAGGTGTCTCCTGTGATGGGGAGGGAGGAGGGACAGAGAGAGGCCCCGAGGTCACTCCACAGTCCCCACCCTCTGCTGCAAGGCCACCCTTTGTCCCAGGGCTCTGGGAACCCCTAGCAGTTGTGCAGGCTGAGGAGCCAGGGGACGGGTTTCAGCCTGCAGGGCAGGGGATTTGGGCCCTCCCTTGGAAACACCCTCAAGACAGAGCTGCAGGTTCTTGTAGGAGATGGGGTGAGGAATGACTGGGAAAGAGCCCGTACTGTGTGGAGTGTCCCTGGGGGAGCAAGAGAAGACAGGGAGGCCCCTGGTGACCCAGCCCCGAGCAGAGGGGCCTCCTCGGGGTCTCTGGCAGCTGTGCCATGGGGAGCCGGCTCCAGGACCCATGCCCTGAGGCCTGTGGCTGACCCACCGCAGGTGACCGACCAAGACAGGGCTCCAGCCGTGACCCGCAAGGCCCTGGAAGAGCACGAGCTGGCTGGGGAGCAGCCCGCAGACTACCAGCTGGTGCAGATCCTCTCAGGAGATGGCAGTGAGTCGGGGGCGAGTGGAGAGGGCGGGGGCGCAGGGATGGGTGGGGGCAGCACGGCCCCGGGCCGAAGGTGCGAGGCCCCGCTCAGGAGGCCAGGTGCGGGGCTGCCCATGGCGGGCTGGGCAGGCTGGTCCCTGGGAGCGCTGGGCTCAGGGGCATGCGCTGGGCTGGAGAAGGCCAGTTTCAGCGCCGCCAGTCCCAGCAGGGAGGCGGCAGGGGTGCTTGGGGGATGAGGCGACCTCGTGGCAGCTCCACTCTGAGGCTGGCAGGTGGGAGTCAGAGTCGCTTTTGGAACAAGGGTTCCCCGCTTTCAGCTGTGTCTCTGCAGTCTTCCCTGGTCATTCAGGGTGTCGGTCAGGCGGCTCCTCTGTGGTCCAGGAGTTGTACTGGGGAAGTCGGGTGCCTGGGCGAGGCCGGCTCTCGTGGGGACACAGAGGGTGGGGTTCATCCGTGCTCCGGAGCACGGCTGACCCCCCTCTGCCCCACCCCCCCAGCGCGGCAGATCCTGGATGGTGCCAACGTGTATTACGCTATGGCGCCCTCGCCCGATTATCGGTTTCTTCTCCTGAGGAAGACCACGCCCCTGGATGCCAAGGTCAAAGAGAGAGCTCTCTCAGTCGGGGGAGTCAGCAGAAGGGACCCAGGTTCCGAAAGGGGAAACTGTAACTGGCCCCAGCCACCCCCAGCCTCAGGGCCCCCTTCCCTTCCAGGTCCACCTGGCCAAGTCCTTCTGCTGACCCCAGCCATCGTGGGCCAGGCCAGGCAGGCGCTTCCCTCCCCAGCAGCCAGTCTGGGCCACCCCCAGACTCCACTCACACCCCTGGGCCTGTCCTGCCCCCCGAAACACGGCTAGTCGGAGGGAGGATCTGCGCGAGATTGTCAAAGAACTGAACTGAGAATCAACAGCAACAAAGACTATCGATCTAAAGGGGAAGGGCAAGATCTACCTTTGTCCTTAGTAGATGTTCGATGTGAAGGTTTTATAATTAAATTCTTGTTTCTACTATAGCCTGGGAGTTGAGTTTGGTTCTTGCATTTCCTGTGTTCATTTAAATGAGATACAGGCTCTGGCAGTGCTCAATCAAAGGAGAAATCCTGCAGAGTCATCCATTGATTTTAGAAGGGAGAAGCGACAAGAGCCAGCTGCCCCTCCCCGGGTTCCTGAAGCCAACATGGGCATCCACAGCAGAGAGCATTTCGGTGCGTTTCGGCATTCCACCCGGCGGGAGCCGAGAGCTCCCAGGAGGACTGTCAGGCTTAGACCATTCTCAAAGACCGTTTCCTGAGCCCGGGCAGGGCAGCGGTTGCCTTTCTACCTCTTTGGAGGAAGAAGGAACCTTTCCCGCTTCTTGCCTGAGGCTTTGCTTGCACACCAAATAGGAACTTGTCATTTTCAAGGGCAAACGATAGGGTGACAGCAGCAGTAGGTAGGGCAAGGAGAACATAGCTGAGAATGTGGAATGGAAAGGGCCAGAGGAGCCAACGAGGAGGATTCTTGGCACCAGTGCAAGGGCAGGCAGACCCGGCCTCCTCGGTGCCCCTCAGGGCCTCATGGTCCAAGCTTGACCTTGGAGTTCCTGCTTTGCGATCCTCATTCCTGGCACCGGAATTCCTTTTCCTGAGGCGGGGACGGGGGTTTGAGCTGCAGCGTCCCGGGCTCCAGCTGGGCCTCCTTGGTGTCCTCACCACTGCCCCCTGTGAATGAGTGCTTCCCACTGCCGTGCCATTCCCTGTGCACGTCCTTCCCCCGGAAAATGTGGGCTCCCCCGGGGGCTCTCCTTGCTGGCCGGGGCCTGCGTGCCAGGAGTTCTCAATGCCAAGACAAGAGCGCTCCTTCCTGGCAGCCAGAGACCCCGCGCGCCCTTTTCTGCGGGTCGAGGGGAAGACGGGCCGTGCGTTCTGAGGTCCACACTCCCGCTGTGTGGCCGCTGCCTGGCCTCAGGAGGAGTTTGGCTTTGAGCGCCTCGAGCTTGTGGGACCCTGGGAGGGCTGCGTCCATCGGTGCACAACTTGGGCTCTGCTGATGTCACCAGGGTGTGGACAGGTCCTGTCCAGAGGGGGTGCAAGTCACAGCCTGCTGGGACCGACGAGCACAGTCTTGCCCCGATTCCCCTCATGGCACGTTCAATCGCTGAGCAGCTCCCTGTCCGGGGGGGTGACAGCCCCTGTCCTGAGCTCCCCGTGGGCTCCAGCCTGGCTTCCCCATGACCGGGAGCTAAAGGTGGAAGCCCTGGCTCAGCACAGAGCCCAGGAGCCTGCACCAGCCTCCCGCCTGCCCCAGGTGAGGGCCGAGAGGCCCCTTCCATCTGGGTGATCGGGGAATTCCAACACTCTCATCATCCACTTTCAAGAGGAAATATTGGTCTCGAATGCACTTTCTCTGTCAATAAGAGAGTCTCTAGCTCCAGCGGGCGCCGTGAGCTGCTGGTGCTGAATGCTCACCTCTGAAAGGGAAAGCGTCACTGATTGCCGGAGGGTTGCTGTGATACCAGTCATTGTCCCCCAATGCTCGTTCCGTACTGGTAGTGGGGCTCGGTTCCCTGGCCTCCCTCACGTCCTCTCCTACCCCAGCTGGGACAGGCTGGACATCCAGTTCAGGGATCCCGTCTGCAAACACAGGGGCCGGGTGGCCGAAGAGGAAGAGGAGGGGGCCGCCTGGCCTTGTCGTCGGCCACACTCCCCTGCCTGCCCCCAGGTGCCCTGCTCCTGGCTGTCCTCTGTGGGCGGCGCCTGGGCACCTTGACCGTGGGGAGGTGGCCAGATATCAGGTAGCCTCCCCCCCGCCCTCTTCACCCCCAGCTTCTCCAGGCTCTCCAAGCCCACCAAGCCCATCAGCAGCATGGCCCCCCCATCCGGCAGTGTTCCAGGAGCCCCCAAGTTCCATGGGACCAGGGAAGCACAGGGAGGGCTGGTGGCACACAGCGTTTGCTGCTGCCTGCGAGCAGAGTGCCCTGCAGCGACCAGTGGGCATCACTGCCCTATGCGCAGAGTCCCCCTGGTCGACTGAGCCGGCCAGGGCCTGCGGGCGCATGTGCTCCCTGATCCTGCGGAGGGAGAATGCTCACACCTGTGGGTCCCTGGGTGCAGCGTGGTCTTGCCAGAGACCCTCCCCGCCCACTCCTACCCAAGCACCAGAACAGAAGTGGAACCGGGCAGCAAGGAGGGAACAGTCAGCAGCGTGGCACTGCCCTGCCACTGGGAGCCACATCAGCCGGGGAGGCTGCCAGGCAGCGGCTGATGCAACGAGCTCCGACCCCAGGGTGGCTATGGGAGAACGTCCCTGCCTGGAGCCCAGCAGCAGGCCAGCAGTCGGGAGCCACCTGGAGAGCCGTGGGCAGGGGAGGAGTGGCCAAGCCCGAGGCTGAGGGCAGTTTCCCAGATGAGAGCCCTGTCCTGTCCTCTCCCGGGGTGTGGGCGGTAGGCGTGCCAGCCATGCACCCACACCCATCCATGGGAGGCGAGCTGGCACGTGCTGAGCGCACGCTCACACACTTGATGTCCAGCTCTTCCGTATAAAGCTGGGAAACTGACACCGAGAGAGAGGGAGCAACTGGCCTGGGGCACAGGGCTGGGCAGAGTCCCGCGTGTAAGGTAGTCTGGGAAGATTCCTGGGCCAGGGCTTCTCCCAGAAGCAGGAGCTTCTGTTCCTCCCCTTCCTGCTCCAGGTCTCAAGGGACCTTCAGGAACTTCTCTATTTGAAAAGAGAAGGATGAATCCAGGGCTGCAGTTTCCTTGGGACCACTGCTTTGGGCCCATCGGTGCTCTCTCCCACTCAACAGAAGGCGAGTGCGTCAGACTGCTCACAACCACGCCAGCATTTCCAGTGAGGAGCACAGAATGAATGAGTGGACACTCAAATGACGGTACCACAAGATCCCTTGACCCCAAGGCAATGGGACACTCTCCCCTGGCTCCAAGTCCCCCACCAAGACCTCAAGACTCTTTTGGCAAAATGGACTGAAGAAGGACAATTCCAGCTGAGCACTGGGCTTTGCCAAAGCAAGCCCAAAGAGACGTTATTCAAACAAAGGTCGGTCTTTGACCATCAATGGTCAGGGACCAGGCCACTCAGGGTGTCCCTGTCCCATGGGTAAGGAGATGCAAACCAAGAGCAGCCCCTTTCCTAGCTGCAGCATCTTCCACTTGAGCTCTTCCTGTCTCAGCCAGAGAGTGATGGTGACAACTGGCTCTGCCTGCTGGACAGCGGCCTGGTTCGTGGATGCACTGAACCAGGGCATCCTTCCTTCAAGGAATGTCCCCTCCACCCAGGGCTTGGAGGACGGCATCAAGCATCACGTCACAGTCAGGGCCAGACCCAGTTGCTCCCAGGGTTGAGATCCCAGCTCTCGGAGAGGGCCCTGCCAGGGCTTTTCTGGCTACTGCGCTGACAGCAGGGTGCAGGGCTTATCCTGAGCTCTTCATTCGACCTGGGCACAAGCTTCTGCTGGTTGGGGCAGCCCCAGCCTTCAGTCCACGGAGTCAAACATCTCTACCTCCATCTCATTCCTGTCCAATGGCTCGAGCACCTCTCCCTCCTCTTCAGCATCCCCCTCATCCAGAGGCTGAAGTCTGAGAGAGAGAGAGAGCTGGAATCAGGGGGCCCGTGAGTAGAGACTCATCAAGCAACTTTATTGTTTACAAGGGGCTCTCTATATACCCCAGTCTATGCGACAACAAGCAGCAACTGTGCAGTTAACTATTAGCATTACTAAGGAACTCAAAAAATCTTATCTCAAGGTACGAAGTCTAAGTGTTTTATTTACTACAAAAGGTATGTGCTCATCGTTTCTTTCAGCCTTTAACAGCTTCATCCTGTTTGCCGGGAACTCTTAATTACTGCATTCCTTAAGGTGCAAGCATAGCCATGGAAACAGCACTTCTCTCCTGTGAGACCACTGTGCCTCAGTTTCCAACACCAGACTACCAGAATAAGAGCACATGCTCCTACATCTCTCCAGGTAAAACTGGCCCCCATTGAATAAAACAGGAATTTGGTTCTGAATTTAATCTGGTTGATTTATTTTATTTTTTATTTTTTTATATTTTAGAGGAGTTGTGAGCTTACAAAATGGTCATGCTTAACATGCATAATTCCCATACATCACTCCTCCACCAACACCATGCATTGTTGTGGAACATTTGCTACAGATTATGAAAGAACATCAAAATATTAGTATTAGCTATGATATATAGTTTACATTGATACATTTTTTCCAAAATGGTTGATTTTTAAATCACCTCAAGGAATGGTTCTTTTCATAAAGGAGTATTGTAAATCAGAAATAGAAATTGAATTTCATAAAAATACTTCCCCTCACAGACCTTAATGTAGATATTTTTCATCTCCTTGGTGAAATATAAAGATATTTGGGTTTTCTAATATGGAGACGTTTTAATTCCTGGAATTACTTCACCCTGGCAGAGTTCCAAGATATCCTGTTTTCCTCCCACTGCTGAGAACAAGCACAACTCACAAATAACAACACTATTAGCTTTATTTCTTGATCCCGGCTGCAAGTTCAGCCCACCTGCCTGCTACTGCTTCACTCTACCACCTCCAGATTCATCACATTTCCAGGACTCTATGAATCAGCTGGCACCGACTTTAACCTTACTTTCTACATGAGTGTGGAAGGTAGTCTTAAACCAATTAGAATATTTCATTCACTTGGGCACACTGATTGGATGGCAGTGGGCAAGTGGGCTAATCACAGCCAACAGGATTCAATTCTGAGAATTATATTAGCATTGTCCAAAGAAACAATCTCCTCTCCCCCAGGACTTAAACCTGGGAAGAGGGAAGCTTGAATCTTCTGGTCCCACTATGAGGAGAGCCTTCTGAGAGAAAATCCAAGGCAGGAAGATGGCACCGTCATGATATGGAGACAAATATCATTCAGATGGCCTCTTTTTAGCCAGAATTTAGCCATGCCTAAAGCTAGTTGTATCTAAGTCTTTTCAATAATCAAACTCCCATGTTTTTCACATTTGTAGGGTTTCTATCCAGTGTGCATTCTCACACGTTTTTGTAAGAATGTGGGCACACTGAAGGCTTTCTCACATTGTTTACATTCATGGGGTTTCTCTCCAGTGTCAATCTTTCCATGACTTCTAAAGGAAGTGGGACAACTGGAGGTTTGGCAAATTGTTTACATCCATAGAGTTTCTCTCCAGTGAGAGTTCTTACATGACAGTGAAAGGATCTGGAATAACAAAAAGATTTCCCACAATGTTTACATTGATAGGGTTTCTCTCCTGTGTGAGTCTTTTCATGTCTTTGAAATAAACTAGAAAACAATGGAAGTTTTACCACACTGTTTACACTGGTAGGGTTTCTCTTTCCAGTCTGCATTATCAAGTGTCTTCAAAAGGTTAAGAGACAAAGCCTTTCCCATCTTCCCTACATTTATAGGGTTTTCTCCAGTGTGTTTTTCCATGTCTTTGAAAGGATTGGAGATAGCTGATAGCTTTCTCAAGTTTTACATTTGTAGTGTTGTTGTTTTTTTTTTACTGTGAGTTCTTACTATGTCTTTGAAAGAATTGACAATAACTGAAGGCTTTACATTTTTTACATTCATAGGACCTTATAGCCAATGTGTGTTATTATGTTTCTGTGAAATGTTGAGAAACAGATAACTGAAGTATTTTCCACTGTCCTTAAATTTATAGGGTTTCTCTCCACTATGAGTTCTTTCATGTCTTTGAGAAGATTGAGAATAACTGAAGGTTTTCCCACATTTTTTACATGATAGGGCTTCTCTCTAGTGTGAGTCCTTTTGTATTTTTTAAAGGAAATGGGGCAACTAAGGGCTTTATCACATTTCTTACATTTATAGGGTCTCTCTCTAGTGTACATTCCCAAGTGACTTCAAATTTTTGAGAGATAGATAAGGTCTTTCCCACATTGCTTACATTCAGATGGTTTCTCCCCAGTGTGAGTTCTTTCATGTCTTTGAAAGAACTGAAGATAGCTGAAGGTTTTTCTACCTTTTCTTACATTCTTAAGGCTTGCCTTCATATTCCTTATAGTCATACAGCACGTATCCAATGTGAGATTTGATGAGCCTCTTAAGGCCTGAATGAAGACTTTCCCACAGACACTGCATTCATAAGATTTTACTCCAGTAGTCACCTTATACAGATTAAGACTCTGAATTTGGTGAAGGCTTATTTATATTGATTACCTTCATTACTTTCAGAGCTTCTCTCTACCATATGATTTCAGTTAAATAAGGAGTACATTGTTAATGGCTTATTAATGATTTGTTTTTTATAAATTTTAGAATTTGTAGGATTCTACCCTGTCTGAAAAGAGAATAAACTAAATGCTCCAGAAGAGGGCTCAACTACAAACATTATAAAAATAGTGTTTCTTTTCTACATGGTTTCTTGATATTATTTCCAACTGAATTATGTTTCCAATGATGGACCTCTATGTTACATTTAAGAAAATATTTTTGACAAAAATCCTCTGAGAAAATAGTTGAAGCCAATCTTATGGTCGTTTCCTCAATTTTTAAAAAATCTCATGACATGTTAAGATTCTCAATTGGTATACTACTTTCTTTTGTGTGTATAACTCATCTCATATTAATCTTCTGGTTTTTGTGCTCATCTTCAATGCTATGGGCATCCATACTTTTTCCTAAAATGCTGATCCAAGAATCATTTTTTGTGAACTTTGCTATTTTCTGTCCCTTGGATATGTTTTTCCCAAAAATATCCTCTGGAGAAATTAACCCATTGGCCTGAAATTGAGTCTCAACACCGGAGACAAAAAAAAGTAAACAAATCTTATAAGAAGCACAGGACTAAGAGCAAAACACTGAATGTGTTTATAATATTACAGAACATTATCAATAACAGGCACAAGTCATAAAAATAGTAAATAATTTAATGAACATGGCAAAACTATTACAAGACTCAAACAAGAAGCTTCTGTGTGTCCCCAAAATGGCCTTGAAGGCCTATACCCACAATGATGACACTAAGGATGACCTACAACTCTTTTAACCATACAGAAATAATAGCTCTGTTTAATAAATAGATTTTCAATGTCATGGAAAAATTATTAGACTCTAGGATGGCTGTGACCATGCCTGCCTTATTTAAAATCTTTTGACAGTGCTGATAAAGAAATACTTGTTCTCTAAATGACTAAATGAAGGAATGATGTCATCCTTACCTACTGAAGCCAGGTTCCAGAAGTTTCCAGCATCACTGTCTGTAGAGCTTCTTCTGCAAAGGGTCCAGCAAAGCCCACTCCTGCAGGGGTAAGTCCACAGCCACATCTTCAAAGGTCACTGAGTCCTAAAACATCCCACATGTGTGAAGGAGAATGGCTGAGACTAAGTACAGGGAATCGATGCTCAGTGCACAGGAGCCTCACATCGTATTTGTGATTTCCAAACATTTGCTCTATGACTTGATCATCAGAACTCTTTCACTTTGTCCACACTCCCTTCCTTACATATTTAGTGAATACATGCAACTAATCTCTGCATTTTCACTGAGATCATTTCAGTTCCTACTGCTCTCTAATGGCAGGGCCCAGAGTTCCTTGGAAAATTAGAGAAAGGCTAGACAAATGAAGCAAATTTTCCTGTTTGGAGACCATCAAGTCCTTGTGAGAAGAACGACTTCATCTCCTTTATTAGTCACCATATCACTCAGCACTATATGAAGCAAAGAACCAAGGCTTGAATGAATAATAATGAGAACACAGGAGCTTTACTTCTATTCCCCTCACCAAACGTGAGAAGCCAGGAGGCCTGTGGAAACCCAAGTTGCAACAAGGGCCAGCAGGCCACTTTTTCCTGAGGTTCTCCAGTCATCAGAAGTAGACAGGTCCAGAAGGCTGGATGAAAACTTTCTTTTGGAGAAGTATCATAACTTTTTTTCTTCTTTGTGTAATATTTACCACAGACTCGGTTTCTGCTCTTTCTCTCTCTCCCCCATTTCATGGAGATTAAGAAGTTATTGAAGGTGGTGGGCTTGGCCCAGTGGTTAGGGCGTCCGTCTACCACATGGGAGGTCCACAGTTCAAACCCCAGGCCTCCTTGACCTGTGTGGAGCTGGCCCATGAGCAGTGCTGATGCATGCAAGGAGTGCCCTGCCACGCAGGGGTGTCCCCCACATAGGGGAGCCCCACGTGCAAGGAGTGCTCCCCGTAAGGAGAGTGCCCAGCGTGAAAGAAAATGCAGCCTGCCCAGGAATGGTGCTGCTCACACGGAGAGCTGACACAACAAGATGACCCAACAAAAAGAAACACAGATTCCCATGCCGCTGACAACAACAGAAGTGGACAAAGAAGAACATGCAGCAAATAGACACAGAGAACAGACAACTCTGGTGGGGGGGAAGGGGAGAGAAATAAATAAATAAATCTTTTTAAAAAAGAGAAGAAGTTATTGGAGAAAAAAAAGAAGTTATTGGGAAATTAGAACTTAGACAGGAGGAAGAAGATATGACAACTTAGAGCACCACAAAATTCCTACACTTAGTGCTGCTGCCCACCTATAAATATATATATATATTTGAGAAGTTGTGAACTTACAGAAAACCATACAGTGTGCAGAATTCCATACAACAACCCTCCACCAATACATTACATTGCTGTGGTACATTTGTTACATATTATGAGAGAATATCATAAGACCATTACCACTAACTAAGGTCAATAGTGTACATTTGGTATACTTTTTCATATACCCCTATTATTAACACAGTGCCTTCTTTGACGTTAATGCAAGAATATGACAGAAAAAAGAATATGACAAAATTGCTGTTAATTATAGTCCATAAATTACATTAATTGTAGTTTCCCATGCACTCCCATATTCTTACCACCTTGTAATGGTGGTGTACATTTGTTCTAGCTCATAGAAGAACATTCCTGCATTTGTACTATTACCATAATCCTCATCCACCTCTGGTTTCACTATGTTATTCAGTCCCTAGATTATTCTCTAGCTTTCTTTCAACTGACATTTTAAAAATATTTTATTTATTTATTTATTTATTTTTAATGGTGCTGAGGTCGGGGGATGAGCCTGGGAGCTTGCATGTGGGAAGCCGGCACTCAACCACTGAGCCACATCGGCTCCCCTGAGCTGGCTCCTCCATTTGTCTGCTTGTTGTGTTTTTAGGAGGCACGGGGGACCAAATCCGGGACACCTCCACATGGGAAGCAAGCATTCAACCACTTGAGCCACATCCGCTCCCCTGGTTAACATTTACATCCCTAAACGACCCCTTTCAGCCACAATCCCATTTGTAAACCAGCCATGTTAGTTATACTCACCATAATGTGTTAACATCAACTGTATCCATTTCTACATTTTTTAATTCAAGCTAATTAAAAATCTGCTTACATTAAGCATCAGTACCCCTTCTCAGCCCTCATCCTATCTTCTAGTAATCTATACTCTTGGTTTTAACTCTACGTGTTTATTCTTCATATTTAGTTCATACTAGTGAGACCATTCAATATTGTCCTTTTGTGTGCCTTATTTCACTGAGCTAATGTCCTTAAGGTTCATCCATGTTATCATATGTGTCCCAATTTCACTTCTTCTTACAGCAGCATAGTATGCCACCATATGTGTATAACACGTTTTGTTTATCCATTCATTGGTTGATGGACATGGATTGTTTCCATCGTTTGGCAATTGTGAATAGCATCACTATGAACGTCGGTCTGCAAATGTCTGTTCATACCACTGTTTTCAGTTCTTCTGGAATATTCCTAGTAGAGCGATTGCCAGATCATATGGCAGCTCTATATTCAGCTTCCTGAGGAACTGCCAAACTGTTTCCACAGAGGCTGGACCCTTCTACATTCTCACCAACAGTGATAGAGTGTTCCTATTTCTCCACATCCTCTCTAACACTTGTTTCCTGTGTTGTTTTTTTAATAACGGCCATTCTTTTAGATGTGAGATGATATCCCATTGTAGTTTTCATAGCTAGTTATATTGAACATTTTTTCATGTGCTTTTTGGCCATTTTTATTTCCTCTTTGGAGAACTATTTAAGTCTTTTGCCCATTTTTAAATTGAATTTCTTGCTCCTTTATTGTTGAGTTATATGATCTCTTCATATAGCATGGAAATCAAACCCCTTATCAGATATTTTCTCCCATTGAGTGGGCTGCCTTTTCACCTTCTTGACAAAGTTCTTTGAATCACTAAAGTGTGTAAGTTTGAGGAGGTCCCATCTAGCTATTTTTTTTTTCTTTCATTGTTCATGCTTTTGGTGTCAGTTTTTAGAATCCACTGCCTACCACCAGGTCTTGAAGAAGTATCCCTACATTTTTCTTCTGGGAGTTTTATGGTTCTAGCTTTTATATTGAGGTCTTTGATCCATTTTGTGTTAACTTTTGTGCAAGGTATAAGATAGGGGTTCTTGCTTTCTTTTGGATATGGATATCCAGTTCTCCCAGCAACATTTATTGAATAGACTGTTCTGCCCCAGCTGGGTGGGCTTGTGAGGGGGTGCTTCCGAACCATCAGTTTGGTTCCGTTGGTCCATATGTCTATCTTTATGACAGTACCATGCTGATTTTACCACTGCAGCTAGATAATATTATTTAAATTTTTGAAGTGAGAGTCCTCCAACTTCGCTCTTTTTTGTTTCTGGCTATTTAAGGCCTCTTGCCCTTCCAAATAAATTTGAAAATTTGCTTTTCCAATTCTACAAAAAAGGCTGATGGAACTTTTATCAGGATTGCATTGAACAGGTCTGCCAATTTGGGTAGAATTGACATCTTAATGATATTTAGTCTTCCAATCTATGAACACAGAATGTTCCTCCATTTATTTAGGTCCTCTTTGATTTCTTTTAGCAATGCATTGTAGTTTTCTGAATACACATGCTTTATATCCTTGGTTACATTTATTACTAATTATTTGATTCTTTTCATTGCTATTGTAAATGGAATGCATTTTTTCCTGCCTTCCTCCTCAGATTGCTCATTATTAGTGTATAGAAACACTACTGATTTTGGGGTATTAATCTTGTATCCTGGGAAGCAGATGAGCTGCCGTCTACCACATAGGATGTCCCAGGTTCAGTTCCCAGTGCCTTCTGGAGAAGATGACCAAGACAGCGAGCTGGCGCAACCAGTAGGTGCAGCAAGCTGACGCAAACTGATGATGCAACAAGTAGACACAAAGAGGAAAGACAAAGAGAGAAATAGCAAAGCAGGGAGCTGAGGTGGTTCACATGATTGAGCGCCTCTCTCCCTCATGAGAAGGGCCAGGCTTGGTTCCTGATACCTCCTAAAGAGAAGATGAGCAGACACAGAGAGCATACAGTGAGGGCAAACAATGAGGGAGGGGCATTAAATAAATAAAAAATAAATCTTTATTTAAAAATTTTTGTATCCTGCCACTCTTTTGACTTCATTTATTAGCTCTAGTAGCTTTGTTGCAGACTTTTTGGGACTTTTTAGGTTTAGGATCATATCATCTGTGAATAGCAGAAGTTTTACTTCTCCCCTTCCAATTTGGATGCCTTTTATTTCTTTTTCTTGCCTAATTGCTGTCGCACATACTGAACAACAGTGGTGACAGTGGGTATCTTTGTCTTGTTCCCAATATCAATGGGAATGCTTTCAGTCTTTCACCATTGAATACAATGTTAGCTGTGGGGTTTTCACATATGGCCTTTATCATGTTGAGAAAGTTTCCTTCAATTCCTATCTTTTTGGAGTATTTTTTCCAAGAAAGGATGCTGTATTTTGTCAAATGCCTTTTCTCTGTCAATCAAGATGATCATGTGGTTTTCCTTTGATTTATTAATGTGGTGTATTACACTATTTGATTTTCTTATATTGAACCACCCTTGCATGCCTGGTATAAAACCCACTTGACCATGATGAATAATTATTTTATTGTTTTCTGTGACTCAATTAGCGAGTATTCTGTTGAGGATTTTTTCATCCATATTAATTAGGGAAATGGGTCTGTATTTTTCTCTTTTTTTTTAAGATTTTTTTTTAAATTTCTCTCCCCTTCCCCCCCCACCCCCAGCAGTTGTCTGCTCTCTGTGTCTATTTGCTGTGTGTTCTTCTGTGACTGCTTCTATCCTTATCAGTGACACTGGGAATCTGTGTTTCTTTTTATTGCGTCATCTTGCTGTGTCAGCTCTCCATGTGTGTGGCACCATTCCTGGGCAGGCTGCACTTTCTTTCACACTGGGCAGCTCTCCTTACAGGGCACACTTCTTGCACATGGGGCTCCCCTACACGGGGGACACCCTTGCATGGCATGGCACTCCTTGCACACATCAGCACTGCACATGGGCCAGCTCCACACGGGTCAAGGAGGCCTGGGGTTTGAATCGCGGACCTCCCATGTGGTAAGTGGATGCTCTATCCATTGGGCCAAGTCCACTTCCCTTTCTTTTTCATAATATCATTATCTGGCTTTGATATCAGGGTGATATTGGTCTAACAGAATGAGTTTCTACTAATTAATTTTTTTAGTTGAATGCATCTTTTTTATTAAAGAAGTTGTGAGTTTACAAAGCAATCAGGCATCACATATAGGATTTCCATACAGCTCCCAGCAATCATATCTTGCATTGTTGGGAACATTTTTTATAAGTGACAAAGATCATTCAAATGATACTAACAATAGTCCATAACTTGTATTAGGCATATTTTTCCCATAAACCATCCTATTGTTAATACCATGTATTAGTATTATATATTTATTATAGAGCATGAAGGAATGTTCTCATATGTGTACTGTTTTTTGTTGGTGGTGTTTTTCTCTCTTTATTTTTTTTAAATGTTACATTCAAAAAATATAAGAGGTCCCATATACTCTCCACCCCCCTCACCCCACTCTTCCCACATCAACTTCTTTAATCATCGTGGGACATTCATGGCATTTGGTGAATACAATTTTGAGCACTGCTGCAGCACATGGATAATGGTTTACATTGTAGTTTACACTCTCCCCCAGTCCACCCAGTGGGCCATGGCAGGACACACAATGTCCAGCATCTGTCCCTACAGTACCACCCAGGACAACTCCAAGTCCTGAAAATGCCCCCACATCATATCTCTTCTTTTCTCTCCCTACCCTCAGCAGCTACCATGGCCACTTTCTCCACATCAATGCTACAATTTCTTCCATTACTAATCACAATCGTTCCAGAGTAGAATATCAGTAAGTCCACTCTAATCCATACTCTATTCCTCCATCCTGTGGACCCTGGGATGGTGATGTCCACTCCACATCTATATCAAGAGGGGGCTTAGATTCCACATGATGATGGATGCAATTCTCCTGCTTGTGGTTGTAGGCACTCTTGGCTCCCCGTTGTGGTGCTTGACCTTCTTCACCACCCTGTTAGCTGGCCGGGGTAAGTCCAATAAACCAGAGGGTAGGAGTTGCAAGGCTGCTAAGGTTCAGGGTCTGGCTACCACATGGGCAGTCCAGAGATTCAGGTCTCCTGAATATACACCAACCCAAGCACCAACCAGGTCCAGTAAAAGTGACAGAAGAGGCATGTGTAGAAAGGTCACATCTGAGTCCAACTCCATCACACTCAGGAGCACAAACTCCAAAGTAGGGCCAACTGACATGGCACTGAACTCCAGAGCCATCTGTCATGACCATAGAACCTGTGGGTCTCTGTAGCCCTCAGGAGAACCAGTACCTGGGGTTATATCTACTTTGGCTGTTTCTGGGACCCTGCTGAGGTGTGCATAAGTCCAACCTGTCTGATGACCTCCTGACTCTTTTTTGGAGAATCACAGCCATATAAACCATTTGTCCTTTCCATTTTCCCCTTTTAGGAGATTGTCAGGTATGTGGTTGAAACTATAATGTTGAGAAAACTCTTGAGAAAATATAATAAGGAAGGTTACCTGTTTAAGATGCTTAAGGGGGGGGGGCATCTGACACAGGACAGGCTTCTAGGGAGTGTATGGGTGCTCATTTTGTCATAGTGAATTAATTAATTTTTAATTTTGTGTATGTGCATGCACACACACACAGGTGATAAAATGCAAGAAGAACTCATTCCACCAGAGACATATCAGGGTGCTCTGGGCATTACTAAACTTGCAGAAGAGACTGCAGTTTCCAATTTTCAAGTGAGTTCACTCAAATCCAAAGTGGTTTGATTGAAATCTTGCCAGTGATTATAAAATACAAAATTTGGCAGTACTTTCCTCCGAAAACACATAAACTTACCTTCTGCCCAATTCCAGGAGGAAGTGATTCCCCACAAGCCACCTTAGAGGTGTATTGCCAACTTCTCACACTCACATATCACTGCCCCTTATTGGATATAAGACCACGACAACCCCACCGCTGTGCATAGGAAACACTGAGCTGCATCAGTCTCCTAAACTCTGGTCTCTGGAAAAGATCATCAACCCATTGATATCCATGTGCAGGGGACAGAGAAAAACCTGCCACACAGTAACTCTAATTCTAGAATTTACCTGTTTGGTAGAGCAGCAGGAGAACAGGGATTCTCCTCTTGTTGGTATAGGAAGTAAAATTAGGGAAGTGGACTTGGCCCAGTGGTTAGGGCGTCCGCCTACCACACGGGAGGTCCGCGGTTCAAACCCCGGGCCTCCTTGACCCGTGTGGAGCTGGCCCATGTGCAGTGCTGATGAGCGCGAGGAGTGCCCTGCCACGCAGGGGTGTCCCCCGTATAGGGGAGCCCCACGCGCAAGGAGTGCACCCCTTAAGGAGAGCCGCCCAGCGCCAAAGAAAGTGCAGCCTGCCCAGGAATGGCACTGCACACACGGAGAGCTGACACAACAAGATGACACAACAAAAAGAAATACAGATTCCCATGCCGCTGACAACAACAGAAACAGACAAAGAAGAACACGCAGCAAATAGACACAGAGAACAGACAACTGGGGTGGGGGGACTGGGAAGGGGAGAGAAATAAATAATCTTTAAAAAAAAAAAAAAGGAAGTAAAATGAGGCATGAGCCTCAACTACTCTTAGTACAGTGGTATCTATGGTGCTTTCTCAAGAAATTTCTACTACTACATGTGCAGAGACCAGTTACCGTAACAGGCTCAAGACTGCTTCTCCTCAGAAAGGTCTGCTTTCAAGGCTGACTCTTCGCTGGCATCTGGGAACTGGGTTTTTGCGAAGGATCCCACCACCTAACGAAGAAGAGTGGCTTGTTTATGCCAACACTGTGATCTATGCTGAACTCCTGCTTTCCTCCTGGCAATCCTGAATTCTGGTGGACTCTAAGCAGAGGGCACTTACATGTGCAGATCCCAATAAAAACCCTGCGTACTGAGTCGCTCTGGAGCTCCCAAGGCAGGCATTTCACACGGATTGTCACAACGCCTTTTTGGGGAATTAGACCTACTCTGTGTGGTGTCACAGACAGAAAACTCTTGAAAACTCACACCTGATTTCCTCCAGACTTTGCTCCACGGATATTTGTTTTCCCTTGCTGTTTCTGCTTTGCATCCTTTTGCTGTAATAAATCAGTTGTGAGTATGGATATATGTTGATTTCTGGGAGTCGTCCCGGTCAATCATCCAATGTGGGGGAGATCTTAAGGACCCACGACACGCCTATTTCGAAGCCATCAAGGACAGTAACTCATTGTATATGCAGAAAATAAAAATGTGCCATTCACTGAACACCCTAAAGTATGAGAAAGATTTTGCAAAGAGATTTATACACAGCGACTTACGTATTTCTTAAAGTAACTCTGTAGAACTATCTGTAAAGCAGACATTATTACGACTAGTTCATAGCAGAGGAATAGCAGAAACAGAATCATATTAATAACATTCCCTGATTAGAATGTTATAGGACAGGTTCTCATCAGAGCCGAAACTCCTAACAACTACACTTCTGTTACGTATACCTTATACTTTTATTATTGTGACTGTTATTTCCCAGGGTGATGAGGAAATAGGCCAGATTCTTTCTGGGCACTATGGAAAGTAGGTGAAGGATACACTCTATTCCATCCAGACATCCTTATGCTACTTCTCCTGGCAGCATGAAAAACTGTTTTGTTTAAGGACCTTACCTCTGGTTCCTCCCTGCAGTAGAAGTTATTAGGGGGAAGCGGACTTGGCCCAGTGGTTAGGGCATCCGCCTACCACATGGGAGGTCCGCGGTTCAAACTCCAGGCCTCCTTGACCCATGTGGAGCTGTCCATGCGCAGTGCTGATGTGCGCAAGGAGTGCCGTGCCACGGAGGGGTGTCCCCCGCGTAGGGGAGCCCCACGCACAAGGAGTTCGCCCCGTAAGGAGAGCTGCCTAGCACAAAAGAAAGTGCAGCCTGCCCAAGAATGGCGCCGCACACATGGAGAGCTGACACAACAAGATGACGCAACAAAAAGAAACACAGATTCCCATGCCACTGACAACAACAGAAGTGGACAAAGAAGAAGACACAGCAAATAGACACAGAGAACAGAGAACAGACAACGGGAGGGGGGGCGAAGGGGAGAGAAATAAATAAATCTTTAAAAAAAAAGTTATTAGGTGATAGTTACACAAGTCCTATTACATGCAGTTTCTGTGGACACAGCACTGAACAGAGCAGGAAAATTCTGAACCACAGGGATCTCAGATTCTTTGGAGAACAACAAATAAATCAAATCAAAGTCCTATGGGAATAGCTCAGATAGTGAAGGGTAAGGAGATATATGTGTGTGCATATGTGTATGTGTATGATGGCCTGCGGAGCAGAATAAAGGAGAACAGTAAAATAACCATTTTATATAACAGAACAGTTGATACCTAAATGGATTAATATATATACATATAAATCAAGACATGTATGTAATTATATAGTCATATATGCACATACATATTGATATGTATATATATGTAAGTATATATAGTTACTGCATTATCAACTCTAAATAATTAGAACCAGTTTGTCATGATTTTACAAAATATCAAGACAGAGTCACATGCTTTTTGCCTTAAGTCCCAATGTGGAGGCATTGGAATAAATAAGAACAAGATAATAACTTATTTTTTTTTACTTTTTTTTTTGGTCTTTATTTTTTTTTTAATATTACATTCAAAAAATATGAGGTCCCCATATGCCCCCCACCCCCCAAGATAATAACTTAAACCTGGCAGGAGAGTCTGAGCATCACATTCAACCGAGGGCTGAAAAATCGGTTACTCCTACAAAAGAAAAGTTCGGTACAATAAATTAAACAGCTAATCAGAATGCAATGCTTTCAACAAACCCTTACGCCAAGCATACTTTTTAATGGCAACATTTTGAAATAGTTACCCCTGTGTATTAGTCGGCCAAAGGGGTGCTAATGCAAAATACCAGAAACTGGTTGGTTTTTATAAAGGGTATTTGGGGTAGGAGCTTACAGATACCAGGCCATAAAGCATGAGTTACTTCCCTCACCAAAGTCTATTTGGAGCAAGATGGCTGCCGACGGCTGCGAGGGCTCAGGCTTCCTGGGTTCCTCTGGGCTCAGCCCCTCTGTTTCCTCCTCAAGGTCATCTGTAGACTAAAGGTGAACGGCTCTGTTTCTCTCCCTGGGGCTCCAGCTTAAGGCTTCAGCATCAAACTCCAACATCAAAACTCCAACATCAGAAACCCCCAACTCTGTCCTTGGCCATGCCTTTTATCTGTGAGGCCCCACCCACCAAGGGGCAGGGTCTCCACACCCTAATCATAACTCAATCATCCCCAGGTCAGATCAGATTACGAACATAATCCAATATCTATTTTTGGAATTCATAACCATATCAAACTGCTACACCCTGGGATCAGGAATAAGACAAGCTTTCAAAGAGATTAAATTTAAAAAGATTGTGACAAATACAATGTAACATAAAAAAAGTTAAATGAATAGAAAGGGAAAAACGTTATTCCAGGTTGGGGAAACAGCCAGAGCCTAAGCCTTAAAAAGGGAATCAGTCATGGATATTTCAGACAAAATATCTGACTGGAGCAGAGTGAGATGGGGAAGGACAGTAGAGCAAGGTACACGGGGTTGGGGACACATCACCCTGTGCTGGCTGCCAGAGGACTTGGGCTCTGTGTGAAATGCAGAGCTACTTCAGGCTATTGAGCAGAGCTGTGATCTCATCTGACAGCTTCAAAGATCCTTGGGTTGTATTGAAAATCGAATGTAGGGGAGATGCAGATGTGGATGTCAGGAGCTATGTTACAAGCATCCTAAAAACTGTTAATGTTGGACCCCAAGAGAAACAATATGTAATCACGGAGCAAAAGGTCCAGCGAGATTGGAGATGAAAAGTTCAATATAAAAAAATTGTATTGCCTTGCCATTGAATAGCAAGAGTATGTCAGAAAATTAATGTTCGAGGCTAACACAGCAGCCTAACAGCATGAGGAGCTCCAGGTACCAATCTGCCAGTGAAAAGAGTGAAAATTATAAGAAAATACCACGTAAAGCTTCTGGATATGGTCATAATGATGTAAATCAAATGATAATACTCTATTCAAGGGGGGAAAAAACACAAAAATTCAGTAAACAAAACAGAATTGGTGGTATCTGAACCAAGACTCCTTTCCTCCCCACTTTCCGTTGAGTGTTACAGATACTCTACTCCAGAATGCTGCGGCCAAGAACTCATGCTTGCGGCCAAGAACTCATGCTCCCTTTTGGAAAACTCCCAATTGGAAGACTATTCCCAGGATGAGACTCCCACAATTCTCTTCCTGCCCTCAGCTACCGGTTGCCAAATTTTGGGTGAATGTAGTCAAAAGGAGGGACTCCCTCCTTCACCCAGACCCCACTAGTGCACTGAGAATCCTGGGTTCGCCCCTACCCCAGCTCACGAGGCAGTGCGTTCATGCTAGGAGACGCAAGCTGATAGGAACTCAGGCTGCTGCCCCTCCCCACCTTTACAGAGTAGTCGGCTACTAAAGTGAGTTGCACCTCAGAGAAAAGTACATCTTTATCACCATCTACCTTCCATCACACCCTGGTTCAGAAATTTTGTCCGGGGGTAGCAGCAGGCCCTAAACATCTCCTAAATTCTTTCAAAGAAACTGAATTCATTTGCAACTGAGCAAAAAGTTCTGGCCTAAATCCACTGCAAAGAAAGAGCAAAGTATAATCCACATACTAGGGGGGAAAGCAGGCAAGAGAATTTGCCTATGAGGGTGACCAGTCATTGAATTTAACAGAAAAAGAGTTCAAAGTAGCCATTAAAACATGTTCATACAAATAAAGGAAAGCATGAGTAAAGAAGTAAAGAAAGGTATGAAGACAAGCCCTATCAAATAAAGAATATTAATTTCTAGTCAGAAACCATGGAGGCAAGAAGGCAGTTGGATGGAATATTTGAAGTGCTGAAAGAAAACAATTGCCAACGAAGAATTTTATATCCAGTGAGACTGTCTTTCAAAAATAATGAGTGACATTAAGACATTCTCAGGGAAGTTGACTTGGCTTGATTGATACAGCGTCCACCTACCATATGGGAGGTCCTGGGTTCAAACACAGGGCCTCCTGACCCATGTGGTGAGCTGGCCCATGCACAGTGCTGCCACATGCAAGGAGTACCATGTCATGCAGGGGTATCCCCCATGTAGGGGAGCCCCACACGCAAGGAGTGCACCCCACATTGAGCTGCCCTGCATGAAAAAAGCACAGACTGCCCAGGACTGGTGCCACACACACAGAGCTGATGCATCAAGATGACACAACAAAAAGAGACACAGATTCCCAGTGCTGCCGAGAATGCAAGTGGACACAGAAGAACACACAAAGAATGGACTCAGAGAGCAGAAAACTGGGGGTCAGGGGTGAAGGGGAGAGAAATAAATAAAATAAACCTTAAAAAAAAAAAGACATTCTCAGATAAGTAAAAGCTGAGAGAGTTTATCACCACTAGAAGTACCTTACAAGCAATGCTAAGGGAAGTCCTTCAGACTGAAAGAAAAGCACACTAAACAGTGAATCAAAGTAGAATAAGGGGAAACGGACTTTGGCCCAGTGGTTAGGGCGTCCGTCTACCATATGGGAGGTCCGCGGTTCAAACCCCGGGCCTCCTTGACCCGTGTGGAGCTGGCCATGCGCAGTGCTGATGCGCGCAAGGAATGCCGTGCCACGCAAGGGTGTCCCCCGCGTGGGGGAGCCCCACGCGCAAGGAGTGCGCCCGTGAGGAAAGCCGCCCAGCATGAAAAGAAAGAGCAGCCTGCCCAGGAATGGCGCCGCCCACACTTCCCGTGCTGCTGACGACAACAGAAGCGGACAAAGAAACAAGACGCAGCAAATAGACACCAAGAACAGACAACCAGGGGAGGGGGGGAAATTAAATAAATAAATTAATTAAAAAAAAAAAAAAACAAAAAAAAACAAAGTAGAATAAAAAAAATAATAAAGATCTGCAGTAAAGGTAAACATATAGGCAATTATAAATTCCAGTACTATTTTTTTTTTTGGGTTTTGGTTTTGTTTTGTTTTTTTGGTATGTAACTCCATATTTAGTCCTTATAGATTCTAAAATGCAAATACATAAAAAGTAATGATAAATCTATGGTTTTGGACATGTGATATATAAAGTTATAATTAACAACAGAAAGGTGTGGGGGTGGAGGGTATAGGAACAGTAGGATGCTATTAAAGTCAAGTTGGTGACTTTATATCAAATCAAATGTGACTTGTAGATCTAGGAGGTTAAATTGAAGCCCGTTGGGGGAGCTGAACCCTAGAGGCTAAGTGGAGCAGGTGGGCAGTAGAAGGGGTCATTTTCTGCTCCAATCGCTGAGGTGTTCAGGCTTGTTCCTGGACTACTAGTCTCTGGTTCTGGGTGCCGCACTCAGCTGCGGTGGGGAGTTATGCAGATCACAGCAGAGAAATACTGCCTTTGGCGGCCTCAGTTGGTTGAGAGGGAGTGGCAGCCTCCAGAAATAACCAATAACCTTGACTCTCAGGAAGATAGTGGAGTAGGGAGCTGCAGCACTCACTTTTCTTCCAAAAACAACTAGCAGATGGTGTCAACTGTCCAAAACAACTATTTGGGGGCTCCAGAGACCATGGGAGTACCGTGTGCCATCCAGGGAAGAGTGGGACAAAGAGACTGAGGAACTGTGCTTAAGAAACTGTAATTTGCTCAGCCACGACTCCTGACACCCAGCCCCCACCCTAGAGGCAGGAACTTTCAGATGGGTCTGATCCCTAGCGGTAGGCTGCTGTGGACTGGGAGGGCTGCGGAAGTCCTCTCTCCCAACAACAGAGGGGAACACTGCCCAGTACCGATCCAGCTATTGGCTGGCAAATGTAGACTCCTGGGTGCCACTGCTTCGACCTATCCTGGACAGGCACCACCACACCATTGTTCCAACTGGCCTTAGAGGTGGACTTGGAGAAGAGCTAAGAAATACACTGCGTTTTTTAGGGCTGGGGGTGGGGTGAAGGTTGAAGAGCACTGTCTGCTGGGCATGCCAGGGAAGTACAGCCATGGGAAGTTACGGGAAAAAAGGCTTTTTGCTGTCTTTCCTGATCTTCTCCCCAGGACCCTTTGGAACTGATCTATGTAGCAGTTCGATATGGTTATGAATTCCAAAAATAAACATTGGATTCTGTTTGTAATCTGGTCTGTACCTGGGCGTGATTTAGTTATGATTAGGGCTTTGATTGGGCCTCGTCATTAGGGCATTGAGTCTCTGCCTCTTAGTGAGTGGGGATTCACACATAAAAGGCATGGCAAGTGACAGAGTTGAGGGTTCTTAATGTTGGAATTTTGATGTTGGAGTTTGATGCTGAAGTCTTAAGCTGGAGCCCCAGGGAAATAGACAGAGCCATTCACCTGATAGTCTACAGCTGGCCTTGTGGAGAAACCAGAGGAGCTGAGCCCAGAGGAACCTGTATGAGTCAGGCTTCTCTAGGGAAACAGAATCAACAAGGGATATCTGTTGATAGTAAGAGATTTATCAGAGTCTCTCACGCAGCCATGGGGATGCACAAGTCCAAGTTCCACAGGCAGGCTGCAACCAGGGGTTCTGATGAAAGTCCAGTGAAGATTTTTGATGAGTTCTGGGAGATGTTGGCTGTCCAAAGACGAGCTGGGAAATTCTCTCTCAATGCTGGAATCACTTCCCCTTTTAAGGGATTAACTGGTTGGGTTAAGCGTCACTCACTGCTGATGACAATCTCCCTGATTGATGTAATTATAACCAGCTATCTAGGATTTACCACTGCAATAAAGTCAATGGTGACTAAAGTCTGTAAGTGCCCTTGTATTACAGTTAACCCAGTGCTTGCTTGACCAAGTAACTGGGCACAAGTTCCTGGCTGAGTTGACACATTAGCCTCACCATCACAGAACCCAGGAAGCCTGAACCCTCGCAGATGTCAGCAGCCATCTTGCTCCAACACGTGAAAATAGACTTTGGTGAGGGAAGTAGTTTATACTTTATGGCCTGTGTCTGTAAGCTCCTACCCCAAATAAATACCCTTTATGGAAACCAACCCATTTCTGGTATTTTGCATCAGCACCCCTTTGGCTGACTAATACAGTCTGCATGGCTTGCTTGTGTCTCTGGCCCTGATTTTAGCTAAGAAATACTGACAAGTCAAGTGCCAAAGAAGGACCAATCAACAATAAAATCCCAGATGAGAGAAAAGTTCAGAACAAACTCATCAAGATAATCAGATGCCCAGACACCAGCAAAAACATTACAAGCCATACTGAGAAACAGGAAGATATGGCCCAGTCAAAGGAACAAGTTAAAGAGTTGAAGGAGATACAGAATTTGGAATAACGTATCAAAGATGCTCAAAAAAATCTTCTAAATCAATTCAAGGAGATGAGGGAAAATATGGCTAAAGAGATAGAAGATATTAAGAAGATACTGGATGATCAAAAAGAAGAATTTGAAAGCATGCTTTAAAAAATAATGAAATTTATGGGAATGAAAGTCACAATAGATGAGATTTAAAATACCCTAGAGGGAAGCAGATGTAACTCAACCATTTGGGCACCTGCCGACCACGTGGGAGGTCCTGGTGCCTCCTAAAGAAGACAAGCAGACACCGCAGCTGCTGCAACCAGCTAGACACTACACTGACACAATGACCTAGATACCACACCCACCACAACAAGCAGACACCTAAACAAGCAGATGGCACAAGCCAGAAGACACTGCAGCCCACAGGGAGTGGATGTGGCCCAGGCCACTGGGCACTTGCCTCCCATGTGGGAGGTCCCAGATTTAGTCCTCAGGGCCTCCTGGAGAAGGCGAGCAAACAATGAACATAGAGATGAGAGAACCATCTGGGTGAGGGGGGAATAAAAAAAATTTTTAAGGGAACTTGAGAGAAAAATCTAAGTATTAAAAAAAAAATACACTAGAGGCATAGAAGAGTAGATTTGAAAAGTCGGAAGAAAGGATCAGCAAGCTAAAAGATAGGACAACCAAAATCGAACAGAGGAAGAAAAGAATGGAAAAAATTGAGCAAGGTCTCAGGGAATTGAATGACAGTACAAAGCACATGAATATACAAGTCACAGCTGTCCCAAAGGAGAACAGAAGGGAAAAGGGGAAGAAAGAGTATTTGAGGAGGTAATGGCTGAAAATTTCCCAACTCTTATGAAAGACATAAATACACATGTCAAGCACAATGTACTCCAAACAGAATAAATCCTAATAGATCTAATCCAAGACACATGCTAATCAGACTTGATAGTCCCCAAGATAAAGAGAAAATTCAGAAAGCAGCAAGGCAAAAGGTTTCATCACATACAAGGGATGCTTAATAAGACTAAGTGCCAATTTCTCAGAAATCATGGAAGCAAGAAGGCAGTGGTATGATATATTTAAGAAACAAAACAAAAAACAAAAAACACCTGCCAGCCAAGAACTATTTATCCAGCAAAACTGTCCTTCAAAAACAGTGACAGTTTAAAATATTCACAGATAAACAAAACCTAAGATAGTTCATTAAAAAGAGACTTGTACAAAAAATACTAAAGGTGTTCTGCAGGCTGAAAGGAAAAGACAGGAGATAGAGGCTTGGAGGAGAACGCAGAAATGAAGATTAGCAGTAAGGGTAACTAAAAGGGTAAAAAGATGAGACAAAATTAGATGTGCTATATAAGGCCAAAGGATAAAATGGTTAAAGTAAGTACTGCCTTTATAGTAACATCACTGAATCTTAGTGAAATAAACTCCCCAATCAAAAGAAACAGTCTGGGAAGCAGATTTGGCCCAACAGATAGGGCATCCGCCTACCACATGGGAGGTCCGTGGTTCAAACCCAGGGCCTCCTGACCCGTGTGGAGCTGGCCCACGCGCAGTGCTGATGAGCGCAAGGAGTGCCCTGCCACGCAGAGGTGTCCCCCACATAGGGGATCCCCATGCGCAAGGAGTGCACCCCGTAAGGAGAGCTGCCCAGCATGAAAAAAGTGCACCCTGCCCAAGAATGGTGCCACACACACGGAGAACTGACAGAGCAAGATGACGCAACAAAACGCAACACAGATTCCAGGTGCTACTGAAAAGAATACAAGTGGACACAGAAGAACACAGAGCAAATGGATACAGAGAGCAGACAGGTGGGGGGGAAGGGGAGAGAAATGAATAAAAAATAAATCTTAAAAAAAAAAAAAAAAAGAAAGTCTGGCAGAATGGATTTAAAAATATGCTCCATCTATATATTGTCTATAAGAGACTCACCTTATACCCAAGGATACAAATAGGTTGAAAGTGTAAAGCTAGAAGAAAGATATTCCATGTGATCAGTAATCATAAAAGAGCTGGGATAGCTATACTAATATCAGACAAAATGGACTTTAAATGCAAAAATGTTATGAGACAAATAAGGACATTATATATTAATAAAAGGGACAATCCACCAAGCAGAAATAACAATCATAAATATTTTTGCACCTTTGGGGAGTGGATGTAGCTCAAGTGGTTGAGCACCTGCTTCCCAGGTTTGATCCTTAGTACTTCCTAGAAACAAACCAATATTTATGCACCTAATCAGGCTTCCCCAAAATACATGAAACAAACACCACTAAAACTGAAAGGAGAAACAAACATCTCTATAATAGTCAGATTTCAATACACCACTCTCACCAATACACAGAACATCTAGACAGAGGATCAGGAAGGAAACAGAACACTTAAAGAATGTGATAAATGAACTAGACCTAACAGACATATACAGAACATTTCACCCCAAAACAGCAGGATATACATTATTCTCAAGTGCTCATGGATCATTCTCCAGGGTAGAATACATGCTGGATCACAAAACAGGTCTCAATCAAAAAGACTGAATTTAAACAAAGCACTTTCTCTGATCATAACGGAATGAGGCTGGTGATCAATAAGAAGCAGAGAACTGGAAAACTCACAAATATATGAAGATTAAACAACACAAGTTAAACAATCAGTAGATCAAAGAAGAAATTGCAAGAGAATCAGTGAAAACTTTGAGATGAATAATATGAGAACACAACATATCTAAACTTAAGGACTTAAGGGATACAGTCAATGCAGGGCTGAGGGTGAAAATTCATAGCCAGAAACACCTACATTAAATACGAAGAAAGAGCTAAAACCAAAGACCTAACTGCACACCTGGAGGAACTAGAAAAAGAAGAGCAAACTAATCCCAAAGCAGGCAGAATGAAAGAAATAACAAAGATCAGAGCAGAAATAAGTAAAATTGAGAATAAAAAATCTAGAGAAAATCAACAGAACAAAAACTTGGTCTTTGAGAAGATCAAAAAAACTTACAAACAAAGGGAAAAAGAGAGAAAATGCAAATAAATAAAATCAGAAACAAAAAGTTATGACTGACTCTACAGAAATAAAAATGTTCATAAGAAGTTATTATGAATAACTATATACCAACAAATTAAACCTGGATGAAGGGAAGCAGACTTGGCCCAGTGGTTAGGGCATCCGTCTACCACATGGGAGGTCTGCGGTTCAAACCCCAGGCCTCCTTGATCCATGTGGAGCTGGCCCACACGCAGTGCTGATGCACGCAAGAAGTGCCATGCCATGCAGGGATGTCTCCACGTAGGGGAGCCCCACGCACAAGGAGTATGCCCCATGAGGAGAGCCACCCAGCGCGAAAGAAAGTTCAGCCTGGCCGGGAATGACACCACACACATGGAGAGCTGACACAGCAAGAAGATGCAACAAAAAGAAACACAGATTCCCATGCTGCTGACAACAACAGAAGCAGACAAAGAACACGCAGCAAATAGACACAGAGAACAGACAACTGGGGTGGGGGGTGAAGGGGATAGAAATAAATAAATCTTTTAAAAAAATATCTGGATGAAATGGACAATTTGCTAGAAACATATGAACAATCTACACTGACTCTAGAAGTAATAGAAGAGGTAAAGAGAATCATTTTACTCAAACGTGGCCACTCTCAAAGCCAAACTCAGCATGTAAATGTATTTCCTTCCCCCCAGCATGGGACATGACTCCCAGGGATGAGTCTCCCTGGTGCTGAGGGATTACTACCAAGTAACTATGTTACTACCAAGTAACAATGTAACTAGAAAACGACCTTGAATAAAAGGGTCAACTCAGACCAGCAGAATATCTCAGCCTACATAGATCATGTGTTAAAAATTCTGCTTTTTGACCTTGGATAAAAGGGGGAAATGGCAAAGAAAATGAGTTTATATGGCTATGACTCTCCGAAAAAAAAAGTTGGGAGGTCATCAGGGGGGTCGTACTTACACATGCCTCAGCAGGGTCCCAGAGACAGCCAAAGTAGATACAAGCCCAGATACTGGTTTTTCTAGGGGCTACAGAGACCCACAGGTTCTATGGTCATGGCAGATGGAGTTCAGTGCCATGTCATTGGCCCTACTTTTTTTTTTTAATTCATTTTTTTAAAATATTACATTCAAAAAATATGAGGTCCCATTGACCCCATTGCCCCCACCCCCCACTCCCCCCACAGCAACACTCTCTCCCATCATCATGACACATCCATTGCATTTGATAAGTACATCTCTGGGCATCGCTGCACCTCATGGTCAATGGTCCACATCATAGCCCATACTCTCCCACGTTCCATCCAGTGGGCCCTGGGGGGATCTACAATGTCCCGTAATTGTCCGTGAAGCACCACCCAGGACAACTCCAAGTCCCGAAAATGCCTCCACATCTCATCTCTTCCTCCCATTCCCTGCACCCAGCAGCCACCATGGCCACTTTTCCCACACCAATGCCACATTTTCTCTGTGGACCTTGGATTGGTTGTGTCCGTTGCACATCTATGTCAAGAGGGGGCTTAGATTCCACTTGGATACTGTACGCAATCCTCCTGCTTTCAGTTGTAGGCACTCTAGGCTCCATGGTGTGGTGGTTGACATTCTTCAACTCCATGTTAGCTGAGTGGGGTAAGTCCAATAAATCAGAGTGTAGGAGTTGAAGTCTGTTGAGGCTCAGGGCCTGGCTATCATATTGTCAGTCCAGAGATTCAAATCCCCTAGATATATCTTAAACCCCAGCACCAACTACAATTCCAGTAAAGTAGCATGAAAGTCTTGTGAAAAGAGATCCCATCTGAGTCCAGTTCCATCACGCAGAAACACCAGCTCCAAAGAAGGGCCAACTGACATGGCAGTGAACCCCATCTGCCATGACCATAGAACCCGTGGGTCTCTTTAGCCCTCAAAAGAACCAATACCTGGGGTTGTATCTACTTTATCTGTCTCTGAGACTCTGCTCAGGTGTGCATAGGGGCAATCCTTCTGACAACCTCCAGACTCTTTTTTTAGAGACTCATAGCCATATAAACTCATTTCTCCTTTCCATTTCCCCATTGGCCCTACTTTGGAGTTTGTGTTTCTGAGTGTGATGGAGTTGGACTCAGATGTGATGTTTGTTCTCAACCCTCTCCTGTTACTTTTACTGGACCTGTGGTTGGTGCTGGGGTTTGGTGTATACTCAGGAGACCTGAATCTCTGGACTGTCCATGTGATAGCAAGGCCCTGAGCCTCAACAGATTTGCAACTCCTACCCTCTGGTTTATTGGACTTACCCTGGTCAACTAACAGGGAGGCAAAGAAGTTCAACCACCACACCAGGGAGCCAAGAGTGCCTACAACTACAAGAAGGAGAACTGCATCCATCATCTATGTGGAATCTAAGCCCCCTCTCGATATAGAGGTGGAGTGGATATCACCATCCCAGGGTCCACAGGATGGAGGAATAGAGTATGGATTAGAGTGGACTTACTGGTATTCTACTATGGAACTACCGTGATTAGTAATGGAAGAAACTATAGCATCGATGTGGAAAAAGTGTCCACAGTAGCTGCTAAGGGTAAGGAGAGGAAAGAAGAGATATGATGTGGGGGCATTTTCAGGACTTGGAGTTGTCCTAGGTGATACTGCAGGCACAGTTGCTGGACATTGTATGTCCTGCCATGGCCCACTGGGTGGACTGGGGGAAAGTGCAAACTATAATGTAAAACATTATCCATGTGGTGCAGCAGTGCTCAAAAATGTATTCACCAAATGCAATGAATATCCTATGATGATGAAAGAGGTTGTTGATATGGGAGGAGTGGGGTGAGGGGAGTGGGGGGTAAATGGGGACCTCATTTTTTTAATGTAACATTTAAAAAAATAAAGAAAAAAAAAAAGAAGAGAATCAAATCCTCCCAACAAAGAAAAACCCAGGGCACAGTGGCATCACAGGTGAATTCTACCAATCATTCTAAGAAAAATTAATACCAATCCTATTCATACGTCTAGCAGTTTGATATGGTTATGAATTCCATCTGGTCTGCACTTGGGCATAATTAAGTTATGATTAGGACTTTGATTGGGCCATGTCACTAGGGCACTGAGTCCCCACTTTCTTGGGTGGGGACTCACAGATAAAAGGCATGGCAAAGGACAGAGTTGAGGGTTCTTAATGTTGGAGTTTTGATGGTGGAGTTTGATGAAGTCTTAAGCTGGCGCCTGGGGAAGTAAGCACACAGAGGAAACAGAAGCAAGTCCTGGGAAAAGAGGAACCCTGAACACAGAGAGAAGCAAGACCCCAGAAGGGAGGAACCCAGGAAGCCAGAACCCTCATAGACTTCGGCAGCCATCTTGCTGCAACACATGAAAATAGTCTTTGGTGAGGAAAGTAACTTACGCTTTATGGCCTGGTATCTGTAAGTTCCTACCCCAAATAAATACCCTTTATAAAAACCAACCAATTTCTGGTATTTTGCAGTAGCACCCCTTTGGCTGACTAATACAATTCTCTTCAAAAATTTTTAAGAGGGAATACTATGAAGCCAACATCATCCTAATACCAAAGCCAGATAAAGATATTACAAGAAAAGAAACTTACAGACCAATCTTTCTAATGAATATAGATGCAAAAATTCTCAACAAAAATCCCTTCATTTTTTACTATTTCACCTTAAATGGGTCATTTTTATTCGGTGTATATTTGTATCCTGTTCTCTGAGCCAAATTGACAATCTTTTTCTTGTAACAGGTGAGATAAGCCCATTCATATTTCTTGACATGAGTGATATGTTAGGTCTCAACTTTGTCATAATGTTTTATAATTTTGTATATTTTGTTCTATTGCTGTTTCTTTATTCTTTATTCTCTTATTTATAACTTTCTGCTACTTAAAAAGATTTGATTTTTCCTAGTTTTAATCTTTATACTTAAACCTTTTTTAAAAAAATACCCTTAGTTCCTATTTTCTTATTTAACTTTTCTGTTTTATCAGATTTTAAGAAATCTTTCTAGGGAAGCGGACTTGGCCCAGTGGTTAGGGCATCCGTCTACCACATGGGAGGTCTGTGGTTCAAACCCCGGGCCTCCTTGACCCGTGTGGAGCTGGCCCATGTGCAGTGCTGATGTGCGCAAGGAGTGCCCTGCCACGCAGCGGTGTCCCCCACGTAGGGGAGCCCCACACGCAAGGAGTGCACCCCGTAAGGAGACCCACCCAGTGCAATAGAAAGTGCAGCCTGCCCAAGAATGGCGCCGCACACACGGAGAGCTGACACAACAAGATGATGCAACAAAAAGAAACACAGATTCCTGTGCTACTGACAACAACAGAAGCGGACAAAGAACACACAGCAAATAGACACAGAGAACAGACAACTGGGGCGGGGGGGGGAAGGGGAGAGAAATAAATAAATCTATTTTAAAAAAAGAAATCTTTCTATTGTCTATATATAAATAAGCTTTTTCTCTTTCATTTTTCATTTCCCTTTTCTTCTAATTCTTACCCATATGACTTGTTTTTTATCACAATTTATGTTTTTTCTTGTATATTGAAATAGTTTTTCTTTAGCCTTGATATTCAAAGATATTAAAAGCTTGATTAGATACAGAATTCCTACTTTTTAAAAAATCCTCTTATACTCTTAGCTTTTCATACGTTACATCTTGGAAAGTGCTGATGCCAATCTATCTTGCTTTCTTAAGTTTGTAGCCATTTCTCCAAATAACCCGGGTTCCCTTTAGTGAAGAATGGTTTTCAAATCTGTGGTTGAAGTGTGCTCATTGCTACTGGGTATGTCTTTGCTTCTAGTGCTAGTCAGCAGACAGAACTGGGAAATGTATGAATATGTATCTGTGTAAGAAACATACACACATTTAGTTCTATATTTATCTATCTAGTTATATATGCAAAACTATGAATTCATACCTATAATCCCAATTCCAATTCAACCACAGGCTGCATTGTAATCTTTCCCTTTTCATATTTGTAACTCCTTTCTACAATACTGAGAAATCTACCTCTTATTTAAATAATATATTTACGTTCAGCGTTGTTAAGGAAAACCATTTGGAAAAGTGCACCTATTAATTAAAGTTGAATAAAGTGCATGACAGCAATAACCCAAGGAATGGGAGAGAGGAAATTAAAGTTTATTATGGTAATATTTTTTATACTTTGCACGAGATGATATGAAATTATTTGAAGGTTGGTGGTGATGTTGTATATGGGCAGGGAAATCTGACAGCAACCACTAAAAATATGAAGTGGTATTGAATAATAAACTAATAGTGGAGATTAATGAATATACTCCATTCATTCAAAAGTAGAGCAAAAAGGAGACAAAAAGAATAACTGATAGACAAAGGAAAAACAACTAGAAAGATGGTAGATCTGAATCCAAATGTGTCGAAGTATTAAATGTAAAACTTTAAACACCAAGTGGAAAACACAATTATTTTGAGGTTGGGTAAAAAATCTAAATCTAATTCTATATATCTACATGAAACTAACATTATTATTTTTTAAGATTTACTTTATTTCTCCCCATCCCCTTGTTGTTTTTTTTTCATTTGCTGTGTCTATTCGTCTTCCTTGTTTCTTTGGTAGGCACTGGAAGCCAAACCCAAGACCTCTGATGTGGGAGGGAGGTGCCTATTCCCTTGAGCCACCTCCGCTCCCTGCTTTGCTGTGTCTCTCATTATGTTTTTCTTCCCTGCATCTCTTGTTGCCTCATTTTGTTGCACTAGCTCACTGTCTTCTTTAGGAAGCACTGGGATCTGAACCAGCAACTTCCTATCTGGTAGGTGGGAGCCCAGTCGCCTGAGCCACATCCGCTTCCCTAAAACTAACTAGAAGCCACATTATGTTTGAAGTCAACAACATGTCTATCTCAGTAATGGATAGAACAAGTGAGAAAAAATACTGGTATTGATACAGAAGACCTGAACAACACTATCAACCAACTTGACTTAATGTACACTTATAGGACATTCTACCCAACCACAGAAGAATACACACAAGTACACAGAACATTCCCCAAGAGAGCCCATATTCTGGACAATAAAAGAAATCTCATCCAACTTAAAAAGACTGAAATAATATAAAGCATGCTTTCTGACCACAGAGGGATTAAACTAGAAATCAATAACATAAAGAGAGCTGGAAAATCCTTAAATATTTAAAAGTTAAAAAAAAAACACATTTCTTCACAACCTACGTGTCAAATAATAAAACAAAAGATAAATTAGAAAAGTATATATATATTTTTAGGAAGTACTGGGGAATGAACCCAGGAACTTGTACATGGGAAGCAGGTGCTCAACTACTGAGCTACATCTGCTCCTCAAAGAGAGCGGGTTTGTTTGTTTGTTGGTTTGTACCCTGGACCTCATACATGGGAAGCAGGCATTCACCCACTTAGCTACATCCAATCCCCTAGAAAATATTTTTAATTGGAAAAAAAATTAGACCATGATATATTTAAATTTGTGGGAGGTGGATAAAGAAGTGCTTATGACTAAGTGGGCTTTATCCCATGGATGTAAGTTAGATTAAAATTCTAAAATCAATCCATGTAATTCGCCATATGAAAAGACTAATGAAGGCAAACTGTGTGATCATCTCAACTGACACAGCAAAAGCATTTGACAAATTTAACATCCATTCATTATACTATCTCTCAGACCGCAGAAAAGGGAAACCCTTAATCTGATAAAGTGTATCTGTGAAAAACCTACACCCAACATTACCCTTATTAAATAAGACTGAATGATTTTTTTCCCCTAAGGTTGGGGACAAGGGCTTATTTTCACCACTTATATTCAACATTGTACTGGAGAGTCTAGCTAGTGCAGTAAGGCTAGATTCAAATTTCCCTCTAATATCACAGCAATCATACCCACAATAAGGCTTTCATGAAAAAAGGGGGTGAGCAAAAAGAAAAGAGGCTTTTCACGGTGCTGTGAAAAGTTCCATGATAGGCATGTGCAGGGACCTAGGCAGACAGAGGAAATAAGCTTAGCATTCTTAGCCAGCCAGATAATAATCCCAAGAGGGTTCTTGGAATTTTACCTATAAACTAGACAAGTGGTAGGAAATTGACAAATTCCTTGAAACACACAAGCTACCAAAGCTCACCCAAGAAAAAACAGAAAACCTGAATAGTCCTATATCTATGAAAATAATTGAATTCATAATTTAAATTTCTACAAAGAAAACTATTGGCTTTACTGGTCTACAAATCCACTTAAGACATAAGATCAATTCTACACAAATGGTTCCAGAAAACAGGAAATGAGAGAATGCTGATGTGGAAGAATCTCAAATTCTATATGCTGATTCTTTTTACGTAACACTTTGGAAAAAGTAAAGCTTATAGGTACAGAAAACAGATCAGTGGTTCCCTGGGGGTCGGGGTGGAGAGGGAGGTTAATTCCAAAGGAAGATGTGAAATTTCTTTGGGATAATTGAAACCTTTTTTAAATAAGCAACAAGTTTATTATCTTCTTTTTTAAAGATACATAGATCACACAAAACATTACATTAAAAAATATAAAAGATTCCTACATACCCCCACATCCCCCTCACCCCACTCCTCCCACCCACATCAACAACCTTTCATCATCGTGGCACATTCATTTCATCGTGGCACATTCATTGCATTTGGTGAATACATTTTGGAGCACTGCTGCACCACATGGATTATAGTTTACATTGTAGTTGACACTCGCCCCCAGTCCACCCAGTGGGCCATGGCAGGACATACAATGTCCAGTATCTGTCCCTGCAGTACCACCCAGGACAACTCCAAGTCCTGAAAATGCCCCCACATCATATCTCTTCTTCCTTCTCCCTACCCACAGTAGCTACCATGGCCACTTCCTCCCCATCAGTGCTACTGTTTCTTCCATTACTAATCACAATAGCTCCATAGTAGAATATCAGTAAGTCCACTCTAATCCATACTCTATTCCTCATCCTGTGGACCCTGGGATGGTGATGTCCACTCCACCTCTATATCAAGAGGGGGCTTAGATTCCACATGGATGAGTTAAGGCAACTTTTATCAGCTGTCTTCTCAACCCTGCCTTACTCCCCTCTCCCCTGTCTTCTGGGGCCACCAAATAAAGTACTCGTTCTCTGGTCTTTGTCTCAAGGTCAGTGGGAGTTCATTGTGTGTGTGTGTGTTTTAAAACGTATTTTTTATTTATTTTTAAAAGATACGTAGATCACACAAAATGTTACATTAAAAAAATAAGAGGTCCCCATACACCCCCCCAACCCTCCTACATCAACAGCCTCTTTCATCATCGTGGCACATTCACTGCACTTGGTGAATACATTTTGGGACACTGCTGCACCACATGGATCATAGTTCACATTGTAGTTTATACTCTCCCCCAGTACATTCAGTCGTTTATGGCAGGATATATAATGTCCTCCATCTGTCCCTCCAATATCACTCAAGACAACTCCAAGTCCCAAAAATGCCCCCACATCACACCTCTTCCTCCCTCTCCCTGCACTCAGCAACTCCTGTGGCCACTGTCTCCACATCAATGATATCATTTCTTTCTTTGTTAGAGCCACAATAATTCTAGAGTGGAATACCAGTAAGTCCACTCCAATCCATATTTTATTCCTCCACCCTATGGACCCTAGGATGGCGAAGTCCACTCCACCTCAAAACCAAGAGGGGGTCTTAGAACTCACATGGCTAATGGATGGGATTCTCCTGCTTGTAGTTGTAGACTCTCTCGGTTCCCTGGTGTGGTGGTTGACCATCCTCACCTCCCTGTTAGCTGACCTGGGAGAAACCTTCTTTATTCCTATCATGCCTGTACACATTTGTCAAAATTCACGTAATTGTACACTAAAAAGAGTGGTTAAATAAAATGTTCAATAAACCTGTCCTTTAAAAATTAGAAGAAATAGCAACTATTAAAGCCACAATGTAATGAGTCATTGGGAGATTTAAGTGATATGGAGTACAGGTATATGCTGGGACTCTCGCTGGAGGGGAAGATGGAAGTAATTTCAAAACAGGGGCCTTTTTGGAGCTGTGCTGTAAAGTGAAATTTATCAAAATCATATTTTGTGCAGTTTCCTCCTGAGATGTTATAAGCTCAGATTTAGATGTTAGAAAGGCCACCAAGGAGGGATGCAAACAGATGACAGGGATTCCCATGGAAAGTCAGTCGAGCAGTCTAGGAGAGAAGGAAAGAGAAACACACAACGGTGGGGTAGAATCAAAAAGGGAACGGTCTGTTTAATGATCATTTACATAAAGACGGTGGTTCTGAGGGGAGGGAAAGGGAAGGACTGGAGTAACATGAGACATCTTGGGGACATTGGAATTGTCCTGCATGACTTGCAATGACAGGTACAGGCCATTATACATTTTGTCAAAACCTATAAAATTATGCAAAATGTAAATTAGAGTGTAAACTAGTCTTTGGTTAGTACAATGCTTCAGTATGTGTTCATCAATCGTAATAAATGTACCACACTAATGAAAGATGTTGTTAATGGGGGGAAAGTGTGGGAGGGAAAAGGGGTGGGGTACATGGGAATCTCCTGTATTTTTGACATAACATTTATGTAATCTAAAGCTTCTTTAAAAATAAAAAATGGGAGCGGATGTGGCTCAACTGATAGAGCATCTGCCTACCATATAGGAGATCCAGAATTCGAACCCAGGGCCTCCTGGCCCGTGTGGCGAGCTGGCCCATGCGCAGTGCTGATGCATGCAAGGAGACCCGTGCCACGCAGGGGTGTCCCCCGTGTAGGGGAGCCCCCCACACAAGGAGTGCACCCTGCAAGGAGAGCCACTCTGTGCAAAAAGCACAGCCTGCCCAGGAGTGGCGCCACACACGCAGAGAGCTGACGCAGCAAGATGATGCAACGAAAAGAGACATAGATACCCGAGCCACCTGACAAGAATGCAAGCGGACACAGAAGAGCACACAATGAATGGACACAAGAGAGCAGACAAAGGGAAGGGGTTTGCTGGGAAGGGAAGAGAAATAAAAATAAATCTTTTTAAAAAAATAAAAATAAATGAAAAATAAAAAATAAATCAAAATCCTCCATGAACAATCATTTACATCAGGTGCCAGCAAACTATGGCCCGTGGGACAAATTTGGCATGCCAACCATTTTTTAAATAAAGGTTTATCGGAACAAAGCTACAGCCAGTCATTTATGTATTGTCTACAGTTGCTTTCACCTGCAGCACTGAATAGTTGTCACTGTGGCCTGCAAACCCTAAAATTCTACGTGGTCCTATGCAGAAAAAGTTTGCTGACCCCTAACCTCTGATTAATATCATTGTCAACAATGTCTTTGTTCTTTACCTGCTTTTCTGCTGGATTACTGAATAAGTTTCCATTTTTCATAAGCTGAGTGTCAAATGTATAATTTATAAGCATAATTTAGCTGTATAGTATGTAAAGGCTTCATAAAACTATGGCGGCTTGGGAAGACAGCTGTAAAAAATCAGTTGGTAAAGGTAAACAACCTTCTTTGGGCAGGTTCTTACCAATAGCATTAATTGAAACAATTGGTCAAATTTTTTTCAACTGCTCAATTATAAAAGGATTTGTTCTAATATAAATAAAACTTAAATTTGGGACTTTGGACCAAATTAAAACTTCTCCACTAAAATTAGATTTCATTATAAATGCAACTTGGGAGACTTTTACATAGGCAAGGTTTATGGTTTTAATGTTCCCTTTTTTGATCTATTAGGAAAAATTCCAAAATTACTGGGCAGCTCAAAAAGTTTAATGAATAGTTAACATATGGCTGGTCAAGACTGAACAAGAGTTAAAGTGTTTGTCACATTTGCTTCATGGATTTATGTATTTTAGATTTGTTGGCTTTTCAAACAACTCATTAGCATGCAACTCTAAAAACTGGCATTTCCCTATATACCCATTAAAACATTATCCCATGAACGTGACCAAAAATCATTGCCAAAATCATCTCATATCCAGATAGAAGGGCTTTCTCAAAAACTACCTGTGATCATTTGAAGCTTTATCTACCCCAGAAAAACACGTTCTTAAATTTAACTCAGTTTTATCCATGCAAACATGTTGCGAGTAGGAATGTTTGATGAGGTTTTTTCAGTTAAGGTTTGTGTGGCCCAACCCAGTCAGGATGTGTCTTAATCCTATTACTGGAGTCCTTCCTAAGCAGAGTGAATGCAGATGTGAGAGAGAAATGGACACAGGAAGAAGCTGAAATCAATGAAACGGGGAGGAGAAAGGGAGAGACCAAGAGACGCCGCCACGTGCTTTGCCATGTGGCAGAGGATCCAAGGACTGCTGATAGGCCAGCCCAGAACACTAGTCTTCAAGAAGGCATCGCCTTGAAGATGCTTTGACTTGTGTTGGAGATTTGGACCCGAAGGGTATCGGGAATGAAAGAAAAAGGGAGAGTGAAAGAAAGAAAGAACGAGAGAGCTGGATCAGGGGGTCTGCAAGTAGAGACGCATCAGACAACTTTGTTTACAAGGGGCTCTCTATATACCCCAGTCTACATGACAACAAGCAGAACATGCAGTTAACTACTAGCATTACTAAGGAACTCTAAGAACTCAAAAAATCTTATCTCAAGGAACAAAGTCTAAGTGTTCTATTTACTACAAAAGGTATGTGCTCATCTTCTCTTTCAGCCTTTAACAGCTTCATCCGGTTTGCTGGGAACTCTTATTTACTGCATTCCTTACGTTACAAGCATAGCCATGGAGACAGCAAGTCTCTCCTTGTGAGGCCAGTGTGCCTCAGTTTCCAACAGATTTGGACTTTCTTTTAGCCTCAGAACCGTAAGCTAATAAATTCCCAAAGTAGCAGTCCACCCATTTCACGGTATTTGTTTGAGCAACCTAGGAAACGAAAACAGTATCCCGTCTCAAATGTGGGAAAACTGTCTATCCCAGAGTTGGCCTGGAGATGTGATATCTTCCATGTTTATGTAATAATTCGTGGAGAAAAAAAAAAAAAAAGCCCTTTCATATAGAAGATGAAAAGAATGAGAAATTTAATTTTGCTCCTTAACGCCATAAGGTGGGGTCCACAGGAAATCATTCGTGATAGAGCGTCCCCATTCTCTGCCTCTGGGGAGTTTCCAGGACCGACAGCATACACTAGGATGCTGAAGGTCACATTTGTCTTTGGAGTCAGGGTCACTGAACTTGAGACACACTGCCTATCTGCTTTTTTTATCACCAGATACAGATTTGTGTTGTAGTATATAATCCACCCATACCCACAGAGTCAGACTCCTGCTTCCTGAAGCTTCCGACTTTCTGGGGCTTTGAAGACTCTCCGGGGGTGGCTGTCCTCACAGCTGGGGGCCTTGGGGTCTTGGGGAAGCGTGGAGACACTCTGACCCCCAGGTCAGTACCTGGACTCTTGATGACATCCTCCGCTCCACCACCCCTGGCTTCCTCTACCCCCTACTCTTCACTGGTTGTCCTCACAGTGCTACCTACGTCCTGCAACATCTGAAGTCGTATTTACTAGGGCTGTGTCCGTGGTTTTGGCTAAATCCTCACCCATGGTTCTCGCACTCAAGACCACTGCACCAGGTGAAAGGATGAGGCAGTGGTTGCGATCAGGGGTACCTGAATCAGTGATCCCCTTCTCTTCCCTGACCCAGGCACTGCCTGTGGAATCTGGCTGGGACCCTCTGCCCCCTTCATTGACATAGACTTGACTCGGAGTCTCAACAACTCATCACTGAGTGTAATAAGGACTCTCTGTCTCTACCTTCTACTGTGTTCTGGAAGACTTGGGCTCCTCAGCACTGGGGACCTTCTTGGCTTCCCCGCCCAGGATTTTTCCTTACATTGCCTATGATGACCGCATTTGATTTGGGACACTGTCACTGCACCCGAGATGCCACGTTCCTGACCTCTAGCGTGCTGATGTTCTGGAGTGTCTGGTTCACCTTCTTCCCGGTCTACCACGTACCAAAGGGAAGGTCATGGTGGCTGAGGAAATGTTCTCCACCTTGGCCTCCACTGTGGGGCTGTTAGGGTACATCTACGTTATTCGTCTAAGGCCTGATAGGAACACCCTGCAGTAGATGATGAAACAGGTTCCTGAGTTAATGAGCACCCAAGATTTATCATGGCTTTCAAATGAGTAACAGACTGTAAGTGCTGTGAGAGCTTCAAGAACTTCTGATACCTACTGCTTATACCGCAGGGACTCGACTCTGACTGGTCACCTAGAGTCAGGCCGGAGCCACAGGACAAGGGCCAACCTCTACAACCTCTACAAGAGCCGCAACTTTGGGGGCCCAGGCCACCGGCACTTTTGACCAACTAGCTTATGCTATCCTATGTGGTGAATTATATCGACAGGCTATTTTAATTTGGACACACAGATGTGAGCTAATCTATTCCTATTGTGAAACACTTTCATTGTAAATCTTTGCATGTTCCGCATTTGGTTGGATTTTGGGTTTTTTTTTTTTAACTTGCTTTTCACCTTCAACCTGCTTCCACATTCCGGTTTCAGTAAGGATTCTTCCTTTCCAACAATCTTCCGTGGTTATTTGGCCATATCCTTTGAAAAACAGCATTGCTTTACACCGCTTGACTTATTCACTACTTTGTGGGGTAGACGGGCAGCAAGCAGTGAAGTATGTCAGGGATGCTATGATGGGATGGCAAGAAAAAGGGGTACGTGGGGAAGACCCTGCTGTGAAGTATGACCCATTAGCAAAGATTCCTGGGAGGTGCTTCCCATGAATTATGCCGTTGTTTTAGGGGCAGGGTGGGGGGTAATTCCTGGTATAGGGAACAGCCACTGCAAAGGCCCCGAGGTGGCTGAAGAACTCAAGGAACAGCCAGGCAGCCAGTAAGGGGGAGCGCATGGGGGGTGACGGGCAGGGGTGCAGGGCCTTGTGGACTCCGGGGAGGGCTTTAGCTTTCACCCTGAGGAAGGTGGGAGCCATGGAGCACTCTTAGCAGAGGAGGGACGGGACCCAACTCAGATGTTCACAGGTGTCCTCTGGCCGCTGCGGGGTGAGGGTGGGAGCCGGGGGAGGTGGGTTTGTGGCGGGCTTCTTGCCCACCCGCTGGAGCGGTGCGAAGGGGCCTCCCAAACCTGGGACACGCCCTCCGTCACAGCAGCCCTGCCCCCGTGTCTGTCTGTCTGTCTGCTGGAGGGGCCGCAGAGGGGCCTCCTAAACCTGGGGCACGCCCTCCGTCACGGCAGCCCTGCCCCCGTGTCTGTCTGTCTGTCTGCTGGAGGGGCCGCAGAGGGGCCTCCTAAACCTGGACACGCCCTCCGTCACGGCAGCCCTGCCCCTGTGTCTGTCTGTCTGTCTGCTGGAGGGGCCGCAGAGGGGCATCCTAAACCTGGACACGCCCTCCGTCACGGCAGCCCTGCCCCTGTGTCTGTCTGTCCGTCTGCTGGAGGGGCCGCGGAGGGGCCTCCTAAACCTGGACACGCCCTCCGTCACGGCAGCCCTGTCCCCGTGTCTGTCTGTCTGTCTCCTGACTGGCTGTCCCGCGCCTGCCCACAGCGGAACGGGGCCGACTACTCCGTCTACGTCAACACGGCCCAGGAGTTCGACGGCTCCGATTCGGGCGCGCGGCCTGACGAGGCCGTCTCCTGGGGCAAGCTCCGGGTGGACGCGCAGCCGGTCAAGGTGAGGGCGAGGGCGGGGGCGGGGGCGGGGGCGGGGGGTTTCAGGCCGAGGCTGAGGGTAGCAGAGCTCACCAGGGCCCCCCGCAGGTCTACGCCGATGCCTCCCTGGTCTTCCCGCTGCTGGTGGCCGAGACCTTCGCCCAGAAGGTGGACGCCTTCACGCCGGAGAAGAACGAGGACTGAAGGGTGGCGGCGGCGGGCAGCTCTCGCCCTGCTCTATTTATTAGGTCGAAGCCCCTTCCTCTCCCCCTGCAGCCCCAGCGTCTCGGGAATAAATGGCCTGGCGCCCTCTGCGTCCTCTGCGTCCTCGGGCGTCCCTGGCTTCAGCCTGCGCCGCCCTCCGCCTCGTAGGTCTCTTCCCGCCAGCACTGGACGCTGCCCCCCATGGCGGTCAGCAGGCAGGGCTCGGAGGGGTGGAAGGCCAGCGACTGCACCACGCCGGGGCCCACGGGCAGGGCCAGCACCAGGGCGCCCTGGGGGCGAGCGGAGCCCCGTCAGGGCAGCTTCCCAGGCGCCCGCCCCAGCCCCCAGCCCTGCGCCAACACCACAGCACCAGTCCCGCCAGAACCAGCCCAGCCTTCCAGGGGCTCAGCCGAACACCTCAGGGGGCTGTCTTTCTCTCACCTCACTCCCATCGCTACACCCTGTTGGCTCTGCCTTTGGGACGCGTCCAGGGACTGGTTCTGTCCCCCTTGGCAGCTGCCACCTGCTCAGAGCCTGTCCTGACCTGCTCCCAGCTGTCCCGTCCCCCCACCGCCGCCCACCCCAGCCAGCCCTCTCTGCAGCCACAGGAGAAACGTCACGCGTTTCCTCATGGAAGCCGCGGTTCCTCTTTCTACCCAAAAGCACCCCTCTCCTACTTGGCAACTTCAGGTCCACAGGGCCCTCGTGAGGCAGACGGGACATTAGCGCCTCCCCCAGGTTCCCGGAGCGAGCAGGCCCTCCAGGCTCCAGGGTCCCTGAGCGGCCTCCACCCTCGAGGAGACTGACTGTCCCCACTGAGCCCGAGCACTGCCGTCTCCTCCCACCAGGCTCCCCTGCCCACGGAGCCGGCTCGGCCTGTGCCACCCTGACTCCCCATCAGATGGGCTCAAGGGCTGGGCACCCCGGGGCACTCAGACACAGCGCAGGTTTCCTCAACAACCACAGTCCCATGTGGCCTGAGGTCAGATCCCCCTCGGCTCTGCCCCGAGGGAGCTCCTGCTCCTCAGGCGGCTGAGGCCCTGCCTGATCTGGGGCCTGCCCATCTGGAGAACTCCTACAGCTGACCTGGTTATTCACAGCAGTTATTTCTAGAAAGTACCATGAACACCGAATTAGCCAGCTCTGAACCACGGCTCCTGGGGGAAACACACGGTTAGGTTCCTGCCGCCTCTGGCCACGTTTTCATCAACCAACCAGTAGATAACGTTACATACATGGTTGACTTCTTAACGTGGAATTTGCGACCAACAGCGCTATAACTCATCCTAAACAAAGCTAATACCCGTATTTTCTCTGTAAGATGCATCCCCGCCTTCTTGTGCTTAGAAATGCTAGACAGCACATCAGCACTGTGCTTGGGGGCCGTTTTAAATGGTGAACTCACCCACCCAAAGCAAAAAAAATATGAAAAACGTGGCACTAAACAGACTGCAAAAAGGACACCTGTTTAGAGTCTGAGAGCCAAAACCAGGAGGGCTCCCTTGTTCCACCTCAGCAGGGAACGTGGACGTTGCCACTCTGCCTGTCTGTGAACGACTGCCAAAGCCCCGTGAATACTGATTTTGGGGTTTCAAAGAAATCTTCACAAGTATGTGGATTTGCAAATGTGGAATCCACGAATCACAAGGACTGACGTGTCACCCCTCCCAGCCTTTGCACATGCTGTTCCCTTTGTCTGGAGCGTCCTCCCCACATGTCGTCTCAGTCACCCTTCAAGGCCCCAGCTGGAACATCCACTCCTTTGCAGGCCTGGCAGGGACCAGGATAAGGGCCTGTGGCGCCGGAGTGGAGAGGATGTGGGGGGGTAAGGTGGGAGCTCACCTCCACCAGGTCCCAGAAGAAGACTTTGCCGTCCTCGGAGCAGCTGACCACATGGGTGTCACGCTCGGTCAGGCAGCAGTCCAGCTTGTACTCCTGGTTCTTGTGGCCAGTGTACCTGCAGAAGGGCGGGGTCAGGGGGGCTTGGGCCTCCGGGCTGGGCTGGAGGGGGCAGACACCCACGAGCTGGAGGACTCACTCGCCCAGCAACTCCCCCGTGTCTTTGTCTAGAAGACGCAACGTGGAGTCCAGGCTGGACACCAAGGTGCACTGGCCGTCCCGGCTGAAGCAGACGCAGGTGATGGCGCCTGGTGGGGGAGGGGAGGCAGATGAGACTGGGTCTTCCCCCTTTCTGCCTCTGTCTACCCCCTGCCCACCTCCCCCCTCGTCCCACTCACTGCCCACGTAGTCTGAGAAGAGCTGCCCCATCCTCAGGTCATAGCGCCTCACCCGGCCATCCACGGAACTTCAGGAAACAGCGGCCCCAGTGCCTTCAGCCCTGGGTGTCCCTGCCCCCCAACTCCCTACCTGGGCCAAGAAGAAAAGGCTGGCCTATTCTTCTGTGCACACTTAACTGCCGCCCTGGGGGTCCCATGTAGGGCAGGCCAAGGAAAATCCTTGGTCACGGTCATGGTGTTGAAATGAATTGAATTCCCTAGAATTCTGAGGTCCATGAATGAATAAAAACTGAGAGGTCAGCAGGCGCCAGAACTTGCAGGACCTCTTAAGGAAAGTAGACTTCAACCTCTATGAAGAGGCAGCTGTGATTCCCAGGGGCTCCTGGGGAGGGGGGGAGGTTGAGATCCTGGCCTCACTCACCCTGTAAGGACCTCGTGGTCTGACACCTTCACACTAGATATGCCGTCCCTGGCCTCATCTAGAGTCTGCACCAGCTCATGCTTCCAAGAGCAGCAGTCCCTGGTTCCCTCTGTCTAGGCCCCGGGCTCGCTGCACTGTGTTCGCTTTCTGGGAAACGGGACCTGCCGCTTAGAGCGGGTGGGACTTTGCAGGACTGAGATACAGGAAGGGCTCCTGGGGCATGTAAAGGCAAGAACAGGCAGGGGCGATGAAAACCTTCTGGAGAACCGCAAGGGCAGAGCTTGGTGAGTGCCTGCCAGGGGGAAAAGGGGAAGGTTTGTCCTTGTCACCATCCATGGGTCAATGTGGGTCCCTTCGGCCACCCCCGCTCCGGCGACAGTCTTTCCGTTTGCATTCACTCCGGCTTGGCCCCGGAATTTGCGCACGACCTGTCCCGACGCCACGTCCCACAGCACCACGGCCTTGTCCCCGCCGCCGGAGCAGAGATTGCTGTTGTCAAAGGAGCTGGCAGGGCGGGCACGGCAGGTCAGCGTCGACCTCCGATCCCCGCCCCAGCGCCCCGAAGCGGGCCCGGCCCCCGGCTCACCCGGCCGCGTCCAGCACCTCGTAGCCGTGGCCGCTGTACGTCCGCAGCAGCGTCCCTCGCAGCGGGTTCCACAGCTTCAGGGTCTTGTCGCGGCCGCACGTCAGGCAGTAATTGCCATCCACTGGGGAGCACCAGGCGGGGGTTACTGGGCCGCCGACCTCAGGCGGCGGGGACCGAGGGCCCAGAAGGAAGAGGCGGCCGCTCACCATTAAAGCGCACGGCGCGCACCGCCCCCTGCCCGCACTCCAGCGTCCTCAGCCGTTTCTGCGGCAGCTCGGGGGCCCGCGGCTTTGGCTCAGGGAAAGCCATGGCTCCGACAGCCCTTCCCGCCGCCTTAAATCCGACGATCCCGCGGCTTCTGCTCCGGGAACCACGCTCGGGTGTAACCTTAGTATTGTCCCCCGCGGTCTACTTCCTGTTTCCCAATTTCCGGTTCAAGTTTCGACTTTTTGGAGCTCGCAGTGGGAATACTGAAGCCCGCTTCCAGAGTTTCCCCCTAATTCCCGTTTCCCGGGAGCGGTTCTGGCCTCTTCCCACGCTCCGACTTCTGGCTGGGGGGCGTCCTGGCCCCCGCCGCGAGGACCGGAAGTGGAGGCCTGCGGTGTCACGGTGAAAGCCCCCCTTCCCGTCCACGCCGGAAGTGGCCGCTGCACGGCGGCGGAGGCGCGAGCCGGCCTTGCCCTCGCTATGTCCGCGAACAGCATGTCGGACCCGCGGAGGCCGAACAAAGTGCTGAGGTGAGGACCCCAGCGGCCTGGCCACGGGCTCGGAGAGTGGGCTGGGCGGGACGCGGGCGGCCCTGACCCTGGAGCCTGCCGCAGGTACAAGCCCCCGCCGAGCGAGTCCAACCCGGCCCTGGACGACCCGACCCCGGACTACATGAACCTTCTCGGCATGATCTTCAGCATGTGCGGCCTCATGCTCAAGGTGGGCGCGCGGCGCCTTCCAGGGCGGAGCTCGGCCTGAGCCGGAGGCCGGGGGGCGGCTTCGCGGGGGGGCCGGGCCTGGGCCCGGGCGGGGGCGGGGCCAGCCTGAGAGCCGGGGCAGGGGGCGGGGCGGCAGGGGGCGGTCCCGTGGGCGAGGGAGCTGGCGCGTGGAGGGTTTGAACTTGGCCAGGGGTGGGGCCAGAGTAAGGGGGACCCGGAAAGCCGGAGCGAAAGGGGAACCCAGAGGGCGGGGCCAGGGTGGGTAAGTGGGAGGTGGGTGTGAGCCTGGGGCCAGACTTTGAAGTAGGTTGGAGGAGCAGGTGGATAAGGGCGAGCTCCTTCAGGTCAATGTCGAGGGCCAGTGTTCCCAGGCCCGAGGGGGAATGTGGTGGGGCAACAGACATAGGCTAGGAATAGGAGCAGAAACGGGGTACCTGGGGTAAGCTCTGAGGGGGTGGGACTTGGAGAACTGGACAGGGCCTAAGCTGTGCCATCTGGAATGAGGAGGTTGGAACCGGTTTCGGGGAATGTGGGATTGGGCCTAAGGCTTGCTGGGCTCACTGAGCCGCCACACACTCATCTAATCCACCCACCACCTACCCCTCCCCAGCTGAAGTGGTGTGCTTGGGTGGCCGTCTACTGCTCCTTCATCAGCTTTGCCAACTCCCGCAGCTCGGAGGACACCAAGCAGATGATGAGCAGCTTCATGTGAGGCGGGGCCTAGAAAGGGAGGGCCCCCTCAATCTCGGGGCCCGCTAACTCCTCTCTCCCGTCTCAGGCTGTCCATCTCTGCCGTGGTGATGTCCTATCTGCAGAACCCTCAGCCCATGACGCCCCCCTGGTGATGCTGGGCCAGAGGGCTTGTATCCTGGACCCCCTTTCAACACCTCCCCCCAGGCCTGGCCCGCGGCTGCTCAGCGTCCTGCGCTCAGTAGCGTCAGCTACTGCCCTGGGCTCCCCTAGCTGAGGTGGCCTCAGGGGCCCGAGCCAGGGGAGGGAGCCTGGCCCTTGGCCCGGGCCCCACTTGTGCCAAGGCCTAGGGGAAAGCTTCAGAGGCTAACCCCTTGCCGCTGCCTCCTCCACCCTGCCTGCTGCCAAAGGAAAAATCCACATTTCAGGCACTTCTGCCTATTTTCTTATTGAAACGGTTAATAATAAAGTTTTTGATTTTGACTCTCCTCTGTGACCTGTGTCTCTTCCGGTGTACTGGGGCTACGCCTTCCAGTGAGGAAAGATTTCCAGGACCTCCACTGTCAGACCTGGGATGGGGCCCCGGTAGAAACTTCTGGTGGGTCATTTATTTCGCCAGTCTCCGGCCTGCAGTCAGGTGCCTGGGAGAGGACAGTAGCTTCTGCCCTGGGGCAACACAGCTGAAGGCACTGCTCACCTGAAGACGCCTCCTGTTCCCAGCACTTCAAAGGCAATTTATTTACCCAGCTCCCCCAGGTTCCACAGGACAGGGCGGGCACCCAACAAGCCCTGCTTCCAGCCAACCTGGGACCCTTCAAGGTAGATGGGACATCCCAGGAGCATGTGCACCCGCACACACAGGCAATCCAGACTTGGGGTACTCCGAGACCCCACACAGGAGCTGGACTCTTTGGTCAAATCAGGGGCTCAAGAGCGGGGCACACTCAGAGCTGCCCGATGCCCCCGGGCCTTGCGCCCACAGGGGCACAGCAGGTCCCAGGGACACGCCAAGCCGCCCCCGCAGTTAATGATTGGCCAGGCCGGGTCCAGGTCCCAGCTACCACCGGGCCGGGACACCCCCCCCCCAAGGAGGCGGCGGCGGAGCCATGGGCAAGGGCGCGTGGGCCTCAGGGGTCCGCGCCGGCTGCAGCCAGGCCGCCGCGGGGCCCGGGACCAGATCCCTGGCGGTGAAGCCACCGCTCCCGCCCAGACTCTTCTTCCTCCTGTTGTTGCTGGAGGCTCCCGGCGCTCGGGCCTCGGGCTACGAGGTGAGCGGGGGGGCCAAAGCACCCAGAGCCCTGGCTGGAGGGGTGCCTGGGTGGGCCTAGGAACGGCGGCCGAAGCGCCTGCATCGTGGGGAGCTGCGGCTGTGCGCACGTCTGTCTGTCTGCCTGCGCCTCTCTTGCGCTTGCTCCTCGGCTTGCCTGGACTTTCCAACAAAACTGGGAGGGATTGGGCCGGTGGGCAGATGTGACCTGCGTGTGTACTTGGGAGCGCCAGCCGCACTCCTCCACTTCCTGGCTGTGACCTCGGACAAGTCACTTTCCCTCTCTGAGCCTCTGCTCTCTCCTGGAACTGGGGATAATTCAGCCTCCCCCCGGGTGGCTGCCTGGCCCTCCCCGATGCTTAATGAACTTGAGCTTCTCCTCTTCTTTGGCCAGGGTGTGAGAGCTGCCCTGGGGGCTGGGCCAAGCGTGAGCTGGATGTGTTCCCCTGGGAGCCACTGGCCTCCTCTGCCCACCATCGGGGTCAGGCCCTCCCCACCCTAGATCGAGGCTTCTCTTGGCCCTGCACCCCCAGCCTCCCAGGGTTACCCACGGGCTCTGTGTGTGTCTGGGGTCTCTGCAGACATGCCCCAAGGCGCAGCCAAACATGCTCAACGTGCACCTGGTGGCGCACTCACACGACGACGTGGGCTGGCTCCAAACGGTGGACCAGTACTTCTACGACAGTGAGTAGCCTGGGCACTGGCCCTGGAACCCCACAGGCCCTCTAAGCCCCTCGAATCCCTCCGGACCCTGCGCGTTGGGGGTGGGACATGCCTGGCTTGGGCTCCTGTGTCAGCAGTATCCTCCTTGGCTCTGTGGCCCCCGGCTGCCCGACTCCTCTCCCCACAGCCAAGAACAATATCCACTATGTAGGTGTGCAGTACATCCTGGACTCGGTCGTCTCTGCCCTGCTGGCCAAGCCCACCCGCCGCTTCATCTACGTGGAGATGGCCTTCTTCACCCGCTGGTGGCACCAGCAGACAAACGCCACAAAGGCGATTGTGCAGGACCTGGTGCGCCAGGGTGAGCCTGCCCCAAGGAAGTGAAAAGAGGAAGACCGGGCCAGCTTCCGTTGCCACCACCCAGGCTTCTGAGATGCTATCAGGCCATGTGCGGGGTGTACGTGCATGTGGTTCCACCTGCCTGAACTTCCATTTATCTGGAGAACTCCTATGCATCCCGCAAGGCCCATCTCCAGGGCTACCCAGGGAAACTTGCCATGTAGGAGGCCCTCTGCCCTAGGTCTGGCTACGCTGGGCTGGAAAGGGCTTGGATAGGCAGCCGGTCACCTACCCTGACCCCGCTCCTAGCCCAGACTGCTGACCCCCACCTGGCCCCTCCTGGCACAGGGCGCTTGGAATTCGCCAACGGCGGCTGGGTGATGAACGACGAGGCCACCACCCACTACGGCGCCATCGTGGACCAGATGACCCTCGGGCTGCGCTTCCTGGAGGACACGTTCGGCGCCGACGGGCGCCCACGAGTGGCCTGGCACATCGACCCCTTCGGCCACTCGCGGGAGCAGGCCTCGCTCTTCGCCCAGGTGCTCCCGGGCCCGCCCTGACCCCCCTGGGTCTGCCGAGCCCCCCCTTCCCTGGGGCGCTCACTCACACCCACCGCTGCCCCATCCCCGGTCCCCTGGGAGCCCACACCCGCCCGGGAGCTGTGAATCCCGCGCCTTTCCCAGGCCCTGCTGTGCCCCCGCTCCCCGTGGTGCCGGCTCCACGGCTCTGACCCCGGCTCCTCCCGGGCTTGGGGACAGCTGGACGCCTGGCCTGCCTTTAAACCTGCTGCATTTCCTGTCCCTGCCCTGGCCCCATCTGTCCTCGGCCCGGGGAGGGGAGAGTTCTCCTGGAACCGGGCCTGTCCCCTCTCGGCTTGGGCCCAGCTTCCTCTCCAAGCTGGACCAGGGAGGGGGGTTTGGCTGTCCTTCTGACCCTTCCCTAAGCTTGGAAATGAGCTGGTGGCCCCCCCGATTTCCACCTGCACCTGAGTCACCAACCCAAGCCGGCCAGAGAGGCGGACGCTGATTCAGATCTGCCTTCTCCTGCGGCTCTGCTCCCGCCCCAACCCCAGATGGGTTTCGATGGCTTATTCTTCGGGCGGCTGGATTACCAAGACAAGAAGGTGCGGGAGGAGATGCTGGAGATGGAGCACGTGTGGCGGGCCAGCGCCAGCCTGCGTCCCCCCGCCGCCGACCTCTTCACGGGTGCGCGTGGGCCCCGGGCGGCCCCGGGCGTGGACTCAGGCTCCCTGTGTCCCTGTGGAAATCCATAACAGTTTATGAGCAAGGACCTGGCAATTCCCTCTTGCCTGTGGCCCTGCAAAATCTGGAGCCCGTCCTGGGCGGGGTGGGGGGGGTAGGCTTTGACCCCAGGGGGGGCTAACCCTGGGCGCGGCCCGCAGGTGTGCTCCCCAACAGATACGACCCCCCGGTAGACTTGTGCTGGGACTCGCTATGCGGCAACAAGCCGGTGGTGGACGACGCCGGCAGCCCCGAGTACAACGCTGATCAGGTGGTGGGACACGTCCTGTATCAGGCTGCCGTCCAGGTACCCCCAGGCCCCGACGGCGTCCACCCCAAGCCGGGCCCTCCCCTGACCCAGGCGCCCCCTAGCTCTCCCCGTCACCCTCCGAGGACGGCAGCAGCCCGCTCGCCGGCACCGGGGCCCCCTCCTGGGCTGGGGTGCGTCCTTGCGTGGCAGCCTCGTCCCTCCCCACTGCAGGCAAGGCCGGATTCGCGGGCCTCAGGGCCCTCGTCTGGGGCCCGATGGAGCCGTCCACACCCACTGTTTTTGTGTGTCAGTGGTCCCACGGGCCACACTTCCACACCTTCACCCACGCCCGCATGTGCGCTGACACTCTCCGTATACCCGGGATGCACCTGTGTGCCGGAAAGCAGGTGGTGCACCTGCTCTGAGACCTCCCCGTCCGCCTGCAGTCCCAGCATTACCGAACTAACCACGTCATGATGACCATGGGCTCGGACTTCCAGTACCAGAACGCCAACATGTGGTTCAAGAACCTGGACAAGCTCATCCGGCTGGTCAACGCCCAGGTCAGCTGGCGTCCCCCCACCCCGTGGCGCCCGCGGGTGGCCCCGTGTCTCTGTGCCTCGGGCTGAGCTAAGCGCACAGCTTCCCATGCTGCGGGAGTTTGTTTTGGCTTCCCAGCGGCTACAACCTTTCTGTGCAGGGGGTTGGCGGGACAACAGGACTCACTGGCTCCTGGTGCTGCAGGCTAGAAGGCTGCAGGGCTCGCCCCCTCCCAGGGTCAGCGCCTTCTGGCCCGCGGCATTCCCCGGGGCTCCGGGCTCTTCCATCTCCTGGCGATGCACATGGGGTGCCTTCCTGCCCTGGGCCCCGCTGACCTCCAGCCTCCGGCTGCTTCTGGGGCTCCCTCCCCCATGTCCAATCTTCTCTGCTTATCAGGCTCTCAGCCACGCTGGGCCAAGGCCCACCCGCCTCCTTCATTTTTCCACCAACGGTTTTAATTATAAAATTGGAGTTATTAGAAAAGTTTAGTAAAGATCACAGTTATGCTTGCACCCTGGTAGTCTTTCAAGGATGGGATTTCTTCTGCCAAATGTTCATTTTCGCCCTCGGCCAGTGGTTTGCACTTAAATGCGTGTTCAGAGCGTCTGATGCCTAAATGTGCACACACGTGTGAGCCCCCCCAGATGCCCCCGAGGGCTCACCCCCCACTCCTTCTCCACAGCAGGCCAACGGCAGCGGTGTCCACGTGCTCTACTCCACCCCCGCCTGTTACCTCTGGCAGCTGCACAAGGCCAACCTCGCCTGGTACCTGGGGGCACCGGGAGGCTGGGGGGTGGGGGGGTCCCCGGGCTGTGGCCGGCCCTCAACGCCCCCGCCCCCAGGTCGGTGAAGAAGGACGACTTCTTCCCCTACGCCGACGAGGCCCACGCGTTCTGGACCGGCTACTTCTCCAGCCGGCCGGCCCTCAAACGCTACGAGCGCCGCAGCTACAACTTCCTGCAGGTGGGGGGGCGCCCGGCTGTGGGGGCGGCCCCGGGGGTCCCGCGCAGACCCGCCGCCCCAACACGCCCCCTGCCCAGGTGTGCAGCCAGCTGGAGGCGCTGGCGGGCCCGGCGGCCAACGAGGGACCCTACGGCAGCGGAGACAGCGCGCCCCTCGGTAGGCGACCCCAGGCGGGCCCCCGGCCCCCTCCGCCGACGCGGGCCCCGGGGGTCGGGCGGGGTGTCCCGCGGAGACCCCGGAGGCTGCCGGTCGCCCGCAGGGGAGGCCATGGCCGTGCTGCAGCACCACGACGCCGTCAGCGGCACCTCCAAGCAGCACGTGGCGGACGACTACGCGCGCCAGCTCGCCGCGGGCTGGGGGCCCTGCGAGGTGCGGGGCGGGGCCTGCGAGGTGCGGGGGCGGGGGCCTGCGAGGTGCGGGGCGGGGCCTGCGCGGCGGAGGCGGGGCCTGCGAGGTGCGCGGGGCGGGGGTTGGGCGGTGCGTGTGGGCGTGGCCTGGGAGGGGGCGGGGCCTGCGAGGTGCGCGGGGCGGGGCCTGCGTGAGGAGGGCCCTGCCGTGGGCGGGGCTTGGGGAGGCCGAAGCTTGATTGGGGTGAATGGTGACAGAGGAGCCTGGGAACTGCGGGGCGGGGTCTGAGAGGGGCGTGGCCTTCGCGAGGTGGGGCCTGGGAAGGGCGGGTCTTGAGAGGAGCGGATGATGGCAGCGGGGCCTGGGAGCTGCAGGGCGTCGCCCGAGAGGGGGCGTGGCCTTAGCGGGGGTGGGGCCTGAGAACCGAGGGGCGGGGCGCAGGCCAGTGGGAGGAGTTTGGAGGGGAGGATGGGGCCCTAGGCCGGGGTTTGGGGATTGTAGAGGCGGGGCTCAGTTTAGGGCACCGAGTCTGAAGGAAAACGGGGCGGGCTGTAGGACAGAGGGCCCGGAAGCGGGTGGGCAGGACGGACGGAAGCGGGGCGGGGCCTGGGGGTGGTGGGGCGGGGCTTGGAAAGGCTCGAGGGGGCACGATCAGGGCAGGCAGGGAGCGGGGCGTGGCCACAGGGGGCGAGGCGGTGGTGGGGGCGGAGACGGGGCGGGGCATTCAGAGCGGCCCTGCCCCTCCGCCTTTCCCACAGGTGCTCCTGAGGAACGCGCTGGCCAAGCTCAGTGGCTCCAAGAGGGACTTCGCGTTCTGCGGCGAACTCAACGTCAGCGTCTGCCCTCCCAGCCAGATGGCGAAGCGCGTGCGCGGGGCCCGGAGGGGCGGGGCCCGGAGGGGCGGGGCCCGGAGGGGCGGGGCCCGGCGGGGCGGGGCCCGGCGGGGCGGGGCCCAACCGGCCTTGCCTGGCCCAGTCAAGCTGGAGAGGGCCCGGGCGCGTGGGCCACGTGGCTCTTGACGTGGCCTCGCCTGGCAGGTGCTCCCGGGCAGGCCTGCTGTGACTCACCTCTGACCCTCCCCACCCAGTTCGAGGTCATCATTTATAACCCCCTGGGGCGCAAGATCGATTGGATGGTGCGGCTGCCGGTCACCAAAGGCGCTTTCCTCGTGAAGGACCCCAATGGGAAGAGCGTGCCTAGTGAAGTGAGTCCCCGGATATGCCCCCGTGAACAGCTCCGTGCTGTCTCCCTCCAGGGACACCTCCCACCCCTGCCCACCTCCCCCCACCCCACCCCCGTTCCCTGCGCACGCCCCCTTTGCTCCCCCACATCTCTCTCCCTCCAGCGCATCTGCCCCACTATGCATATCCCCCCAGGAAGATCTTTTCTATCTGTGATTATCCCGTTGATCCCGAGAGCCCACTCCCCACGAATCTTCTCCCAGATATCTCTTTCCCTCGCTCGTCCTCATAGCTCGCTTGCCCCCACTTCCTCCCTCCCTCCTCTCCCCTCCCACTATCTCGCTGCCCTCCCAGGGGATATTTCCTACTTTGTGACTCTCCTCTGCAAGCTTTTCCTCAGGATTTCTAACACTGCGCCCCATCCCCTACCACCCCCACCCCGCCTAAATTTCTTCCCACCCCCTCCCAGTTACAGGAGTCCTTCCCACCTTGAATTTGACCTGCACTCATTTCACACACACACACCCCACCACGTATGTGTGGCTTTCTATGTACTCACAGGATCTTGACTCGGTTTCCCTCTCTTCCCTCAGGTGGTGATAGTTGACTCGGTTTCCCTCTCTTCCCTCAGGTGGTGACAGTTCCCAGCTCGGACATCCAAGGGCCACACCCCGAGCTGCTCTTCTCAGCCTCAGTGCCCGCCCTGGGCTTCAGCATCTATTCAGTGGCCCGGCTGCCTGCCCGGAGACCCCATTTCCACCCCCTGCCGCCCACACCCCTCGAGCCCAAGACCCGCCTCCTGACCATCAAAAATAAGGTGAGACCCCTTTTGACTCCCTTCCCCACCTCCGTGACACATTTGACTTTTCGTGGTGAACTCTGTGAGCTTGAGCCAGAAAGTTCATGGATGAGCGCCAACCCCCTGTCCCCCCATCATTGTGTGTCCCCAAGCAAGCCCCCTCTTTCCTCTGAGCCGCAGTGTGTCTCCTGAGGCTCTTGTGAGGACCCAGTGTGATCAGAAGTGATACCTAGCACATACGTCACTGCTGCTGGCCGGTGGGGGTTGCAGTGTCACATGGGGAAGGGATCAGGGAAGGCCTTCCTGACAGGGTGACATTTAAGGGGAGACCCGTGGGAAGAGCTGAAGTGATCCAGGCAGGGAGCAGCACCCTCAGGAGGAGGGTGCTTGGTGTCCGGGGATCCCCAAGGAAGCCCGTGTGGCAGAGGCAGAGTAGGGAGTGGGTGGCAATGAGAGGGGAGGGCAGGGAGGGCAGATTGTGCAGGGACCTGGGGGCCACGGGAGGACTTTGTTATCACGAAGAAGCCACAGGAGGGTCCAGAGCTGCATTTTTTAAAAAAAGTCCTTGTGCTCCTCCATTAAAAAAAAGAAAGTAAAATTAGGAGGTTTGGGGAAGATGGTGTGAGAGTAGCTTAGACAATGTGTAGGTCTCCTGCAAAATTGGGAAGAAAGCCTAAAATTCATCCGAGGGATCCACTTTGGGAACCTGCAGGCCAGAAGGGTCACTCGTGTCATCCAAGAGGGACTGGGGACGGAGAGACAGGCCAAAGGGAAAACTGAGTTGATGTCCACTGCCTGAGAACGCCACCCATCCCCCAGTCCTGAGGCAAACAGCCTTGGTAAAACCTGCAGCTGAACAGCCAGTGGAGAGGGAAAAGGACGTAGTCCTCGCTGTGAAGAGGAAGGACGTGTCGGAGGGCTGTGTGTAGTTTCTCTTCAGTGAATTTAACCAACATGACTTGAACTGCTGGTTTAGCAGTGCTGTTAGTGGAAATCGAAGGCTTATCTTGGTGGAAGGGTTTGCTGAAGAACACCATTTGCTGGCCAGCTGGGAAAGTGAAGGAAGACAAGACTTGTCTGTACCATTTTTTTTGCCCCCAGGCATGGGAGATCTGGTATATGCCCCATTCCTGGCTCCCTGGCTCTGTTTTGACAACTTCAACAGGGAAATCTTAAAGTTTTAGAAACAATTTAAAGCAAAAATCAAAGAAGGCAAGAGAGAGAAATTGATCGACAAGAGAGAGAAGGCGATCAACAGAGAATTAATCAATAGAAATTGATCACCAATGTAATCTGATGCCTAGATGGTGACAAAATATAACATGCCATACTAAGGAACAGGAAGATATGACGTAGCTAAAGGAATAAATGAAGAATCCAGACAGAGACACAGGATTTAAGACAACTAGCCAAGGATGTTCACACAAACCTCCTTAATCACTTTGAGGTGAGGGAAGCGGACGTGGCTCAACTGATAGAGCGTCCGCCTACCATATAGAGGGTCCAGGGTTCAAACCCAGGGCCTCCTGACCCATGTGGTGAGCTGGCCCACGCACAGTGCTGATGCGCACAAGGAGTGCCGGGCCACGCAGGGGTGTCCCCTGCATAGGGGAGCCCCACATGCAAGGAGTGCGCCCCTCAAGGAGAGCTGCCCCATGTGAAAAAAAGTGCAAACTGCCCAGAAGTGGAGAGCTGATACAGCAAGATGACGCAAAGAAAAGAGACACAGATTCCCGGTGCCGCTGACAAGAATACAAGCAGACAAAGAAGAACACACAGCAAATGGACACAGCAGACAATGGTGGGTGGGGGGGAAGTGGAGAGAAATAAAAGAAAAAAAAAAAAAGAACATAACATATCAAAACTTATGGGATACAACAAAGGCAGTGCTGAGAGGGAAATGTGTAGACCTCAGTGCTTATATAAAAAAGAAAGAGTTAAAATCAAAGGCCTAACTGGACACCTGAAGGAACTAGAAAAAGAACAGCAAACCAACCCCAAAGTAAGCAAAAGGAAAGAAATAATAAAGATTAGAGCAGAAATAAATGAAATAGAGAGGAAACAAAACAATAGAGAGAACCAACAGAACTAAAAGTTTGTCCTTCAGAAAGATCAGCAAAAATGATAAACCCTTTGGAAGATTAACAGATTTTAAAAGATAACGCAAAGAAATAAAATCAGAAATGAGAAGGGTGACATTACCACTGACCCAACAGAAATGAAAGAGATAAGAGGATGCTATGAACAACTGTATGCCAACAAACTAGACAACGTGATGAAATGGACAAATTCCTAGAAACATATGAACAACTCACTCTGACCCTAGAAGAAATAGAAGACCTCAGCAAACACACACAAGTTAAAAAAAATTGAAAGAGTCATCAAAAACCTCTCAAAAATGAAAAGCCTAGGATCAGATGGCTTCTCATGTGAATTCTTCTGATCATTTAAAGAAGATTTAATACCAATATTGCTTTCACTCTTCCAAAAAAAATTGAACAGGAAGGAATGCTACCAAACTCATTCTACAAGACTAACATCACCCTTATACCAAAGCCAAAAAAAAAGATATTACGAAAAAGAAAAATCACAGACCAATTTCTCTAATAAATATAGATGGAAAACTCCTAAACAAAATACTTGCTAGCTGAATCCAGAAACACACTGAAAAAAGTTTACGTCGTGACCACCTGGGCTTTTTACCAGTTATGCAAGGGTGATTCAACATAAGAAAATCAGTGTAACATACCACATTAATGATCACCTCACTAGATGCAGAAAAATACATCTTTTTTTTTTAATGTTTCATTGTTTCCTAGAAACAGTTCTAAGTTAGCTGTTATTCAAGGTTACTGTGGGGGTAGATGGGGGTTTTTTAACTCATTACTCAAAATCTTGCTCATGTCGCTCCCTTAACCAGTAAGATGTTTCTAATTATATTTTTCAAAATTTTAGCACACCACATAGTGCAACCGAGTTCAAGGATGTGGACTGATAATACATGTGATATTTGTTGCTGTCATTTTGCCAGGATCTTTTTTGTCATGTGAAGAAAGTTTTTCTATAATATTTCAGTTAGTTGCTGCTGAATTATAAGACTGAAGATTTTCACATGTATTTTCAAGTGAAAATGATTACATTTCTGTTTATTTTCTGCAAGTAGTTAAATGGTTTAAACTCTCTTTATTAGAAAAATGAGGAATCTCTAAATAGCAATTGCATAGAGATACGATCTGAACAAGATTACCTGAGCATAGTATCATCTTTGAAGGTGCTTGTTTAAATATCGGTTCAATTTCCTTTAAGTTTATGGGTATTCTTTTTTAATGTCTCATGTAAGTTAATTTTAGTAATTTATATCTTACTAAAAAGACACCTTTTAAATTATGTGGATTTTAAATTTACTAGTATATCAACCTTATACTATGTATAATTCCTTTACTCTGTATTTCTCCTTTTCTAATGCTTGGTTTTGAAATTATTCTTTAACTGTTTTAGAAAGACATTTCTTGATAAACTCACTCTGAAAGAGAGAAATAAAAGGAAACTTTCTTAATATGATAAAGGGCATACTGATAAAGTGAAAAACTCACAGCTAACATTGTACTCAATGATGACAGACTGAAAGCTTTCCCACTGAGATTGGGAACAAGACAAGAATACCCACTCTCTCCCCTGGTATTCAACATTGTGCTTAACAAGGGGTCCATGAGCTTGAATTGAAATTTTAAAAAAAACATTATTCTTGTGGGGACATGTTGGTGTGGGTGTGATATATTTATTAAATAATACACCTTATAGTATGGACTTAGTAAGGGGTCCAAGGTTTTGACCTGACTGGCAGAGGGGTCCATGGAACAAAAAAAGGTTAAGAATCCCTGAACTAAAACCATAAAACTCCTAGAAGAAAATATAAGGAAATAAGTTCAAGATCTTGTGGTAGCAGAGATGTACTTACCAAATGCAATGGATGTGTCATGATGATGGGAATGAGTGTTGCTGGGGGGGGAGTGGTGGGGTGGGGGTGGTGGGGTTGAAGGGTCCTCATATATTTTTTTTAATGTAATATTTTTACAAAATCAATTAAAAAATAAATAAATAAACAAACAAAAAAAAAAAAGATCTTGTGGTAGGTGGTGATTTCTTGGACCTTTATCCAAAGCACGAGCAATGAAAGAAAAATAAGATAAATGGGACTTCCTCAGAATTAAACACTTTTATGTTTCAAAGCTTTTGTTAAGAAGGCTAAAGACAGCCAACTCAATGGGGAAAAAGTCTTTGGAAACCACATATCTGACAATGGCTTGAGTTCCATGTTATATAAAGAGGTCATACAACTTAATGACAAAACAACAAGCAACCCAGTTAAAAAATGGGCAAAAGACTTGAATAGACATTTTTCCAAAGAGGAAATACAAATGGCCAAAAAGCACATGAGAAGAAGCTCAACATCACTAGCTATTAGGAAACTGCAGATCAAAATTACAATGAGATATAATTTCACACTCTACAGAATGGCCATTATTTTAAAAGAAAACAGAACAGAAAACTACAAGTGCTGGAGAGGATGTGGAGAAATGGGAACACTCCCTCACGGTTGGTGGGAGTGTAAAATGGTGCAGCCTCTGTGGAAGACAGTTTGGCAGTTCCTCAGGAAGCTAAATATAGAACTACCAGATACACCGGCAAAAGACGGAGACAACCTAAGTCTCCATCAGCCGGTTAATGGATGAACAAAATTTGGATTATACATACAGTGGAATACCATTCAGCTGTAAGAAGAAATGAATGTAAGAAGAAGGAATGACAATATGGAGGAAGAAACTTGAGGACATTATGTTGATAGAAATAAGCCAGACACAAAAGGATCAATTTTTTTGTGGTCTCATTGACATGAACTAAATAGGATGAGTAGACTTAGGGAGTTGGACTATGGAGTGTAGGTTAGTAGGAGATGGATTTTGGGTTGAGAAGATACAGCCGATGCTTACTAAACATAAGGTCGATTGTACATATGTGGTAATGGATGGAGTTGAGGGTAACACATAACGATGAGTATAGCAAACAGTTTATGGGTGTGACTCTTGCTGAAACAGTCTGGGGAGGTTAAGGTGATTTGGAGGACAGTTGGAGGATAATATAGGGGATGTAAAACAGTGGTTTTGGTGGTACATAAGGATTGTGGTTAATAATATGAATACAGGAATGCTCTTCTATGACAAGGTGTTAAGAGTGTCAGAAAAGTATAACGTATAAAAATATATGTAACAAAGCTTATAGTTAAGAATAATATTGTGATTTTTTTTTGTAGCAAAAGAAAAGAAGTTAACCTATCAATGCTACAGGTCAAAATTTTAAAATATGGGGTTTGGTTTTATGAGATATGAGTAAGCATTTTTCCTCTTCTTCATTTTCTTCACTAACAACGAGACCTGGATCATGTCACTTAGCCAACCTGTGCACATCTGTGGTTCTCCCCGAACACTGGTGGAACAACTGAGTTTGTTAGGATTAAATGAGATAAAAATGCCTGGACAGAACTCTTTTTGGAGTAAGCCTTCCATAACTGATTGAGCTGCCTTTTGTCCTTTTATTTCTTTTTAATTGGAAATAAAGTTGTTAAAAATGAAAATCAAACATCATATTTCACAGTAGCATTGGTATAAAGATGAATATAATCCAGTCTGGGTTCATTATTATTATTATTATATTCAAGCTTCCTACTCTTTCTAAAATAAGTTAAAATGGGAACTATTCCCACGGGCCCGGAGGTCTGGTTTCTGCCTGGGCTGCAAAAGTAGGTCCCGGGTCCATAAAGGGCCAGAATGGGATTTAGGAGTCGCCGGCGCCCCCTGGCGGCCTGGGGGAGCAGCCTGGGGTGGACCAGCGGGCAAGCAGGGAGAGGCACAGTGGTCCCAGAAAGTGGGATGGCCGTGGACAGCAGGGCACGCTTGGAGATGGAGCACTCAGGATTTGCTACCAGGATCAGGTGTGAGCAGTGACGAGGAGGTAGGGGTGAGTCCAGGGTCGCGCTCGTCCCTGACGGCTGTCCCTTCTCCCTGCCCAGCACATCCGGGCTGCCTTCGACCCCAACACGGGGCTCTTGGTAGAGCTGGAGAACCTGGACCAGAAGCTCGTGCTGCCCGTTGAGCAGGCCTTCTACTGGTGAGCAAGGCCCACCTGGGCAGGGAGGGGCCCCGAGGGCAGCCAGGGCCCCCGTGCCTGACGCTCGCCCTGCCCGGCCCCAGGTACAACGCCAACATAGGTGACAAACTCAGCTCCCAGGTCTCAGGTGCCTACATCTTCAGGCCTGAACAAGACGCAAAGCCCGTGAGAAACTCGGCTGCAACCCGCCTGGTGAAGGTCTGAGGCCGGGAGTGATGGGAGGAGATTGGAGGGGAGTGGGGTTCAAAACACGGGGAGGGAGCTGGGGGGAGCAGTTGTATCAGAGTTACCCAAAGGAATTGCCTATAACAAGACAGAAGGTTCTTCCCTGCTAACAAGTCTGGCTGGGCCATTCAGGGCAGGTGGGTGGCTCCACCCTTTTCCATCTCTTTGCTCCGCCTTCCTCAATGTTCAGCTTCCAGCTCATGATTCAAGATGGCTGCTCAAGCTCCAGCCATCACAGCTGCATTCAAGCCAGTGGGAGAGAGAAAGGGGCAAGGAAGAAAGTTGTTCACCGCAGTTTGATCGCCTTCCACTGGGCAGGCTGGGGTCACACAGCACCTCGTGGCTTTGGGGAGCCTGGGAAATACGGTCTTTATCCCAGGTTGCCATGCAACAAGGTGGAGTCATTAGTGTAGAAGGAAAGGAGATGGGGTGATGGTGAGCAAACAAGAGTGTCTCCCTCCAGGATGATGTGGCTGAGCTGAGGGGGAGCAGTGAGGGCAGCACACGGGTCAGGTGGGGGAGGTCAGGGGCTTCCCAGCCTGTGTCCTCGGCCCTGCCCCTGACGTAAGCCATCATGGGGTCCACATCGGGGGGGACATTTGCTGGGCTCACGGCTGCCCGCCGCCCCCCACCCCACCCCCTGTGCCCGCAGACACCCTTGGTCCAGGAGGTGCACCAGAACTTCTCGGCCTGGTGCTCCCAGGTGGTCCGCCTGTACCCGGGCCAGAGGCACCTGGAGCTGGAGTGGACGGTGGGACCGATACCCGTGGAGTGAGTGGCCCGGGACTGGGGTGAGGGCTGGGGCAGGGCGCCCTTCAGGCGAGGCCCACAACTTTGCCATCCCATCAGGCGCAGCGAAGACAGGGGGAAGGAGATCGTGAGTCGCTTCGACACGCCGCTGGAGACAGGTGGACGTTTCTACACGGACAGCAACGGCCGGGAGATCCTGGAGAGGAGGTGGAGCGGCTGGGGACGCTGGGGGCAGGGGCTGGTCTGGGGTATCTTGGGGACCAGGGGTGGGGGAGGGGCATTTGCTGAGAACTGTGAGTGCGGGAGGGAGGGGTGAGGAGTGGAAGTGGGACCGGGCCCCAGGTGCCACCAGACCCCCCCCTTGCCCCACTCCAGGCGGGATTATCGGCCCACCTGGGACCTAGACCAGACCGAGCCGGTGGCAGGAAACTATTACCCCGTCAACACCCGCATCTACATCACGGTACCTGTGCCCTGCCCCCCAGCCTGCCCCCACCTGCTCCCTCCACCCTTCTCCAGCGCGGGGCCACCCCTCTTAGCGCCTCCTGGCTGTCCTTGGCCGCCGCCGTCCATCCCCGGGGCAGGCTGGCAGCGGGTCCCCTGACTGTGGCCCCTCACCCCAGGATGGGAAGGTGCAGCTGACGGTGCTGACCGACCGCTCTCAGGGGGGCAGCAGCCTGCGGGACGGCTCCCTGGAGCTCATGGTGAGTGGTCAGAGCCCCGCGGGATCTCCGCCACCCCCGGGGCCCCTGCCGGACCCGGAAGCCCGGTTCTCTCCTGTTCTCTGCTTAGGTGTCCCCCCTCTCGGCTTGCTGAGACCCCCGTTCCTACGTGAGACTTCTCTGTGCCATTTGGAAAGTCCAGTCCTTGCCCAGGACCCCCCAGGCCCTGACGTGCCCCGGCCAGGCCCTCCTTACTCGTGGGGCGCCCCTCCCCAGCCCTCACCTACATCCTCGTCGATCCCCCCACCCTTTCCCCTCTGAATCTGGGCTCTCCCCCCAGCCCTTACCCCACCTGACCCAGGCACCCCCGCCCTGGCCGCTGTCCGCAGGTGCACCGAAGGCTCCTGAGAGACGATAACCGCGGCATGGGGGAGCCGCTGGCGGAGGCGGGCACGGACGGGCAGGGGCCGGGGCTGTGGGTGCGCGGCCGCCACCTCGTGCTGCTGGACAAGGCCGAGGCCGCGGCCGCCGGGCACCGGCTGCAGGCGGAGCGGGAGGTGCTGGCGCCGCAGGTGGTGCTGGCCGTGGGCGGTGGCACCCCCTACCGCCGCGGGGCCGCCCCTCGCAAGCAGGTGAGGGGCTGGGGGGGGGAGAGGGAGGACAGGAACTTCCCGCGGGGGGTGCTGCCAGCGGGACCCTAAGATAGCCCCTGCCCCCAGGCTCAGCCAGGACCCCCCCCCCCCCCACCGCAGGCCTGGCCCTAGGGCATCCCAGCCCCTTCCGGCATAGATGGGGCACGCCCCAACTCTTCTGGTCCTTGCCACCACCTCCCCAGGCCCTGCCCCACCTCGCCCCCTGGGCTCAGCCCCTTCCCGGGTCCACCCCTTCCTGGGTCCACCGGGTCTTCTCTTTGGCTCAGGCCTCCCCCTCACAGCCCACCACCCCTCCTTGGCTAACCCAATGGAGAGCCCCCTTTGACAACGCCCGAGCCACTCCCGTCCCCATCCGATCCCGCCCTTCCCTGGCTCAGCCCTGCTTCTCCAGCCCAAGCTCCACCCCTCCTGTCTGAGCCCCGCCTCCAGGCCGAGCCCCACCCACCTCTGCTTCACCCCGCCCCTTCTGCTCAAGCCACGCCCTCTACATGTAGCACTCCTACTTGGTCCCAGGCTCAGCCCCGCCCCTCCCGGGTTAAGCCCGCCCTCTACTGCTCAGCCCTCAAGCACCATCCCTTGCCGCCCAAGTCCCGCCTGTCCCCGGCTCCGCCCACGGTTCAGCCTCGACCTTGCATTCCAATTCTCGTCTGTCATCCAAGTTCTGCCCCTCCCCAGCTAGGCTCCGCCCCCTAGGGTTCAGCTACTTCTTCCAAGTCCAGCTGCTCCACGGCACATCCCAGCCCCGAACCCGATTGAGTCGTGCCCCTCCGCAGCGCTGTCCCGCCCCTCGAATCCTAAATCCCGCCCCTCCCGGCTGAACCTCGCCCCCCCTTGGTCAAGCCACGCCCACCCAGGCTCCAGACACAGCCCGGGCCTTCCAGTGCAGCCCCGCCCACCCCAGTGTAAGCCCCGCCCCTCCCTCCTGAGTCGGTCTCCTCCCTGCCTGTCCTTCCTTCACCTTAGCCCCGCCCCTCCCGGTCAAGCCACGCCCACCCTGGCTCTTGGTTCAGTCCCACTCTCCAGGCTTAGTCCCGCCCACTCCGCCCCTGCTTCAGCCCTGCCCTCCCACGTGTGACACGCCCACCGGCCCCAGGCTCAGCCCTGCCCTCCTGGTCAAGCCCCACCTTCCCACGTGTGTCGCGCCCACCAGGCCCCAGGCTCAGCCCCGCCTCTCCCACATGAGCCCTGCTCCTCCGGGGCTCAGTCCCGCCCTTCCACCTTAGCCCCGCCCCTCCCGGTCGAGCCACACCCACCCTGGCTCTTGGTTCAGTCCCGCTCTCCAGGCTTAGTCCCGCCCACTCTGCCCCAGATTCAGCCCCGCCCTCCCACCTGTGGCACGCCCGCCAGGCCCAGGCTCAGCCCCGCCCCTCCCGGTCAAGCCCCGCCCTCCCACCTGTGGCACGCCCGCCAGGCCCAGGCTCAGCCCCGCCCCTCCCGGTCAAGCCCCACCCTCCCACCTGTGGCACGCCCGCCAGGCCCAGGCTCAGCCCCACCCTCCCGGTCAAGCCCTGCCCTCCCACGTGTGGCACGCCCTCCAGGCCCAGGCTCCCCGCCCCTCCCGGTCAAGCCCCGCCCTCCCGCGTGCGGCACACCCGCCAGGCCCAGGCTCAGCCCCGCCCTCCCGGTCAAGCCCCGCCCTCCCACTTGTGGCACGCCCACTGGCCCCAGGCTCAGCCCCGCCCTCCTGGTCAAGCCCCGCCCTCCCACCTGTGGCACGCCCGCCAGGCCCAGGCTCAGCCCCGCCCTCTGGGTCAAGCCCCGCCCTCCCGCGTGTGGCACGCCCACCGGCCCCAGGCTCAGCCCCGCCCTCTGTGTCAAGCCACGCCCTCCCACGTGTGGCACGCCCACCGGCCCCAGGCTCAGCCCCGCCCTCTGGGTCAAGCCACGCCCTCCCACGTGTGGCACGCCCACCGGCCCCAGGCTCAGCCCCGCCCCCCCGTGAAGCCCCGCCCTCCCACGTGTGGCACGCCCACCGGCCCCAGGCTCAGCCCCGCCCCTCCGGTCCCTGCAGTTCTCCGCGCTGCGCAGGGAGCTGCCGCCCTCCGTGCACCTGCTCACGCTGGCCCGCTGGGACTCGCGGACCCTGCTGCTGCGCCTCGAGCACCAGTTCGCCGTTGGGGAGGACTCGGGCCGCAACCTGAGCTCCCCCGTGACCTTGGACTTGCGGGTGAGCAGAGGTGGAAGGGGACAGAGAGGGGGAGCGGGAAACCCGGCTCTGCTCTGCCCATTCTCACCTGGCCCACCCATGCCCGCAGTACCTGTTCTCCGCCTTCACCATCACCCACCTGCGGGAGACCACGCTGGCTGCCAACCAGCCCCGGAGGGCCGCGTCCAGGCTCCAGTGGAACACGAACACGGGTGGGCGCCTGCCCGGGGGCGGGGGCTGGGGCGGGCGCGCGGCGTGGGGAAGCTGGCCAGGCCCGGCACAGAGCGCAAGGGGCTGGGGCGGGTCCAGCGAATTAGCCATGGGCCTTGAGGGCTTGGGGACGGGGGTCCCGCTGCAAGATCGAGATTTGAGTCTAGGGGCCACGTCTAGCTCTGCCAGGCACTGGGGAGGGACCTGAGGATCTGGGGGTGGTCTCCCGGCCCTGGGAAGCGGCGTGAGGTCCTGGGGGCAGATGTGGGGGTGCAGGGCTGTGTCCAGGCCAAGACGGGGAGCTGGGCTGGGGGAGGTGGAGGAAGGGCTGTACCCCTCATTCCTTCTCTTCCTCTACCGCAGGCCCCGTGCCCCAGACCGCACCCCCGGCCCTGGATCCTATCGCTGTCACGCTGCGGCCCATGGAAATCCGCACCTTCTTGGCCTCTGTCCAGTGGAAAGAGAATGGCAGGACGAACCCTTCGTGAGCCCGAGGCCCTCCTTTAGGGTCAGAGACGCCCCCCCCCGCTGTGCTGGTGCCAATGACCGTCATTAAAATGCCACCACCAAGCCCAGCTCAGGCGTGGCTGAGCGTTTTTTCGGGATGGGGATAGAATTTCTGACCCAGAGAAGTCAGACACCCTCCCTCCCTCTAGGCCGCTGGGCTCCTCCCCCCAGGGCCCCCCCCCCTCACCAACCCCTCCCTCCCCCTCCTCTGTTTTACCCTTTCACCCACCCAGGCCGGGCAGGACCAGGGCTGGGTCTGGGGCCCAGAGAACCAGAGCCCCTGGGTGCTGCCTGGCTAGGCCCCGGGGGAGCCCGGCGCCGAGGGCGGGGCATCAGGGAGGTCTCCCTGGAGGAGGTGGCGGCAGCGGCAAGGGGCAAGGCCAGGCCGTGGGCAGGTGGCCTGGAGCCCCCACCTCCAGGAGGCAGAGGCACGAGCCTGGCCCGGCCTGGGCTTGTGCTCTGGGCTCAGGGTCAGTGGCAGGGCCCGGATGAAGCCGCAGGGTTAGATCAGAACAAGCCGCCCTCTCCCCCGCTGGCGCCGCCTCCTGGAGCTCCTCGGAGGGCCTCCCGGTCCCACCTGCGTCCTTCCTGGGGGCCAACTTCGGGCTGCAGCCCCCGGCGACTGACAAGGTCACCCCTGGAAGCAGGGCCTCCTGATGTGGCTAGGGCAGCCGCGGCCCTGGTGAGCCCCGGGGGCTGGGCGCGCCCCCCAAAGCCTTGTCTAAACTTCTCCCTCGAGGGAGGACCCTGGAGAGGCCTGGCAGGGCTCTGTGCCCCTTTGCCGCCTGCACTGGGCCCTCCGGGTGGGGGGTGGGGACTGGCCCAGGTACAGCCCAGGGCAGGACGCCCCTCCCCACACTTTGAAGGCTCTGTCTGGAGGGCGTGCGCCAGCCCATCCAGGAGATCCCCTCCCTGCCACTTTCTAATCCCCTCCCAACCCCAGGACTGGTCTCGCCCAGACGGGGAGGCTCGGGGAGGGCTCCCGGGCCCACCCGTGGCTCCCCGGGGGTCCCTGTTTTAGGTGTGGCCCCCCAATTTGTCCAAGTCCCCCTCTGGGGAGGAGGGTGGGCCTGGCTGGCTGGGGAGCCCCAGGGAGGATAACCGACCTGGCCACGGCCCCACGCAGGACCAGCTGCCTGTCAGAGTCCCCAAGTCCATCCCACGGCTGGCCAGCAGAGGGCACCCCGGGCCTGGCTGCGCTCTAACGTAGGCCTGATGGCCCCACGGGCTTCCAGAAAAGACTTCTAAATCCAGGACACGAGTCCTGGGTGGCTAGGCAGGCCTGGGGAGGACACCCCGGGACTGGTGTCTTGTCGCTGGAGGGGCCTCCTGCAGACTTTTCCGTTTCCCTCCCCCCAGCCATCCTGCTTGGGACCTGGTCACGGGAGATGCCACCAAGTTGTTGATAAGGATCCGCCTGGTGACAGGGTTCAGACGGGCTCAGGATGGCACCCTGTGTCCAGTTGTCACTCGTGCCTCCCGAAAACATATCTAAGTCCTCTCCAAAGAGGGCGCCGTCCTGGGCCAACCAGAGACCCTTGGAGGATGCACTGGGCCCACCCTGGACCCACACTCACCCCCCTAAAGCTTGCTAAGCTGTAGCTGGGTGATGGGGACAGGCGCAGGCCAGCGGGAGGGTCTCAGGATGGCACCTGGACCAGGCGGTGGTCTCCTGGTGGTGCCTCCTGAAAAACGTCTCCACATCCCCGTACAGCCTGGGTGAGATTCAGAGCCCCAGGCAGAGCCCAGGAGGCCTTCAGGAGTGGCAGGTTATCCCACCCCCGACATGCGGCTCAGTGCAATCCCAGGTGTGTTTCCTGAAAAATTCTCTGTCTCCCACCTTACTGGGGCTCCTGCCATGCATGTCCAGGGGGCAGGAAGGGTGCCCCGGGAGCAGCTGCCATCCCTTGTGGGTTCCATCCACCTGGACCATCTCCCCAAACGTTTTCTTTCTATTTTTTAAAACATTTTTACAAGCAAATACTTCCCCCCTCGCCACCCCCACCCACTGCAACCTCTAATTTGCATCTCTTACGCAAAGTGATATCATACAATATTTTTCTGTATGTATCATGTTTTATTTTTTATTTTTTGCATTCAACTACTATTTATTGAGCAAAAAAAAAAATGTATTGTTTCAGGAGGTTTATAATCTGATAGGAGCGGCACCTACCAAAGAAAAGTAACAAAACGATACGTCATTATAACGCGTATTGATTGGATGAGGAAAGCAAATAAAGTGCTGCAATGGGCAAAAGAGGTTTTGGAGAGAGATGAGCAGACGAGGGAGGTCTGGGTGAAAATCCCGTCCCCATGACTTGGGTGACCCTGGGCAAATTACCCAACTTTTCTGTGCCTCAGTTACTGTGCCTGTCAGTGGGAATTAGCGTTGGCACGAGAACTCAGTGAGTCAGTCCTTGTGGCCCATGTGGAACAGGTGCAGCCGAGAGCAAGGGCTGAGCACATCAGTGTTGATAATGCCGACGTCCAGTGAGAGAACCTCTCTGTTGCCAGATTAACTCTTGGACATTTCCCTGGCAAGGGTGATCTTCTCTGAGGGCCAGTGGTGCTCTGGAACCACAGCTAGTTTGTAAGAGCCGTTCGGTAGCAAATCTTCTCCAAACTCTACATTTAGCGACTTGAAACTCTTCTCGCCCACTCTGCATTTGGCAGCAACTTGAAATAGCCCTGGTAGAACCGTTTACACCACGGCGATTGGTAAGTGCTGCAGATCAGGGCCTCTGGCTCAGCTCTCGAAACGTCGGTTGCTGAACGTCTATCAGCACAGCCGTGGTACTCGGATTTACTGGAGAGTGATGGGGACTTGGAGCTCTTCCTTGTGGTTCCAGACTGATCCAAGTCTAGTGCGAGACAGTTGCGAAATAAATATTTGTTCTGATATTCAGATCACTGGTTTTGATGTCTGTTATAGTGGGTCTAAAGGATTTGGGGCTCACTGGCCCGGGAGCGGGCAAGTGCATTGGAAGAAAAGGAAGTGCCATGTGCCGTGGATATTGAGCCATAAAGATAAGCTCTCTAGCAGCTAGATATTCGCTCTTGCATGGGGCGTGCAGTTTGGATCACTGTCTAAAGTTGATGCCTTAGGCTTTTCAAGTGATGGAAAATGAACACAAATGCCCAAGTTCCTTAAGTCATTGCTATAAAAATAAAACTTAGGGAAACGGACTTTGGCCCAGTGGTTAGGGCGTCCGTCTACCACATGGGAGGTCCGCGGTTCAAACCCCGGGCCTCCTTGACCCGTGTGGAGCTGGCCCGTGCGCAGTGCTGATGTGCGCAAGGAGTGCCGTGCTACACAGGGGTGTCCCCCACGTAGGGGAGCCCCACCCGCAAGGAGTGCACCCATAAGGAGAGCCGCCCAGCGTGAAGGAGGGAGCAGCCTGTCGAGGAATGGCGCCGCCCACACTTCCCGTGCCGCTGACGACAACAGAAGCGGACAAAAGAAAACAAGACGCAGCAAAAAGACACAGAAAACAGACAACCAGGGGAGGGGAGGGGAATTAAATAAATAAAAATAAATCTTCAAAAAAATAAAAAAATAAAACTTAGACTAAGAATAAACCTGTTTGGGAAGCAGACTTGGCTCAATGGATACAGCGTCCGCCTACCACATGGGAGGTCCGAGGTTCAAACCCAGGGCCGCCTCGACTCGTGTGGAGCTGGCCCATGCACAGTGCTGATGCGCGCAAGGAGTGCCCTGCCACGCAGGGGTGTCCCCCGCGTAGGGGAGCCCCATGCACAAGGAGTGCGCCCCGTAAGGAGAGCCGCCTAGCGCGAAAGAAAGTGCAGCCTGCCCAGGAGTGGCACCGCACACATGGAGAGCTGACGCAGCAAGATGACGCAACAAAGAGACACAGATTCCCATGCCGCTGACAACAACAGAAGCGGACAAAGAAGACGCAGCAAATAGACACAGAGAACAGACAACCGGGGTGGGGGGGAGGGGAGAGAAATAAATAAATAAATCTTTAAAAAAAAAAAAGAAGAACACACAGTGAATGGATACAGAGAGTAGACAATTGGGGGGACAGAAGGGGAGAGAAATTAAAAAAAAGGAACCTGTTTAATAGTCACCAATGACTAAACATTTAAATATATTTTAAAGAGAGGTAAAAGGACACCACATGGGAATAAATGTAAACACCAAGGTACAAACGTGTTTTTCCCCACTCAACCTACTTAATAACTATTATGCTCTACTAAGTTACTGAATATTTATCACATGTTGTAGCAGTTTGATATGATTATGAATTTCAAAAATAGATATTGGATTATGTTTGTAATCTGATCTGTACCTGGGTGTGATTCAGTTATGATTAGGGTTTTGATTGGGCCATGTCATTAGGGCATTGAGTCCCTGCCCCATGGTGGGTGGGGACTCACAGATAAAAGGCATGGCAAGGGACAGAGTTGAGGGCTTTTAATGTTGGAGTTTTGATCTTGGAGTTTGATGCCAGAGTCTTAAGCTAGAGCTCTGGGAAGTGAGCACACTGAGGAAAGAGAAGCAAGTCCCAGGGAGAGAGGAACCCCGAACCCAGAGAGAAGCAAGACCCTGGAAGGGAGGAACCCAGGAAGCCTGAACCCTCACAGACATCGGCAGCCATCCTGCTCCAACACGTGGAAATAGACGTTGGTGAGGGAAGTAAATGATGCTCTATGGCCTGGTATCTGTAAACTCCTACCCCAAATAAATACCCTTTATAAAAGCCAACAGACTTGGGGTATTTTGCATCAGCACCACTTTGACTGACTAATACACATGTCAAGCAATCTTCAGATTGCTTTCTGTGCATTAACTAATCCTGAAAACAGCCCTAGTAGGAAGGCAGCATCATTATTATTATTCTCATTTTACCATTTAAAAAAACTGACACCCCAGGAAATTAAGTAAGGGGCGCAGGGTCTCCCAGCCAGCACACGTCAGAGCCAGGACACAAACCCAAGGCATCTGGCTCCAGTCACTCTGCATCCTGCAAAACCGCCTCACGGACACTTCTCTACGGTGCAGACAGGAGAACAAATATCACCTCTATTATTATTGTACCTGTGAGCTTTTGGACTTCCAAGTACACTGAACCCTGGGATAAGGCGGTCACCCAGAGACAGACAGCACTGGCCGGGGCTGGGATTAGGGGAAGCCTGTGAGGTGCTTGGGTTGCAAAATGCAAAGATGCACTGGCCCTCCGGGTCGTGCTCATGGGCCCCTGTGTATCTGGCTTATTTCACTGAGCATCAAGTTTTCAAGGTTTGTCCATGTTGCAACATGTCTCAGAACTTCATTCTATCTCATGGCTGAATTGTACGTATATACGGATTTGTATCTCCATCACAGAGCTGGCCACATTTTGTTGAGCCAGTCATCTGTTGATGTACCCTTGGGTTGCTGCCACCTTTTGGCTGCTGTGAATATTGCAGCTATGCACATCGGTGTATAAGTATCTGTCTGAGACTTTGTTTTCATTCTCTCTGGGTATAGACCTAGAACTGGAATGGCTGCGTCGTTTGGCAATCAAGTCTATATGGAACTTTTGGAGGAGCCGCCATATTGTTTCCACAGTGGCTGCGCCATTTTACTTGTCACTGACAATGCAGTAGAGTTCCAATTTCTCCATATTCTCGCCAACACTTATTTTTATTACTATTATATCTTTGTGGGTGTGAAGTGGTATCACATTGTGGCTTTGGTTTGGATAATGGATAATGATGTTGAGCATCTTTTCATGTGCTTATTGGTCATTTGGTCATTTCTACATCTTTTTTTTTTTTTTTTACACTATGCAACTCGCTTCATTGCCGAGGCCTATGGACAAGGTCATCAATGGTTCAGGGCCCCAGTTGGCTCTGGCATGGGACACTATGAGAGGTCCAGGGATACAGACCTGCCATAAATCCAAACCTATGCATCATTTGATTATCTTCTCCCCAAAGATCTCCTAAGTGCCCTTCTGAAGGGCATTCCAAGCCAGGGTGTGTCTCCATGTGGGTTCCAAGAGTTGGGGACCCCTTGTGTAAACTTTCTCAGTTCCCTTCCAGTAGTTGCTGGAACTGGCTCAGGGCAGACTGGGAGGCCCAGGGAGTTTCCTCTGGCTGCCCCATGTCCCTTTGGGGGTTCGGCCTCTAGGATGTGGCCCCTCCACATTTTTCTGAGTTCCTCTCCTTAAGGCTGGACAAGTCTGGGCTGAGCAGGGAGGCCCAGGGACGGGACTCTGGAAATAGATGTGGTACTGGCTGGTGCCTGGTCTTAGGAGATACCCACCCCCCAATTTCTCCAGCTCCTTGTTCTGGATGGAATCACGTCCTCTAGAAAGACAAGTTCAGGGCCTAACCCCTGTCCTGGGGATATGAACTCATTTGTAAATAGGGTCTTTGAAGGTGTTACTAGTCAAGGCGAGGCCAAACTGAATGAGGTGGCCTTGACCCAACAGGCCTGGCAACAGCCCTGGAGTCCTTTAAGCAGGAGCCAGCAGGCGGCAGACGGGGAGCAGATGGCCGAGGACGGAGCCAGAGGCTGAGGTGTGGATGTTGCCAACCCACCGCCAGAAAGCGCCAGCCTTTGGGGAAAGCATGGCCTGCCCGTGCTGTGATTCTGGAATTCTAGCCTCCAGAACCGTGAAACAATACATTCCTGTTGTTGAAACCAGCCGGTTCGTGGGTATTTGTTTATTTTTTATGATTTTTTGAGCAGTTGCAGGTTTACAGGAAAATCATGCAGGAAGCAGAGTTCCCATATACACGTCCCCACAATTTTTCCTGTTATTCACTATTTGCATTAGTGTGGTACCTTTGTTACAACTGACAAATCAATACTGTTATAATTATATACTTATATAATTATATTATTAATTACATAATTATATTATTGACTAGGATTCACTGTGTTGTAGAGTTCTATGGTTTTGTTTTTAATTGTAACATATATACAACCGAATATTTCCTATGTTAACCACTTTCGAGTATATAAAATTCAGTGGTGTTACAGTCACAATCTTGTGCTACCATTGCCACCATCATTGACCAGACTTTTCCATCATGCCAAAAAGAAATTCTGTACCCATGAAAACATTAACTCCCCATTCCCCACCCCTACCCTTGGTGACCTGTATTCTAATTTCTGACTCTATGAATTTGCATATTCTATTTATTTCCTATGAGCAAGAATCATACAATATTTGTCTCTCTGTGTTCTGGCTTCTTTCTCTCAACATTATATCCTCAAGGTTCATCCATTTTCTCCGGTATCAGAACTTCATTTCTTTTCTTACAGTTGAATGGTATTCCACTGTATGCATAAACCACGTTTTGTTCATCTAGTCCCCCATCAATGGACACAAGGATTGTTTCCACCTTTGGGCTCTTGTGGAAGATGCTGCAACGAATATGGATGTTCATGCATCTGCTCGATTTTCTGCTTTCAATTCTTTGAGGTCGATTTGTAGGTGTGGGATTGCTGGGTTGCAGTCTTTGTTTTCATCTAGTTTTTCTCTTGTAAAGATTGAGAAACCGAGTGGCCGTTTAAATTTGGTTGAGTCCCACCTACCAAATTTTATAATCAAAGCCAGTTGAAAGCCAGGTATTTACCTTTGAAAAAAAAACCCAATCTGTGGTGTTTGTTACAGCAGCCTTGGCAAACTAAGACACTCCCCCTCTGGTGTTTTCGGGGATGCATCCAACACTGGCCCTCCCTAATTTGCATTGTCCTCCCCAAAACTCCCCAGTCACCTGATGTGACAGTGGAAAAGTTTTCAAAGTCTCCCGCTAGGGGGAGGTTATGGGCCTGGAAACTCCCACAAGAGACCCATCCTTATCTGTACTGGAATTTTCTGTACTGGATCTCCATGGCTGGCCCAACCTGGTCCCTCCCAATGTGAGCATGGTTCATCAGGGTGTCCGTCTTGGCTCTCCATGGCTGGCCTGGCCTGGTTCCTCTTTCTTTTTATTTTTTAATATAATAAACTTTATTTTTAAAGAGGTGTTAGTTTACAGAAAAGTCATATCAAAAGTATAAGGATCCAGGGGGCCTTATCCTTGGGCCCTCCCAGGGGATTGATGGGTGGGATAACCAATCAAAACAGCAAACAACTGGGACTCCTCCCCTGTCATTAGCAAAGTGGTATAATAATTAATGGTTTAGGGAAGTGGAGTTGGCTCAATGGATAGAGCGTTCGCCTACCACATGGGAGGTCCACAGTTCAAACCCAGTTCAAAACCAAACTCTTTGACCTGTGTGGAGCTGGCCCACGCACAGTGCTGATACGCGCAAGGAGTGCCATGCCACGCAGGGGTGTCCCCACGTAGGGGAGCCCCATGTGCAAGGAGTGCACCCTGTAAGGAGAGCCGCCCAGCGCGAAAGAAAGTCCAGCCTGCCCAGGAGTGGCGCTCATGCAGAGAGCTGATGCAGCAAGTTGACCCAATAAAAAGAGACACAGATTCCCGGGCTGCTGACTAGAATAGAAGCGGACACAGAAGAACACACAGTGAAAGGACACAGAGAGTGGGGAGGGGAGAGAAATAAATTTAAAAATAAATATTTAAAAATAATAATAATAATAATAATTAATGGTTTAGAATGCAAGCACCAAAGGAAAACACTCCCTGCTCTTGCCTTCCTCCCTGCTGTGTGCAACAGCATGCAAATAAAACCCAGGCATTTGTAATCTGTAATGGAAAATTGTAGTCTGTAAATCAGCCCTCTTTATCTCTTTTCAGCCCCTTCTCTACCTGGGACCCATAATCTGTTATTTTCTCCCATTTCTCTTCCCTCCCTTCCTTAATAAATTACTGGCCTAACTTAAAAAAAAAAAAGTATAAAGGCATGGGAGGTCCTGGGTTCTGTTCCCAGTGCCCCCTAAAGAAGATATGCAAAGACAATGAGCAGACACAATGAGCAGAGACAATTAGCAGAAACAATGAGCAGACACAATTAGCAGAAACAATGAGCAGACACAATGAACAGTGACAGGTAGCAAACACATCGAGCAGACAGTGAGCAGACAGATGAGGGAGCCATCTTGGGGGAGAAATATATATATTTTTTAAAGTATAAGGGCTGGGAGCAGATGTGGCTCAAGCAGTTGAGCACCCACCTCCCAAATGGGAGGTCCTGGGTTCAGTCCCCAGTCCTTCTGAAAAAACAAAAACAAACTACAAGCAAAACAAATTTAAAAAATCAACTTAGGGAAGCCAATGTGGCTCAGTGAGCACCAGCTTCCCACATACAAGTTCCCAGGTTCCATCCCCGCCCCCAGTACCTAAAAAAAAAAAAGTACAAGGTCTTCCCATATACCCACCCCTCCCTCTCCCACATCTTCCCCAATTAATAACATCTTACAATTGTGTGATACGTTTGTTATAATTGAAGAATAAATATTGAAGCATTGCTGCTAACCATGGTCTATAGTTTACATTGTAGTTTACATGAAATTCCAATGCCCTAAAATTTTCCTATGTTCCCTTCCCTTCTCCTCAGAACCTCTGTCAACTACTATCTTATAATTATGTTATATATTTTTCCATTACTATAATAAGTTTCTGTCCATGGTTACATCCCACCCTTATTTTGTGTGTTTGATCATTCCTCAACATCCCCCTCCCTGAGATGACTCCCTCATCTGTCTGCTCGTTGTTTCCACTCATTGTCTCCTCGCTATGTCTGCTTTTTGTCTACTCATTGTGTCTACTCATTGTGTCTGCTCATTGTGTCTGCTCATTTTCTGCTCATCTTCTTTAGGAGGCACCAGAAACCAAACCTGGAACCTCCCATGTGGGAGGTGTGTGCCCATCTGCTTGAGCCACATCCACTCCCTGCTCATTGCATCTGCTTATTGCATCAGCTCATTGCATCTGCTCATTTTCTTTAGGAGGCACTGGGAGCCAAACCTGGGACCTCCCATGTGGGAGGCAGGTGCCCAACTGCTTGAGCCATATCTGCTCTCCCATTCCTCAACTTTGAGGATTTTGGGATTGTGATGCCCGATCTGGCCTAGATTGAGAGGGGGCTTAGATCTTATGGGACAGATGGAAGGAACTGTCCTACTTGCAGTTGTAGATACTCTATTTTTCTTTGGGTGGGGGGATTGGGAGTAGTCCATCATCATCATTTTGATAGTTGTCCTGTCACAAGTCCAATGATCTGAAGAGTATAGTATTGGCTGCAGCTCTTCTGAGATTCAGGGCTCAACTGGCATATGAACAGACTGAAGATTTAAGCCTCTGAGACATACATTTAATGGGAATAGTACTAATTATAGGCTCAAATAAAAGGGATGGAAGAATCATGTGTAGGGAAATTATAAATGAGTCAAACTCTGTTATATTGGGTAAATAAATTGCCGTATATTCCAAGGTAAGGCCCACCCACAGGATACTGATTTCAAGGGCTTGTGCACCTTGCCTAGAGTGTCTTGATGTCTCTAGAGCCCTCAGGAGCACCCCTATTTAAGGTAATGTTTACAGTGGCAGCTAGTGAGATCTGTCTGAGACATGCATAAGTATAAACTCTGGGATGACCTCCTAACTCACTTTGAAATCTCTTAGCCATTAAAACTCTTTGGTATTCGATGTTTCCCCTTTTTGGTCAAGGTCTTTTTCTAAGTGCATCACTAGTCGGGGCTTGGTACTAATCCTCTGGTGCCAGGGAGGCTCATCCCCGGGAGTCATGTCCCACACTGGGGTGGGGGGAGTGTTTATCTGCTGAGTTTTGGCATGGTTCCTCTTACATGAGATCCTGGTTCAAATTTTATGTTTCTCCTGGACCTCCCTGGCCCATCCAGCCTTGTCCCCACTACATGACAATTATATTTGGCTGGCATTGTCCATCCTGGATCTCTAAGTCCTACACAGCATGTCTCATCTGTAAAAGTCCTTCCTAGCCTGGCCAATGATTGAGATGTGTTTTGTGTCCTGGGCCTCCCTGGCTGGTCCATCCTGCTACCCACTACATAAGACTGTGGCTTGACCCAAGGTATCCTGGCTGGCCTGGCCCGGTCCTTCCTATGTGACCAAGGGTCAAACAGCACGACTGTCCTGGACCCCCCCTAGCAAATCTGACCTGTCCTCCTATCCTACTATGCCAGAGCTGCATCACACTACCACACACTGGTTTTGGCTTAGCAATAGGCGTTTATTTTCTCATGGTTTTGGAAGCTAGAAGGCTTGCTTCTTCTTGTGGTTGATGCGTTCTGATGCTAGCCTGTCGCAACCCTTGGGGTTGGGTCCTTGGCTTGACTCTCCACTTCCCCTTGTCACATGGCGACGCCCCCTCCTCTCTCACTCAGTGGCTTCCAGGTCCTCTTATAAGTCCTTCAGAATCTGGATTAAGACCCACCCTCATTCAGAGTGCTACAGCTTAACTAAAAATATAAGTAAGTAAGTAAATAAATAATGAGGACGTTTCCTATATCCTCATTTGGAAAGATCTCTAGGATACATTATTGAGAAAAAAGGAAAAAAGCAAGGTGCAAAGTAGTATTCCTCCTTTTGTGTAACAACCCTGTCACATACCAATATATATAAGCTTCCTTGTTGCTTTTATGTGTATACAGAAACACTGGAAGAATACACAAGGCATTAACTAATAAGAGTGCTTGAGGTGGACAAAGAACAGGGTGGATGGTGGGGGGAAGGTGGTAAGAAAAAAAAAAAATCATCACCAAGAAGGACTCTTTATAAGAGGGTATGGGTTCACACCTACAGGAATGGGATTAAGATTCATAACGTGCTTGTTGGGATGTAGAGGTACAGAATTCAATCAACCCTACTAGAAGAGGGTGGGTGGGCTGTTGTGACCTCCCTGGACCTCCCTGGAGTGCCTGGCCTCTTCTTCCTCACAGTAGACTGCAGCTAGGCCAGGTGTCCACCCTGGACCTCGGTTCTCCTTCCCACTGCAAAGATCAGCACAGCCATGGTCTCTGAGCTGGACCTCCCTGGCTGACCTGGGTGCTCACCCCCTCATGAGCACAGGGCTTGCCTGGATGACTGCCCTGGACTAAGCTGACTGCCCTTGCCTGGTTCATCCCACCTAGACGATGGCCCACCCATGGGGGGACTGCCTGGCCCTCCCTCACTGGCTCAGCTCTGTCCGCACTTCATGAGACTGCTGCTAGGACCGAGGTCCATCCTGAACCTTCCCGGCCAGCTCAGCCCTGAACTTCCTTAAGGAGTCTGTGGCTTGCATTAGAGTCCATCCTGGACTTGCTGGCCAGCCCACGCTGGTTACCCCCTCCCACAATAATTGTTTCACCAGGGGTATTGCCCTGGACCTCCGTGGGTGACCTGGCCCATTTTACCCTACACAAGACTGTGACTTGTCTTTGGTTGCATCCTGGACCTTCAGGTCCAAATGATGACTGCTGTTTTGGGCTGTCATTTGCTTGACAAGCACAAGCTCTCCAATGGCACCATCATAAAATACAAAGACCTGGCTCACAAGTACTTTGACCCTATGTCCTGCTTTCCAGGACAGTCATTGTTTTTTTTTTTGTTTGTTTTTAAAGATTTATTATTTATTTCTCTCTCCCCCTCTCCCCGTTGTCTGCTCTCTGTGTCCCTTTGCTGTGCGTTCTTCTGTAACCGCTTGTATCCTTATCAGCTGCACCAGGAATCTGTGTTTCTTTTTTGTTGCATCATCTTGTTGTGTCAGCTCTCCGTGTGGGCGGCGCCATTCCTGGGCAGGCTGCACTTTCTTTCACGCTGGGAGGCTCTCCTTATGGGGTGCACTCCTTGTGCATGGGGCTCCCCTATGCAGGGGACACCCCTGCATGGCATGGCACTCAGTGCACGCATCAGCACTGCACATGGGCCAGCTCCACATGGGTCAAGGAGGCCTGGGGTTTGAACCCTGGACCTCCCATGTGGTAGACGGACGCCCTAACCACTGGGCCACGTCCACTTCCCCAGGACAGTCATTGTTTATTCCTCTTGTCTCAGCTTGATTTTTCATAGCACCCCCCTCTCCTTCTCATGGGTATCCCAGTTAGATAAATTCTAATTTTTTCTCTTTTTTTTAAGATTAATTTTTTACTTATTTCTCTCCCCTTCCCTCCCACCCCTCTGCCCCCCCGCCCCAGTTGTCTGCTCTCTGTGTCCATTCGCTGTGTGTTCTTCTGCATCCACTTGTATCCTTATCAACTGCACCAGGAATCTGTGCCTCTTTTTTGTTGCATCATCTTGCTGTGTCAGCTCTCCGTGTGTGTGGCGCCACTCCTGGGTAGGCTGCACTTTCTTTCACGCTGGCAGTTCTCCTTACGGGGCACACTCCTTTCACGTGGGGATCCCCTACGGGGGGAACACCCCTGTGTGACAGGGCACTCCTTGCACACATCAGTGCTGCACTTGGGCCAGCTCCTCACCGGTCAAGGAGGCCTGGGGTTTGAACCGTGGACCCCATGTGGTAGGTGGACACACTATCCATTGGGCGAAGTCTGCTTCCCAGTTTGGATAAATGCTATGGGCACTGCCTTGAATTGGATCACACCCCCACATGACGTTCTCAAGTCCTAAACCCTGGTTGTGAACCCAGTTGTAAACAGGATATTTGAAGATGTTATTAGTTAAGGGGAGGCCGAATTGAATCAGGGTGGGCCTTAATCCAGTATGACTGGAGCCTGATAAACAGAGGAAATTTGGACACAGAGAAGGAGACAGAAGGAGCTAGATGGCCATGTGACGGAGGCAGAGACTGAGATATGCACTGCTGGCAAACTACCACTAGAATGCTATAGACTTCAGAGGAAGTACAATCCTGCCGACAACTTGGTAATGGCCTTTGGCCTCCAGAGCTGTAGACGATAAATTTCCTATTGTTTTAAGCTGGCTGGTCTGTAGTATTTGTTATAGCACCCCTGGTAAACTAAGACAGGTACCTCATGCATAAAGCTAAGGCCAGATTATTAAAGTCAGTGTCTAGAAATCCTGGATGCTCGTTGCTGTACCTGGCATCTCTCAAGCTCAGGCTGTGCTCATTTCCCCAGCCAGCATTCACTGAACATCTTTTGTAAAATCTGGGGAAATAAACATGCTCAAAATGTAGTTTCCATCATGAAGGCATTTCTAAATTTATGACTCCTATCATCTATAATTGTTGAAAGCCCTGTCCCTGTTTCAGGACTGCAGCTATATAGTTTTTCATTTCATGTGCTCTTATTTTGAGGCTTGAATGAGGTAACACATGGGTCATAAGAAGGAGCAATGACAATTTTCTATGTGTGAGCCTTATCCCAAGAGGAACAGACTGATAAGACCCCGGCCAAAGGACTTCAACCTCTCATTTTTCAGTACAGATTTCAGAAGTTGATTTTCTTAAGTGAGGCAAGGTGGTGCTTGTCACACGTCCAGTCTGTTTCTTTGTGAATATGGCTCTCGGTTCTCTCCAGGGCTGGCTGACATTCAGCAGCTGATTCACACACGTCTATCTAAACTCACACCTTCATCCAGAGAGCACCACTCCTCTTCAGAGGTCACCGACACCTTCAACCATGGCTGTGAAAGCAAACATGATGAGCCTCCCGTTGGGTGGCTGTTCCAGGAACTGCAGTCCTTGTGGCTTTGAACTAATATTAGTGTGTCTGCTACTGTATTTTTGCTTCTCCTTCCTTTTTTCCTAGATTATTACTCAGATATCTCATGTGGTTTCCAAGGCATCACATGTGGTTCCTTCACGCAGTCATCCAACTACCCCATCGCCCTTTCTCTCTGGCATTCTGAAAGCATACCCCTCTCCTCTGTTGGACCTTGCCCACCATCTGCTGCTAGATAAAGTCCAAACTGCTTAGCAGAGGCCAAAGGTGCTTTAATGAATGTGAATCTATAGAGTGCTCCTGCCTCATTTCCTTGCATTAACTGAACACTGAATTGTATGATCGTTGCATGCAGACCTTTCCACAATTCCCCCAAATGCTTCACTTTTTTTTTATCCCCCACCTATGGCTTTTTTTGTGTTCTGTCTGCTCTCTGCGTCCATTCGCTGTGCGTTCTTCTGTGTCTGTATTTATTTATTTTATTTCCCCTCCCCTCTTGTGGCTTGCTTGCTTTCTGCTCTCTGTTGTCCATTTGCTGTGCACTCTTCTGTGTTTTTGCTTGTCTCCCTTTTATATTGTGTCACCTTGCTGAGTTGGCTCTCCACGAGCCAGTGCAGGCCGGGTGGAGCTCCAAGGCGTCTGCTGGGTGGCCCTCCATGGCACTTGCGGACCGGCGGCTCTCCACGGCGTGCGGGCAAGCCTGCCTTCACAAGGAGGCCCCGGGACGCGAACCCAGGGCCTCCCATACAGTAGACAGGCACCCAACAGATTGAGCCACAGCCACTTCCCCCCAAATGCTGCACTTTTGCTCAGCACTCTGTGCCTTAGCACACGTCATTACTTCTGATGGTTTGGGTCAGTGTCCAGGCAGGAAATGAGTGGCACACTCAAAACTGCGCTGAGAGTCTAATGAAGGTGGTATTTACAAGAGTGGGCCATCTGCAGTGGTGAATGAATGAGTCTATTGGTTCCTAATATGATTGTTTTGAGTTTCCAAATTTTGAGCACAAGGGTACCGAGAAAATTATTTATGTCTATCGAGCTATTCCATCGAACACGATGGAAAACTCACAGGAAGTGTTAGGGCTCTGTGGTAGATTGAACAGTGTCCTGCACACACCCCTCCACCCCTCTGTTCAGGTCCACCCAAAACCTTGTTTGGACATAGGGTCTTCTTTTTTTTAATTTTTTTTAAAAAATATTTATTTATTTATTTCTCTCCCCTTCCCCCCCCACCCCCACCCCCACCCCCACCCTCATCCTGTTTGCCTGTTCTCTGTGTCCATACGCTGCATGTTCTTCTTTGTCCGCTTCTCTTGTTGTCAGTGACAGGGGAATCTGTGTCTCTTTTTGTTGCGTCATCTTGCTGTGTCAGCTCTCCGTGTGGGCGGCGCCATTCCTGGGCAGGCTGCACTTTCTTTCGCGCTGGGCAGCTCTCCTTACGGGGCGCACTCCTTGCACGTGGGGCTCCCCTACGCGGGGGACACCCCTGCATGGCAGGGCACTCCTTGTGCGCATCAGCACTGCGCATGGGCCAGCTCCACACGGGTCACGAGGCCTGGGGTTTGAACCGCGGACCTCCCATGTGGTAGACGGACGCCCTAACCACTGGGCCAAGTCCGCTTCCCATGGACATACAGTCTTTGCAGATGTAATTAGTTAAGATGAAATCATACTGGATTAGGGTGGGCCCTAAATCCAGGGACTGGTGGCCTTATAAGAAGAGGGGAGGACGTGCCAGGTACAAGGAAGACCACATAAAGACAAAGGTGGACACTGGAGTGACAGCTACAAGCCACAGCAGCTAAGGAGCAGGTGAGGAAGGAACTCTCCCCAGTGGACTTGGGTGGGAGCACGGTTCTGCCGACACCTAGATTTCAGACATTCAGCCTCCGGGATGGTGAGAGAGTAAATTCCTGTTGTTCTGAGCCACCCAGTGGGTGGCAATTTGATATGACAGCCCTGAGAAACTATGACAGGCATGAAACATGAAAATGAGATGCAGAGATTATGGGAATGTGAATTTATGTAGGTAAAAATTGCTTGTTGAGAAAAGCAGTTATGCATCCCTATGTCTCCATAAACCATCTGTATCTGTATTTGTATGTTCACAGTTTTGTTAACAGTCCCTTAATTAACTCTCCTCCAGTTACCCAGGTGGAATGTGCCACCTCCTTCCTGCCAGGAAATTAGTACCAGCAGAAATTGGTACTAGGAGTGGGTTCCCCAAAAAGGCTTTCAAATAGAATTATGGTACAAAGGTTTTAAAAAAATAATTTGTAAAGTGCTCAGATAACCTCCTAAGGGAAGGAAACTGAGGGACTGCTTAGCCTGTGACATGGTATGGCATCTCTATTATTCAAATGCTCAGGAAGGATGGCATGGCATGAAATGCTGTGGAAGGAAAGATGCTGTGAGTTCAAGAGGCTGTGACGTTTAGATTCTACAGTGAAAATATGAATGATGAAGGTTTGGATTTCATTTGTCTGCTTCTGTTCATAGTGAATCTATCCATGGAAGAGAGGAAATGGAAAGCATGACGACAGATCTCAGATTATAAGTCTAAGGTTAGGAGGCCTGTATGATACTTTGAGAAAGGTCTCATCCCCTGGCTTGTAGGACCTGTGGGCTGACGACATGACCAGAACCTGAGCCTAAGGTCTGCAAAATGACAGAGATAATTTTCTAATCAACGTAGCCAGGTTCCTGATCCTAAGCGAAGACACTTGTGGGGAAGGAGAGAGCACCTGAGGCGTGGGATATTGACATTTGGGCAGAGATGATTGAAGTCCAGAATGTGGACTACAAATCTCCTGAGCCACCCTGGTTGGCTGCTGCAACCTCTTCTGAACACCTTCTCCATTTGAAAAGTAACCTTAGCTTGTTACTGGAACTCCTAACCAGGAAACACCAAATAACAATGACCTGTAATGCCCATCAATAACTGGATGTAATCTGATTCCCTGAACCATAAGCCTGGAAAAGACCAGCAGTATTGCCTCGTAAAGTAGGAGGCTGAGCATGTTTGGGAGTACAAGTGATCTTAATCAGCATGAGGCTCAGATTCCCTTGGCACCTGTGTCTATTAATATCTTAGCATCAGGGAAATGGACTTTGGCCCAGTGGTTAGGGCTCCCGTCTACCATATGGGAGGTCCGCGGTTCAAACCCCGGGCCTCCTTGACCCGTGTGGAACTGGCCATGTGCAGTGCTGATGCACGCAAGGAGTGCAGTGCCACGCAAGGGTGTCCCCCGCGTGGGGGAGCCCCACGCGCAAGGAGTGCGCCCGTGAGGAAAAGCCGCCCAGCATGAAATGAAAGAGCAGCCTGCCCAGGAATGGCGCCGCCCACACTTCCCGTGCTGCTGACGACAACAGAAGCGGACAAAGAAACAAGACGCAGCAAATAGACACCAAGAACAGACAACCAGGGGAGGGGGGGGAATTAAATAAATAAATAAATCTTTAAAAAAAAAAAAAATCTTAGCATCCTCTCCCCGAGTTACACCTCTCTGACCTCCTGGGTGTCTTGAATTAGGTTCCCGTTATTTCAATTTGTATTTCCTCTTGAGCCCAAGAGTTCTTAAGAGAAGCCCTTTACATTTCCAGGTCGAAGGGCCTTTCTGTTTTTGTTAATGATATCTAGATTTATTTTACTTTAATTTTTTGCATTGTTCCAATATCCATGTGGAATCTAAACCCCCTCTTGACATAGATGTGGAATGGACACAACCAAGCCAAGGTCCACAGGAAGGAGGAATACAGTAAGGATCACAGTGGACTTAATGATATTCTATTCATGAACTATTGTGGTTAATAATCGAGAAAATGTGGCATTGGTGTGTAAAGCGTGGCCATGGTGGCTGCAGGGTGCGGGGAAGGGGAGGAAGAGATGAGATGTGGAGGCATTCTCAGGACTTGGAGTTGTCCAGGGTGGTGCCCCAGGGACAATTGCTGGATGTTGTATGTCCTCCCATGGTCCACTGGATGGAATGTGGGAAAGTGTGGGCTATGGTGTGAAACATGGGACATGGGGTGCAGCGATGCCCAGAGATGTACTCACCAGACGCAATGGATGTGACATGATGATGGGGGAGAATGTTATTGGGGGGGGGAGTGGTGGGGTGGGGGCGGTGGGGGCGAATGGGGACCTCATATTTTTTTAATGTAATATCCTTTTAAAAAATGAATAAATTGAGTAGAATTTGAAAAATAAATAAATAAATAAATAAATTTGTTTAATATTCTGTTAAAAAAATTTTTTTTTGCATTGTGATCTGAGAGTACTCTTTGTCATATTTCTACCTTATGGATATTACTGAGGTTTTCTTTGGCCCTAATACATGATTGCCTTTTGTGAGGATGGAAGCTTGAGAAGACTATGCAATCTCTATTATCAGGGTGTTGAGTTACATATATCCATGAGAACTGTTCTATTCATAAATATGGTGTTTCACACCAGAAAATGGTGTTTAACATCAAAAAGTATCCTTTTTTTCACATTCAGTGCTTTTGGTCCTAAATTCTACTTTGTTTGATATCAGGATTACTAACTGTGATTCTTGTTTCCATTTGCCAACAGACCTTTGTCCATACTTTTATTTTTTTGACTATTTCACTTTAAATATGTTTTTTTCATATAGTATAAATTTGCATCCTTTTTTTGGAGCCTAACTGAAAATCTTTTTCTTTTAACAGGTGAGGTAACTCCACACACATTTGTTGGCGTGAATATATGCTAGGTCTCAACTCTTGTCATAATGTTTTACAGTTTTGTATACTTTATTCTATTGCTGTTTCTTTCTCTAGGCTTCATTCTCTAATTTATAACTTCTTCCTACTTACAAAGATTTGTATTTTTTTCTAGTTTTTAATCTTTATGCTGAAACCTTTAAAAGTGCCCTTAGTTCCCTGTTTTATTTAACTTTTGTCTATCTGTTTCATTGGGTTTTTAAAAAATCCTTAATACCTTCTATGGTAGTTTGAGTCTTTTGTGGACCGCAGAAAACTATGTTCTTGAATTAATCCATTCACGTGGATGTGAAATTACCATAGGTGAGACCCTTTGATTAGATTACTTAATTAAGGGCCATCTGAATATATTGCTTCAGTAAGGCGTAGTCCAGCGTAGGTCTTAATCCTCTCATTGGTGTCCTTTATAAATGGGATGATATACAGAGAAAGGCACACATACACACAGAAAGAAAACCCAGAGGCCACAGAGACAAGAGGAAAAGACTCAGGAGCAGAGAGAATGCTACAAAGCAAGAAGCTGGAATCAATGGAAGCCAGGAGAGAGGACAGAAGCTGAAGCAATGAGAACCAGAGGAAAAGTGAGAGGCAGCTGTGTGCTGGTCTTCAGAGAGAGCTTCACCTGATGCATTGACTTGGACATTTTTTTTTTTCTGCCTCGGAACAGTAAGCAAATTACTTAATAAATCCCCATTGTAAAAGCCAACCCATTTCTGTTATATTGCCTTGACAGACTTCAGTAAACTAAAAATTCTTCCTATTGTCTATATACCAGTAGGCTTAGTCTCCTTTTTTAATTTCCTCTTTTCCTTTCATTCTTACTCATATTATTTGTACTTTATCACAAGTTGTAATGTTTGTACATCAGTCTTCCATCTTCACCCCTATCTATACTTTAATCTTAGATGTATATTTATATTTTTTTAAATGTTCACAATTAGTCCTTTTACTCAAGTTTTCCCAGTCGTGACTTGGATGGATGAAACTCAACCTCCAGCAGGGCTCAAGAAAGGCTGATGGGTGCAGAATTCCTTAAGTTCTGATATATTGAAAACTTTTTCTTTAGACTTGATATTTGAAGGACAGCTTAATTGACATAGAATCCTTGTCTTTATACTTTCACTAAAAATTTTTAATGCTGTTTCATTCTTAGCTTTTTATATCTTGGGTTTTGAAAAGCCTGATGCCAATCTAACTGAGGTCTGGGGAAAAAAAAACATCTTTTTGGGCCAGGAGAGTGGGCCTACCCAGATTACAAACATAATCCAATATCTATTTTTGGAATTCATAACCATATCAAACTGCTACAGGTACACACAGCTTCAAACACTCCACCCTCTGGACCCCCAAAAAGACATGTTTTTTCTACTTACAAATTACATTCATTCCATCACAATATCCCAAAAGCCGTGAGCGAAGTGTGAGTCTGCCCCAGTGCTTAGAGAGTTGGGGCCTTCTTCCCTGTTGTTCAGGAAGAATGCTACCACCCCAGTGCTCTGAGAGGGTGAAGCCTGAACCCCAGCATTCAAGGAGAGCCTTCACCCCACTGTACAAGGGGAGTGTGGCCACTGCACAAGCACTTTGAAGGACCGGCACTGCTGCTTCATCAGGCCTAGAGAATAAAACATAGTTCCAGAGATGATTCTCAGACCTTGAAATCTACTGGAATATGCCTTTCTGGGTTTCAGAATTGTTTGGAATCTGTGACCCTTGGTTTTCCTTCCAACTTTTCCCTATGGGTATGGGAATGTTTATCCTAAGCCTGTCTCTCCATTGTATATTGGAAGCAGATAACCTGTTCTCTAGGTTTCACAGGTCCACAGACAGAGGGGAATTGTGCTTCAGGTAAGACCACACCCATAACCGATTTTGATAGAGACTTTATACTTAATATTGCTTCTGAAATGACTTCGGCTTTTGGCTGACTAATACAGTAGTGTACACCTGAAATTATTCATGATACAGTTTTCCCATTCTCCATATGTGAGGGGAGCACCAGGGAGCACCATGTTAGTTTTGGAAACCAGTGTCACTGAACCTAAACATTGCAGATCTGCTTTGCTCATTAGATGCAGATTCGTGTGTGAAATATGTAGTCCTTCAGTACCCATTTAGTCAAACCGCTGCCTCCTGAACCTTGTGATTTTCCAGGACTTTAAAGACTTGTTGGAGATGGGTCTGGCTGAACAGCTCTTTCCGTCTCTGTCCTCATTGTTGTTGACCTTGGGGTCTTGGGGAAGCATAGAGACCCTCCCATCCCAAGGTCAAACTGAACTCTGAATGACATCTTCACTTCCATCATCCCTTGGTTCCTCTGCTCTCTACTCTTTACTGGTTTTCCCTACAGAGCCACCTGCATTCTGCAGCAAACATTTGAAGTTGTACTAACTATAGCTGTGTCCATAGTTTTGGCTAAAAAACATCACATGTTTCTGTCATTCAAAATCACTGTACTAGGTGGAAGGATGAGGCAGTAGTTGATATCAGGAGTACCTGAGTCAGTTGTTCCCATCTCTTCCCTGATGTAAGCACTATCTGTAGAATCTGGCTGGATCCTCTGCCCCCTTCATTGACATGGACATACTCTCTGAGCATCCACAACTCATAACTGTGTGCAATAAGGACTCTCTCTACCTTCTACTGTGTTCTGGAACACTTGAGCTCCTCAGCACTGGGGGTTTTTACCTTGCCTTTCCTGGCCAGGATTTTTCCTAAAATTGCCTATGATGACCACATTTGATTTGGGCAACAGCATCACCAAACCTGAGAGGCCACATTCCCCGGCGTGCTGGTGTTCTGGAGTGTCTGGTTCACCTTCTTCCCTGTCTACCACGGTACCAAAGGGAAGGTCATGGTGGCTGAGGAAATATTCTCCATTGTGCCCTCCAGTGTGGGGCAACTAGGCTGCATCCTTGACTCCCAGTGCTACATTATTCATCTAAGTCAGGGGTTCTTAACCTTTTTTGTTACATGGACCCTTTTGCCAGTCAGGTGAAAACCATAGACCCCTTACTAAGTCCACACTATACTCTGTATTATTTAATAAATATACCACACCTGCACCAACATGTCTGCACAAGAATTTTTTTTTATTTCAATTCAAGCTCACGGACCCCTTATTAAGAACCCCTGATCTAAGTCCTCATAGGAACACCCAGAAATGGATAAATAATAAAACAGGTTTTTTGGGGGTCAATAAGCATTCCAATATTTATCATGGCTCTCAAATAAATAACAGACTATAAAGACTGCAATGGCTTCAAGAACTTCTGACACCAACTGCAAATACCGAAGTAACTCAATTCTGACTAACTATAATATCTAGAGTTAGGACAGAGCCCACAGGATAAGGGCCAAACTCTACAAAATTGCCTTTCAGGCACCAGTCACAACTTTGGGGGCCTAGGCCACCTGTACCTTTGACCAACTGGCTTAAGCTATTATGTGGTAGAGCAGTTTGATATTGTTTATGAATTCCAAAAAGAGATATTGGGTTATGTTTGTAAACTGGTCTGTTCCTCTGGGCATATTAGATTGTATTGGATTCAGAGGTTTCACTTTTGCTTGGCTGAGTTGTGATTAGGGCTTTGATTGGGCCACATCAGTGGGAATTCGTCCACATCCCCTTGGTGGGCGGGGACTCACAGAGAAAACTAAATGGCACAGGCATTAGTGGCATTTAATGCTGGAGCCGTGGGAAGTAAATTAACAGAGAAGCAGATAAGTGAGGAAAGAAAGAAGACTCCATTAGACATGGCAGAGGCCCCAGGAAGTTTCAGAGACTAACCATTCACCTGATAGTTTACAGCTGGCCTTCTGGAGAGAGCAGAGCAGCTGAGCCCAGAGAGAATCAAGCCTCAGGACAGAGAGACTTATTCCAGCCTTCATCTGATATTGGAAGAAGCTGGGACCATGGAGCCCTAAGAGGAAGAGGAAGCCTGAACTCTTACTGGTTTCTGCAGCCATCTTGTTCCAACACATGGCAACAACTTTGGTGAGGGAAGCAACTTATGCTTCATAGCCTGGTAACTGTTAAGCTTCTACCCCAAATAAATACCCTTTATGAAATTCAACAGATATTTGGTATTTTGCACCGGTACCCCTTTGGCTGACTAATACATGTGGTGAAATATATTGACAAGGTATTTTAACTTGGATGCACAGATGTGAACTAATCATACTATTTACTTCATGAAACATTTTCATCATCAGTCTTTGGATTTTGCATATTTGGTTTTAGTTCAGTTTTTTTAAAACTTGCTTTCTAACTTCATCCTTCTACATTCCAATGTTAATAAAGATTCTTCCTTTCAAACAACCTTCCATTGTTATTTAACCATATCTTTGAAAAATAGTATTGTTTCAAACAGGCATATTTATTCCTGACATTTTCTTTGTCCTATATCTCTCTGCTTCTACCTTGTATCATTTCCCTTCTTCCTTTCAGGAGAGCCTACTGGTAACAATTTCTCTTAATGCCAGATAGCGTCTTTATTCATCTTTATTTCTTGTTGATGTTTCTTGTATTATGAATATTGTCTGTGGCTCTGTTCCATGTTTTATTCATTCCAGGAACCAGGCTGAAGGAGTACCACTATCTTGGACATATTGGTCAACTGGCAGAGGGAAATGAGCCATGGCAGAAACATACAATGGTTGTGGAAGCACAATTTACCACTTTTCATTTCCTTGGCAAAAGCAACATTCAGGGAAAGGCTTAATGTTAGCTTGGCAGAGAGATACACTGAATGCTTGAGGCTAATAATACAATCTACCACATATCATACTGAAATGAAGGAACCTCCCCAAAATAATAAAATCTTAAATGAAATGAGAAAAGGGGAAATATCTTCAAAGTATCAACAATTAGGCTGACAACTAACTCTAACAGAAAACAGAGAGCCAGAAGGCAAGGATAGTAACAGTAATATGAAATCAACTTTTGAGGGGTAAGTCACTAGGATTTTGCAGCTGTTTGTAAGAACAGAATAACCTAGTAATACTTTTTAAAAAATATTTTTTAAAGTATATCACTCACATATGAACATGCATAAACAATGTGTATAGTAAAGGTTGTGAACTTACAAAATAAACATGCATAACATCATACAGAGGTCCCATACATCACCCCTCCACCAATGCTTTGCATTGTTGTGGAACATTTGTTACAAACTATGCAAGAGCATCATCAAAATATTACTACTAACCATAGTCCCTATCTTACATTTGTGTATTTTCCCCCAACCCACCCTATTTTTCACAAATATATTTTTATTACAGAGGTGTGAACTTACAAAACAATCATGCACATGTGTAGAATTCCCATACAATACCCCTTCACCACACCATGATGGAATATTTATTACAGATTATGAGATAATATCATCAGACAATTATCACCAACCATGGTCCATAGCATACATTGGCAACACTTTTACCATACCCCTCATTATCAACAGTACATCTTTGGCACTGTTGCAAGAATATTACAGTATTGCTATTAACTGCAATTGTATTTTTCCCATGCTTCTCCACATTCCCACCATTCTGCAATAGTGATGTACATCTGTTCTAGCTCACCAAAGGACACTCTTGCATCCATACCATCAATTACAATTCTTATCCACCTCTGGGGTCACTGTGTTATTCAGTCCTGAGATTATTCTCTAGCTTTCTTTCAGTTGATGTTTACTTCCTCAGACTATTCTTTTCAGCCACAAACCCATTTATAAACCAGCTGCTACACACTATATAATGTGTTACCATCAACTCTATCCATTTCCACACTTATACAGTCAAAACTCCTACATACATTAAGCATCAATAGTTCTTTTCACCCTTCCTCTTATCTTCTAATAACCGATACTCTAGGTTTTAACTCCATGTGCTTAGACTTTGTATTTAGTTCATACTGGTAAAACCATACAATATTTGTCCATTTGTGTCTGGCTTATTTCACTTGGCATAATATCTTCAAGACTCATCCATGTTATCATATGTGTCCCAATTTCATTTCTTCTTACTGCAGCATAGTATTCCATCATATGTATATACCACATTTTGTTTATCCATTCATTGGTGGATGGACACTTTGGGTTGTTTCCAACTTTTGGCAATTGTGAATAAAGCTGCTATGAACATCAGTGTGCAGATGTCTGTGTAATTGTTTTTAGTTCTTCTGGATATATTCCTAGTAGAGGGATTGCAGGATCATATGGCAGTTGTATATGTATCTTCCTGAGGAACCACCAAATGGTCTTCCACAGAGGCTGCACCATTTTACAATCCCATCAACAATGAAGGAGTGATCCTATTTCTCCACATCCTGTCCCCACACTATTGTCTGTTTTCTTTTTTTTTAATATTGGCCATTCTGAGAGGTGTTAGATGGTGTTAGATGATATCTCATTGTTGTTTTGATTTGCATTTCCTTAATAGCTAGTGATATGGAACATTTCTTCATGTACTTTTTGGCCATTAGTATATCTTCTTTGGAGTAATGTCTATTTAAATTTTTTGCCCATTTTTAAATTGGATTGCTTGCTCTTTTATTATTGAGTTGTATGGTCTCTCTACATAGAATGGAAGTAAAACCCTTATCATGTGGTTTCCAAATATTTTCTCCCATTGAGTGGGCTGCCTTTTCACCTTTTTGATGAAGATCTTTGAATCACAGACATGTTTTAAGTTTGAGGAGGTCCCATTTATCCATGTTTTCTTTCATTGCTTATAGTTTCAATGTTAGGTTTAAGAAACCACCACCTACCACCAGATTTTTTTTTTAAGATTTTATTTATTTCTCTCCCCTTCCCCTCCACCACCCCCACCCCCCACCCTGGGTTTCTGTTCTCTGTGTCTATTTGCTGTGTCTTATTCTTTGTCCGCTTCTGTTGTTGTCAGCAGCACGGGAATCTGTGTTTCTTTTTGTTGTGTCATCTTGTCGTATCAGCTCTCCATGTGAGTGGCGCCATTCCTGGGCAGGCTGCACTTTCTTTTGTGCTGGGTGGCTCTCCTTACAGGGTGCACTCCTTGTGTGTGGGACTCCCCTATGCGGGGGACACCCCTGTGTGGCAGGGCACTCCTTGTGTGCATCAGCACTGCGCATGGGCCAGCTCCACACAGGTTAAGGAGGCCCGGGGTTTGAACTGTAGACCTCCCATGTGGTAGACGGACGCCCTAACTACTGGGCTAACTCTGCCTCCCTACCACCAGATCTTGAAGATGTTTCCCTACATTTTCTTCTAGGAGCTTTATGGTTCTTGCTTTTATATTTAGGTCTTTGATCCACTTTGACTAATTTTTTAATAAGGTGTGAGTTAGGGGTCTTCTTTGTTTCTTTTGGCTATGGATATCCAATTCTCCCAGAACCATTTGTTGAATAGACTGTTCTGCTCCAACTGGGTGGGTTTGACAGACTTGTCAAAAATCACTTGGCTATAGATGTCAAGGTCTCCTTCTGAGCCATCAATTCAGTTCCATTGGTCAATGTGTCTTTGGGTTTTTGGTTTTTTTTTTTAGATTTCTAAAAATTTATTTCTCTCCCTCCCCCGCCCCACCCCCGTTGTCTGTGGATGCTCTATCAGTTGAGCTACATCCGCTTCCCTATGTGTCAATCTTTATACCAATACCATGCTGTTTTTACCACTGTAGCTAGGTGATATGACTCTGGAAGTGAAAACCCTCCAACTTCAATTTTCCTTTTTAAGATGTTTCTGGCTATTTGGAGCCTCTTACTCTTCCAAATAAGTTTGATAGTTGTGTCTTCCATTTGTTTTAAAAATAGTGGTGGAATTTGGGAATTGCATTGAAGCTATATATCGATTTGGATAGAATTGACATCTTAATGTTATTTAGTCTTCCAATTACGAGCATGGAATAGTCTTCCAATTATTTAGGTCTTTTTAAAATTTCTTTTTGCAATGCATTGCAGTATTCTGAATACAGGCATTTTATGTCTTTGGTTAAATTTATTCCTAAATATTTTATTCTTTTAGTCACTATTGCAACTGGAATATTTTCCTGACTTCCTCCTCAAGACTGCATTACTACTGTACAGAAACACCACTGATTTTTGTGTATTAATCTTGCATCCTACCACTCTGTTGAAATCATTTATTAGCTTTAGCAGTTTTGTTGTAGAATTTTTGGGACTTTCTAGATATAGGATCATATCATCTGCAAATAGCAGAAGTTTTACTTCTTCCTTTCTGATTTAGATGCCTTTTATTTCTTTTTCTTGCCTGATTGCTCTAGCTAGAACCTCTAGGACTACACTGAACAACAGCAGTGGCAGTGGCCATCCTTGTCTTTTTCCTGATCTCAGTGTGAAAGCTTTCAGTCTTTCACCAATAAGAACAGTGTTAGCTGTGGGTTTTTCAAATATGGCCTTTATCATATTGAGAAAGTTTCCTTCAATTCCTATCCTTTGTAGTATTTTTATCAAGAAAGTATGCTGAATTTTGTTTAATGCCTTTTCTGCATCAATCAAAAAGATGATGTGATTTTTCTTCTTTGATTTATTAATGTGGTGTTATGCTGATGGATTTTTCTTGTGTTGAACCACCCTTGTAGGCCTGGTATAAAACCCACTTGGTCATGATGAATAATTCTCTCAATGTGTTGTTGGATTCTATTAGTAAGTGTAGCAGTTTGGTATTTTGAATTCCAAAAATAGATATTAGATTATGTTCGTGAACTGTTCTTTGCCTCTGGGCATATCAGATTGTATTAAACTCAGAGGTTTCACTTTTACTTGGTTAAATGACATTGAGGCTTTGACTGGGCCAGGTCAGTAGGATATTGAATCCCCATCCCCTTGGTGTGTGGGAACTCATAAAGAAAATGACATGGCAAAGGAGAAAATTGGAGTTTTGGGGATGCTGGAGACCTGGGAAATAAACACATAGGAGAAGAACACAGAGGAATACAGACAGCTCCATAGACACAGCAGAGGCCCTGGGGAAGAGAGAGAGCCTGATAGTCTACAGTTCACCTTATGAAGAGAACAGAGGATCTGAGCCTGTATAGAAACGAGCCCCAGGAGAGAAACAAAACTTATCCCAGCCTACAACAGATATTGGAAGAAACTGGGACTATGGAGCCTTAGGAGGAAGAGGAAGCTTGAACCCCTTGCAGACTTTGGCAGCCATCTTGCTCCAACACATGGCAACAGTCTCTGGTGAGGGAAGTGACTTAGGCTTTATGGTCTAGTAAATGTAAGCTTCTACCCCAAATAAATACCCTTTATAAAACCCAACAGATTTTTGGTATTTTGCATTAACACCCCTTTGGCTGACTAATATAGTCAGTATTTTACTGAGGATTTTTGCATCTGTATTCATTAGAGAAATGGACCTGTAATTTTCTTTTTTCATAATATTTTTATCTGGCTTTGGTATTAGGGTGATACTGGCTTCACAGAATGAGTTTGGTAGTGTTCCCTCTTGTTCAATTTTTTGGAAGAACTTGGGTAAGATTGGTATTAAATTTTCTTTCAATGTTGGGTAGAATTTATCTGTGAAACTGTCTGGTCCTAGGCTTTGCAGTTTGGTGAGCTGTTTGATGTCTGTTTCAATCTCTTTACTTGTGATTGGTTTGCTGAGGTCTTCTATTTCTTCTAAGGTCAGTGTAGGTTGTTTGTACAGTCCTAGGAATTTTTCTACTTCATCTACATTGCCTAGTTTTTTGGCATAAAGTTGTTCATAGTTTTCTCTTATGATCTGTCTTACTTCTGCAGGGTCAGTAGTAATGTTCCTGTTTTCATTTTTTATTTCATTTATTTGCATATTCTTTTTTCCTTAGTCAGCCTAGCTAAGGGTTTGTTAATTTTGTTAATTTTCTTGAAGAACCAACTTTTGGTTTTATTAATTCTCCCTACTGTTTTTTGGTTCTTTCCTTCTGCTTGCTTTGGGATTAGTTTGCTGTTCTTTTTTTAGTTACTCCACGTGACTAGTTAGGTCTTTAATTTTAGCTCTGTCTTCTTTTCTAATGTAAGCACTGAGGGCTATAAATTTCCCTCTCATCACTGCCTTTGCTGCATCCCATAGATTCCAATATGTTGTGTTTTCATTTTTATTCATCTAAAGATATTTATTGATTTATCTCACAATTTCTTCTTTGACCTACTGATTATTTAAGAATGTGTTGTTCAATCTCCATATATTTGTAATATTTTCCCTTTTCTGCCTGTTGTTGATTTCCAGCTTTATTCCATTGTGATCAGAGAAAGTGCTTTGTATAATTTTGATCTTGTTGAATGTATTGAAATCTATTTTGTGACCCAACATATGGTCTATCCTGGGGAAAGATCCATGAGCACTTCAGAAGAATGTATACCCTGCTGTTTTGGGGTGCAGTGTTCTGTATATGTCTATTAGGTTTAGTCCATTTATCATATTATTCAAGCTCTCTGCTTCTTTTTTTTTTTTTTTTTTTTTTTTTAAAGATTGATTTATTTATTTAATTTCCCCCCCTCCCCTGGTTGTCTGTTCTTGGTGTCTATTTGCTGCATCTTGTTTCTTTGTCTGCTTTTGTTTCTTTGTCCGCTTCTGTTGTCATCAGTGGCACAGGAAGTGTGGGTGGCGCCATTCCTGGGCAGGCTGCACTTTCTTTTCACACTGGGCGGCTTTCCTCACGGGCGCACTCCTTGCGCGTGGGGGCTCCCCCACGCGGGGGACACCCTTGCGTGGCACGGCACTCCTTGTGCGCACCAGCACTGCGCATGGCCAACTCCACACGGGTCAAGGAGGCCTGGGGTTTGAACCACAGACCTCCCATATGGTAGACGGACGCCCCAACCACTAGGCCAAAGTCCGTTTCCTCTCTGCTTCTTTATTGATCCTCTGCCCAGACGTTCTCTCCAATGCTGAGAGTGGTGTATTGAAGTCTCTAACTATCACTGTAAAGATGTCTATTTCTTCAGTTTCGCCACTGTTTGCCTCATGTAATTTGGAGCATCCTGGCTAGGTGCATATATATTTATAGTTGTTATTTCCTCTTGGTGAATTGCCCCCTTTATTAATATTCAATGTCCTTCCTTGACTCTCATAACAGATTTACACTTAAAACCTATTTCATCTGATATAAGTACAGCTACTCCAGGTTTTTGTTTGTTTGTTTGTTTGTTTGTTTTGGTTAATGCATGCATGGACTATCTTTTTCCAGCCATTCATTTTCTATGTATTAGCATCCTTGTTTCTAAGGTGAGTCTCTTGTAGACAGCATATAGATGGCTCATATTTTCTTAACCATTCCACCAGTCTGTGTCTTTTGATTGGGAAGTTTAATCCATTAGCATTCAATGCTATTATTGTAAAGGCAGTTCTTAATTCACCCATTTTGACCTTTGGTTTTATCTATCATATTATTTTCACCACTCTTTTTACATTTTTAGTAATGTTTACTGATATAATCTTCATGTCTAGTCTCACTTCCAGCCTCTCTCCTGTCTTCTCTTTTCAGGCTGCAGTAGTCCCTTTAGTATTTCCTGAAAAGCCAGTGTCTCCTGGTTACAACCTGTGGCAGTCTCAGATTATTTATGAATTTCAAAAAGAGATTAGGTTTGTAAACTGGTCTTTTCCTCTTGGCTTGGTCCCCTCTCATTGTATTAGATTCAGCTGAGATAGTGTTGATTCAAGTATGTTAAGATTAGGGCTTTGATTCAACCACGTAAATAGGGAGTAACTCAGTTTAAGTCCCTGCCCCCATGGTGGGCTATATAAACAGACACTCACTCAAGGAGACATACAGAAGAAGGCACACAAAGAGTGCTCCATAGACACAGAAGAGAAATTGGTTCCTTTCAGTCCTGCCATGTTGCAGAAAGGAGAAGGCTCAAACAGCTAAAGCCCCAGGGAAAGCTGAGCCATTCACCTGGTAGTTTGCAGCTGAAGAGACAAGAGCCCTGAGCAGCTGAGAAGGCCTGGAAAAAACAAGCCTGCCAGCCTACACCTTAGATTGGAAGAAGCTGGGCCCATGGAGCCTTAAGAGGAAGAAGGAAGGAGAAACCAGGCCCGCCATCATACTTTTTGAGGAAGGCTGAACCCTTGCAGAAATTGGCAACCATCTTGCATGGCAACAGACTTTGGTGACAAAATACACCTGGTGGTACCTTGAGTTGAACTCTTTAGGACTGTATAACTGTAAGCTTTTACCCCAAATAAATACTTTTTATAAAAGTCAACAGATTTCTGGTACTTTGCATCAGCACTCCTTTGGCTGACTAATACACAAACTCTCTCCATTTCTGTTTATCTGTAAATATCCCAACCTTGCCCTGGCTATTGAAAGACAATCTTGCTGGATATAAAATTCTTGGATGGCAGTTTTTCTCTTGCAGTATCTTAAATATATCATACTGCCTTCTTGCATCCATGATTTCTGATGAGAAAACAGCACTTAGTCTTATTGGGTATCCCTTGTATATGATGCATCACTTTTCTCTTGTTGCTTTCCGAATTTTGTCTTTGACATTTGTATTAGTTTTTTAGAGTAAGTCTATCCACATTTATTCAGATGGGATTATGTTGTGCTTCTTAGACACAGATGTCTATGTCCTTCAATAGGGCCGGTAAATTTTCAGCCATTATTTCTTCAAATATTCCTTCTCCTCTCCTCCTGTGACATCTATGGCATGTATGTTTGCATGTCTCTGGCCATCAGTTCCAAGACCCTGTTCCATTTTTCCATTCTTTTATCTGTTCTTTTGTATGTTTGCTTTTGAAAGCCACGTCTTCAAGCTCACCAATCCTTTCTTCTGCCTCTTCAAATCCTGTTATATGCCTCCAGTGTATGTTAATTTCATTTATTGCATCTTTCATTCCCATAAGATCTTCTATTTTTCTATGTATGCTTTCAAATTCTTTGTGCTCACCCAGTGTCTTTATATCCTAATCTCTGTAACCATCTCATTGAATTTATTACAGATTTCCTTGAACATGTATGATTAGTTGTCTCAACTCCTTAATGTTATCAGGAGGCTTATCTTATTCCTTTGGCTGGGTCATATCTTCCTGTTTCTTGGTATGGATTGTAATTTTTTATTTGTGTCTTGGCATCTGGCTTACTAGATGTATCTATTCTGGGTGTAGTTTCTCTCTTTAGTTTAGGGCTTTCTTGCCCTTTCTTCCTTGCTGGTTGTGTATTAGGATATAGTTGGTACTATAAGCTCCTGAGGCTGATGCCTCCTGCATTTCCCCAGAAAACAATGAAGCTTCTCCCACCTTTCTCCTCTGCCAGGGGAAGGGAAGGAACTATAGCCATGTGTAATGATCCAAGTTGTGCAGGCCAAGACCATCTGTAGTTTCCTGGAGAGACTGATGATGTTTCACACCCCTTCCTTTCCTGCTTGGGACAGGGATGGAGCTGCAAGTGTGGACAGCAAACCAAGCCATACCAGTCAAAACTGACCAAAGTTACTCAGGTAGACTGACATAGCACTAGCCCCCCTCCTTCCCGGCGAGGGGTGGGGATGGACCCTCCAGAGTGCCCAAAAATCTAATCTGTGTGGGCCAAAAGCACCCGCAGTTGTCCTGAGAGGCTGAGGGAAGATTGTCCCTTCTGCCTTTTAAGGGATGGGGATGGAACCACAGGCACCTGATAGACCAGACCATTTGGGCCAAAAGTACCTGCCATTGCCCTGAGAAGCCAAGGAAACACAGGCCTCTCCTATCCTCCTGTGGGGTGGAGGTGGAGACACAAGTGCCCAGCAGTCCAGTCCATGCAGGCTGAAAGTGCCTGCCATTGCCCAGAGAGTCTAAGGATATACAGCTCCCCTCCTATCCTATTGAAGGGTAGGGATGGAGCCACAGGTGTCCAACTATTCAGTCTGTGTGGGATGAAAGCACCTGAAGTTTCCTAGAGAGGCTAGGAAGACACTACCTCCCTTTTTTCCTGTCAGTGGTGGGGTGGAGCCACAGGTGCCCAATAGTTCAGTCTGTGCAAGCCAAAAGTGCTGCCATTACCCAGAATGGCTGACGAAATACCAACCCCCACCTATCCTATCGGGGCAGTGGAAGTGGAGTCTCAGGCACTCAACAAACCAGTCCGTGTGGGCCAAAAGTGTCTGCAGTTTCCCAGAGAGGCTGAGAGAACACAGCACCCCTCCTATCCTATTGGGGGGCAGGGATGGAGTTACAGGTGTCCACATACCCAGTCTATGCAGGTGGAAAGTGCCTGTAGTTGCTCAGAGAGGCTGAAGAAATACCAGCTCCCTCCTATTCTATGAGGGGGGTTGAAGATGGAATTGAAGGCACTCAACCAATCAGTCTGTGCAGGCCAAAAGCGCCTGCAGTTGCCTGGAGAGGCTGGTGCAGGTTCCCTCAGCTTCCTTCCTGCTGGAGAAGGTGCTGGAGCTTAGGCTAGAGCTGCAATACAATCTGGTGGAAAGAAGCCAGTCCCTACCTTCACCGTGATTTTCAATCAGTTAAAATGGTGGCTACCAGCCTCTTTCTGACTTGGATATGTAAGTATATAAGTATAATCCTAACTGTTCTTAGGATTATACTTTAGCCAGCTGAATTTACTAATCATTAGCTGAAGTTGGAGCCTGACCATCTCTTCCTCCCATGTTTTTGGGAAATGAAGATTACAACTCCAGTCACAGAACATCTCCTGAGGCAGTATGCACTGCCAGTGGAGGATGGGCACCAGCCTCCACAGCATGTAGTGCTCTATTCGTGAATCCTCCCTGCACATGGGCAGTCTCCTCCTCCTATTCCTTCAAGGTTGCTGCAAGATACTCTTCTAGTCTTTGGGGGCCCCCAAACAAGTGTTTAAGACAACTCTGGGTGATTACTGTCCTGTAGGAATAGCTGACTCTTGGAGCTGCTTAATCTGCTGCCATCCTGCCTCTTCCCCACCTGGTCCTTTGAATTCTTAATTTTATGGATCCTTTATATATAGTCATATGATTTCCATTTAGTTCCTATAATTTTTATAGAAGGATAGGGATACAGAAAAGTGAACTTATCATAAATAAAATATGAATTTTTACAAATGGAATACCCCATGCAATCAGCACCAGATTAAGAAACAATCAATTGCTAGTGCTGCAAAGCTGCATTTTCACTCCTTTCCAGTTACTGTCCTCCAAAAGTTAACAGCATAGGTGAGTTTTTCACACACCTACATATACTTTATATAATTGTTATCATACAACATGTACTTTTGTGTACCTAGCTTTTTCATTCAATACTGTGAGATTTTCTCTTTTTAATCATTCTTATTTTGTAATTACCCTGGTGTATATTTATACATTCCATTTTTTATGGGCATTTGGGTAGTTTCCTGTTTGGAGCTATTATAAGTTGTACTGCAATGACCATTCTAATAAATGTCTTCTTTGGTAACAATATGCATTTCTATTTGATAACTACAAAGAACGCAGGGCATGCATATATTCAGCATTAACAAATCCTGCAAACTATTTTCTAGGGTGACCGTCCTATATTTATACTCCATAACCAGCATATGAAAGTTCCAGTTACTGCACATCTTCAGCAACAATTGGCATTTCCTAGTCTTTGTTCTTTTTTCTCTATACCAATTCTGGCAGGGATGTAGTGTAATCACTTTGTGCTTTTAATTTGCATTTCCTTTAGGACTAATTAAATTGAATATTGAAATGTTTATTAGTCATTTGGATATCTTTGCAAATGGTTCATTAAATCTTTTTTTCCATTTTACTTCGGAGGTATTAGGGATTGAACCCAGGACCTCATACATGGGAAGTAGGTGCTCAACCACTGAGCTACATCCACTCCATTTTTCTTTCCTTTTATATTGCATATGTTTTCTTAATTTGTAGGGGCTCTTAATGTATTTTGGATACAAGCCCTTTGTCAGATACATATATATATAAAAAAAACAAATTTCTTTTTCCATTCTGTGGGCTCCCTTTTCACTTTCTGTAGCAGTTTGATATAGTTATGAATTCCTAGCTACTGGATTATATTTGTAATCTGGTATGTACCCGTGCATGATTAAGTTATGATTAGGGCTTTGATTGGGCCACGTCATTAGGGTGTTGAGTCCCCACCCCTTGGTGGGTGGGGACTAACATATAAAAGGCATGGCAAAGGACAGAGTTGAAGCTTTTTGATGCTGGGGGTTTTTGATGTTGGAGTTTGATGCTGAAGCCTTAAACTGGAGCCCCGGGGAATAAGTTCACAGAGCAAACAGAAGCAAGTCCCAGGAAGAGAGGAACCCTGAGCCCAGAAAGAAGCAAGCCCCAGAAAGAGAGGAAACTTGAACCCAGAGAGAAGCCTGAGAAAGGGAGGAACCCAAGAAGCCTGAACCCCTCACAGACATTGGCAGTTATCTTGCTCCAACACATGAAAATCTACTTTGGTGAGGGAAGTAACTTATGCTTTATGGCCTGGTATCTGTAAGCTCCTACCCCAAATAAATACCCTCTATAATGGCCAGCAGATTTCTGCTATTTTCCATCAGCACCCCCTTTGGCTGGCTAATCCACTCTCCTAATGTTGGCTTTGATTGGATAGTTTTAAATTTCATACAGTCTAGGCAATGTTAAACAGCAGCCTATTGGCAAGACCCACAGGACATAGGTGGGTCTTTCAGAGGTTCCTGAGCATGATGTGCTTGAAGTGCGGAGGTGCCTTACCAAATGTTTCCCATTGGCAAATACAAATAGGTGGGCTTGACAACAGGAATATATTGATGTTTCAGAGGCTCAAAGGCTTGATTTCTCCCAAGACCAGAATCTTCTGGCTGACCAGCAATCTTTGGTTCCTCGGATTTTTCCATCACATGGCAAAGCACATATTGGCATCTCCTCCTTTCTCTTCGGTTTCCATTGACTTCAACTTCTGGTTGTTTCCCCCTGGTTTCTCTCTATCTTTTACCCGGTTTATAAACGATTCCAGTAATCCAAAACAGCACGAACTGACTCAGCTGGGTCATGCCTTAGCTGAAGTAACATCTTGAAGAGATCTTATTTACAGCGGGTTCACACCCATCAGATTGCGACCAAGAACATATCCAAAATGAGATACACAGTCAGTCCATCACACCCACAGACAGGCCTGCTCAAAACCCGAAAGCTTCCAATAACCAGGCTTGCTACAATACACTTGCCCTCTCGCTGAACTCAGAGCCTTGTGTATCCTTAACCTGTCAGAGCCGTCATCACAACAAAACGGTTCAGGGGTCAATAGCAGGTGGCCTGGTTGGGATATATAATGCTTCAACCCTTCACCCCCTCTTTGGGTTTCTGACAGGATGGGGTCCCCCACTGTCATTTCGGGGGGTGGGGGGGCTGTTTCTTACTTTTATACTTGACTGGGAGCTCAGTGACAAACCACAAAGGTGCCCATCTCCTCGCTCAACCGCCATAACCGCGGGTGCAACCCCTTCATTTGTTCGCAGTCCTAGCTCGGTCACATCAAGGGCTTTCCTAGTCTACGCCTCCTTGAACGTATCCTCCATCTGGGTAAGGTGGGAGGCCTCCTAAACTCTAGCTTCCGGCCTAGAAGGGATGAGGAGCCAACCGGAAGCGAGTGGTGAGGCAGGGCCGGAAGGGCGAGGCCTCCCGGAAGTGCTTCCGCTGTAGAAGGAAGTCCCCGCCAGGCGCGCCTGCTCCCGCACGCTCTCGCGATTCCTTACCCCCCCCACACAGCTTCTTGAGGGAGCGCGTGGCAATTGCCACGGGAGCAACTTGAGGGGCGAACCAATATCGTCTGAGGCGTTTCTTAGGGTGAACTTTATTTCTTCGAGGACTGAGAATCTGGAAGGGAAGGGGGTGGAGTGCAGCGGGAAGAAAGTTGTCCGTTGCTGGCAATCCCGTGGCCTGGGCGTGGACAGCGCATGCGCGGCCGCAGCACCAGCCTGGGTGTTGGAGAGTAGCAGAGGTGGGCGGTGGAGGGGCGCGTTGTGAGGGCGCGTGCGGGGAGGACATTCTCTCTGTGACGTCGGAGGCCGGTTTGAGAGGGTGACCGGTACCTGATTCCGGGCAATTAAATGCCGGACTGCTGTTCGTGGAGGAGCACTCCTTGTCCTGACCAATTATGGCTCATCCGCTCGTTTCTCAGGGGTCTCACTTGGAATTGCCACAGGGAAAGAGCCCTAGAAGCGGCCCAGGAAAGGTTCCCTAATGCAGGGTCAGAGCAAGAAAGCGCCAAACTGGGTCTGTTATGGGAATTGTAGACCTACATACAAGTGGTTTAAGATGGATCCCGGACAAAGAGGACTCCCTTAGGAGGTTTCCTTGTGGATTTCTGGGGAATGAGCTTTTGTTTGCTCTAAGATCTGTGACCCCAGTAACCTGTAGTGGATGCAGGGACACATTCCAGGTGCCCTCCAACTTTTCAAGGTATGTGACTGAGGTGAGGGGAGGTGAGACCCTGGAGGGTGTTTCCCATTTTAAGAATCAATTCCAAGAAAAGCCTAACAGGTCACAAAAAATCAACTTTCAGGTTGTCCTTAACAGCAATGTTTGTTTTCTACTAACTCTTTTATTTACAAATAGAAAAATTCACTCATCTTAGTATACAGTTACAGGAATTCTCACAGAATCATAGAATGGACGCCATAATGATGATACAAAAAAGTATATTAGCCCCACAGACATCACAGACATGGTACTGCCCATTTGAAGTCAAACCCTCTCCTCACCCTTAACTTCTGGCAGCCTCTGCTGCTTTAGATCTGTATGTTTTTGCCTTTACCAGAGTGTCATACAAATGGCATCATACATGGTGTGGCCTTTTGAATCCTTTGTATAAAGTTTTATGTCATATTTGTAAAACTGCATAACTATACATGCCTTCCAATGTTCAAAGTTTTAGAATTGTCATAGTGCCCGTTAGGTTATGGCACAGTACTGGCCTTCAAAACTGAGAGATTCCATTATTAGTATAAGTTGTGTGATACATGGCTTCAATCTGTGCTCCCTGTGGTAATTTTCTTCATTTGTACAATGCAAGGAATGCAGGGAGGAGGGAACAAATAAACAGTGACTTTCAAACATTAATCTCTGCTGTGATATATAAACATAATACTGAAAAACAAAGACCTCATTTGCTCCTTGTAAGCAGAGATCTATTTCATTTTTTCCCTCTTGTCTAAAATGTGCTAGAAGTCTAAGCATATGAAAGATCTATGAAAGAGAAAACAGGCTCTTTCCTGGGCTGTAAACAATTCCCACCCTCTCTTATAAAAAGGCATTAACATTTTTGTTGTGAGAGAATGTCAAAAATAGACTCTTCTAAATTGGGATGTTTCTCCAATTGATACCCACTGCCTACAGCTCACTTAAACTACTCCTCGGATAATTCCTCTCTCATAATTTACAACTCTTTTTACTTCTACCTGGAGACAATGAGTTTACTTAGCTATCACTCTGCTCACAAGAAAAGGCACACTACAGGACAATTGTGCCAATGACCATAACCTTTTGTCATACATACTAGGGGGAATCCATGGTTTTCTGTGGTACAAACTGTGCCACTCAATCCGTAGGAAAAGCAAGATGAAAATATGAAAGATACAGTGCTATTTTTAGTCTTTCATAAGAATTGTGAAGACAAACACCCACACCCTGAGGCCCAAAGCCATCACAAGCCTCTAGTTTCACATACTCATGTCCAAACTTATAAATATACATCACATGCCCTAGAGCTTTTCATCACTGGGAAAATAAAGTTCAACCATGAATACACCTTTATTGTTATGTGGAACCAATTCTCTATTAACCCCATGAATTCAGGACTGCGTGTGTATTGCTCCCATTTGCAAATACTCCTAGCAGTTCTTGAAACAAAGCTTATTTAGGACATAGTAGATGGTCGAAGGAAAAGTGAATTAATGATGACCTCCTGGGAAGCGGACTTGGCCCAATGGATAGAGCGTCTGCCTACCACATGGGAGGTCCAAGGTTCAAACCCCAGGCCTCCTTGACCCGTGTGGAGCTGGCCATGCGCAGTGCTGATGCGCGCAAGGAGTGCCATGCCACACAGGGGTGTCCCCCACGTAGGGGAGCCCCACATGCAAGGAGTGCGCCCCTTAAGGAGAGCTGCCCAGCGCGAAAGAAAGTACAGCCTGCCCAGGAATGGTGCTGCACACATGGAGAACTGACACAAGATGATGCAACAAAAAGAAACACAGATTCCCAGTGCCGCTGATAAGGATAGAAGCGGTCACAGAAGAACACAGAGCAAATGGACACAGAGCAGACAACTGGGGGTGGGGAGAGAAATAAATAAATAAAATCTTAAAAAATATATATATAATCATTAAAAAAAAAAAAAAGATGACCTCCTTACTTACCAAGGCCCTGACCTCTAGAGAAAATATACACTGCACTCTAAGCATTTCCTAGTTCCCTGGTCATGTTTCATTTTCAAACTCTATCTTTACCTATTTGCTTGCCAACTCTACTATAAGCACTAGGATGGCAAGCAGATGTTTACTGATGCCTCAAAACTCAGAGCCTAGAGTGCCCTGATGAGGTTTCAACCTAATAAAATTTTGAGCTGGGAATTTCTGGCACACAAGGGATGCTTAAAAAAAAAAAAAAAAAGGAACATCAAGAAAAGAACACAGGGAAACGGACTTGGCCCAGTGGTTAGGGTGTCTGTCTACCACATGGGAGGTCCGCAGTTCAAACCCTGGGCCTTGTGGAGCTGGCCCATGCGCAGTGCTGATGCGCGCAAGGAGTGCCGCGCCACGCAGGGGTGTCTCCCGTGTAGGGGAGCCCCATGCGCAAGGAGTGCACCCCGTAAGGAGAGCCGCCCAGCGCGAAAGAAAGTGCAGCCTGCCCAGGAATGGCGCCTCCCACACTTCCCGTGCCGCTGACGACAACAGAAGCGGACAAAGAAACAGGATGCAGCAAATAGACACAGAGAATAGACAACCGGGGGAGGGGGGGGAATTAAAAATAAATAAATCTTTAAGAAAAAAAAAAAAAGAACACAATCTCTGAACAAGAAGGGTTTGGTTTGAATCCTGATGCTTTTATCCCTTGGTAGATTTGTGATCTGTGGCAATTCCCCTAAAATATAGTCCTCTTTTACCTCTCAAATGTGTCAAGAAGGGTATCCACATTATAGAGTTTGCTGAGTGTTAACCTGAATATATATATATTAATTGCGTTACTTTCAGGAGAACATTTAAAACTGCCCAGTAAGTAGTAAAGTGTTCCAGTTTCCACTCTGCCGTGTAAAGACCTGTGAAGTTGACACTCCCATCCTAAAAAGAAAAATGCTGAAGAAACTGAAAAGACAACTTTTCTTAGATTCATCAGAGTATTGAAATCACAGGAAATGCACTGTCCTGCAGCTAGAAACAGAATGGAGCTGGGTACAGAGACTCAGTTTACCTGGACCAAAAGCAGGTCTCTGGCGGAGGCAGTACCAGGAGGCACTCTGCAGTGTTCCTTACTGCTACAATTCCCCACCCCCATGACTCCTTGTGTGCTCCTTGTGGTCTACGGCAAGAGCGCAATGAGAAAACCATGATTTAAGGTTCTGCTATTGAGAATAAATAAGTTCACGACAAAGCTGTAACCATATAAATATAAAAAACTGTTTGCCCAAAAGAAAAAGGCCTGAACTTGTAGGCACCTAGTGACTCACAAGGTATAAAGATTAAATTGGCAAAACTACAAAGTAGATCTGACAATCTATTATTGCAATGGGATATTTTTAACATGACCTCCCAATAAATGAAAACTAAAGACAATATTTGGTAGTATACAACTTACTATAAACAATACTTAACAGGATATGTCTAAGAAACATCTACAGATGCCTTTGGCAGGAAAATGCAGTTTTTAAACACCCAAAATCATAGTTGAATACTGATGGTAGTCTTTCAGCTGTAATAAGAAATGCCCACGAAAATGCTTATTCTCACATTGAACGACTGAGCGAGAGCAGTCACTCCACAATGAAGTGGAGGAATGAACTATGTGGGTCTTTGTTTTTTTGGCTGCACCAGTGCAACTGTCATAGCCACTAGCAGTATTAACAAAACAAGGAGTGTATTATACAGATTACACTTTACATAAATACAGTATAGAAAACAGGGGAGTCCAAACATCAGAAACTCCCCAACATGACAGTCCAAAAACGTGGCCTGCTGGACCAGTAAGTTCTTGCAAGAAACAAACTGTCGGCAGATCTTTGCAGCAGAGCTTGTGGTGATATCAGTGGAAGCCTAACCCTCTAAGAAAATTGAAGTCAACCAGCTGGTATTATTTTGAGGATATTCTTGATCAGCAAGGCAAAGAGGAGAATGAGCTGGAAGCTGGTGTCCACAAAATACCTACGTATTTGTCTGTCAACCTCTATGGTAGCTGCAAAAACTTCAGTAATGGCATCTTCACTTCTGTCTCCCAAATCTCCTGCAAGTTACATTATTGTTATCTTCTAACAGGGAATCATAAAGGGAATGCATTCTGAAAAATGTAGTTTCCAACGTTTCACACATTGTCATTACACAATCCAAGAGAGCCATCATTTTAGTGTCCTTTGACATGTCTCATTTCTTAACTCAATGTCTATTCCAAATCCCAGCCAGATGCAACAACAAAGAGCAAATGGCAAAGATGAAATAACAATTCACTTGAGACCATACCGTTTGATGAATTTTGCACACTTAAAGTTTCTGACAATATTTTTTAGCAAGGAAAAAAAAATCTTCTGGCCAAAAATAAAGTTTTCTCAGTAACAAAGAAAGAAGGAATAAGTGACATCCATTATCTGCCACACAAAGTCTCTAAAAATCTCTTTTAACAAGTTGTCATTTTTTTCAATGGCCCCTTATTCAAGAACTCTGGAAAAAACTTTAAAATTAAATCTACTTGCATTTTTAAAATACACTTCAAATCACCTATGGACTCAATAGACTTCCACATGGGAAGATAAAACTTTTATTCATTAAATTACAGGGAAAAAAAAACCATTACCTACCTAAAACTTAAGCACTCTTGTGGAAATTTTCAAAATTACAACTCACCTGTTTGAGAAAGAGCTGGACATTCAAAGTCTAGAGGTCCCCTTAAACAGTGAGATACTTAAGAGACATCAAATTTATAGCTCTTACATGTGACTTCGCTCATGGTGTACATTTTCTAGGCCATATATTTGAATTAATTTGCATCAGGCATTCTCATATAACTTTCATCTATAGTTTCTTTTCCAGTGTGAGTTCTCCATAACTTTGAAAGGATTTACTTTAACTCAAAGCTGTCCCACATTTTTATTTCCAGGGTTTCTATCCATTGTGCATTCTCACATGTTTTTGTAAGGATGACCGCCAAATGAAGGCTTTTCCACAATGTTTACATTCATAGGGTTTCTCTCCAGTGTGAGTTTTCACATGACATTCAAATGATTTGGAATAACAGAATGCTTTTCCACATTTTTCACATTTATAGAGTTTCTCTGCAGTGTGAGTGCTTTCATGTCTTCGAAAGGAAGTGGGACAACTAAGAACTTTACCACATTGTTTACATTCATAGAGTTTTTCTCCAGTGTGCATTCTCACATGGCCTTGAAAGGATTCGAGCCAACTGAAGGCTTTCCCACAATACTTACATTCATAGGGTTTCTTTCCAGTGTGAGTTCTTTCATGTAATCGAAAAGATTGAGGATAACTGAAGGCTTTCCCACACTGTTTACATTCGTAAGGTTTCTCTCCAGTGTGTGTCCTTTCATGTCTTGGAATGGAAGTGGGACAACTGAAGGCTTTACCACACTGTTTACACTTATAGGGTTTCTCTCCAGTGTGTCTTATCATGTGCCTTTGAAATTTTGAGGGCCAAATGAAGTATTTCCCACATTCCTTACATTCATAAGTTTTCTCTTCAGTGTGATTTCTTTCAAACCTTTGAAAAAATTGGGGATAAGTAAAGATTTCCCCATATTTTTTATATTCATAGGGTTTGTTCCCACATTCCTGATATTCATATAGTTTGTGTCCACTGTGAGATCTGATATGTCCCAGGAGGGATGAATGATCCATGAAGACTTTGCCACACTCACTGCATCCATACGGTTGTATTCCAGTAGGACTCTTGTAGAGGTTAAGATTTGGAATCTGGCTGAAGCTTTCTTCATACTGAATACCTTCATTACTTTCACAGAGTCCCTCTAACATATGATTTCTGTTAAAAATGAGAAGCAAATTTTTAATGGTTTATTAATGACTTAATATTTAAAATTATATGTTGACCATTTTCAATGAAAGCAAAGGTGTTCTGCCCTATCTGAAATCTTTTAAAGTGGAGTTAAGGGAAGGCTCTGGAAGAGGGCTCAACCACAACCATTACCAAACCAGTATTTCTTATGTATGGAGTATTTTGTTATTTCCAGCTGAATTAGGTTTCAAACACTTAACTTTTATGTCACATTTAAGAAAATATTTTTGGTGAAAATTCTCTGCAAATGAACAAAGTTAAAGCTATGTTTATGGGTTTGTCTATTTGATTTTTTTTTTTTCTTTTTTTTTAAATTTCATGACATACTATGAAGTCTGCTTTCTTGTCAGTATTACTCACCTCAGATTTCCACCCTGGTGTCTGTACTGATCTTCAGTTCTATGGACTTCCATATTTTTTCCTAAAATGCAGTCCCCAGAATCATCTTTTGCAAACCTTGCTATTTTCTGTTCTTTGGGTATGTTTTTCCCAAAAATATCCTCCTGAGAAACTGACCTATTGGCTTCCAATTGAGTCTCATCATCTGAAACAAAATAAATATATCTTATAAGGAAAAAGGCACCTGAAGCAAAGAATGATGGTAAGGATGGATTTAGTTGTTAATTTTTTTCAATAACTGACACTAGAGGCAGAAAATATTAGTCAATTTAATAAAAACAGTGAAACAAGGGCAAGGGTCAAACGAAAAGTTTTTTTTTAAATTTATTTATTTTTATTTATTTATCCCCCCCTTTTTGTTGTTTGCACTTGCTATGTGTTCTCTGTGTCTTCTCATCTTCTCTTTACAAAGCAAAGGGATGCAAACCTGGGACCTTATCCAATGTAGGGGAAAGGTGCTTAATTGCTTAAGCCACCCCACTCCCTGCTGTTGTTTCTCTCATTATGTTTCCTCTGTGTCTACTTGTTGGATCATCTTACTGCGCCAGGCCATCACGCCAGCTTGCTGTCTCACTCGTCTTCTCCAGGAGGCACCAGGAACCGAACCTGGGACCTCCCATGTGGTAGACGGAAGCTCAATAGCTTCAGATACATCCACTTCCCCAAAAAGCTTCTTAACGCCCCAAGATGACCCATGAATTCTTTACCCATAGTGCTGACACTAAAATAGCATCAAGTATTATAAACAAGACAAAGAACAAACTCCATTTAATACACAAGATTTTCAATGTCATTCAATGTCATGGAAAAATTATTAGATGCTAGGTCTGCGAGAGTTGTGACCATGCCTGTCTTATTCACCAATGTATCCCATTCCTACATTTCAAATCTTTTAACAGTATGATCAAGAAATACTTGTATATCCTAATGAATTAGTGAAGGAATGATGTCATCCTTACCTACTGAGGCCAGGTTCCTGAAGGTCTCCAGCATCACATCTCTGTAGAGGTGCCTCTGAGAAGAATCCAGTAAAGCCCACTCTTCTTGGGTGAAGACCACAGCCACATCCTCAAAGGTCACTGTTTCCTAAAACAGTCCACAAAAGTATGTAGGAGGATGGGTGAGACTCTCAGCACTGGGGATCTATGCTTAACTCACAGAAAGTTCAGTAAGATTCTGTGGACTCCCAAAATTTACTCTGGGATTTGTCTGTTAGAACTTTCACTGTATGTCTATAATTGCTTCCTCATAAATTTAACAATACCAAGAACTCCTGGAGCTTATCTCCACATTTTTCTGTGATAGCCTCAAGCACTATTGTTCTCTAGCAGCAGGGTCCAGAGAACCTCTGAGAAAGAGAAATGGTATACACGTGAAATTATTTTCATTTTGAAGCCATCAATTCCTTGTGAGGAAAAGCCTTTCATCTTCTTATTAACCAGCACATCACTCATCACCGTATGAAGAAGAGGGTCAAGGTTTTAATGAGTAAATACATATTGAAAGCCTAGGGGCTTTTACTTCACCACACCTGAGAACTCAAGAGGTCTGCCAAACCCAACATGTAACAACATAGATGAACACTGAAACCATCATGCTGGGTGAAGTAAGACTCAAAAGGATAGATTTTGTATGACCTCGCTGATATGAAATAATTAGAATAAGCAAAATCTAAGAGTCAAAAACTAGAATACAGGTTCCCAGGAGTCAGGATGGTCGTAGGGAATGTCCAGTAGAGAGTGGAGAGTTAATTCTTAATTGGTGCAGAGTTTCCATTAGGGGTGACGGGCAAGTTTTGGTAATGGATGGTGGTGATGGAAACAAAACATTATGAGTAGAATTAACACTAGTGAACTATATATCTCAATGTATTAAAAGGGGAAATGTTAGGTGTTATATAAGTGGTAGAACAAAACAAAGAACAGCCAAAGGACTGTAAAACACAAACAGTAGACCCCAATGTAAACTATGGAATATAGTAAATAGTATAATAATATTCTCTCATCAATTTTAACAAAAGTACCATAGTTTTCCAAAATGTTAAAAATGAGGGTGGGTAAATGGGAACTCTGTATTTTCTGCATGATCTTTCTGTAAACCTGCAGCTTCGAGAAAGAAAGAGAAGGAAGGAGGAGGGAGGGAGGGCTGGCATGAGGAAGTCCCATATGTAGTGAGGGAACTAGAAGGGACATATGTGTACATGTGTTTGTGTAAGTGTGACTGCTTGCAGGGAAGAGAAAGGAGAAGGGCAAAATAATTATTTCACATAATTTGGAAATTTGATAACCTGAATTCTTTAAAATATATATACACATATTTGGGTAAGTATATCTATTATTGCTATATATAAATATATATGTTTCTGTTCAAAAGGTGAGAGCTTGCCTAACTCATATAAAATATTTTAAAACTATGGTATTCCAGAAGTACCATATTGGCAGAGAGATAAACAAATAGACTGATGGAAAGGAAAAGAATCTTGAACAGGCTCCTATGTAGGCAGAAATTTAAGTAATAACAGTAAGCACTACAAAGCAGTGGCAGAAATGACCTTGACTTTAATATAAGAGGCAGGATATATTGGTACCTAAATAGGAAGGCTGCATTGTATTCCCCTTTGTTTAACTGACAATAATAAATTTATTGTAGCTTTAAATGTGAAATATAAAATGAATACTTTGAGAAGTTAGTGGTAAATGTTCTCATGACATTAAAATTAGGGAGAATTTTCTCATATAAGAATAAAAAGAGTAAGTCATAAAGGAAGATTGATACATCCAAATAAATTAAAATTAAGCAAGTGAAAAGATAAACCACTAGGAGAAAAATATCTGCAATGCATAGAGATAACAAAGAATTAGTAGGCAGAGTAAAAATGAATGAAAAATGATTTTTTTAATGGGGGATTAACTAATACTATTTCACGAAAGATAAAAGTCCACATATGAAGACTAATTTCATTCGTAATGAGAAAAAAAAAACCCTCAAGTAAATATTTCACACTGATCATAAGGGCAAAAATTAATAAAGTAGACAATTCCATGAGGTGATGATCATAGGGAATAAATAGTTATGTGTGGATGGTGGGATGTTGCTGCCTCCCTTCACCCCTCCTCCTAGCCTCTGTTATCTCCCTTTTCCAGCCGTTGCTATCCTTCCCGCCAATCCCGTCCACTTAGCCAACTCATAATCTGCCCCCTTTCTTAATCACCGCCTACTTCATAGCTGCCTGCACAGTTCCGCCTATCCACTACCGCCCCGTAGTTTACCCGCCCCAATTCCTACCCCTCCCTTGACCCGACCTTATATAATCAAGTGTGTTTCCGCAATAAAGTAGACTAGCTCATTCTCACAGGCTGTCTCCGTGGTTTTTACTGCGCGTCCCCCACGCCTGGAGAACCTAGGCCTACGTGCTGGCCTAGGGGCTCACCGCCAAGCCGTGGAAGCCCGCCCGGTCCTCGTAGGTTGCTAACTTAGAATAGCAGCCCACAGCAGGGGTTGCTAACTTGGAATAGCAGCCCACAGCAGGGGTTGCTAACTTGGAATAGCAGCTCACAGCTGGGGGCTCGTCCGGGATCCTTTCCTTCCACCGCCCTCCGGCCCCTCTCTGCTGCTGCTGCTGCTGTCTACAGGCGACCATTTCAGCTCTCCAGGTAGGGACCCCATCGCCGTCTTTTCTTCTCCCACTATGGGCACCTCGCTCTCCTCACACCATACCCCTCAAGTTCGGCTTTTAGCCACCCTGCTTGATACCAATGGAGTCCGCGTTTCCCTGAAACAGCTCCAAAAATACTGGGACCTGCTACTCCCTTTTAATCCGTGGCTTGCCACCTGCCAGCTCTGGAGCCCAGACACATACTCTCGATTCATAGATCGAGTCACCTCCGCCATAGAGCATGAAAAGCGGTCTTTTCCGCACGGCCTGCTGCCTGCTCTAGTAGCCATACGCGCCTGTCTCCTTGGTGCGCCGTCAGAAGCTATCCGAGACAAATCGGTTAAGCAACCCAATGACTATGAGCCCGATGATCCTGGCGACACAAATTCTCTGTCTGACCAGCTCGCCGCCGCTCTCGAGCGCGAACCTCCCCGCCCGCGCTCCCCACGGCCCGCAGAAGCCGCTTCAGTAGCTCCTCAAAATAGCGGACTTTCTCCTTCTTCTTCCACCTCTGCCCAAAATGGCGCACTTCCGGCTTCTTCTTCACCTATGTCCGAGCCCGCCGGCGAGAACAAAGGCGCTTCCTCTCACCTTTACCCGCCCCTCCCTGTCTCGTCATCTTCCGGCCCTGCCCCGGAAATAATGCAGTCGCCATCTTGGCCAGCACCCAACAATGACGTAACTACACCGCCATCTTGGCAGGCGCCTAAAAGTGACGTCACCGCTCCGCCATCTTGTCCAGCGCCCAAAAATATCCCGCCGCCAGTTTGTTGCCGCCTTGACGCTGCTAAGCCATCATTCTCTCATCTGTTTCCCGCTACCGTTCATCCCTCGCCACCACCGTATGGCAGCAGCTCCCCACCTGCTTCTAGCGAAGCACATTCTCCCGCCCCCCAGCTATACCCGCTCAACCCGCTGCCCACGCAGCAACGCCCTCAAACTTGGCTTCCCTTCACAGTAGAAGAAGTTAAAACTCTTCGTAAAGCCGTTAAAGAAGATGGCATTGATAGCCCATATGTTCGACAACTAATAGAAGAGTTGGGGGTTCAGCTTGTTCTTCCTTATGATTGGATTCCTCTAGCCCGTTCCATCCTTCAGCCAGGCCAGTTCCTTGAATGGCGCGCTCACTATCAAGTAGCTGTTGATCAACAAGTAGTGGAAAATGTTCGAGCGGGTGTCCAAGATCCAGCTGATGCCTACACAGGAGTTAACAACTATGCTGACCCTCGTTCCTATGTGAACATAGACCCAGGGTTTTGGCACCGAGTGAAAGTTCTCGTTCAGCGGTCATTCTCTTTAATCTCCACCAAACAATCCACCAAGTTCGCGCAAATGCTTCAAGACTCGCAAGAAACCTTTCCGGCATTTGTCGCCCGCGTTATCGAAGCATGCCAACATAAACTTACTAACGAAGATGCTCAGTTTGCGTTAGCAAAAGAACTCATTCTCGATGGGTGCCTCGCGCCCTTCCGAGCTGTCATCCTTCCTATCCGCGACAAGCCAATGCACGAATGGGTCCTAGCTTGTCGAGACATTGACCCACAGACTAAGGCACTTACTGCTGCCTTCGCTTCCGCCATGGCTGTCTCATCTGCCTCCACTTCTGCCTGCTTCCAATGCGGTCAGCCCGGTCATTTTGTTCGCGAGTGCCCTCAACCGGCAGCTTCCCGCCCTGCCGTAGCACTGCACAGACCAAGAGGCCCCCCTACACCATGCCCGCGCTGTGGCAAGGGGTATCACTGGGCCCGCGATTGCCGCTCATCGCAACGTATCTCCCAGCCTTTAAACTTCCAGCGGGGCAGGCCTCAGCCCCTCCCCCAAGAGGCCCTCCAGAGAGCTCCAAAACCTTAATGTGGACAATGCCTATCAAACGTCACCAAAAACCTTCCTTAGAGCTTAAAATAGACGGACAATGGCTTAAAGGGCTCTTAGACTCTGGTGCTGAAATCTCTTGTATTCCCTTTGAAATCGCCGCCTTCAATCATTGGCCCCTCGAAACTGGCCCTCAAGTCATCGGCGCCACAGGAGCTGCTACTTCTTGGAAAACATCTCAGCCTCTGCATTGGAGCGACCGAGAGGGTAACGAAGGTCAAATTCGTCCACTCGTCCTCTCTTCAGTCCAAACCATCCTGTAGGGAAGAGATGTACTCAGCCAGCTAAAAGCTCAAATCACCACAGAAGCCTTCTTAGCTGCGCCGCCCCCCCCCTTATAGGGGCCACTGCTCCTGTTTCAAGACCTGACCCTATCCCTCTGGAATGGGACACAGAGGAGCCCATCTGGGTCGAGCAGTGGCCCTTGCCAACTCATAAACTGCAAGCTCTCTCTGCCCTCGTCGAAGAACAGCTACAAGCAGGGCATATTGAGCCGTCTACCAGGCCCTACAATTCGCCAGTCATCGTCATCAATAAAAAAACACAAGCAAGTTCTGCCTCCTTCATAACCTTCGAAAAATTAACAAGCATATTAAGCCAATGAGATCACCTCAGCCTAGCTGCCCACATCCCACTGCAGTCCCTCAGCATTTTTATGCAGCCACCATTGACATCAAAGATTGCTTTTTCTCCATTCCTCTTCACCCGCGAGACTGTCCACGATTTGCGTTTACAGTCCCGCGTACCAACAATCAAAGAGCAGCACTCCGATTCCAATGGCGAGTACTACCACAAGGCATGCGGAACAGTCCAACTATATGTCAGCTCTATGTCAATCATGCCATTGAGCCGCTACGCTCTAAGTTCCATCCAGAGCACACATATATCATCCACTATATAGATGACCTCCTTTTAGCAGCAAGTTCTAACACACTTCTCAATGATTTACTCTCTGCAGTTACGACGAACCTTTCAAGTCTTGGATTAATAGTGCAACCTGACAAAGTCAACCCCCAGCCACCTTTCCAGTTCTTAGGCTTTCATTTTCATCAATATATTCAGCCCACCAGCCCACAAATCCATGTTTCTGATCACATGACGCTGACTGAGCTCCAACGGCTTTGCGGACAAATCAATTGGCTTCGATCAGCACTCCCCATCACAACGGCGCAAATGCAACCCCTTTTCGAGCTCCTGCAGACTAAGTGCGGTCCATCCGCTGCAGTCGTTCGCCCCATCACCATCACCCCAGCTGCCAAAGAAGCCATCCAACAAGTAAATGCTGCACTCCAGCAATGCCGCCTAGAGCGATTCTCTCCCGATCTCCCAATCCTTGCCTTAGTTTTGCCAACACCAGTCACTTCAACGGGTCTCCTATGGCAAGACGGCCCTCTTCTTTTTCTGCACACGTCAAAAAGTAAACTCCCAAAAATCTGCCCTTTCACAAGGGCTTAGATCACATTAGCCACTGACTTAGTACTTCTCTCCATACAAACGTACGGCGTCCCGCCACACACCATTGTTTGGCCCTTTGATGCAAAAGAAGTTACCTCTCTTATCATGAATAATGCTCAAATGCAGAGCCTAATAGAGTTCTTTCGTGGCTCCTTCGACAACCACTATCCTCATCATCCACTGCTGCAAGGTGTATCTCAATTAGCATTTTTCAACCCGTTCCGTCCGCTGCCCGCAAGAAAGCCAATCCCCTTTGCCATCACTGCTTTCACTGATGCCTCAAAAAGGGGCTTCGCTGCTGTCATATATGTGCCAGGAAAGCTTGAGCCACGACAGTTGATGTTTGCCAATCACCTTTCTGTTCAAGTGGGTGAACTCTTAGCTGTCGCTGCAGTCCTCAATCTTTACCCAACCTAGCCTCTCAACATCTTTACAGACAGCTTGTACACCTTACAGGTATGTCGCAGCCTCCCACTTGCTACCTTTCTACCCAGCGACTCATCTATAGACCAAGCACTCGCCTTTGTACAGCGACTGCTTGAAGAAAGGCAACAACCCTGGTTCATCGCTCATATCAGAAGTCACTCTAGCCTGCCAGGACCACTGACTCAAGGAAATGCCCTTGCTGACGCCTTAGCGTCCGGCCGCCATGTATACCCAGCTGCCATTCGAGAAGATTCCATTGACAAAACAAGACTAGGAGACTTCGTCAACCAAGCCAAACTTTTACACTCTCAATTCCACTTCTCTGCGCGATCTATCCAGAGGCTCTTTCCAGACCTCCCCATCGAAACATGCAAACATCTTGTGCGTTCCTGCCGAACATGCGCACCTCTGCTACCCCTTGGACCCTTGCAGCCCCGCGGAGCTAATCCCCGCGGCCTACGGCCTAACTCCCGCTGGCAACTTGACGTCACACACGTTAGCGCCTTTGGACGCCTTAAGTATCTTCATGTTGCAGTTGATACTTTCTCGCACCTGTGCTACGCCGTGCCCCTCACAGGAGAGAGTGCTAAACATTGCATCAAAGCACTCCGACAAGCCATTCTATTCATGGGAATTCCCTGGGATCTCAAAACCGACAATGGACCAGCCTATCGCAGTGCCACCTTTGCCAGCTTCGTACAAATGTACCGCATCACACACCATTTCGGCATCCCCTATAACCCACAGGGGCAAGGAATTGTTGAGCGCACTCACCAACAGCTCAAGCTACTCATTCAAAAAGAAAAAGTTTCCTCTCCCCATAAAGCCCCTGCCGATGTCATTACTGCCTGCCTTATCCATCACAATCTCCTGACCTTCGATGACAAAGGACTCTCCCCAACCCATAAACATTGGGGACCCATGTGGCAACCTTCGCAAGTTCCCCTTGTTCATTGGAAAGACCCTGCCACAAACCTTTGGCAAGATCCAGCTCCCTTGCTAGCACAGGGGAGAGGTTTTGCTTGTGTCTTCCCAGACTCCGAGCCACAACCGCTCTGGGTTCCTGGGCGCTACATCCGGCCTGCCACCGACCCCAAAGTTCCACCGAATGATGAACACACTATGCCCTCCGTAAGAAACAACATTGACTGCGGAGGCCCAGATGTCGCCCCATTCACTCAAATCCAGCACCAACCAGCCCCTCCCTGAAATGTTTATATTAGATAAGTGCTCTCTCCGAGTTTCTTTCTGCTGATTATCCCTCCCCTATGAAAGCTCTCTTCTCCTTTCTTTGTCTTTACAAATTCCCCAAAAAGACTCACCTCTGCACAGTCTACAAGAAGAGCCTTATTGCCGCCTCTACAACCTGCTGCTGACAAGTGCCTAACCTCCACCGAAACGTGCCTTACAATTTATCAGAGAAAAACTCTCAGTGCAGATGCTCTTCCCACTCCCCTCGCACCCTCACCCACTTTTATACTTCTTTTTTATAGTCTTCATTTTTTTAACAATCTTTTCAGCTGTCTGTCTCGCAGCCACAGCCCCGACAGATTAAAACCTTCGTCAACGCCTTCTCCTCGCTGTCGCCTGGCTGCTTCTGATTGGCATCTTCACCTCCCTTGTTGTCCTCCTCCCATGACTACTATGCACCCCCAAGTACATTCATCTGAGCCTGCTACTCCAACACCGTCGCCCATGGCGACCACACCAGCTCTCTCTCGCCGCGAACGACGTCGACAACGCTTCTTTGCCCGCCGCCTAAGCCGTCTTTCTCTTAAAGATGATGACCCCATCGAGCGCCAAGTTCTCCAGCTCCTCCGACAGGCCCGCTCTGTTCACACCCCCGCCTCCTGTTCCCCTACCCTTCCCTACCTCATCCATCTCCTCATTCTCATGTTGTCTCTAGCCTCCTCCTCTGCCCAAAGCTCTTCATCCCATCAGCCATTCAACTGGACCTTGCAGACATTCCCGGAAAAACGCATTCTCGCTTATAATGTTACTAGTGTCGCTCCCTCCTTTCTCACACACGTCTGCCCTCTTGCTGGAATTTCCTTCCGTCCCGAATGCCAAGTAAACAACATCAGAAAAGCGAAAGTAGGCCACCACTCCTCCTCATCCTGTCGAGGCGGGAATACAGCATGCCTGCTTTCTCGAAACAACCGTCTCCTTGGCCCTCAATTCAACCCTGTGTCTGGTTTTTACATCTGTCCTGCTAGTGCTCGAGGTTGTCATGACCCATCACACTTCTACTGCCCCTCTTGGGGATGTGTGACCATGGCCCATGGATGGTCCGGCGCCCCCAACAGAGACCCGTATCTCTCTCTCCAAGTAGCCAACAATTCCCGTTGGGACTTCATTTGGCTGACAGTAAAAAACCCAAACGACGATACATGGCTGGCCGCTCGCCCCTATAGACTCCGGTTGTACATGAGCAACTATGATCGTGGCGCTTTGTTTGAAATCCAAAAGCGTGTTGTCTCCGCCCCACCCTCTGCTATTGGTCCCAACCACATCCTTAACCCTCCTCCCTCACCCACTGTTCACCTTCTTCCGTCCTCATCTACCCCCCTCAAAATCTCTTCCACCTCAGCCGCCGTCGTCCCTTCTACAAGCCCCACTTCCCCCCCGCTTCAGGTATACAACCACATCCTCTCATCCCCTCTAGTCCCTACTTCAAACTCCTAAACGCCTCCTATTCCTCTCTCAACGCCTCCCACCCCAACCTCACTCGCTCTTGCTGGTTGTGTCTTTCCCCCAGCCTCCCCCTCTATGATCCACTTGCTATCCCTTCACCACTCTTTACTTCCTCCACCGACGATTCCCCCTCTTCCTGCAATTGGAATCAATCTACTCATGTCCCACTCACTTTTACGCACATCTCTTCCAAAAGTTTATGCATTCACCCCCGTTCTTCCCACACTCCTAGCCTTACTGCCTGTACCAACTATACCTCCCCAAACATCTCTGCCAAATACTTAGTTCCCCTAAACACCACCCAATGGCTCTGCTCTTCCACCGGACTTACCCCATGCTTATCTGTTGCCACACTTAACAAGACCAAAAAAACGTGTGCTCTCATCCTCCTCACACCTCGAGTCATCTATCGCACTCCTCTACATTTCTTTGAAGCCTTTGACCACACTCAAAAAGCTATTTACCTCCACAAACGCGAACCTATTACTGCTGTACTCACTGTCACTTCCCTCCTAGCTACAGCTGGAGCTGCCACTGGTGTTGCAGCCCTAGCCACACAAGCCTCCGCCCTCCAAAACCTCAGACAAGCAGTAGACTCTGATATCATCTACCTCCGAGATGCAGTCAAATATCTTAAAGACTCCCTCAATTCCCTTTCAGAAGTTGTCCTGCAAAACCGCCGAGGCCTTGACCTCCTCCTCCTCAAAGAAGGTGGCCTATGTGCAGCTCTGGGAGAAGAATGCTGTGTCTATGCCAACTATACCGGTTTAGTAGACTCCAGCTTAAAAGAACTTGAAAAAGGTCTCAACCAACGCCGACTTGAACGAGCCCAAACTGCTGGTTCCTGGGGCTTCCTGCAGCCCCTCCTCCCCTATCTCCTCCCGCTAATAACCCCAGTTCTGCTCATCATCCTAGGTCTCACCGTTGGTCCTTGGGCCATTCGACGAATCATCCGCCTTGCCAAAGATCACGCTGACAGTGTATTTTCCTCGTTTGTTCAAATCCATTACCACCGTCTTGCTACCTCTGATCTCGCTCCTCAATCTCGCCCTTGTCCTCGCCCCCCTTCCCACCGTACTTCCCGCCTGTGAAGCTGCTTGCTGTGAAACTCCCTGACTTTAGCCGCCGGCACGGGTTTGTTTCCCTCGGCGTAAAGGGCTTGGGTGCACCCTCCGCCCCCCTTTATTGCTATACGTCTGAGAGTCCTTCGCGGTTAAGCCAGCCACAGCGCTATCCACCCCAAAAAAGCGTGCGCAACATCATGTTAGATATTTTGTCTAGCACCGGCACGCACCGACCCTAAGGGCTATGCATACATTCTGGCCAAATGATATGTCATTTGCCCATCGCCAGTCGATCCTACCCCCTTTTTTCTCTCACCCTCCACAGCCCATCCTTCTACTCTCTCACACCTTTTTTTTATAAAACAAAAGGAGCAATTGTTGCTGCCTCCCTTCACCCCTCCTCCTAGCCTTTGTTATCTCCCTTTTCCAGCCGTTGCTATCCTTCCCGCCAGTCCCGTCCACTTAGCCAACTCATAATCTGCCCCCTTTCTTAATCACCGCCTACTTCATAGCTGCCTGCACAGTTCCGCCTATCCACTACCGCCCCGTAGTTTACCCGCCCCAATTCCTACCCCTCCCTTGACCCGACCTTATATAATCAAGTGTGTGTCCGCAATAAAGTAGACTAGCTCATTCTCACAAGCTGTCTCCGTGGTTTTTACCGCGCGTCCCCCACGCCTGGATAACCTAGGCCTACGCGCTGGCCTAGGGGCTCACCGCCGAGCCGTGGAAGCCCGCCCGGTCCTCGTAGGTTGCTAACTTAGAATAGCAGCCCACAGCAGGGGTTGCTAACTTGGAATAGCAGCCCACAGCAGGGGTTGCTAACTTGGAATAGCAGCTCACAGTGGGATATACTCTAACTGATATACTCCAATGTCACTGTCAGTGCATTTCAGCTTGGCCATAATCTACATACAGTGCAGCAAATTTTTCTCCATTGTGTAGAAAATTTATTGTGCACTTGTACTTCGGAGACCAAAATAAGAATGATACTCATATTTTTCACAAGAGCAAAAAATAAACTTTAGTATTCATTTATTTAAAGTTCAACAGAGGTAAAACTAATTAAACTACTGCTTAGTGAAAAACAGATAGTAAAGGAATGAAAAAGAACCCAAAAATCAGGACAGGGTCCATCTGTGGGGTTAGAAATAAGCTCAGGACGACTCTACGAACTGTCCAAGGTCCATTTATAAATCTTGATGGTGGCCCAAGGATGTTTATATTGTTATTACTATTTTTTTAATATTGCTATTTTTTAAGCGAATGCATTTTTTGAAAGATTTTATTCCTCCTCCATGTTTTGAGCTCACTGTCTACTCTCTGAGTCCATTCGCTGTGTGGTCTGTGTCTGCTCATCTTCTCTTTAAAAGGCACAAGGAACCGAACCTGGGACCTCCCATGTGGGAGAGGCACTCAACTGCTTGAACCACATCAGCTCAATGCTTTGTTGAGTCTCTCATTTATCTTTCCTCTTTGTGTCTCCTTGTAGCATCATCTTGTTATGTCAGGTCACCACATCTGCCTGTTGTGGCAGCTTGCTGTCTTGCTCATCTTCTCAAGGAGGCACTGGGAACCAAACATAGGACCTCCCATGTGGTAAGCAGGAGCTCAATCGCTTGAGTCACATCCACTTCCCTTGTTATTACTATTAAACTTATGGTGAAAACAGGCCAAGTGTCTATTTAAAAACTCTTCATCATAGGCACCTTTATAAAAAGTGTACAGATATTGATATAAATGGATCTGCAGAGTTTTTTAAAACAAAATGCTTTGCAATGTGTACAACTTACCTTTTCTGTAACAAAGATGAGAAAGATAAATATGCATTCAGGGTTGTTTTAAGATAAGGAAACAGGGAAACGGACTTTGGCCCAGTGGTTAGGGCGTCCGTCTACCATATGGGAGGTCCGCGGTTCAAACCCCGGGCCTCCTTGACCCGTGTGGAGCTGGCCATGCACAGTGCTGATGCGCGCAAGGAGTGCCGTGCCACGCAAGGGTGTCCCCCGCGTGGGGGAGCCCCACGCGCAAGGAGTGCGCCCGTGAGGAGAGCCGCCCAGCGTGAAAAGAAAGAGCAGCCTGCCCAGGAATGGCGCCGCCCACACTTTCCGTGCCGCTGACGACAACAGAAGCGGACAAAGAAACAAGACGCAGCAAATAGACACCAAGAACAGACAACCAGGGGAGGGGGGGAAATTAAATAAATAAATAAATCTTTAAAAAAAAAAAAAAAAGATAAGGAAACACTGATAGGATACACAAGAAATTCTTTTTTTTTTTTTAAAAAAAGATTTATTTATTTATTTAATTTCCCCCCCTCCCCTGGTTGTCTGTTCTTGGTGTCTATTTGCTGCGTCTTGTTTCTTTGTCCGCTTCTGTTGTCGTCAGCGGCACGGAAAGTGTGGGCGGCGCCATTCCTGGGCAGGCTGCTCTTTCTTTTTCACGCTGGGCGGCTCTCCTCACGGGCGCACTCCTTGCGCGTGGGGGCCACGCGGGGGACACCCTTGCGTGGCACGGCACTCCTTGCGCGCATCAGCGCTGCGCCTGGCCAGCTCCACACGGGTCAAGGAGGCCCGGGGTTTGAACCGCGGACCTCCCATATGGTAGACGGACGCCCTAACCACTGGGCCAAAGTCCGTTTCCCAAGAAATTCTTAAAACTGGTTATTTGGGGGTGATGGGAGCAAGAGGAGTGGAGCAGAAAAGGATATATTGCCAATACGTCAATTGGCAGTTAGACTTTTGTCTTGCATATTTTTTAAAACTTTGGATAAACTCGAAACAATATTTTATTTTTTAATAGTTTATTTTTACTTAGCTTTTATTCTTAATTTTAACTAACTTAATTTAGAACGGTTTCCTAAAGATTTAATCCTTTAAACACTAATGTTTATGAAAGTGCAAACCATGAAAATGAAGGTGTTCAAATCTCTTTGTAACTCTAATGACAAGTGGTTTGTAGTATTTTCAGGAATGATTAGGATTTTAAGGATTACAGAATATTTAGTAGTTTTCCTTATCAGTTAAAATAGGAATTCAATTGCCTTAGAAATATTAGTAGCTTTATCAAAATTTTCTAGGGGTCGCCACACACAAAAACTGATCTAGACATGCAGAGACACACAGAAAAAGGTAGCAGAGATAGAGAAACCTGGAGAGGCTGAGAAAGAGGTCCCAGAGGCCAGAGAATAGCAACCATGGGGGCAGAAAGAGGCTCCTGAGAGGCTCGAAAGAGAGGAGGCTTGATGGAGAGGGGAGAAAGCCATATGCCTGGCCACCCACAGCTGAACTCAGGGACAAAGTAAGCTCAGAGAAGGCAGTGACCCAGACAAGCAGATGCCTCCATGTGACTCGCCACACGGCACAAGTCCAGGATTGCCAGCAGCCAACCTTCAGTGAGACAGCATCTCTTATGATGCCTTGATGTAGACACTTTCACAGCCTCAGCATATAAGCTTCCAACCTAATAAACTCCATTATGAAAGAAAAAAAAAACTCATCTAAAAAATAAAAAATGTACCTGAGAACTTAAATACACCCATTTCATAACTCGAGGTTCTCTTGCCTAAAAGGAACAAAATCTGTTTGCTTCCAGAACTTTCTTGCTTCCATCTTACCTCTCAATCTAAACAGATTTTCACTGAAGAAAATAAAAATCTTACACATTCTAACAAGGACATAAAACTACCAAATGATTAAGGAAATTAGAATCATACAGCATCAATATCAGGTAAAGAAATAGAAAGGAAAGAAAAGCCAGCAACATGAATCAGCTCAGCTAGGCAGCCTGCTTCCCCCACATTGACTAAGAAAACGCACAATCGGAAGGTTAAACACATCCCCAAGCTTGGGGCCCAGAACTCACCCCCAAAATACAACCCCTGTGTTCAGGAAAGATACTGGGAAGGGAGGCCCAACAAGTTCATACAGTAAGGCCTTGAGGCGTTATTTTTTCCTTTCCTCTCAGGTAAATTTTATACGAACAAAAAATAAATCCTTAAAAAGATCCAGCCATTGTTCTATCTAAAAATAGTAATTAAAATATTGCCAAACACATGTGATAACATGGATGAATCTTGAGAACCTTACGTTGAGTGAAGCAACCCAGGCACTGAAGGACAAATACTACATGACCTCAATGATATGAAATAAGTAAACCAAGCTGCTTCAGAGAGCTAGAGACTGGGTGATAGGCTTAAAGGAAATTGGGGGGTAGAGGAAGGATGTAAGCTGACACCCACATGGGTGAAATCTTTGATAAGCTGGAGGTAAGTATTTGTACAAGGAAGGACTGAAATGGGGGCATAGGGTTACCTTTGGGTGGGGCTTTGAGGGCTTGAGGGGGGCTAGGGATGGGAGGATGGGTAATATTGCCCAAGAAATTGGGGAGAGGGTGGGGGAACATATGAACATAGGAGATTGTCAGATATTTGGTTGAAAGTATAATGCTGAGAAAACTTTTACAAAAATATAATAAGGAAGGTTGCCTGTTTAAGATGCTTAATGGGGATAATCTGACACAGGACAGGCTTATAGGGAATGTGAGTGCTCATTTTATCATAGTGGGTTATACCATTGGATAGAGAACGATATAATGAGAGTGATGGTATACCCACATCCTGGGGAGGACTGATGTTCTCAAATAGAGGGTATTGTATCTCGAGAGAGAAATGGTGGCTCCCAATGCGTTAGGGCAGTCGGGCATGTCAAGCCCTCAACATTGCTGCAAGTATCTCTGAACATGGGCCTTCAAACAATGAAGATTGTCTGTCACTGTGGGCCCTGAGGGGAGGGGGAAAGAGGTATTGAATAGATGGAATCAACGTAACTGTGTGGGCAATAGAAGTGTTCCACAAGATTATGCAAGGATGGATATAAGACATGTTAAATTAAACCAAAAATATATAGGGGCCTATAGTCTAAAATGTAAATCATAATATAAAACATAAGATAACTAAAAATTTAGAAAATTGTATAGTCTAAAATATAAACCACAATGTAAACCCAAATGTTACCTTGTTTGAAAGCTATTGTCTCAATATCTGTACATCACTTTCAGTAAATATATTATGAATATGTAAAAAGATTATTGCTGTGGAAGGGAAAAGAGTTTTATGTTGGATATGTGGGAGTGCTGTATATTGTATATATGAATTACTGTGATCTAAAACTTTTGTGAAGACAAGCTTAATAATTTGGAAAAAAGAAAAAGAAAGGATACAGACACTGAGGAAAAGATGAAAGAAGTTGCCTTGCCAATTTGTATACAGGGCAACACTTACTGCAGTGATGGGAGGCAAAACATCAAAAACAAAGCTTTTCCATTTATTAATTTTTTGATACCCCAAATTATTTTTATTTAATTTTTCTAAATTAATATGTATTCTATATCTAACCTTTAAACTCATCACTATATTCCATTTTACTATTAATGGAACCTGGCAATATATAGGGCTTCATTTTTTAAGAAGTTTTGGATCACAGAGAGGTTCAACAATGGCAGGGGAGGAATACTGGTGTGGAATGTTATTGACAGGGGACACATGGTTGGCAGAGAGTTCTCCAAGGTACATAAAAATGTTTGGATATTTTCGTACTGGTTACAATTAAAAACAACTGAGGGAGTGCTGAGTTCCTAGCCAGGGGAGCTCTATCACATTCTCTAAAGGAACAGCAACAATCCCCCAAGTGCAATGGCAAAGACCAAAAAAGAAGGAAGGTCTTACAATGAGCCCTTGATAGTAATGACTTTGCTTGTAAGCCTGTGCACCTGAAATAAGTACAAGGCCTAGAGCCGCAGGGTGCCTAAGAGTTACCTCCTGAGAGCCTCTGTGTTGCTCAAATGTGGCCAGTCTCAAAGCCAAACTCAGCATGTAAATGTGTTGCCTTCCCCCCAGCATGGGACATGACTCCCAGGGATGAGCCTCCCTGGTGCCAAGGGATTACTACCAAGTACCAGCTGATGATGTAACTAGAAAATGACCTTGAATAAAAGGGTCAACTCTGACCAGCAGAATATCTCAGTCTACATATAATACCAGGAGTTAAAAATGCTTTTTGACCTGAATGAAAGGGGTAAATGGAAAGGACAAATGAGTTTATAAGGCTATGAGTCTCCAAAACGAGCCGGGAGGTTATCAGAGGGGTCGCCCTTATGCACACCTCAGCAGAGTCCCAGAGACAGATAAAGTAGATACAACCTCAGGTATTGGTTCTTCTCAGGGCTACAGAGACCCACAGGTTCTATGGTCATGGCAGATAGAGTTCAGTACCACGTCAGCTGGCCCTACTTTGGACTTTGTGTTTCTGTGTGATGGAGCTGGAGTCAGATGTGATCTTTGTTCACAAGTCTCTCCTGTTACTTTTACCAGATCTGTAGTTGGTGCTGGGGTTTAGTGTATACCCAGGGGTCCTGAATCTCTGGACTATGTGACAGCCAAGCCCTGAGCCTCAGCAGACTTGCAAATCCTAACTCTCTGGTTTATTGGACTTACCCCAGCCAGCTAACAGGGAGGTGAAGAAGGTCAACCACCCCACCAGGGAGCCAAGAGTGCCTACAACTGCAAGCAGGAGAATTGCATCCATTATCCATGTGGAATCTAAGCCCCCCCTCGATATAGATGTGGCATGGACCTAACCATTCCAGGGTCCACAGGATGGAGGAATAGAGTATGGATTAGAATGGACTTACTGATATTCTATTCATGAACTATTGTGATTAGTAATCGAAGAAAATGTGGCATTGGTATGAAGAAAGTGGCCATGGTGGCTGCTGGGGGTAGGCAGTGGGAAAAAGAGATGTGATGTGGGGGCGTTTTCGGGACTTGGAGTGTGTCCTGGGTGGTGCTGCAGGGACAGTTACCAGACATTGTATGTCCTCCCATGGCCCACTGGGTGGACTGTGGGAGAGTGTGGGCTATGGTGTGGACCACTGACCATGAGGTGCAGTGGTGCTCAGAGATGTATTCACCAAGTGCAATGAATGTCTCATGATGATGGAGGGAGTTTTTGTTGTGGGGGGAGGAGTGGGGTGAGGGGAGTATATGGGGACCTCATATTTTTTTAATGTAACATTAAAAACATAAATAAAGATAAAAAATATATATTGCAACTTTGAAATGGATGGGGGACGGAACTGATCAAGATGTACCTGGAGAAGGTGGAGTCTGGGAACGTGGGAAGGCACCTGGAATTTTAGGGATTTAACATCAGCCTGGCAAGAGCGAGACTAGGGGGATCAGGCCGTGGATTTGAGAAGCTATTTCCCACACATTAGGAAGACTCTGGTGATAGGATCCCCGTGGAGAAAAGGACGGCTGGGGACCCCACCCGACCACCCCACCGGGCTCTCTGCGGACACGTGGGGTGGTGGTGAGAAGGCCCTGATGGCACCTTCCCATCCGCGAACCCCACAGACCTCGTGGGGACTCTCCCGATACTCTACATCCTCACACCAGAGTCCTGTAAGACAAGGGGCGGCGGGCGCATAGCTGCTTGGGGGACACTCCCGGCAGGGGACGAGGTCGCGGCGGGCAGGGACCAGAAAGGACGCCGGGGATCCCGGCTGCCGGCCCGGACCCAACCTGCGGGCCAACGCGGCTGGAGCCCGGGATGCCCAGGGAACGCCCCCGGCCTGGAGTGCGGTGGGAACACAGGATCCCGCGCACACAGCCGACTCCAGTCGACTCCAGCCGCGCCTTCCTCCTCCTCCTCCTACGGTCGGGGCCCGCGATCCCGCGCACTCACCATTTCTGCTTCCCGAAGTCCCCAGCTATTCGCCGGGCTCCGCGGCGGGAGCAGGAGACAGAGCGACCGGGAACGGAGGAGATACCCTTTTGCCGTAAAGTGCGGGGGAGAAACTGTCGTGAACTCGGCGGGGGCGACTAGTGACGTCCACACGCTTTGCGGCGTGTTGCCCCGCCCCTGGCACCCCCTCTGATTGGACAGTTCCCCAGGCCTGACCTCCCGAGCGTGAGTGACAGGGAGGAGACGTCACTGAGTAGGCGGGGCTTCCGGGAGCGCGTCCTGGGCTACTGATGTTTAAGTGCATCTTAGGCCAGGCTTACCACCACTGTCTCTGCTGTCTTCCTGCCGCTCAGCGGTCCTTCCTGCGTCTTTCTTCTGAACGCCGGGACACAGCTGCGCAGGGAATTCCAGGCTCACTCTCCAGATGGAGCAATCCCCTTGTCCAGGACAGAAGGGGCGGGAAGGCCAGGCCAGAGTGGACAGGACGGAGGGATGTCCTCCAAGGATGAAGGGTCTTCTCGGTGTGCGCCTGCGAGTCCGCTTAAAAGTGATGGCACCAAGTGGAATATATACATATAATTTTTTTAATAGACACATTGATCACACAAAATGTTACATTAAAAAATATAAGATGTTCTCATCTACCACTCCCCCTACTCCGCCCACATCAACAACTTCTTTCATTAGTGTGGTACCCTCACTGCATTTGATGAATACGTTTTGGAGCACTGCTACCCAGCATGGATTATAGTTTACATTGTGGTTTACACTCTCCCCCAGTCCATTTAGTAGGTTATGGTAGGATATACAATGCCCCGCATCTGTCCCTGCATTATCATTCAGGACAACTCCAAGTCCCAAAAATGCCCCCATATCACACCTCCTTTTCCGTCTCCCAGCCTTGAACAACTGCTGTGGTTGCTGTCTCCACATCAATGGTATAACTTCTTCCATTCCTAGAGTCACAATAATTCTATAGTAGAATACGAGTAGGTCCACTTTAGTCCATATTTTATTTCCCAATCCTGAGGACCCTGGAATGGCAATGCTAACTCCACCTCTCAGTTGCTAGGGGGCTTCAATCCCACATGGCTGATAGATGAAACTCTCCTACTTGCAGCTGTAGAAACTCCTGGTTCCTTGGTGTGGTGGTTGTCCCTCCTCACCTCCCTCTCAGCTGAACTGGGTAAATCCAACGAACTGGAGAGTAGTTGCTGCAACTCTACTGAGGATCAGGGCCCAGCTGACACATGGACAGTCCAGAGATTCCAGTCACCTGGGCATACACCAACCCCAGTGCCAACCACACGTTCAGTAAAAGGGACAGAAGAGGCATGTGTAGAGAAGTCACTTCTGAGTCTAACTTCGTCACATTCAGGAGCACAAATTCCAAAGTAGGGCCCAGGGGCAAGGCACCAAACTCTAGAGCCATCTGCCATTACTGTAGGACCTGGGAGTCTCTGTAGCCCTCAGGAGCACTACTACATTGGTTGTAGCTACTTTGGCTGTCTATGAGATCCTGCTGAGATGTGCATAAGCATGACACCTCTGATCACCTTCCAACTCATTTTGAAGACTCTTAGCCATATAAATTCATTTGTCTTTACCATTTCCCTCTTTTATTCAAGGTCTTTTTCCAGTTGCATCACCAGCTGCTTCTTGGCGCTAGGGAGGTTCATCCCCAGGAGTCATGTCCCATGCTGCGGGAAAGTAATGCATTTGTATGCTGAGTTTGGCTTAGAGAGTGGCCATATTTGAGCAATATGGAGGCTCTGAGGAGGTAACTCTTAGGCACCCTGCAGCACTAGGCCAAGTTGAAATTTCAACTGCAACAGGCTCATAAGTATTGTCATCAGCATCAAGGGTGCATCATTGGACCATCCTTCTTCACAGGTCATTGCCACAGTGCTATTGCTGTTTCATTGGGGAATGCAGCAGAGCTCCCCAGGATGGGAACCTAGCATTCCCTCAGTCGTCGTGTGAATCTCTACCCACTGTACCAATACCCAATGAACATCTGAACATATCTGTATACCCTAAATGCATGCCCAGGTGAACTCCCTTCCATGCACCCCCCATCAGTGACACCCCATACCAATGCTCCTCCCCTGCCATAGTTGAACCCCTCTGTTATCCAAATCTTCTTTAAAAATGAAACCTAATATATTGCCAAATTCAATTAATAGGACAATGAAATAGTAATGATAGGTTTAAACATTTAAAGTAAAATACATAATAATTTAGAAAAACATTTTAAAAATGGGGGTATTAAAAATTGAAAAATATTATTTTAAAAAATTTTTTAACTTTTTGCCTTTCATCACTGTAATAAGTGTTGTCCTGTATGTACAGTGGGAATCTTTTCCATTTCTTCCTCAACGTCTTATCCTTTTTTTCCTTCATTATGTCTTCAAAGAAGTTTTAGGTCACAGTAAAATCACATACAGAATATAGGGGACTCCCATATACCTAATATCCTACCCCAACTGATTTTTAAAATGATTTATTATTTTATTTATTTCTCTCTCCCCACCCCCTCATTTTTGCACTTGCTGTGTCTGTTCATCTTCTTTTTGTTTCTTTAGGAGGCACTGGGAACCAAACCTCCAAATATGGGAGGGAGGTACCTAATCACTTAAGCCATCTGCATTCTCTGCTTGGTTGTGTCTCTCATTACGTTTTTCTTTTGTGTCTTGTTGCACCATCTTGTTGCAAGAAGAAGAAATACAAATGGCAAAAAAAAAAAAACATGAAAAATGTTCAATATCACTGGCTATTAGAAAAATTAAAATCAAAGCTACAATGAGTATCATCTCACACCTACTAGAAAGGCCACTATTTAAAAAAACAGAGAACTAAACCGGTTGACTAGGATATGGAACTATAGGAATACTTGTTTACTGTTGGTGGGAATGTAAACTAGTACAGCCGCTGTGGAATTCTGTTCAGCAGTTCCTAAGGAAGTTAGATATAGAACTGCCATGTGTCCCAGAAATACCACTACTAGAACTGAGTGCAGGGATACAAACAGATATCTGCACGTTGATGTTCATAGCAGCATTATTCATAATTGCCAAAAGATGGAAACAACCCAGATGTCCATCAACCAATGAATGGATAAACAAACTGTGGTGTATACACAGACTGGAATATTATTCAGCTGTAAGAAAAAATGAAGTCAGGAAGCAGATGTAGTTCAGTGGTTGAGCACCTGCTTCCCATGTGTGAGGTCCTGGGTTCAATCCCTAGAACCTCCAAAAAAAAAAAGTCCTGCAGTATATGACAACATGGATGACCTCGAGGACATTATGTTGAGTGAAGCAAGCCAGACACAAAAAGGACAATATTGTATGGTTTTTTAAAAGATTTATTTTCTTTTTATCTATTTATTTTTTAATTTATCCCCCCTTACCCCAGATGGTTCTCTCGTCTGTCCACTCACTGTTTGCTTGCCTCCTCTAAGAGACATGGTGAACTGAACCTGGGACCTCCCACATGGGAGGTGAGTCCCCATTGGCCTGAGCCACATGCTTTCCCCATGGGCTGCAGCGTCTGCTGGCTTGTGACTTCTGCTCAGTTGGCATCTAATTCGTTGGGGTGGCTACAGCATCTAGCTCATTGCGGTGGGTGTCTGCTTGTGTTCTTTAGGAAGCACTAGGACTCAAACCCGGGACTTCCTATGTGGTAGGCAGGTACCCAACTGGTTGAGCCACATCTGCTTCCTTATTGTATGATTTTGCTATTATGAACTAAAATATAATGAACAAACCCATGGAGTTAATAACTAGAATATAAATCTCAAGAAAATAGAATGTGATTAGAGAATGGAAAGCTGAGGTTTAACCTGTGCAGAATTGGTAAAAAGGTTGTTTGTAAATATTTGGAAATGAATAGAAATAGTGAAAGCACATAACAGAGTTGCTAATTAGTAGTGCTAATATATGGGTATGATAGTGGTTGAAAGGGAAAGTCTAAGGATGTGTATATCACTAGAAGAAAAGCTAATTAATGAAACATGGGACTGTATAACATAGCGAACCATCTTGTGAAAAAGGAGCTGGTTAATAGTGCATATATAAGAATCCTTTTTCTCTGAAACAGAACTAATGTACACTAACGTTATAAGAGGTTAATACCAGGGTAATATTTGGGCACAAATAAAGCCAAAACAAACTATGGGCAGCAGTGTATATCAATATATTAATAATCCTCCATAAATGGCAAAAAAAGGAAGCATACTAAGTGAAAGAAAGTAGACAAAGAGTATCACATGTTGTTTGACTTTATACAAAATGTAAATATAAATAAATTATAGAGACAGAAATGGATTAGCAGTTTGAATGGTAAGAGGAGGATAGAAAGTTGAGAGGTGCCTACTAAGGGATAGGGTTTTTGTGTTCGTTTCTGTCTTTTTGGGTGTTTGTTGTTTTTCTTTCTTTTTGGAGTAATTAAAATGCTCTAATATTGATTGAAGTGATGAATGCACAACTGTGTGACTATAACAATGCCACTGATTGTACACTTTAGATGAATTGTATTGTGTTTTGCGTTGGGTTTTTTTTAAAGATTTATTTATTTATTTATTTCTCTCCCCTTCTCCCCCCTACCCCAGTTGTCTGTTCTCTGTGTCTATTTGCTTTGTGTTCTTTGTCTGCTTCTGTTGTTGTCAGCGGCACGGGAATCTGTGTTTCTTTTGCGTCATCTCGTTGTGACAGCTCTCCGTGTGTGCGGCACCATTCCTGGGCAGGCTGTACTTTCTTTCACACTGGGTGGCTCTCCTTAAGGGGCGCACTCCTTGCACATGGGGCTCCCCAGTGCGGGGACACCCCTGCATGGCACGGCACTCCTTGCACGCATCAGCACTGCACATGGGCTAGCTCCACACTGGTCAAGGAGGCCCAGGGTTTGAACCGTGGACCTCCCATGTGGTAGACAGATGCCCTAACCACCGGGCCAAGTCCACTTCCCTGTTGTTGTTTTTTAAATGGAATATTTTTATTATTTTTTAAAGATACATAGATCACATGAAATGTTACATTAAAAAATATAAGAGGTTCCCAATATACCTCACTCCCCATACCTTGTATTATTTTTTAATATGTTTCAAGAAAATTGATAAGTAAAAGAAAGTGAAAGAATGGAAGAAATCATACCATGCAAGTAATAATGAAAATAGAGCTGGGGTAGCTATAGTAATAACAGATAAAATAGACTTTATGTCAAAACTGTTACAAAGCAAAGATGGTCATTATATATTTAAAGGAGTCAGTTCAACAAGAAGATGTAACAATTATATTATATATGCATCTAAAAACATAGCTCCAAAATATATGAAGCAAATACTGACAGATTCGAAGGAAGAAATAGATGGCTCTATATTAATAGCAGGAGACTTTTAATACACTATTTTCAATAATGAATAGAATATCTAGACAGAAGAAATACAAGATGCCTTGAAAGATACTCTAAACCAACTAGATTTAATAGACATATATAGAACACTTTACCCAATAAAAACAGAATACACTTTCTTCTCAACTTTGATCATTCTCCAGGGTAGATCATATCTTTAGGTCACAGAAACATTGAAATCCTACAATATATCTACTCTAACCACAATGTAATGAATCTAGAAATCAATAACAGGAAGAGAAATGGGAAAATGGGAAAATTCACAAGTATGTGGAAATTTAAAATGTGCTCAAACAACCAATATATTAAAAAGGGTCTCATGGGAAGCAGACTCGGCCCAATGGATAGGGCGTCTGCCTACCACATGGGAGGTCTGCGGTTCAAATCCCGGGCCTCCTTGACCCGTGTGGAGCTGGCCCGTGTGCAGTGCTGATGTGTGCAAGGAGTCCCGTGCCACGCAGGGGTGTCCCCCGCGTGGGGGAGCCCCACGTGCAAGGAGTGCGCTCTGTAAGAAGAGCTGCCTAGCACATAAAAGAAAGTGCAGCCTGCCAAACAATGGCGCCACACACACGGAGGGCTGACCTCAACAAGATGATACACACACAAAAAACACAGATTCCTGGTGCCACTGATAAGGATAGAAGCAGTCACAGAAGAACACACAGCGAATGGACACAGATAGCAGACAACTAGGGTGGGGGGAGAGAAATAAATTTTTAAAAAATAAATCTTTTTTTAAAAAAAGGGACTCATAAGAGAAATTAGGAAATATTTTAAAACAAATGAAAATGAAAATACAACATACCAAAACTTACGGGATTCAGCAAAGGTAGTGCTCAGAGGGAAATTTATAACTCTAATTGCTTACATTAAAAAGGAAAAAAGATTTCAAACCAGAGACCAAATATCAGGACTGGAAAGAAAAAAAAAACTACAAAAGCAGAACAAACAATCCAAAGTGAGTAGAAGGAAGAAAATAACAAAGATTAGAGTGAAGAAAAATGAAATAGAGAATAATAAAATTATAAAAAGACAACAGAGTACTATGTCATTTTGCCTGGTAATAACATCCCCTTTTGAGTGACCACCCCAACTAGCCCTGGGCATAATCTCAACCAGCAAGGCATACAAACTCCATTACTTAAAAAAAAAAAACAGTAGAGCAAATTTTTTAAAATTTGGTTCTTTGAAAAAAATAAAATAAAATTGACAAAGTTTTAGCTAGACTGACAAAGGAAAAAGAGAAAGGGCACAAACAACTAATATCAAAAATGAAAAGGGGGACATTATTACTGAGTCATTAAAATAAAAAGGACTACAAGATAATACTACAAACAACTCGTGCCAACAAATTAGAAACTGTATTAGTCAGCCAAAGAGGTGCTGATGCAAAGTACCAGCTGTATTTTCATTATTACTTGCATGGTATGATTTTTCCCATTCTTTCACTTTCTTTTATTTGTCAATTTTATTGAAACATATTGAAAAATAATACAGGGTGTGGAGAGTGGGGTATATGGAAACCTCTTATATTTTTTAATGTAACATGTAAAGGGTATTTATTTGGGATAAAAGCTTACAGTAACTAGGCCCTAAAGAGTCCAACTCAAGCTTACCTCCTCACCCAAGTCTGTTGCCACATGCTGAAGCAAGATGGTGGGCGATATTTGAGAAGGTTCAGCTTTCTTTTCTCCTCTAAGGCTCCATGCACCCAGCTTCTTCCGATCTCAGCTGTAGGCTGGCATAGGGCTCATCTGCTCTGTTCTCTTCAGCTGCAAATTATCAGGTGAATGGCTCATTTCTCTTCCTGGGGATGCAGAATCAAAGCTCTCTCCCCTTCCATGTCTATGGAGGTGTCTTCCTCTGTGTATTTCTTCTCCTGTGTTCTCCTTGAGTGAGTGTCCATTTATACAGTCCACCAAAGGGGTGGGGACTCAACCCTGAGTTGCCCTAATGATATCAAATCAAAGCCCTAATCTTGATTTAATCAAGCAAGTGTAAAACCTTTGCATTTAATACAATCAAAGGGTATCACACCCAGAGGAACAGACCAATTTACAAACATAATATCTCATTTTGGAATAAATATCAAAATACCACAATTAACCAAAATGAAATGGGAGAAATAGAAACTAACCTATACTGACAAATAGAAAATCTCAACAAACCAATAACTGAAAGAGATTGATTCATTAATCAAAAACCTTCCAATAAAGAAATGCTAAGATCAGATGACTTCATAAGGGACTTCTAAGAAAAATTCCAAGAAGAATTAACACCAATCCTGCTCAAAGTCTTTCAAAAAATTGAAGAGAAGAGAACATTCCCTAATTCATTCTACGAGGCCAATATCACCCTCACACCAAAGCTAGATAAAGATACCATAAGCAAAGAAAATTACAGACCAATTCTTTTATGAATATGGATGTAAAATTCCTCAACAAAATACTAACAAACATCACATTATCAGAATAAAAGGGAAAGAAACATGACCTCTCAATTGATACAGAAAAGGCATTTGACAAAATCCAGCACCCCTTCTTGATAAAAAAAATATTCCTAGAAAACTAGAAATAGAAGGAACATGATAAAGATGGTAAAGGTCATATATGAAAAACCCACAGCTAAGATCATACTCAAAGGTGAAAGACTGAGAGCTTTTCCTCTATGATCAGGAACAAGACAAGGATGCCCACTGTCATCACTGTTATTCATCATTGAACTGGAAGTGCTAGACAGAGTACTTAGGATTAAAAGTATCCATACTGGAAAGGAAGGAGTAAAACTTACCCTATTTTCTTTTTGGAATAATGAAAAAGTTCAAAAATTGACTGAGGTGTATAATCACAATTCTAATTATACTAAAAGCCATCGATTGTACACATTGGATGGACATGGATATATTGCAGTGAAACTGCTTTTATTTTAAAAACTTATTACAAAGTCACAGAACTCAAAGCAACATGGTAATGACACAAGACAGCCATAAAGACCAAAGGAGTAGCATTGAGAGTTCAAAAAACAACCATATTTATGACCAACTGATATTTTTAATAAGGCCAATAACAAGAGTTTATTAAGAAACAAGAAAAAGGAAAAGTACACACCTGAGACATAGGTGCAGGCATGCTACAGGGTGAGATGTGCATGTAAGACCCTGGGTTGGCCTTTCCTCCTCCCCCTTCCTTATGCTTGGGAGGGACCCCAGTTTGTTGTTCTGATTTGTCACTTTTCTATCCTCACCTGTTAGCTTTCACGGGACTAATGGTGAGGTCTTTCTGTTTGGAGTTATCTGGGGCTTCTTTTGTGCCTAGGAACTTCAAACAAGACCTCATGACCAGAGTCTCAGTGGGCTTTTTGGCTGTAAACATTATGGCTTTGTTCTCAAGTAGCAGCCTACCTTCAGGGGGTTTCCAGGTGGCATCTTGTGGCTATGTTCTGGCCAGAGGGATCTCAGCTGTTACAGCCTTATTCTGCCTTTTCCCTATACTAACCTGCCTCAACTCTCCCCTCAGAGAGTTTACACCCTTATTCTTAAGGAGGAGCTGAGGGGTGATGGTCATTCTTCTGTAGCTGCTTCCTGCTGGTCAGGGGCAGGAGCCCCTGCCTGATGGGGTGTGAAACTCTCTGGCTCGTCTATTGAGGTTGAAGGAAGGTGAGTCTGGCACTGCGGTTGGAACTGGATAAAATTCCCATGTAATTAATACCTTGTTCTGGAAGGCGTTGATTTGAGGTCAGTGAAGTCTCTGGGAAAATGTGTTTCTCTCATGACCTGCTGCTTTGGGGATCCTTGATACTAAAGGTGAGAGGTTCCCAACTCCCCAGTCCTCAGAGATAAGAGGATTCTGGTGGCCACTGGACCAAAAGAGTGGACATCCAACTCCAAGGGTCAAAGATTCCACCAGGCAGCAGTTTCCTCAAAGGGCATGGGTGCTGCAATCAGCTCGCAATAGGTTGGCTTGAAGGGAAGGCAATGCAGAACTTTATGAAATAAAGGACAGAGAGAGACACAAGAGAGGAGATAAAGATGGGACCAGGGGACTCACAGCTTTTGAAACTGAGAGCCTCAACTCTAGTTTCCACATCATATTTATTAGGAACTCCAAAGCAGCTGTTCCTCATCAGCACGGCAATGTTTACAATAATTGGGGACAGGTGCAACAAATAGGGAATGGGTAAGCCAGTTTCCCACAACACATGGGGTCCTCTGGGCTCTTGCCCAGATTGGGCAAATTGGAGTCCACACCTTCTCACCATTATCCAATTTTTAACAGATGAACCCCAAATCTTATTTATGAGCTCCTAGGTATGAGCAGACTGACAAGATTAAAGTAAGCACAGGTTAGAAGAAAGAATTTACACACTTACTTAGCATGGGGAAAGACCTGACTTTAGAATCACCTTCAAGCAATTTGCCCAGTGACCATCCATGGCAGAAACCTTGACTGGAAGCCTTCAGCATCAATCCTCAAAGAAAATCCCTGGGCAGGTGATAGGCATGGAGGTGAGGGATTCAGGGAAACCCTGTGGCCAATGAGACATGAATCCTGACTGCTCTGGGGCTGCATCCCCATTAGCTACCTCTCACAAAGGATAATGTCCTATGGGCTTTTCCCCTGGAAGGACTGGAGTGTTGCAATGGGATTGGCAAGGAACTAGGAGGCCATTCTCCAGGAAGTTTTTAATCATGGGCCAGAGATCTTTAATAGTTTCCTCTGTGAGAGAATACTGCTTAATTGAGGGCTTATAAAGAGGTTACCTATCCTATAGGGGAGAGGTTTAGTAAATGCTTAGATCTTGATTCCCCACTCACTCTCTTTATTAGGCACCACTGAAGCTAGAGAGGTCTGAAGTGGCAGGTCAGGACCACGTAAGTGGCTCCCATGTTAATCAAGAAATTAATGCTCTTATCTGCCACATCAAGGATCACCCCAGGCTTCTCCCATTTGTTGGTTTGTATTGTTGACTAGGGAGCCATGCCTAGCCTCAGAACCCTTCTGTCCTCCTCTGGGGCAAGGTCCTGGTGGGTCCTGGGGGTGAGGCAGCCATGTTCCCCGTGGCCCACCTCTCCACCCTTGAAGCAGCTTCCTGTTGACATGAAGCCTATAATCAGATGCCCTGAGGTGACAAGGTGTCTTTAATGGCAGCAGCCAAAAGGTGAACCTGTTTCCAGGCCCTTTGCCTGCCTCTCCTTATTTTGGCAGCTTGGTCTTGATTGTTGAAAACTGTTGGGGAATGTTACTCATATCTTTGTCTCCTGGCTGGCTCACCAAATATGTTAGCAGAACACTCTGGGTTCTGGGTTTCTAGGTTCTTGGCTCCACCTCAAGAAAGAATTCTGAGATGTGCCAGTTTAATAAGAGTTTATTAAGAAATGAGTAAAAGGAAAAGTACACACCCAAGCCATAGATGCAGGCATGTTACAGAGTGAAACACACCATGACCAACTGATTTTTGACAAGGGGACAAAGGCCACTCAAAAGGGAAAGAACAGACTCTTCATCAAATGGTGCTGATAAAACTAGATCTCCATTGGCAAAAGATTGAATGTGGATCCCTACCTCACACCATATACAAAAATCAACTCCAAATGGATTAACTATCTAAATATAAGAACCAGAATTAATTGAACTCCTAGAAGAAAATGTAGGGAAACATTTCCAATAATTTGTGTTAGGCAACAGTTTCTTAGACTTTACACCCAAAAGACAAGCAACAAAAGAAAAAATAGATAAAATGGATCTCATCAAAATTTAAAACTTGTTCATGAAAGGATTTTATCATGAAAGTAAAAAGACAACCTACACAATAGGAGGAATTATTTGGAAACCACATATCCTGTAAGGGCTTAATATTCTGAATATATAAGGAAATTCTACAATGCAACAAAAAAGACAACTCAATGAAAAAAAAGACCTGAATAGACATTTTTCCAAAGAACTTATACAAGTGGGCAAAAGACATGTGAAAAGATGTACAAAATCATTAGCCTTTAAGGAAACATGAATCAAAACCACAATGAGATACCATTTCACACCCACCAGAATGACTACTATTGAAAAAAAAAAAAAACAGAAAATTACAAGTGTAGGTGGGACTGTAAAATGGTACAACCACTGTAGAAGACAGTTTGGCAGTTCCTCAAAAAGTATATAATTACCATACGACCTAGCAATCCCATTTCTAGGTATATACCCAAAAGAATTGAAAGCAGGAACATGAACAAATATTTGTACACCAGAGGTTCATAATGGCATTATTCACAATTGCCAAAAGATGGAGGCAATCCTAATATCCACCAACAGATGAATGGATAAACAAAATGTGGTATATACATACAATGGGATATTTTTTGCTGTGAAAGGAACAAAGGTCTCATACACGTGACAATGTGAATGAACCTTGAAGACGTCCTGTTCAATGAAATAAGCCATACACAAAACAACAAATATTGTATTATCTCACTGATAGGAAACAATTAGAATAAGAAAATTCACAGTGTCAGAAACTAGACTATATGGCGGCAGATTTGGCTCAGTGGTTAGGGCATCCATCTACCACATGGGAGGTCCGCAGTTCAAACCCCGGGCCTCCTGACCCGAGTGGAGCTGGCCCATGCGCAGTGCTGATGTGCGCAAGGAGTGCCCTGCCATGCAGGGGTGTCCCTGCGTAGGGGAGCCCCACGCACAAGGAGTGCGCCCCGTAAGGAGAGCCACCCAGCGCAAAAGGAAGTGCAGCCTGCCCAGGAATGGCGCCGCGCACACGGAGAGATGACACAACAAGATGGCACAACAAAAAGAAATACAGATTCCCATGCCACTGACAACAACAGAAGCAGACAAAGAAGACGCAACAGATAGACACAGAGAACAGTCAACCAGGGAGGGTGGGGGAAGGGGAGAGAAATAAATAAATAAATAAATCTTAAAAAAAAAAAGAGAGAGAGAAAGAAACTAGAATATAGATTTCCAGGGGCTGGAGTAGGGGTAGGGAATGGGGAGTAGGATAGTTTGAAGTTCTTTCATAAATCTCAAAAAGAGAAGGATTAGGTTTTGAAGTGATCCATTCCCATGGTATGAGATACTTTTTTTCGGAGGTACCAGGGTTTGAACTCAATACCTCATACATGGGAAGCAGGTGATCAAACCACTGAGCTACACGCACGCCCCTGTGAGACACTTTGGATTGGACTACATCAGTGAAGCATGACTCAGTCTCTGCCCTCTTCCTGGGTCTGATATAAATGGAGACCCAGAAAGAGACAGGCCCTCCGAAAAAGGAAGCATTCACATTTGATCCAGCCACGTGAGAGAAAGGAATCCAGGTTCACTGGAGCTCAAGGAGAGAAGCCCCAAGAAGCTCAAGGAGCCAAGACCCAGGGAGCTGAGTTCAAGAAGAAGGTAGAGAGAAACCAGCAGTTCCGCCATCATGCCTAGTTGCCATGTGGCAGGATGCTAGTATCACCAGTAGTTGACTTAGATTATAATCTCTGATGCTTCCTTGATCTGGACATTTCACATCAGAACTCTAAGCTTTTGCCTCAAATAAATACCCTTTATAAAAGCCAACCAATTTCTGATGCTTTACATCAGCAGCTCTTTGCAAAACCAAGAAAGGGAGTTAAACAGTGGATAGACACAGAGAGCAGACAACGGGGGAGCGGGGGGGGAGGGGAGAGAAATAAATAAAAAAATAATAATAAATCTTTTTAAAAAAGAAAGAAAGGGAGTTAATGCTTAAATTGTACAGAGTCTATTTTGGTTGGTCATAAAGTTTTGGATGATGGTGATAGCACAACATTGTGAATGTAATTAACAGCACAGAATTATCTATTTGTGGTTAAATAAGGAAATTTCAGGTTGTATATATGTTACTAGAATAAAAATTTTTTCAAAATCCATTGAACTGTACAACATAATCGGTGAACCCTAAGATAAACCATAGGCTGTAGTCAACGGTACAATTATTAAAAAGTGCTTTCATCAATCATAAGCACACTAATGCAAAGTATTAATAATAGGGTGGTATATGGGAACCCTGAATTTTATGCATGATTTTTCTGTAAACCCACAACTTCTCTAAAAGAAAAAAAAGGACAAAGTGCTGAATACATTTCTACAAGGAAGATATACAAATGGCCAATAAATATATGAAAAGATGCTAGACATCATTAGTCATCAGGGAAATGCAAATCAAAACCAAGTGAGGGCGCGGCAGACTTGGCCCAGTGCTTAGGGCATCCGTCTACCACATAGGAGGTTCGCGGTTCAAACCCCGGGCCTCCTTGACCCGTGTGGAGCTGGCCCATGCGCGGAGCTGATGCGTGCAGGGAGTGCCCTGCCACGCAGGGGTGTTCCCTATGTAGGGGAGCCCCACGCTCAGGGGGTGCGCCCCATAAGGAGAGCCGCCCAGCGCCAAAGAAAGTGCAGCCTGCCCAGGAATGGTGCCGCCCACACGGAGAGCTGACGCAGCAAGATGACGCAACAAAAAGAGACACAGATTCCCGTGCTGCTGACAACAACAGAAGTGGACAAAAGAAGACGCAGCAAATAGACACAGAGAACAGACAACCAGGGTCGGGGGGGGAAGGGGAGAGAAATAAATAAATAAATAAATAAATAAATAAATCTTTAAAAAAAAAAATGAGGGGAAGCGGATTTGGCTCAATGAATAGAGTTTCTGCCTACCACATGGGAGGTCCAGGATTCAAACCCAGGGTCTCCTGACCCATGTGGTGATCTGGCCCACTTAGTGCTGATGTGCGCAAAGGAGTGTCTTGCCATGCAGGGTTGTCCCCTGCATAGGAGAACCCCACACAAAGGAGTGCACCCAGCAAAGAGGGCCGCCCAGCGCAAAAAAAAAGTGCAGCCTGCCCAGGAGTGGTGCCACACACACAGAGAGCTGACAAAGCAAGATGATGCAACAAAAAGAGACACAGATTCCCAGTGCCGCTGACAAGAATACAAGCAGACACAGAAAAAATACACAGCAAATGGACACAGAAAGCAGACAACTGGGGGGGTGGGGGTGGGGAATAAACAAATAAATAAGTACTCTATTTTTAAAAAGTGAGATACCACTTCACACACATGAGGATGACTAGAATCAAAAAATCAGATAATAGGGAAGCAGATGTGGCTCAAGCAATTGGGCTCCCATCCACCATAAAGGAGGTCCAGGGTTCGATACCCAGGGCCTCCTGATGCAGGCAAGCTGGCCCATGTGGCAAGCTGGCCCATGCAGTGTGCTGGCCTGCACAGAGTGCTGGCCCATCTGGAGAACTGGCACAGCAAGACGACACAATAAATAAAGACACAGAGGAGAGACAATAAGTGATGCAGCAGATCAGGGAGCTGAGATGGCTCAAGAGAATGATCGCCTCTCTCCCATTCTGGAAGGTCCCAGGATCGGTTCCTGGAGCTGCCTAATGAGAAGACAAGCAGACACAGAAGAACACACAGCGAATGGACACAGAGAGCAGACAATGGCGGGGGGGGGGGGGAGGGAATAAATAAAATAAATAAATCTTTTTTTTTAAGTCGGATAATAATGTGTTGGTGAAGATATGGAGTAATTGGAACCCACGTACATTGGTGGGAATGCAAAATGGTGCAGCAGCTTTGGAAAACAGTCTGGCAGTACTTCCAACAATAAACACAGACTTACTCTGTGGCCTAACAATTCCAAGTCTAAGCATATATACCCAAGAGAAATGAAAACATACGTCCACATAAAAACTTGTACATGAATGTTGGTACATGCATGCATTCTTCATAATACCCAAAAGGTGGAAAAAAGCAAAAGTTTATCAATAAATGAATGGATAAACAAAATATGATATATCCATACACTAGAACGTTATTCAACCATAAAAAGAAATGAAATACTGATCCATGCTGCAACATGGATGTCCCCTGAAAACCTTATGCTAAGTGAAAGAACCTCGGCACAAAGATGTCGTATTTTATTATCACATTGATATTAAATTTCAGAACAGGGAAATCTATACGGGAAGAAGAAAGGTTCCTGGTTTCTTAGGGCTGGGAACAAGGGTGATGGTAAATGTGGGGGAGTAAAGAGGTGACTGCTAAAGGACACAGGGTTTTTTTTAAGGTGAGGAAATGTTCTAAAATGTGAAGGTTGCACATATCTGTGAATATACAATATAAAAACTATGCTTTAATATTGTACAATGTTAAAATTACAATGAATTGTACACTTTAAATGAATGAGTTTATGATATGTGAATTATACCCCAATAAAACTAAATAAGGAGAGAGAGAAAGAGACAAAGAGGGAAGGCAAGGCGGGGGGGGTGGGTAGGAAGGACAGAAACTAAGGAAGGCAAAGAGATAGGAGGAGGAGAAAGAAATGCATTGGGAGTTTTGCTTTGTTTTGTGTGCTTTCTTTTAAGATTTATTTATTTATTTCTCTCCCTTTGCCCGCCCCAGTTGTCTGTTCTCTGTGTCTATTTGCTGCGTCTTCTTTGTCTGCTTCTGTTGTTGTCAGCGGCACGGGAATCTGTGTTTCTTTTTGTTGCGTCATCTTGCTGTGTCAGCTCTCCGTGTGTGCGGCGCCATTCCTGGGCAGGCTGAACTTTCTTTCGCGCTGGGCGGTTCTCCTTATGGAGTGCACTCCTCGTGCGTGGGGCTCCCCTACATGGGGGACACCCCTGCGTGGCAGGGCACTCCTTGTGCGCATCAGCACTGCGCATGGGCCAGCTCCACACGGGGTCAAGGAGGCCCGGGGTTTGAACCACAGACCTCCCATGTGGTAGACGGACGCCCTAACCACTGGGCCAAGTCCACTTCCCGCATTGGGAGTTTTAACCTAATCTATTAAGAGTTTCAAATTTGTATAACCTTTTAACATTATATCTTATATCCTTGAAAATATTCAATTGTCCTTTATATTAAAAACCATAGCCTTTTATACTTCAAACTTCTCTAGGGACACACTTTAAAAACCTGATCTAAAATAATTGTGTAAAATGTACCCATGAGAACTTTAATAACCTAGCTCATATTTTTGGTTGGTCTGAGAAGAGTTCTTGCACCAGGTTCAGCCTGCAGGGTTTACTCTCTCCTGGAGACCAAGAGTTTCCTGATCTAAAGTACCAGGTGGGAAGCAATGTGGTTCAACTAGTTGGGTGCCCACCTACCACATGATTTGGTTCCCAATGCCTTCTGGAGAATGTGAGCCAACAAGGAGCAGACAGACAAGAGAGCCATCTGGGGGGGGTACAAATTTTTAAAAAATAATAATAAAGTACCAGGTGTGTGACTGTCAAAGGTCCAACATGGAAATGGCATCAAAGGAGACTTCTGAGAGGATGGCATTGAAGTAGGCTGGTGGGGCTCAACTTTCTTACCAAAACAATGGGGCAAGGGGAAAAAGCTGTCCAAGGGAACTGCTTTGGGGCTCTGCAGACTAGGAAAGTGTTGTGCATCCTCCAGGAGGGAGAAGGGTAGAGACTAAGAGGCTGAAACAGGGCAGCGGACTTGGCCCAGTGGTTAGGGCATCCGATTCAAACCCCGGGCCTCCTTGACCCGTGTGGAGCTGGCCCATGCGCGGTGCTGATGCGTGCAAGGAGTGCCCTGCCACGCAGGGGTGTCCCCCGCATAGGGGAGCCCCACGTGCAAGGAGTGCGCCCCGTAAGGAGAGCCGCCCAGTGCAAGAGAAAGCGCAGCCTGCCCAGGAATGGCACCGCACACACGGAGAGCTGACACAACAAGATGATGCAACAGAAAGAGACACAGATTCCCATGCCGCTGACAACAACAGAAGCAGACAAAGAAGACGCAGCAAATAGACACAGAGAACAGACAACCAGGGTGGGGGAGGGGAGGGGAGAGAAATAAATTAAATAAAAAAAAAAAAGAGGCTGAAACAAAAACCTTGAGTTACTCACCTTCATGGCTGGGCCAGCACCCAGACCCCATCTTCGAGGCAAATAGCTTCAGTAAAACCTGGGGCTCACTGTGGTCAACTGAGAAGGGAGTGGAAGTCATCCTCCCTGGGAAGATAAAGGATGTGGCAGAGGGCAGAGAGCATTCCGCTCCCAGCAGCCCCTTACCTGACAGCACAGGCATCGGGGAGCCCCAGGTTTTGGGGTCCCACTGTCTGGGCTGCTCCAGGTTTGGCTGACCTTGGCTGCCAGCTGCTTTCAAGCTCACACCTGCAATCTCCCCACAAAGAGGCCCAGCGGACTCTTCTCCCCCTTAGCCAGCACCCCCAAACTGATGCTCTGCCTGCCACCCTTCTCTGGGGGTCCAGGGACCATACTCATGGCCGGCCTTGGCTCTGACCCTCCCTGCACTTCCAGGACCGGGATGTGGGGGGACTCACTGGACCCTGCCCCGAGAGAAGGTCCCTGGGTGCCATCTGCAGCCGGGACTCTGCCTGCCACACAGCGCCTTGCGCCCAGGCCCTGGGGCCCCAGCTCAGTCTCTCTTTGCACTTTGGCACTGAGGAGCAGCAGAGGGCCTGGGCCAAACGGGAGAACGAGAAGGCCGAGCGGGAGAGGCCGGCGCAGGACCTGGAGCTGGCCATCGCCCTCGACAGGGCGCGCGTGCCCGCCACCTAGGCGCGGGGGGCCACGCCGAGCCCTGGGGGCGCCCACCAGGAAAGGAGACCCCAGTCTGCACACGCACAGCCCTCCTCACACAGGGATGGAGTCCAGCCACCATCGTGTGGGAGACTCACTGCCCAGAGCCCCAGGCCCCATGGGGCGCAGGAAATGCCACTTACCCACCTCATGCCACCCTCACCCCTTTGCCCACAGTGTCTCATGGAGAGAAATGGGGACGGCGTGGAAAAGCCAAGCTCGCCCCGAGGCCGCTGCGCATCGCCAGCCCCCTCGTCCAGCCACAGCGTCCCCCCACGTCAGGCGGGCGTGCTGGTGCCCCATTCCTCGTGCGGCAAGGAGATAGGTGCCAGCCTCGGACCTTTCTCCTTGCACTCCAAACCCGGCCCATGAAAACGCGCCCCTCCCCTGCCAGTGAGCCCCCACCCCGTGATGTATGTGTTCGTTGTCTAAAATGTAAGTTTGAATGATGAATATGAAATATTTTATTATGAAGCCCGAGGATCCTTGGTTACGTGTTTAACCATTGTCCAGTCGGGGAGAACCCCCTCGTGGTCTCCCTCAGGTCGAAAGGATGGGGGTAGCACATCTCGTGTGGCCAGAGCCCAGCGCCTGGCAGGCTGCCTCTCCCAGGCCTGGGTGTCTCCAGTCGTGAGTGGGGCAGTCGTGTGCCCTCCCCCAGGGGATGTCGTGGCCACCTGGATGTGTGAAGGAGTGCAGGGATCTGCCCCCATGCGAGCCTGCACTGTGTGTCCATCCACTCCCAAGAATGCCTGGGGAAGGACTGACCATCTCCTGTCTTTGGTGTGCCCCTCCACCCAAGGACTGGGGAAACCGAGTCCCGAAGTCCCAAATCAAGCCACAGCCTTCCTTGGGAGCATCAGGACTAACGGGCACTGGGTCGCTGTTGTGGAAGCGGGACCCACGCTCAGGACAGGACTGCTCTCTGGCTTCACGTGCCAGTCACGTCCTGAGAGGCAAGGATGGTTCAAAGACACATCTCAGGAGCAAGCTTTTCTCCTTTGTTTTAAAAAGTTTTGTTTTTCTTTTTTTTTTTTAAGATTTATTTTTATTTATTTCTCTCGCCTTCCCCCCTGTTGTCTGCTCTGTGTCCATTTGCTGGGTGTTCTGCTTCTGCTTGCATTGTCAGGTGGCACTGGGAAACTGCTTCTCTTTTTGTTGCATCATCTTGCTGCATCAGCTCTCTGTGTGTGCGGCGCCACTCCTGGGTAGGCTGCACATTTTTTCACACGGGCCGGCTCTCCTTGCGGGGCGCACTCCTTGCATGGGGGGGCACCCCTCTGTGGCACGGCACTCCTTGTACATGGCAGCACTGCCCATGGGCCAGCTCACCACACGGATCAGGAGGCCCTGGGTATAGGAACCCTGGACCCTCCATATGGTAGACGGACGCTCTATCAGTTGAGCCACGTCCGATTCTTTTTTTTTTAATCAAACATTTCTCCCCACCCCATCCCCCAAGAAGAAAAATCCCACAGAACTGCAGCGCAAACACCGGGGCCCTCACCAATGTTATAAAGTACAAAGCAACTCCTGAAATGTCTTGGATTTCCCCCAAGTTCAGGGGGCCGTAGAAATGCCTACTAGCGTTCATTGTCTCTACCCGTTTGGCTTTAGAGCCCTTAAGCGTTTATTTTGCATTTCATGCTGCCACGGACATCGTTGTGCAAATATCTGTTCATGTCTGGGGCAGATTGAAATTATTTTATGAATCCCAAGAAGAAACTAATCCTGTGGGTGTGAGAACCTTTTGCCTGGGCTGCATTAGGGAGGTGGGACTCAGCCCTCTTGCTGCGTCTGATAAAACCTGAGACACAGGAAAAGGGAGCCGCCATGTTTGATCCTGCCATGTGACAGAAAGGACTTAAGTTTCACCCACAGCTGAGATGCAAGGAGAGAAGCCCCCAAGAGGCTCAAAGAGCTGAGGGCCAGAGAAAGATGAGCCACATCCCTGATAGCTTGCAGCTGAACTCAGGTAGAAAGCAGAGCAGCCGAGACTGATATATAGGAGGCCCAGAAAGAGAAATCCCATGGCCTGGTTGCACTCAACTGAGCTGGGGGAGGAGGAGGAAAAAGGCAAAGATCTTAGCAAAGATCTGCAACCATCTTGCTTCAACATGTGGCAGCTGGGAAGCGGACTTGGCCCAATGGATAGGGCATCCGCCTACCACATGGGAGATATGCAGTTCAAACCCTGGGCCTCCTTGAACCATCTGGAGCTGGGCGCTGATGTGTGCAGAGAGTGCCCTGCCACGCGGGGGTGTCCCCCACATAGGGGAGCCCCATGTGCAAGGAGTGTGCCCCGTAAGGAGAGCCGCCCAGCGCGAAAGAAAGTGCAGCCTGCCCAGGAGTGGCGCCGCACACACGGAGAGCTGACACAACAAGATGATGCAACAAAAACAAACACAGATTCCCGGTGCTGCTGATAAGGATAGAAGCAGTCACAGAAGAACACACAGTGAATGGACACAGAGAGTAGACAACTGCGGGGGGGGGGAAGGAGGGGAGAGAAATAAATAAATCTTGAAAATAAAAAAAAAAACATGCGGCGGCTGACTTTGGTGAGAAAGTATCCCTGCTGATGCCTTCATTTGGACATTTCATGGCCTTGGCACTGTCTCAGTTTTTACCCACAAATAATCCCCTTTATTAAAACCAAACCGGGAAACGGACTTTGGCCCAGTGGTTAGGGCGTCCGTCTACCACATGGGAGGTCCGCGGTTCAAACCCCGGGCCTCCCTGACCCGTGCGGAGCTGGCCATGCGCAGTGCTGATGCGCGCAAGGAGTGCCGTGCCACGCAGGGGTGTCCCCCGCGTGGGGGAGCCCCACGCGCAAGGAGTGCGCCGGTGAGGAAAGCCGCCCAGCGTGAAAGAAAGTGCAGCCTGCCCAGGAATGGCGCCGCCCACACTTCCCGTGCCGCTGACGACAACAGAAGCGGACAAAGAAACAAGACGCAGCAAATAGACACAGAAAACAGACAACCGGGGGAGGGGAGGGGAATTAAATAAATAAAAATAAATCTTTAAAAAAAAAAAAAAAAAAAAAAAACCAAACCATTTCTGGTACTTTGCATTAGCAGCCCTTTGCAAAATAAAACAGCATCCTTGCTTTCCATTCCTCTGAATATTTCCCTAGTAGTGGGTTTGCCAGATCATATGACAGTTCTATGTTTAGTTTCCTGAAAAACAGCCAAACTGTCTTCCAGAGAGGCTGCACCAATTTACACTCCCACCAACAGTAGAGGAGTGTTCCTATTTCTCCACACTCTCTCCAGCACTATAGTTTTTTTAAACAATGGTCATTGTGTATGGTGTGAGAGGATATTTCATTGAAGTTTTGATCTGCCTTTCCCTAATAGTTAATTATGTTGCGCATCTTTTCACGTGTCTTTTGCCCATTTGTATTTCCACTTTGGGAAAATGTCTATTCAAGTTTTTTTAGCCCATTTTTTTAATTAATATTTTTTGTCTTTATTTTTTAATATTACATTCAAAAAATATGAGGTCCCCATATACCCCCCATCCCCCTCATTCCCCTCTCCTCCCATAACAACAATCTCCTCCATCATCATGAGACATTCACTGCATTTGGTGAATACATCTCTGAGCACCGCTGCACCTCATGGTCAATGGTCCACATCATAGCCCACACTCTCCCACAGTCCACCCAGTGGGCCATGGGAGGACATACAATGATCGGTAACTGTCCCTGCAGCACCACCCAGGACAACTCCAAGTCCCGAAAACGCCCCCACATCTCATCTCTTCCTCCCACTTCCTACCCCCAGCAGCCACCATGGCCACTTTCTCCACACCAATGCCACAATTTCTTCGATTACTAATCACAATAGTTCATGAATAGACAACTCAGGAAATGTCATCAGAGTACTTCAGGCAGGGTGCATCTCTCTTACAAAATAGGGGAGAAGGTGTAGAAGTCATCTAAGGGAGCCCCTTTGAGGACCTGCAGACCAGGAGAGTGCTGCACACGTTGTCTAGGAGGGACTGGGCACTGACAGACCAAGAGGCCAAAGGTAAAACCGTGACTTGATGCCCCAGAGAAAGCTGCCCATCCACCACCCCTGAGCTGAACAGGTAAAACCTGCAGTTGAGTGGCCAATGGAGAGGAGAAAGGACATATTCCTCCATGGGAAGAGGGACAGGGAAGCAGAGGGTTGAGTGTGGATTTTCTTTGGCAAATGTGACACCATAGCTCACTGATTCAGAAGAACTAGTTACTGGATATTGGATTCATCTCTGTGGAAGGGTTTGCTGAGGAGTATCACCTGGCTAGATGGAAAATGAAGGAAGACAAGGCTTGTCTTTCCCGTTTCCTTCCCAGGTATGGTAGATCTGGAATATGCCCCATTAGCAGCTCCCTGACACTGTTTTGATTACTTAAATAGGACAATCTTAAAGTTTGAGAAAAATTTAAACTAAAAATCAAAGAAGAGCTGTGAAATAAAACCACTAGGCCAGAGAGAGAAATTCATCAACAGAGCAAAATTGCCAACATATCCTGATGCCTAGATATCAACACAAGATAACAAGCCATACTAAGAAACAGGAAGATATGGTTCAGCCAAAGGAACAAACCAAAACTCCAGACAAAACATAGAATTTAAGATGACTAATCAAAGATGTTCAAACAAAACGTCTTAATCAATTCCAGGAGAAGAAGGAATAGGAAGAATAAATATTATTAAGATATCCTACCAAAACTGATCTACACATTCAATGCAATCCCAACAAAAATCAACACAGCATTCTTTAATGAACTAGATAAACTAGCTATGATATTTATTTGGAAAGGAAAGAGGCCCAAAATAGCCAAAGACATATTGAAAAAGAAAAATGAAATTGGAGGGAAACGGACGTGGCCCAGTGGTTAGGGCATCCGTCTACCACATGGGAGGTCCGCAGTTCAAACCCCGGGCCTCCTTGACCCGTGTGGGGCTGGCCCATGCGCAATGCTGATGCGCGCAAGGAGTGCCCTGCCACGCAGGGGTGTCCCCCGTGTAGGGGAGCCCCACGCGCAAGGAGTGCGCCCCGTAAGGAGAGCCGCCCAGCGCGAAAGAAAGTGCAGCTTGCCCAGGAATGGCGCCGCCCACACTTCCCGTGCCACTGACGACAACAGAAGTGGACAAAGAAACAAGACACAGAAAATAGACACAGAGAACAGACAACTGGGGGAGGGGGGGGGGGCATTAAATAAACAAATAAATCTTAAAAAAAAGAAAAGAAAAATGAAATTGGAGGAATCACACTACCTGACTCAAAGCATACTACAAAGCTACAGTAGTGAAAACAGCTTGGTATTGGCACAAGGATAGACACACTGACCAATGGAACCAAATTGAGAGTTCTGATATAGATCCTCATATATATAGTCATATAATATTCGATAAAGCCACCAAACCCTCTCAACTCGGAGAGAATGGCCTCTTCAACAAATGGTGCCTGGAGACCTGGATATCCATATATAAAAGAATGAAAGAGTATTACCAACTCACACCTTATACAAAAATCAACTCAAGATGGATCAAAGACCTAAATATAAGAGCCAAGACCATAAAGACTTTGGAAAGCAATGTAGGGAACCATCTATAGGACCTTGTAATAGGAAATGGCTTCATGAACTTCACACCAAAAACACGAGCAGCAAAAGAACAAATAGAAAAATGGAACTTCCTCAAAATTAAAGCCTTCTGCACCTCAAAGGAGTTTGTCAAGAAAGTGAAAAGAGAGCCTACCCAATGGGAGAAAATATTTGGTAATCATATATCTGATAGGAAACTTATATCCTGCATATATAAAGAATACCTATATCTTGAAAATAAAAAGACAAACAATCCATTTTAAAAATGGGAAAAAGAGAGCGGCGTGTCCTTGGATTTAGAGCGCGGGACGTCTGGCTTTGGAGTAGACTCCTGTGTAGTGCGCGACGAGAGAGCGAATTCAAAATGGGTGATGTTGAGAAGGGCAAGAAGATTTTTGTTCAGAAATGTGCCCAGTGCCACACCGTGGAAAAGGGAGGCAAGCACAAGACTGGGCCAAATCTGCATGGTCTCTTTGGGCGGAAGACAGGTCAGGCCCCTGGATTCTCTTACACAGATGCCAACAAGAACAAAGGCATCACCTGGGGAGAGGAGACACTGATGGAGTATTTAGAAAATCCCAAGAAGTACATCCCTGGAACAAAAATGATCTTTGCTGGCATTAAGAAGAAGGCAGAAAGGGCAGACTTGATAGCTTATCTCAAAAAAGCTACTAATGAGTAATAGTTGGGTACTGCGTTATTTATTGCAAAACAAAAATGTCTTATGACTTTTGTACATGTAACATATTTAAATTGATCTCATACACCAGAATTCAGATCATGAATGGCCGATAGGATATTTTTGTTGGACAGTCTGAGTTAAATAATATTGGCTTATAGTTAAATGTGTATGATCAAGCTTTTTGAATTTGGATAGTAATTCTGGTCCAGCAAGTGCTATCACTGTTTCCCCCTTCTAAAGTTATAATTGGACTCAAAGCTAGGTTGCATTTGTAGTGTTCAACTTTTCACAAAGATAAGTGAATGCCAACTCACAACTTAAAATAGGAGATTGGTTTTATATTTAGATTTATATAATGGTTTTATGAATATATTTAAATACTAAGGGAAATCCCTTCACTGTCTCATAGAGCAAGACTCACCTGTGTTTCAGTTGGTGTTCATCAGCCTGTTTAAAGGCAGGTGCTGAAAATAAGGTAGCTATGTCCACTTTTATCTTTTTGGTCTTTACTGTGTCAATCTAATTAAAATTCCCTGTATCTGAAAAAAAAAAAAAATGGGAAAAAGATTTAAACAGACACTTCTCCAAAGAAGAAATACAAGTGGCTAAAAAGCACATGAAAAAATGCTCCAAATCTCTAGCTTTTAGAGAAATGCAAAGCAAAACTACAATGAGATACCATCTTACTCCCGTAAGATTGGCAGCTATGAAAAAAATAGAAGACTACAAATGCTGCAGAGGATGTGGAGGAATGGTAACACTCATCCACTGCTGGTGGGAATGCAGAAGGATCCAGCAATTCTAGAGGACAGATTGGCGGTTTCTCACAAAACTAGCTATAGATTTGCCATATGACCCAGCAATTCCACTGCTGGGTATATACCCAGCAGAACTGAAAACAAGGAAACAAACCAATATATGCATACCAATGTTCGTAGCAGTATTGTTCACTATTGCCAAAAGTTGGAATCAACCCAAATGCTCATCAACAGATGAATCGATAAATAAAATGTGGTATATACATACAATGAAATACTACTCAGCTATAAGAATGAATATACTACAAACACACATGATAACATGGATGAATCTTGAGAACCTCATGTTGAGTGAAGCAACCCAGGCACTGAAGAACAAATACTACATGACCTCAATGATATGAAATAAGTAAACCAAGCTGCCTCAGAGAGCTAGAGAGTGGATGATAAACTTACAGGAAATTGAAGGGTAGTGGAAGGTTGCGAGCTGACACCTACCTGGGTGAAATCTATGATAAGCTGGAGGTAAGTATTTGTACAGGGAAGGGATAAAATGGGGGCATAGGGATACCTCTGGGTGGGGCTTACAGGCTTGCGAGGGGCTAGGGATGGGAGGATGGGTAATATGGCCCAAGAAATTTGGGGGAGTGTGGGGGAACCTATGAACATAGAAGATTGTCAGGTATGTGTTTGAGAGTATAATGTTGAGAAAACTTTTTCAAAAATATAATAAGGAAGGTTACCAGTTTAAGATGCTTAAAGGGGAGAATCTGACACAGGATAGGCTTCTAGGGAGTGTGTGAGTGCTTATTTTGTGATAGTGGGTTATATCATTGGATGGGGACCCATACAATGACAGTGAAGGTATCCCCACATCCTGGGGAGGACTGATGTTCTCAAATGGAGGGAATTGTGTCTCTCAAGAGAAATGGTGGCTCCCAATGCATTAGGGCAGTCGAGCATGTCAAGCCCTCAACATTGTTGCAAGTATCTCTGAATATGGCCCTTCAAGCAATGAAGATTGATTGTCACTGTGGGCCCTGAGGGGAGGGGAAAGAAGTATTGAATAGATGGAATCAATGTAACTGTGGGGCAATGGAAGTATACCACAAGATTATGCAAGGATGGATATAGGACATGTTAAATTACACCAAAAATGTATAGGGGCCTATAGCCTAAAATGTAAATCATAATGTAAAACATAAGATAGCTAAAAATTTAGAAAATTGTATAGTCTAAAATGTAAACCATAATGTAAATCCAAGTGTAATCTTGTTTGAAAGATCTTGTCTCAATATCTGTATATATCAGTTGCAGTAAAGATTATTGTTAGGGAAGGGACAAAGTATTTTATGTTGGATATGTGGGAGTACCATATATTGTATACATGAATCACTGTGATCTAAAACTTTTGTGAAGACAAGCTAATAATTAGAAAAAAGAAAAGAAAAAGAGAGAATGTAGACACTGAGGAAGACATGGAAGAAGTTGCCTTGCCAATGTGCACACAGGGCAACACTTATTGCAGTGATGGAAGGCAAAATATCAAAAACAAAGCTTTTTAATTTTTTAATTTTTTGATACCCCAATTTATTTTTACTTTAATTTTTCTAAATTAGTATGTATTCTATACCTAACCTTTAAACCCATCACTATATTCCATTTTACTATTAATGGAAACTGGCAATATATTAGGCTTCATTTTCAAAGAAGTTTTGGATCACAGAGAGGTTCAACAATGGCAGGGGAGGAATACTGGTGTGGGATGTTATTGATGTGGGCACATGGTTTGGAGGGAGTTCTTCAGGTCATATATACAGGGTACATAAAAATGTTTGGATATTTTCATAGTGGTTACAGTTAAAAATGACAACTGAGGGAGTGCTGAGTTCCTAGCCAGGGGAGCTCTATTGCATTCCTTAATGGAACAGCAACAATCCCCCAAGTGCAATGGCAAAGACCAAAAAAGGATGGTCCAACAATGAGCCCTTGATACTAATGACTATGCTCGTGAGCCTGTGCACCTGAAAGAAGAACAAGGCCTAGACCTGCAGGGAGCCTAAGAGTTACCTCCTGAGAGCCTCCATGTTGCTCAAATGTGGCCAGTCTTGAAGCCAAATTCAGCATGTAAATACATTGCCTTCCCCCCAGCATAGGGCATGACTCCTGGTGATGAGCCTCCCTGGCACCAAGGGATTACTACCAAGTACAAGTTGATGATGTAACTAGAAAATGACCTTGAATAAAAGAGTCAACTCAGACCAGCAGAATATCTCAGCCTACGTGTAATATCAAGAGTTAAAAATGGGGAAACTGGACTTGGCCCAGTGGTTAGGGTGTCCATCTACCACATGGGAGGCCCACGGTTCAAACCCCGGGCCTCCTTGACCCGTGTGGAGCTGGCCCATGCGCAGTGCTGATGCACGCAAGGAGTGCCCTGCCACACAGGGGTGTCCCCCATGTAGGGGAGCCCCACGCACAAGGAGTGCGCCCCATAAGGAGAGCCGCCCAGCACGAAAGAAAGTGCAGCCTGCCCACGAATGGCGCCGCCCACACTTCCCGCGCCGCTGACGACAACAGAAGCGGACAAAGAAACAAAACGCAGCAAATAGACACAGAGAACAGACAACCGGGGGAGGGGGGAAATTAAATAAATAAATAAATCTTTAAAAATAAAAAGAGTTAAAAATGCTTTTTGGCCTTGAATAAAAGGGGGAAATGGAAAAGGACAAATGAGTTTATATGGTTGTGAGTCTTCAAAAAAGAGCTGAGAGGTCATCAGAGGGGTGGCCCTTACGTACACCTCAGCAGAGTCCCAGAGACAGCTAAAGTAGATACAACCTCAGGTATTGGTTCTTCTGAGGGATACAGAGACCCACAAGTTCTATGGTTATGAGAGGTGGAATTCAGTGCCTTGTCAGTTGGCCCTACTTTGAAGTTTGTGTTCCTGAGTGTGATGGAGTTGAACTCAGATGTGATTTTTGTTCACAAGCCTCTCCTGTTACTTTTACTGGACCTGTGGTTGGTGCAGGGGTTTAGTGTATACTCAGGGGACCTGAATCTCTGGACTGTCCATGTCCATGATAGCCAGGCCCTGGGCCTCAACAGACTTGCAACCCTCTGGTTTATTGGACTTACCCCAGCCAGCTAACAGGGAGATGAAGAAGGTCAACCACCACACCAGGGAGCCAAGAGTGCCTACAACTGCAAGCAGGAGAATTGCATCCAGCATCCATGTGGAATCTAAGCCCCCTCTCGATATAGATGCGGAGTGGACATAACCATTCCAGGGTCCACAGGATAGAGGAATAGAGTATGGATTAGAGTGCATTTACTGATATTCTATTCATGAACTATTGTGATTAGTAATCGAAGAAAATGTATCATTGATGTGGAGAAAGTGGCCATGGTGGCTGCTGAGGGTAGGGGGTGGGAAGAAGAGATGTGATGTGGGGGCACTTTCAGGACTTGGAGTTGTCCTGGGTGGTACTGAAGAGACAGTCACTGGACAATGTATGTCCTCCCATGGCCCACTGGGTGGACTGGGGGAGAGTGTAAACTACAATGTGGACCATTGACCATGTGGTGCAGCAGTGCTCAGAGATGTATTCTCCAAGTGCAATGAATGTCACATGATGATGTAGGAGGTTGTTGTTATGGGATGAGTGGGGTGAGGGTAGTGGGGGTATATGGAGATCTCATATTTTTTTAATGTAACATTTTTTAAAAAGACCAAAAAAAACTGAGATAGTATGGTACCAAGAGTCCAGATCTACAAAAGATATTAAAGGGTGTGTTACAGTTTGAAAGGAAAAGACAAGAGCAAGAGCCCAAGAGAAGAGTGTAGAAATGAAGAATGTAAGTAAGAGAAACTAAAAGGGTTAAAAGACACACAGTAGTAAGATATTACAATAGAAAGCCAAGGGATAAAGTAAATGAAGTAACACCTTTACAGTAGTGACACTGAATGTTAATGGATTTAACACCCCAATTAAAAGATACAGACTGATAGAATGAATAAAAGAAACACAAGTCATCTATTTGTTCTCTACAAGAGACTCTCCTTAGGCACAAGGACACAATCAGTCTGAAAGTGAAAAAAATAAAGGAAAAAATATTCCACAAAAATAATAATCAAAAAAGAGTTGGAGTAGTGGTAGTAATATTAAGTAGATTTTAAATGCAAATCTGTTATGAAATGTAGAAGGTTACTATATATTAATAAAAGGGACAACTCACCAAGAAGAAATAGCAATAATAAATATGTATGCACCTAACTTTGATGCCCCAAAATACATGAGAAACCACTGGCAAAATGGATGGGAGAAACAGACGTCTCTACAATAATAGTAGGAGACATCAATACACCACACTAAGCATTAGATAGAATATCTGGACAGAGGAGAATTAAGGAAACTGAAAACTTGATTAATATGATAAATGAAATAGACCTAATAGATGTTTATAGCAGATTACACCTCAAAACAACAGGCTCACATTCTTCTCAAGTGCTCATGGATCTTTCTCCAAGATAGACCATATGCTGGGATATAAGTCAGATCTCAATTTTAAAAATCGAAATTAGGGAAGAGGATTTGGCCCAACGGATAGGGTGTCTGCCTATCACATGCAAGGTTCAAGGTTCAAACCCAGGGCCTCCTGACCCATGTGATGAGCTGGCCCATGTGCAGCGCTGATGTGAGCAAGGAGGGCTGTGCCATGCGGGGGAGTCCCCTGTGGAGGGGAGCCCCACACTCAAGGAGTATGCCCCATAAGGAGAACCGCAATAAAAGTGCAGCCTGCCCAGGAGTGGCGCTGCACACATGGAGAGCTGATGCAGCAAGATAACGCAACAAAAAGAGACACAGATTCCGGGTGCTACTGACAAGAATACAGGCGGACACAGAAGAACACACAGCAAATGGACACAGAGCAAACAACTGGGGGGCGGGGAAGGGGAGAGAAATTAATTAAATAAATAAATAAGTAATTTTTAATTGAAATTATACAAAACAGTTTGATCATAATGGAATAAAGTTGGAAATTAATAAAAGGTAGAAAAAGGGAAATTCACAAATATACTGAGATTAAACAATACACTCTTAAATAATCAGTGGGTCAAAGAAGAAATTGCAAGAGAAATCATAAAATATCTCAAGAAATATAAAAAGAGAGCACAACAAATCCTAACTTATGGGATAAGCAAAGATAGGGCTGCAAGGGAAATTAATAGCCCTTGGTGCTTATATTTTTTTTAAAAAGGAGAAAGAGCTAAAATGAAAGACCTAACTGTATTCCTACAGGAACTAGAAAAAGAACTGTAAACCAATCCCAAAGCAAGTAGAAGGAAAGAGGGAAGCAGATGTGGCTCAAGCAATTGGGCTCCCATCTACCATATGGGAGGCTCTGGGTTTGATTCCCTGGGCCTCCTGGTGAAGGCAAAAGCTGGCCCGCACCAGAGGGTTGGCAGCTTGTGCATGGAGAGCTGGTGGCCCACATTGCAGAGAGCTGGCATGGCAAGATGATCCAGCAAAGGGAGACACAGAGGGGAGACAGTGAGAGATGCAGCAGACCAGGGAGATGAGGTGGCTCTCCAACACCATAGGTCCCAGGATTGGTAAAAGACAAGCAGACCCAGAAAGAACACACAGCAAATGGACACAGAGAGCAGACAGTGAGCACAAACAACAAAGGGGGTGGGGGGAGAAAGTAAAGAAGGAAAGAAATAATAAAGATTAGGACAGAAATGTAATAGAATTTAAAAATAGAGAAAATCAACAGAACTAAAAGCTGGTTGTTTGAGAAGATCAACAAAATTGATAAACCCTTAGCTAGAATAACAAGGAAAAAAATAGAGAAGATGCACATAAATAAAATCAGAAAAGAGAAAGAAGACATTACCACTGACCCAGCAGAAATAAAAGAGATCATAAGAGGACACTATGAACAACTGTATGCCAGCAAACTAGAAAACATTGATGAAATGGACAAATTCCTGGAAACACATGAAAAAAATCACACTGATCCTAGAATAAATAGAAGACCTCAACAAACCAACCCAAGTAAAGAAATTGAAACACTCATCAAAAACCTTCCAAGGGAGTGGCTGTAGCTCAGTGGTTGAGCACCTGCTTTCCATGTACAAAGTCCTGGGCTCAATCCTCAGTACCTCCTTAGAAAAAAGAAGAAGAAGAAGAAGAAGAAAAAAAAAAACCTTCCCAAAATGAAAAATCCAGGACCAGATAACTTCACAAGGTGGCTGCTACTAATCATTCAAAGATGAGCTAACATCAACTTGCTCAAACTCTTCCAAAAAATTGAACAGAAAGGAATGCTACCTAACTCATTCTATGAAGAAAACATCACCCTAATACCAAAACTAAGTAAATATGAGAAAAGTAAATTACAGACCAATTTCTCTGATGAATATAGACACAGAAATCCTCAACAAATTCCTTATCACCAAACCCAAAAACAAGTTTTAAAAATTATACATCATGACCAAATGTATAAACTATTTGGTATGCAAGGGTGGTTTCAACATAAGAAAATCAATTATTGTAATACACTACAATCATAAATTGAAGAAAAATCATATAATCATCTGGATTGATGCAGAAAAGTCATTTGACAAAATACAGCAGCCTTTCTTGATAAAAACATGTCAAAAGGTAGGAGTGGAAGGAAGATTTATCAATATAATAAAAGGCTTATTATGAAAAACCTACAGTTAACATTGTACTCAATTGTGAAAGACTGACACTTTCCCACTGAGATTCAGGAACAAGACAAGGATATCCACTCTCTCCACAGTTATTCAATATTGCGCTAGAAGTTCTAGCCAGAGCACTTAGGAAAGAAAAAGAAATAAAGGGCACCCAAATAGGAAAGAAAGATGCTATTCGCTGATGATATCCCATACTTAGAAAATCCCAAAAAATCCACAACAAAACTATAACTTATAGAGGAGTTCAGCCAAGTGGCAGGATAAAAGATTAATAGGCAAAAATCAATAGCATTTCTATACAGTACTAATGAGCAATCTAAGGAGGAAGTTAGAAAAAAATTACACTTAAAATAGCAACTAAAAGAAATAAATATTTAGGAATACACTTAACCAAGGACATAAAGGGCCCATATTCAGGAAACTGTATAACTATAAAGCATTGCTAAAAGGAACCAAAGATGATCTAAATAAATTGAGGGATAGTCCATGTTAATAGGTGGAAAACTAAATATCATTAAGATGTCAATTCTACCCAAACTAATCTACAGACTTAATGCAATCCTGACAAAAATTTCAATATCCTTCTTTGTAGAATTAGAAAAGCCAATTATCAAATTTATTTGGAAGGACAGTGTCCTTGAATATTAAAAAAAAAAAAAAAAAAAATCTTTAGAAAGAAGAACGAAGTTGGAAGACTCTCAATTCCTGACTTTAAATTATATTATCTAGCTACAATGGTAAAAATAAATAAATAAATAAATAAACAAACAAACAAGCCTGGTACTGGCATAAAGATAGTTTGACCAATGGACTCAAATCAAGAGCAACAAAAGAAAAAATAGATAAATGGGATTGCCTTAAAATTAAACAATTTTGTGTTTCAAACCAACTCTCATTGGGGAGCAGATGTAGCTCATGGTTGTGTGCCTGCTTCCCATGTACAAGGTCCTGGGTTCCATCCCCAGTACCTCCTGAAAGAAAAAGAAAAAATAGCTACAAGTGCTGGAGAGGATGCAGAGAAATAAAAACATTACTTCCTTGTTGGTGGGAATGTAAAATGGTACAGCCTTTGTGGATAGTTTGGTGGTTCCTCGGAAAGCTAACTATAGAACTACCATATGATCCAGCAATCCTGCTACTAGGAATACATTCAGAAGAACTGAAAGTTAGGATGCAAACAGACATTTGCACACTGTGGGGACATTATTCACAATTTCTAAAAGGTGGAAGCTACCCATGTGTCTATCAACTAATGAATGGCTAAACAAAATGTGGTGTATACACACAGTAGAATACTATTTAGCTCTAAGAAATAAAGTCCAGATGCCTGTGACAACATGGATGAAACTTGAGGAGATTATGTTGAGGGAAATAGGCCAGACACAAAAGGACAAATATTGTATGGTCTTAACTAATATGGACTAAATATGGTGAGTAAACTCCTGGAGTTAAACAATAGAGCATAGGTTACTATAATAGGAGATAGAATGTGGGTTGAGAAGGAGCTGATGCTAAACGCATGTAGAATATTTAATAAGGTGGAATGTGAATGTGTGGAAATGGATAGGCTTGATGGTAACATTCTAGTGAGTTATCACTAACTGCCAATTTATAAATGTGAATGTGGAAGAAAAGGGTAGTCTAGGGAGGTTAATGTTAACTGAAAAACAGCTAGAGGAAAATCTAGGGACAGCGTAACAGTGATTTTGGTGGTGGATAAATAGTGGCTAACAGGACAAATACAAGAATGTTCCTCTATTACACGGTGTTAAGAATATGAAGATACATGGGGAAAATACAACTAATGTAATGTATGAACTATAGTTAACAGTACTATGGTGGCAAAAAAGGTGTATCAATGCTGAGGGTCAATAATGAGGGGTTATAAAGAGATAGGGAATTTTTTTCCTTTTGGAGTAATGAAAACGTTCCGAAATAGACTGCGCTGATGGCAGCACAACTCCGTGATGAAACTGAGAGCCCCCAGGTATCCACTTTGGACGCATTGTACAAGGGAGGGGGCCATTTAACGCAGTGAATTCCGTGGTGAATGACGGACTGTGCTTAACAGGAAAAAGATGAGAACGTTCTCTGGACAAACGTATCGCTCCATCTGGAAACTGAGCCTGGAATTCCCGGCTCAGCCATGACGCACTACGCCGAAAAGAACGCCGGGGAGTACAGACCCCGCCACCGGAAACCTGGAACCGGATCCGCTAAAATGCAAATAACCCGGGGCCGGAAGCCCCGCCTACTCAGTTACGTGCCCTCCCTGTCACTCAGGCCTGAGGAGCTGTCCAATCAGCGGCTCCGCAAGACTTGAGGACGTCACTAGCCGCCGCGCGTCGGTCGCTGCAGGGTCTCCTCGGACCCTTAGGGCCGCAGGGGCCGCTGGGCTCTGTCGCCTGCTCGGTTTCGGGCTCTGTCGCCTGCGCGGGCCGCGGGGCCGTCGGGGGGGACGCCCCGGGGGCCTCCGGAAGCGGAAATGGTGAGTGCGCGGAGCCGGGGGTCCCGGGCCTCGGGGGAGGAGGGCGCGGGTGGGAACCGGGCGGGATTGGCTGGGGGCGCGGGTCGGGGTCTGGGGACTCCAGCCCCCTCGGCCCGCGGGGTGGTGCCGGGGCGGCAGCCGAACCCCGGGAGTCCTGCCCGGCCCCTGGGCGCCGCCACCTCGCCCCCCGGCCCCGAGCCCTTCCTGGGCGGCTCTGCGCCCTCCGCTCAGTGTCCCGGGGAACCGGGTTGAGGCCGGGGCTCCTCAGGGGCGGGTCCCCCCACGGCCTGCGGGGTCCGCTGCTGGGAGGTGCCCCCAGGGCCTTCCCACCACCGCCACCACCCAGCCGTTCCGCACAGAGCCCGGCAGGGGCGTGGGGTGGGGTCCCCAGCCACCCTTTTCCGCTGGCCCAGGTCTTCCTGATGGGTAGGAAATAGGTTCTCAAGTCCACGGCCTTGTCCCCCTGGTCTGGCTCTTCCCAGGGCTGATATTATATCCCTAAAATTTCCAGGTGCCTTCCCGCGTTCCCAAACGCCAGCTTCTCCAGGTGACATCATCTTTATCGTTTCCGTCCCCCATGTATTTCCAACAGTTGCAATATATTCCTTTTTTAAAAAATAGAGCCATGCCTGAATCCTTTTAAGATTTATTTTTTTGTTCGTAAATATTTTACATGAGATAAAGTAGAGAATAACAACTTGAGGCCTTGCTGTATAAACTCCTTGGGTCTCCCCTCCCAGTTATCTTCCCTGAGTGTAGTTATCCCATGGGACCTGTTTGGATGGAGGTTCCTCTTTGGAAACTTCACTGGGTCGTCATTTCTTTCAAAGTTTCCAGTTCAGCACTGTCCTTCCCTGTGCTGGTGGCCTTGCAAAGATTTATTCACTGAAGCCACGGTTTTTCAGTAATTATAAAATAGATTTGCTTAATAGACTTTGAAAAGTAAGATATAATATCTCCAAAGTATCAAGAAAGAAGAATTGGAAAAAAGGGGGGGAAAAAAGACATTCCAGTATTTTGTCCCATTTGTTAAATTTTTTTCTTAACTTTTTTTTCTTCCCCAGCACTTATGTAAAGTCCTCAGATCTGTTCTTATCTTTTTGGTTGATAACAAATGGAATTCAAGGGATTCACCTTGAGAAGCGTGCCTGGGAAAAGAATCTCAGAGAAGGAAAAACTCTGTTCCGTTATGCGTGCGGGCAGAAAAATGAACACAATTCACCCCCAAAAAATTTTTTTGGTAGATAAATTAGTGAAGTACAAATGTTCACCAAAACATCAATTCCTCTCCTTTGCAGGATGGAGAATTTCTATCGGTGGATAATTCTGTTCTATTTCTGTTATCCAAACTTTGTAAATTGTTACATTCTATGAGATTACTAGACTTGCAACACCTTGAAGTTTTGACTGTACTTAGTTGCCTAAGAAACTCTTTATTGCCATGAAATAATAAACCTGTCATCCTTGTTTTCAAAAAGAATAGTTATTTGTGGGTTTTCTTGTTGCGCTAAATAAAAAGGGGGGGGTGGCTTACAGTTTTCTTCACTCTCTTTATACAAAACAGTGGGTGAGTGATTTTGCTGGATTCTTCAGACACAGAATTTGTCTCATTTAGAATATTAATGACAGTCCAAAAGAAGTGAAAGGAGGAAAGGCTCTGTGGCCAGTGACTCCAAGCCTGCTCTCCCACCTCGTCCCAAGAGAAGCCTGGGCGCTGGAAATCACATGCAGATGGAGTTGGGGGTGGGTGATGCCCTTTCTTTTTTTTTTTTTTTTTTTTTTTACTCTATCAATGAGGTTGGTCTTTTCAGTCCCAGGAACTGAACCCAGGACCTAGTATATGGGAGGCAGGCCCTCAACCACCGAGCTGCATCCACTCCCCAGGTGATGCCCTTTCTGAGGTTGGCGTTGTGGTTTCCTTGGGGGTTGTTTCTAGACAGTTTAATTTTGCATCCACACTGTTGGTACATTTGGAATGTAATTTGTGCATGTTGAGGAAGTCTTTGGCGGTCCGACTCAGAGTAAGACTTGTTTGTGTGTGTCTCCTCGTTTATGAAATTGGAAGTTCGTTTAGGTCAGAGTCTTAAATTGAATCCAGCTGGGCTTTTCCTCACCGTGGGACTTGAAAGCCTGGAGAAGGGAGCATTTTCACACTGCGGGGGAGTGGAGGGCACGGAGCTCCCGGAGTGAATTCCTGGGCCTCCCAGGTCCCCTCCTTTCCATTCCCAGAAACTGACCCACCCTAGAGTCAGGGGGGACATCTGGGCCCCAGGTTTGGGAATGTGTTAAACCTTCTGGTTGTGGGTTTTCCTGGTGAACTGTGGGTGACACAAGCCGCCTCGCCGAGCTAGTTCATATGTTGTTGACTTTCCTTTTGCTCTCTCTCTGATATTGATGCCATATTATTCTGATTTACCTAATCATTTGGTAGTTTTATACCCTTATTTGAGCGTGTAAGATTTTTATTTTCTTGGATCAAAATCTATATAGATTGCGAGGTTTGAGGTAAGGCAAGCAAATTCTGGAACCAAGCAGAGTAATTGTTCCTTTTCGGCAAGAGAACCTTGAGATATGAGACAGTTATATTTAAATTCTCGAGTACATTTTTCATTTTTTAGATCAGTTTTTGTATGTGGGGGCCCCTAGACAATTTTTGTGTTTAAACAAATCTACTAATCCTAAGGCAATTTATTTAGTGCCTATTTTAACTGATAAGAGGAAAACTACTAAATTTATGTAATCCTTGAAAATTCTAATCCATTTAACAGTAAGTCCAAAGCCCTAGTGCATTAAGTAGGCTACTTTATTCCTGATAATACTGCAAACTATGATGAACTGTCATTTGAGTTACAAAGTTTCATTTTCACGGTTTCATGAACATTAGTGTTTAAAGGATTAAATCTTTAGGAAAACATTCTAAATTAAAGTTTAATTAATTTAAAAATAAAAATAAACTATTAAAAAGTAAAATATTGTTTATGTAAATTTTTTAAAGCGTTTATCCGAAGTTTTAAAAAATACGCAAGACTAAAAAGTCTTACTGCCAGTTGACTCGCTGCCACCATATCCTGTTCCATTCCACTGCTCTTGTTCCAATCACCCCTGAATAACCAGTTTTAAGAATTTCTTGTGTATCCTATCAGTGTCTCCTTATGTTAAAACATCTCTGAATGCATAGTTTTCCTTCCCATCTTTGTTATAGAAAAGGAAAGCTAGTGTACACATTGCAATGCACTTGACTTATTTGTTTTGATGAATCCTGCAGATCCATTTATATCAATACCTGTACCATTGATTTTTATAAAAGTGCCTATTATGAATTTATGTAACCAATTCTTTTTAAATAGACAGTTGGCCTGTTTTCAATCTTTTTCTCCCAAAACTGTGGATTTAAACTGAGATTTTCACATTAGAAGTCAAAGCAAATGTCTACAATTCTTGTTCTTTTCCAAACTTAATCAGTGCTTGAAATGTATTCACAAAAGAATGTATAAAATGTTTTATGATAAGTTTTAATAGTAATAACAATGTAAACATCTTTGGGATCACATCAAGATTTATAAATGGACCTTGGGCAATTCTTAGAATCTCCCTGAGCTCGTCTCCATCTTACCCCCTCTGTTCTGACTTTTTGGTGGTTCTTCATACCTTTACCATCTGTTTTCCACTAAGCAGTAGTCTCTTTAGTTTTGCCTTTGTCGAACTTTCAATAAATGAATATTAAAGTTTTTTTAATTCTCTTGTGAAAAATACCATGACTGTCGTTCTTGTTTTGGTCTCCATGTGTAAATTCATAGTAAATAAATTTTCTGCACATTGGTGGAAAATTTCTGAGCTGTTTGTAGATTATGACCAAGTTGAAATGTACAGAAAATGACAATGAAGTATATAGATTAGAGTATATCCCAGAATCCACACGTAACTATTTCTTTGTTCCCTAATGATCATCAATTCTTGGTGTTTACTATTTGCTGATTACCAATGAGATTGGTCTTTTTCCAAATGTGATCTTTTATTTTTTGTGAAGTATATATTATTTCCCCATTTTTAATCATTTGTTAATTTTTACTCTGCCCACTAATCTTTTGGTATTTGTATGTAATGCAGATGTTTTTCTCCCATTTAGTGGTTTATCTTTTTACTCACTTAATTTTTTTTTTTTAAGATTTATTTTTTTATTTATTTAATCCCCCTCCCCTCCCCCGGTTGTCTGTTTTCTGTGTCTTTTTTTGCTGTGTCTTGTTTCTTTGTCCACTTCTGTTGTCATCAGCGGCACAGGAAGTGTGGGCGGCGCCATTCCTCGGCAGGCTGCTTCCTCCTTCGCGCTGGGCGGCTCTCCTTACGGGTGCACTCCTTGCGCGTGGGGCTCCCCTACGCGGGGGACACCCCTGTGTAGCACGGCACTCCTTGCGCGCATCAGCACTGCGCACGGGCCAGCTCCACACGGGTCAAGGAGGCCCCGGGGTTTGAACCGCGGACCTCCCATGTGGTAGACGGACGCCCTGACCACTGGGCCAAAGTCCGTTTCCCTCACTTAATTTTAATCTACTTGATATGTCAATCTCTTCCTTTATGGTTTACTTTTTTTCTTATAAGAGAAAATTCTCCCTACTTTTATGTCATAAAAACATTTCCCATTAACTTCTGAAAGCATTTGTTTTGTCTTTCACATTTAAAGCAACAATAAATTGTTTGTTATTGTTCATTGAATAGACAGGAACACAGTGCATCTTTACTGTTTGGGTAACAATATATCCCACCTCGTATATTAAAGTCAAAGTCATTTCTGCCACTGCACTGCAGTGCTTGCTGTGCTGTTATTAATCAAATTTCCATCTACAAAGGAGCTCATTCAAGATTCTTCTACTTTCCATTAGGTCTATTTGCTCGTCACTCTGCCACTACTATACTGTCAGAAATACTTTAGTTTTATCATATTTAATATGTTTTAGGCAAGCCCTCACCTTGTAGAACAAATATGTAAACATGTAAATATAGTAATATATAGTTATATAAGTTATCCAAATATGTATAAATATATTTTGTTTGTAAAGAAGCTTAGATTACATAAATTTACACACAAAATATAGGGGATTCCCAAAAATCTCACCCCTCCCCCTCCCACACTTTCCCACATTATACTTTACATGGGATAAACTATAGTCCTTGGTTAGTACAATGCTTCAATATGCGTTCGTCATTTGTTACAAATGTACCACACTAATGAAAGATGTTGTTCATGTATATATATTTTTAACAAATTCAGGTATCAAATTTCCTGTGTTATGTGAAATAATTGTTTTACTCTTCGCCTGTCTCTTCCCTGCAAGAAATCACAATCACATGAACACAAATACACTCATATGTACCTTCTTATTCCCTCAATAGGTCAAATATTCCCATGGGACTTGTATTTTTTTTCTTTTTTTATTAGAGAAGTTGCATAATTACAAAATTGTCATGCGGAAAATACAAAGTTCCCATATACCCACCCCCGTTTTTTAACATTTTATATTAGTATGGTAACTTTGTTACAATGGATAAGCAAATGTTATTATAATTATACTATTAACTATAGCCCATAGTTTACATTAGGATTCACTGTTTGTGTTCAACAGTCCTTTGTTTTTAATTTTTGTTCTCCCAACATATATACCACCTAAAGTTTCCCCCTTTTAATCTATTCAAATATACAAAATGAGTGGTGTTAATTACTTTCACAATGTTGTGCTTCTGTCACCACCATCCATTACCAGAATTTATCCATCACCCCAAACAGAAACTCCGTACCAATTAACTCCCCACTCCCTACCAACACCCCGGCCCCTGTATTCTAGTTTTTCACTCTGAATTTGCTTGTTCTGTTTCATACCCACGAGATCATAAACTATGTGTCCTTTTTGTGTCTGGCTTATTTCGCTCAACATGGTGTCTTCAGTGCTCGTCCATGTTATCACATGGAGGAGGACTTCATTCCTTTTTATAGCAAATTAGTTTTCCACAGACCTCTTGAGTTCTCAGGTTTGGCAAAGTAAAAGCTCCTAGAAGAAGTGAAAGCTCCTAGGCCCTCAATATGTGTGCGTTCACTAAAACCTTGACCCTTTGCTTCATATAGTAATGAATAATGTGCTGGTTAATAAGAAGATAGGAAAGCGTTTTTACACTTGTATGGGCTGTTTTAGGACCCGGTGACCTTTGAGGATGTGGCTGTGGACTTCACTCCGGAAGAGTGGGCTCTGCTGGATTCTTCTCAGAGGCACCTCTACAGAGAGGTGATGCTGGAGACCTTCAGGAACCTGGCCTCAGTAGGTAAGGATGACATCATTCCTTCACTAAGTCATTCGGAGAACAGGTGTTTCTTTAATAGCACTGTTAAAAGCTTTGAAATGTAGAAAGGGAATACACTGCTAAATAAGCATGGTCACAGCCCTCACAGACCTAGCATCTAATCATTTTTCCATGACAGTGAAACTCTTATCTATTAAATGGGGCTTGCTTTTTGTCTTGGTTAACATACTTGAAACTCTTTTAGTGTCAACAGTATAGGTAAAGACTTCATGAGTCATCTTGAGGCATTTAGGAGCTTCCTGTTTGACCCTTGCGATTGTTCTTCTGGTTTTATTAAATTGTTTAACGTTTTTACCTCCAGTGTCAGTTTACTGAAAAAGTTTTTTTAACAGCTAAACCCTTTCTTATCTTTCTTTGCTTGAGGTGCCTTCTTTTTTTTTTCCAACTCTTTTTTTTTTTTTAGTTAAAATTAGTAGATCACAACGAACGCTACATTAAAAAACATGAGGTTCCCATATAACCCGCTCCCCACCCTCCAACCCCATCATTTTTGTAAATTGTATTTTTTTTTAAAAAACGTGTACATCTCAAAAAATGTTACATTAAAAAATATAACAGGTCCCCATATACTCCCCACCCCGCTCCTCCCACACCAACAACCTCCCCCATCATTGTGGCACACTCATCGTACTCAGTGAACATATTTTAGAGCACTGCTGCACCACATGGATAATAGTTTACCCTGTAGTTCACACTCTCCCCCAGTACATTCAGGGGGTTATGGCAGGATATATGAAGTCCAGCATCTGACCCTGCAATATCATTTAGGACAACTCCAAGTCCCAAAAATGCCCCCACATCACATCTCTTCTTCCCTCTCCCTGCCCTCAGCAACTACCATGGCCACTTTCCTCACCTCAGTGCTGCTATTCTGTTACTAGTCACAATAATTTTATACTAGAATATCAGTCCACTCTAATCCATATTTTATCCCTCCATTCTGTGACCCCTGGGGTGGTGATGTTCACTCTATGTCTAGATCAAGAAGGGGCTTAGATTCCACACAGATGATGGGTAAATTTCTTCTGCTTACAGTTGTAGGCACTCTTTTTTTTTTCTCTCTCTCTCTCTCTATTTTTTTTTAAATGTTAAATTCAAAATATATAAGAGGTCCCCATATACCTCCCACCCCCTCACCCCACTCCTCCCACATCAACAACCTCTTTCATTATCGTGGGACATTCATGGCATTTGGTGAATAAATTTTGGAGCACTGCTGCAGCACATGGATAATGGTTTACATTGTAGTTTACACTCTCCCCCAGTCCACCCAGTGAGCCATGGCAGGACAGACAGTGTCCAGCATCTGTCCCTGCAGTACCACCCAGGACAACTCCAAGTCCTGAAAAGGCCCCCACATCATATCTCTTCTTCCCTCTCCCTACCCTCAGCAGCTACCGTGGCCACATTTTCCACATCAGTGCTACAATTTCTTCCATTACTAATCACAATAGTTCCATAGTAGAATATCAGTAAGTCCACTCTAATCCATACTCTCTTCCTCCATCCTATGGACCCTGGGATGGTTATGTCCACTCCACCTCTATATCAAGAGGGGGCTTAGATTCCACATGGATGATGGATGCAGTTCTCCTGCTTTCAGTTGTAGGCACTCTTGGTTCCCTGGTGTGGTAGTTGACCTTCTTCACCTCCCTGTTAGCTGGCTGGGGTAAGTCCAATAAACCAGAGAGTTAGAATTTGCAAGTCTGCTGAGGCTCAGGGCTTGGCTGTCACATGGACAGTCCAGAGATTCAGGTCTCCTGAGTATACGCCAACCCCAGTGCCAAACACAAGTCCGGTAAAAGTAACAGAAGAGGCATGTGTAGAAAGGTTACATCTGAGTCCAACTCCATCACACTCAGGAACACAAACTGCAAAGTAGGGCCAATTGACATGGCCCTGAATTCCAGAGCCACCTGCCATGACCATAGAACTGTGGGTCTCTGTAGCCCCCAGAAGAACCAGTACCTGGGGTTGTATCTACTTTGGCTGTCTCTGGGACCCTGCTGAGGCATGCATAAGCACAACCCCTCTGATGACCTCCTGACTCTTTTTTTGGAGACTCAGAGCCATATAAACTCATTTGTCCTTTCCATTTCCCCTTTTATTCAAGGTCAAAAAGCAGTTTTAACATGTGATATTACATGTAGTCTGAGATATTCTGCTGGTCTGAGTCGACCCTTTTATTCAAGGTCTTTTTCTAGTTACGTCATCAACTGGTGCTTGGTAGTAATCCCTCAGTGACAGGGAGGCTCACTCAAGGAGCCATGTCCCACACTGGGGGGAAGGTAATGCATTTACGTGCTGAGGTTGGCTTAGAGAGTGGCCACATTTGAGCAACCTGGAGGCTCTCAGGAGGTAACTCTTAGGCACCCTGCAACTCTAGGCCAAGTTCATATTTCATGTGCACAGGCTAATGAGCATAGTCATCAGTATCAAGGGCTCGTTGTTGGATCATCCTTCTATATTGGTCTTTGCCATTGCACTTGGGGGATTGTTGCTGTTCCATTAGGGAATGTGATAGAGCTCCCCTGGCTAGGAACTCAGCACTCCTTCAGTTGTCGTTTTTAACTGTAACTACTATGAAAATATCCAAACATTTTTATGTACCCTGTATCCATGCCCTGGAGAACTCCTTCCCAACCATGTGCCCCCCATCAATAACACCCCACACCAGTGTTCCTCCCCTGCCATAGTTGAACCTCTCTGTGGTCCAAAACTTATTCAGCAATGAAGCCTAATATAATGCCAAATATAATCAATAGGAAATTGAAATATAGTGATGGGTTTAAAGTTTAGAAATAGAATACATACTAATTTAGAAATGCTAAAATAAAGTAAAAATATGTTGATATATTTAAAAAATGAAAAATATTATACAGCTTTGCTTGTAACATTTTGCCTTTCATCACTGTAATAGGTGTTGCCCTGTATGTACAATGGCAAGGCAAATTCTTTCATTTCTTCCTCAGTGTCTACATCATTCCTTTTTTTTTTTTCCTAATTTTTATCTTCAAAGAGTTTTAGATCACAGTAATTCAAACATACAATATAGGGGACTCCCATATATCCAACATCAAACCCTTTTTCCCTTTCCCCAGCAATGGTCTTTTTACATGCTCATGTTATATTTGCTACAGCTGATGTACAGATTTTGAAACATAGCTATCAAACATGGTTTGATTTTGGTTTACATTGTGGTTTATATTTTAGATTGTACACATTTTTAAATTTTCAGTTTCCTTATGTTTTACATTATGGTTTACATTTTAGCTTATAGACTTGTGTACAGTTTTGGTGTAAGTTAACATGTCCTATATCCATCATTACATGACCTTGTGGAGCACTTCCATTGCCCCCCAGTTGCCCTGCTTCCATCTGTTCTATACCTCTCTCCCCCTTCCCTCAGGGCTCACAGTGACAATAAATCTTCACTACTTAAGGGACCAGATTTTCAGATACTTGCAACAATGCTGAGGGCTTGACATGCTAGACTGCCCTAACCGAGTGGGAACCCTGATTCTCTCTCGAGAGACAGTTCCCTCTGTTTGAGAACATCAGGTCTCTCCAGGATGTGGGTATACCTTCACTCTCATTGTATAGGTCTCCACCTAATGATATAACACACTGTGACAAAATGAGCACCCACACTCCCTAGAAGCCTGCCCCTGTACCAGGTGCCCCCCACTTTAAGCACCTTAAACACGTAATCCTTCCTTACTATATTTTCTAAAGAGTTTTCTCAACATTATAGTTTCAGCCATATACCTGACAGTCTACCATATTCAACTGTTCTCCCCAGCCCTCCCCTCAATTCCTTGGGCCATCTGACCCATCCTCCCAACCCTAGCCCCTTGCAAGCCGGCAAAGCCCCACCCAAAGGTATCCCTATGCCCCCATCTTATCCCCTCCCTGTACAAATACTTACCTCCAGCTTATCATAGACTTCACCCATGTAGGCATCAGCTCACAGCCTTCCTCTCCCCCCAGATTCCTTTAAGCCTATCTTCCAGTCTCTAGCTCTCTGAGACAGCTTGGTTTGCTTGTTTCATATCAGAGAGGTCATGTAGTGTTTGTCTTTCAATGCCTGGCTTCCTTCACTCAACATAAGGTCCTCAAGATTCATCCATGTTATCACATGTGTTTGTACTGTATTCCTTCTTATAGCTGAGTAGTATTCCATTGTATGTATATACCACATTTTATTTATCCATTCATCTGTTGTTGGGCATTTGGGTTGATTCCAACTTTTGGCAATAGTGAACAATGCTGCTATGAACGTTGGTGTGCATATATTGGTTTGTGACCCTATGTTCAGTTCTTCTGGGTATATACCCAGCAGTGGAATTGCTGGGTCATATGGAAAATATATAGCTAACTTTTTAAGAAACCGCCAAACTGTCATCCAGAATGGCTGGATCCTTCTGCATTCCCACCAGCAGTGGATGAGTGTTCCCATTCCTCCACATCCTCTCCAGCACTTGTAGTCTTCTGTTTTTTTGATAGCTGCCAGTCTTAGGAGTAGTAAGATGGTATCTCATTGTAGTTTTGACTTTCATTTCCCTAATAGCTAGTGATTTTGAGCATTTTTTCATGTGCTTTTTAGCCATTTGTATTTCTTCTTTGGAAAAGCATCTGTTCAAATCTTTTTCCCATTTTTTAAATGGGTTGTTTTGCTTTTTATTTTTGAGATATAGGAGTTCTTTTTATATGCAGGATATAAGTCTCCTATTAGATACATGGTTACCAAATATTTTCTCCCATTGGGTAGGCTCTCTTTCCACTTTCTTGACAAACTCCTTTGAGGTGCAAAAGGCTTTAATTTTGAGGAAGTCCCATTTATCTATTTGTTCTTTTGCTGTTCGTGCTTTGGGTGTGAGTTCATAAAGCCATTTCCTATTACAAAGTCCTATAGATGCTTCCCTACATTGCTTTCCAAGGTCTTTCTGGTCTTGGCTCTTACATTTAGGTCCTTGATCCATCTTGATTTGATTTTCGTATAAGGCGTGGGATGGTAATCCTCTTTCCTTCTTTTGCATATGGATATCCAATTCTCTAGCAGGTGCCTTCTTCTTTATAAGAAGTATTTGTTATTTTCGTTTCAGATGATGAGACTCAATTGCAAGCCAATAGGTCATTTTCTCAGGAGGATATATTTGTGAAAAACATATGCAAAGAAGAGAAAATAACAAGGTTCACAAAAGATGATTCCAGGGTCTACATTTTAGGAAAAAATATGGAAATCCATAGAATTGAAGATCAACACAGACACCAGGGGGGAAATCTGAGGTGAGTACCACTGACAAGAGAAAGGAATATCCCAAGACAGAATCATAGTATGTCATGAAATTAAAACAAAACCAAAAAAAGCAACAAGAAAAGAAAGCACAGGGGAGCAGATGTGGCTTAAGCAGTTGAGCATCTGCCTCCCACATGGGAGGTCCTGGGTTCAACTCCAGTGCCTTCTGGAGAAAAAGAAAAAGCAACAACCAAAACAAATGAGAAAACCAATTCAGGGAAGCTGATGTGGCTCAGTGATTGAGCACTGGCTTCCCACATGAGGTCCTGGGTTCAATCTTTGGTACTTCATTAAAAACACACACACAAAAAAAGCTTTAACTCTGTTCATTCTCAGAGAATTTTCACCAAAAATATTTTCTTAAATGTGACATAAGTGCTCAGTGTTTGAAACCTAATTCAGTTGGCGATATCAAGAAACTCCATATGTAAGAAACATTGTTTCAGTAATACCTGTGGTTGAGCCCCCTTCCAGAGCATTCACTTACTCCACTTTCAAAACCAAGATAGGGCACAATATCTTTGCTTTTATTGAAAATGGTAAATATGTAATTCTAATACATACAGTAAGTTTTCGGGTTTGTTTTTTTTTTAAGTTTTATTTTTTTATTTATTTCTCTCCCCTTCCCCACCCCACCCCCAATTGTCTGCTTTCTGTGTCCTTTTGCTATGTGTTCTTCTGCGTCCGCTTGTCAGCAGCACTGGAATTCTGTGTCTCTCTTTTATTGCATCACCTTGCTGCATCAGCTCTCCCTGTATGTGGTGCCACTCCTGGGCAGGCTGTACTTTATTTGCACGGAGCGGCTCTCCTTACAGGGTGTTCTCCTTGGGCATGGGGCTCCCTGCGTGTCACAGCACTCCTTGCGAACATCAGCACTGCATGTGGGCCAGTGAGCCAGGATGCCCTGGGTTTGAACTCTGGACCTCCCATGTGGTAGGCGGACGCTCTATCAGTTGAGCCAAATCCGCTTCCCATATAAGTAAGTATTAAATCACTAATAAACATTAATAATATGCTTCTCATTTTTAACAGAAATCATATGGTAGAGGGACTCTGCGAAAGTAATGAAGATATTCATTATGAAGAACGCTTCAACCAGATCCCAAATCTCAATATGTCCAAAAGTCCTCCTGGAATACAACCATATGGATGTAGCGAATATGGAAAAGTCTTCATGGATCATTCATCCCTTCTGGGACCTATCAGAACTCACACTGAACACAATCCATATGACTATCAGGAAAGTGGAAGCAAACCCTATGAATATAAAAAATATGGGGAAATCTTCACTTATCCCCAATTTTTTCAAAGATCTGAAAGAAATCACACCGAAGAGAAAACTTATGAATGTAAGGAATGTGGTAAATACTTCATTTGGCCCTCAAGATATCAGCGGCACATGATAAGACACACCGGAGAGAAACCCTATAAGTGTAAACAGTGTGGTAAAGCCTTCAGCTGTCCCACTTCTGTTCCAAGACATGAAAAGACACACACTGGAGAGAAACCTTACGAATGTAAACAGTGTGGGAAAGCCTTCAGTTATCCTCAGTCTTTTCGATTCCATGAAAGAACTCACACTGGAAAGAAACCCTATGAATGCAAGTATTGTGGGAAAGCCTTCAGTTGGCTTCAGTCCTTTCAAGGGCATGTGAGAATGCACACTGGAGAAAAATACGAGTGTAAACAATGTGGAAAAGTGCTTAATTGTCCCATTTCCTTTCGAAGACATGAAAGCACTCACACTGCAGAGAAACTCTATAAATGTGAAAAATGTGGGAAAGCATTCTGTTCTTCCAAATCCTTCGAATGTCATGTGAGAACTCACACTGGAGAGAAACCCTATGAATGTAAACATTGTGGAAAAGCCTTTGTTTGGCGGTCATCCTTACAAAAACATGTGAGAATGCACACTGGGTAGAAATCCTGTATGTATGAAAAATGTGGGACAGCTTTGAGTTAAATCCTTTCAAAGTCATGTGAGAATTCACAACTGGAAAGAAACCCTATAGATTTAACTTATGTGAGAAAGCCTAATGCAAATTAATTGACGTATATAGTCCGGAACATAACAGCACAATGAGCGAAGTCATATATAACAGTTATAAATTTGACGCTGTCTTTATCAGTATCTCATTGTTTAAGTGAACTTCGAGACTGTCCTGTTCTTTCTCAAATAAATATTGAGGTAATAATTCAGAAAGTACTCTCTCAACAATGGTGCTTAAGTTTTAGTATTCTTTAATAAGGGGCCTTTGAAAAATGACACTTTGGTAATGGGATTTTCTTACAGACCTTGTGTGGCAGGTAATAAATGTCAATTTTCCCTTATATACAACATATATTCCTTCTTTCTTACTGAGAAAGCTTTATTTTTTGGCCAGAAAAGTCTTTTTGCTTCTTAGTAAATATTGTCAGAAACTTTAAGTATGCGAAGTTCCATCTTTGCCATTGCTCTTTGTCCTTGCACCTCATTTTGGAAAAGAGACTTTGAGTTAAGAAGTGAGCCGTGTGATATGACTCTAACATCTAGCATTGGAGATGGCTCTGCTGGATTATATTACGTCAGCGTATGAAATGTTGGAAACTACATTCCTCAGACTGCATTCCTTTTATGATTCCATGGTAGAATTCACCAGTAGTGTAACCTGCAGGAGATTCGTGAGGTACAAGTGAAGAAGCATTTTTTGAAGTTTTTGGAGCTACCACACAAGAAACAAACATATAGGTGCTTGGCAGACACCAGCTGCCAGCTCATTTTCCTCCTCCTTTGCCTTGCCAATCAAGAGCATCCTCAAAACTAATACCAGCTGGTTGACTGCTGTCTTCTCAGAGGGGTAGTCTTCTGCTGACCTCTCCACAAACTCTGCCGCAAACATCTGCCAGCAGTTCGGTGTTGCTGATGCTCGGACCCCCGTTCTCTAGACTGTATTTATATAACGTGGGGTCTTTGTAATACCCACCTCGTTCTATTAAAACTGCAAGCGGCTACGACAGCTGCAGCGCTGCAGCCAGTAACCCTCAGAGGAGGTCATATCTCCTCCAGCGGAGTGACTGCTCCCCTCAGTCCTAGGTGAGAATAAGCACTTTCCTCCTATCAGGCATACTGTGGGCATGTTTAATCACAGCTCAATGTCTGCTGTCAGTATTTCCTCACTGATTACGTTTAATTATGGATGTTTAAAAACTGCATTTTCTTGTCAAAAGTATCTGTACGTGTTTCTTAGAAATAGCCTCTTAACTGTGTTATCAAATAAGTTGTATACCACCAAATATCATCGTCTTTATTTTTCATTTACTTGGAGATCATGTTAAAATATCCCATTGCAATTACAGATTGTTGGATCAACTTGGTATTTTTGCCAGTTTAATCATTATACGTTGTGAGTGACTAATGCCAGGCGCCTACAAGTTCAGGCCTTTTTCTTTTGGGCAAGTAGTATTGTGTATTCTTACATAGTTAGATATGTATTTTTTTATTCTTATGGAGCTTTGTCATGAAAATAATTTTTTATTCATTCACAAGAGCAGAGTCATAAATCATGGTTTTCTCTGTGCCCTCTTGCCAAAGACCATCAGGAACACACCAGGAGTCACAGAGAGGGGGTGGGTATTGAATTGTAGCAATAAGAATCACTGCAGAGTGCCTCCTGGTACTGGCTCCACCAGAGACCTGCTTTTGGTCCAGGTAAACTGAGTCTCTGTACCCAGCTCCGCTCTGTTTCTAGCTGCAGGACAGTGCATTGCCTGTGATTGCAATACCCCAATGACTCTTAAGAAAAGTTTTTTCCATTTGTTCACCATTTTTCTTGTTAGGAGAGTGATGTCTTTTCAGGTCTTTACATATCAGAGTGGAAACTGGAACGTTGGTTACTATGTATTGGGCAGTTTTAAATGTTCTTTATCTAAAGTAACTCAACATAAAAACTCAAGTTAATCCTTAGCAAACTCCGTAACACTCTTGTCTCACTCGAGAGGTAACAGAGGACTATATATTAGGGGAATTGCCACAGATCACAAAGATAAGGGCACAGAAGAAAAGTAAGTGAAATAGAAAATGCATAGAGTGTGGTATATGTATTTTCTCTGGAGGTTGGGGGACTCAGCAAGTGAGAAGATTATTATTTCACTTTAACTTCTGCCATACACTATGTCCTAATTAAGCTTTGTTTCAGGAACTGCTAGGAGTATTGGCAAATAGTGGGAGGCGATACACACACAGTCCTCCATCTGTGGCTTTAACAGAGTAATGCTTCCCTATAACAAGGTGTACTCCTGGTTTATCTTCATTTTCCCCAAGATGAAAAGCTCAAGGGTATATGATATGTGTTTATGAGTTTGGACATGAATATGTGAAACTCGAGGCTTGTGCTTGCTTTGGGCCTCAGGGTGTGGGTTTTGTCTTTATAGTCTATGAAAGATCAAAAATTGCACCCTATGTTGTACATTGTCATCTTGCTATTTCTACAGATTGACTGACAGTTTGTACCACAGAAAACCATAGATTTGCCCCTAATACGAGAAGAGTCACAGTCAACGGCACAATAGTCCTGTAGTGTACTTTCTCCTGTGAAGAGAGTGATAGCAAGTAAACCCACTGTGGTCTCCAGTTAGAAGTAAAGAGTGTTGTGAATGGTGAGAGGGAATTATCCAAGGAATAGTTGAAATGAGCTGCGGGCGTTGGGTATCAATTTGATTAACATCCCTGTTTAGTAGAAAAGAATCTGTACTTGACATTCTCACACAATAATGTTAATGCCTTTTTATAAGGCTCAGGAAGGAAGTCTGTTTTCTCTTTCATAGGTCTGACATCTTTGTGCTTAGACTTCCAACAAATGTTAGGGAACAGAAAATAAAATAGATTTCTGTTTATTCAAAGAACAAATGAGGTCCGATCTTTGTTTTTCAGTATTAATATATAATTATATATCGCAGCAGAGATTGCGTTTGACAATCACCTCCCTCATTGATTTCTTCCTCCCTGTAGTCCCATTGTACAAATGAAGAAAATAACCACAGAGAGCACAGGTTCCAGCCGTAGCTCATACAACTTAGGCTTACAGTAGAATCTTGCCATTTTGAAGGCCAGTATGTGTCATGATCTGTAATGGGCACTGTGAAAATTCTAAAACCTCAAAAACGTTGCAAGGTACGTTGTAATTACACAGGTTCACAAAAATGTTATAAAACTTTACAAGTAGGATTCAGAAGCCCACAGTTGATTTTTCTTGACCCATCAGGGCTCTCTTGGAACTAATTCCATTTATATGTCATTCTGTTAGAGGCAAAAACATGGCTCTAAAGCAGCAGTGGCTGCCAAAGTTAAGAGTGGGGTAAGGGTTTAACTTCAAATGGCAATGCAAGAGTGTTTTTTGTGGGGGTAATAGGCTTTTCTGTGTCTTGATTATGGTATGCAATTCTGATTTTGTGAGAATTCCTAGAACTGTACGCTATGATGAATGAAGGTTCCTATTTGTAAATAAAAAATAAAAGGTAGTAGAAAACAAAAGAATCCCTGTTAAGGACTAAGAAGAAGCTAAAACTCACCTGAAAGTTGGTTTTTCTTGACCCATCAGGCTTTCTTGGAACAAATTCTTAAAATAGGAAACACCCTCCAGGGGCACACCTACCCTCACCTCGGTCACATAACCTGAGAAAGTATAGGGGGCACCTGGAATGTGTCCCTGTATCTACTCCAGGTTACTGAGGTCAAAGATCTTAGAATGCTGTGGTTCTCAAACAAAAAAGTTCATCCCCCAGAAGTCCAAAGGGAAACCATCTAGGGGAATCCTAATCCTCGTGTTTCTGAATCCTCTTTGTCCAGGACCTGTCGTGGCTCTACAATTCCCATTCCAAACCCAACAGCCTTCTTGCTGCAAAACTGCATTAGGGAACTTCATATGAACTGCTTCTAGGGCTATTTCTCTGGTAATTCCACATGAGAGAGTTGAGAAACGGGGGCGCCGTGAGCCATACTCAACCACGGCAAGGAGCGATCCCCCCCGCCCCCCATGAACATCGACTCAGCATCCGATTGCCAGGTATCTGCCATCGGTCACAATCTCGAGCCGTCTATGACATTACAGTGAGAACATCCCACCCACTGGGGTGCAGCTCGCGCCCTCACGCTTGGGTCCCACCATCGCCCGCCTCTGCTGCTCCCCAACACGGAGGCCTGAGGGTGCGATCCGCACAGGTGCCGTCCACTCCCGGGGCCAAACTATCACCAGCAACCCCAGCTTCCCGCCAGCTCCTGGCAGGGCCTATGGAGCTCTCCCCGCTGCACTCTTTTCTTTTTTTAAGATTGGCTGATTGATTTCTCCCCCCTCCCTCCTTTGTCTGCTCTCTGCTCCATTCGCTGTGTGTCCTTCTGTATTCTCATTAGGCGGCTCCAGGAATCAATCCTGGAAATTTCCAGAGTGGGAGAGGTGATCATAGTCTTGTGCCACCTCAGCTCAATGATCTGCGTCTCTTATTCTCTCTCCTCTGGGTCTCTTTTTGTTGTGTCCTCTTCCTGCTGTACTAGCTATCCACGTGGGCCAGCACTCCTGTGTGGGACAGCTCACCATACGGGCCAGACATGGAACCCTGGACCTCCCCTATGGTAGACGGGACTCCAATTGCTTGAGCCACATCCGCTTGCCTATTCTAGTCAACCTGTGTGTGTGGAGTGGTATCTCACTTGGTTTTGATTTGCATTTCCCTGATGACTAATGATGTCTACCATCTTTTCATATATTATTGGCCATTTGTATATCTTCCTTGCAGGAATGCGTATTCAGCACTTTGCCCTTTTTTTTTCTTTTAGAGAAGTGGGTTTACAAATAAATCATGCATGAAATGCAGGGTTCCCATATACCACCCTATTATTAATACTTTGCATTGGTGTGCTTATGATTGATGAAAGCACTTTTTTTTTACAGATTTATTTATTTCTCTCCCCTTTCCCCCCCCCACCCCGGTCGTCTGTTCTCTGTGTCTTATTTGCTGCGTCTTCTTTGTCCGCTTCTGTTGTTGTCAGCGGCATGGGAATCTGTTTCTTTTTGTTGCGTCATCTTGTGTCAGCTCTCTGTGTGTGCGGTGCCATTCCTGGGCAAGCTGCACTTTCTTTCGCACTGGGTGGCTCTCCTTACAGGGCGCACTCCTTGCGTGTGGGGCTCCCCTACGCGGGGGACACCCCTGCGTGGCAGGGCACTCCTTGCGTGCATCAGCACTGCGCATGGGCAGCTCCACACGGGTCAAGGAGGCCCGGGGTTTGAACCGTGGACCTCCCATGTGGTAGACGGACGCCCTAACCACTGGGCCAAGTCCGCCACTGAAAGCACATTTTAATAATTGTACTATTGACTAACAGCCCATGGTTTATCTTAGGGTTCACTGTGTTGTACAGTTCCACGGATTTTGAAAAATTTTTTATTCTAGTAACATATGTACAACCTAAAATTTCCTCATTTAATCACATTCAAATAACCCTGGACCTCCTATATGGTAGACGGGAGCCCAATGGGTTGAGCCACATCCGCTTCCCTATATTCTACTCTTCATTTCCTCTAGATACGAAACAGCCCCCTCAGGTCCTTAAGAAACACAGTTTACAGTAAGCACAGCCTAGAGCTGTTTTACCGCCCCTCAAGTTGCTCCCAGCATGCAATGCCCTCACGTTCTCTAAAGAAGCTGCGCCTCGGTGCGAGAGTGCGCAGGCGCAGGCGTGCCGGCGGCAGCGGCTTCTTCCTCTGGCCTGGCTGTTGATGTGACGCGTCGGCCCTTGGTTCTCCCTTGGGTTTTTGGCAGGATCGGGCACCTCACTGTCATTTCGGCGGTTTTGCTTCTTACTTTGATGCTCGACTGGGAGCTCAGGGAGGGCAAGAAAGGGGCCCGTCTGCTCGGCCGGCCGCCTTACCTCGGGCGTGATCCCCTCCTGTGTCCAGGGTCCACGCTCAGTTACATCAAAGGCTTTCGCCGTCCGCAACTTCTTGAGTGCATCCGCCACCTGGGCACGGTGGAGACCTCGGAAGTTCTAACCTTCTGCCTAGCTGGGATTAGGGGTCAACCGGAAGCTGCATGGTGGAGCTAGGCCTCCTGGGAGAAAGTGGGAACAGCTTCCGCTGAAGGAGGAAGTCTCCGCTGGGCACGCCTGCTACATCATATGTGTAATTGGAGTCCCAAAAGGAGAGGAGATAGAGAATAGGGAAGAAACTATATTTAAAGGGATACTAGATAAGAGTTTTCCTTATGTAACTCTAAAATGGATTTTTTTAAAAAGAAAGAAAAATCTACACCTAGAATTCTTACCAATCAACTTTTACTAGGTTATTCTGTTGTTGCAAACAGCTGGAAAATCCTAGTTGCGTACCCCTCAAAGTTAATTTCATGTTAATGTTACTATTGTTTTCAGATTGCCTTCTGGCTTGTATGGTTTCTGTTAAAGAGTTAGTGGTCAGTCTGATTGTTGGCACTTTGAGGATATTTTCCATTTTCTGGCTTCATTTAAGGTTTTACCCTTTTGGGTAGTTTTCTTTATTTCAGTATGGCGTGTGTGGCGTATTGTATTATGGCCTCGTGTTCAATGCATCTGGCTTTGCCTGAAGTTGCATTGGCCAAGGAAATGAAAAAAATGACACATGGCACTTCCAGAACCATTGTATGTTTCTGCCATTGCTCATTTCCCTCTGCCAGTTGACCAGTGTGTCCCAGACAGTGGTGCTCCTTCAGCCTGTGTCCTGGAATGAAGAGAATGGAATAGAGCTACAGCCAATCTGAAGACTACATGAAACATCAACAAGAAATAAAGATGAATGAAAATACTATCTGGAAAGTGGACTTGGCCCAATGGATAGGGCATCCGCCTACCACATGGGAGGTCCACGGTTCAAACCCCAGGCCTCCTTGACCCATGTGGAGCTGGCCCATGCACAGTGCTGATGCGCGCAAGGAGTGCCAAGCCACGGAGAGGGGTCCCCCGCATAGGAGAGCCCCATGCACAAGGAGTGCGCCCCGTAAGGAGAGCCACCCAGTGCGAAAGAAAGTGCAGCCTGCCCAAGAATGGTGCCGCACACACAGAGAGCTGACACAATGAGATGATGCAACGAGAAGAAACACAGATTCCCAGTGCCACTGATAAGGATAGAAGTGGTCACAGAAGAACACACAGCAAATGGACACAGAGAGCAGACAACTGGGGGGGGGGAGTGGAGAGAAAAAATAAAAAATCTTTTTTAAAGAAAGATACTATCTGACCCTTTTGCATTAAGAGAAATTGTCACCAACAGGTTCTCATGAAAGAAAGAAGGAAAATGATGCAAGATAGAAGCAGAGAGATACAGGACAAAGAAAAAGTAGTTGACTAAACAGATCTGTGTAAAGCAGTAATATTTTTCAAGGATATAGCTCAATGACCATGGAAGAGTGTTTGAAAGGAAGAATCCTTTCTGAAATTGGAATGTGAGAAAAGGATGAAGGTGGAAAGCAAGTTTAAAAAGAAAAACTGAACTAAAATCAAACGTGGAATATGCAAAGACATATTATAAAAGTGTTTCATGAAGTAAGGAGTATGATTAGCTCACATCTGCACATGCAAATTAAAATACCCTGTCAAGGTGTTTGGACATAACATTTTCATTTCTCGTGGGTAGATACCTAGGAGTGGAACTGCTGGGTCTTATGGAAAGTGTATATTGTAGGGTGGCACCGTGTGGGAACGCGGCGACAGCAAGGGTCGGCTCGTCTCCAGGTGCCGGGGCGAGTCGGACCCGGTGGCGGGAACGGGTGTTAAGGCCCTCCGCTTGGGGTTCGGGCGTACTGCCCGCCCCTCTGCCCAGCTGCACCCGCTTTCCCCTCGGTGGCCTAACTCCGCCTCTCCCCCGAGGGCCACCGCCGCGCCATGACAGCCCCGCCTCGCTGCCGCCGAGAACCCTGGCTACCCCGTCTTCTCCCCGCAACCAGTGATGCACCCCTGCACGAACCTATCAGCTGTCTGCTGCCCCCCGGCCACGCCCCATGCCCCTCCCCCATCTTCGCCCTATATTAACCGCTGTACTTCCTGAATAAATCAGACTTGCGCACAGATCCTGGTCTCCTCGGTAGTCTTCTTCCTACCGTGCGTCCTCCACACCTTGCCGGCCCCGGAGCGCCTTCTCGGAAGGCCCCTCCGTGTGTTGCAGCCCTCCGCCCGAGCCCACACCGCCCCTGCAGCGGCCCTCCAGGCGAGCCCACACTGCGACAGTATATTTAATTTTTAAAGAAATCACCAGCCTGTTTTTCATACTGGCTGTACTATTTGCATTCCCACCAGCATTATGTGAGTGTTCTAGTTGCTTCATATCATCTGCAGCATGTGGTATGGCAGGTTTTTTGGCTATTCTAGTATAGTGGTAGTTTATGGTGGTTTTAATTTGTATTTTCCATAATGACCAATGGTGTCATATACCTGCTGATCATTCATATACTTTCTTTTGGGAAATATCTGTTCCAATCTTTTGCCCATTTTTAAAATTGTATTTTTGTCTATTGAGTTTTAAGAATTCTTTATGTATCTTGATTTAAGTCCTTTGTCATAAATATGCTTTGCAGATATTTTCAAAAAATACCCTGTCAGTATAATTCACCACATGGGGGGGCAGCTGTGGCTTAATCAGTTGGGCTCCCGTCTACCAAATGGGGGGCCCAGGGTTCGTGTCCCGGGGCCTCCTTGTGAAGGCAGGCTTGCCCGCACGCTGCGGAGAGCCGCCCAGCCCACAAGCACCATGGAAAGCCGACTCAGCAAGGTGACACAGCAAAAAAAAGGGAGACAAGCAGAAAACACAGAAGAGTGCACAGCAAATGGACACAGAGAGCAGAGAGCAAGCAAGCTGCAAGGGGGGAGGAGAAATAAATAAATACAGACACAGAAGAACATAGAGCAAACAAAAAAATGGACAGAGAGCACACAGCATGCAAAAAGCCACAAGGGGGGGATAATAAATAAATAGATAGATAAATAATTTTTTTTAAGTGTACATGTCCTGGGTCCGTGAAGTTATGACTGGTGCCTGAAGGGCAATCTCATAGAAGTTTGCCCTTAACCTCTGGCCTAATTGAGGTAGAGTCAAAATTAAGATACTGCAGTATTTGCAGTTGGTGTCTGAAGTTCTTGAAGCCATGCCAGTGTTAATAGCCTGTTATTCATTTGAGAGCCTTGATAAACATCAGAATGCTTCTTGACTCCAAAACTTGCTTTATTATTTATTCATTGCACGGTGCTCCTGTCAGACTTGGGGGCAAAGGATACAGCCTAGTAGCCCCACGCTAGAGGTCAAAATGGAGAAAATTTCCACAGCCACCGTGACCTTCCCTTTGGTACCATGATAGGAAGGTGAGCCAGACACTACAGTACAACAGCATGCTGAAGGTCAGGAATGTGACCTCTCAAGTTCTGTGACACTGTTTCCCAGACAAATGTCATCATAGGCAATATAAGGAAAAATCCTGCCCAGGAAAGCTAAGGTAAAACTCCTCAGTGCCGAGGACCCCAGGTGTTCTAGAACATAGTAGAAGGTGGAGATAAAGAGCCTTTATTTCTGCGGGATGGAGCTGGACTCAGATGTGATCTCTTTTCACAAGCCTTTCATGCTACTTTACTGGAATTGTAGTTGGTGCTGGGGTTTAAGATATATCTAGGGGATTTGAATCTCTGGACTGACAATATGATAGCCAGGCCCTGAGCTTCAACAGACATCAGCTCCTACACTCTGGTTTATTGGACTTACCCCATTCAGCTAACGTGGAGTTGAAGAATGTCAACCACCACACCATGGAGCCTAGAGTGCCTACAACTGAAAGCAGGAGGATTGCATCCAGTATCCATGTGGAATCTAAGCCCCCTCTTGATATAGATGTGGAATGGAACAACCAAGCCAAGGTCCACAGGAAGGAGGAATACAGTAAGGATTGGAGTGGACTTACTGATATTCTATTCATGAACTATTGTGGTTAATAATCGAGAAAATGTGGCATTGGTGTGGAAAAAGTGGCCATGGTGGCTGCTGAGTGCGGGGAATGTGAGGAAGAGATGAGATGTGGAGGCATTTTCGGGACTTGGAGTTGTCATGAGTGGTGTTGCAGGGACAATTGCTGGACATTGTATGTCCTCCCTTGGCCCACTGGATGGAACATGGGAGAGTGTGGGCTATGGTGTGGACCATTGACCATGAGGTGCAGTGATGCTCAGAGATGTACTCACCAGATGCAATGGATGTGTCATGATGATGGGGGAGAGTGTTACTGTGGGGGGAGTGGTGGGGTGGGGGCGGTGGGGGTGAATGGGGACCTCATATTTTTTAATGTAATATTTTTTTTAAAATGAATAAATAAAATAAAATTTTAAAAAAAGAGAGCCTTTATTGCACACAGCAATGAGTTGTTGAGGCTGAATGTCTATATCAATGAAGGGAGCAGAGGATCCAAGCCAGATGCCACCGATAATGCTTAGGTCAGGGAACAGATGCGAATGACTGTTCATGTCCCCCTGATTTTTTTTTTAAGATTTATTTATTTATTTATTTCTCTCCCCTTCCTCCTCCCCCGCCCCCCCCACCCCGGTTGTCTGTTCTCTGTGTCTATTTGCTGCATCTTCTTTGTCCGCTTCTGTTGTTGTCAGCAGCACGGGAATGTTTCTTTTTGTTGCATCATCTTGTTGTGTCATTTCTCCATGTGGGCGGCACCATTCTTAGGCAGGCTGCACTTTCTTTGGCGCTGGGAGGCTCTCCTTACGGGGTGCACTCCTTGTGTGTGGGGCTCCCCTATGCGGGGGACACCCCTGCATGGCACGGCACTCCTTGCACGCATCAGCACTGCACATGGGCCAGCTCCACACGGGTCAAGGAGGCCTGGGGTTTGAACCGCGGACCTCCCATGTGGTAGACGGATGCCCTAACCACTGGGCCAAGTCTGCTTCCCAGGTACCCCTGATATTAACCGCTGCTTCATTCTTTCACCTGGTATAGTGGTCTTGAATGCCAGAACCTTGGTGAGGATTTTCACCAAAACTATAGATACAGTCACAGTCGATACAACTTACAATGTTATTTGTTGCAGAATGCAAGCAGTTCTGTAGCGACGACCAGAGAAGAACAGGGAGCAGAGGAAGCAAGGGATGATGGAGATGAGCATGCCATTAAGAGTCCAGTTACTGACCTTGGGATAGGTGTATCTCCATGCTTCCCCAAGACCCCGAAGCCCACTACTATGAGTGCAGAGAGGGAAAGAGCTGTGCAAGCCAGAGCTAGCCCCAATGTATCTTTTTTTCTCTCCCCTCCCCCCCTACCCCAGTTGTCTATTCTCTGTGTCTATTTGCTGCATCTTCTTTGTCCGCTTTTGTTGTTGTCAATGGCCTGGGAATCTGTGTCTCTTTTTGTTGCATCATCTTGTTGTGTCAGCTCTCCGTGTGTGTGGCACCACTCCTGGGCAGGCTGCACTTTCTTTCATGCTGGGCGGCTCTCCTTACGGGGCGCACTCCTTGCGCATGAGGCTCCCCTACGCGGGGGACACCCCTGCATGGCACGGCACTCCTTGCGCGCATCAGCACTGCGCATGGGCCAGCTCCACACGGGTCAGGGAGGCCCAGGGTTTGAACCGTGGACTCCCATGTGGTAGGCGGATGCCCTAACCACTGGACAATGTCCACTTCCCACCCACAATGTAGCTCTACAGTCCAGGAAAGTCACAAGCTTCAAGAGGCAGGAGTCTAGCTGACTATATGGGTACTGATGGATTATACTTCACCCACGAATCTACATCTGATGAAAAAATCAGATTTACAGTATCTCAGGTTCACTGACACTGAGTCCCAAGACACAGGTGGTGATCTTAGGCATTTTAAGGTTTATTGTCCTCCCCTCAGATGTGGAGAATGGGGAAACTAAGGAATAATTTCATGTGGACACCATCTTATGGTTGTAAGGACAAAATTAAATTTCTCATTCTTTTCATCTTCCATGTGAAGAGAATTTTTTCTTCACAAAAAAACCATTACAGATATTTAGACATTGAAACAGAACATCTCCAGGCCATCTATGGCATAGACAGTTTCTCCCCACATCTGAGATGCATATTTTGTTAGTGTCCTAGGCTGCTGAAGCAAATACCATGAAGCAGTGTGGCTTAAACAATGGGAATCTATTAGCTTACAGTTTTGAGGCTAAAATAAATTCCACATCAAGGCACCCTGAACATTGTTGCTTTCTCCTGAAAGACTGGTGTTCTGGGCAACCTGCCAGCAATCCTTGGCTCCTCTGTCACATGGCAATGTCTCTAAGTCTCTCCCTTTTCTTCTGAGTTTCATTGATTTCAGCTTTTTACTTCCTGTGGCTGTCTCTCTCTCATGTCTGAATTCATTCCACTTATATAGGACCCATGTAATAGGATCAAAACCCATTGTGTGGGAAGTGGATGTGGCTCAACTGGTAGAGTGTCCATCTACCTTATGGAGGGTCCAGGGTTCAATCCCAGGGCCTCCTGGCCCATGTGGTGAGTTGGCCCACGCACAGTGCTGCTGTGCGCAAGGAGTATCATGCCACACAGGGGTGTCCCCCACATAAGGGTGCCCCACACGCAAGGAGTGTGCCCCGCAAGGAGAGCTGCTCCACGTGAAAAAAGCACAGTCCTCTCAGGAGTGGCACTGCACACATGGAGAGCTGATGCAGCCAGATGACATAACAAAAAAGAGACACAGTTTCCCAGTGCCACCAGATAATGGAAGCGGACACAGAAGAACACACAGCGAATGGACACAGAGAGCAGACAATGGGGGGTAAGGGGAGAGAAATAAATAAAATATTTTTTTAAAAAACCATTGTGATTGGTCTGTGCCATACACACCTTGACTGAAGTAACCTCATCAAAATTTCAAATTCAAAATGGGTTCGCATTCACAGAAATGGATTAAATTTAAGAACATACTTTTCTGGGATACATACAGCTTCAAACCACCACACTCCACCCTCTGGACCCCAAAAAGATATGCTCTTTCTATATGCAAAATGCATCCCATCACAAAAAGGCTTAAGTCATTTCAGAAACAATGCTAAGTACAAAGTCTTTTCAAAATCAGTTATGGGAAGCGGATGTGGCTCAACTGATAGAGTGTCCACCTACCACATGGAGGGTCCAGGGTTCAATCCCAGGGCCTCCTGACCTGTGTGGTGAGCTGGTCCATGCACAGTGCTGCCGTGCGAAAAAAAGTGCCCTGCCATGCAGGGGCGCCCCCATGTAGAGGTGCCCCACATGGAGAGCTGCCCTGTGTGAAAAAAAACGCAGCCCACCTAGGAGTGGCACCACATACATGGAGAGATGATGTAGCAAGATGATGCAACAAAAAGAAATACAGATTCCCAGTGCTGCCTGATAATGCAAGTGGCTGCATAACACAAAGCAAATGGACACAGAGAGCAGACAATGGAGAGGAAGGGGAAAGAAAGAAATAAAATAAACCCCAAAAAAAAATCAGTTATGGTTGTGATTTGTCCAGAACAATTTCCCTCTGTCTGTTGACCTCTGAAACCTAGAGAACAAGTCATCTGCTTCCAGTATACAATGGAGGGACAGGCATAGGATAAACATTCCCATTCCATTCAGGAGAAATTGGAAGGAAAGTAGGAGTCATGGGACCCAAACAATTCCAAAACCAGAAGGGCATACTCCATTAGATTTCATGGTCTGAGGGTCATCTCGAACTATGTTTTATCCTCTGGGCCTGATGAAGCAGCAACCCTGCCCTTTCAAAGTGCTCATGCTGCAGCCAAGCTCTCGCCAACAATGGGGTAAATGCTCCACCCTTTCCAAGCTCTCCTTGAATGTTGGGGTGCAGCCTCCACCCTCTCTGAGCACTGGGGTGTCAGAATTCTTCCTTTTTTTCTTTTTCTTTATTTTTAGAGATATTTTAGATTACAGAAAAGTTACATCAGAAATATAGGGGGGGGGAAACAGATGTAGCTCTAGCAGTTGGGCTCCCATCTACCATATGGGAGGCCCCAGGTTCAATTCCCAGGGCCTCCTGGTAAAGACAAGATGGCCCACACCACAGAGAGATGGCGCAGCAAGATGACACAACAAAGGGAGATGCAAGGAACAGACAGTGAGAGATGCAGCAGACCAAGGAGATGAGGTGGCTCAAGCAATTGAGTACCTCTCTCCTACACCCAAAGTCCCAGGATCATTTCCCAGTGCCTTCTAAAGAGAAAGACAAGAAGGAAAAAAATACAAGCAGACATGGAGGAACACACAGTGAATGAACACAAGACAGCAGACAGAGCATTGAAAAACAATTGGGGGGGGGGACTATAGGGGATGGGGGAAGCAGATTTGGTTCAAGCAATTGAGCTCCCACCTACCACATGGGAGGTCCTGGGTTTGGTTCTCAGTGCCTTCTGGAGAAGATGAACAAGACAGCGAGCTGGTGCAATGGGCAGGCATGGCAAGCTGACACAAGATGATGCAGCTAGATGGCACACCAAAGAGACACAGCGAGGAAACAATGAGAGATACAACGAGTGGGGAGAAGAGGTGGCTCAAGTGATTGGGTGCCTTCCTCCCACGTGGGAGGTCCCAGGTTTGGTTCCCAGTGCCTCCTTAAAAAAATAAAATAAAACAAACAACAAACAAATGGAAAAACCAATGCAGGGGAGCCAATGTGGCTCAGTAGTTAAGCATCAGCTTCCTACATACGAGGTCCCATGTTCAATCCCTGCCCCAGTACCTCATTTATATACACCCCACCCCATGCCCTCCCCTCTCACATTTTCCCCTATTAATAACATCTTTCATTCGTGTGATGTATTTGTTACAATTGATGACCAAGGTCCATAGTTTACATTATGGTTTATGCTTTGCACCATACAATTTTATAGGTTTTGCAAAATGTTTAATGGCCTATATCCATCACTGCAATGTCATGCCGAACAATTACAGAGTCCAAAAAATGCCCCATGTTCCACCTATTCTGGGGTGACAGCATTCTTCCTAAACAATGGGCAGAGCACCCACCCTTTCCAAGTACCAGGGCAGACTCAATCTTTCCACACACATGGGTGGGTCCATTCTCTTGGCCCAAGAAGGTATCTCTGGTCTAGGCCTCAGCTTCTATGATTTTGTCCTTGCAGTGATTTTTTCCCTTCAGTTTTTTCCTTCTCACTTTTAGTACAGGCTGGACTAAATTCAAATTACACACAAAAAATTTTTTTTTGGTTTTGTATATAGTTCACAGGGGCCCAAGCCATCAGAGAAAAGAACTTCCCAAAAATCCTTCCTGAATAATTACATTTCTAATCCTGACTTCCAGGGAAATTGCTAACTATTTCCATGTTTAATTAAACCTTCACATGAGGCACTTTTCTCTGAGGACTCACTTTGCAGAAACTCAGAATTTTCCAAACCATCCACTTCTGATTTCTTTGTGCTCAGGAGTTCAATTCTTAGCTTATCCCTTTCCTCTCACATTTTCCTACAAGCTGTAAGGAGAAATCAGGCTGCATTTTCCACATTTAGTTTGGAAATCTTCTCAGCTAAATAGCCAAGTTTGTTGCTTTCGATTCCTACCTTCCAGCCAATATCAGAATTCAACTTCACTAAGCACGCTGCAATTTTAAAGCGAAGTTCACCTTTCCTCCAGTTTCCAATAACACACTCATCATTTTCTGTCTTAGGCATTCATATTTCTACCAGCTGTCTCTTCAAAACAATCTAAACCTTTTCTATCAAGTGGCTCACAATTCTTCCTGCTTCTATCCATTACCCAATTCCAAAGCTGTTTCCACATTTTTTGGTGTTTGCAATGGCAGCACCCCACTCTCCTGGTAGCAAAATCTGTTTTAGTTTCCTAGGCTGCTTAAGCAAATACCAGGAAACGGGTTGGCTTAAGCAATGGGATTTATTAGCTGATGTCCAAACCAAGGCATCGTCAAGGTGATGCTTTCACTCTCAAGACTCCAGTGTTCTGGGCTGGCTACCAGCAGTCCTTGACTTTCTGTCACATGGCAAGGCACACGGTGACATCTCCGAGTCTCTCCCTTCTGTTCTGGGTTTCATTGACTTCAGCTTCTTACTTCCTGTGGCTTTCACTCTAGTAATAGGATTAAGACCCATCCTGGGAAACAGATTTGGCTCAATGGATAGGGCATCTGCCTACCACATGGGAGGTCCAGGGTTCAAACCCCGGGCCTCCTGACCCATGTGGAGCTGGCCCATGTGCAGTGTTGATGTTCGCAAGGAGTGCCGTGCCATGCAGGGGTGTCCCCCGCATAGGGGAGCCCCATGTGCAAGGAGTGCGCCCTGTAAGGAGAACCGCCCAGCACAAAAAAGCGCAGCCTGCCCAGGGGTGGCGCCGCACACTCGGAGAGCTGATAGCAAGATGACACAACAAAAAGAAAACAGATTCCTGGTGCCACTGACGAGAATCCAAGTGGACAAAGAAGAACACACAGTGAATGGACACAGAGAGCAGACAACAGGGTGGGGGGAGAGAAATAACTCTTAAAAAAAAAAAAAAAAGACCAATTGATGGATGTAGGATGACCAAATACCTGAAAGTAACTTGTTTCTCTCCCTGTTGCTAAGATATAAAGAAAAGAATTGTATGTAAATCAGAAAGTAATGAAATACAACCCTCTCTTTGGGCCAAGTTCTGCTTTTGGTGGTGAAGAATATCCTGTTGAAGCAATGAAGTATGAAAACCAGCTTCAACCAGTTGGCTGGACCTGCACAGAGGTAGCCCCTTGCTGTCCTCACTTCAACTTGCTTAATTAACATAGTAAAATTCCCACCGAGGGGTGGACCCCTTTCTTGATCATGCAATGTATGTGCAAGCGTGATTTCCTGAATGTACTAATCACACAATTATATAATCAGCTATGTGGGTTCATCCATATGCATAAAAACTAATGCATAATCAAAGCAAATGCTAAGTAGTAACTTGGGTATTTAAATAAGAGTGAAACTGCAGCAGGGGAGTCAGTCTGAGTGACTTTGGACCGACCTTGGCTCCTTACCTCTGCAGACGTAATAAATATGAGTTTGCCTAACTCTCGTTTTGAAGTTTTCTTCATGCCATCTCTGGTTACCCATAAAGGCCCTGCTTTGAGTCTTAACACCATCCTGATTGGACTGAGCCATACACACCTTAACTGAAGTAACTTCATCAAACTTGCTTACTCACAATAAGTTCATCCACACAGGAATGGATTAAATTTAGAAACATGTATTTCTGGGATACATACAGCTTCAAACCACCACAGATATTTGTTTTTGAGAAAGCCCTTCTACCCGGATATTACATGTTTTTAGGTTATGATTGTTGGTTTTGTTCAGGGGATAATGTTTTAACGGTTATATAGGAAAACATCAATTTCTAGAGTTACATACTAATGGGTTAACTGAAAAGTCAGCAAATACATAATTTATTTCAAAATGCATAAAGGACAAAAATTCAAGAAGCAAATATGACAAACCCTTAAGTATTGTTCAGTCTTTTTTTTTTTAAGATTTGTTTATTTATTTCTCTCCTCTCCCCCCACCCCGGTTGTCTGTTCTCTGTGTCTATTTGCTGCATCTTCTTTGTCCGCTTCTGTTGTTGTCAGCGGCACAGGAATCTGTGTTTCTTTTTGTCGCGTCATCTTGTTGTGTCAGCTCTCCGTGTGTGCAGCACCATTCCTGGGCAGGCTGCACTTCCTTTTGCACTAGGCGCCTCTCCTTACGGGGCACACTCCTTGCACGTGGGGCTCCCCTACACGGGGGACAACCCTTGGTGGCAGGGCACTCCTTGCGTGCATCAGCACTGCACATGGGCCAGCTCCACACGGGTCAAGGAGGCCCGGGGTTTGAACCGCGGACCTCCCATGTGGTAGACGGATGCCCTAACCACTGGGCCAAGTCCACCACCCCAGTGTTTTTTTGGGGGGGTGGGTATTGGGGATTGAAGCCTGCACTTCAGACATGGGAAACAGATGTTCAACCACTTGAGCTACAGCCACTCCCCTATTGTTCAGTCTTGATCAGCTGTATATTACTATTCTTTTTTATTTTTTACTAAAGTTAATAGATCATAAGGAACATTACATTGGAAAACATAAAAAAACAAAAAACAAAAGAGGTTCCCATATCACCCACTCCCCACCCCCACCTCATCATTTTTGTAAATTATATTTTTTGAAGAAATATACATCACAAAAGAATTACATTAGGGAAACGGACTTTGGCCCAGTGGTTAGGGCGTCCGTCTACCACATGGGAGGTCCGCGGTTCAAACCCAGGGCCTCCTTGACCCGTGTGGAGCTGGTCATGAGCAGCGCTGATGCGCACAAGGAGTGCCGTGCCACGCAAGGGTGTCCCCCGCGTGGGGGAGCCCCACGCGCAAGGAGTGCGCCCGTGAGGAGAGCCGCCCAGCGTGAAAAGAAAGTGCAGCCTGCCCAGGAATGGCGCCGCCCACACTTCCCATGCCGCTGACGACAACAGAAGCGGACAAAGAAATAAGACGCAGCAAAAAGACACAGAAAACAGACAACCGGGGGAGGGGAGGGGAATTAAATAAATAAAAATAAATCTTTAAAAAAAAAAATTACATTAAAAAATATAGCAGGTTCCCATATACACCCCCACCCCCCCACCCCCGTTACTATTCATCATACTTTTCCCTCCCCTGTAACTTTGGAATTTTTCATAATAGAAAGATCAAAAATGGTAAATAAAACCATAAGCCTCACCTATACAAGTCTCCTAAATTTCACATGCAATGAACTATAATTTTATTAGAAAAGTTTTTATTCTCTCCAAAGTCCCAAATTTAAGTTTTATTTAAATTAGAACACCAAATCCCTTTAAAATTGACCAGTTGAAAACACTGACCAATTGTTTCAATTAGTGCTATTAGTCAGAATCTACCTGCTGTGCGTATGGCAAGGAGCTGACTAAAATGACAGCTTCACACCGAACTGAGAGGGCTACATAAGACCATGAACAATTCAGACAAGTCCAGCTTGGTGAGTAAATGAGCATTTCTTAGGGGGCTTATGTGGTGTCCTCGCCCTTGCATTCAATGGAGAGACAACAGTTCCAAGCTTGATGGTCGGCACCTACCAATAAGTTGCTGGATCTTTTATCTTGATTGCTACATTCAAATGGGGCATAAGCATAACTCTGAAAGAATGCTGCACTTTGCTCAAGATTAAAGGTACATATGGGGAAGCAGAGTTGGCCCAATGGATAGGGCACCTGCCTACCACATGGGAAGTCCAGGGTTCAAACCCCGGGCCTCCTGATCCATGTGAAGAGTTGGCCCATGCGCAGTGCCAATGAACCCAAGGAGTGCCATGCCATGCAGGGGTGTCCCTCGCGTAGGGAAACCCCATGTGCAAGGAGTGTGCCCCATCAAGAGCTGCCCAGCACAAAAAAAAAAGTACAGCCTGCCCAAGAATGGTACCGCACACATGGAGAACTGACGCAGCAAGATGATGCAACAAAACACAACACAGATTCCAGGTGTCCCTGACAAGAATACAAGCAAACACAGAAGAACACACAGCAAATGGACACAGGGAGTAGACAACTGGGGTGGGGAGGACAGGGAAGGGGAGAGAAATAAACTTTTTAAATATATTTTTAAAAAATAAATAAATGAAACAAAGGTACATATGTTTCAAGGTATGCAGGGCGGTCTGTCACTTCTCCAGAATGCTTTGATTACAATCAAAAAAGCAGATGTTTGTATTCTTTACACAAGGAAAGGTCAGATAGTTACAGGGTTTTTTTTATTTTTATTTTTTAGATTTTTTTTTTTTATTTCTCCCCCAACACCCTTATCTGCTCTCATGTCCATTTGCTGTGTGTTCTTCTGTGTGCACTTGCATTCTTGTCAGATGGCATAGGAATCTGTGTCTCTTTTTTGTTGTGTCATCTTGCTGCATCTGCTCTCCATGTGTGCAGTGTCACTCCTGGGCAGGCTGCGCTTTTTCGTGCAGGGTGGCTCTCTTTATGGGACGCTCTCCTTATGGGGTGCTCTCCTTGCACAAGGGGTTCTCCAACATGCGGACACCCCTGCATGGTATGGCACTCCTTGTGTGCATCAGCACTGCACTTGGGCCAGCTCACCACACAAGTCAGGAGGCCCTGGGTTTGAACCCTAGACCTCCCATATGGTAGGTGGATGCTCTATCAGTTGAGCCACATCTGCTTCTCTTTTATTTTTTTAATTGTAATTTTTTGAAGATACATAGATCACAAAAAATGTTACCAAAAAAATGTTACATTAAAGAGGTTCCCATATACCCCACACCCCCACCCCCACTCCCCCCACATCAACAACCTCTTTCATCATTGTGGCACATTCATGGCATTTGGTGAATACATCTTGGAGCACTGCTGCACTGCATGGATAATAGTTTCCATTACAGTTTACACTCTCCCCCAGTCCATTCAGTGGGTTATGGCAGGATATATAATGTCCAGTGTCTGTCCCTGCAATATCACTCAGGACAACTCCCAAGTCCTGAAAATTCCCCCACATCACATCTCTTCTTCCCTCTCCCCGCCCTCAGCAATTACCATGGCCACTTTCTCCACTTCACTGCTACAATTTCTTCCATTACTAGTTACAATAGTTCTATAGTAGAATACCAGTAAATCCACTCTAATCCATATTTTATTCCTCCATCCTGTGGACCCTGATAGTTACAGTTTTACTGCAAGTTCGTTGGATCACCCAAGACATCTAACAAGGAGATGATGATGGACAACACCTATCCCAAGGAACAGAGAGTCTGCAGCTGCAAGTCAAATAGTCCCATCCATCTGCCCATGGGATCTAAGCCCCCTCTCAATTAGAAGCAGAGTGGACATCACCATTCCAGCATTCTCAGGATTGGGGGGTAAATGATGGACCAGAGTAGACTTACTGTTATTCTACTATAGACTTATTGTTATTCTAGCAATGGAAGAACTTTCATCATTGATGTGGAAGCAGTGGCCACTACAGGTTCTGAGGGAAGGGAGAGGGAAAAACAGGTGTAATATGGGGGCATTTTCAGGATATTGGAATTGTCCTGTATGACATTGCAGTGATGGGTATGGGCCATTATATACTTTGTCATAACTTACAAAATTGTGCGGGACAGAGTGTAAACTATAATAATCCACACTTAGTGGCAATGCTCCAATATGTGTTCACCAACTTAACAGATGTACCACACTAATGAAGGATGTTGTTGATGTGGGCAAGTGTGGAAGGGTAGGGAGTGGGGCATATGGAAATCCCCTATATTTTTTATGTAACATTTATGTAATCTAAAGCATTTTTTTTATTTCAAAAGTATTAATAAAAAAATATATACTGATTCCCAGGCAATTGTTTTCTGAGGTATGTCTTATGACTAACTGAATCTAGCTTGCAGCTTAATTTAAGGAAAGAGCAGTAAGAGTTGGAGGATGCTAAGTTACCTATGTCACAATCCATCCCGTTCCACAACTCTTCCAATCTTTCCACCACTTCTTCTGCATAGACCTCCGAGCATGGAGACAATGGGGTAAATCTTAGAGTCTGCATTATTGGGACAGGAGGTGCAATACAAACAACAACAGGATAAATGCATAACGAACGGAAGCAGGATAATTCCAAGTATCCATAGTGTAGCAGTTTGATATGATTGATGAATTCCAAAAAGAAATACTGGGTTATGTTTGTAAACTGATCTTCTCCTCTGGGCATATTAGATTATATTGGATTCAGAGGCTTACCTGATTGCCAATAGGGCATTGAGTCCCCATCCCTTGGTGAGTGGGGACTCATCTATAAGAGGCATGGCAAAGGACAGAGTTGAGGGTTTTTGATGTTAGAGTTTTGATGTTGGAGTTTGATGCTGAAGACTTATGCTGGAGCCTCAGGAAAAGAGGAACCCTAAGCCTGGAAAGAAGCAAGCCCTGAGAAGAGAGGAGGAACCCAGGAAGCCTGAACCCTCACAGACATCTGCAGCCATCTTGCTCCAAATAGACTTGGGGAGGGAAATAACTTATGCTTTATGGCCTGGTATCTGTGAGCTCCTACCCCACATAAATGCCCTTTATAAACACCAACCAATTTCTGGTATTTTGCATCAGCACCCCTTTGGCTGACTAATACACATAGGTTCTAGGAGTTGCCACCTAGAAAGCGGCTCTTGTTTGCAGCCTTTAGCCAATGACTAATTCATCAAAGACAAGGGAAGGATATTCCAAGGGAAACTGGAGCTACCCTCACTCAACAGTCTCACTGATTGTGGGTTATTGCCACGGTGGCGGCACAGTCAAAGAAGATGTTAGACAAAGTTGTGTGAATCATGAAGAGATGCCTAAGGACACAAACACAAATGTTTAGTAGATACCAAAGGGAGAGGTCTTCTCCGGTCAGTAAAATAACAGTAGAACTGTCTCCCATAGCTCCTAGGACCTTTGCTGAGAGCGAGCGAGATCCAGGCTTACCATACCACACTGTTGACCCTCCACTGGAGCAGGCCATAACGCCAATTGTGTTTTTCAAGCTCTACCCACATCACACTGGCAATTATTGCCCCTATTGGTGTGCCTGTTGTGCAATTGACATATTGCAGTACCATTGGTCCTCTTGAGAATGGGAAGGATGGCTCCGGGGTTCCACTGGCCTGTTGCACAGCACCCTCTAGCACGATGAAACAGAGCCAGTCTGGAGGGAATGTCCACTGGAGGGCTAAAGAGTCACAGCCATCACCAGCTGGGAAAGTCACAGGAGTCTTCAACAGCAGTGTGTTTCCATCCACTTCTAGGGCATGGCCAGGTGAGGTAGCAGATACCTTTATTGTTTAGGGCTTTGCCAATAACTCATAAGGAGAGACACCGTATGCAGTAGTTGGGGACTGCTTTTTTTTTTTAAGATTTATTTTTTAATTATTTCTCTCCCCTCCCCCCCAGTCGTCTGCTCTCTGCGTCCATTTGCTGTGTGTTCTTCTGTGTCTGCTTGCATTCTTGTCAGTGGCACCGGGAATCTGTGTCTCTTTTTGTTGTGTCATCTTCCTGCATCAGCTCTCTATATGTGCGGCGCCACTCCTGGGCAGGTTGCAATTTTTTTGCACTTGGCAGTTCTCCTTCCAGGGTGCACTCCTTGTGCATGGGGCTCCCCTATATGGGGAACACCCCTGTATGGCACAGCATTCCTTGTGCATGGCAGCACTGAGTGTGGGGCACCTCACCACACGGGTCAGGAGGCCCTAGGTTTGAACCCTGGACCTCCCATGTGGTAGGCGAACTCTCTATCTGTTGAGCCAAATCCACTTCCCAGGGCCTGCTTTAAATGCACAAGAGAGTCAGTTAATACTGACATCCAACCCCACAATGTGTGGCTTATAGTGCGTTGCCTGATACGTTGCTTTAGCAAGCCCATTTTCCTATTAGCCCTGCCCCATGGGGTTATAGGGTAGATGAAACTGCCAATCAATTATTTGTTCCTTAGCACATTGTTGTACCTAATGCCCAGTAAAATACATTCCTCAGTATTCCGTACACACTGCAAAGCCATTTCATTCCTTTGAGGGTATTTTGTTGTGTAGGCAGTTTTACCAGAAAGGCTTGTAGAAGGATTGTGTTGGTATACACACAGGTTAACATGTTGCTTTACCAGCACCAATTGGCAAGGGAACTATATAATCTATTTGCCATTCCTGTAAGTGTATGTCAGCTCTGAATACATGCCCACTGCTGCAAGTCACCGTTCATGGCCAAAGTCAACAACAGGTCTCACAATCTCATATGATATGAGCAAAGTCAGAATATTCGACAAGAATATCTTGTGCCTTAGCCATGTGCCACCTCATAGCCACTCTTTTGGTGTGGCCCTAGGACTGCTTCTTCAGCGAGTGTACAGCAGATCAGACAAATGCTAGAGCTAAAGCATCTGCCTCTGAGTTCTCAGGAGGGGAGGTTTTTGTTTGTTTTTGTCTTTTTTTTTAATGCTACATTCAAAAAATATGAGGTCCCCATATACCCCCCACCCCCCTCACCCCACTCCTCCCATATCAACAACTCTTTCATCATCATGGGACATTCATTGCATTTGGTGAATACATTTTGGAGCACTGCTGCATGGATAATGGTTTACATCCCCCAGTCCACCCAATGGGCCATGGCAGGATATACAATGTCCAGCAACAATCAGAGGGGAGGTTTTTTGATGTACAGGGACATGATAAGCTCTTGGGGATACCTCCAAGGTTTGGAGGCAATTGTAAATCTCTTGCTATAGTAAGCACCCTGTGGCAGTTTTGAGATTATTTAGGAATTCAAAAAAGAGAGAGATTATGTTTGTAAACTGGTCTGTTCCTAGGTGTGATACCCTTTGATTGTATTAGATTCAGCTGAGATGTATTTGATTAAATCATGTGAAGATTAGGGCTTAGATTCAACCACGTCAGTAGGATGTAACTCAGGTTAAGTTTCCACCCCTTGGTGGGCTGATATAAATGGGCACTCATGCAAGAAGACACAGAAGATACACAGAAGAAGGCACAGGAAGAAAGAGAGCTCCATAGAGATGGAAGAAGAGAGAAATTTGATCCTGAGGTCCTGGGATGAGAGATGAGCCGTTTGCCTGATAGTTTGCAGCTGAAGAGAACAGAGCAGCTGAGTTGAGGAAGAAGCCCAGAAAGAAATAAACCCTATACCAGCCTACAGCTGAGATCAGAAGAAGCTGGGCCCACGGAGACTTAAGAGGAAGAAGAGGGAAGCAGACGTGGCTCAAATGATAGACTGTCTGCCTACCATATGGGAGGATCCAGAGTTTGATCCCCCGGGCCTCCTGACCTGAGTGGTGAGCTGGCCCATGTACAGAGCTTCCTGCAACTCAGGGGCGCCCCCATGTAGGGGAGCCCCATGCACAAGGAGTGCACCCTGCAAGAAGAGCCGCCCCACGTGAAAAAAGCGCAGCCCGCCCAGGCATGGCACTGCACACACGGAGAGCTGACTCAGCAAGATGACACAACGAAAAAAGAGACACAGTTTCCCAGTGCCACTGAGGGTGCAAGCAGACACAGAAGAACACACAGTGAGTGGACACAGAGAGCAGACAATGGGGGGGGGATGAATAAAATAAATCTTTTTTTAAAAAGTAGAAGAAAGGAGAGACCAGGTCCGCCATCTTACTTCAACACATTGCAACAGACTTGGGTGAGAAAGTACCTCTTATGGAACCTTGAGTTGGACTCTTTAGAGCCTCATAACTGTCTGCTTTACCCCAAATAAATACCTTTCATAAAAGCCAACAGATTTCTGGTACTTTGCATCCACACCTCTTTGGCTGACTAATATACACCCCATTGTGACATCTCATCACTTGCCAGTCATTTTTATGTCATTGATTTATCCATAAGGTCAGGCCCCAATATATGACCCAACTCTCAGTGCAGAATGTTTCTCTAGTAATTACCATCCATGTGACCCTTAATTCAGCCCATTGACTACTCTGTCCTAAACTGGAATCCAGCCAGATGCTATCAGATTGCATCTCTATGGCCATAGCCACCCAATTTTGAATATTTCCTTTGTTGGACCCAAGAATGTATCAAATTTTAAGGAATTGGAGCATTTCCCTCATGTACTGTGGATAGGATGGAGTCAGGGGTCTCTATCTGTGGGGAACAATCTGGTTTCTCAAATAATACAGGACCAAGGACTTGTTGTAAGGCCTGACTAAGGGAACTAGTGGTATTCCTCCACTCTGCTGCAGATAAGCATGCCATTTCTGTAAAGTGTGCAACTGGGCCACTCCTGACTGGGGCTTAGTTAGTAGCCCTTCTATCCAAACTTTATATGGTAGGCTATTTTTACAGTTACAGTCTGAGCCCCTGTGATAAACTCAGCTCATTGGAGGGCTTCATATACAGCCAGAAGTTGTTCCACAACAGTGTATTTAACCTCTGCTCCCTTCCACGTCTGTGAGTAAAATCCTATGGGCAGCAAGATGGCGGCAGAGTAAGGAGCTCCCAGAGTCAGCTCGTGCTACAGGGAAGTTAGCAAACACCCAGAGCTCTCTAAAGGACCTGTTTGGGGACTCCAGGAGGCCAGAAGAGCATCCCACAACATCCTTGAAAGAATGGGAGGAGGAGACTGCACATATGTACAGAAGGTTTGTGAGTAGAGCACTCCACGCCACAGAGGCTGGTGCCCATCCTCCACTGGTGGCATAAGCCACCTCAGGACCTATTCTGTGGTTGGCATTGGAAGCTGCATTTCCCCAAAGCAGGGGAGGAAGACATTTGGGCACCAACTTCAGCTATTGATTAGTAAATTTGGCAGGCTAAAGTATAATCCTAAGACCAACTAAACTTTTTACTTGTTCAAGTCAGAAAAAGGCCAATAGCTTCCATTTTAACTCCACCCCTGGCATGAGGGAAAGCAGGGTGGACTGAAAATCACAGTGCTGGTAAGGACTGACTTCTTTGCATCCAGATCAGATTGCAACTCTAGCATAAGCCCCAGCCCCACCTCCAGCAGGGAGGAAGCCAGGGGGGACCTGCATCAGACTCTCCAGGAAATTACAGGCCATACAACAGACGCCAGTGACCATCCTACTTTGGCAGTGCGAGCCACCTCAGGAGCTGTTCTGTGGCTAGAGTTGGTAGCTCCATTTCCCAAAACAGGACAGGAAGAGATGATTGGCCACCAATTTCAGCTACTGATTAGTAAATTCAACTGGCTAAAGTATAACCCTAAGAACAGCTGAAGTTTGAACCTGTCCAAGTCAAAAAGGGGCCAGTAGCCACGATTTTGACTCAGTCCTCAGCATGATGGGAAGACAGGCTGACTGAAAATCACAGTCACAGTAGGGACTGGCTTCTTTCCACCCAGATTGGACTGTAGCCCTAGCCTAGGCTTCAGCCCCACCTCTGGCAGGGAGGAAGCTGGAGGAACCTACACCTGCCTCTCTGGGTAACTGCAGGTACATTCAGCTGGCACAGACTGAATAGTCAGAAGTCTACCAGCGTATCTGCAATCATTTTGGACCAGCACAGCATAGATTGCTGCCCACACCTGCAGCTCCATCCATGCCCCAGGCAGGGGAGAAAGGAGTATGAAGCTTCCTCAGTCTCTCTGGGCAACTACAGTCTAGACCTTCATGACTTTATTACACATGACTGTGGCTCTGTCCCTACCCCTGGCAAAGGAGAAAGTTGAGAGAAGTTTTATCAGTACCTGGGGCAATGAGAGCAGTTTGAACTGCCACAGCTTACAGTACCATCTACACCCTTGGCTCCTACTGCACAACCAGCAAGGGAGAAAGGGCAAGAAAGCCCCAAACTAATGAAAGAAATTGCACCCAGAATACTCTAGTAAGCCAGATGCCAAGATGCCAACAAAAAAATTACAATCCACACCAGGAAACAGGAAGATATGGCCCAGTTAAAGGAACAAGATATGCCTTCAGATAACAGAAAGAAGTGGAGATAACTCATCATAGATATTCAAGCAAATCTCCTTAATAAATTCAAAGAGATGGCTAAAAAGATTAAGGATATTAAGATTTTGGATGAGCACAAAGAAGAATTTAAAGCATACATAGAAAAATTTACAGGCCTGAAAGGTACAATAAATGAAATTTTTTAAAAACTGGAATCATATAATAGAAGATTTGAAGAGGCAGAAGAAAGGATTGGTGAGCTTGAAGAAATGGTCTCTCAAAGTGAACATACAAAAGAACAGATGAAGAAAAGAATGGAAAAAATTGAACAAGTTCTCAGAGAACTAAATGACAGCAAGAGACTTGCAAACATATGTGTCTTGGGTGTCCAGAAGGAGAAAAGAAAGGAAAAGGAGCAGAAGGGATATTGGAAGAAATAATGGTAGAAAATCTCCCAACCCTATTGAAGGACATAAATATTCATGTCCAAGAAGCACAATGTACTCCTATCCAAATAAATCCAAATAGACAAACTCCAGGACACATCCTAATCAAAATGTCAAAGACAGAGAATTCTGAGAGCAGCAAGAGCAAAGCAATGCGTAACATATAAGGATACCCAATAAGATTAAGTACCGATTTCTCATCAGAAAACATGGAAGCAAGAAGACAGTTATATAATTAAGATACTGAAAGAGAAAAACTTCCAGCTAAGAATTTTATATCTGGCAAGATTGTCTTTCAAAAGTGAGGGCAAATTTAGAATATTAACAGATAAGCAGAAACTGACACAGTTTGTAACCAAGAGACTGCTTTTCAGGAAACACTAAAGGGTATGCTACAACCTGAGAAGAAAAGACAGGAGAGAGAGGCCTGGAAGAGAATCTAGAAATGAAGATTTTTATCAATAAAAATAACAAAGTGTCAAAAGAGTGATGAAAATAAAATATGACAGATAAAACCCAAATAGTCAGGAATAAGCTTAACCAACAATGTAAAGCACTTGTATTCAAAAAACTACAACTCATTGTTGAAAGAAATCAAAAAAGACCTAAATAATTGGAAGAATATCCCATGCTCATGGCTTGGAAGATTAAATATCATTAAGATGTCAATTCTACTCAAATTGATATATAAATTTAATTCAATTTTTTAAATAAATGGAAAACACAATTATCAAATTTATGTGGAAGGATAAGGGGTCCTGAATAACTGGAAAAATTTTAAAAAGGAAAAGCAAAGTTGGAGGACTCTCATTTCTGGACTTTAAGTCATGTTACCTAGCTACAGTGGTAAAAGAAAAAAAAACAGCATGGTACTGGCATAAAGACAGACACATAGACCAATGGAACCTAACTGATGGTTCAAAATCAGACCCTTGTGTCTATGGTCAAGAGATTTTTTACTAGCCTGTCAAACCCACCCAGCTCGAGCAGAATGGTCCATTCAATAAACAGTGCTGAGAGAACTGGATATCCATAGCCAAAAGAAGGAAAGAGGACCCCTACCTCACACCTTATACAAAAATTAACTCAAAATGGATCAAAAACATAAATATAAAAGCAGGAACCATAAAGTTTCTAGAAGAAAATGTAGGAAAATATTCTCAAGACCTGGTGGTATGTAGTGGATTCTTAAAGGAGAAAAGAGGAAGACTGAGATGGACTACTGATGTTTAATGTATGTAGACATTTTAATTAGCTTTACTGTAAATGTCTGTAAATGTACAGAGTTGATGGTAACACATTATAGTGGGTAACAGCTGGTTTATAAATGGGAATATAACTGAAAATGGTGGTCTAGGGATGTAAATGCCAATTGAAAGAAAGCTAGAGAATAATCTAGGGGCTGAATAGCACAGTAAACCCAGCAGTGAATGAGAATTGTGGTGGATGGTACAGGTGCAAGTGTGTCCTTTGTGAGCTAGAGCAGATGTACATCACTATTGCAGGGAGGTAGGAATGTGGAGAGGTATGGGAAAAACACAACTGGAGTGACCTATGGACTGTGATTAACAGCAATACTATAATTTTCATGCATCTATACCAAAGATGTACTGGGTTGAGAATGGGGGAATATGGAAAAAGTGTGCCAAATGTACACTATGGACCTGGTAATAATCAGATGATATTATCTCATGATCTGAAACAAATGCTCCACCACAGTGTGTTGATAGAAGGGTGTTGTTTGGGAGTTCTGCACATATGCATAAGTGTTTTGTAAGTTTACAGCTTCTGTCATAAAAACATATTTAAAAAATAATAAGAGGGTAGGTTGGGGGGGAAATACACCAAATGTAAAATAAGATAGTGGTAAGATTTTGACAATATTCTTTCATAATTTATAACAAATGTCTCATGACAATTCAAGGTGTTGGTGTGTTGATGTATGGAACCCCTGTATGATGTTATGCATGTTTGCTTTGTAAGTTCACAACGTTTACTATACAGTTATTGTTTATGTATGCTCATGAATAAATGATATAAAATAATAATAATAGGGAAGCAGACTTGGATCAGCTGATAGAGCATCTGCCTACCACATGAGAGGTCCAGGGTTCAAACCCAGGGCCTCCTGACCCGTGTGATGAGCCGGCCCACGTGCGGTGCTGATGTGCGCAAGGAGTGCTGTACCATGCAGGGATGTCCCCCACATAGGGGAGCCCCACACGCAAGGAGTGTGCCCTGTAAGGAGAGCTGCCCCATGCAAAAAAAGTGCAGCCTGCACAGGAGTGGTGCTGCACACATGGAGAGCTGACACAGCAAGATGATGCAACAAAAAGAGACACAGATTCCAGATGCCGCTGACAAGAATGCAAGCAGATACAGAAGAACACACAGCAAATGGACACAGAGAGCAGACAACAGGAGGGGGAGGGGAGATAAATAAATAAATAAATCTTGGGGGGAAAGAAGAACCAATCCCAAGACCTCCCATGTGGTAGGTTGGCACCCAACTTTTTGAGCCACATCTGCTTCCCAAATAAGCGTTTCTTTGGGGGTTTTTTGGGGGTGCTCTTCCTCGGTGGCCAGAGGAGAGCCAACAGTTCCAAGCTTGATTGTCCATGCCTGAGAAATTGGTGTTTTACTGTAGTTGCTACACGCAAATGAGGCATAAGCATAACTCTAAAAAAGTGCTGCACTTTGTTCAAAAATAAAGATACATACATTTAAAATGTTTATCAAGGCATGCAGGGATGCTCATGGCTTCTACAAAATGCTTTGATTACAATCAAAGAAGCAGAGATCCTTCTGCAAGGAGGAGAAAGGTCAGAGAGTTACAGTTTTTCTGACTTTGACTTACTCAGGTAATTGTTTCCTGGGGCTTGTCTTATGATTAACTGAATCTAGCCTACAGCTTAACTTAAGGAAAGGGCAGTTAGTATTGGGATACCTATGCCACACTACCTAAAAAAGGTTGTTTCCCTCTACCAATTAATTTATTTTCTAGCTATCTCCCCAAGATGCTCCAGTTTTTAAAATATTTTATATATTTAAAACAGCCAAATTATGCTTACAAATTATACGTTTGACACAGTATATGAAAAATTTTTAATAAAGTTGTTTTTCATTATTTTTTATTTATCCCCCCTCTTCTGCCTACACTCACTGTCTGCTCTGTGTCCATTCATTGCAAGTTCTTCTGTGTCTGCTTGTTCTTCTCTTGTCTTCTTCTCTTTAGGAGGCACCAGGAACCAATCCTGGGACCTCCGATGTGGGAGAGATGTACTCAATCGTTTAAGCCAACTCAGCTCCCCGGTCTGCTCCTTCTCTCACTGTCTCTCCTCTGCATCTCCCTTTGTTGTGTCATCTTGCTGCACCAGCTCTCCATGGAGCAGGCCATCAGCTCTCTGTGGCAAGGCCATCTTGCCTTTACCAGGCCCTGGGAATCAAACCCAGGGCGGCCTCCCGTTCAGTAGGTGGGCGCCCAATTACTTGAGCCACTTCCACGTCCCAGCACATGAAAATTGAAGACAGCATTCAATAATCCACCAGAAAAGCAAGGTCAAGAACAAAGAAGTTTTTGACAATGATACTAAGTAGAGGTCAGGGGTCAGGGAGATTTTTCTGCAAAGGGCCAGATAGTATTTTAGGGTTTGCAAGTCATAAGTCCCTGTGACAACTATTCAGTGCTGTAGGTGAAAGCAAGCACAGATAATATATAAATGAAGGGTTGTGGCTGTGTTCCTACAAAATTTTATTTAAAAAATATTTTGCAGGCCAAGTTTGTCCCACAGATCATAGTTTGCTGGCACCTGATATAAATGATTCTTTTTTTTCTCTCTCTCTTCCCTTCCCCCTCCCTCCCTCCCCCCAGTTGTCTGCTCTCTGTGTCCATTTGCTGTGTGTTCTTCTGTGACTGCTTCTATCCTTATCAGCGGCACAGGAATCTGTTTCTTTTTGTTGTGTCATCTTGTCTGTCAGCTCTCCATGTGTGCGGCGCCACTCCTGGGCAGGCTGCACTTCCTTTAGCGCTGGGCGACTCTCCTTAGGGGGTGCACTCCTTGCGTGTGGGGCTCCCCTACGCGGGGGACACCCCTGCGTGGCAGGGCACTCCTAGTGCGCATCAGCACTGCACATGGGCCAGTTCCATACGGGTCAAGGAGGCCCAGGGTTTGAACCTTGGACCTCCCATGTGGTAGGTGGACGCCCTATCCATTGGGCCAAGTCCACTTCCCCAAGTGATTCTTAAACACTGTTCCCCTTCTGTATCTGCTACCCCTACTTTTGGGGTTTTTTAGGAAGTACTGGGGATTGAACCCAGGATCTCATACAAAGGAAGCAGGTGCTCAACCACTTGAGCTACATCTGCTCCCATGCTATCCCCACTTTTGTGTGTTTCTCTTTCCTTCTCTCCTAGACTACTGGAGTGACTTCCGTGGGAATCCCTGTCATCTGTTTGCACCCCTTCTTAGTGGCTTTTCTAATATCTAAATCTGATCTTAGAGAATAAAATTGAAGAAAAATAAATAAGTAAATAAATCGGGTATTATAACTTGCCTTATTCTCTGAGGACCCTGCATATTATTATGCTATTTAAAATGGGATTGTTTCATCATTTCAATTTTCACTTCTTTATTGCTAGCATATAGAAATAAACTAACTTTTGTATGTTGATCTTATTATATTCTATGACCTTGCTTAACTTTCTAATAGCTTTTTTATAGATTTTGGGGATTTTCTACATAGATAATAATCTCTCTTCTGTGGCCAAAGACAGTTTTGTACATTATATTTCAATCTCTATGCCTTTTATTCTAGCCTTACTGCACTAGCTAGACCCTCCAGTACAATGCAGAATAGAAATGATGAGAGTGAGCTCTTGTTCCCAACCTTAGGGGGAAAAAAATCATTCAGTCTTATTTAATAAGTGTAATGTTGGGTGTAGGTTTTTCACAAATACCCTTTATCAGATAAAGGGTTTCCCTTTTCTGCCTTCTGAGAGATAGTATAATGAATGGATATTAAATTTATCAAATGCTTTTGCTGTGTCAATTTAGATGATCACGCAGTTGCCTTTGTTAGTCTTTTCATGTCATGAATCACATGGATTGATTTTCAAATTTTAATCTAACTTACATCCATGGGATAAAGCCCATTTAGTCATAAGCACCTCTTTATTCACCTCCCACAAATTTTAATATCTCATGGTCTATTTTTTTTTTTCAATTAAAAATATTTTCTAGAGGATTGGATGTAGCCCAAGTGGGTGAATGCCTGCTTCCCATGTATGAGGTCCCAGGTACAAACTAACGAAGAAATGAATAAACCCATTCTCATTGTGGAGCAGATGTAGCTCAGTGACTGAGCACCTGCTTCCCATGTACAAGTTCCTGGGTTCATTCCCCAGTACTTCCTAAAACATACATATTTTTTCTAATTTATCTTTTGTTTTGTTATTTGACACAAAGGTTGCAAAGAAATGTTTGGTTGTTTTTCTTTTAACTTTTAAATGTTTAAGGGTTTTCCAGCTCTCTTTATGTTATTGATTTCTAGTTTAATCCCTCTGTGGTCAGAAAGCATGCTTTATATTATTTAAATCTTTTTAAGTTGGATGAGATTTCTTTTATTGTCCACGTGTACTTATGTGTATTCTGCTGTGGTTGGGTAGAATGTCCTTTAAGAGTGAATTAGGGGGAAATGGACTTGGCCCAGTGGTTAGGGCGTCCGTCTACCACATGGGAGGTCCGCGGTTCAAACCCCGGGCCTCCTTGACCCGTGTGGAGCTGGTCCATGCACAGTGCTGATGCGCACAAGGAGTGCCCTGCCAAGCAGGGGTGTCCCCCATATGGGGGAGCCCCACACACGGGTAACAAAAAGAGACACAGATTCCTGTGCCGCTGACAACAACAGAAGGGGACAAGAAGAAAGATGCAGCAAATAGACACAGAGAACAGACAACCAGGGAGGGGGGTGGAGGGGAGAGAAATAAATAAATAAATCTTTTTTAAAAAGCAAGTATTTATTTTGTATGAAAAAAATTATAGAATACTGATCACAGGAACAATTTGCCAGTTGAGTAATTATTGTTCATATACTATAATGTTGTTATTTTACATTTATCTGGTCTACTCCAGCTCTTTTTTGGTTACTATTTGCATGGAATACCTTTTTACACCCTTTCACTTTTAACCTGGTTGTGTCCTTATGTGTGAGGCGAGTCTCTTGTAAACAACATGTAGACAGCTCATATTTGTTATCCATCTATGTCTTTTTATTTTTTTAGGTACCAGGGCTGGGGATTGAATCCGGGACCTTGTATGTGGGAAGCCAGCATTCAATCATTAGGCCACATTGGCTCCCCACCTACGTCGTTTGATGGGGAGTTCAATCCATTAACATTCAGTGTTCTTACGGTAAAGGCATTTCTTACTTCATCCATTTTGTCCTTCAGCTCTCTGTTGTCATATCATTTAGTTCACCCTTCCTAATAATATTCATTTCTAAACTCTTCTCCAAATATCTCACCCTTGTTTTTCCTTTCAGGCTGCAGCATCCCCTTTAGTATTTCTTTCAAATCTGGTCTTTTGGTAACATATTCTATCAGTTTTTGTTTGATTGTGAAGGCTTGAACTCACCCTCATTTTTTTTAAAGATTTATTTATTTATTTATTTTTATTTATTTATTTATTTATTTCTCCCCCCCCCCCCCCCCCCGCCAGGTGTCTGCTCTCTGTGTCCATTTGCTGCGTGTTCTTCTGTGACTGCTTCTATCATTATCAGTGGTACGGGAATCTGTGTCTCTTTTTGTTGCATCATCTTGCGTCAGCTCTCCGTACGTGCGGCGCCATTCTTGGGCAGGCTGCACTTTCTTTCGCACTGGGCGGCTCTCCTTGAGGGGCACACTCCTTGCATGTGGGGCTCTCCTATGCGGGGGACACCCCTGTGTGGCACAGCACTCCTTGTGCGCATCAGCACTGCGCATGGGCCAGCTCCACATGGGTCAAGGAGGCCTGGGGTTTGAACTGCGGACCTCCCATGTGGTAGGCAGATGCCCTATCCATTGGACCAAGTCCACTTCCCACACCCTCATTTTTGAAGGACAGTTTTGCCAGATACAGAATTTTTGACTGGCAGTTTTTCTCCTTCAGCACCTTAAATATATCATACCACTTTCTTCTCTCCTCCATAGTTTCTGATGAGAGGGCTGCATTTAATCTTATCAAGTTTCCCTTGTATGTGATGCTTTGCTTTTATCTTGCTGTTTTCAGAATCCTCTCTTTATCTCTGATACTTGTCATTCTGAATAGTAGGTATCTCGGGGTAGGTCTCTTTGGATTTATTTTGGGTATGTTGTCCTTCTCAGATATTGATATTTAGGACTTTTATAAGGGTTGGAAATTTTTCAGTCATTATTTCAAATATTCTTTCTGCCCCTTTTCCATTCTCTAACTCCTTCTGGGACACCAATAATGTGAATGTGCATTTTGCATTGTCATTCAATTCCCTGAGACTCTGTTCCATTTTTTCTATTCTCTTCTCTTTCTGTTCTCCTATCTTTTCTAGTTCAGATGTTCTATCTTTGAAATCACTAATTCTGCCTTTAAGCAATTGAAATCTGCTCTTATGTGCCTCTAATGTATTTTTACTCTCATCCATTGTGTCTTTCATTCCCATAAGCTCTGTTATTTTTCTTTGCAGGCTTTCAAATTGTTCTTTATGCTCTCCCAGTGTCTTTTTAATAGCCTTTATTTCTTTAGTCATATTTTCTTTAAATTCTTTGAAGTGATTTAGGAGAGTTTTGTGATTAACACTGATTAATTGTATCAAATCCTGTATCTTGTCAGGATATTAGGTTTATTCATTTGGCTGGGCTGTCTCTTCCTGTTTCTTAGTATGGCTTGTAAATTTTTGCTGATATCTAAGAATCTGAATATGTTGGTGAATTTACTCTGATGGCTAATTTCTCTCTCTTGCCTATTGTTTTTGGGCGGTTTTTTTTTTTTTTCACAGCTCTTCTTTACTATTTGGTTCAATTTATTCTCTGTCTTTAAAATTTCCCAGCTTAAGTTATCAAAACTGGGTCAGGGACTCACTAGTGGGGTACAGATTTTCTCCCAAGGATAGCGTACAAGAGAACTGCTAAGTTTTTGTCCATGCAATTTCCAGTCCGGCCAGCAGATGGCACTCATCAGTGCACCTTTCCAGGGAGGGGTTTCAGTCTGGGCTTTCCTGTGTTTCTGCTTTGAATTTCCAGATTGGAGAGTCACAGCAGGCTCTGCTGGCAGAATTCACTGAAGAAAAGCTCCCCAGCTCCCCTCCCAAATTTTCCCTTGAAACAGTTGACAGGAAGGAACATGTTGCTCCCCTCTCAGTTGGCTGCAGTGAGCCAGGGGTTTTCCCTCAGCATAATATCTTGGGGGTGGGGAAGGGGAGCCCTTCGCAGCCACCAGGGGGCTTGGTAACTCATGTTTGTTATTTCGACAAAAGTCTCTCTGTCCCTCACCCTCCTGGGAGTTGTTTAGCACTGTCCTGGTCTGCTGATCCCCAAAGCAGGTCCTCTAGACAGCTTTTGGCTCTTTCTTCATTGTTTATGTGAGAGCATTCAGCTCTGCCTGTTAGTCCATTACCATCCTACCACAATCTTCCTCAGTTACATCAGTTTTTGCTTTACATATTGTGTAACTCTGGTAAGAGTTACATAAGTCTTCCTGATGAACTGACTCCTTCATCTTTACACTTTATCGCTCTTTATCCCTTGTAATATTCCTTGTTCTGAAGTCAGCTTTATCTGGTACTAAGAGAGTCACTCCAGTTTTGTTTCGTTTTGTGTCGCTGGGGTTTAATTTTAACCTATGTCTTTACATTTAAAGCTGGTTTCATGTAGAGAGCACAGAATAAGATTTTGATTTTTTTCTACCCAACCTGACAATATTTGTAGGTTTTCTTTCACTTGGTTTCTTAAACTTTTACACTTGATACTTATTGACACATTTGGATTCAAATCTACCCTCTTTCTAGTTGTTTTCTCTTTTTCCATTATTTCTTTGTTCTTTTTTCCCACTTTTCTCTCTACTTTTGAATGAATTGAGCATATTTATTAATCCCCACTATTAGTTTCTTATTCGTGCCCCTTTACATTTTTCAGTGGTCACTCTCAGATTTGTATATTCATATATAACGTATCAGTCAGCCTTAAAATAATTTCATATGATCTCACACAAAATATAAGAATATTACCATAATAAACTTTAATTTCCTTTCTTCCATTCCTTGGATTAATGCTGTCACACACTTTAGTGAACTCTAACTAATAGGTGCATTTTTCCCAATGGTTTGCCTTAACAATGCTAAACATAATTTCTGTGTTGTCTAGTGATGAGTAAATATATTATTTAAAATAAGAGGCCAGGAGTGGATGTAGCTCAGTGGTCTGAGTGCCTGCTTCCCACATAGGAGGTCCTGGGTTAAATCCCCGGTACCTCCTTAAAAAAACAAACAATAAAATAAGAGGTAGATTTTTCAATGTTGTAGAAAAGGAGTTACAAATATGAAAAGGAAAAGATTACATTGAAGCCTCTGGTTGAATTGTAATTATCGGTATAAATTCATAGTTTTGCATCTATAACTAGATAGATAAATATAGAAATAGATGCACGTAGGTTTCTTACACATGTTCATAAATTTCCAAGTTCTGCTGCTGAGAAGCACTAGAAATAAAGACATACCCAGTACAATGAACACACTTTGACCACAGATTTGAAAACCATTCTTCACTAAAGGGAACCAGGGTTATTTGGAGAAATGGCTACAAACTTAAGAAAGCAAGTTAGATTGGCATCAGCCTTTTCAAAATGTAACATATGAAAAGCCAAGAATTAAACAGCATTTTTTTTTTAATGACTGAAAGTATAAGGCAAGGATTCTATATCCAGTCAAGCTGTCTCTCAAATATCAAGGCTAAAGAAAAACAGTTTTCAATACTCAAAAGAACACAAGGAATTCTGCACCCATCAGCCCCCTTGAGCCCTGCTGGAGGATAAGCCACATCCAACCAAGTGATAACTGGAAAGACTTCAGCGAAAGGACTGAACATGGGGGGTGGGGGTGAGGTATATGAGAACCTTTTATATTTTTTAATGTAACATTCTTTGCAATCTATGTATCTTTTTTTTTAAAGACAATAAATAAGTAAAAAGGACTGAACATTAAAATATATATAAATATACATCTAAGACTAAAGCAAAGGTGGGAGTGGGGACAGAAAACAAATATAAAACCATTAAAATTATGATAAAGTACAAGTAATATGAGTAAGGAGGAGAGAAATAGGGAAAATAAAAATGAATGGAAAAAAAAGGAGAGGGATGCTGCAATCAGCTCACAATAGGTTGGCTCGAAGGGAAGGCAGCACAGAACTTACAGAAATAAAGGACAGAGAGACACGAGGGGAGACAAACCTGGGACCAGGGGACTCACAGCTTCTGGAACTAAGAGCCTCGACCCTTGTTTTCCCATGACATTTATTGGGACACTACCAAGGAGCTGTTTGCTATCGGAACTGCAACATCATTTACAATAACAGGGAACAACTGCAACATCTAACAACTGCTACATTTAACAGGTGTAACATTTACAATAACACACAGGTAAGCCAGTTTCCCACAACAAGGGAGCGGCTATGGCTCGAGCGATTGAGCTCCTGCTTCCCACATGGAAGGTCCCAGGTTCGGTTTCTGGTACCTCCTGAAAAAAACAAGGGCAAACAACGAGCAAAACAAATGAAAAAAAAAAAAACAACAACAACTCAGGGGAGCTGATGTGGCTCAGTGGTTGAGCACCGGCTTCCCACATGTGAGGTCCTGGGTTCAATCCTCAGTCCCCAGTACCTCAAAAAAAAAAGAAAGAAAGAAAGAGAATAAGTTTATTGATATATAAAGACAGGAAAACATTAAAGAGTTTTTTTAAAACCTGATAAAATAATAAAAAGTTTAGAAAACAAGAAACAAAGGTCATTTTAAAGGTTTAAGTATAAAGATTAAAAACTAGGAAATAATACAAATCTTTCTAAGTAGCAAAAAGTTATGAGTAAAGATTATAGAAAAAAATATAGCAATAGAACAAAATATACAAAATTGTGAAACATTTTGACAATTGAGACCTAATGTATCATTCATGTCAACAAACATGATTGGAAGTGGACTTGGCTCAACAGATAGAGTGTCCGCCTATCACATGGGAGGTCCAGGGTTCAAACCCAGGGCTTCCTGACCCGTGTGGAGCTGGCCCACGTGCAGTGCTGATGCGCGCAAGGAGTGCCCTGCCACGCAGGGGTGTCCCCCGCGTAGGGGAGCCCCACACACAAGGAGTGCGCCCGGTAAGAAGAGCCATCCCTCATGAAAGAAAGTTCAGCCTGCCCAGGAGTGGCGCCACACACATGGAGAGCTGACGCAGCAAGATGACGCAACAGGGAAACGGACTTTAGCCCAGTGGTTAGGGTGTCCTTCTACCATATGGGAGGTCCGCGGTTCAAACCCCGGGCCTCCTTGACCCGTGTGGAGCTGGCCCATGCGCAGTGCTGATGCGCGCAAGGAGTGCCGTGCTACACAGGGTGTCCCCCGCGTAGGGGAGCCCCACGCGCAAGGAGTGCGCCCATAAGGAGAGCCGCCCAGCGCGAAGGGAGCAGCCTGCTGAGGAATGGCGCCGCCCACACTTCCCGTGCCGCTGATGACAACAGAAGCGGACACAGAAACAAGACGCAGCAAAAAGACACAGAAAACAGACAACCGGGGGAGGGGAGGGGAATTAAATAAATAAAAATAAATCTTTAAAAAAAAAAAAAAAAAAAAGGTGACGCAACAAAAAGAAACAGATTCCCTGTGCCCGACAAGAACACAAGGGGACACAGAAGAACACACAGCAAATCAACACAGAGAACAGACAATGGGGGTGGGGGAGAGAAATAAATAAAAATAAATCTTAAAAAAAAAAACATGAATGCACTTAACACACCTGCTAAAAGAAAAGGATTTTCAAACCGACTCAAAAAACAGGATGCAAATATATACTGTGTTTTTTAAAAAGACACATTTAAAGTGAGATAGTCAAAAAATAAGGGGAGGGACAAAGAGCTACTGGCAAATGGAAACAAGAAGCACAGGTGGTGATCCCGCTGTCAAATGAAGTAGAATTCAAGACCAAAAGTACTAAATGTGAAAAAAATGATATTTTTGATGTTAAACACCGTTTTCTGATGTTAAAAGCCATATTTATGAATAGAAGAGCTCTCATAAATATATGGAACTCAACACCCTGATAACAGAAATTGGATAATCTTCTCAAGCTTCCATGACACATTCCCAAATGGCAATCATCTATTAGGGCCAAAGAAGACCTTGGTAATTTCCAAAAGGCAGAAATATGACAGAGTACTCTCAGATCACAAGGCAAAAAATTTAAAATAAACCTAGATATTATTAACAAAAACAGAAGGGCCCTTCAATCTGGAAATGTAAAGGGCTTCTCTTAAGAACTCTTGGGCTGAAGAGGAAATACAAATTGAAATAACAGGAACCTAATTCAAGACACCCAGGAGGTCAGAGAGGTGTAACTCGGGGAGAGGATGCTAAGATATTAATAGACACAGGTGCCAAGGGAATCTGAGCCTCATGCTGATTAAGATCTCTTGTATCCCCAAACATGCCCAGCCCGTTTGTAGATAGACCTTTCCTACTTTACGAAGTAATACTGCTGGTCTTATCCAGGCTTATGGTTAAGTGGATCACATTACATCCAGTTAGTGATGGGCATTACAGGTCATTGTTATTTGGTGTCTCCTGGATAGGAGTTCAGTCTCCACCAGTCCCAGCAGCAACGCAAGGTTATTTTTCAAATGGAGAAGGTGTTCAGAGAAGAGGTTGCAGCAGCCAACCAGGGTGACACAGGAGTTTGGGAGTTTACATTCTGGACTTCAATCATCTCTGGCCAAATGTCAACATCCCATGACTTGGGTGCACTCCTGTATTTAGTTACCCAAAGGGGTGCTGATGCAAAATACCAGAAACTGGTTGGTTTATATAAAGGGTATTTATTTAGGGTAGGAGCTTACAGATACCAGGCCATAAAGCATAAGTTACTTCCTTCACCAAACTCTATTTTCAAGTATCATTTCCTTCACCAAAGTCTATTTCCATGTGTTGGAGCAGGATGGCTGCCGATGGCTGCGAGGGTTCAGGCTTCCTGGGTTCCTCCCTTCCAGGGTCTTGCTTCTCTCTGGGTTCAAGGTTCCTTTCTTCGCAGGGCTTGCTTCTTCCTGGGCACGGGGTTCCTCTCTTCCTGGGGCTGGCTTCTCTTTCCTCTATGAGCTTACTTCCCGGGGCTCCAGCTTAAGGCTTCAGCATCAAACCCAACATCAAAACTCCAATATCAGAAACCCCCAACTTGGGAAGCAGACTTGGCCCAGTGGTTAGGGCGTCCGTCTACCACATGCGAGGTCCGCGGTTCAAACCCCAGGCCTCCTTGACCCATGTGGAGCTGGCCCATGCACAGTGCTGATGCACACAAGGAGTGCCCTGCCACGCAGGGGTGCCCCCATGTAGGGGAGCCCCACGTGCAAGGAGTGCACCACGTAAGGAGAGCTGCCTAGCGCAAAAGAAAGTGCAGCCTGCCCAAGAATGGCGCCGCACACATGGAGAGCTGACACAACAAGATGACGCAACAAAAAGAAACACAGATTCCCATGCCACTGACAACAACAGAAGCGACAAAGAATACACAGCAAATAGACACACAGAACAGACAACTGGGGCAGGAGGGGGGAAGGGGAGAGAAATGAATAAATAAATCTTAAAAAAAAAAAAAACCCTCAACTCTGTTCTTTGCCATACCTTTTATCTGTGGGTCCCTATCCACCCAGAGGTGGGGACTCAATGCCCTAATGGCTCAATCAAAGCCCTAATCATAACTTAATCATGCCCAGGTACAGACCAGATTACAAACATAATCCAATATCTATTTTTGGAATTCATAACCATATCAAACTGCTACACCTCCCTTGCCCCAAAAGTGCTGTATTAGTCAGCCAAAGGGGTGCTGATGCAAAGTAACAGAAATCTGTTGACTTTTATTTGAGGTAAACGCTTACAGTTACAAGGTCCAAAAGAGTCCAACTCAAGGTTGGTTTCTCACCAAAGTCAGTTGCCACGTGTTGAAGCAAGATGGCGGCCGATCTCTGTGAGGGTTCAGCCTTCCTCTCTCTCAGCTACAGGCTGGCATAGGACTCGTTTCTCTTCCTGGGGCTGCAGGATCAAAGTTCTCTCTTCTTCTGTGTCATGACAAAGTTCTCTCTTCCCGTGTATCTTCTTCTGTGTTTCTGTGTGAGTGTCCCTTTATATAATAACCCACCAAGGGGGTGGGTTATAGCCCTGAGTTACACACTATTGACATAGTCAAATCAAAGCCCTGGTCTTAACATAATGTAATCAAAGCCATCTCAGCTGAATTTTGTACAATCAAAGGGGATCACACCCAGAGGAACAGACCAGTTTACAAACATAATCTCTCTTTTTGGAATTCATAAATAATCTCAAACTGCCCAAGCACCTTCACTTTAGGATCAGGAAGTAGAAAATTATCTCTTTCACTTGGTAGACTTTACTCTCAGATTCTGGGCATAGTCATCAACCCTCAATCCCTACAGGTCCAGAAAAGAACTTTACAGGCCTCCTAACCTTCAACTTACACTCTGAGGTCTGCATTCATGGCCGTCCATTTCCTCTCTTCCATGGATAGACTCACTAATATGAACTGAAGCAGACAAATGAAATCAAAACCTTTATCCTTCATATTTTCACCATAGGATCTAAATGTCACAGGATTTTTTTTTTAACATTGTTACACCACTGTTTTTAGGCTTTCTATTGTAACTGTTTTGATTTTTGTTTTAGATTTATTTTTATTTATTTCGCTCCCCTTCCCTGCCCCCCCCCAGTTGTCTGTTCTTTGTGTCCATTCGCTGTGTGTTCTTCTGTGTCTGCTTGCATTCTTGTCAGTGGCACCGGGAATCTGTGTCGCGTTTTTGTTGCATCATCTTGCTGCGTCAGCTCTCCTTGTGTGCTGTGCCATTCCTGGGCAGGCTGAACTTTTTTCACACTGGGTGGCTCCCCTTATAGGGTGCACTCCTTGTATGAGGGGCTCCCCTATGCAGGGGACACCCCTGTGTGGCACAGCACTCCTTGCATACATCAGCACTACACATGGGCCAGCTCATCACATGGGTCAGGAGGCCCTGGGTTTGAACCTTGGACCTCCCATGTAGTAGGCAGACGCCCTATCCATTGAGCCAAATCCACTTCCTGTCACAGCCTCTTGAACTCACAGCACCTTTTCTTCCACTGCATTTCATGCCATGCCACCCGTCCTGAGCATTTGAGCAGTAGAGATGCCATACCATGTGTAGCAGTTTGATATGGTTATGAATTCCAAAAATAGATATTGGACTATGTTTGTAATCTGGTCTGTACCTGGGTATGATTGAGTTACGATTAGGGCCTTGATTGGGCCGTGTCATTAGGGCACGGAGTCGCCGCCCCTTGGTGGGTGGGGACTCACAGATAAAAGGCATGGCAAGGCACGGAGTGGAGGGTTTTCTGATGTTTGAGTTTTGTTGTTGGAGTTTGATGCTGAAGCCTTAAGCTGGAGCCCTGGGGAAGGAAACAGAGCCGTTTGCCTGATAGTCTACAGCTAATCTTGTGGAGAAAACAGAGGAGCTGAGCCCAGAAGAACCTAGGAAGCCTGAACCCTCACAGACGTCGACAGCCATCTTACTCCAATGAAAATAGACTTTGGTGAGGGAAGTAACTTACGCTTTGTGGCCTGTTAACTGTAAGCTCCTACGCCAAATAAATAACCTTGATAAAAATAAACCAGTTTCTGGTATTTTGCATCAGCACCCCTTTGGCTGACTAATACAGAATTTGGTACCAAGAGTGGGTACAATTACCGAAATTCTGGAATGGTTTTAAAAATGGGTAAGGAGGAGGATTGCATCCAGTATCCATGTGGAATCTGAGCCTCCTCTTGACATAGAGGTGCAACAGACACAACCAATCCAAGGTCCACAGAGAAAAGGTGGCATTGGAGTGGGAAAAGTGGACATGGTGGCTGATGGGTATGGGGAATGGCAGGAAGAGATGAGATGTGGAGATGCCTTTGGGACTTGGAGTTGCCCTGGACGGTGTTTCAGGGGCAACCACCGGACATTGTAAATCCACCCAGGGCCCACTGGATGGAATGGGGGAGAGTATGGGCCATGATGTGGACCATTGATCATGAGGTGCAGAGATGCCCAGAGATGTACTTACCAAATGCAATGGATGTGTCGTGATGATGGGAGTGAATGTGGCTGGGGGGGGAGTGGTGGGGTGGGGGGGTGGGGTTGAAAGGGACCTCATATATTTTTTAATGTAATATTTTTACAAAAACAATAAAAATTTTTTTTTAAATGGGTAAGGAGTATTTTTTGGAGGATTTGTGAGCTGCTTGGAAGAAAAGACCTACTGTGCTTTGAAGAAACTGTTGATAGCAATATAGATGCTAAAGAGACTTTTTATGATGCCTTAGCAGTAAATGATGAAACTATTATTGAAAACTGGAGGAAAGGCGATCCATGTCTTAAAGTTGCAGAAAACTTAGCAAGATTAACTCCTGGTATTTTATGGAAGGTAGAATTTGAAAATGGTGAGCCTGGGCATTTAGCTGAAGAAATTTCCAAAGTAAACCCAGAGAATACGGCTTGGCTTCTGCTTGCAGCTTATAGCAAAATACTAGATGAGAGAGATATGCTGAGGACTCAACTGTTGGATTCAAAGAAAACAGAAACTGATTCTGGAAATTCCAAGCCTCTGGAAATCAAGCTCCCAGACGAAAGTGCCCCATTGGAGGGCTTAACTAAATGTGGAACTTGTAAATCAGACTGAAGATTCGGTTATCTTGGAAAGATGTGTAGAAAGTCCTACTGTCTGATGGTTTGGACCCCTGCTTCCTGCATGCTCAACCAACAAGGTTTTTTGATACAGTTGTATGAACAAAACCACTGTCACCCTGGAATAAAAGGGACATGGAAAGGAGGGATTGAAGGGGAAATGACTTCAAGAGGAAAACCATGGAAGATGAGATCTGGAATTAGGACATCACCTTGGACCAAGAGAGGAAACCCACCCATGTGTACAGAGAGGGTGAGCTTGCCCCAGCAGTTGAAGAGGGTGGATGTTCCCACCTGATGTTCTGGGAGAGTTTTGCCACCCCAACGTACAGAGAGGGTGGAGCACAATTTCCATGATTAAGGCGGTTAAGGTCAGCACTTCACAGGTCTGAGAGGAGTGAACCTGTTCCCCAAAGGTTAGGGAAGGCCAGGTGGTCAACTCCTTGCTCTGAGAGGGTTGAGCCTATATGCCAAAGGTTAGGGGGAATGTTGTCTTCACATCACTGTACTAGGGGGGTTAAGACTCTAACCCAAAGATTGGGTAAGGTGTGGCAATCACCCCAACACACTTGGAGGGAGAGGTCTGGAGCTTGGTTGACACCCAGATGCTTGAGGAGAGTGGAACCGAAAAAATGGCCATTGGGCAAGACTGTGGAAAGGGTGTTCCCCCATAAGGCCCCAAGGAGAAGAAACCATCTTCTTCAGAATGACTCTCAGACTGATATCAAGTGGAGGATGCCCTGCAGGTTTACTGAACTGTAGAAGACCCATGATTCATATTTCCTTCCCAATTTCTCCTTATTGTAATGAAAACGTTTATCCTTTGTCCATTTGTGTATTGGAAACAGTTTAATTGTTCTGTAAGTTTCAGAGGACTATAGCAGACAGGACTTTGCCCCAAGACAAACTGTATTTCTTTAAATTAATTGTGATATGATTTAGTACTTGCATTGTTATGATATAAATTTTTTCAAATATTGTAATGTCTTTTTGGAATTCAGAGAGTGGAGTGTAGCAGTTTAATTTGGTTATGAATTCCAAAAATAGTATTGGATCATGTTTGTAATCTGGTCTGTACCTGGTGTGATTGAGTTATGATTAGGGCTTTGATTGGGTCACTTCATTAGGATATTGAGTCCCCGCCCCTTGTGGAGAGTGACAAAGCCTAAAGAGCTTCATAGACTACCAGAAATTGGTTAGCTTTTATAAAGGATATTTATTTGGGGTAGGAGCCTGCAGACACCAGGCCATAAGCATAAATTACTTCCCCCACCAAAGTCTATTTCCATGTGTTGGAGCAGGATGGCTGCTGACATCTGCGAGGGTTCACGCTTCCTGGGTTCCTCTGGGCTCAGCATCTCTGTTTCCTCCACAAGGTCAGCTGTAGACTATGAGACTCTCTAGGCTTTGCCTCTCTCCACAAGGTCAGCTGTAGACTATCAGGCGAACGGCTCTCTCTTTCCCCGGGGCTCCAGCTTAAGGCTTCAACATCAAATCCAACATCAAAACTCCAACATTCAAAACCCTCAACTCTGTCCTTTGCCATGCCTTTTATCTGTGAGTCCCCACCTACCAAGGGGCGGGGACTCAGGGTGTCCCTGAGATTGAATTGTAAAAAAAAATCAACTTATTATCTTTATTTTCTCTAGCTGCTAACTGAAATCTCACCTTTCCTTCACTTGTGAATTCTTGCAATAAATAAATGACAGTAGTATTCATTTCAGCTGACAGGCAAAGGAGCCCATGGAAGATAAAAAAGCTTAAGAATCCCTGCTATATAGACTCAGATTCATTAAAGCGCCTTTGGCCTCGCTAAATGTTTGGACTTTATCTAGTGGCAGATGGTGAGCAAGGTCCAACAGAGGAGAGGGGTATGCTTTCAGAATGCCAGAGAGAAAGGGCGATGGGGTAGTTGGATGATTGCATGAAGGAACCACACGCGATGCCATGGAAACCACATGAGAAATCCGGGTAATAATCTAGGAAAAAAGGAAGGAGAAGCAAAAATACAGTAGCAGACACACTAATATTAGTACAAAGTCACAAGGACTGCAGTTCCTGGAACAGCCACCCAACAGGAGGCTCATCATGTTTGCTTTCACAGCCATGGTTGAAGGTGTCGGTGACCTCTGAAGAGGAGTGGTGCTCTCTGGATGAAGGTGTGAGTTTAGATGGACACGTGTGAATCAGCTGCTGAATGTCAGCCAGCCCTGGAGAGGACCGAGAGCCATGTTCACAAAGAAACAGACTGGACGTGTGACAAGCACCACCTTGCCTCACATAAGAACATCGAGGGAAGCGGATGTGGCTCAAGTGATAGGGCTTCTGCCTACCATACGGGAGGACACAGGTTCAATCCCTGGGGCCTCCTGGTGAAAAAGAAGAGAGAATGCCTGCGCGGTGAGCCAGTGGCCATGTGAGTGCCCGTGCAATGAGCCAAGTCCCCGTACAAGTACCCACACAGCGAGCCAGTGCCTGCACAGCAAGCCAAATGCCCTTGTGGTGAGCCAGTGCCTGCTCAAGGGAGTCACGCAGCAAGATGATGATGCAATGAAAGAGACAAGGGGGAGAGTCAAGGTGAAGTGCAGCAGAGACCAGGAACTGAGGTGGTGCAGCTGTCAGGGAACCTCTCTCCATATCAGAGATCACCAGATCGAATCCTGATGTCTCCTAGAGGAGAAAAAAGGAGAAGAGAAGACAAAAAGAGAAATAGGTATGGAATAGACACAGAGAGCAAAAAAAAAAAAACAGGAGGGATGGGGAGGGAGAGGGGGGAATACAAAAATAAATTTTATTTTTTTTTTTTTTTTTAAGATTTATTTTTTTATTTATTTAATTCCCTTCCCCTCCCCCGGTTGTCTGTTTTCTGTGTCTTTTTGCTGCGTCTTGTTTCTTTGTCCGCTTCTGTTGTCATCAGCGGCACAGGAAGTGTGGGCGGGAAGTGTGGGCGGCGCCATTCCTCCGCAGGCTGCTCCCTTCTTCGCGCTGGGCGGCTCTTCTTATGGGTGCACTCCTTGCGCGTGGGGCTTCCCTATGCAGGGGACACCCCTGTGTGGCACAGCACTCCTTGCGCGCATCAGCACTGCGCATGGGCCAGCTCCACACGGGTCAAGGAGGCCCGGGGCTTGAACCGCGGGCCTCCCATGTGGTAGACGGACGCCCTAACCACTGGGCCAAAGTCCGTTTCCCCAAAAATAAATTTAAAAAAAAATAGACCTCTGAAATCTGTACTGAAAATGGGAGGTTGAAACCCTTTGGCCAGGGTCTCACCAGTCTCTTCCACTCTGGATAGGGCTCATACATAGTCATTGCTTCTATTTACAACCCATGTGTTACTTCATTCAAGCCTCAAAATAAGAGCACATGAAATGAAAAACTATATAGCTGCAGTCCTGGAACAGGGACAGGGCTTTCAACAATTATAGACACGCTAGAAGCTATAAATTTAGAAACGCCTTCATGATGGAAGCTACATCTTGAGCATGTTTATTTCCCCAGATTTTACAAAAGATGTTCAGTGAATGCTGGCTGGGGAAATGAGCACAGCCTGAGCTTGAGAGATGCCAGGTACAGCAACGAGCATCCAGGATTTCTAGACACTGATTTTAATAATTTAATAATCTGGCCTAGCTTTATACATGAGGTACCTGTCTCAGTTTGCCAGGGATGCTGTAACAAATACTACAGACCAGACAGCTTAAAATAATAGGAATTTATCGTCTTACAGTTCTGGAGGCCAAAGGCCATTACGAAGTTGTCGGCAGGATCGTACTTCCTCTGAAGTCTACAGCATGCTGGTAGGAGTTTGCCAGCAGTGCATATCACACTCCATCACGTGGCCATCTGGCTCCTTCTGGCTCCATTTTCTCTGTGTCCAAATTTCCTCTGCTTATAAGACTCCAGTCATACTGGATTAAGGCCCACCCTGATTCAATTCGGCCTCCCCTTAACTAATAACATCTTCAAATATCCTGTTTACAACTGGGTTCACAACCAGGGTTTAGAACTTGAGAACGTCACGTGGGGGTGTGATCCAATTCAAGGCAGTGCCCATAGCATTTATCCAAACTGGGATACCCATGAGAAGGAGAGGGGGATGCTATGAAAAATCAAGCTGAGACAAGAGGAATAAATAATGACTGTCCTGGAAAGCAGGACATAGGGTCAAAGTATTTGTGAGCCAGGTCTTTGTATTTTATGATGGTGTCATTGGAGAGCTTGCGCTTGTCAAGCGAATGATAGCCCAAAGCAGGAGCCATCATTTGGACCTATCCCTGGCCAAGAAGGCCCAGGATGCAACCAAAGACAAGTCGCAGTCTTGTGTAGGGTAAAATGGGCCAGGTCACCCACGGAGGTCCAGGGCAATACCCCTGGTGAAACACAATTATCGTGGGAGGGGGGCACCAGCGTGGGCTGGCCAGCAAGTCCAGGATGGACTCTAATGCAAGCCACAGACTCCTTAAGGAAGCTCAGGGCTGAGCTGGCCGGGAAGGTTCAGGATGGACCTCGGTCCTAGCTGCAGTCTCACGAAGTGTGGACAGAGCTGAGCCAGTGAGGGAGGGCCAGGCAGTCCCCCCATGGGTGGGCCATCGTCTAGGTGGGATGGACCAGGCAAGGGCAGTCAGCTTAGTCCAGGGCAGTCATCCAGGCAAGCCCTGTGCTCATGAGGGAGTGAGCACCCAGGTCAGCCAGGGAGGTCCAGCTCGGAGACCATGGCTGTGCTGATCTCTGCAGTGGGAAGGAGAACCGAGGTCCAGGGAGGACACCTGGCCTAGCTGCAGTCTACTGTGAGGAAGAAGAGGCCAGGCACTCCAGGGAGGTCCAGGGAGGTCACAACAGCCCACCCACCCTCTTCTAGTAGGGTTGATTGAATTCTGTACCTCTACATCCCAACAAGCACGTTATGAATCTTAATCCCATTCCTGTGGGCGTGAACCCATACCCTCTTATAAAGAGTCCTTCTTGGTGATGATATTTTTAGTTAAGCTGTGGCACTCTGAATGAGGGTGGGTCTTAATCCAGATTACTGAAGGACTTATAAGAGGACCTGGAAGCCACTGAGTGAGAGAGGAGGGGGCGTCGCCATGTGACAAGGGGAAGTGGAGAGTCAAGCCAAGGACCCAACCCCAACAGTTGCGACAGGCTAGCATCAGAACGCATCAACCACAAGAAGAAGCAAGCCTTCTAGCCTCCAAAACCATGAGAAAATAATCCTGTTGCTAAGCCAAAACCAGTGTGTGGTAGTGTGATGCGGCTCTGGCGAAGTAGAACAGGAAGACAAGCCAGATTTTCTAGGGGGGGTCCAGGACAGTCATGCTGGTTGACCCTTGGTCACATAGGAAGGACCAGGCCAGGCCAGCCAGGATACCTTTGGGTCAAGCCACAGTCTTATGTAGTAGATAGCAGGATGGACCAGCCAGGGAGGCCCAGGACACAAAACCCGGCCCAGCCATAGTCTCATAGAGAAGGTCACTGGCCAGCCACAGAGATATGTCTCAGGAGGTCCAGAAAAGACCTTCACAGATGGAACAGGCCATGCAGGACTTAGAGTCAAGAAGGACAATCCCAGCCAAACTTAATTCAGGCTGAGTGGGCCAGGGAGGTCCAGGAGAAAGGTCAAATTGAGCCACTATCTCATATAAGAGGATCCAGCCCAGACCAGCCACAGAGATCCACAATGGACACCCATCTGAACTGTGGTCTCACTTGGGAGGGACCAGGCTAGGCCAGCCATGGCCAGGATGGGTCTCTTGAGGGAGTTTCCAGGCGCATAACCTACCCCCAGTGGGAGACGTTGAAAATTTTTCCAGTGGCTCGTCAGGCAACTGGGGAGCTTCAGGGAGGACACTGCAAACTAGGGAGGAGGGCGAGAGTTGGATGCATCCCCAAAAACACCAAAGTGGGAGTGTCTTAGTTTGCCAGGGCTGCTATAACAAACATCGCAGGTTGGGCTTTTTTGACGATAAATACCTGGCTTTCCACTTGCTTTAATTATAAAATTTGGGAGGTGGGACTCAACCAAATTTAAAGAGCCACTCAGTTTCCCCATCTTTACCAAAGAAAAACTAGATGAAAGTAAAGACTACAACCCAGCAATCCCACTCCTACAAATCGACCCCAAAAGAATTGAAAGCAGAAAATCAATCAGATGATTGTACACCCATGTTCGCCCAGCATTATTCACAATAGTCCAAAGGTGGAAACAACCCATGTGTCCATCAACAGAGGAACAGATGAACAAAATGTGTTTTATCATATTACAAAGCTACAGTGGTCAAAACAGTATGGTACTGGCATAAAGATAAACACATTAATCAGTGGAATAGAAGGAGGTTCCAGAAATAAATTCTCACCGCTACAGCCAATTGGTTTTTGAAATACCTACCAAGTCCATGTTAAGGGGACAAAACAGTCTCTTCAACAAATGGTGTTGAGAGAACTACATATCCATAACCAAAAGAATGAAAGAGGATCCCAATCTCATTCCCTGTATAAGAATCAATTCAAAATGAATCAAAGACCTATATATAAAAGCCAGGACCATAAAACTACTAGAAGAAAATGTAGGGAAACATCTTAAAAACTTTGTGGTAGGTGATGGTTTCTTGCGCCTTACACCCAAAGCACATGCAACAAAAGAAAACATAGATAAATGGGACCTCTTCAAAATTAAACACTTTTGCACCTCCCAGGACTTTATCAAAAGGGTGAAAAAGCAGCCAACTCAATGGGAGAAAGTATTTGGAAGTCACATATCTGATAAGGGTTTAATATCCATAATAGATAAGGAGATGTTACAACTCAACAATAAAAAGACAAACGACCCAATTAAAAAATGGGCAAAAGATTTGAATAGGGGGAAGCGGATTTGGCCCAATGGATAGGGCGTCCGCCTACCACATGGGAGGTCCAAGGTTCAAACCCCGGGCCTCCTTGACCCGTGTGGAGCTGGCCCATGCGCAGTGCTGATGTGCGCAAGGAGTGCCCTGCCACGCAGGGGTGTCCCCCACGTAGGGGTGTCCCCCACGTAGGGGAGCCCCACGCGCAAGGAGTGCGCCCCATAAGGAGAGCCGCCCAGCGCGAAAGAAAGTGCAGCCTGCCCAGGAATGGCGCAGCACACACGGAGAGCTGACACAACAAGATGACGCAACAAAAAGATACACAGATTCCCCTGCCGCAGACAAGAATACAAGGAGACACAGAAGAACACACAGCAAATGGACACAGAGATCAGACAGCTGGGGGGGGGGGGCGGGGAAGGGGAGAGAAATAAATAAAAAATAAAAAATAAAACCTGGGAGCAGCTCTTGAGGTTAAAAAAAAAAGATTTGAATAGGCATTTGTCCAAAGAAGAAATACAAATGGCAAAAAAACACATGAAAAACTGTTCAGCATCACTAATGATTAGGGAAATGCAAATCAAAACTATGAGATATCATTTCACACCTATCAGAATGGCCACTATTAAAAAGACAGCAAATGACAAGTGTCAGAGAAGATGTGGAGAGATAGGAACACTTACTCGCTGTTGATGGGAATGTAGAATGGTACAGCCACTGTGGAGGACTGTTTGGCAGTTCCTAAGGAAGTTGAATATAGACTTGCCACGTAACCCTGCAATGCCACTACTGGGTATATACCCAGAAGAACTGAGAGCAGTGACATGGACATCTGCATGCCGATATTCATAGCGGCATTATTCACGATTGCCAAAAGCTGGAAACAATTCAGGTGTCCATCAACTGATGAATGGATAAACAAGCAGTGGTATATTCACAGGATGGAATATCATGCAACTGTCAAAAGAAATGAAGTCATAAGCATATGACAACGTGGATGAACCTGGAGGACATTATGTTGAGTGAAGCAAACAAGACACAAAAGGACAAATACTGTATGATTGCACTACTATGAACTAAATATATTGTGTAACATATTGTATAATTCCCTTTATATAAAATGCAAATATAAATCAATTTATAAAGATGAAATTAGATTAGTGGTTATGTAGGGCTGGGGAAGGCATGCTAAAGGATGTGGAGTTTTTCTCTTTTTGGAGTAATGAAATGGTTCTAAAAATTTTTGTGGTGATGAATGCACAACATGTGATTATACTAAATGTCATTGATTATACATAGTCATTGATCTATTTAGATAGATCATATGGTATGTGGCTATATCTCAAAAAACTGCTAAATAAATAAACAAATAACTGTAAGAATAGTTAGAAATAACAGCTATGTTCAGCAGGGGAAGCATAGATTGAGAGGTGAAGAACTTTCTTGTTTACTTGTTTGTTTTTTGTTTATTATTATTGAAAAAATGAAAATGCTCTAATAATGATTGAAATGATGAATGCACAACTATGTGATTTTACCAAATACCATTGATTGTACATTTTGGATGAATCATATGCTTAATTAATATGTACCAATAAAATTGATTTGTACTTTAAAAATGTGGTTTATGCATACAATGTAGTAGTATTCAGCTGTAAGAAAAGGAATGAAGTTCTGATACCTGCAAAAACATGGATGAACCTTGAAGACATCATGCTGAGAGAAAGAAGTCAGAACACAAAAAGACAAATGATTCCTGCTGATATGAAATAAGTAGAATACGCAAATTCATAGTCAGAAATTAGAAGACAGGTCACCTGGGGTAGAGCTGGGGAATGGGGAGTTAATGTCTTAACGGGTACAGAATTTCTTTTTGGTGTTGTAGCAGTTTGGTATGGTTTATGAATTCCAAAAATAGATATTGGATTACGTTTGTAATCTGGTCTGTACCTGGACATGATTAAATTATGATTAGGGCTCTGATTGGGCCACATCAGTAGGACATTGAGCCCCACCCCCTTGGTAGGTGGGGACTCACAGATAAAACTATACAGCAGAACAGAGTTGGAGTTTTTTTTCTTTTAGAATTTATTTTATTTATTCCTGCCCCCCCCCCCCCCGCCCCGTTGTCTGCTCTCTTGTGCCAATTCTCTGTGTGTTCTTCTGTGTCTGCTTGCATTCTCGGTGGCACCGGGAATCTGCGTCTCTTTCTGTTGCGTCATCTTGCTGCGTCAGCTCTCCGTGTGTGCAGCGCCACTCCTGGGCGGGCTGCACTTTTTTTCACATGGGCGGCTCTCCTTGCGGGGAGCACTCCTTGCGCATGGGGCTCCCCTACGCGGGGGGCACCCCTGCGTGACACAACACTACTTGCGTGCAGTAGCACTAAGCATGAGCCAGCTCCACACACAGGCCAAACTCTGGACCTCCTCTATGGTAGGTGGACACTCTATCAGTTGAGCCACGTCTGCTTCCCTGGAGTTGAAGTTTTGATGTTGGAGTTCCTGATGCTGGAGCCTTGAGCTGGAACCCTGGGAAGGAAGCACACAGAGGAGCTTTGCCATGAGGAAAGAGAGAAGGCCCCAGGAAGAGAAAAAGTCACTTGCCTAATAGTCTACAGATGGCCTTGTGGAGAAAACAGAGGAACTGAGCCAGAAAAAATGAACCCCTGGAAGAGAGGAACCCAGGAAGCCTGAACCCTCAGAGACGTTGGCCGCCATCTTGCTGCAACACGTGGAAATAGACTTTGGTGAGAGAAGTAACTTACACTTTAAGGTCTGGTAACATAAGCTTCTCCTCCAAATAAATACCCTTTATGAAAACCAACCAATTTCTGGCATTTTGCATCAGCACCCCTTTGGCTGACTCATACAGGCAAGATGGAAAAGTTTGGGTCAATAATGGCGGTGATGGTAGCACAAGATTGTGAATGTCATTAACACCCCTGAATTTGTACTTGACAGTGGTTAACATGGGAAATTTTAGGTTATATATGCGTTACCACAATTTAAAAAAAAACCATAGAACTGTACAACACAAAGAGTGAACCCTAGTCTATAATATATAATTAATAATATAGTTATAGAACCATGTAATTATAATAATATTGATTCCTCAGTTGTAACAAATGTTCCCCCACTAAAGCAAATTGTGAATACTAGGAAAAATCATGGGGGAGTGTATATGGGAACTCAGCTTTCCGCATGATTTTTCTGTAAATCGACAAGTGCTCACAAATTTAAAAAATAAACAAATACCCACGAACCGGCTGGTTTCAACAACAGGAATGTATTGTTTCACGGTTCTGGAGGCTAGAATTCCAGAATCACGGCCCGGGCAGGCTCTGCTTTCCCCAAAGGCTGGTGCTTTCTGGCGGTGGGTTGGCAACATCCATACCTCAGCCTCTGGCTCCGTCCTCGGCCATCTGCCTCCCCGTCTGTCGCCCGCTGGCTCCTGCTTAAAGGACTCCAGGTCCATTGGGTCAAGCCCACCTCATTCATTTTGACCTCGCCTGGACTAGTAACACCTTCAAAGACCCTATTTACAAATGAGTTCATATCCCCAGGACAGGGGTTAGGCCCTGAACTTGTCTTTCTCGAGGACGTGATTCCATCCAGAACAAGGAGCTGGAGAAATTGGGGGGTGGGTATCTCCTAAGACCAGGCACCAGCCAGTACCACATCTATTTCCAGAGTCCCGTCCCTGGGCCTCCCTGCTCAGCCCAGACTTGTCCAGCCTTAAGGAGAGGAACTCAGAAAAATGTGGAGGGGCCACATCCTACAGGCTGAACCCCCAAAGGGACATGGGGCAGCCAGAGGAAACTCCCTGGGCCTCCCAGTCTGCCCTGAGCCAGTTCCAGCAACTGGAACGGAACTGAGAAAGTTTACACAAGGGGTCCCCAACTCTTGGACCCCACATGGAGACCCACCCTGGCTTGGAATGCCCTTCAGAAGGGCACTTAGGAAATCTTCGGGGAGAAGATAATCAAATGATGCATAGGTTTGGATCTATGGCAGGTCTGTCTCCCTGGACCTCTCATAGTGTCCCATGCCAGAGCAAACTGTAGCCCTGAACCATTGATGACCTTGTCCATAGGCCTCGGCAATGAAGCGGGTTGCACAGTGTGAAAAAAAATAAAAGATGTAAAATGACAAAATGACCAATAAGCACATGAAAAGATGCTCAACATCATTATCCTTTATCCAAACCAAAGCCACAATGTGACAACACTTCACACCCACAAAGATATAATAGTAATAAAAATAATAAGTGTTGGAGAGAATATGGAGAAATTGGAACTCTACTGCATTGTCAGTGACAAGCAAAATGGTGCAGCCACTGTGGAAACAATATGGCGGCTCCTCCAAAAGTTCCATATAGACTTGATTGCCAAACGACCCAGCCATTCCTGTTCTAGGTCTATACCCAGAGAGAGTGAAAACAAAGTCTCAGACAGATACTTATACACCGATGTGCATAGCTGCAATATTCACAGCAGCCAAAAGGTGGCAGCAACCCAAGGGTCCATCAACAGATGACTGGCTCAACAAAATGTGGTCTAGCTCTGCAATGGAGATACAAATCCGTATATACGTACAATTCAGCCATGAGATAGAATGAAGTTCTGAGACATGCTGCAACATGGACAAACCTTGAAAACTTGATGCTCACTGAAATAAGCCAGATACACAGGGGCCCATGAGCACGACCCGGAGGGCCAGTGCATCTTTGCATTTTGCAACCCAAGCACCTCACAGGCTTCCCCTAATCCCAGCCCCGGCCAGCGCTGTCTGTCTCTGGGTGACCGCCTTATCCCAGGGTTCAGTGTACTGGGAAGTCCCAATGCTCACAGGTACAATAATAATAGAGGTGATATGTGTTCTCCTGTCTGCACTGTAGAGAAGTGTCCGTGAGGCGGTTTTGCAGGATGCAGAGTGACTGGAGCCAGATGCCTTGGGTTTGTGTCCTGGCTCTGACGTGTGCTGGCTGGCAGACCCTGCGCCCCTTACTTAATCTCCTGGGATGTCAGTTTTTTATGGTAAAATGAGAATAATAATAATGATGCTGCCTTCTTTCTAGGGTTGTCTTCAGGATTAAATGAATTCATGCACAGAAAGCATATAGTAAATATTCAATATAGTAAATATTCAATAACTGTTAGTAGAACATAATAGTATTAAATACACTGAGTGGGGAAAAACACATTCGTACCTTTTTTTTTTAAGATTTATTTATTTATTTCTCTCTCTCCCCTTCCCCCACCCTCCCCAGTTGTCTGTTCTCTGTGTCTATTTGCTGCGTCTTCTTCTTTGTCTGCTTCTGTTGCTTCTGTTGTTGTCAGCGGCACAGGAATATGTGTTTCTTTTTGTTGCGTCATCTTGCTGTGTCAGCTCTCCGTGTGTGAGGCACCACTCCTGGGCAGGCTGCACTTTCTTTCACGCTGGGTGGCTCTCCTTACAGGACGCACTCCTTGCACATGGGGCTCCCCTACGTGGGGACACCCCTGCACGGCACTCCTTGTGCACATCAGCACTGCGCGTGGGCCAGCTCCACACGGGTCAGGAGGCCTGGAGTTTGAACCCTGGACCTCCCATGTGGTACGCAGACGCCCTGTCCATTGGGCCAAGTCTGCTTTCCACATTTGTACCTTGATGTTGACATTTATTTCCATGTGGTGTCCTTTTACCTTTCTTTAAATTATATTTACATGCTTAGTCATTGGTGGCTATTAAACAGGTTTATTCTTTTCTTTTTCAAGATTTATTTTTTATTTATTTCTCTCCCCTTCCCCGCCCCCCAGTTGCCTGCTCTCTGTGTCCATTCACTGTGTGTTCTTCTGTGTCCACTTGCATTCTTGTCAGCAGCACCAGGAATCTGTCTCCTTTTTGTTGCATCGGTTTGCTGCATCAGCTCTCCGTGTGTGCAGCACCACTCCTGGGCAGGCTGTGCTTTTTGCACGCGGAACAGCTCTACTAGCAGGGTACACCCCCTACACGGGAGACACCCCTGCGTGGCACAGCATTCCCTGTGCACATCAGCTCTGCGCGTGGGCCAGCTCACCATACGGGTCAAGAGGCCCTGGGTTTGAACCCTGGGCCTCCCATATGGTAGGCAGACACTCTCAGTTGAGCCAAATTGGCTTCCCAATAGGTTTATTCTTAGATTAAGTTTTATTTTTATATAACAGTTTAAGCAACTGGGGCATTCATGTTCATTTTCGGATTGTTTTCTCCAGCCTAAGGCATCGGCTTTAGACAGTGATCCAAACTGCACGCCCCATGCAAGAGCGAATATCTAGCTGCTAGAGAGCTTATCTTTATGGCTCAATATCCACGGCACATGGCACTTCCTTTTCTTCCAATGCACTTGCCCGCTCCCGGGCCAGTGAGCCCCAAATCCTTTAGACCCACTGTAACGGACATCAAAACCAGTGATCTGAATATCAGAACAAATATTTATTTCGCAACTGTCTCGCACTAGACTTGGATCAGTCTGGAACCACAAGGAAGAGCTCCAAGTCCCCATCACTCTCCAGTAAATCCGAGTACCACGGCTGTGCTGATAGACGTTCAGCAACCGACGTTTCGAGAGCTGAGCCAGAGGCCCTGATCTGCAGCACTTACCAATCGCCGTGGTGTAAACGGTTCTACCAGGGCCATTTCAAGTTGCCGCCAAATGCAGAGTGGGCGAGAAGAGTTTCAAGTCGCTTAGTGTAGAGTTTGGAGAAGATTTGCTACCGAATGGCTCTTGCAAACTAGCTGTGGTTCCAGAGCACCACTGGCCCTCAGAGAAGACCACCCTTGCCAGGGAAATGTCCAAGAGTTAATCTGGCAACAGAGAGGTTCTCTCACTGGACGTCGGCATTATCAACACTGATGTGCTCAGCCCTTGCTCTCGGCTGCACCTGTTCCACATGGGCCACAAGGACTGACTCACTGAGTTCTCGTGCCAACGCTAATTCCTACTGACAGATGCAGTAACTGAGGCACAGAAAAGTTGGGTAATTTGCCCAGGGTCACCCAAGTCACGGGGGGTGGAGGTAGGATTCTCACCCAGGCCTCTCTCTTCTGTGCATTCTTTCTCTCTCTCCAAAACCTCTTTAAACCTCAGAATGCCCATCGCAGCACCTTATTTGCTTTCCTCATCCCATCAATAACACGTAATGATTTATCATTTTGTTACTTTTCTTTGGTAGGCACCACTCCCACCAGATTGTAAACCTCTGAGAACAGGAAATAAGGTGGGGGCTCAATAAATAGTGTTGGGCGGCGGACTTGGCCCAGTGGTTAGGGCGTCCGTCTACCACATGGGAGGTCCGCGGTTCAAACCCCGGGCCTCCTTGACCCGTGTGGAGCTGGCCATGCGCAGTGCTGATGCGCGCAAGGAGTGCCCTGCCACGCAGGGGTGTCCCCGTGTAGGGGAGCCCCACGCACAAGGAGTGCACCCCGTAAGGAGAGCCGCCCAGCACGAAAGAAAGTGCAGCCTGCCCAGGAATGGCGCCGCCCACATGGAGAACCGAAACAAGATGACACAACAAAAAGAAACACAGATTCCCGTGCCGCTGACAACAACAGAAGTGGACAAAGAAGACGCAGCAAATAGACACAGAATAGACAACTGGGGTGGGGGGGGCAGGGGAGAGAAATAAATGAATAAATAAATAAATCTTTAAAAAAATATAGTGTTAAATGCAAAAAAAAAAAAAGACACGTAGCAGTTTGATATGGTTATGAAGTCCAAAAGTAGATATTGGATTATGTTTGTAATCTGGTCTGTACCTGGGCATGATTCAGTTATGATTAGGGCTTTTGATTGGGCCACGTCATTAGGGCATTGAGTCCCCACCCCTTGGTGGGCGGGGACTCACAGGTAAAAGGCATGGCAAAGGGCAGAGTTGGGGGGGTTGATGTTGGAGTTTTGATGTTGGAGTTTGATACTGAAGCTTTAAACTGGAGCCCCAGGAAGTCAGCTCACAGAGGAAAGAAAAGCCAGCCCCAGGAAGTAGGGACCTGAGCCAGGAAAAGAACACAGAGGAATAGAGAGAGCTCCTTAGACACAGCAGAAACCCCAGTGCGGACAAACAGAAGTGGACAAAGAAGACGCAGCAAATAGACACAGAGAACAGACAACCGGGGTGGGGGGGAAGGGGAGAGAAATAAATAAATAAATCTTTTAAAAAAAAAAAAGGGCTCTCCAGAGATCCTATTAAAACGAGGCCAAATGGGATCAGGCTGAGCCGGAATCCAATATGCCCAGAGTCCCCAGAAGCAGAGGAAAATGGGGCCTTCAAGGAGACACGGGGACACGGACGGCCGAGTGTCGCAGGCAGAGATTACGTCACAGATGGCCGGCAAGCCGCCATTGGAGGGCACCAGACTTTGGAGAAAGCGCATTCCTGCTGACACCTTGATTTTGGCCTTCAGGCCTCCAAACCAGGGGGTGACAGTCCTCCTGTCTCAGCCGACCCATGGTGTGCATTACAGCAGAATCCAGGCAAACGGTGACACCAGGGCACCCGTGGTGGCCTAGGTCGGTCCCGCCTTTGGAGGGAACGCCTCGCGCTCAGCAGCCGCCTGCCTAGTTCCCGGGTGCCGCTCTCCCTCTGGGGGCGGCTGCAATCTCAGGGGGCCCCGTTCCGCCACCCCCGCAGGCCTCCTGGGCTCTCCCTGGGGCTCTGAATCTCACCCAGGCTGGATGGGGACGTGGAGACGTTTTTCAGGAGGCACCACCAGAAGACCACCGCCTGGTCCAGGTGCCATCCTGAGACCCTCCCGCTGGCCTGCACCTGTCCCCATCACCTAGCTACAGCTTAGCAAGCTTTAGGGGGGCGTGTGTGGCATCCTCCACGGGTCTCTGGTTGGCCCAGGATGGCGCCCTCTTTGGAGAGGACTTAGTTATGTTTTCAGGAGGAACGAGTGACAACTGGGCACAAGGTGCCATCCTGAGCCCGTCTGAACCCTGTCACCAGGCGGATCCTTATCAACAACTTGGTGGCATCTCCCGTGACCAGGTCCCAAGCAGGATGGCTGGGGAGAGGGAAACGGAAAAGTCTGCAGGAGGCCCCTCCAGCGACGGGACACCAGTCCCGGGGTGTCCTCCCCAGGCCTGCCTAGCCGCCCAGGACTCATGTCCTGGATTTAGAAGTCTTTTCTGGAGCCCGTGGGGCCATCAGGCCTACGTAAGAGCGCAGCCAGGCCCGGGGTGCCCTCTGCTGGCCAGCTGTGGGATGGACTTGGGGATCTTGACAGGCAGCTGGTCCTGCGTGGGGCCGTGGCCAGGTCGGTTATCCTCCCTGGGGCTCCCCAGCCAGCCAGGCCCACCCTCCTCCCCAGAGGAGGACTTGGACCAATTGGGGGAACGCACCTAAAACAGGGACCCCCGGGGAGCCACGGGTGGGCCCGGGAGCCCTCCCCGAGCCTCCCCGTCTGGGCGAGACCAGTCCTGGGGTTGGGAGGGGATTAGAAAGCGGCGGGGAGGGGATCTCCTGGCTGGGCTGGCGCACGCCCTCCAGACGGAGCCTTCAAAGTGTGGGGAGGGGCGTCCTGCCCTGGGCTGTACCTGGGCCAGCCCCCACCCCCCACCCGGAGGGCCCAGTGCAGGCGGCAAAGGGGCACAGAGCCCTGCCAGGCCTCTCCAGGGCCCTCCCTCCGGGGAGAAGTTTAGACAAGGCTTTGGGGGGCGCGCCCAGCCCCCGGGGCTCACCAGGGCGCGGCTGCCCTAGCCACACCAGGAGGCCCTGCTTCCGGGGGTGACCGTGTCAGTCGCCGGGGGCTGCAGCCCGAGGCTGGCCCCCAGGGAGGACGCAGTGGGACCAGGAGGCCCTCCGAGGAGCTCCGGGAGGCGGCGCCAGCAGGGGCGAAGGCGGCGCCAGCAGGGGCGAAGGCGGCTTGTTCTGATCTAACCCTGCGGCTTCATCCGGGCCCTGCCACTGACCCTGAGCCCAGAGCACAAGCCCAGGCCGGGCCAGGCTCGTGCCTCTGCCTCCTGGAGGTGGGGGCTCCAGGCCACCTGCCCACGGCCTGGCCTTGCCCCTTGCCGCTGCCGCCACCTCCTCCAGGGAGACCTCCCTGATGCCCCGCCCTCGGCGCCGGGCTCCCCCGGGGCCTAGCCAGGCAGCACCCAGGGGCTCTGGTTCTCTGGGCCCCAGACCCAGCCCTGGTCCTGCCCGGCCTGGGTGGGTGAAAGGGTAAAACAGAGGAGGGGGAGGGAGGGGTTGGTGAGCGGGGGGGGGGGGGGGGGGGGGGGGGCCCTGGGGGGAGGAGTCCAGCAGCCTGGAGGGAGGGAGGGTGTCTGACTTCTCTGGGTCAGAAATTCTATCCCCATCCCGAAAAAACGCTCAGCCACGCCTGAGCTGGGCTTGGTGGTGGCATTTTAATGACGGTCATTGGCACCAGCACAGCGGGGGGCGGGGGGTCTCTGACCCTAAAGGAGGGCCTCGGGCTCACGAAGGGTTCGTCCCGCCATCCTCTTTCCACTGGACAGAGGCCAGGAAGGTGCGGATTTCCATGGGCCGCAGCGTGACAGCGATAGGATCCAGGGCCGGGGGTGCGGTCTGGGGCACGGGGCCTGCGGTAGAGGAAGAGAAGGAATGAGGGGCACAGCCCTTCCTCCACCTTCCCCAGCCCAGCTCCCCGCCTCGGCCTGGACACAGCCCTGCACCCCCACATCTGCCCCCAGGACCTCACGCCGCTTCCCAGGGCCGGGAGACCACCCCCAGATCCTCAGGTCCCTCCCCAGTGCCTGGCAGAGCTAGACGTGGCCCCTAGACTCAAATCTCGATCTTGCAGCGGGACCCCCGTCCCCAAGCCCTCAAGGCCCATGGCTAATTCGCTGGACCCGCCCCAGCCCCTTGCGCTCTGTGCCGGGCCTGGCCAGCTTCCCCACGCCGCGCGCCCGCCCCAGCCCCCGCCCCCGGGCAGGCGCCCACCCGTGTTCGTGTTCCACTGGAGCCTGGACGCGGCCTTCCGGGGCTGGTTGGCAGCCAGCGTGGTCTCCCGCAGCTGGGTGATGGTGAAGGCGGAGAACAGGTCCTGGGGCGTGGGTGGGCCAGGTGAGAATGGTCAGAGCAGAGCCGGGTTTCCCCACTCCCCCTCTCTGTCCCCTTCCACCTCTGCTCACCCGCAAGTCCAAGGTCACGGGGGAGCTCAGGTTGCGGCCCGAGTCCTCCCCAAGGGCGAACTGGTGCTCGAGGCGCAGCAGCAGGGTCCGCGAGTCCCAGCGGGCCAGCGTGAGCAGGTGCACGGAGGGCGGCAGCTCCCTGCGCAGCGCGGAGAACTGCAGGGACCGGAGGGGCGGGGCTGAGCCTGGGGCCAGTGGGCGTGCCACACGTGGGAGGGCGGGGCTTGACCCAGACGGCGGGGCTGAGCCTGGGGCCGGCGGGCGTGCCACACGTGGGAGGGCGGGGCTTGACCCAGAGGGCGGGGCTGAGCCTGGGGCCGGCGGGCGTGCCACACGTGGGAGGGCGGGGCTTGACCCAGAGGGCGGGGCTGAGCCTGGGGCCGGCGGGCGTGCCACACGTGGGAGGGCGGGGCTTGACCGGGAGGGCGGGGCTGGGCCTGGGGCCGGCGGGCGTGCCACACGTGGGAGGGCGGGGCTTGACCGGGAGGGCGGGGCTGGGCCTGGGCCTGGCGGGCGTGCCACAGGTGGGAGGGCGGGGCTTGACCGGGAGGGCGGGGCTGAAGCTGGGATGGAGTGGGCCGGACTAAGCCTGGAGAGCGGGACTGAACCAAAGCCGGGGTGGGCGTGGCTCGACCGGGAGGGGCGGGACTAAGGTGGATGGGCGGGACTGAGCCCCGGAGGAGAAGGGCTCACGTGGGAGGGGCGGGGCTGGGCCTGGGGCCTGGTGGGCAAGCCTATATGGGGCGTGACTTGACCGGGAGGGCAGGACTGAAGCTGGGGTGGAGTGGGCGGCTCTAAGCCCGGAGAGCGGGACTGAACCGAGAGCCAGGGTGGGCGTGGCTTGACGGGGGAAGGGCGTGGCTACGGTGGAAGGGCGGGCCTGAGACAGGGAGGAGACGGGCTCAGGTGGGAGGGGCAGGGCTGAGCCTGGAGCCGGGTGGGTGTGCCATATGTAGGAGGGCGGGGCTTGACGGGAGGGCGGGGCTGAGCCTGGGGCCGGGCGAGCAGCGCCACACGTGGGGGCGGGGCTTGACTAAGAGGGGCGGGGCTTGATGGGCGTGGTTCAGCCTGGAGGGGCAGGGCTAAGGAGGAAGGGCGGGGCTGAGCCAGGGAGGAAACGGGCTCAGGGAGAAGGGGCGGGGCTTACACTGGGGTGGGCTAGGGTGGGCGGGGCTGAACTGGAAGGCCTGGGCTGTGTCTGGAGCCTGGGTGGGTGTGGCTTGGCCAGGGTGGGCAAGGTTCACTCGGGATGGGCGGGATTTAGGATTCGAGGGGCGGGGCTGTGGTGGGAAAGAGCACAACTCATCCCCGCTGGGATGTGCGGTGGAGCAGCAGAACTTGGAAGAAGTAGCTGAACCCCAGGGGGCGGAGCCTAGCTAGGGAGGGGCAGAACTTGGATGACGGACTAGAATTGGAATGTAAGGTCGAGGCTGAACCGGGGACAGGCGGGACTTGGGCAGCAAGGGAAGGTGCTTGAGGGCTGAGCAGTAGAGGGTGGGCTTAATTCAGCCTGGAGGAGCAAGGCGTGGGGGACCGTGAAGGGGAGGAGCCAAAGACCCGCAAGGCTGAGGCCTGCAGCTTCCCTGGGTACGAGCCCAAAAGGGTCTCTCATCAGATTACCGGACTTGGGGCGCTGCAGGGGCTGAACCTGAGGAAGGAGCGCAGCGAAAGGGCGTGGCTGCAGCATAACGGGGCGGAGCCTAGAGGCGGGTGCGAGGGGCGGGGCGACGGGCGGGGGCCAGGTGAGCTGTGTCTGCAGCGTAACGGGGCGGAGCCTAGAGGCGGGTGCAAGGGGCGGGGTCTGGGCGGGGCTGTGGCTGCTGCGTAATGGGGCGGAGCTTAGAGGCGGGTGTGAGGGGCGGGGCCGGGTGTGAGCTGTGGCTGCAGCGCGACCCATTTTAGGAGGGAAGCGGCTGGGTTGGGACTGAGCCCGGCGCGCCCAGGGGTCCTGGCTGAGCCTAGGGGCAGGGGCTATCTTAGGGTCCCGCTGGCAGCACCCCCCGCGGGAAGTTCCTGTCCTCCCTCTCCCCGCCCCAGCCCCTCACCTGCTTGCGAGGGGCAGCCCCGCGGCGGTAGGGGGTGCCACCGCCCACGGCCAGCACCACCTGCGGCGCCAGCACCTCCCGCTCCGCCTGCAGCCGGTGCCCGGCGGCCGCGGCCTCGGCCTTGTCCAGCAGCACGAGGTGGCGGCCGCGCACCCACAGCCCTTCCCCGTCCGCGCCCGCCTCCGCCAGCGGCTCCCCCACGCCGCGGTTATCGTCTCTCAGGAGCCTTCGGTGCACCTGCAGAGAGCGGCCAGGGCGGGGGTGCCTGGGTCAGGTGGGGTAAGGGCTGGGGGGAGAGCCCAGATTCAGAGGTGAAAGGGTGGGGGGATCGACGAGGATGTGGGTGAGGGCCGGGGAGGGGCGCCCCACGAGGTAAGGAGGGCCTGGCCGGGGCACGTCAGGGCCTGGGGGGTCCTGGGCAAGGACTGGACTTTCCAAATGGCACAGAGAAGTCTCACATAGGAATGGGGGTCTCAGCAAGCCGAGAGGGGGGACACCTAAGCAGAGAACAGGAGAGAACCGGGCTTCCGGGTCCGGCAGGTGGCGGAGATCCCGCGGGGCTCTGACCACTCACCATGAGCTCCAGGGAGCCGTCCCGCAGGCTGCTGCCCCCCTGAGAGCGGTCGGTCAGCACCGTCAGCTGCACCTTCCCGTCCTGGGGTGAGGGGCCACAGTCAGGGGACCCGCTGCCAGCCTGCCCTGGGGGTGGACGGCGGCGGCCAAGGACAGCCGGGAGGCGCTGAGAAAGAGGGGTGGCCCCGCGCTGGAGAAGGGTGGAGGGAGCAGGTGGGGGCAGGCTGGGGGGCAGGGCACAGGTACCGTGATGTAGATGCGGGTGTTGACGGGGTAATAGTTTCCTGCCACCGGCTCAGTCTGGTTCAGGTCCCAGGTGGGCCGATAATCCCGCCTGGAGTGGGGCAAGGGGGGGTCTGGTGGCGCCTGGGGCCCGGCCCCACTTCCACTCCTCACCCCTCCCTCCCGCACTCACAGTTCTCAGCAAATGCCCCTCCCCCACCCCTGGTCCCCAAGATACCCCAGACCAGCCCCTGCCCCCAGCGTCCCCAGCCGCTCCACCTCCTCTCCAGGATCTCCCGGCCGTTGCTGTCCGTGTAGAAACGTCCACCTGTCTCCAGCGGCGTGTCGAAGCGACTCACGATCTCCTTCCCCCAGCCTTCGCTGCACCCGATGGGATGGCAAAGTTGTGGGCCTCGCCTGAAGGGTGCCCCACCCCAGCCCTCGCCCCAGTCCCGGGCCGCTCACCCCACGGGTATCGGCCCCACCGTCCACTCCAGCTCCAGGTGCCTCTGGCCCGGGTACAGGCGGACCACCTGGGAGCACCAGGCCGAGAAGTTCTGGTGCACCTCCTGGACCAAGGATGTCTGCGGGCACAGGGGGTAGGGTGGGGGGCGGCGGGCAGCCGTGAGCCCAGCAAATGTCCCCCCCGATGTGGACCCCATGATGGCTTACGTCAGGGGCAGGGCCGAGGACACAGGCTGGGAAGCCCCTGACCTCCCCCACCTGACCCGTGTGCTGCCCTCACTGCTCCCCCTCAGCTCAGCCACATCATCCTGGAGGGAGACACTCTTGTTTGCTCACCATCACCCCATCTCCTTTCCTTCTACACTAATGACTCCACCTTGTTGCATGGCAACCTGGGATAAAGACCGTATTTCCCAGGCTCCCCAAAGCCACAAGGTGCTGTGTGACCCCAGCCTGCCCAGTGGAAGGCGATCAAACTGCGGTGAACAACTTTCTTCCTTGCCCCTTTCTCTCTCCCACTGGCTTGAATGCAGCTGTGATGGCTGGAGCTTGAGCAGCCACCTTGAATCATGAGCTGGAAGCTGAACATTGAGGAAGGCGGAGCAAAGAGATGGAAAAGGGTGGAGCCACCCACCTGCCCTGAATGGCCCAGCCAGACTTGTTAGCAGGAAAGAACCTTCTGTCTTGTTATAGGCAATTCCTTTGGGTAACTCTGATACAACTGCTCCCCCCAGCTCCCTCCCCATATTTTGAACCCCACTCCCCTCCAATCTCCTCCCATCATTCCCGGCCTCAGACCTTCACCAGGCGGGTCGTAGCCCAGTGTCTCACAGGCAGTGGTTTCTGTTGGTCAGGCCTGAAGATGTAGGCACCTGAGGCCTGGGAGCTGTACTGGTTGCCGATGCTGGCGTTGTACCTGGGGCCGGGCAGGGCGAGCGTCAGGCACGGGGGCCCTGGCTGCCCTCGGGGCCCCTCCCTGCCCAGGTGGGCCTTGCTCACCAGTAGAAGGCCTGCTCAACGGGCAGCACGAGCTTCTGGTCCAGGTTCTCCAGCTCTACCAAGAGCCCCGTGTTGGGGTCGAAGGCAGCCCGGATGTGCTGGGCAGGGAGAAGGGACAGCCGTCAGGGACGAGCGCGACCCTGGACTCACCCCTACCTCCTCGTCACTCCTCACTGTCCACGGGCTTCCCACTTTCTGGGACCACTGTGCCTCTCCCGGCTTCCCCGCTGGCCCACCCTAGGCTGCTCCCCCAGGCCGCCAGGGGGCGCCCGCGACTCCTAAATCCCATCCTAGCCCTTTATGGACCGGGACCTACTTCCGCAGCCCAGGCAGAAACCAGACCTAGGGGCCTGCGGGAATAGTTTCCATTTTAACTTATTTTAGAAAGGGTAGGAAGCTTGAATATAACAATAATGAACCCAGACTAGATTAAATTTAAGTTCATCTTTATACCAATGTCGGGAAGAAGGACTTTTAATTTTAACTTTTATGGCATTTTTTTTAAATGGAGGAAGCATAAGGGCAGTCTTTATGCCACCCTGAGACTCTCCTGTGGCTTCTTCGTGATAACAAAGTCCTCCCGTGGTCCCTGCACAATCTGCCCTCCCTGCCCTCCCCTCTCATTGCCACCCACTCCCTACTCTGCCTCTGCCACACGGGCTTCCTTGGGGATCCCCGGACACCAAGCACCCTCCTCCTCCTGAGGGTGCTGCTCCCTGCCTGGATCACTTCGGCTCTTCCCGCGGGTCTCCCCTTAAATGTCACCCTGTCAGGAAGGCCTTCCCTGATCCCCTCCCCATGTGACACTGCAACCCCCACCAGCCAGCTGCAGTGACGTATGTGCTAGGTATCACTTCTGATCACACTGGGTCCTCACAAGAGCCTCAGGAGACACACTGCGGCTCAGAGGAAAGAGGGGGCTTGCTTGGGGACACACAATGATGGGGGGACAGGGGGTTGGCGCTCATCCATGAACTTTCTGGCTCAAGCTCACAGAGTTCACCACGAAAAGTCAAATGTGTCACGGAGGTGGGGAAGGGAGTCAAAAGGGGTCTCACCTTATTTCTGATGGTCAGGAGGTGGGCCTTGGGCTTGAGGGGTGTGGGCGACAGGGGGTGGAACTGGGGTGTCCAATCAGGCACCCGGGCCACTGAATAGATGCTGAAGCCCAGGGCGGGCACTGAGGCTGAGAAGAGCAGCTCGGGGGGTGGCCCTTGGATGTCCGAGCTGGGAACTGTCACCACCTGAGGGAAGAGAGGGAAACCAAGTCAAGATCCTGTGAGTACATAGAAAGCCACACATACGTGGTGGGGTGTGTGTGTGTGAAATGAGTGCAGGTCAAATTCAAGGTGGGAAGGACTCCTGTAACTGGGAGGGGGTGGGAAGAAATTTAGGCGGGGTGGGGGTGGTAGGGGATGGGGCGTAGTGTCAGAAATCCTGAGGAAAAGTTTGCAGAGGAGAGTCACAAAGTAGGAAATATCCCCTGGGAGGGCAGCGAGATAGTGGGAGGGGAGAGGAGGGAGGGAGGAAGTGGGGACAAGCGAGCTATGAGGACGAGCGAGGGAAAGAGATATCTGGGAGAAGATTCGTGGGGAGTGGGCTCCCGGGATCAACGGGATAATCACAGATAGAAAAGATCTTCCTGGGGGGATATGCATAGTGGGGCAGATGCGCTGGAGGGAGAGAGATGTGGGGGAGCAAAGGGGGCGTGCGCAGGGAACGGGGGTGGGGTGGGGGGAGGTGGGCAGGGGTGGGAGGTGTCCCTGGAGGGAGACAGCACGGAGCTGTTCACGGGGGCATATCCGGGGGCTCACTTCACTAGGCACGCTCTTCCCATTGGGGTCCTTCACGAGGAAAGCGCCTTTGGTGACCGGCAGCCGCACCATCCAATCGGTCTTGCGCCCCAGGGGGTTATAAATGATGACCTCGAACTGGGGGGGAGGGTCAGAGGTGAGTCACAGCAGGCCTGCCCGGGAGCACCTGCCAGGCGAGGCCACGTCAAGAGCCACGTGGCCCACGCGCCCGGGCCCTCTCCAGCTTGACTGGGCCCCACGCTGTCGGCCTGGGTCCCTCGTCCTCCTCTGCACCCCGCTTTGGGGGACCTGCGAGGATGCTCCCGTCTCGACCCCACCCGCGGGACCGACGCTTCGAGCCCCGCCCCTAACCACGCCCACTGGCGACCAGGCCCCGCCCCCCGGGCCCGCGCACGCGCTTCGCCGTCTGGGTGAGCGCGCAGACGCTGACGTTGAGTTCGCGGCAGAACGTGAAGGTCTCCTTGGAGCCGCTGAGCCGGGCCAGCGCGTTGCTCAGGAGCACCTGCGGGGAGGGCGTGGGGGCGGGTTCTGCGGACGCCCGACCCCGGTCCCCGCCCCGTGACCTCCAGGCCACGCCCCCTTGATAACCCCGCCCCTAGGCCAGGCCCCATCATTGGCTCTAAACCCCTCCCCGTCGAGCCCTTTCAGGCCCTGCCCCCAGGCCACGCCCCTCGCCGGCCACGCCCCGCGCACCTCCCAGGCCCCGCCCCAGGGTCCGCCTAGCGCACCTCGCAGGACCCGCCCCGGGCCCCGCCCCCGCGCACCGCCCAAGCCCCGCCCCGCGCACCTCGCAGGCCCCGCCCCACACACCTCGCAGGCCCCGCCCCGCGCACCCCGCAGGCCCCGCCCCGCAGGCCCCGCCCCGCCCCTCGCAGGCCCCGCCCCGCCCCTCGCAGGCCCCGCCCCCGCACCCCTCAGGCCCCGCCCCGCACCGCGCAGGCCCCGCCCCTCGCAGGCCCCGCCCCCGCACCCCGCAGGCCCCGCCCCGCACCTCGCAGGGCCCCCAGCCCGCGGCGAGCTGGCGCGCGTAGTCGTCCGCCACCTGCTGCCTGGAGGTGCCGCTGACGGCGTCGTGGTGCTGCAGCACGGCCATGGCCTCCCCTGCGGGCGACCGGCAGCCTCCGGGGTCTCCGCGGGACACCCCGCCCGACCCCCAGGGCCCGCGTCGGCGGAGGGGGCCGGGGGCCCGCCTGGGGTCGCCTACCGAGGGGCGCGCTGTCTCCGCTGCCGTAGGGTCCCTCGTTGGCCGCCGGGCCCGCCAGCGCCTCCAGCTGGCTGCACACCTGGGCAGGGGGCGTGTTGGGGCGGCCGGGCCTGCGCGGGACCCCCGGGGCCGCCCCCACAGCCGGGCGCCCCCCCCCCCCACCTGCAGGAAGTTGTAGCTGCGGCGCTCGTAGCGTTTGAGGGCCGGCCGGCTGGAGAAGTAGCCGGTCCAGAACGCGTGGGCCTCGTCGGCGTAGGGGAAGAAGTCGTCCTCCTTCACCGACCTGGGGGCGGGGGCGTTGAGGGCCGGCCACAGCCCGGGGACACCCCCCCCCCCAGCCTCCCGGTGCCCCCAGGTACCAGGCGAGGTTGGCCTTGTGCAGCTGCCAGAGGTAACAGGCGGGGGTGGAGTAGAGCACGTGGACGCGGCTGCCCTTGGCCTGCTGTGGGGGAAGGAGTGGGGGGTGAGCCCTCGGGGGCATGGGGGGGGGCTCACACGCATGTGCACATTTAGGCATCAGACGCTCTAAACACGCATTTGAGTGCAAACGAGCGATGGAGGGTGAAAATGAACATTTGGCAAAGAAATCTTATCCTTGAAAGACTACCGGGGTGCAAGCGTAACCGTGATCTTTACTAAACTTTTCTAATAACGCCAATTTTATGATTAAAACCGTTGGTGGAAAAATGAAAGGTAACATTATAGTGCAGGAATAATCACTTCTCAGCACTGCCAGATCCCAAATGTCACCGTGTTTCTAATGAATGGAAGCTCCTTTCAACGGAGGGAGGTGGAGGCAGGAGCAGGGTAAGGAAAAGGACATTGGTTCTGCTCAAGCTGTTTCCCCAGTGCCCAGTATACAGGAGGTGCTCAGTAAATATTTGGGTAAACGAAGGAGGCATGGGGGACTACACACACCTCCACATCTGCACACACACTGGGCTCACTCAGCAAGCACAGTCCTTCCCTGCGTCCCCGATCGCCCACATGCTATAGAGGCAGAGAGGGCAGGGGCTGCTCTAGGGAAGTCCCAGGAGACCTCCAACAGTCCATTGGTTGTAGTGGCCTCCATGTGGCAACATAGGGGTTCACGGGTGCTGGTGTGAGCCCAGAGGAAGGAGCAAGGGCTCAGCCTGGAGTTGGGTGAAGGCTTCCTGGAGGAGGAGGCATTGTAGCTGGTGTCATCAAAGAGGAGCAGGACATTTTCAGCCAGAAATAATATCATAAACCAGCACTAACACCAGCACTATTACCTGTCAGGCCCTGTTTTACTGCTGTATGCAAATGACTCATGAAACTCTAATTACACACGCGACAACACGGATGCACCTTGAAGCCACGGTTGTTGAGTGCAATAAGCCAGGCACCAAAGGAACAAATGTCATAGGATCTCACTTATTCAAAATAATTAGAATTTGTAAATTCATAGGGACAGAAATTAGAATACGGGTTACCCGGGCAAGGGTGCATGTAGGGAATGGGGAGTTAGCACTTGATAGGGACAGTTTCTGTTTGGGGTGATGGAGAAATTTGGTAATGGATGGTGGTGATGACGACACAACACCCCTGAAGTGTGTACTTGAAAGCAGTTCAAATGGGGTATTTATACTGTATCTATGGTACAATAAAACTTAAAGAAAAGCAACTCTTATTAACAGCCTTATCAGGTAGGGACCACCATTATGCCTATTTTATAGAGGAGAACACCAAGTCACTCAGGGCTAAGAACATCTCAAGACCAGGAAGTGGGAGAGCCAGGGTTTGAACCCACAGAGTCCATTTCCGGAACTGGTCAAATGGAGTGGGTGGAGGAGCAGGCGGCGGCAGGAGAGAGACCGAGACAGCGGGGAATCCTGGCAGCCGAGAGACAAGACTTGGGCAGGAGGAAGAGGTCGAGAGGCTGAAGGCTCCGCGGGCACCAGGGACCTGGGGAAGGACCCTGCTGACCTAGCGAGAGCCGAGCTGGTGAAATGGCAGCCCGGGGAGCGAGCGGGGGCGGGGTGAGGCCCTGGAAGCTTCCCAGGTAGACAACTCTGAGGATGCGGGTGACGGGAAGGGTGTCATTTTCGATGGAGGATGAGATAAGTTTCTAGGCTGACGTGAGACACTCCCTGCCCACACGACCACAAACGCATGTCCCACCAGCACAGCTGGGCCGGACTGAATGATGCACCACTTCCCAGTTCTCAGCACCTGTGCCGATGTGAGGTGGCCTGGTAAAGGGGAACTAAGGCAGCAGGTGGGAGAAAGGTCGCTAACCCGCTGGCTTTAAGTAGGGAGATATTCCTTGTGGCCCAATGGAATCACCAGGGTCTTTAAAAGTGGAAGAGGGGGTCACCCAAGGAGATGTGACAGCAGGCAGGGCCAGAGTGAGGCCAGGACGGGCCGTGAGGAGGAAGAAGGGGCCGCGAGCCCCAGATCACAGGCAGCCTCTAGGAGCTGGAAAAGGCCGACAATGGGCGCTCTCCCAGGCCTCCAGAAAGAGCTTGGCCCTTCTGACGCTTTGATTTTAGCCCATGGGGACCGGGGCATTTTAGCCCCCAGAACCGTAAGACAGTAAATTTCTGTGGCTTCCAGCCACGACGTTTACGGCCGTCTGTTGCAGCAGCCATAGGAAACTGTCGGTGGGTGGAACGGTGGCCCCCAGTTGGCCCTCATTCTGGGGTGGGTCTCCTGACTATTCTGTTAGGTGGGGTGTGGCCCCAGCTGGAGGCGGGTGGGCCTTGGCCCCGTGTGGCTGAGAGCCTGATAAGCAGAGAAGATTGGACACGGGGGAGGGAGCCCCAGAAGCAGCCGGAAGCTGGAGGTCAGCGGGGCCCAGGGCAGGAAGGCACCCCATGTGCATCGCCAGGAGACGGAAGAGCCCGGAGCCCCGGGGAATGCCGCGGGCCAGAAGGCGCTGACCCTGGGAGGGGGCGAGCCCTCCAGCCTTCTAGCCTGCAGCACCAGGAGCCAGTGAGTCCTGTTGTCCCGCCAACCCCCTGCACAGAAAGGTTGTAGCCGCTGGGAAGCCAAAACAAACTCCCGCAGCATGGGAAGCTGTGCGCTTAGCTCAGCCCGAGGCGCAGAGACACGGGGCCACCCGCGGGCGCCACAGGGTGGGGGGTTGCCAGCTGACCTGGGCGTTGACCAGCCGGATGAGCTTGTCCAGGTTCTTGAACCACATGTTGGCGTTCTGGTACTGGAAGTCTGAACCCATGGTCATCACGATGTGGTTAGTTCGGTAATGCTGGGACTGCGGGCGGATGGGGAGGTCTCAGAGCAGGTGCACCACCTGCTTTCCCGCACACAGGTGCATCCCGGGTATACAGAGAGTGTCAGCGCACATGCGGGCGTGGGTGAAGGTGTGGAAGTGTGGCCCGTGGGACCACTGAACAGAAAAACAGCGGGTGTGGACGGCTCCATTGGGCCCCAGACAAGGGCCCTGAGGCCCGCGCCATCCAGCCTTGCCTGCAGTGGGGAGGGACGAGGCTGCCACGCAAGGACGCACCCCAGCCCAGGAGGGGGCCCCGGTGCCGGCGAGTGGGCTGCTGCTGTCCTCGGAGGGTGACGGGGAGAGCTAGGGGGCGCCTGGGTCAGGGGAGGGCCCGGCTTGGGGTGGACGCCGTCGGGGCCTGGGGGTACCTGGACGGCAGCCTGATGCAGGAAGTACTCCACCACCTGATCAGCGTTGTACTCGGGGCTGCCGGCGTCGTCCACCACCGGCTTGTCGCTGCACAGCGAGTCCCAGCACATGTCTTCCGGGGGGTTGTATCCGTTGGGGAGCACACCTGCAGGCCGCACCCAGGGTTAGCCCCCCCTGGGGTCAAAGCCTACCCCCCCCACCCCGCCCAGGACAGGCTCCAGATTTTGCAGGGCCACGGGCAAGAGGGAATTGCCGGGTCCTTGCTCATAAACTGTTATGGATTTCCACAGGGACACAGGGAGCCTGAGTCCACGCCCGGGGCCGCCCGGGGCCCACGCGCACCCGTGAAGAGGTCGGCGGCGGGGGGACGCAGGCTGGCGCTGGCCCGCCACACGTGCTCCATCTCCAGCATCTCCTCCCGCACCTTCTTGTCTTGGTAATCCAGCCGCCCGAAGAATAAGCCATCGAAACCCATCTGGGGTTGGGGCGGGAGCAGAGCCGCAGGAGAAGGCAGATCTGAATCAGCGTCCGCCTCTCTGGCCGGCTTGGGTTGGTGACTCAGGTGCAGGTGGAAATCGGGGGGGCCACCAGCTCATTTCCAAGCTTAGGGAAGGGTCAGAAGGACAGCCAAACCCCCCTCCCTGGTCCAGCTTGGAGAGGAAGCTGGGCCCAAGCCGAGAGGGGACAGGCCCGGTTCCAGGAGAACTCTCCCCTCCCCGGGCTGAGGACAGATGGGGCCAGGGCAGGGACAGGAAATGCAGCAGGTTTAAAGGCAGGCCAGGCGTCCAGCTGTCCCCAAGCCCGGGAGGAGCCGGGGTCAGAGCCGTGGAGCCAGCACCACGGGGAGCGGGGGCACAGCAGGGCCTGGGAAAGGCGCGGGATTCACAGCTCCCGGGCGGGTGTGGGCTCCCAGGGGACCGGGGATGGGGCAGCGGTGGGTGTGAGTGAGCGCCCCAGGGAAGGGGGGGCTCGGCAGGCCCAGGGGGGTCAGGGTGGGCCCGGGAGCACCTGGGCGAAGAGCGAGGCCTGCTCCCGCGAGTGGCCGAAGGGGTCGATGTGCCAGGCCACTCGTGGGCGCCCGTCGGCGCCGAACGTGTCCTCCAGGAAGCGCAGCCCGAGGGTCATCTGGTCCACGATGGCGCCGTAGTGGGTGGTGGCCTCGTCGTTCATCACCCAGCCACCGTTGGCGAATTCCAAGCGCCCTGTGCCAGGAGGGGCCAGGTGGGGGTCAGCAGTCTGGGATAGGAGCGGGGTCAGGGTAGGTGACCGGCTGCCTATCCAAGCCCTTTCCAGCCCAGCGTAGCCAGACCTAGGGCAGAGGGCCTCCTACATGGCAAGTTTCCCTGGGTAGCCCTGGAGATGGGCCTTGCGAGATGCATAGGAGTTCTCCAGATAAATGGAAGTTCAGGCAGGTGGAACCACATGCACGTACACCCCGCACATGACCTGATAGCATCTCAGAAGCCTGGGTGGTAGCAACGGAAGCTGGCCCGGGCTTCCTCTTTTCACTTCCTTGGGGCAAGCTCACCCTGGCGCACCAGGTCCCGCACAATCGCCTGCGTGGCGTTTGTCTGCTGGTGCCACCAGCGGGCGAAGAAGGCCATCTCCACGTAGACGAAGCGGCGGGTGGGCTCGGCCAGCAAGGCAGAGACGACCGAGTCCAGGATGTACTGCACGCCTGCGTGCTGGATGTCGTTCTTAACTGTGGGGACAGCAGTCGGGCAGCCAGGGGCCACAGAGCCAAGGGGGTCACTGCTGACACAGGAGCCCAAGCCAGGCATGTCCCCACCCCCAATGCACAGGGTCCGGAGGGATTCAAGGGGCTTAGAGGGCCTGTGGGGTTCCAGGGCCAGTGCCCAGGCTACTCACTGCCGTAGAAGTACTGGTCCACCGTTTTGAGCCAGCCCACGTCGTCGTGTGTGTGCGCCACCAGGTGCACATTGAGCATGTTTGGCTGTGCCTTGGGGCACATCTGCAGAGACCCCAGACACACACAGAGCCCGTGGGTAACCCTGGGAGGCTGGGGGTGCGGGGCCAAGAGAAGCCTCCATCTAGAGGGGGGAGGGCCTGACCCCAACAGTGGGCAGAGGAGGCCAGTGGCTCCCCGGGGGGGACACATCCAGCTCCCGCTTGGCCCAGCCCCCAGGGCAGCTCTCACTTACACCCGGGCCAAAGAAGAGGAGAAGCTCAAGTTCATTAATCATCGCGAGGGCCAGGCGGCCACCTCGGGGTGGGGGTGCGGGTCGAATTATCCCCAGTCCCAGGAGAGAGCAGAGCCTCAGAGAGGGGAAGTGACTTGTCCAAGGTCACAGCCAGGAAGTGGAGGAGCCAAGCTGGCGTTCCGAAGTCCCTGCCCCCCAGCCCAGGTCCTGCAGGCCCCCCCACCCCCAATCACTCCCAGTTCTGTGCCTGCAACGACCAGGCGAGGCCAACGCGGGGCCAGGGAATGGGACAGACGGAGGCGCACAGTCAGACCTCTTAGCGACGCACGCTCCCGGGCCACCGTGTCACAGCAGCCGCCGTTCTCTCAGCACCCCCGAAGCAGACCCAGCCACGCCTCCCGCCCGGGCCCGGGGTCCGTTTCCGCCCGCCGGCCCGGCTCACCTCGTACCCCGCGGCCCGAGCGCCGGGCGCCGCCAACAACACGAGGAGGAAGAGGAGAGGCTGGAGCGGCGGCCGCGGCGCGCGGGAGCTCATCCGGGGCCCCGCGGCACCCCGGCCGGCGCCGAGCCCCGAGACCCGCGCGTCCGCGCCCATGGCTCCGCCGCGGCCTCCTGGGGGCTCCCGGCCGTGGAGTGGCCGGGAAGGCCCCGCCCCCGAGCCCGGGCCGGCCAATCAGCGACGGCGGGGGCGGGGCAGGGGCGGGGCGGCACGTAAACCCGTCGTGCCCCAGAGGGCGCTAGCCCGGGGGCGTCGGGGGGCCGCTGATTTGACAAAAGCATCCGGCTCCTTGGGGTCGCGGAGTGTCCCTGTGTCCCCGTGGGGAGCGGGATCTCGGATTTTCCCAGATGCCCTGTTTATCTGTCTGTTGCGGGGGCGGAATATGTTCCTGGGGTGTCCTATCCAGCTTCAAGGCAGGAGCCCTCTTGGGCGCCAGCTTGGGTGCCAGCAGGGTTTGGTGGGTGCCTGCCTGTCCTGTGGAGCCTGGAGCAGCTGGGTAAACGAACTGCCTTTGGAGTGCTGGGGACGGAAGGCGTCCACCCTCTGGCTGCCAGCGCTCCCAGGGTCCTCTGTTCAGAAACTGCCCCTGGAGTGCAGACCTGAAAGGTGGAGGGCCCTGAGCCTTTCGGGCTCTTCCCAATTCCCACCAGTCCATCCAAGAAGCACCCGATATCCTGTTTCTCTGATAAGGAAACCAAAGGCTCAGCAGTGCCTTCTGTTCTGTGGCCGGGGGGCAGAGGTTACTGTCCTCTCCCAGGCACCTGACTTCAGGCAGGAGACTGGTGAAATAAGCAAATAATCTACCAGAAGTTCCCTCCCACCGCAGATCTGACTGTACATCCTGGAGACCTTCCCCTACTAGGGTAGAGGCAGCCTCACTGCACCGGAAGAGACAGGTTACAGAGGAGAATCGAAATGGAAAACTTTATTATTCAACAAGAAAACAGACAGAAGCGCCTAGAAACATGGATTTCTCCTCTGACAGCAGGCAGGGTGGAGGAGGCAGCGGCAAGGGGTTAGCCTCTGAAGCTTTCCCCTAGGCCTTGGCACAAGTGGGGCCCGGGCCAAGGGCCAGGCTCCCTCCCCTGGCTCGGGCCCCTGAGGCCACCTCAGCTAGGGGAGCCCAGGGCAGTAGCTGAGCGCAGGACGCTGAGCAGCCGCGGGCCAGGCCTGGGGGGAGGTGTTGAAAGGGGGTCCAGGATACAAGCCCTCTGGCCCAGCATCACCAGGGGGGCGTCATGGGCTGAGGGTTCTGCAGATAGGACATCACCACGGCAGAGATGGACAGCCTGAGACGGGAGAGAGGAGTTAGCGGGGGCCCGAGATTAAGGGGGCCCTCCCTTTCTAGGCCCCGCCTCACATGAAGCTGCTCATCATCTGCTTGGTGTCCTCCGAGCTGCGGGAGTTGGCAAAGCTGATGAAGGAGCAGTAGACGGCCACCCAAGCACACCACTTCAGCTGGGGAGGGGTAGGTGGTGGGTGGATTAGACGGGTGTGTGGCGGCTCAGTGAGCCCTGCAAGCCTTAGGCCCAATCCCACATTCCCCGAAACCGGTTCCAACCTCCTCATTCCAGATGGCACAGCTTAGGCCCTGTCCAGTTCTCCAAGTCCCACCCCCTCAGAGCTTACCCCAGGTACCCCGTTTCTGCTCCTATTCCTAGCCTATGTCTGTTGCCCCACCACATTCCCCCTCAGGCCTGTGAACACTGGCCCTTGACATTGACCTGAAGGAGCTCGCCCTTATCCACCTGCTCCTCCAACCTACTTCAAAGTCTGGCCCCAGGCTCACACCCACCTCCCACTTACCCACCCTGGCCCCGCCCTCTGGATTCCCCTTTCGCTCCGGCTTTCCGGGTCCCCCTTACTCTGGCCCCACCCCTGGCCAAGTTCAAACCCTCCACGCGCCAGCTCCCTCGCCCACGGGACCGCCCCCTGCCGCCCCGCCCCCTGCCGCCCCGCCCCCTGCCGCCCCGCCCCCTGCCGCCCCGCCCCCTGCCGCCCCGCCCCCTGCCCCGGCTCTCAGGCTGGCCCCGCCCCCGCCCGGGCCCAGGCCCCGCCCCCCAGCTGCGGCCCTCGGCCCCGCCCCCCCGCGAAGCCGCCCCCCGGCCTCCGGCTCAGGCCGAGCTCCGCCCAGGAAGGCGCCGCGCGCCCACCTTGAGCATGAGGCCGCACATGCTGAAGATCATGCCGAGGAGGTTCATGTAGTCCGGGGTCGGGTCGTCCAGGGCCGGGTTGGACTCGCTCGGCGGGGGCTTGTACCTGCGGCAGGCTCCAGGGTCAGGGCCGCCCGCGTCCCGCCCAGCCCACTCTCCGGGCCCGTGGCCAGGCCGCTGGGGTCCTCACCTCAGCACTTTGTTCGGCCTCCGCGGGTCCGACATGCTGTTCGCGGACATAGCGAGGGCAAGGCCGGCTCGCGCCTCCGCCGCCGTGCAGCGGCCACTTCCGGCGTGGACGGGGAGGGGGGCTTTCACCGTGACACCGCAGGCCTCCACTTCCGGTTCTCGCGGCGGGGGCCAGGACGCCCCCCAGCCAGAAGTCGGAGCGTGGGAAGAGGCCAGAACCGCTCCCGGGAAACGGGAATTAGGGGGAAACTCTGGAAGCGGGCTTCAGTATTCCCACTGCGAGCTCCAAAAAGTCGAAACTTGAACCGGAAATTGGGAAACAGGAAGTAGACCGCGGGGGACAATACTAAGGTTACACCCGAGCGTGGTTCCCGGAGCAGAAGCCGCGGGATCGTCGGATTTAAGGCGGCGGGACGGGCTGTCGGAGCCATGGCTTTCCCTGAGCCAAAGCCGCGGGCCCCCGAGCTGCCGCAGAAACGGCTGAGGACGCTGGAGTGCGGGCAGGGGGCGGTGCGCGCCGTGCGCTTTAATGGTGAGCGGCCGCCTCTTCCTTCTGGGCCCTCCGTCCCCGCCGCCTGAGGTCGGCGGCCCAGTAACCCCCGCCTGGTGCTCCCCAGTGGATGGCAATTACTGCCTGACGTGCGGCCGCGACAAGACCCTGAAGCTGTGGAACCCGCTGCGAGGGACGCTGCTGCGGACGTACAGCGGCCACGGCTACGAGGTGCTGGACGCGGCCGGGTGAGCCGGGGGCCGGGCCCGCTTCGGGGCGCTGGGGCGGGGATCGGAGGTCGACGCTGACCTGCCGTGCCCGCCCTGCCAGCTCCTTTGACAACAGCAATCTCTGCTCCGGCGGCGGGGACAAGGCCGTGGTGCTGTGGGACGTGGCGTCGGGACAGGTCGTGCGCAAATTCCGGGGCCACGCGGGGGTGAGTGCAAACGGAAAGACCTTCGCTGGAGCGAAGGACCCTCATTAACGCATGGACGGTGACAAGGACAAACCTCCCCATTTTCCCTCAGGCAGACACCACCAAGCCCTTTGCTGTTCTCCAGGAGTCTTTCAGCCCCCCTGCCCCTTGCCTTTGTTCTTGCTTTTACATGCCCCAGGAGCCCTGCCTGTATCCCAGTCTCCCAAAGTCCAGCCCACTCTGAGTGGCATTTTCGTTTTTCCAGAAGGTGAACACAGTTCAGTTTAACGAAGAGGCCACGGTGATCCTGTCTGGTGAGTTTCGGGCTTAGACACAGGGAACCAGGGTGCCGCCCCCATCCCCAAACCTGACTTCAGCTTCACACCGGCCTCACAGGCTCTATCGATTCCAGCATCCGCTGCTGGGACTGCCGCTCTCGGAAGCATGAGCCGGTGCAGACGCTGGATGAGGCCAAGGACGGCATATCCAGTGTGAAGGTGTCAGACCACGAGGTCCTGGCAGGGTGAGTGAGGCCAGGATCTCACCTCCCCGGGAGCACCTGGGAATCACAGCCGCCTCTGTGCAGATAGTCTATCCTCGAAAGGCCCTGCAAGTTCTGGCGCCCCCTGACCTCTTTGTATTCATACACACATCTCAGAGTTCTAGTGCATTCGATTCATTTCAACGCCATGGCTGTGACCGAGGGTTTTCCATGGGCTGCCCTACATGGGACCCCCAGGGCGGCAGTTAAGTGTGCACAGAATAGGCCAGCCTTGCCTTCCGGGCCCAGGTAGGTAGGTGGGAGACAGGGACACCCAGGTCTGAAGGCACTGGGGCCACTGTTTCCTGCAGTTCCGTGGATGGCCGGGTGAGGCGCTATGACCTGAGGATGGGGCAGCTCTTCTCAGACTACGTGGGCAGTGAGTGGGACGAGGGGGGAGGTGGGCAGGGGGTAGACAGAGGCAGAAAGGGGGAAGACCCAGTCTCATCTGCCTCCCCTCCCCCCAGGTGCCATCACCTGCGTCTGCTTCAGCCGGGACGGCCAGTGCACCTTGGTGTCCAGCCTGGACTCCACGTTGCGGCTTCTAGACAAAGACACGGGGGAGTTGCTGGGCGAGTGAGTCCTCCAGCTCGTGGGTGTCTGCCCCCTCCAGCCCAGCCCGGGGAGGCCCAAGCCCCCCTGACCCCGCCCTTCTGCAGGTACACTGGCCACAAGAACCAGGAGTACAAGCTGGACTGCTGCCTGACCGAGCGTGACACCCACGTGGTCAGCTGCTCCGAGGACGGCAAAGTCTTCTTCTGGGACCTGGTGGAGGTGAGCTCCCACCTTACCCCCCACATCCTCTCCACTCCGGCGCCACAGGCCCTTATCCTGGTCCCTGCCAGGCCTGCAAAGGAGTGGATGTTCCAGCTGGGGCCTTGAAGGGTGACTGAGACGACATGTGGGGAGGACGCTCCAGACAGAGGGAACAGCATGTGCAAAGGCTGGGAGGGGTAACACGTCAGTCCTTGTGATTCGTGGATTCCACGTTTGCAAATCTATATACTACCCGAAAATTTCTTTGAAACCCCAAAATCTGTATTCATGGGGCTTTGGCAGTCGTTCACAGACAGGCAGAGAGTGGCAATGTCCACGTTCCCCGCTGAGGTGGAACAAGGAAGCCCTCTTTCTGGTTTTGGCTCTCAGACTCTAAATAAGTGTCCTTTTTGCGGTCTGTTTAGTGCCACGTTTTTCATGTTTTTGTGCTTTGGGTGGGTGAGTTCACCATTTAAAATGACCCCCAAGCACAGTGCTGATGTGCTGTCTAGCGTTTCTAAGCACAAGAAGGCGGGGATGCTTCTTACGGAGAAAATACGGGTATTAGCTTTGTTTAGGATGAGTTATAGCGCTGTTGGTCGCAAATTCCATGTTAACAAATCAACCACGTATGTAACGTTACTTCATGGTTGGTTGACGAAAACGTGGCCAGAGGTGGCAGGAGCCTAACCATGTGTTTCCCCCAGGAGCCGTGGCTCAGAGCTGGCTAATTCGGTGTTCACGGTACTTTCTAGAAATAACTGCTGTGAATAACCAGGTCAGCTGTAGGAGTTCTCCAGATGGGCAGGCCCCAGATCAGGCAGGGCCCCGGATGCCTGAGGAGCAGGAGCTCCCTCGGGGCAGAGCCGAGGGGGGGACTGACCTCAGGCCACATGGGACTGTGGTTGTTGAGGAAACCTACGCTGTGTCTGTGCCCCGGGGTGCCCAGCCCCGAGCCCAGCCCTTGAGCCCGTCTGATGGAGAGTCAGGGTGGCGCAGGCCGAGCCGGCTCCGTGAGCGGGGGAGCCTGGTGGGAGGAGACGGCAGTGCCTGGGCTCGGCAGGGACAGTCAGTCTCCTCGAGGGTGGAGGCCGTGCAGGGGCCCTGGAGCCTGGAGGGCCTGCTCGCTCCAGGAACCTGGGGGAGGCGCTAATGTCCCGTCTGCCTCACAAGGGCCCTGTGGACCCAAAGTCGCCGAGGAGGAGAGGGGCGCTTTTGGGTAGAAAGAGGAACCGCATGACTTTTCCTGCAGCTGCAGAGAGGGCTGGCTGGGGTAGGCAGCAGTGGGGGGACGGGGCAGCTGGGAGCAGGTCACAACAGGCTCTGAGCAGGTGGCAGCTGCCAAGGGGGACAGAACCAGTCTCTGGATGCGTCCCAAAGGCAGAGCCAACAGGGTGCAGCGATGGGGGTGAGGTGAGAGAAAGACAGCCCCCTGAGGTGTTCGGCTGAGCCCCTGGAAGGCTGGGGCGGGGGGGCCTGGTTGTGGCAGGACTGGTGCTGTGGTGTTGGCGCAGGGCTGGGGGCTGGGGGGGGGGCCTGGTTCTGGCAGGACTGGTGCTGTGGTGTTGGCGCAGGGCTGGGGGCTGGGGGGGGGCCTGGTTCTGGCAGGACTGGTGCTGTGGTGTTGGCGCAGGGCTGGGGGCTGGGAGGGGGCCTGGTTCCGGCGGGACTGGTACTGTGGTGTTGGCGCAGGGCTGGGGGCTGGGAGGGGGCCTGGTTCCGACGGGACTGGTGCTGTGGTGTTGGCGCAGGGCTGGGGGCTGGGGGGGCCTGGTTCTGGCAGGACTGGTGCTGTAGTGTTGGCACAGGGCTGGGGGCTGGGGGGGCGCCTGGTTCTGGCGGGACTGGTGCTGTGGTGTTGGCGCAGGGCTGGGGGCTGGGGCGGGCGCCTGGGAAGCTGCCCTGACGGGGCTCTGCTCGCCCCCAGGGCGCCCTGGCGCTGGCCCTGCCCGTGGGCCCCGGCGTGGTGCAGTCGCTGGCCTTCCACCCCTCCGAGCCCTGCCTGCTGACCGCCATGGGGGGCAGCGTCCAGTGCTGGCGGGAAGAGACCTACGAGGCGGAGGGCGGCGCAGGCTGAAGCCAGGGACGCCCGAGGACAGAGACGCGGACGCAGAGGGCGCCAGGCCGTTTATTCCCGAGACGCTGGGGCTGCAGGGGGAGAGGAAGGGGCTTCAACCTAATAAATAGAGCAGGGCGAGAGCTGCCCGCCGCCGCCACCCTTCAGTCCTCGTTCTTCTCCGGCGTGAAGGCGTCCACCTTCTGGGCGAAGGTCTCGGCCACCAGCAGCGGGAAGACCAGGGAGGCATCGGCGTAGACCTGCGGGGGGCCCTGGTGAGCTCTGCTACCCTCAGCCTCGGCCTGAAACCTCCACCCCCGCCCCCGCCCCCCGCCCTCACCTTGACCGGCTGCGCGTCCACCCGGATCTTGCCCCAGGAGACGGCCTCGTCAGGCCGCGCGCCCGAATCGGAGCCGTCGAACTCCTGGGCCGTGTTGACATAGACGGAGTAGTCGGCCCCGTTCCGCTGTGGGCAGGGGCGGGACAGCCAGTCAGGAGACAGACAGACAGACACGGGGGCAGGGCTGCCGTGACGGAGGGCGTGTCCTAGGTTTAGCAGGCCCTTTCTGCGGCCCCTCCAGCAGACAGACAGACAGACACAGGGGCAGGGCTGCCGTGACGGAGGGCGTGTCCAGGTTTAGGATGCCCCTCTGCGGCCCCTCCAGCAGACAGACAGACAGACACGGGGGCAGGGCTGCCGTGACGGAGGGCGTGTCCCAGGTTTGGGAGGCCCCTTCGCACCGCTCCAGCGGGTGGGCAAGAAGCCCACCACAAACCCACCTTCCCCGGCTCCCACCCTCACCCCGCAGCGGCCAGAGACACCTGTGAACACCTGAGTTGGGTCACATCCCTCCTCTGCTAAGAGTGCTCCATGGCTCCCACCTTCCTCAGGGTGAAAGCTAAAGCCCTCCCCGGAGTCCACAAGGCCCTGCACCCCCTGCCCGTCACCCACCACGCGCTCCCCCTTACTGGCTGCCTGGCTGTTCCTTGAGTACTTAAGTACCTCAGGGCCTTTGCATTGGCTGTTCTCTATGCCAGGAATTACCCTCTCTGCTTGTGTCACTCATGGGAGGCGCCTCCCAGAAGTCTCTGCTCACAGGGCACACTTGGCTCAGGCACCCCTTTCTCCTGCCTCCCTGTCCCGGCACCCTGACCCGCGTCGCCTGCTGGCTGCCTGTCTCCTCCAGCGCCGGCAACATGAGGCCGGCCGTGGCCCCCGCCCCGCAGCAGCCCTCACCATGAGGTTGGCGTTAGCGATGTGGTGCTTGACCAGGCCCCCGCCCAGGATGATCATGCCAGAGCGCTTGGCGAAGATGGCCTGGGTGTTGATGAGCCTCAGATCTGGGGGGGGGGGGGGGGGGGGGGACAGGGGCTGCGGTCAGGCCTGGGCCCAGCCGGTCGCCCGCCCCCCTGCCGCGGCCCCAGCACTCACCCTCCACAATGTCCAGAACCAGGCCCGGGTTCTTATAGGAGTGGAAGAAGATCATGTCCCCCAGTGAGCCGTCGGTGAGCGCCGGGCTGAACACGGGGATGTGGTTCTGGGGGCAGAACAGCGGGCAGCACTGAGCCCGGCTCCTGGGCCCTTTACCTCCTCTGCCCTCTGCCCAATTGTGGGTGGAAGGCTCAGCGTTTGTGGGCAGCCGGTTCCTCGAGCGTGACCCGAGGATGAGAACGGCACGCCCCCCTCAGACACTGCAAGGCCCGTGTGCAATAAACCACCGCAGGGCACCCAGAAGGCAGCGGCTTTCTGCCCTCGTGGCAGGGGCAGTGGGTGCAGGTGTGAACTGAACCTCCAGCTGCTTCCAGGGGGCCCCAACGCAGAGCCACTCGGCTGCTGTGTGACCTCCGACAAACTACTTAATCTTTCCGTGCCCGAGCAGCCTGGACGTGGGGGTGATGCGGCGGTGAGGGGCCAAGGAGCTAATACGTGCCCGGGGATGGGTTGCTGCTGGGGCCCCACTCCACACCTCACCTTCTGGGCCCAGTAGTATACAGACTCCGGGTTGTTGATCTCCTTGCCAAGCCGCGCGATCATCTTGGAAGGTGTCCACTTCACGCCCTAGGGGAGACGGGGATTCAACCCACGCCTCCCCTGGCTCCCCCTGCACCCCTTCCCCTCTCCCCTCCCCCAGGTCACCCTGGCCCCACCTCTGTGTTCTGCTCCAACACCATCTGGTCCAGAATGGGCATCAGCCAGTCCTCAAACTTGCAGTAATTGTCATTGGGCACCAACAGGTTCCCAATCCTGGAGGCAGGAGGAGGTGGGCATCAGGCCCTGGGATCCTGGGCCAACACCCCCCACCCCTGCTCAGCACCATTTGGGACCCCCCCAGTACCCCCACACCTGTTAATCCCGTTCTCCCGGAGCTCTTTCCCCCTGAGGCTGAATTCACCCAGGTAAGTGGGTGCCAGGCACTTGATGAAATCCTCCTCTATGCCCCCCGCCGTGGTCACCAAAACGTCCACCTGCGGTCAGAAGGCAGCCCTGAGGTTGGCTCAGGCACGGGGGGCTCTAGCCCTCTGCCCCGCAAGACTCCAACCCCAACCTTCCTCCAGGGACCCTCTGGGGGCAGCTCTGCTCCAAAACAAACTATAGGGAACAGACGTGGCTCAAAGAGTCAAGCCCCCACCTCCCACGTGGGAGGTCCCAGGTTCCATTCTGGCTGCCTCCTAAATAAACAAGCAAAACAAACGAAAAAGCCAACTCAGGAAAGTGGCCCAGGGGTGGAGCGCCGGCTTCCCACACAGGAGGTCCCAGGTTCAATCCCTGGCCCCGGCACCTCCGAAAAGAAACAAAAACGAACTGTGCCCTGTCCCTCTGCTTAGGCTCGCCCCAGCTCTCTCCACCTCCCTTCAATAATCCACGAGCTCTTGTGCCTGCTGAGACCCTGAGACGCCCAGGCCAGGGTCCCCACCATGTTGTGCTGCACGAGGTAGCGGATGGTCTCGCGGAGGCCGGAGCTGATGAGGTTGGACGTGTAGCCCAGGAAAATGGTGCAGCCGGTGAGCGGGCGGCGGCTCTGGGTCAGGTCCGCGTGATGGTCCTCGTCCTGCGACAGCGGCTCCAGCTTCTTCTCGATCTGGGGGTAGGGGCCCCGGGGGGGGGGCAGAACTCACAGCCCAAACCTCGGCCCCAGGGTCCAGGGTGGGTTCCCGGGTCAGGCCCACGCCCAAGGCCCTGCGCACGCAGGGATATAGGTACCACTTCCACCTGGCACCAAGGAACCCCTCTGCAGGCCTTGCCCCTTCCCAGCTTGGAGCCCAGGATAAGGGCCCAGGCTTCGCCGCCCTTCTGGAATCAGCGAGCATCTTCATTGCAGACCCAGGCCCGGCCCCGCCTCTCTGCAGCTCCCCGCCCGCCCCGTCGGAGGACGGGCGCCACTATTCCGCCGGAAGTCCCGCCTCCTCCCCCGACGGCTCGCTTCCGCCTGGGGCCACGCCCCTCCCTAGCCCAGGAAGTCCCGCCCCTCCCCAGCCCAGGAAGTCCCGCCCCAGGCCTCACCATGGCGTTGACTTGCTGCACCGCGCGCCCGAAGTTGGTGGCCTGGAAGCCGGTGGTGCCGAAGGCCTCCAGCAGCGCGCGGTAGTCCACCCCGCGGTTGAAGTCGTAGCCCCGGACCTGAGCGCTCTCGGGCGGCAGCGCCGAGCTGTGCTTGAGCACGGCGGCCAGCGCCGCCGCGGGCGCCTCCCCTTCCGGGAATCGCTCCATGCCCTGTGGCCGCGCTCCCAGGTCACGGCCACCCCCCCAGCCCGGCCTCCGGCGGCGTTAAAATGCGCCCGGTCCCACGAGCGCGTCTTTGCCCGAGCGCAGGAAACTGGGCTCGGAAAGGAGCCGGCGGGGAGACGGGCCGGAAATTGCGCGTCACATGACACCCTTTGGCGCCCTGGGCGCCGCCATCTTTGCGCGGCTGTTCCGTAATACGGAGGCCGCGAGGAGTCTTTCCTCGCTGACTTGCGTGATCTCAGATTCCTACCTTTACTGCCGCCTGCTGGAGAACCCGCCGCCTTGCGGGGTGTTTTCCCCGTTGGTTTCTGTCTCAGGGAGAGAAAACGGCTTCTTAGGGCTCATTCTTGGATAGGATTTGGGTCACCAGGCAGAGTAAGTTTGCTTCCAGTGAGCCTCTCTGATCAAATGGGACAGTGATCCAGGCTCACACCCCCGAGTGCCGCACAGCCCTCTGCTCTTCCTTCCACGGGTCAGTCCCGGCTGCCACCTCCTCTGGGAAGCCTTCCTTGACTTCCCAGCCTGGGCCAGGGATCTCTTCTGGGACCCAGACCTCACATTTCTTTCACCCCAGGGAGACCATAAGATCCTTGATGGCGGGTCTGCGTTTCATGCGCCCCCCAGTCGTGCACAGAGCCTGGTCCGAGGCCACCCCTTTACTCAGTGGCCCTGCAACGTTCGGAGGCATACTCGGCTCTCACGGAGCCCACAGTCTGAAAATTAACAAGGGCAGTAAGTGCTAATCAGGATTTAACCAAGGCGGTATTTGAGAACATTTGGGGTGAGAGTGGGTGGGGGGGTTGCTGACCCCCGTTGGAGGGACAGGTGGTTGGCAGGTGACATGAGCCAAAACCAGGAGGCAGAAAAAAAGCCCCACTGTGTGAAGATCTGGGGCAGGGCATTCTCCCCAGCTGGGAGCGAGAACAGCCAGTGCAAAGGCCCTGAGACAGGAAATGAGCCCAGTTTGTAGGAGGAACAGAATATCTTCCTCGGCTTCCCCTCCTTGGATCTCAAACTCCCTCATTCCCCTTTCCACCTGAACCTGATCCTCCCACGAGCGTCTGTGTCTCACAAAGACCCTCACCCCCCCCCCCACTCCTCTCTACTTTACTAAAAACTGGGGAGTCGAGCTTGGTCTCTCCCATTGTCTCGCACACCCGCTAAGCTCTACCTACAAAGCAGGTTGCAGAGCAGGCATTTTTCTTCATCCTGCGACTTCCACACTAGCTCTCTCCCCTCCATTTCTTCTCCCCACAGAGGCCAGAGAGCTCTTCTTTAAAACATAAATGAGGGAAGCAGATGTAGCTCAAGGGGCTGAGCGCCTGCTTCCCATGTACAAGGTCCCAGGTTCAATCCCCAATACCTCCTAAAAAAAAAATGCTCTCACTGGGGAACGATGTAGCTCGGTGGTTGAGCACCTGCTTCCCATGTACGAGGTCCGGTGTTCAATCCCTGGTACCTCAAAAAAAAAAAAAAAAACCCATAAATGAGATGCACCATTCCTCCTTAAAACCATCTCGGGGCAGCTTTCCCCGCAGAGTAAAATCCAGGCTTTTCACCCTGGCCTGCGAGGGCATGGCTAATTTGCCTCTAACACTTGCCAAGAGCTGATGGACCTACAGCTCCCCCTTCAGGTCTCAGCTCAACGGTCACTTCCTCCGAGAGGCCTGCCCTGGTCACAGCCCCTTCGCCCTCACCTTGCTTGCATACAAAACTGTTTCCGTTATAGTCTGTATTTGACTTGCTTGTCTGCCCTCCCCCAAGTAGAATGGCAGCTCCGTGAGGGCAGGATTTTGTCTCATTTCACCATGACTCTCTGCTCTTTCAGCAGTGCCAGGCACAAGTTAGGCCCTCCACAAGTGTGCTGAATGAATGAACACAAGGCTGTCGGGGCTCAGAGAGGCATGAGAGAGGGAGAGGTTGGCAGGAGATCAATTCAGAGAGAGGGAAAGGTGCCAGCCCAGGCGTGGCCCTGCATGCACTGATGAGGAGGGTGAATTTCCTTCTGTGGGGCCAGGAAGCCCTGGAAGTTTTAACGGGATTGAAAGACTGTGATGTATTTTTTAACAGATTCCCACTGGCTGCCTTGAAGGGGAGAGAGGAGGGGGCAGGAGAGGGAGGGCACGAGCAGAAGCCCAGTGGAGTCAAGTGCACTGGTCAGGGAGTGGAGAGCAGAGACCAGACTTGAACCCAATTTGCAGGCTGCTGTGATGTCACTTGAGAAGATTTGGTGTGTGGGGGGTCACAGGAAAGAGGGGCTTGGAGCTGTGGCTCTGAGCAGTCGAGTGGAGGATGGTGAAGTCGGACTCGAGGGCACAAGGTCTGGGGGCGAAACACGGAGCTTTGCTTTGGCTGAATTAGATGATGCACTGAGGAAGGACACGGGTCTGCAGCTCAGAACAGGGCTGGGATGGGGCCAGAGGAAGTCGAAGTAAGAGGCTGGAGTCATCTACCCCAGCGGCCGGTGTAGACAGAAAGGAGAAGCCGCGCTGTGTCCAGACCACACACGCCCGCACCTCGGGGATGGCAGGGGCTATCGAAGGAGAAGGGTTGGGGACAGGCTAGCAAGGGGTCAAGTGGGCCGCTGGGTGGCCGGCCCCCACCCCCACCAAGCCGATCAGCCTACAGGGCTCCCATTCCCCAGGCACCCGGGCGACACGTGCCACCAGGGCCACCGCCCCGGGGGGCCTCCTGGGGCAGGGACCCCGCCTGCGGCTGAGGCAGCTGGTGACATTTCGCTCCGTGGGGAGCGGGTGTCCTGGCTTCTTCAAAGTCTCAGCGGGGACTGGAGGTGGGGGGAGGAGGGGGAGGAGAGGGCAGGCCGGGAGGGGACAGGAGGGAGCCAGAGCGCGGCCGGCGGCGGATGGGGCGGCCAGGCTTCGGGGAGTCCTCAGGCGAGGTACAGCGGCCTGTGGGGGAGGCCGGGGGGCGGCGGCGGGGCCTGCGCCCACACCGCGGCCTCCCTCCCCCAGATGTCAGGCAAGGCGGCCCTGGGCAGCGACATCGGGCAGGCCCGCCGGGCGGTGGAGCAGCTGCGCATGGAGGTGGGCCTGGAGCGCGTGAAGGTGAGGGCCGCGGGGCAGGCCGGGGGGCGCGCGGGGCCGGCGGGCGCCCCGGCGGGGGCAGGGGGGGGCCTGACCGGGGCGGGCGCCCGCAGGTGTCCAAGGCGGCCGCCGACCTGCTGCAGTTCTGCACGGAGCAGGCCAAGAGCGACCCGTTCCTCGTGGGCATCCCGGCCGCCACCAACCCCTTCCGCGAGAAGAAGCCTTGCGCCATCCTGTGACCCCGCGGCCCCAATAAACGTGCCCGCCAGCGCCCCTCCTGGCGCGTGCCTGGGCGGGGGCCTCGCTTCCTCCCCGCGCCGCTGGGGGGGGGGGGTCCCCGGGCGTGGCGCCCGCAGAGGCTGCGCCTAGACACCTGTGCCCACCGTGCCCGGTGCCCTCGGACCCTCCCTTCCTGGTCCACACGCTCATGGGCCCACAAACAGCCTTATGTACCCCGCCCCAGACCCTCACGCCCACGGGGACACCCACGCAGACACCCGTGGCAGGCAACTATCACCGAAACCCGCGCCCGGCCTCCTCCCAGCCCATGCCCGGCCCCCGCCATCTGGCTGGCTCAGGTGCACCCGTGCCGACCCCCCTCCCGGCCCCCCCAGGCTCCCCAAGTCACTACACCCAGCCCCAGTGACGTCACATCACCTTTATTCCTTTCCCGCACACAACTTTTCAACAAGGAGGGGTGCGTCGGGGGCGTCACCCAGGGCCCCGGGACCCCACCCTCGCCTCCACCCCGGCAGGGGCCGCCTCCGGGCCCCTTCCCGACCACGGCCCGGGCGCTGCGGAGCCCCAGGCCCGGGAGGCCAGGGCGGGGACAGCACCAGTGTGTGGGGGGAGAACCCCCCCCAGGGCAGAGGCCGCGGTCCAGCCTGCCGGCCGGCAGTGTCCACCTCCAAGGCCCCCTCTCAGGCCGGCAGCCTCCAGACCTCCAGCGACAGGCCCCCGGAGGCGGCCACCACCAGGTCGCCCTCGGCGCAGATCTGTGGGGGAGGGGAAGGCGGGGACGTCAGGAGTGGGGGGGGGGGGAGAGGCGCTTGGGGCTGGGGGGGGCTGGGAGCGGGGGGTGCCTCACCCCGTTGAGCACATCGTGGTGGCGGCGGGTGCAGAGGGTCCGTGGGGGGTCTGTGGGCAGGTGCACCTGGCGGAGGGCAGGGGGGCCGCGGTCAGGAGGCCTGGCCGTTGGTGGGGGAGGGGGGCCGGGGACCGTCCCCGGGGCCGGGGCTAGGGCCTCACCCGCACACTCTTGTCCGTGGACGTGGTGTACAAGGCCCCCAGCGAGTGCTGGATCCCCGTGACCTGGGACCTGTGGCCCACGTCGAAGGACTGCGGGGAGGGAGATGGGGGTACAGGGACCCTCAGGCGCGGCTCTCCCCAGCCCCCTGACCACCTCCCCAAGCTCCCCCCACCCCCGCCCCGCAGGCAGTTAGGAGGCCCGGGGGGGGGGGCGACCAGGGAGAACCCCGGGCCCCAGACCCGAACGCGCTGGAAGCGGCCGCGGCGGTTGGCGAAGACGTGCAGCAGGCCCTGGTTGTCGCCGGCCCAGAGCTGGGGCTCCCGGTAGGACACGCAGAGCAGGTAGGAGTCGAGCTGCGGGGGGAGCGGGCGCTCAGGCCGGGCGGGGCGGCCCCGCGGGGCCGGGGGCGGGGGGCACGCACCTGCAGCCGCTGCAGCACGCCGTCGGCCCGGCGGTCGAACACCACCAGGGTGCGGTCCTCGCTGCCCGAGATGATGTGGCGGTCGTCGGCCAGCAGCGCCAGCACGGCGCTCGAGTGCAGCTGCCGGCTCTTCAGCAGGGCCGGGCCGGCTGCGCGGGGCGGCCCGGCGGGGGCGGTCAGGGGCCACCCCCCAGGGACCCCCGCACGGCCCCTGGTCTCCTTTGCTGCCCACCCCTCGGGGACCCTGAATCTGCTCTCCCAGCACCACCACCCCCACTTTGCCTCCCCTTCCTCTCCCAGCCTACCTCTCCCCACCCCCAATCCCAGTGGTCCCTCTTGGTGGACAGCACCCCCGGCAGGCCCCAGCTCAAAGCACCTGCGCCTCCGGCCGGAGCCCACCCACCCGCCTGCAGCTCTGTCCGGAGCGCGCCCACCCAGCCTGCCCTTCACCCAAGCTCAGGTCCAGCCAATAAAGGAAAACGGAAGAGACTTCCGGGCCAGGCGGTGTTTGCGGCATTTTATGAAAACCAGTGTCCTCGTCCACCCTGTTAACCAGCTCCCGTGAGCTGGTGCTGTTTCTCATTCCCCCGATTTTACAGATAAGGAAACTGAGGCGCAGCCCCAACCCCCTGGGGCCAGCCTGCCTCCCTCGGGACTCAGGCTCAGAGACCCTCCCCGTCCCCTCCCCCTGCCACCCAGGTAGCCCCATCGCAGCGGCTCGGTTGGTCCCCCGGGCTAGGCTGGGGGCCCCAGAACATCCTCTCCCCCTGCTCTCCCCACGGGGCCCCCGGCCCACCTCTGGGATCGTAGACGGTCACCTTCTTGTCATAGGTGCCGGTGACGAGGATGTCAGGCCGGTAGGAGAGGCACAGCACGGCCGCCTTGCCCCTTGGAGACACAAGGACCATGGGGCTGGGGCCAGCGGGGCCCGGCCCCTCCTCCCCAGACCCCCTGCCCGCGACCCCTCACACTTGATCTCGCCGAACTGCTGCCCGTCGGCCGCCATGTCCCAGAGTTTCACCGTGCTGTCCCAGGAGCCCGAGCACACGTGGTGGCCTTGGGCCGCCAGGCACCACACCCAGCCCTGGGGGACAGGGACATGGGGTCACACGCGGCCCCACTCCCCCCACCACCACCGCTTTGCTTGGCGCTGTCGTGCAACGCAGCCCTCTCCTCCCACAACCCCAGACGCCCACATCCGGGGTCAGAGCAAGGAGCGGAGGTTAGAGCCGGGGGCAGGGGTCTCATCGGACTTCAGAGCCCATGACACGCGCACCCCACAGCCACATTTCAAAGGTCAAGTTCTTGGGGTGGGGCTCAGCGGCCACGGAACCCTCTATGACCCGGGCAAATGGCACCCCCTGCCTCAGTTTCCTCATCTGCAAAATAGACCCAAGAAGCGCCACGGCTGACGGAGCGCTTGCCACCGCCTGGCTGGCTTCCCTCGGGGTCGGGTACAGAAGGTGGCTTCGTTTTCCAGATGAGGGAACTGGGGCACAGGACGGATGGCGCTTTTCAGCCACGGTCGCACGGCCGGGAGATACCGCAGAGCTGGGGTTTGAGCCCAGACAGCCTGGCGTGGAGCCTGAGCCGGGGCCACCTCCGTGGCTGGCGGAAACGCCGCAGGAGGTGACAGTCAAGCTCGGGGCTACATCTGCCAAGCGCCTCCTGTGCATCCGAGCCTGCGGGAAGCTCTTCCAGGGTGCCTCCGGGCCCGCCTCCTCCCTCACCTCGTGCGTGCCATTCTGCTGGGTGCCCAGGGCCTTGACCAGCACCCGGCTGGGCTCCGCCCCCAGCTGCCGCAGGTCCCACAGGTTGACATTCCGATCGCGGGAGCCTGACAGACACAGCGCCCCGCCCTGGGAGGGGAGCGAGGGGGTGGCGTCAGGAGGCCACCCTGGCCTGGCCCTCTGGCTCCCCCCCACCCTGCCCAGCCTCACCTGCAGCAGCAGCACCGAGTCAATGGACGCAAAGTGCCCGTTGGCCAGGCAGAAGTACTCGGCCCGGCGCCCGTCCTCGGCCCAGCGTGCCAGGTGCTGCTCCAGCTCGATGCAGGCCGCTGGCCAGTCAAAGTCTTCCTCTGTGGAGCGCCACGAGCGGGGGCCCCGGTGGGTAGGGACCCTGCCCGCTCCACCAGCTGCCTTCCAGGGAGCCTGACCTACACCCATCTGGGCCCCTCAGCCCACCCCAGGCAGTCCCAAGCTCTGGTCTGAGAACCGCCTGCTCACTCTACCCCCAACCCCCGCAAGACCGAGACTACTTCTCTCTCCAGTTTCTGCAACTTGTGGGGGTGGGGGGCTTCAGGCCTTCTCAGACCTCATCCCCCAATCTGAGTCCCGAGCCTGGGGAGGGGGCAGCAGCCCGGGGCCTAGGGGCCCATCTGAACCAGACACAGGGCTGTTTTCTCAAACCGGTTTCTGTAAACCGGAGAACTTTGTCAAGATGCAGAAGCCAAGCTCCAGGTGCAGACTTGGGGGTCCGATGGGGCCCAAGCATCTGGGAAAGAGCTACTCAGGCGGGTGGGATGACTACACATTTGATGGAGGCGCCCTCTGCCCGCTCTGCGGAATCAAAGCTTCCAAATCAGGATAATCAACTGTTCAACCTGTTGACTCAGGTTGGGTGAAGGGCTCAAGGATCCAAGGGGTCACTCTCTCAGGACCCACATTATCAATTCAAGGTTTCCAAGCTGTGTCACCGCCCCAGGAACCAATGACCTTGGGGACTGAGTGAGCAAAAGCTCCTGAGACCCCAGGCTAGACCCAGAGCCTGAGGACCTGTGGTTGCTGTTTCCAGGGATCCCAATTCAAAATCTCTAGCTTGGGTCCAAGGTTCAGAAGCTGTGGACTCTGAATCCCTACCTCACCAGCTCCTAGCGCCAGCCTCGGGGTTTGAGGCCTTGGTATCACCACTTGTTGCCTCTAGATTAGACGGAGAGTCCCCAGAGTAGCCCCACAGCCTGAGACCTCGAGTCCCTGGGTCAACCCCAGCCAGTGGTCCGGGCCTTGGTACCATCAGACCCAAAAGCCTGAGTTTGTTTGGATTCTGATGCCAGGGACCCTGGCTCCCACCCTGATCCCCACCCCCGTAGGTTGCCACGCCTCAGGACGGCAAGTTTCGGCTTCCGTGGGCCGCGCAGAGGCTCGGCGCCTTTGGACAGCCGCGAAGCCTGCTCCTGGGGCTGTGCCTCCAGCATCCTAGCGCCCTCCCCCCGCCAGGTGGACCTAGGCAGGCGTCCCCGAACCCCGGGCGCGCGCACCTTCCACCACGGGGTAGGGCGCGCGTACGCGGCGCTGCGCACGTAGCCTCCAGGTGACACGGTCACGCACGAGATCGCGCAGCGCGTGACACACGCGCGGCAGGACGTGGAGCACGAGGCGCGCGTCCAGGTAGGCGCAGATCTCGAGCAGCAGCTCCGGGGGGAGGCTCAGCAGGCCCGGGACACCCCCGGCCGGGACCCTGGGCGCCGCGCGCGGCTCCGGGGTGCCGCGGGGCGCGGCGGGCGGCGGCGGCGGCGGGGCGCGCGGGGGCGCTAGCCCGGGCTTGGGCGGGGTGAGCACGCGGGCCACGTAGGCCTCGGCCTGCGCGTCGGGGTCGGCGTCGGGCTCCGGCTCCGAGTCCTCGTCCCAGGCGCGGGGTTCGGCGCGCGGCCCCGGGGGCAGCTCCATGGCGGCCCGGTGGGCGCGGCCGGCCCAGCCCGGTCAATCCCGGGCGCCGCGTCCCGTCTCCTAGGCAGCGCGCGGGCACTTCCGGCGCCTGCTGCTGACGTCAGGGCCGACCGGAAGCGAGCCGCTGAGAGCCGCGAGGCTCCAGGGGTCTCCTGCCCCGCGCAGCGGCGGCCTTGGCCAAGGGAGATTCCCGATTCGTTTTTTCAAACATGTCTCCTCGGTGGTGCTGGCGCAGAGGACCAGCCGAGTCTTTAAAACGCCGCTCTGAGCGAGGAATTGAGGCATTTCCGGTAAAAGTCGCGGGACCTTGTTGCCACGAGCCCTGACCTCCGCGGACTGCTAAAGGGCGTTCTGCAGGTCGAAAGGAAGACCCGGGATGATTGAAGCCACACGAGGAAATGGGGGTCTCTGGTAAATATTAAGTACCAGTCCATTGCGTTCTTCGATTTGTCCCTCCACTTAAAAGGCATGAATTGTAATGCTAAACTAACGGTTTGGGACTCCTATGAATGTAAATATGTGATTTGTGACTACTACACAAAGGAGGGAGACGGAGGGGTATAGGAACATGGTTTATGTATGCTATTGAGGATAAGTTGGCACCAGAGCAAACGAGATTGTTATAGATTTAGGATGTTACATTGAAGCCCCGTGGTAACCACAAGAAAATAGTAGAGGACGTACAAACTCAGGAAGCAGAATGCAGGTTACTAGGGATGGGGGGACAGGGGCAATTGGGAGTTAATGCAAAATGAGTGCCGGGTTTGTTTGGGGTGAGGGCTTAAGTGCTAGGAATGGATAGTGGTGAGGGTGCTCCAACATTGTGAAATGTGATTAACCCCACTGGCTGGTATGCTTGGGAGGGATTGGGATGGGAAGATTGGTATTATATATGTCTACACAACTTTTTTAAAAAGAGAACTACAGAGATAATGACAGTTAAATGCAATCCATGATACTGGACGGGACCAAGAATGAAGAAAAAGGTTCAAAAGGACATTGAGACAGTAGGACAACTGGAATATTATTTTTGCCACTTCATGTATGTTTGGAGTTATTTCAGAATAAAAAAAAAAAGCCATGCAGCTGTGTCAAGGGCAACTGTTACGGATGATGCTGAGTTTAGAAATGGGAAAGCCTTTTCAAGACCACTGTCTGTGGCAGAGGCAGGATTTGAACTCTTTTCTTCCAGAAGCAGAAACATGCAGTTACACTGCAGACAGGCCTTAATGAACCACCTAAACACATACTGATCAAAATTACACCTTATTTATCTCCTCTGCCCGGGCATCCTACTCCCCTCATCCACATGGCTCCCTGCTCACATCACCTTTTCCATGAGGTTGTCCCCTAACTCTGTGTCATGCTGCAACCATTTCCCCATTGCCCCCACCCCCACCCCTTCATGCTGTATTTTTCTCTGTGATACCTCTTGAGTGTTTGGTCTATCATCTATTTCCTCTCATTCGAATGTAAACATTTGCAGAGTGAGTGTTTGCTTAAGAATGTAGAGTTCCAGAATGTGATTCAGGAGCTAAGGTGGAATCTTACGACAGAGGAAATGTGTGACTACATTTCTTAAGTTTTCCCATGTTGATGCAGGTCATCCTTGGGCCACCCTGAGGCGGCAACAAGATGTTTCCTGAGGCTGCTCCCAAGAGCTGGAGCCCTTTCTTACTTGCCTCAGTAACTGGCACATTTACGCATTCCCCTGGTGCTGGACTGAACCTTTGACTAACGTTTCTAACTTGCCCTGTGATGAAGCTGTGAAGTTAGCCCAAGATGACAATGTTGTTAACACCTTGTCCCTGCCACTCGGTTTGGGTTGTGGCAGATGGGGTCCTTGAACCTGGGCTGTGATAACAAAGGATCCCCTTCAAAGATGTGAATGGGTAGATGAGAGAGCGATGTGGTAACTGAGCTGGTTTAAGTCCACTGAGTAGAGTCCGTCTCAGTGTCGTAAGTGCATTAGATTTAGAGTAAGTCTGAGAAGTTGCCAGGTCTAAGCCACACTTTGTCAAAGCATGAAAATAGACACCAAATCTATGAACATTCTTTAAAAATTCATTGTGGATACCCCAGCTACCATGTAATAAAATTGCTTTTCAGTTTATTTAATTCCCTAAAATGGAAACTGGCTTGGGAGAGGAAACTGTGGTAAAATGTCTGAAAGCGTCCATAACAAAAATGGCAGAGAACACTTCCATTGCCCCCCAGATAGCCCTTCTTCCAACTATTCTACTCCTCTCTCCTCCTCCCTCGGGGCCCACAGTTAAAAATTAAAATTAAAAAAAAAAAAAAAAAAAAAAAAAAAAAAAAAAAAAAAAAAGAAAGGATCCCCTTCAGTGAGCTCTGATCACGTCCCAGGGAACGTTGCACCTTGCGTGTTACCACTGTTGATCTCCCATCTGCCTCCACCTTCCCATTTTACAGGGAAGGAAACTGAGAGGCTTGGTGTCCCAAGCAGTGAGCCTGGTTAATGCTTGCTTACTTGCCTGTCCCCCCCCAGTCATTTCCTGAGTTCTCTGCAGCCCCATCGCTAAAGCTCCTGAGGTGCCCCCCTGCACGTCTTCTCTCCTGCCAAAGCCAAAGACACACGAAGCCAGGTGGAGACCAAGGGTTTCACAAGAAACTGATCTTTACTCAACAAAGTTCTACACAAGTGGAATCTCACGCCACCTTGGCGCCAGTCCCCAGCACAGCACAGTAACAAATGGACAGCCCTGGGAGCCCGCAGGGGGAGAAGGCGAGGGGAAAGGAGGGACTGCGGATCAAGGCCAGGCTGGCTTCGCAGCCCTGGGCAAGGGAGAAGGTTGAGAAGCCGAAACTTCGTTGTGCAAAAACCAACCAAAAATAAATTAAAAAAAAAAAAATTTTTTTTTAAGTCTTCTTTAAAAAAAATAAAAAAATAAAAAGGAAAACTAGAACCAGGCTCCCCTTCCCTAAAGGTGGTTGGGGTTCCCCATCCTGGGTGGAGAGGGGTCCCCAACTCATCAGTTGGCCAATCCGCCCACACTTCCCCCGAAACCCTGCGCCAGGACGCTCCAAAGAACTAGAACTGTCGGAAGAGTAAGCGGAACTAAAAAAAGGTTTTCTTTACAAATGGCTTCTACAGGCCTGCGTGAGACGCACTGGGGAGGGGGGTGGGAGACGAGCTGAGTTTATGGAATGTGCACCGAGTGCCCCTTGGAGTAGAGGCAGGACGGGCCCTGTGTGCGAAGACACAAGGCCCTCGGGGTCCAGATGGGGCAGGCCCCAGTACGCCGGGGTCCTGTCAAACCCCCAGACACCAGGGGGCTCCCGAAGAAAGCGGGGGAGGAGCAAAAGGAAACCAGGGAAGGGGGCTGCAGGCCGGGCTTCCTGGTCCGGCGGCACACTCCCTCTTTAGGGGAGTCTCTCCCACCCTGACCCCTTCCCTGGCCAATCCCAGAAGGTTCCCTAGAATCACAGCGCCAACATGGTGGGGTCTCTGGGCCGCAGCTGCCTGGGACGGGCCGGAAGTCGCAGCGGGGCGGAGAATGCACACCCTTGACCCTCCTCGCGCCCCCAATCTCCTCCTCGCAGGCCAAGCAGAAGCCTTTGTGGTGGGGCACCAATTAAAAGCCCGTATCTACGCCCGCGTTAGAACTCAGGCCTGAGGCTTAAGGAGGGGACCCCTGGAAGCACAGAGGAGCCGCTCGCAGGAGTGCCGGCAGCTCGGCCGCCCCCAGCTCTCTCCGGGAAAAGTCCCAGGCAAGCACAAAGCCAGCGTCTTCCGAAGCCACTGGCGCACAGGGAAAGGGGGCGGGGTGACGGCCGGCCAGCTCGGGCCCCCGGGTGCCCCCACGCTGCAGGCCCACGCTGCAGGCCCACGCTGCAGGCCGGGGTGGGCCGAGCGCGCCAGGACGCCGGCAGGACGCCGGCGGAGCAGGTCTGAAGCGTGCACGTGCTGGCTAGACGGCCCGCGCCGGCCGCCCTCCTCCCCCCGGCCCCCGGGGCCCCCACCCCCCAGCCCTCCCCCATCGGCGCCAATCCCCGCAGAACAGCAGAAGCTTCTGAAACTAGAGGAAGGTTACACGGGGGCCTCACGGTGAGCCCGGAGGTTCACTAACTACTGTCTCCATGCAGTCGGGGAAACGGGCGGCGCCAGCACCTGCGTGTGGCCACGCGTGCGCGCGAGCGGGCCTGAGTCTCTAGGGGACCCCCTCCCCGCCTGCCTCGCCCCTGTCCTCGGCCGCAGCCGGATCCGCCGGCCGTGCGGAGTCCTCCCTCCCGCGGGGCGGGCGCTCGCGCCCCCGCGGAGAGCCCAGGGGCCCCCGCCAGCCCCAAAGTCCCACCCCCCTCCCCCGTGGTAGGATGAGCGCGGAGGCCCCGCCGCCTGCCGCCGGCCTCTCGGGCCCTGCGAGGCAGCAAGGCGGAAGGGGAAGGCGTCTGGATTCGGGTCCCACTTCCTCCTCCCTAGCCCCCCTCCACCAGGACACGGCGACTCCGGGCGCGGCGCGCTGCTGGCAATCCCTCCGACGCTGACGCAGACAGGAACCTGCGGGGCGGGGGAGGGCGGCGGCGGGTCAGGGCCGGCCTGGGACCCCGCGGGCGGCCGGTGGCTGGGGCCCCCCTCACCTGGCCGTCCCAGCGCTCGCCTAGACCCCGTAGAAGGCCGCCAGCCGCTCCTTGAGCAGAGGTGGGAACTGCTCCGAGAACTGCTGCCAGTTCTCCTCCCCAACTTGGTCTTTGAAGCCGTGGAGGATCTGTGGGGAGGGGAGGGGTGAGTGGCCGTGGGAGCGGGGCAGCGGCCAGGGCGTGGGGTGCAGGAGCCTCCCCTTTTTATTGGCTTATTTTTACGAAATCAAACCTCAGACCTCGTGCGTGCGAGGCAGGCGCTCAACCACCGAGCTCCAGCTGCCCCGGGGAGCCTCACCTTATAAAACATGTCTCGAAGGTCGTCCTTGGGGCTCACCCAAGAGGCAACGGCGTCGCAGAAGAAAATAAAGTCCTGAAACGGGGCAGGTCCCAGGTGAGGGGCTGCCAGAGCTGCGCCCTGCCCGGCGTCGCCGCCACCTGCCCCGCACGCCCACCCACCTGCACGACACCCCCGGGGTTGACCCCGATCATCATGCAGATGCCCCGGAAGGCCGAGTCCTTCTCCTCGTTGTCCCTGATGTTCCTGAGGGAGGTGCACCTGCGGGAAGAGCGGCAGCGGGGGGGTTGGGCGAGGGGAGGGAAGCCAGCCTGTGCCTGGGGGGCTGGGGCAGGGTATATGTTTGGGGGAACAGGAGGGTGTCCGTGTGGGCAGGGCGCGGGAGGGACGCGTATCTGGCGGGGGAAGCAGACTCGGCCGGCCCGCAGCCACGGGGGTGGGGTGGGGGACTCCACGCACCAAGGCCGGATGAAGCGCTGCAGCATGGGCGCCACCTCCTGGGGGCACACGAAGCCCAGGCGGCCGATGGTGATGGCTGGAATGGCAGAGGGGCTCGTCAGGCGACCTGAAACCCTGAGTGGCCCCGGGACAGTCCGTGGCGGGGCCTCCGGCAGGAGGCGCCCGGCCCCGCCCCCGGCCCCCAGGGAGGGGGCTCGCCCTTGGCCTCCCCCCCAAGCCCCCGCCCCTCCTGGGCGCCCCCGCTCGGCCTCCCCGGACACCCCGGCCCGCCTGGAGGCCCGCCTCTGGCGGCAGGAGGCGGGGAGCGGGCGGTGTGGGGGCGGCCCGGCGCCCACCTGTGTTCTCCAGCAGTGTCTTGGGCGTGTTGGGCCGGTTGATGATCTCCACCAGGTGGCTGAGGACCATCTGCACGTAGGGCTGCATGCCGGCCCCTGGGAGGCCGCCAGTCAGAGCCCCGCGCGCCGCCGGGGCCGCGGGGGGCCGCCCCACCTCCCTGCCCAGCCCACCCCATCCTGAGCCCGGCCAACGAGCGCCGCCGAGGGAAGGAGAGGCCCTCCCAGCACCACGGGCTTCCCGGCACGCTCCACGGGGACGCCGTGATGGAACCAGCCCTCCAAGCCTCTGGGGATGACGGTCCCGATCTCTCAGGCAACCCCGTGGGCCTTCCCGCCACCTGCACCCGAGGTCCCAGAGAACGGGCCGTCCCGTCCCAGCGCCTGGGACAAACCAGCCTCGGACACCCCCAAGACATCCTCTCGCCCCTGGCCAGTTCGGGGCCTTCCTCCGAGTCCGGCTCGAGGACACTTGTCGGTCAGAGCCAGGCCTGCCCCCAGCCAGGACGGGCCGGGGGGGGGGGGGTGCTGCCACCCCGCCGCCCACCACTCACCCATCTGCATGCAGATCTCGCCGATGGCCCAGGTGGCGTTGTTGCAGACTGAGATGAACTCAGGGTTCAGGTTGGTGCCCAGGATGGGCATGAACTCGGCTGGGGGGCAGGGGGGGAGAGTCGGGGCTGAGCGGGGGCCGGGGCCGGCCAAGGGAGCTGCCCGGCCCGGCCCGGCCCCGTCAGACAGTACGAATACGTCCCGTGTCGGTCACGGTCTTCCCAGGGCACTTCTTCATCACTGGAGGCCAGGGGTGGGGTCAAGGGTCAAGGGCAAGATCAGGGGCCTACCGATGCAGGGCTTGACGTGGATGAAGCAGGCCTTGGTGAGGTCTCCCAGGAGGGCGAAGGAGCTCTGCCGGACCTCGGGCATCGAGTCCTGGGGGATGGAGGGGGCTCAGGCAGGCCGGGACCCCCGCTCACCCCTCAGCCCCGGGCGGGTCAGGGAGCGGCCGCGCTCCCCTGCTTCCCGCACCTGGGAAGAGCCGAGGTGACAGCCCCCCACCCAGGATGCAGCAGGAATGCCCGCAGGGAGGGCTTTCCTCGGGACACTGCTGAAGGAGGCCGCCGCCGCCGCCCTGGCTGCCCATCCTGGAAGGTTCTGGAAGGGGGTGAACCGGCAGCACGGGGCAGCTTGGGCTCTTCTGCTTGCGACACGGTTTGCTTTGTTTTGTTTTGACCCGTGTGACTTTATTCGCGCCGTATTTGAGTTGTCCGAGCCCCCCCGCGGCCGAGCCCCCGTGCCCACTCACCTGCATGCACTGGAAGAGCAGCGTCATGACGTTGCTGCGGGCCACGAGCTGCTCCACGTGGCCGCCCAGGCCCTCAGCCAGGCCGCTGAGCAGGTCGAGCGCCACGATCATGAAGTCCTTGTCGGGGGCCTCGTACTGCTCGGGGTGCTGGCTGTACATCTGGGTGAGAGGCGGGGGGCAGGCAGTGTGGGCGGGGGGCCGCGGGCGGGGCAGGCGGGGGGCCGGGGTGGGGGGTGCTCACCATGGCCTGGGCCAGCGTCTTCTGCACCAGGGTGACGCAGCGCTGGTAGACGGGCTCGCAGTAGGGCAGGAAGCCGCTCTGCAGGGCGGTGGCCACGGAGGACAGGCACTGGTGGGGCGGAGGGCGGGCGCCGTGAGGGCAGATGGGCACCGGGCAGGGGGTGGCGGGCGCAAGCGGGACCCCACCCACCTCCAGCAGGGGGAAGAGGTCTTTGTCTTCGTCCTTGAGCTCGTTCCACTTCTGGATCAGCGGGGGCATCAGCTTCTGGATGTATTCCTGGGAAGGGGGGGTGGAGCAGGCAGTTGGGGCTCCCTGGCCAGGGGTGGGGACCCGAACGCAGGGGTGCACATCGCCCCAGCGGCCCCGGGAGGCCTCACCGTCTGTCCTGGCTGGCCCCGCCCCCCGCCCCCCACCCCTGCCGCCCACGGGGCCCGGGATGGCGCCTGCTGGTTCCCGCGGGCCCCTGCGCTGCCCCCCGGCACAGCACTCACCACGCTGCCACACAACTGTCTGTCCGCCCCACTAGCCTGGGAGCAGGGCGAGGGCAGGGCCGGGTCTGTCTGTCTGCCTGGCGAGGTCAAGGCCACGTCCCTGGCATGCAACACGGGGCAGCCGCCGGGTCACCGCGGGCCGAGGGGCGCGGGGCGCAGGAGGAGGGGGCCGCCCTGGGGCCTCACCGGCTGGTTGAGGTGGTGGCCCACCGAGTCGGCCAGGGTGCCGATGGCGTCGTAGAGGATCAGCAGGTTCTTGTGCTGGTACTTGCCGAAGGCGAAGACCAGGGTGTCCAGGATGTAGCTGAGGTAGGGCACCAGCTCCGTGCACGCCTCCTCCTCCAGGGTGGCGAAGGCACTGGTGGGGGGGCGGGGGGGTGGGAAGGGGGGCGCCAGTGGGTGTGCGCGCCAGGCCCGGGGGTGCCCCACTCGGGGCCGGCCCTGGGGATCAGCCAGTACGAATACCAGAGGCATCAGCGGGATGTCAGGGGTCAGGGGTCAGATCATCACTTCCCAGGGGGCCAAGCAGCGGGGCGGGCACCCCGGGGCCAAGGGTCACCTGCAAGCCGCCTCCTGCACCCGCTTGTTGCCGTCCAGGATGCGCTTGAGGAGCTCGGTCATCAGGGGCTTGAGGTGCATGTCGGGCGGCTGGCTGACCACCCAGTGGGCGTAGCGGCTCAGCGTCCAGCAGGCGATGGAGCGCACCAGCGCCTTCTTGTCCGACAGGCACTGGATCAGGTGCGGGATGAGCTCAGGCAGGTAAGGCACCATGCCCTGCATGCAGCCTGCGGCGGGCGGCCGGGAGGCGGCGGCTCAGCCAGGGACCCCGGGGCTCCGGGGCCCACCCCCCTGGGGGGAAGGTACGGCCCCGGGGAAACGGAGGCTGGGGGGTGAAAGAACCGGCCCCAAGTCACACAGCCAGGGAAAGGGCCGGTCGCGACAGAAAGCTGCCTGACGCCAGGGCCCCTCTCCCTCCGCCAGATGCCCCCCAAGGGGGAGGGTGGTGGGGGCTGGTCGGACGGTCTCATCCGTCCCAATACTGCCAGGGCACGCTTTCCATCTGACACCCTTCACGGGGGCTGGTATTCTTCTCTTCCTGTCCCTTCCTTTTAAGCCGCGACCGCGTCTCTCATTCAATTAAAAAGGAAAACACCCCAACGGCAGCCCCTGATAAACCAAGACATGGGAGCTATTTGGTTTTTTTAGGCGCTACCGGGGATTGAGCCCAGGACCTCATACATGGGAAGCAGGCGCTCAACCACTGAGCTACATGCACTCCCACAGGAGCTGGTTTTACCAGCTGGGAGTCAGCGCCTCCAGACCACTTCCCGTAAAGACGGTCGTCACCCGAGTGGTATAGCCGATTAACACGTCCCTACGTGGAAGGCTGCGGGGCGTCGCCTACGTCTTCTAAGGGGAAACCTTTGCTCAAGGCAACTGGGAAGGCTCTCTGGGTTGGGGGCTCTGGCTGCCAGGTCTGCGGTCTCTGCAACAGGCCAGGAGGCCAAGGCGGCCGGCCGCGACGCCGTCAGAGGTGCGCAGAGCCCTCCCGGGACCCCAGCTTTTCTCCCCGCCGGCCTGGAGACCGCGCTGGCAATGGGTCACGGACTGAACCCGAAAGGCCGCTGTACGCAGGGGTCCTCGGTGGAGGGGGGCATAGTGGGGCGAGCGTAGAGGAGCACCGTCACCCCCTGCACCTCAGTTTCCCCATCTAACAAACCGGGGGCTCCGGCAGCCACCGCCTGAGTGTGTGGCGAGGACTGAGTTTATCGGCTGGGGCCTGGTCTGGGGCCTGCTGCCACCCCAAGCTGCCCGCCTGTGGGAGTTCGGGGCAGCCTGGCGTTGGGGGGTTTCGGGGTTCGAGGTGCAGGGTCCACGGGGACAACTCGGGTAGACTGGCACTGCCTGAGCCAGCCCCAGGGAGGCCCACCCCAGGCCTGAGGCTAAAGGTCCGGCGTGGAGGGGTCCGGGGCACTCACCCTCGGCGATGGCCCCCAGCACCAGGATGCCCGACTCCTTGACCACCCACTCGGGGTGGAAGAGGAGGTCCTTGAGCAGGGGCAGCAGGTGGGGCAGCAGCTCCTCCCGGAAAACGTTGGCGAGGACGTCCAGCGCAGCCGCCGAGCACTTCCCTGGGGCGCAGGGCCGGGGGTCACGAGAGGCGACGTCACACTCCACTCCGCCGCTTTCCCGTCACCTCCCGGGAGGAAGCCCGCGGCCAGCCCTGCTCCCCGGGCCCCGGCCACGTACTCAGGTTCCAGTCAGACAGCGCATCGTCGTCGTCGTCGTCCTCCGTGTCCTCGGAGCCGTCGGGCCGCTCGGCCTCATGGGGCAGCGTCACCGTGCGTGACTTGTGGAAGCGTGGCTTGATGTCCTGCTCGCTGTCGGGGACCGCCTCGTCCTCCTCCACGTCCCCCTGCATGGCCGGGCAGGACAGCTGAGCGCCACTGGGGTCCCCCAGCCCCGGCCCGCCCCCCCGCCTTGGCCTGGCTGTCTGCCCAGGCTCACCTTGAGCAAGATGATGTCGATTTCCGAGTACTTCATCCCGCTTACCAGGATGGGGATCAACCTGGCGGGAGAGGGCTGTCAGCAGGGAGGCAGGGCCCCAAAGAGAGGCCTCGTGGTCTGGAGCGGGTGGAGCAAGGGTGGTGGTGGGCGGGTGGAGGTGGAGCCGTCACCACCTGCTCGCCGCGGGTTTCTCTCCCCCTTCTGGGAGCTGCCGGCCAGCTCCAGCTGTCCTCACATAACCCATATCAACACACACGGAGGGAAGCGGACTTGGCCCAGTGGTTAGGGTGTCCATCTACCACATGGGAGGTCCGCGGTTCAAACCCCGGGCCTCCTTGACCCGTGTGGAGCTGGCCCATGCGCAGTGCTGATGCGTGCAAGGAGTGCCCTGCTACGCAGGGGTGTCCCCGCGTAGGGGAGCCCCGCGCGCAAGGAGTGCGCCCCGTAAGGAGAGCCACCCAGCACGAAACAAAGTGCAGCCTGCCCAGGAATGATGCCACCCACACGGAGAGCTGACACAACAAGATGACACAACAGAAAGAGACACAGATTCCCATGCCACTGACAAGAATACAAGCGGATACAGAAGAACAGTGAGTGGACACAGAGAGCAGACAACTGTAGGGGGAGAGGGGAGAGAAATAAATCTTTAAAAAAATAAAACAAAAACAGAAAAAAAGCCACACATGGACACGTATGACAGCCTCCCGCCTCTTGTTACTATCCACTCGGGAATAGGTAGGCAAGCCAGGCTTGCCATGGAAGAGTCAGCCCTAGGGCTTTTGCTGGAAATACTGTCAAGAGGGGACATCTCAAAGCGAAGAAAGGAAAAAGGAAGGGAAGGTGGGGAGGAAGAAAGGAAAGAAGGAAGAAGAGAGAGAACGTCTCAACTCAGGCCCCTAAACAGGGAAGGCTGCAGAGAGCCCGAGCGCTGCCTGTGGAAAGTCACGCCCAGGCCAACGTGGAGACAGCTGGCCTGAGAACAGTCAGATGGCAGCAACGGCCTCTGAGCGCCTGGGCCCAGCCCTGCCTGCAGCCCTTCAGGGCTTCCACTTACTCCAACCTACGGATAACCTGTTTTGTCTCTGAGATCCTTGCGGGAACATTCTTACCACTTAGACAAAATAAACCACGGCGGGGAAGGAAAGCAAAGTGCCCCGGAGCAGGCGGGCGGGGGCCGGGCCGGCACTCACTGGAACAGGTGGGCGGCCAGCACTTCCTTGCAGATGGGCTGCTCGGCCAGCGTCAGCCAGAACTCGCAGGCCTCGAGGGCCACGTTCTCGTCGTGGTCCTGGGTCCTCTGCAGCATGTACTGGGGCGGGGGTGGGCGGCGGGTGAGGCGTGCCCCGGCTGGGGCGGGGACGGGGCGCACCCCCCGCTGCCCGCCCGCCCGCCCACCTGGACGATGCTGTGCATGTGGGGGATGAGGCGGTCGATGCGCACTTCCAGCAGCATGACCAGGGCGCGGCACACGTTCTTGCGCACCTCGGGGTCGTCGTCGGCCGCCAGGGCGAACAGGTGCTGGCGGGGCAGGGCGGGGTCAGCGGCCGGGGATGGGGGTGCGGGCCGCGGGCCCCCAGGCACCCCCCCCCCCGGCCCGGCCACCCACCTCGATGAAGGTGTCGATGTTGTCCATCAGCGCCTGCGCCCGGTCCATGATGAACTGGTTGACGCAGGCGATGGCGTGGGACCTGGCGGGGGGGGCGGGCACGTGGGTCACCCCTGCGCCCGCCAGCGCGCCGCCCACCCCCCAGGCCCCCGCTGAGCCCACCCACCGGATCTTGGGGCTGCAGTGCTTGAAGAACTGCAAGAACTTGGGGATCATGATGTTGAGCGGCCTGTTGAGGGCGTCGCTGTCCAGGAGCTCGGACGAGTCCTCGCAGATCTTCTGCAGGGCTCCGAAGGCTCCCTGCGGGGGCAGAGGGCAGGGGGCGTGGGTCCCGGCCCGGCGTGTGTGTGCCCCCAGCCGGAGCCCGCGCCTACCTCACAGGTGTTGTAGTCCTCCGAGTTGAGCAGGTTGCACAGCTGGGGCAGCAGCTCGGGCCACATCTGCAGCTCGCCCTTGGACGCGATGGTGGTGATGAGAATGCCTGCGGTGGCCGGGAAAGGGTGCGGCCTCAGGCCGGGGCCTGGCCGGGTGCTGCCCGCACCCAGGCTTCCCGGGCACGGCCCCCGCGGAAGCTGCCCGGTCCTCCGCCACCCTCCACCGAGCTGTGGGACAGCTCCCTTCTAGAGAGACCAGGGAATGGGACATAAAAGCCCCGGGGGGCTGGGGGTCAACCATCCAAGCAAGGCGACCCAGAGGAGTCTAGATACATCAGTAAAAGCCCCCGGCGGCTGGCTGACAAGTCCCAGGACCGGGAGACGGGGCTGAAGGGCTGGGGAGCAATTTAAAACCCGGGGACCAGAGCCACCTCACTGAGGTGACATCTTGATACAGGGACAAAGGCTTGAAGGAAGAGAGGGGACCCAGGGAGCAGGGAAGCCACGTGTGCAAAGGCCCAGGGGCCCGGTGGGCCAGAGTGCTGGCAGAGGAGGAGACGTACTCCTCCTCTTCTCAAACTCCTACTAGAAGACCAGGAAGCGCAGGGGGTGGGGAGGCAGTTCAGGTTGATAAGGTGGGAAGACTTTAAGGTCAGTAAGGTCGCTGCGGCCAGCCCTGTCCCTCTCGGTGTCACCTTGAGCACCCCACCCAACCTCCAGGCACCTCAGCATTCTCAGCCCCCTGGGGCTGTGGGGAGGCAATGGGCTCAGTGCCAGAAACTTCTCCCAGTTGCTTCTGGACACCTCTGCCGATACCCGGAGAGCGAAGAAGTGTCTTTAACTTTTTTTTTTTAAAAGAGGCAGCAAGCCCCAAGGTAAGTGCTTCCAGCGGCATCGCGTTTAATATTATTTTCTGTCTTCGCTGCACCTTCCCTTTTAGTACAAGCAAATCTGTGTCTTCACTTAAAAAGTCACATATAATTTCCTTGTAAAAGCAACATCTTAAAATGGACCTTGGTAACAAACAGCTGTACTGTTACTTCTAAGTAGTGAAGTATCTTAAACTAAGACTACATTGGGAAGCTGATTTGGCTCAACTAATTAGAGCGTCCGCCTACCACATGGGAGGTCCAGGGTTCAAGCCCCGGGCCTCCTGACCCGTGTGGAGCTGGCCCACACGCAGTGCTGATGCGCGCAAGAGTGCCCTGCCACGCAGGGGTGTCCCCCATTTAGGGGAGCCCCATGCTCAAGGAGTGCACCCCGTGAGGAGAGCCTCCCAGCGCAAAAGAAAGTGCAGCCTGCCCCAGAGTGGCGCCGCCCACACACACAGAGCTGATGTAGCAGGATGATGCAACAAGGAGAGACACATTCCCAGTTCTGCCTGACAAGACTCTAAGTGGACACAGAAGAACATACAGCAAATAGACACAGAGAGCAGACAATGGGGGGTGGGAATAAAAATAAACCAATCTTAAGAAAGACTACGTTAGTTAACTGTTTTAGTTACATTCCAGGCAAAATTATGTTCGTGAATTGCGTTAGTTTGTTGTAAGGCAAAATGGTGTGAGTTAACTCTTTTCCTTCCAGGGTGGCTGCTTCAGGCCGCCTTCCGGGAGGTATGCCCCGGAAGAACACCTGATTCCCTTGCAACTGAAGTTCTTACTTATGAGAATGTGCCAACGGTCGTCTCCAGTACCTGGGCTGCAGCGCCGGGAGGGCAGGGCGCCTGCCTGTTTTGACGGCCGCCACCTCAGGGCTGGGCCCGGGACCTAACACCCGCTCCTGTCACTGGACTGCTCACCTCAGCAGCCAGCACGGCCGCTTAAGGATTGGGGGGTGGGGGTGGTTAGGGGCGTGGTCCCTGCACCTGTGCTGCCTGGGTCACCTCTGAGCTCCGCCGCTTACCAGGTCATTCCCCTAATGGCCTCCTGCCTCAGTTTCCTCATCTATAAAACCGCAATAGCGACAGCTCCACCAGGAGGGCGCTGGGAACGTTCCACGCCTCGATACATTCTACAGTTTCTGAGCGGGAGCTTGCCCCCCCCCCCCCCGGCCCTGTCGCCCCCTCACCGATGGTGGCGCGGATGAGCGAGGAGGCGTCGCCGATGTTGTTGAGACACTCCTGCTTGATGAAGTCCGCCACGGGCGGCGGGAAGCTCTGGTAATGCGCCTTCACGTTGTTCTTGAGGATGAGGCCGCTGAGGGAGCGCGTCGGTTCATCTGCGGGGAGAGGGCCGAGGCTCGGGGGACCGGAAGGAGACGGCGGGGCGTGGCGGCAGCGGGGAGGCGCGCGGGAGCACGGGCCTACCTTCCGACTTCAGTCGGGTCAGGACGAAGATCAGGTAGTTGTTGAAATCGGGAAACTGGTTGAGTTGCTTGAGTTTCTGCCAGGCTGTTAAGGGACCTGGGAAATGAGGCCCACCCCTGGCAGGGCTTCACCGTCACCCTCCTCGTGTCGCCGACAGCACCTCGGGGACCCCGCTCCTCGACCCCCAGGCTCGGACCACCACAGAGCATCTCCAGGGCGCCAAATTCATACAGGGAGGGGGCGGACCTGAGCTGCCCACCGGGGTGGGCTGAGGAGCCCCCCTCTCATGGCAGCAGCTGCCACTCAGCTCCACTTACTAGCAGCCTAGGGGCTATCTGACTTTAAAAAAAGTAATCTAAAGTTTCAAGTGAAACTTGCTTATATTTTAAATGTTGACCCCAGTTGAAAAATAAAATAAAATTAACCATAAAGTCTAAACAAAATACAAGTGCCTGCTGAAGGTCCCTTCACTAACAAACCCACTGCCCACAGTTCGGAGCAACTTTAGGTATCTCCATCATTTGCCATAACAATTGCTCCAGCTCAGGTATGGGGACCCAGGATTCTAATCCTTTACTCTCCGCCCAGGCCCCCACCACCCTCAGGGCCTGCTGGTGTCGGCGACCCGGCAGGAAGGATACGTCCTGCACAATGCGCTGCGTGGCTGTGTTGGGCGACTGCGAGTCTTTGAGCAGCTGCAGGACCTGCTGCAGGCCCTGCTCGTCCGGCTGCCAGTCCATGGCGCAAGGCGGGCTGCGGGAGTGGAGGCCGGGGTCAACGCTGGGTCCCGGGGCGGGGCGGCCGTCTGAGGCCCGGCAGTGGGGGCCGCAGAACCAACGCGCTCTGGGCGGACAGCAGGAGGCCGCCGATCCATGGCTGGACCAAGCGCCCGGTCCCCGCCAGTCGCGCCGTCCAGGGCCGCGCAGCCGCAGGAGCCCAGGAGCGCAGGCGGGGATGCGTGGAAGCGGGTCACAGGGGGGGCGGACCTTCATCCGGCCCAGGGCATCGGAGCCCTCGTCCCAGAGAGGCTGCCGGCCTCGCTCGCAGCCCGCTGAAGGAGGCCCGGCCACCTCCACGTCCGGGGACCCTGCCCCAGCCCGCGAGAGCGCCCAGGTCCCCAAAGACTCCCGAAATCTAACTCTCAAGCTCTGCCAAATCCCAACTGCCCCCCTCTCTCCCTGTCTGGCCCCTGAGCCTCCCCCAGGTGCATGGTCCCAAGGTGCTCCGATGCTCCTTATCCTGCCACCTCCCCTAACCTGGCAGTCCAAACTCAGCCAGATGCCAGACACGACCCCCTTGACCAGGCCGGAAGCAGACTCCGACAGGGGTCCCTGTTCCTCCTCCTCCGGATGAGAGCCAGCCAAGCTCGCCCACCGGGCAACAGGAGACCCCCGGACGAGTCGCTGTCGCCTTCCCCAATGGGACCGGGCCAGGCCTACCCTCGCCCTCTCTCCTCCCCGGAGTCAACAGTAGAACCTCGTGCTGACCGATCTCCGCTGCCACCCCCCAAATACCAGGTCTAGCCGGAAGCTCCCTTCTGTACGATCCCTACAGCTTCCCCACGTCAGGCCTGGCCAATCCTGCCCCGAAGCATCCCCCTGGCCCCCATGCCCCGCAGTGGGACCCAGCAAAGCCCTATAAGCCGAGGCCAGCCGCCAGCCCCATCCAGGCCTAGCACGCCGCCACCCCCGCCGGCTCTTCCCTACGGCCTCCCCCAGTCACACCGGCCAGGCCCCGCCGAAACAGTCCCCCACACACCCGATCCTGGCGACGTGCCCGCGGCCCGCGGCCGCTGTGCCCCGCAGTCGGCTCCTCTGCAGCCCCACAGGCCGGGCCCCGAGGCCCCACCCCCCCGGGCCCGGCTCGGTGCCCCCCTCCCCCGCCCCGGCCCGTTCTCGCTCCCCCGTGGATCGGGCCCAGCCGGGTCCCCGGCCTTCCCGGGCCGCGCGCGGCGCAGGCCCAGAGCCCGGCGGGGGGTCGGCGCAGGCCCCGGCCCGAGCGAGTCGGACTCCGGGCGAGGCCCACTTACCGGGCCCCGGGCGGCGGCGGCGCCTCGCGCTGAGGCTTCTCCCAAGACTCGCGCGGAAGGAGGGAGCCAAAGAGAGAATAAGAGGAGGGGGAAAAAAAAAAAAAGGAAAAAAAAACGCGACCGTGAGCCGCCGCGGCTTCCGTACGCCGTTCAAACTGGCCCGGCAGAGCCAATCGAAAGGCGCCGCCGCCGCCGCGAGCGGCCCAGGCCCCGCCGCGGCCGGGTCACGTGACGAGCGTTTGCGCCGCTCTGGCCCGCCGGTCCTCCTGGCGCCTCGTTTTCCTCAGCCTCTCCCTCGCTGGCCTCCCTGCCCCAGCGCTAGGCTGAAGGCAGGAGTTTGGTGGCGCGTCGGACTTTTTCGGTGTGAGGTAGACCCAGGGAGCTCTCGGCCAGATCCCTAGGCCGGCGGGGCCCTGGTCACCCTCCCTTCTAAGAATGTGCCTCCCGCCCCATCCCAAGGGGATTTGCAGGACGGAGCTTGGGGTGGACTTTGTACTCCAGAAACAAAGGAAAGACAAAGGAGTGCCTGAGATGGCCTGCTTCCTACAGAAGCCTCTGCCACTTCTTGTATTATTTTCCTGTTCTGTTTGGCAGTTTTTACAAGAACATATAAAACCCACACACACAAAAAAAATTTTAATAAAATTATAAGAACTAATGAACTCCGGAGTTGATGATCCTACTCTCTTCCCGGGGTTGGATGGAGCTTGGAGCAGTCAGGAAACTGAGAAAAAGGCAGGATTTTAAAGAAAATTTCTGATCCTACGCTGTCTGGAGAGGGTAGAGCATTTTTTTATTTTTCCTCCTGGAAGCAGAGCAGTGTAGAGAAGAGTTGGAGACCCCAGAGCGCCCAGGTTTCCCCTCCCGCTCTGCCACTCGAAGCCTCCCTTTCCTCACTTGTGAACCGGACAGAGGAACAGTTTGCTCGATCAGAGACAATCCGAGTTAAGCATTACCTGGCCGGCCGTAAACTGTTCTTACAAAACGTGGTTTTTACCCACCAGGGGTCAACTCCTTCCTTTGTGCTTTCAGCCCCTCCCTAAAATCAATATTTACTGTCATCAACCAGTGTTCTAATCCAAAAAACAATCCTGCCCTGCCCTGCCCTGCCCTGCCCTGCGGGATTTTCGGGGCTTCCGGAGAAGAACCCGATTAATTTTTACCGCTGCTGGAGGAGGAGGACAAGCTCCTTCACGCCCCCTTCCCTTTGGCAAAGTCAGTCCCATGAAAAACACACACATAAGACCCCTCTGGGCCGAGCACTGTGGCTTCCCAGGTTCGGGAAGAGTCGCCCGGCAGCTAACAATATCCCGAGAGTCTAGAAGTCTCACTAAAGGAAACGCCGGGCTTCCCCCGCAGCCAACTCGGCTGCACAGAAACTGGGTTTGAGAGACACGTGCGGACAGCTGCCTCCTACGCATGCGCAGAGGCCCTTTCCCGCCACCGTGAACCTGGAACTACAAATCCCGTCGTGCCTCGCGCCCGGGCTGCCGCGCTTCCGGGCTCTGGCTGAAAACTACACGCGGGCCATCTGGGCACGCGCCGGGTTGGGTTTTGAGCGGAAGGGGGAGACCGGGGGCTGGGGCCGGGTTTGGGGGGGCGTCCTGGAGCGGGCTCTGGTCAGGCCTGAGGATCCCCAGATGAGTGGATGTAGGAGACGTTCTTAAGGCTCGCCACCCTTGCCCTCTTTTTAGGTCAAGTTTCCTGCAGCCCTGCCCAAGCCTTGGGGGCGAGCGGGAGACCTGGCACAACGAAGTGGCCTCTGCTGCCTGCGTGGGGCACGTCGGTGGCCCTTGCGAGGCCACTGAAGTCTGCTTCCGTCCTCTCCCCAGGTGGGGGAGTGGGGTGTCGTTTTCCTCTTAATCACCTACTGCGTGTGGGGCGGTTTCCAACTGTTATTTCATGCAATTCTCACAAGAGCCCTGTGCGCGGGAAACGCTTCGATTCAGCTGGAAGCGCCCAGGGTGGAAGGAAACTCCAGGGAGGTGGTGCCTGACCTTGAACCTGAGATGGGAGACGAACGCGCCTAGTAAACGGAGAGTTCACAACGGCCTCGCCGTGCGCCTTGAAAGGGCAGGATTTTTCAAACAGGCCGAGAGCCACAAGCCAACTGCTTCACCTGAAGAAGCCAAGAGAGCCGTTGTAAGCTACGTTCGGGTCAGAGTTGACCGCATGAACGTTGCCCTTCTTTAGAACTGAACTCTAGAGATGCTTCTGTATTTTTACCTCTATTTTACAGAGGAAGAACCTGAAACGCAGAAAGGTGAAGTGACTTGCCCAAGGTAGCACACCTAATAGGTTCCAGAACAGAGCTTGAAACCAGTACTGTTGGAGTCACAGAATCCTGAACTTGATTTTCCTCCCCTTCAGACTTTCCCCGGGTCGTCCTTGGTGGCTGGGTGAAGGACAAGTGCCTGGACTTCAGTGGCTTCTCCTGCCTCCTCCTACCACTCCAGAATAAAGACCAAGCAGTGGCGGAGCAACCTACTTCTCCCCCTTGTACTCGTCTGAGTTTCTTTTTCAAGACTCAGTGATGCTGGTAGCTTTGGGGAAGGGGGAGGTAGGGCTGGTTCCTTTGGCTTCATGTGTCCCCTCCACCCCCACACATATTATCCCAAATGAGGAAGAAACCCTTAGGACTTGAAACAAATGTCACCTCAGGGAAGCTATCCCTAAGCAATTTAACTTAAAATTGCCATCTCTTGGGCGGGGTGGGGGGGGTGGGTGGAATGGGGTATACAGGAACCTTCTGTATTTTAATGTAACATTGTACGATCTATGTATCTTTTTAAAAAAGACAATTAAAAACTTTGCTAAAGAATTGCCATCTCTCCCACCCCTACCTGGGTCCCAACTTCCCTTCTATGTTTTTTTTCCTTAGAATGCATAACGATTCTGTGTACTCTGCATTTTATTTATTGTGTTTCTTCTGTTTCCAGCTAGAATGTCAGCGCTACGAAGACAGGGTTTTTTGGTCTGTTTTGGTGACTGCTGTATTTCCAAATGCAGTCCATAACTCAGTATTTGTTAAGTGAACTTCTATGCGCGCACACTCAACCCGGGAGGGTCTGGCCATCTGAGATGCCAGCAGGGTTTCACTTAAGGCCTCTCCCAGGCCCACAGCCATCCACCCTTCCTCCCCCTGCCCCCAAGGTCCCTGGTGCCTGGGGACGGCTGGGTCCGCAAGGAATGGCCATCTCTCACTTGACAGTGGGAGCCTGGCACAGGGATAGGCAGGAGTGCCAGGGCTGTTCATTGCTCCCGCCTGGTGGTGGCCCCACAGCTGGAGGCCCAGATGTTGCTCCAGGATTTACAGACTGAAAAGGGGCGGGGGGGAGCTAAGGTGGCTCAGTGATTGAGGGCTGGCTTCCCACATATGAGGGGGCCGGAGGGTACGAGCCTGAGTGGGGGCATGTTTACATAACATTTGTGAGCTTGGAGAAGAAGACCCAAGATGGGCAGGGGGGCCGGGAAGGAGGGCAGACAAATTCAAGGAGCACCAGGGGGCACTAGGTGAGTCAAAGTTCCTTTAAGATACCCCATCCTATCGTACAGCCCTTTCTTTGCCCTTCTCCTGAGTCCAGCAGAACCTCTGGGCAGAGTAGACCAGCCTCCCTGGGAGGGGCTAAGTAGCTGGGAGGCCCGAGGGCCCCTTCCCTGCACATTCCAGTGTGGAGCAGCTTCCCTGGAATCCAGAATCCCAGCCCCCACGACTTCCTGTGTTGTCCCTCCCCCCACCCCTGCCCTCTGCCACCTCAATGCCCCGCTCCCTGGCCTGGTCACGCTCAGTCTCCTTGAAGCTCCCCGAAAGGGCCTGTCTCTTCCACACCAGCACGCCCGGCTGTGCCCTCTACCTAGGTCAAGCTCCTAGCCTCCCCCAGGCGCCTACCCAGCTCTTCTCAGCAGTTGTGCTCGCTGCAGTGGCCCCGGGTCTAGAACAGAGGTGGCGCACAGCAGGCGCTCAGAAGCAGCTGCTGAACGAACAAAGGAACATCTCTGGCCCAGCTGAAATGGGAACGGAAAGAGAAACTGAAGCTAAGAGGCTGCGGCAAAGGTGCAATCGGGGACGGGATAACGGGCGTCCAGGCCGGCAGGAGGGACGATCACATTGCAGAACCAGGCTTTGGTGGGCGCGCTGCTGGCTGGCAGGGGAAGGCCGACAATTAGAGCGCAAAGGAGGCCAAACAAGCACACGGCTCCAGCACTAGGTCAAGTTCTTTACTTCTCAGAAGTGATGACTAAGGGAAAGGAGGGGTGGGGTGGGGGGAGAAGAGGAAGACAGAGTGAGCCAGAGCGGGGCGGCAGGAGGAGGAGGAGGGACGGGAAACCACTGTTCTATGAAGTCTCAGGAGGCAAGTGCTCAAGGTAAAAAAAAAAGAGTCCTGGAGAATCATCCGCGGCTGCGGGAAGCGTCTCGGTGTCCTTCTGTGTATAAGTCCTTGGGGGAAAGGCTGCCGCCGCTGCCGCCACATTAAATAGTATGTACATCGCAGAGAGTCCAAGGCCGTGGGCAGGCGGGGGGAGGGGTCATTTCACCAGGGGCCGAGTCTTATCGTCATCGCCACACTGGTGGGCTTTGTACTTTTTCACTTCTGCCATGTACTTGGCCCACGCATCGCCTTTACTTGTTAATACCTGGGGCAGAGGTGGGGGGGGGCAAAGGGGTTGGGAATGGGATGCCAGGGAGCCCAGGACCTGGGGTCAGGACTGTCCAGTGACAGGTGACCCACCCCCAGTGCCACCCTTGGAGCAAGGTCTGGATTTGAGGGAAAAGACGGGCAGGGCCAAGATCCCTGGGGACCTGGTGTAAAGGTCTCCCACCCCACCTGGACCGCCCAGAGAGCAGGCGGGCCCCCCCTACCCCCAGGCCTGCTCACCTCATCCTCCGTCTTCTGCTTCTTGGCTACTATTCCCGTCTTGAGGGCTAGTTTGTTCCCGCCTCTGCGCTTGCCCACCTGGGTGAAGGGACAGAAGACTGCAACGGTTACGGGAGCCGGGGCCCGCCCGTGGCGGCGCTGAGGCCCACTACACCTTCCTAGCCCGGCCCGGCGGCCCGTCCCGACGCCGCGCCCAGCTCCGCCAGCCGGCCGACCTGCGCAGCAATCAGAGAGGAGCACACGCGACTCTTAGCACCTGCCCCGGGCCCGTGATGCCCAGGCAGACCTGGGCCCCCGGGCTGCCCTCCCCGGGGGGGGCAAGACGGACCCCCGCCTCGGCGCGGACCGGCTCTGTCTTCCCTCTCCGCACATGGGTGGCCACAGCTCCCTTTATTGAGCACTTACTGTGTGCCAAGCCCTGGGCCGAGCACTGTGGATGCCATCATCTCATTTCGCTTTCACGGTTAGGCCAAGATGGTCATTGTAACTGTGCCCATTTTACAGGCAAGGAGAGTCTTTGGGAAGGAGAGACCGTACCTGGGTCACAGTGACAGTCAGCAACGGGGCTGGGATCGTGACCCAACAGGGGTCTAAGCTACAGGCAACAGCCTTAACCAAGCAATGCCATCTCCCTGCACTAAGTTGGCCCTGCCACCTTGCGGGTGTTCCCGCAACAGCCCCTCACTCTGAACAAAAACAAAGGACCGTGACGATGTCACCTACTCCCACTCACGAAGGGGCACCCAGCCTCCACCCTGTTCTTACAGCAACCCAGCTCCTAACACTTTTCTCACACTCAAAGCTCACAAACACGTGCCCAGAAACACACAGCTGGATCCAGAACTTGACACCCCACACATACACACACACACCCGAACCCTACCCCTGGCTGTTATTCTCAAGCCAACACTTCTTTTTCCACACCACAGGGACCTGATCTCAGCACCAGAGACAAAGGAAGCTGAGGGACGATCAAAAACAAAACAAAACAAGACAAAAAAAAAAGCCCCAGTTATTTTAGCCCAGGGATTTTGGAACTCAGCACTATCCACATTTCGGGATGATTCTTTGTTGGGGTGGTATGTTTGGGGCACTGTCGCATGTTTAGCAGCTTCCCTGGACACTGGATGTCAGCGGCAATCCCCAACCCCAAATTCTGACCACCAAAAATGTCCCCAGCCTTTGCCAAATGTTGTGTGTGTGTAATCGTGCCCTGTTGAGAACCACTGACTAGCTCTTCCTATAAAACAGGCTGGGTACTAACCACTACGTCAAGATTGCCTCACTATATAGCCTGACTATATTACAAATGCTAGGACCTCCATTATTGCGAGTAGGGAAAATGAGGCCCGGTAGGCCAGCCTAGCCCCTCCGGGAAAGCAGGGTCCTTGCCTGTCACGGCAACTACGATTAAGCCCTCGTACAACACCCAGCACAAGGTAAGGTGCCCAATAAGTGAACACTGGACGAATGAGGCTCAGGGAAGTTAAGCGCTTCTCCTAAGGTCACACAGGAATTGGCCTTCGTCTCTTAACTCCGCACAGCTCAGGCTCCAGGACTTGACTGAGGCCTCCTTCCCCACAGCCGGGGATGCTCCCAGGAGCCCAAGTCCGGGTACCGCTCAAACAGGAATCCTGGTAATCCTGCAGCAATTCCCCGGCTCCCGCTTCCCGCGGGCTGGTGCCGGGAACCCCCGCCTCCCGACTCCTCTAGCCGGGAATCCGGGCTCCGCGTCCTCCGCGGGCGGCCCAGACGGCCCCCGCCCGGCTCCTCGGGGTGGGGTGGGGGGTCAACTTGGATCCCGATGCCCTTCTCGGGCCCCGATTCCCTCTGCCAGGGCAGGCCCTGGCGCCCGCCCCCACCCCCGCGGCTCCTTACGAAGCTGAGCGTGGGGCCCGGGCCGCCCTTCCTCTTCGGGTCCCCGGGGCCCGCGGCGGCCGGCTGGTCGGGGCGCGGCGGGCCCGGGGGCGGCTCCTCCTGCCGCTGCCGCTGCTCCTCCTCCATCTTCCGCTTGAACAGCTCCAGGAAGCTGCCGTCGTTGGCGAACAAGTTCACGCCGCCTGACACCGGGCTCGAACCTGCGCCCGATACCTCGTCATCCCCGCTCTCGGGTGACGTCCCGGGCCCCGATTCAGCCCATCGGCTCCCGCCGCCGCCGCCGCCACCCGCAGGGCCCGGCGCCTCCCGGCCCGGAGGCTCCGCCCGTCTCCCTCGGGCAGCCATTTTGTCGCCAGGTGCCGCGCAAAGGACTCCGGGAAGGCCGCCCCGGCCCCGCGCTTGGCGCCCGACGCGCCTCGTCCCGGGCAAGGCATGCCGGGAAGAGCGAGCTGGCCGCCGGGCGTCGAGTGAGGGGGCGGGGCCTGAAGGGGCGGGGCCTCGTGGGCCAGGACGCGGGCGGGGCGGGTTTTTAAAATCCAGCTGGCCTGAGAACGGGGCAGAGTGCGGCTGCGCAGAATGGGGCTCCCCGGGAACCGGACCATCGTCTTGGACTGGGGCCGTAGCTGGCTGTCTGGACCGAGGTTCCCGTTTGGAGCTGGGGTCACGGTAGCTTTCCGAAGCTAGGATCCAAGGGGAATGGACTCGGGAGGGACCCCTTCTGGGGCTGTGGGCTCAGCTGACGCTTTGGAGCTTGGGTCCCCAAGTAGGTAGAAAGGATCTATCTGCGCTGGGCGCCCCGACCAGAATGAGAGCATCTGTGGGTTGAGTCCCTATATCTGGGATGGAGCTCCCATTTGGGAATGGGGACACGGCAAGCTCCGTGGGGCCTGGGGTCGCCGTCTGAAACTAGGGGATATGCTCTAGCCTGGCGTACTCAAATGAAGCTGGGGATATTTCTAAACTGGAGTTCCCACCTAAGGATGGAAGGTGTTTCTGGCTGGAGTCTTCGCCAAGGTCCAGGGATGCAGCTGGTATCGCTGCGTAGGGCAAAGGCTCAGACAAGCATCCCCTAAACAGGGAGCAGACGGCAGGGAGGTTTTCGGCGACTGAGGCTCAGGATCCACCCTTGCCCACAAGTGGAATCTTTCTGTCTCTAACCCACCGCAACCCGGGGCCCTTGACCCCAGGCAAAGAATCAATAGGGCTGTGATCGGTCTGCGGCAGGAGGACCTGAAGCGGTGTTAAGACCCAGCTTGGAAAAGAAGGGTGGGAGAAAGGATCAGCCCGAAGTCGAGCCTCCACCGTGGGGCCAGGGCGGGATCCGGGATCTAACTTCACCTCCAGGGCAAGCACCAGCTGTTTGGCGGGTTGCTAGGGAGAGGTTGGCGCTACCGGGCCGAGAGAGTGATTGGTGGAAGTCAGAAAAGATGTGGCCAATCACAGGAGAGCTGCAAGACTTCGGGTCCAACCAGCGAGGGGGAGTTCCCTGAGACGTACCAATACGTTGTATCGGCAGGGGGAATCTTTAGAAGGATAGAGACGAGAAGTCGGAAAGATGAGCCCCGGAAGCGGAAAATAGCGACCAGAGGACTCTATTCGCTCCTCCGAAGCAGATCCCCCAGGAAATCAAGGTCAGGCTCCGCGCCCTGACAGGGCTGTCATCAGGAATGTCCCTCCCCGGTTATTTGCGTGGTGCGCTCCGCCGGGTCACGTGAGCCGGCTCCAAGATGGCGGCAGGGGTGGCCGGGTGGGGGGTTGAGGCGGAGGAGTTCGAGGATGCGCCTGATGTGGAGCCGCTGGAGCCCACGCTGAGCAACATCATCGAGCAGCGCAGCCTTAAGTGGATCTTCGTCGGGGGCAAGGGTGGCGTGGGCAAGACCACCTGCAGGTAAGGAGACCGACGCGGGGGCCGGGAGGACGGGTGGGACGTACCACTGGCAAAGGGGAGGTCAGAGGGCGCTTCCACGCCGGGCCGGGTGAGGGGACTGGATACCCGTCCCCCGAGTTACACTCTCTGAAACTTATCTGGAGCGAGTGCAGAGTACTTCCTGAGCGCAGTCCCGGCAGTCTCGGAATTGAACCGTCCCCTCGTGGGATGGAAGGGCACCTTAGACGTCCCGAACAGCTGGACCATTCCAGAGTGAGTTCCGAGGAGGGAGATGGAGAGCGGAACCCGGGCAAACTATCCTGGACAGGCAGACCTGTGTCGGAGCACCTGATCAGATTGTCACAGACCGTTGGACCCAATCAAACTCCATTCAGAGAAGAGAGAGGGGTCACAGGGATAAATTATCTTAGACAAGTGGACCCAGCCCTCCTGAGCGAAGAGCGGCAAGGGATCCCTTAGCTTCGAGATGAGGGAGATGCACAGAGTCAAACTCTGCCGAGGTCCCTCTATGCCCAACAAAAAAGAAGCAAGCAACAGGCCCAGATGGACTCAGTTAGCTGAATCTTAGCACTATAGCCAAGGCAGAGAAGTCAACAGATGAGGTCCAAGAGGGTCCCCCCCACACACAGGGATTGAGGCTTGATCCCACAGTCTCTCCACCCTGGTTCCTACTAATCTGGATACCCTGCCCTTAGGTCCCACATCTCCCCTGCAGACCCGAGACAGGGGAGCTCAACCCTTCCCTCCCCACTTTTCCGCCTTTCCCTTGCCCAGCTGCAGTCTGGCGGTCCAACTCTCCAAGGGGCGGGAGAGCGTTCTCATCATCTCCACAGACCCAGCCCACAACATCTCGGACGCTTTTGACCAGAAGTTCTCCAAGGTGCCTACCAAGGTCAAAGGCTATGACAACCTGTTCGCAATGGTGAGTGGAGCAGGGCCCAGCTCCCCGCTTCTGGCAAAGGCCCCGCGGATGAACACCCACCTCCAGCCACCCTGCCCCGCCCATCCTACATCCCATGTCTCTCCTGATGCTACCCCTTCATTGACATACGCATGGGCAACAAGTGAGGACGGTTTGAGGAGCTGAGTGAGCAAGCAGGGGAGGAGAAGAGGTTGGAGAGGCTAAACGGGGCCAGATGGTATAGGACCAGGCAGGCCCCAGTGAGTGGTTTGGCTTTGATTCCAGGTTTAGTGGGAAACTGTTTCTTTTAGGCAGAGCAATGTCATGGCCAAATCCATGTTTCCACAAAGCTCCCTCAGGCTGCTGGGAGGAGTGGATTTTAAGAGCAAGGATGGAGGCAGGGAAACGAATGAGGCAGTGACAGTAACCAGGCGAGAGATGACGGCACCCTGGACGACACTGGGGGCAGAACATTGCGGGAGAGGTGTTCAGATTTGGGACGTGTTTTGTAAGTGAAGTAGTGAAGCTTCCAGTTGTGACAGGTGAGGGAAAGGGATAGATTTTCAGTACATCTCTTAGCTGTCTCCCTGAGCAGCTGGGATGAGGAAAACTAGGGAAGGAACAGATTTATAAGGACCCAGTCAAGAATCCTTTTCTGGCCACGGTGAAAATCCAAAGTGCCCGCTGAAAGTCCAGGTCGAGTCATCTTGAGACGGCAAGTTAACTACGTGATTGAATTGAGGTCATCGTCCCAAGGGTGGTATTTAAAGCCATGTGAATGGATGAGCACGTGAGAGAACAGAGAGTTCCAGAAACAAGACTGGGGATGGGTCAGAATTTAGGGTCCAGAAAGGGGAGGGGAGGAGCTACCAGGGAGGCCGGAGGAGAAGCAGTGAGTGTGGGGTCTTGAGCACCAGGACGAGACAAGATTTCCAGAAGGAAGAGGCTGTCACTCTGGCAGGCACATCCGTTTGGGAGAAACCACCCTGGGAGTGGAGGCAAAGGCACACCTGCTGTAGGTGAGGTGAAGAGGTGCAGGTAATGGCTCCAAGCTACTCTTCTAAGAGGCAGTGCAGGAGAAACAAGGCCGTACTGGAAGGGGACGTGGGGTAAGGAAGGCTCTTTTTTTTTTTTTTAAGATTTATTTCTTTGTTTCTCTCCCCTCCCTCCGTTGTCTGCTCTCTGTGTCCATTCGCTGTGTGTTCTTCTGTGTCCACTTATATTCTCATTAAGCTGCTCTGGAAACTGAACCTGGGACCTTCTGGAGTGGGAGAGAGGCAATCATTCTCTTGCGCCACCTCAACTCCCTGGTCTGCAGAATCTCTTATTGTCTCTCCTCTGTGTCTCCTTTTGTTGCGTCATCTCACTGCACCAGCTCTCCATGTGGGCCAGCACTCCAGTGCCGGGCAGTGTTCCACGCAGGCCAGCACTCCACGTGGGCCAGCTCGCCTTCACCAGGAGGCTCTGGGTATCGAATCCTGGACCTCCCATCTGGTAGATGGGAACCCAACTGCTTGGGCCACATCCGCTTCCCTGTTTTTTTTAAGGAGGTACAGGAGATTGAACCCAGGACCTCATACATGAGAAGCAAGCGCTCAAACCCCTGAGCTACACCCACTCCCAAGGAGGGCTCTTTTATTTTTTGAGAAAAGAGCTTTTACGGCGTTTTTGCTGCTGCGAACACTCCAACATGAGTGACAAGCGATGCTGCAGGAGACAAAGACGCCGCTGGCAGAGGACTGTCCCAGGCTGGCATGAGCTCCATCACGCACAGAGGCCCAGGACCTGGGCTCAGCCTGGGCCAGGGACCCCAAGGGAAGGCAGGAAACTGGGGGCTTTTGTGAGCACAGACAAGGGCATTTTCCTCCAATGGCTTCTCTCTTCTCGACGACACCCAACGAGTGGTCGGGCCCCAGAAGAGAGTGAGGGGGGTGAGTGGGACAGAAGCCTGAGGAAGAAAAGAGGTGATGTCAACCCCTTCACGGGGGGTGGAGACCCAGGACTGTCCCCTGGCTGGTTGAGTGCCCCTGGCGATTTGTGTCCAGGAAGGGGAAGCAGGGCAGGAGTTACTGTCAAGTTGGGTCACAGTCTCCAGGGCAGTTGTACCAGGGCGTTTGGACTGACCGGGCTGGGGATTCTGCCAACTCCTGATGGAGCATTTGCCAAGGCAGTCTGTGGCCCCGGGCCAAATAAGGGTGCCAGCCAAAAGGGATACCAATGGTGGACAAAGTGGCAGGGGTGAGGGGATGAGGCAGCCCAAAGAGGCGAGGATCAGAGCCTGGGAGGGAGAGCAGAGAGTGATGGGTGGGCAAACTCTCTGGAGGGAGGGACCTTTGAGGCCAGTACATGGTCTCCTCCAGGGGCCCCGTGACGTCTCGAAGAAGAGGCCATATGGGCAAAGGAGGGAGAGGGACTGGCCGGGGTCCCCAGGGACAGGCCATCACTTCGGGGAGTCCAGGTGCACAGGTAGAGCTGGCTGCGTGTCAGGCAGTGGAGGGCCGCTGTGTCTGAGACAGAAAAGCCCCTGGCGGGAAACGGACTTTGGCCCAGTGGTTAGGGCGTCCGTCTACCATATGGGAGGTCCGCGGTTCAAACCCCGGGCCTCCTTGACCCGTGTGGAGCTGGCCATGCGCAGTGCTGATGCGCGCAAGGAGTGCCCTGCCACGCAAGGGAGTCCCCCGCGTGGGGGAGCCCCACGCGCAAGGAGTGCGCCCGTGAACGAGAGCCGCCCAGCGTGAAAAGAAAGTGCAGCCTGCCCAGGAATGGCGCCGCCCACACTTCCCGTGCCGCTGACGACAACAGAAGCGGACAAAGAAACAAGACGCAGCAAATAGACACCAAGAACAGACAACCAGGGGAGGGGGGGAAATTAAATAAATAAATAAATCTTAAAAAAAAAAAAAAAAAAAAAAAAAAAAAAAAAAAAAAAAAAGAAAAGCCCCTGGCCTCATGGGGCTGGCTTTCTAGCTGGGGAGACCGACAACAAATGTGATAAGGAAAATCACGTAGCAGGGAGCAGATGTGGCTTAAGTAACTGAGCACTGGCTTCCCACATAACAAGGTCCCAGGTTCATTCCGCGGCCCCTGGAACCTTAAAAAAAATCACAGGGCCTCCTTGACCCGTGTGGTGAGCTGGCCCACGCGCAGTGCTGCCACGCGCAAGGAGTGCCCTGCCACGCCGGGGTGTTCCCCGCATAGGGGAACCCCACGTGCAAGGAGTGTGCCCGGCAAGGGTGCGAGAAAAGCGCAGCCCACCCAGGAGTGGCACCGCACACACGGAGAGCTGATGCAGCAAGATGATGCAACAAAAAGAGACACAGATTCCCAGTGCCGTTGACAAGGATACAAGCAGACACAGAAGAACACACAGCAAATGGACACAGAAGATCAGACAATGGGGGCTGGTGGGAGAGGAGAGAAATTTTAAAAAATTTTTAAAAATCACAGGATGTGTGAACACGGGGCTAATGCAGGAGAAAAGAAGGCAGGAAAGGGGCAAGGAGGCGCTGTGCTGTAGGCACAGGGTGGGCAGGGGAGGTCGCATTAGAGCAGGGATCCGGGGAAGCCGAGGAACCAGTTCAAGAGTGAGCGCCTTGGGGTGGCAAGCCGCCACAGGGGAAGGGCCGGCGAAAAGTCCCCGTACTGGCTGCGCAGTGGCTTCCCTCTGGGGGTCCAGGTCACAGCGTGCCGTTTCCCCATCGGTGTGCATAACTCGTGTGACCGTCCGCGTCCCCGAGGGAGGGCACGGCTCGCCAGCCACCAACCCCCGAGGAGGGCCTGGGGCCCGGACCCCTCCGCCCGCCGGAGCAGCGGCCTGAGTCCCGTCCCCGGGCCCCCCAGGAAATCGACCCCAGCCTCGGCGTGGCGGAGCTGCCCGACGAGTTCTTCGAGGAGGACAACATGCTCAGCATGGGCAAGAAGATGATGCAGGAGGCCATGAGCGCCTTCCCGGGCATCGACGAGGCCATGAGCTACGCCGAGGTCATGAGGTGGGGCGGGGCTGGCTGGGGGCGGGGCCTGTAGCTGCTGTGGGGGGGCGGGGGCATGGGGGGCGTGGCCGACAGGTGGGCGGTGTGGGAGACAGGGGCGGGGCCGGTCCGGGCGTGATCGACACGTGGGCGGGGCCTGTAGCAGGCGGTGTGGGAGGCGGGGGCGTGGTCGGCGGGTGGGCGGGGGCCTGTAGCGGGCGGTGTGGGAGGCGGGGGCGTGGCCGGTCCGGGCGTGATCGACACGTGGGCGGGGCCTGTAGCGGGCTGTGTGGGAGGCGGGGGCGTGGTCGGCGGGTGGGCGGGGCCTGTAGCGGGCGGTGTGGGAGGCAGGGCGTGGCCGGGGCGTGGCCGGCGGGTGGGTGGGGCCTGTAGCGGGCGGTGTGGGAGGCGGGGGCGTGGCCGGTCCGGGCGTGATCGACACGTGGGCGGGGCCTGTAGCGGGCTGTGTGGGAGGCGGGGGCGTGGTCGGCGGGTGGGCGGGGCCTGTAGCGGGCGGTGTGGGAGGCGGGGGCGTGGCCGGCGGGTGGGTGGGGCCTGTAGCCGGCGGTGTGGGAGGCAGGGGCGTGGCCGGCCGGCGGGGTGGGGGCGTGTCCAGGGGCGGGGCCAGCCAGCGGGGTGGGCGGGGCGGGCCTGCTGGCTGAGGGGCACCGGGCCTGAGCCCCGTCTCCCCGCAGGCTGGTGAAGGGCATGAACTTCTCCGTGGTGGTGTTCGACACGGCGCCCACGGGCCACACGCTGCGGCTGCTCAACTTCCCCACCATCGTGGAGCGGGGCCTGGGCCGCCTCATGCAGATCAAGAACCAGATCAGCCCCTTCATCTCACAGGCAGGCGCCCCCACCACCACCACCGGGGGACAGGAGCGGGCAGCGCTTCCTACGGGGTCCCCCACCCCCCACGGGACTCGGTGTCCCCAGCCCTGCCCCCCCGGGGGCAGAGCCGGGGCTCCCAGATTCCAGGTTCAAGTCCTCTGGCCCCGCGAGCCGTGTGACCCCCGCAGCAAGTCACTCGACCTCTCTGGCCCTCGCCTTCCCAGCCCGTCAGCTGGCAGTCACTCGCGCACCCCCTGGGTTATCTCAGCAGCCCCGCAACACCCCCGAGCTGGCCGCGACTGGCCCGCCGTCGTGGATGATCCTCTGCAGGGACCTGCCCCTCCAGCAGAGACATTTGTCAGAGTCACATGCTGTGTGTTCCACGCCCAGTGCTGAGCCCGGGTCTACTCGTCAAGCATGGCAGAGAGGGTCTACAGATGGGGAAACTGAGGCATTGGGGGTTAAAGCCTGTGGGTCACAATCCCCCAGAAATGGCACAGTCAGGATTTTTTTTTTTTTTTTTAAGATTTTTTCTTTTTATTTATTTCTCTTTCCCCACCTCCGCCCTTGTTGTCTGCTCTCTGGGTCCATTCACTGTGTGTTCTTCTGTGTCCGCTTTTTTTTTTTTAAAGATTTATTTATTTAATTCTCACCCTCCCCCACCCTGGGTTGTCTGTTTTCTGTGTCTTTTTGCTGCGTCTTGTTTCTTTGTCCGCTTCTGTTGTCGTCAGCGGCACGGGAAGTGTGGGCGGCGCCGTTCCTGGGCAGGCTGCACTTTCTTTCGCTCTGGGCGACTCTCCTTACAGGGCGCACTCCTTGCGCGTGGGGCTCCCTACGTGGAGGACACCCCTGCGTGGCAGGGCACTCCTTGCGCGCATCAGCACTGCGCATGGGCCAGCTCACCACACGGGTCAGGAGGCCCGGGGTTTGAACCATGGACCTCCCATGTGGTAGACGGACGCCCTAACCACTGGGCCAAGTCCGTTTTCCCTCTGTGTCCGCTTGTATTCTTGTCAGTGGCAACGGGAATCTGTGTCTCTCTTTGTTGGGTCATCGTGCTGCGTCAGCTCTCCGTGTGGGCGGCACCATTCCTGGGCAGGCTGCACTTTTCTTTCACGCTGGGTGGCTCTCCTTACAGGGCGCACTCCTTGCGCGTGGGGCTCCCCTACGCGGGGGACACCCCTGCGTGGCAGGGCACTCCTTGCGCGCATCAGCACTGCGCGTGGGCCAGCCCCACACAGGTCAGGAGTACCTGGGTTTGAACCGCGGACCTCCCATGTGGTAGGCAGATGCTCCATCCATTGAGCCACATCTGCTTCCCACAGTTAGGATTTGACCCCAAGTGTCCACTTAAGAGCCAGCGCCTTGATCTACTGAGAGGGGTCCCGGGTGCCCGAGGTGGCCGGCGCACCCCTCCCAACCTAGGTGCGTGCCGGGCCCCCCCCAGGCCAGCTGTGATGCCCCCTTCCCGCGTCCTCCCCCAGATGTGCAACATGCTGGGCCTTGGGGACATGAACGCAGACCAGCTGGCCTCCAAGCTGGAGGAGACCCTGCCCGTCATCCGCTCCGTCAGCGAGCAGTTCAAGGACCCCGTGAGTCGGCCCTCCGAGGGTGGGGGAGGGGGAGGCGACGCCCGAGGGGCCCGGCCGGGACACCCACCCCTCCCCGTCCCCTCCTCCTCCTCCCCGCGCCCACCCCAGGAGCAGACCACCTTCATCTGTGTGTGCATCGCCGAGTTCCTGTCCCTGTACGAGACGGAGCGGCTGATACAGGAGCTGGCCAAGTGCAAGATTGACACGCACAACATCATCGTCAACCAGCTCGTCTTCCCCGACCCCGAGAAGCCCTGCAAGATGTGCGAAGCCCGCCACAAGATCCAGGCCAAGTACCTGGACCAGGTGCGCCCGCGGGCCCAGGGCCCCGGAAGGAGGGGCCTGCCTGGGCCCCCTGCCCCTTTCCTGTACGTTCCGGCCTTCTGCCCCACCCTCTGACCCTTGGCCCACACGCTGGCCCCCCGGGCCTGGGCATCCCAGACCCTGGAGGGAGCGGGGAAGGTGCAGCCCTGTGACCTCTGACCTCACTGGCCCCGGACGCCCCCTCCCCTTGACCCATGTCCACTCTGGCCCCCCCTGACCCCATGCCCTCCGCCCCGGTCGCAGATGGAGGACCTGTACGAAGATTTCCACATCGTGAAGCTGCCGCTGCTGCCCCACGAGGTGCGGGGGGCCGACAAGGTCAACACCTTCTCCGCCCTCCTCCTGGAGCCCTACAAGCCCCCCAGCGCCCAGTAGCGCCGCCGCGCCCACCCTCGGCCATCTTACACCCGCCCTCCGTCCCCCCCCCGCCCCCGGGGCAGAGTTTGCACAAAGTTTCCCCGCCCACCCCCCTACGGTGCCCCAGGGAGTCACAGAGCGGGTGGGAGGTGGGGAGAGGACCCATTCCCCCTGGCGGGGTTCACGGGCTGCCGCTGCGTCCCTCCCTCCCCACCTCTCACTCTTCAATAAAATGACCTTAAACCACCACGGGCGTCCGCGGGACCCAGGGTCAGCGTGGCTGCATACAGTGGCGCAGGAAGGGCACTGCACAAAAGCGCCACGTCCGGAGAGGGCCGGTCACACCAGAGACCTGGTGAAGACGCACATGAACTGTAGCGACTGTGGAAGAAAGGGGGTCTCGGGGAAGAGAGGAAAAGCCTGCCGTCTCTGTGCGAGGTGGGGGTGAGGGACGCCTGCCCGCTCCTGGAGGCTCCGAGCGTGGGAACCAGGAGGCCCCACTGCCGGCCCCAGGCCGGTGGGGGAGCGGATTAGGCCGGCAGCGGGCCCAGCGCTGCCTGCTGTTTGGTTTGGGAATTAGTGGGCGCCCCGGGCAGAGGCCGGGCCTGCCAGACGGGGGATTAACAGCCTCCGCCCTGCTCCCCAATTCCTGCCCCACAGGGTGGCATCGGCGCTGCCTGGCACAGGGCAGCGACAAGGGACCGACGGAGGGGCAGGATGGCGGAGCTGAGGCCTGCAGCATGTGCTTTCTGCCATCTGAGCTTGTGTCTCAGAATCGGGGGCCCCGGGAGCGGCCGTGCAGAGAGCCACGGCCCCGACCGACTCACCAGGCAGGCCCACCAGCAGGGTCCTCGGCGGCCCCCTCTGCCTCACGGGGCTCCCCGTTACCCCATCATCAGAGCCCGTGGACCGGGGATGAGGGGTGGCAAGTTTCGGGACCGGCTGGGGCAACAGAAACAGGGTGTCTGTGGACCCGCATGAGTCAGGAATTGGTGGCGAGAACGCACACACCTAGGGTCGGTGCTGGGTGTGTCAGGACGCACACGGGGAGCCCGGCGCGAGCCCCGACGTGCCCCCCCGCCCCCGGCCAACTCCCCTGGGTGTGGGCATGCCGGGATTGCACAGATAAACAACAGCGTGGACCACGGCGGGGGAGACCCCAGACGCGGGCCCTGCCTGCCTGAGTTCATCTCCCAGCTCCCCCCCCCCCTCGCTGAGGGAACTTAGTGTCTCCTGGGCCTCAGTTTCCCTGCCTGGATGACAAGAACAGCAGCCTCCCAGGGCTGCCTGGAAGGCTGCTTTGGGACAGCACCAGACACGTCCTCGCCAGGGGAGTGTCTGTTATTGTTTCTCGCCGCGGGAGTGATGAAGTGGGTGCTTGTCCCCGGGCCACCTGCCCCTGCCCCCCACCCCCACCCCGAGAGGTCCAGCACAGGTTCAGGTGTGAGCCTGGGATGGCGTGGGGGGATGGATGAGCAGAAGGGGGCTGGCTCAGGGGGGGGTGGGGACAGGAAGGATGGGAAGGACGGGCCCATCCCGACACTGGCCCCAGGACCCAAAGCCGCTGGCCGCCCCGCCCGCGCCATCCCCTCACCCGGCCTTTATGGGCCAGCCGGCAGCTGGATGGCGGAGGCGAGGGTCCGAGGGAGGCCGGCCTGGGCTGGTTCCTAATTACCCCGGGCGGGGCGGACATCTGTCAGGTCCGGAACACCATGTCCCGGCCATGCCTCGGGGCGGGGCCGCACGCGGGTGGCGGGGGACACGCAGGGGGCGCCGCCTCCCCGGCTGGGACCCCCCGAGCCCCGGCGCCTCCCCCCCCCCCCAGCTAGAGACCTGGCCATGGGGCCGGGTGGGTGTACAGGGGCGCAACCATGGTGCCAAAGGGCCATGCAAACTCGAGTTTCACGACAGGGAGTGTCGGGCGGGATCTCACCGGGAACACGTCCCCGTGGGTCCGTGGAAGTGTGTGCGGTGGCGGTGGGGAGAGTCGCGGCGTTGTGAGCCGATCTTTGTGACACGGTGCCATCTTGGCCGTGCTCCTGGGAGTCTACTCCCCCCTCGGGTCTGGGCAAAGCGGTCGGAGCCGATGTCAGTGTATTTGAGGTGTCCCTCGATGTCTTTGCGACAGTGTGACAGCCCCTGGACCACCGTGGGGATGTGCAGAGAAGCCAGGTTTTACGTGTGTGGGATTCCAGGTGGCCGTAGAGTGATCCGGACTGGCCGAGAAGCGTGGGTACATGTCTCCGGGCCTGGGAAAGGGGACAGCCCCTACGTCCTCCCCCCCAGCTCCAGGTCCAAGAACCCTGGGATCAGCCAGTGACTGGGAGAAGGGCCCCACAGGGCAAAAAAAAGAGGAGGGCAGATTTCTTCCCCCAAACCCAGGCAACAAATCGCTGGACTTCTCCAAACAAATTTCTCCTGCGGCAGCCAAGGAAGGCGGGCCAGGGAGTGGCCGCCCCAGCCCCTTCCCACCCAACTCCAGAGCCATCCCGTCCCTGTCCCTGTGTGTCCCCACACCCAGCCACCCTCAACGCAGGCCAGAAAGGCCCAGGCCTGTGGGGAAGGACCCTGGGGACAGAGGAGCCTGCAGGTAGGAAGCCACAGCCTAGGGGTAGGGAGTGAAGCTGGACAAGGAGACTGATGGTCAGGGTGGATCCCAGAGGAGGGGGCAGAGATAAGGCTGTTAAGTGGGAAACAGACAAGATTGTGCCCCTCCTCCCCCCCCCCGCCAGTCTGAGACAGTGGGGGCTGGGGGAGGGAAGCTAGGGGACTGGGAGCTTGGGAGCAGAGTCCCAGGGCTTTGGAAAGGAAGGTAAGGGTGGAAGGGCCAAGTCTGGGAGCTGCGGGGAGTGGAGCCCGGGAGTGGGAGAGGGGAGGGGGAAAGGGAGAGGAACTGGGAGGGGATCCTGGGAACGGCGAAGGCTGTAGATTGTACAGCGCCTCCGGGGAGGGGGCTGGGATCCGGTGGAGGGTGGCTGCCGGCCTGAGAGACGGCGGCACGCGGGAGGGGAGCGGGGCGCTGGGAGGAGCAGGGAACCCGCACTGGGCGGCGGCCGCGACCCCCCGCCCCCGGCCGCAGGCCCCAGCCTGGCCGTGCCCCAGCTCCCGTTTGGTTCCTCGGCCCTCCAGGCTCGGCTCCGGGTCGAGCCCCCTCTCCCGTGACCCCGCGGGTCCCGCGCCACCATGACCGTCACGTACACGGCCCGCGTGGCGAACGCGCGCTTCGGCGGCTTCTCGCAGCTGCTGCTGCTGTGGCGCGGGAGCATCTACAAACTGCTGTGGCGCGAGCTGCTCTGCTTCCTGGGGCTCTACCTGGCGCTGAGCGCCACCTACCGGTGAGGCTGGCGGGGGGGGGCACCGCGCGGTCCCGGGCAGTTGGGGGGTGCCCACTGCGCGGTCCCGGGCAGCCGTGGGGGGAGCTCACCGCACGGTCCCGAGCAGCTGGGGCGGGAGCCCACCGCACGTTCCCGGGCAGCTGTGGGCAGCTCACCGCACGGTCCCGAGCAGCTGGGGGGGGAGCCCACCGCACGTTCCCGGGCAGCTGTGGGCAGCTCACCGCACGGTCCCGAGCAGCTGGGGGGGGAGCCCACTGCGCGGTCCCGGGCAGCTGTGGGGGGAGCTCACCGCACGGTCCCGAGCAGCTGGGAGGGGAGCTCACCGCACGGTCCCGAGCAGCTGGGGGGGGAGCCCACCGCACGTTCCCGGGCAGCTGTGGGCAGCTCACCGCGCGTCCCCGGGCAACTGGGGGTGGGGGACGACCCACCGCCAGTTCCCGGGCAGGGAAGGGGACCCCCACTACGCGTTCGGGGTAGCCGGTGGGGAGCCCACCGCGCGTTCCCGGGCAAGTGGGGGGGAACCCATCGCGCGTTCTCGGGCAGCTGGGGGAGGAGCTCACCGCGCATTCCTAGGCAGCTTGCGGGGGAGGGGGGCGGGGGGGGGGGAGCTCACCACAAGTTCTCAGGCAGCTGGGGGGGAGCCCACAACGCGATCCCGGGCAGTTGAGGGGGGAGCTCGCAGTTTCAGCGCGTTCCCGGGTAGCTAGCTGAGGCGGCGGAGGGGGAGGGGCGTTCGGGGTAACTGGTGGGGGGCCCACCGTGCGTTCTCGGGCAGCTTGGGGGGGACTCACTACCCGTTCTCAGGTACCTGGGGGGGAACCCACGGCGCGTTTTCGGGTAGCTAGCGGGGGGAGCCCACCGCGCGTTCTCAGGTAGCTGGGGGGTGTGGAAAAGGCCCACGAGAGGGCCCCCTGGGTGCCAGCGGGAAGGGAGACATGCCACCGGGGCGGGAGCCAGTGGCCCTGGCCGTGACCCGCTCCTCCTACCCCCGCAGCTTCCTGCTGAACGAAGGGCAGAAGCGCTACTTCGAGAAGCTCGTCATTTACTGCGACCAGTACGCCAGCCTCATCCCCATCTCCTTCGTGCTCGGTGCGGCCGCGAGTCCCCCTTCCTGGGACCCCGAGACCCCCACTGCTGCCTCTCTGAGACTCCCACCCCGTCCCCTCTCAGGCTATTCTCGGGAGGGAATAGCCTCTCAGACCAGGAGTGCTGCCTGTACCCCGCAGCCCCACAATCCTAGACCCCTCCGGCCTGGTACGGCCCCAAGACCTTGGATGTCACCTGGTTACCGCCCCTGTGTCACCTCAGCGACTCCTGCCTGCCCCAATGACTCCACCCTCCAGTCTAGCCTGGCAGACATTCCTCTGACCTGGCCTGCCCCCATGTGACCCCGGCCTCCCCCTCCCACTGTCCTGGACCCCCAGGGCTCCCCAACAGGGACCCTGCGTCCAACCCCTTCACACACTCCTGCTCGGGGGCATCATGGGACCCCAATGACTCCGTACTGAGACTCCCAACTCCCCAGACCAGGGGACCCTCGAGATGCCCCAGCCTCCCCAGCTCCCTCTGACATCCTCTCACAGCCCGGGGGAGGGGGGGGCCAAGTCCCCAGCCCAGGGTGGACAGTCCCTGACGCAGAGCCCCGACGCGCCCCGCAGGCTTCTACGTGACATTGGTGGTGCACCGCTGGTGGAACCAGTACCTGTGCATGCCGCTGCCCGACGCGCTCATGTGCGCCGTGGCGGGCACGGTGCACGGGCACGACGAGCGCGGCCGCCTCTACCGGCGCACGCTCATGCGCTACGCGGGCCTCTCCGGGGTGCTGATCCTGCGCTCCGTCAGCACCGCCGTCTTCAAGCGCTTTCCCACCGTGGATCACGTCGTGGAGGCGGGTGAGGCCCGAGGCCCAGGAGGGGGGCGGAGGCGGGCGGGGGGGGGGGGGCCGGGGGGCGGGGCGAGTGACCCTGACCCCGCCCCTCCAGGGTTCATGACTCGCGAGGAGCGCAAGAAGTTCGAGAACCTGGACTCTGCCTACAACAAGTTCTGGGTCCCCTGCGTCTGGTTCTGCAACCTGGCAGCCCAAGCCCGGCGCGAGGGCCGCATCCGCGACAGCAGCGCCTTCAAACTGCTGCTGGAGGTGGGTGGTCCCTGGAGGCTCCGGCTGGGGGGGGGGGGGAATCATTCAGGGACAACTGCGACCCCTCCGCGCGCCCCCCCCAGCGAGGCCGACCGCAAACACTCAGGGCCGCCAGCCCTCCCTCACCACCCGCTCTTCTCCCTGGAGCCCGCAGGTGCACACTCCATCACCCACCAGGTGCGCACCTGCCTCCATCCCAGGTACCCGCACTTCATCCCCGAGGTGTGAGCCCCCATTAATGACCTCTGTGCGCTCCCCAGGAGCTGAATGGGTTTCGCGCCAAGTGCGGGATGCTCTTTCATTACGACTGGATTAGCGTCCCCCTCGTGTACACCCAGGTGAGCGCGCTGTCTACACCCGGTGGCCAAGGTCTCGGGGACAAACGGAGACACGACTCCCACATACACACACACCCCCATCGCAGTGACTCCCGGCCCTTGCCCGGGATCCCCGATGACCCCGAGGCCCGCCTCTGCCCCCAGGTGGTGACCATCGCCGTGTACAGCTACTTCCTGGCGTGTCTCATCGGCCGCCAATTCCTGGACCCCGCGCAGGGCTACAAAGACCACCAGCTGGACCTGTGCGTGCCCATCTTCACGCTCCTGCAGTTCTTTTTCTACGTGGGCTGGCTCAAGGTGGGTGGGGCCTCGGGGCCGGGGCAGGAAAGGGGGTCGCAAGGCTCCGCCTGCTTCCGCACAGCCCACCCCGCACCCACCTACCTCCTCAGGTCGCCGAGCAGCTCATCAACCCCTTCGGAGAGGACGACGACGACTTCGAGACCAACTTTCTCATCGACCGCAACTTCCAGGTGACCCTCGCGCCCCTGGCGACTGGTCCCAAGCGACCCTCAAGCCAGTCCCCCACCCCCCCCCCCCGCCCCTGAACCCCGTCTCTCTCTTGAGACACCCGCGTGTCCGCGCCGGCAGGTGTCGATGCTGGCGGTGGACGAGATGTACGACGACCTGGCCGTGCTGGAGAAGGACCTGTACTGGGACGCGGCCAACGCGCGCGCCCCCTACACGGCGGCCACCGCCTTCCTGCTGCAGCACCCCTCTTTCCAGGGTTCCACCTTCGACATCACGTGAGCCAGCGCGCTGGTGGGGGGGGGCGAGGTCGCTGGGGGCCGTTTCGTATCTTGCTGGAAGGTCCCTGATCCGAGGGCAGGGCTAAGGGTTAAATTCTGTGGGACTGGGGGGGGGGGGGACTGGGGGCGGGGTCAAAGCCCTTCCTGGGGGCGGGGCTAAGGTCCGGCACGATTGGACAGGCCGAGGCGGTGCCAAAGGGGTCGGGGCGGGGTCTGAATAAATTTGAGGCTGAGGCCGAGCTCGGACTTGAGGGGTCAAGGTCTTTGGGGGACCAAGGGGTGGGTGGGGCCAGAGGCAGCAGCGTGCCTCGATTCCCACTCTGTCAGTCATGCAGAGGGGCGGGGCCGTGGCGCTGACCTGGGGGGTCGGTGGGGGGAGCTCTGGCAATCATGCAGAGGGGCGGGGCCGTGGCGCTGATGGGGGGTCGGTGGCAGGGGGGGCTCTGTCAATCATGCAGAGGGGCGGGGACGAGGCGCTGACCCGGGGGTCGGTGGGGGGGCTCTGTCAATCATGCAGAGGGGCGGGGCCGTGGTGCTGACCCGGGGGTCGGTGGCTGGGGGCTCTGTCAATCATGCAGAGGGGCGGGGACGTGCCATTGACCTGGGAGTCGGTGGGGGGGCCCTGTCAATCATGTAGAGGGGCGGGGCCGTGTCGCTGACGGGCGGGGGGGGGGTCGGGGGGGGCTCTGTCAATCACGCAGAGGGGCGGGGCCGTGGCGCTGACGGGGGGTCGGTGGCAGGGGGGCTCTGTCAATCATGCAGAGGGGGTCGGTTTGGGGGCTCTGTCAATCATGCAGAGGGCCGGGGACGTGGCATTGACCTGGGAGTCGGTGGGGGGGTTCTGTCAATCATGCAGAGGGGCGGGGCCGTGGCGCTGACCTGGGGGTCGGCAGGGGGGCTCTATCAATCATGCAGAGGGGCGGGGCCGTGGCGCTGACCCGGGGGTCGGTGGCAGGGGGGGCTCTGTCAATCATGCAGAGGTGCGGGGCCGTGGCGCTGATGGGGGCTAGATGGCAGGGGGTCTCTGTCAATCATGCAGAGGGGCGGGGCCGTGGCGCTGACCTGGGGGTCGGTGGCAGGGGGGGCTCTGTCAATCATGCAGAGGGGCGGGGCCGTGGCGCTGACCTGGGGGTCGGTGGCAGGGGGGGCTCTGTCAATCATGCAGAGGGGTGGGGCCGTGGCGCTGACCTGTGGGTCTGTGGGGGGGCTCTTCAATCACGCAGAGGGGCGGGGCCGTGTCGTGACCCGGGGGCCCCTCCCGCAGGCTCGCCAAGGAGGACATGCAGTTCCAGCGGCTGGACGGCGCGGACGGGCCCCTGGGCGAGGCGCACGGCGACCTGCTGCAGCGGCTCCTGCCCGCAGGTGCGCCCGGGGGCCTGCTGGGCCGGCGCCTGTCGCTGCTGCGCCGCAAGAACAGCTGCATGTCCGAGGGGTCCACCGCCAACAGCTGCACCTGCCCCGCCGCCCCCGACGGCGCGGCCCGGGAGTGCGGCTGCGGCGAACTGCTGGAAGCCGGCCCGCGGGAGCCGGATGCCGAGACGCTCGCCGAGCCCGAGCCGCCCCCCCCGGACGACTTACTGGGGGTGACCATACCTGGGCCCCGAGCCCCGGCGCCCCCCTGGCTGCCCAGCCCCATCGGCGAGGAAGAGGAGTCTCTGGCTTGAGACCCCCCAGCTTCCAGGCCCCCCCAAGTCAGGAAACCACCCCTCCACGCCATGCGGGCCGTGTCTGCGTGCCTCCCCACCTCTCACCTTGTCACCTGCTACCCGCACAGGAGCCACCAGCCCTTTGGCCCAGAAGCCCGTGGACCAAAGACGTCAGGGGCGATTCCTCCAGCTTTTTCGAACAGCCTGTCTCTCCCACCAGCTCGACTTCTTGCCACCTCATGCCCAAAAGCTCTCCAACAATGCTTCGTGCCTTTCTTCTTTTCATTAAAACGGAGCTCCCAGGGCCTACCTCACTAAATTGCCCTGAGGAGGGAAGGAAAAATACCACTGGCGTTTGGGACATCATAGGTGCTCAATAAAATGCTACTGGTTTGAACTCAAAACGCACCTGGCCTGGCTTCTCCTGACAGACGTTATGCGAAATAAGATTTGAGAATTTGATAACACTCCCTCCCATACACACACACTTCTTCCCAAACTCTGGAAATGTCCGACAGTGCCAGCACTATCCTGGCAACAGAGCTTCCTTCTGCCACCAATTCAGAGCAGGCAACTGTCCCCAAATTCCCTCCCTTTAGGGCTCCTGGTCTTAATTTTTTTTTTTTAATTTTTTTAAAGATACATAGGTCACACAAAATGTTACATTAAAAAACATAAGAGCTTCCTGTATTAGTCAGCCAAAGGGGTCCTGATGCAAAATACCAGAAACTGGTTGGTTTTTATAAAGGGTATTTAGTTGGGGTAGCAGCTTACAGATACCAGACCATAAAGCATAAGCTACTTCCCTCCCCAAAGTCTATTTGGGGCAAGATGACTGCCAACCTCTGCAAGGGCTCAGGCTTCCTGGTTTCCTCCGTTCCTGGGGCTTGCTTTACTCTGGGTTCAAGGTTCCTTTCTTCCTGGGGCTGGCTTCTCTTTCCTCTGTGAGCGGACTTCCCGGGGCTCCAGCATAAAATTCTAGCATCAGAAATCCCCCCACTCTGTCCCTTGCCGTGTCTTTTATCTATGAGTCCCCACCCACCAAGGGGTGGGGGCTGAACGCCCTAATCAAAACTCAATCCTGCCCAGGTACGGATCAGATGACAAGCCTAATCAGTATCTATTTTTGGAGTTCATCAATTCTGTCAAACTGTGACAGTTCCCATATACCCTACTCCAGGTCTGAATTTAAGCATAGGCTAACCACTCCTGAATTTCCAAGTTCAGCCAGGAAACATCTTCCCCCAGTTCTTGACCCAGAGACTCAACTGCTTTCTTGGTGTCCCCACGGAGGGATCTCGGAGCCACCTGGTACATACTAGCTCCCTATTGTCCCCCCCCCCCGACCTGTCCCACCCTCCATTCAGCTTTGCCCTTCCCGTGATGCGGCTGTGTGGCCTCAGCCTCGCCAACTTCGCTCAGCCCCTCCACATCCGTGTCAGGTAGATCTGCCTTCAATCTGACCCAGAGACCAAGCCCTTCTCCCCGCTCCCAGGCCCCACTCTGGGCTCCTGGCTTCCTGCCTCCACTCTAGTCTATTCCCCACCACTTCCTCCTTTGCTCAGGACCCTCCCTGGCTCCCACCTCACTCTCCGCAAGGCCCTGGAGGACCTGTGACGTCACGTCCCTGCTCCCCTCTCTTCCTCACCATCTCCCTCCCCGAGCTCCAGCCACGGGGGCCTAACTCCCTTGTGCCCACCAAGCGGGTCCTCCCTCAGGGCCTTTGCACGTGCTGTTCCCACTACCTGGATCGCTCTTCCCTGAGATACATGCCCAGTCTATCTCTCACCTCCTTACAGTCTTTGCTCAAATGTCACTTCTTTGGTGAGATCTCCTTCCCTAGCCTTTTATTAAGAATTGGCAATTCCTCATCATTCCAAGTACAAGTTCCAAACACACTGTGTGCCTGGTAATAAATTTTTTTTTCTTAATTTTTATATATTTTCCCCCTTCTCCTCCCATCCTGCTGTTTTTGCCATCTGTGTTGTTATCTTATTTTCTCTCCTCTAGGATTCAACGGGATTCGATCCTGGGGACGTCTGATACGGAGAGAGGTTCCCTGTCAATTGTACCACCTCAGTTCCTGGTCTCTGCTGCACTTCACCTTGACTCTCCCCTTGTCTCTCTTTTTTTTTTTAAAGATTTATTTTATTTCTCCTCCCACCTTGCTGCTTGCTTGCTGTCTGCTCTCTTTGTCTTTTCACTGTGTCACTCGTGTCTGCTTGTCTCCCTTCGTTGCATCATCTTGCTGCGCCAGGTCTCCGCGTGCATGGGCCAGCCTGCCTTCACAAGGAGTCCCTAGGAAGTGAACCCAGGGCCTCCCATATGGTAGATGGGAGCCCAATCAGTTGAGCCACATCTGCTTCCTGTCTTGTCTCTCTTTTGACGCGTCACCATCTTGCTGTGTGACTCACTTGTGTGGGCACTGGCTCACCGCATGGGCACTCACGTGGGCACTGGCTTGCCACATGGGCACACTTTCTCTTTTTCATCAGGAAGCCCCCAGGATCGAACCCAGTTCCTCCCAAATGGTAGGTGGAAGCTCTATCACTTGAGCCACATCCGCTTCCCATAAATATTTGATTAAAAAAAAGAAAAAGAGAAAGGGAATTAAAGGAAAAGGAAGGAACAAATCAGGGAGAAAGGAAGAAAGGGAGAGAGAGACCACAAACTGCCCTAGGGGAGATTTGAATTACCAGTAGACCAGCCAAAAGGGTTCATGCTAGTTCAACAAATGAGTCTTTTTTTTTTTTTAATATTTATTTATTTATTCATTTTCTCCCCTCCCCCGGTTGTCTGTTCTCTGTGTCTATTTGCTGCGTCTTGTTTCTTTGTCCGCTTCTGTTGTCGTCAGCCGCACGGGAAGTATGGGCGGCGCCATTCCTGGGCAGGCTGCACTTTCTTTCGCGCTGGGCGGCTGTCCTTACGGGGTGCATTCCTTGAGCGTGGGACTCCCCTATGCGGGGGACACCCCTGCGTGGTGCGGCACTCCTTGCGCGCATCAGCACTGTGCATGGGCCAGCTCCACATGGGTCAAGGAGGCCTGGGGTTTGAACTGCGTACCTCCCATGTGGTAGACGGACGCCCTAACCACTGTGTCAAGTCTGTTTCCCATCAACAAATGATTCTGAGTTATTAATTTGCACGATAAAAGAATAACCAAACTGGGAAGCAGATTTGGCTCAACTGATAAGAGCGTCCACCTACCACATGGAGGGTCCAGGGTTCAAACCCAGGGCCTCCTGACCCATGTGATGAGCTGGCCCATGTGCAGTGCTGATGTGCCCAAGGAGTGCTGGGCCATGCAGGGGTGTCCCCCACATAGGGGAGCCCCACGCGCAAGGAGTGTGCCCCACAAGGAGAGCCACCCAGTGCGACGAAAGTGCAGCCTGCCCAGGAGTGGCGCCACACACACAGAGAGCTGACGCAACAAAAAGAGACACAGATTCCCGGTGCCGCTGACAAGAATGCAAGTGGACACAGAAGAACACAGTGAATGGACACAGACAGCAGACAATGGGGGCCAGGGGAAAGGGGGAGAAATAAAAGAATAAAGAATAGCCAAATCCTTTCCCACTTTTTTTTCTCTGTAGCCCTTCTCACACCAGACATTTTGATTGTGTTCATTGTCAGTCTCCCCTTCTTGGAAATGTCCGCTTGATAAAGGCAGATTTTCTGTGTCTACAGATGCTGCAGACATCCCACCACCCACGCAGAGCCACAAACATGATCCTCCCCTCCCACTGGGCGCTGGCTATCAGTCACTCACCCTTTAGTGAGAATGCCAACTGGGCCCTTTCTTAGAAGCACCGCTCAGGGCCGTGGTACAGCAGAGAGAGAAAGAAACCCACTTTCTCGCCCTCACCTCGGGGGCCCCAGCATCCAGGCAGATTTAAAGTCTTTATTATTTTTCACTTCAGATTAAAAAAATACACACGCACACCCTCCCCGGGCGGCTCATTAATTCCAGAGATGAAATCACGAGGAAGAATCACACTGCTCCAAAGAACAGGCCCGATCTTGCTTCCTGCCCCACAGCTTGTTCCACCTGCACGTGGAAGAGCAAGGGGGCTGGGGCATGACCCTGAGTTGCAGGGGGACGGCGGGCTGGGTGGCAGGGGGCCAAGCCCCCGAGGGTCATCAGTGCTTGTCGGCGGGGCGCAGGTTCAAGGGCGCTAGACGCCCCAGGGGTCCCCGGCGCGCGTTGGTGGCCAGGCGCTGCTGGGCCAGGAAGGACTGCGCATGTGCGGGCGCCCGCTCGTCCCCCGCTCGCTGCTGCAGGGCCATGCCCTGGAGGGAAGGGGACACGGCTGGGGTCAGGGGGGAGCCGAGGCCCCCCCCCCTCCAGCCCCGCGCCCCAGGGGGGGAGACTCGTGCTCACCATGTTGTACCACGCGCTGATGAGCAGCTTTTCTTCCTGCTCTCGCTGGCTCCGGCTCTTCTCAAAGTCCATCTGCCGTGGAGGCAACGGTCAGGGGCCCGGGGAGCCAGGGAAGTGGGGGGGGGGGGGGTGTCCCCGGGGACAGGCCAAGGCTCCTGACCTCCAGGTGCCGCAGGCGGACGTCCCGCTCCCGGAGCTGCGACCGCAGGGCGTGGAGTTCCGGAGGGGCCCCTCCCGGTGGTGGCCGCTGTTTGGGTTCCAGGGTCTGGATGACCTAAGAATTGGGGAGGCCACAGGCAAGGTGAGCTCCCCAACCCTCCCCCCCACCCCCCGGCATGTTGGGGTGCATCAGGGGCGACAGCCGGTGGCAGGCGTGGGCAGGGAGGCCGGGGCTGGCAGAAGGCCCGGGGAAGCCACAAGCGGAGAGAGCTCCCAACCCCACCCCCCGGCATGTTGGGGTGCATCGGGGGCGACGGCCGGTGGCAGGCGTGGGCAGGGAGGCCGGGGCTGGCAGAAGGCCCGGGGAAGCCACAAGCGGAGAGAGCTCCCAACCCCAACCCCCGGCATGTTGGGGTGCATCGGGGGCGACGGCCGGTGGCAGGCGTGGGCAGGGAGGCCGGGGCTGGCAGAAGGCCCGGGGAAGCCACAAGCGGAGAGAGCTCCCCGATCATGCATCGGGGGCGACGGCCGGTGGCAGGTGCAGGCAGGGCGGCCGGGGCTGGCGGGCAGCGCGGGGACCCGCGGGCCTGCGCACCATGCGGGCCTTGTCCACGTAGCGGCGGCAGCGCTCCTCCATGGCCCGCAGGTCCGCGTCCTTCTTCTGCAGGCTGTGCTGCAGCTCCTCGATTCGCCGGGCCGCTGCGGGGGGCGGGGAGACGCCTCAGCTCCAGCCCAGGCTCGGTGCCCCCCACCCATGCCTGCCTCCCGAGGTCCCCCTCTCACTGCTGCTGTCGGCAGGCGGCTCCAGCTTCTCCAGGTACTCGCGCTTCCGCTGCAGCTCCAAATCCGCCTCGTGCAGCTTCTGCCTGCGGGGGGACGGGGGCCAGCAGCAGGCTGACCTCTGGGCCTCGATCCTCCCGTTGGGGCCCCCCCGCAGCGAGCCAGAAATGCCCAGCTCGGGGACCCAGACGCCTCTCAGGCCACCGGCCCCGCTCCCTCCACCTCTTCTGCCATGGGAGCCACAATTGTCCACCCCCCTCGCCAGTGGCCCTGCTATGAGTCCCCATCTGTCCACCCCCCCCATCCCACCGTGGTCCAGCCACCACCATCCCCTCGCCGGCCTATTCCAGTCCCGACCCCTTAGTTCCATTCTCCACCCAGCAGCCAGGGGTCTTTCTAGAATGCAAATCTTTTAGGAGGAAACGCAAATGAAAACTTTTCGGTTCTGCTCTCCGTGTGGCAGATCCTGCTTCCCGGATGAGAGCCTGTCGTGCACTGAACATGGAATGTGGTATAACAGCTTTTAGCTGACCTTTCGGCTGTGGCTACTAAGAGTATAAAAGGGGAAGCGGACTTGGCCCAGTGGTTAGGGCGTCCGCCTACCACATGGGAGGTCCAGGGTTCAAACCCTGGGCCCTTGACCCATGTGGAGCTGGCCCATGCGCAGTGCTGATGGGCGCAAGGAGTGCCCTGCCACGCAGGGGTGTCCCCCGCGTAGGGGAGCCCCACGCGCAAGGAGTGCGCCCCACAAGGAGAGTTGCCCAGGAGTGGCACTGCACACACAGAGAGCTGACAAAGCAAGGTGACGCAACAAAATGAGACATAGATTCCGGGTGCCTCTGACACAAGTGGGCACAGAAGATCACACAGCGAATGGACACAGAAAGCAGACAACAGGTGGGGGTGGGGGAGAAATAAATTAAAAATAAATCTTAAAAAAAAAAAAAGTATAAAGGCCTGTACTTTCAGAGCCACCAACTCCACTTTGTGAATTTATTCCATGGTGATATTGGCTCAGGGAGCCAAATGACGATGTATATACAAAGTTTTACTCTGTAGCCCTGCTGGAGATTGCAAATCTCTAGAGAGGATGAATTAAATACACTGTAATTTCCACCAATGAAATGCTAGAGGCCAGCCCTTCTCAACCAGAATTCCACAGAAGTAAGCCCCTGTTGTAGCACCCCAGTGTCCAGGGTCCGGTAAAGAAATATTCCCTGTCCTACGCTCTGGGACAGGACCACCTACCCACCAGCCTGGGAGAACCAAGAAGAGTCACCTGTATCATTTTTTACAAGGCTTGATTTTCCCGTGGAACCCCAATGACAAAGGCTGTCAATTGATAAGACTGCCCTTATCAATTCAGATAGAGCAATTCCCCGCATCTTCATCTTGTAAAGTATTAAAAGGCAAGCACCCACTACGACACACATGTTATGCTGATTTTCGTGTAGAGGAGGGATGAATGCATCTATCTATATTCACGTTCACTTGCATTGCCTTAAAAAAACTCTGGGAGGATTTCCAGAATAAAGGAACTGGAACGAGTAGGATGGAAACTGAATCAGGGAAGTGGATTTGGCTTAACTGATAGAGCGTTCCCCTACCACATGGGAGGTCCACGGTTCAAACCCCGGGCCTCCTTGACCCGTGTGCAGCTGGCCCATGCGCAGTGCTGATGCGCGCAAGGAGTGCCCTGCCACGCAGGGGTGTCCCCCGTGTAGGGGAGCCCCACGCGCAAGGAGTGCGTCCTGCGCGAAAAAAGTGCAGCCCACCCAGGAGTGGCACTGCACACATGGAGAGGTGACGCAGCAAGATGACACAACCAAAAGAGACAGATTCCTGGTGCCACTGACAAGAACGCAAGCAGACACAGAAGAACACACAGCGAATGGACACAGAGAGCAGACAACCAGGGGGATGAAGGGGTGAGAAATTTAAAAAAAATTTTTTTAATTAAAAAAAGAAACTGAATCAGCATGGGTGGGCTGGGAGGGACACCCCTTCTCACAGTATAGCTCCATCTATGTTTTGGGGTTTGAATCATAAAATGGGACTGCTATTTGAGTTTTTTTAAAACTTAAAACATAATAAAAATAAAACGTGAGTATCACTTCACCACGTTTCCTGGCTGAAATCCTCTTTGTGGCTCCCATTTTTCCCTTAAACAGCCCACACTCTTTTCCCTGACCCACAAGCCCCCACTTGCTCTTGGCCCCTGCGGGGGCCACCAAACCCGCCCCCCTCCGCCGCCCTTGGGGCCTGGCCGCCCTCTGGCACTCACAGGTGTTCCTCCAGCTTCCTCTGCAGCAGGGTGGCCTGTGGCGAGAGAAGGGGCCGCAGGGTGAGTCGCGTGGCGAGGGGACTGCAAGCCCTTCCCAGGGTGAGGGTGTGGGGGGGGTGCTGCCCCCGGGGATGGTACTTACAACGGCCTGCAGGGGCAGCAGGGAGGAAAGAGAGAGGAGGGTTACAGGGGTGGGGGGACGCGCACAGGAGGGCCAGGCGGGGAGGAGGGCGGCACTCACATCCTCAGTCTTGCCCCCCTGCTCCTGCAAGGCCTTCTGCAGGTCCTCCACCTGCGCGCGCAGCTCCGACAGCTGCTGCTCGTTCAGCCTGCGGGGCGGGGTCCCTCCGCTCAGTGTCTGCCCCCCCCAGCCCCCCCAGGGTGCAAGCCGCGCACGGTCCCCCCCCCCCAGGGGGGCGCGCACCGCTGCTGCGTCTCCAGCCCGTGGCGCGCGCGGTTGGCCTCCTCCAGGTGGCGCTGCAGGTCCGCCTGCCGCTCGCGGTCTGCCGCCTCCTGCCGGCACAGCCGCTTGTTCTCCAGCTGCAGCCGCAGGAGGGTCTCCCTGCCGGCCGGGGGGCGCTGAGCAGGCCTGGGGACCCGCTCTCCCGCAGGCCCGCCCGGGGCCGGAGGAGGCCCTGGGGCAGGATCCCGGCGGGATGGGAACCCGTGGGGCAGGATTTGGGGGGTCCTGGGAGGCCCGGGGGCGGGGGCCTAGAAGTGTCGGGGGGGGGGCTAGGGAGGGGGCAGGCCTGCAAGGGAGGGGGGATCGAAACACTGGGGATGCAAAGGGGAAAGCAGGGCTGGGGCGGGCAGAGCAGGTAGAACTAAGCCAGCGGGGGGCCACGTGGAGGGCGGGGCTGGGCCACGTGGAGGGCGGGGCTGGGCTCCGGGGGACAGTCAGCGAGGGGTGGGGCCTGGGGCGGGAACTAGGATGCTGGGGGCGGAGCCAAGGGAGAGCCGGAGTGGGCGGGGCTATCAGCAGGCCGGGGGATTGCAGAGGGAGCCCGATGTGGGCGGGGCATCTTGGCCCTGGGGGCGGGGCCTCATGGCTCCCGTTGCAAGGCTGGAAGGTGGAGGGCGCCCTGGGGGCGGATCCAGGGAGGGCGGGGCTGGGAGTGGGCGGGGCTAGAAGCGCAGGTGCGCTGCAGAGCCGGATGGAGGCGGGACTAGGAGCAGGCCCTGTGCCAGCCAGAACTCTGAGCGATCTCTGGATACCTAAGCTCCGCAGGTAGGATCTCCGCGGCCAAGTTTTCCACGCCCGGTGAGGTGGCATCCAGTGAGGGGTCTGGAGAGGGCGAGAAAAATCTCGCACCAGTCCCTTCCACTATCCTGAGACCTTGCCAAGGGGTCACCTTTGGGGTCCCAAGTTCAGTCTGGCTGGACACAAGCCTCAGCCCCGGCTTGGTTAGAAACCGCATGCCGCTCTCGCCTCTCCCTGAGCCCCGACGGAGGGACCCTGCCTTCTGTAGCCGGAGTCGCCCCTTTCCACTCTACCCTTGGCCCAGCTCCGCCCCGCAACCAGACCAGCCCGGGCCACGGCCCCTGCGGCCTGCCCTAAGCACCGCAGCCAGGCAAGGCCCCAGACCCGCCGGCGCACCGGGTCCCCGGGCCGGGCTCCCAGCTCACCCGCCTGCGTCAGCCCCCGCGGCTGCAGCTGAGCGCAGCGCAGCTCCTCGTTGGCCTCCCGCAGCGAGTCCCGCTCCGCCAACAGCCGCTGTTGGGAGGCGGGGGTGCAAGGAGCCGCATCAGCCGGCCGCGCTCCGGGGAGACGGGCCCATCCCGGGATGGGGCTGGGCCGGGGTACCCCCGACCTCACCTCCTTCTCCTTGGACACTGACTCATACTTTTCCTCCAGGTTGCGGCACTCGAAGAGCCATTTCTCGGCCTTCAAGGCCTCCTCCTGTCGCTGGCTTTGCAGCTCCTGAACCTGAAAAGAGGGGGCAGGCCGAGGATGGATGGGAAGGGGAGAGTACAAGGCCAAGGGGCAGGGACAGAGGGAGGGACCAGCAAGAACTTGGGGGCGGAGCCAGGGGCTTACCCACCCACAGAGAGATGCAAACCTAGATCACGTGATCTCCCGCAGTGCCCCGTGCCCTCTCCCAGCCCCAGGCCCTCACCTGCCTCCGCTGCGCCTCCAGCTGCGCGCGCAGCGAGCCCGCCCGGCGCAGCTCGTCCTCCAGCTGCCGCGTGCGCTCGGCGTGGCCGGCGTTGCGCTCCTCCAGCTGCCGCACCTGGCGGCGCAGCTCCCGCAGCTCGCCCAGGCGGCGCCGGCAGCTGCTCAGCGTGGCCTCCAGCTGCCCTGCGCGCTCCGAGGACTGCCTGGGGGAGGGGGCGGGCGGGAGCAGGCCAGGGTGCAGTTTGGATGGGGGAAGGGGAAATCCCTCGGCGAAGGGGGCGGGGCCAGCCTGGGGTGTTCTGAGATGAGCGAGGAGGGCGGTCAGGAAATTAGGGGGGCCGCGTGGCGCTGTTGGAACTCGAGGCCACAATGTCAGCACTTCATCGAACTTGGGGTCCCAGAGGAGCCTGGGGTACCTCCAAGGACACTTTGGGGTCATGGGGCGGCGGTGGGGTCCAGTGAGGGTCCCTGTGAGCTCGGAAGCTTTGGTGGGGAGTTGGGGGGCGCCAGCACTGTCGGGTCCCTTAGCGTTCTTAGGGTGCTGTAGGGCAACAGGGGAGTCCTTTGGGGTTATGGAAGGCCCAGTGGGTCTTGGGGTGGGTTTAGGGCCCCACCAAGCTCTTTGGGGGTGCTGTAGAGTGGTAAGGTCATGTCATGGGGGGGTCAGTCAGCAAGACAATGGAATTGGGGGGCCCTGGAATGGTGTAGAGAGTCTGATCCAGAGAGCATTGGGGGGACCATGGACTTGGGGGCTACAAGGTCTGGAAGGTACAGTGTGGATAACAGAGGGACATTGGTGGGGCTCAGAAGGGGACAATGGGTCTAAGAGGCATTGTCATGATCTCCTGGGCACCCGGGGGTCCCCGGGGTGCTGGGGCACTGCTGGGGTCCTCACCGCAGCTCGTCCATCTCATCCTTCAGGGCCTGCGCCTCCTGGGCCAGGCTGGTCAGCGCCTGGTTGCGCTGCAGCAGTTCCGTCACTTCCCGCTCCAGCCCGGCGCAGCGCAGGCGCTCATCCTCCCGGCTGCTCTCGAGCCTAAGGGTGGGGGGGACGGGGGCGCATGAGGGGCTGTGCCCACCCGCACCCCCCCCCCCCCGGGGTCAAGCCCCGGCCCCAGCTGGCTTCACCGGAAGTTCTCCTCCTGCAGCTGCTCCAGCTGGGACTGCAGGAGCAGCAGCTTCTTGGCGGTGAGGCCGGCGGTCCCCTCGCCGTCGGGCCGGCCCGCCCGCTCGCGCAGCGCCCGGCTCTCCTGCGCCAGGCTCTGCTTCTCCTCCGACAGGAGCACCAGCTGGGGAGGGGGCAGAGGTGAGCTGGAGCAGGGAGGGGGAGAACGCTGGGAGGACCCTGCCCCGGGAGCACCTGGGTCCCCCCACCTGCCGCTCCAAGTCCAGACAGCGCTGCCGCAGGTCCTCTCCCTCCTCCGCCTCCTCGCTCAGGAAGTAGTACCTGCGGGACTGAGAGGTGGACGGAGTGGGGACAAGAAGGCACTCAGAGGTCCAGGGGAGGATACAGGGGGAAGGGGAGCTGGGGCCTCTTAAGGGCAGAAGATCGGGGGCCAGGAAATCGTCAGGATCTAAAAAGGAGAGAGGGCTGAGACCCCGGGGGAAAGGAAGAAAAGGGATTCTGGAACCTTGGGGGACCTGGCAAGGGAAGAGGATTGGGCTCTAAGGAAGGGAGTCGTTTATTAGCTTAAGGACAAGCCCCTCGGGTCCTTGAGGATCAGAAATGGGGCCGTGGGAAGCGGACGTGGCTCAAGGGATAGAGCGTCAGCCTACCACATGGGAGGTCCGCGGTTCAAGCCCCGGGCCTCCTTGACCCATGTGGAGCTGGCCCATGCGCAGTGCTGATGCACGCAAGGAGTGCTGTGCCACCCAGGGGTGTCCCCCGCATAGGGGAGCCCCACGCGCAAGGAGTGCGCCCTGTGAGAAGAGCCACCCAACGCGAAAAAAGTGCAGCCCGCCCAGGAGTGGCACTGCACACATGGAGAGGTGACACAGCAAGATGACAACAAAAAAAAAAGTGACATGGTTTCCCAGTGCCGCATGACAAGAATGCAAGCGGACACAGAAGAACACACAGCGAATGGACACAGAGAGCAGACCACGGGGGGAAGGGGAGAGAATAAAAAATAAAATCTCAAAGATAAACAAAAAGGAATGGGGCCCTGACCTTTAACCTCAAGCAGCAGTCCCCCCCTCCCCCTTACCTGGCTGTCGTAATTCCCATATGTCTCTGGTGACAGAGAGTCGGGGGAGTCTTTAGTCATGAGCTGGATGGCGGGGAGGGGTAAAAGGCAGAGAGATGAGCTGGGGTCGGGGGAGGGAATTGGGGCTTTTTGGGGTTTTTTTGGAGTTACCAGGGATTGAGCCCAGGGAACACCCCCCCCTCGGGGCTTTTTAGGTCCAGCCTGTGGACCGCTCATCCTCTAGGGCCAGCTTCCCAGTGACCCCAGCCCAGAGGCACCCCTCCCACACAGCTATCACTCAGGAAGGCCGGGTCTCTTCCACCTGCTGTGTTGTGTGCCCTAGAGCTGGGAGGAGCTGGCAGACACATGAGACCAGACAGGGCCAGCCAGCGGAGTTCCCGGCAAAGTCCGGGTGGCGGCGGGACAAAACCTATGCCCCGGGGACGGCCCCTCCCCCGGCGCTCCTTGCCACACACTGGGCAGCGCCACCCACCTCCTGGATGGCTTCCATCACCACTTGCTGAACCGATTCCTCCAGCGTCATGATTCTCTGGATGTGCTCTGGGGATCCAGGGAGGGGGGGGGGAAAGCTGAGACCCCGGGGGCGGGGACTTCCTCAGGCCTTCCCCAGGGGCCCCCCTCGCCCCCCACCCCGCCCCCTGCCATACCCTGCTTTTTCTCACAGCTGATGGCACAGTCCAGCACCAGCTGGAGCAACTTGCCCAGCTCCGCGGGGTCTGAGAACTGGCCGATGAGGCTCACGTCTGGGAGGTGCTGCTCGGGCAGAGGATGCCCCAGGACCTAGAGATGGGGGGGAGGGGACGCAGGGTCAGGAGCTCGTGGACCCTCCCCAGCTCCCAACCCCACCCCTGTGTCCCTTTTCAGTCACTCACATCCTGGGAGTAGTCCACCAGGCTCTGTAAAATGGTCTTCAGATTGTCAACCTGGGGAGGGGCGAGGGATATGCCCAAGGGCTCAGGGTGCCCCGAGGGGGACCGGGAGGCCCCCACCTTGCACCTGTGTACCCCATCCTTTTCTCTCCACGTCATCCCCCCATCCCCGGCCATCTCCTCCTCTCTGACCCCTTTCTGTGTCTGAAATCCCTGTCTCCTAGGGTGGGCCTTTCTTGTCCACCTGTCCATCTCTCTTCTCCCCATATCCCCAGAATCCAATCCCTTCTCACTACCTGCACCGTCCCCGTCGCCCGCCGCCCCCCCCCCCCCCCCCCAGGGAGCCTGGCCACCGACACCTCTCACCCAGATTTGTTGCACCAGCCTCCTTTCTGTGTCTCCATTCCTCTCCTAGCAGCCAGGGGGAGCTTTTGCCAAACCCAAGCCAGGTCGTGCCTTTGCTGAAATCCTTCCTTGACTTTCCACAGCCCTTCCAAGAGAAGCTGCAGCCCTGCCACGGCCTGCCAGGCCCCTGCTAACCTGGTGTCACCGCAGTCTCGCCCTCTTGCTCTCTCTGTTCCAACCTCCTTAAACCAAGCTTATTCCCACCTCAGGGCCTTTGCACTCGCTGTTCCCTGTGACTGGAATTGCCTTCCTCCAATTTCACATGGAGATCAGCCCACCCCAAGGAATCACCACCCACCCACCCCCAATTCTCCCTCTCGTGACCCTGTTTTTATGGTCTTCGTGGGGCTCAGTGCCCTGGGAAGTTGGCATTTATGTTTGTGCACTGAAGAGTTTGTCCCCATCCCTAGAATATGGCCGCGGAAAGAAGGCAGATTTTTGCCTGTGTTGTTTTTTTGGCACACGGTGGGTGCTCAAGAAAGCAAACCAAAGAACAAATCCTTGGGTCCCCACCAGGCAGACACGTGGCCGACAAGCTGTCCCCCTCTCTGGCCAGATCGCTGTCCGTGAGTCAGCCAGCACATGGGTTTAGCTGCCCCTTCCCCGGCCACTTCTCCACCAGCCTGTCCCCCACGCCTAAAGCCACCTGTCACCTTCAGCCTCCAGTTGGGGCCTGGGTCCTCTGAAAGGCCCTGGAGCCATGCCTCGTTGAACCAGGAGGGGTCTCTGGGGGCGAGAAGATGGGATGAGCTCGGCTGGGGGGCCATTTGGGGGACCCTTCCCGTCAGCCCCACTCACATCTGGTTCAGCACGAAGGCTATGGCCAGGCCGCTGCTCAGATCCTGGGGGCTGGCACAGGGGGACGGGACCCGGAAAGTCTGCAACTGGGGGAGGGAGGAAGAGGCAGGAAAGAGCCTCAGGGTCTGGGACCATCGGGGCACTCCCCTTTTGGAAGGCTTTTCCGATAGCAGAGGCCTCACACCAGTTGCGGAAGAACGGACTTGTTGCTCCACTACACCTGAGCGGAGGGGCGTGGCCTCGGCTCACCTGGGCCCGGAGGGGGCGTGGCCTCACCTCTGCCCCACAAACCCCGCGGGATCAGGGGACCGCGGAAGGACGAGTCCCCTGGGCGGCCCCTCCCCAGCACCACGTGACCAGGCTGGCTCACCTGGGCGCTCGCCCCACGTGACTCAGCGGCGGAGGGGCGGGGCCTCACCTGTCCCGGCCACGCAGACCTGCCACGTGACGGGGCCCGAGCGCTTAGGTCAAAGTTCAACCGGAGCCGTCGACCCCCCCCCCCCCCCGCCTCCTCCCAGCCCCACGAGAGAGGGTCGGTCCAAAGCCAGGGCCGGGGATCTGCAGCGGGAGGAGCGGGCGCACACCTGCTCCCGGCCCCGCCCCCGACCTACCCAGGTGAGCAGAGACCCGCAGAGCTCGCTCTTGTCCACGCTCATGGCGCCTGGCGATCGGATTCGACCCCGGCCGCGGAGCCGCCGCCGCCACCGCCGGGCCCTCCACCAGCGAGCGCCCGCAGCCCCGACCTCCCGCTCGGCCTAGAGCGCCGCCCCGCCCCGCCCCCTGGACGCAGGCCCCGCCCCGCGCACGTGACCTCCTGACGTCAGAGCCCGGGCAAGGCCTCCGGCGCTGCCATCTTGGAGGCGGGCAGCGGTGCGGGCGCCCGCTCTGCCGCCAGGGGACAGCGTGGTCCAGCTTTGCGCATCTCTGGGGTGGCCCCCACGCTTCTCCTGGCTCTTTTGCGGGTACGGGGATCCTCACGATCCTTTCTCCGCACCTGAGGCTGAGCTGCCCCATCTTCACGGCCTTCCTTTCTCCTGCCAGAAGTTCTTGCATCCCCCACTCTTGCTGCAAGGACACAATTTCCTTATGGTCGCAGCCTTCACCTGCGCGGCCACCCGCAGTCCATTGGGGCAACCTAAAGGGGTCCTGCGGGGGAAGTGACTTGAGAGTGTTGCCCCGGGGGCAAGGGGACAGGAAGACTCATTCGGATAACACGGCCCGGGTGATGGACAGACACACAGGACAGCGTGAGATTGTCCTCCACTGAGCTTCCTTTGCGCTCCCCCCCTCCTCCCGGGAGACCCCTGCCGGGTGTCGCGTCCGGACTGCGGCGGGATCCGGAAACTGGCCGAAGCGGAGCCTCGCCCGCGTCCCACCAGGGGGCGCTCAGACCGCGGCGACGCGGCCTTCGGGGACCCAAGCGCGGGTGACTCAAACCCAGAGACCCCGCCTGTACCCGTGGAGGGGGCCTCAAAGGAAAGTGGTGACAAGAGTAGAAACCACAAAATCGCAGTCCCCTTTATGGAGTGCCTACTGTATGCAGTCCTTGCGCTAAGCAATCTCAATGTGTAGGCTGTTGAATCCTCCCACCACCCTGGTGGACAAGTCCTGTTTCCCATATCCAGCTTCCAGAAGAAGACACAGAGGGTCCGAGTGAACCCGGCTTTGGTCCGAGGGGGAGAGGGTGGGGAGCTCCCACGGGCGCCCTTTGACCCTGGGTTCCGCCCTCCTTTCCCCCCGGCAGGGCCGGCGGGGTCAGTGGCGGTAATTAGAGGTCATTAGCTGTACCCAGCAGGAGGGGTGGCCTCCGCCCTGGGGGTGGGGCCAGTTGCGAAGGGAGGGACGCTGCCCCTCCTGTGACCCAAAGAGTCTGACTCTGGGGGATCCCGTCCTGGCAGGGGTGACCACAATCCCCCACCTCCAATCCTGCCATCACAAGGACACTCTACCACTACGAGACCCACCCAGACCGAGACCCACCCAGACCGGCAGCCACACGCACTCGGAGGCGGGGGAGCAGGTCTACACCCCCGCTCCCGGCTCCCGCCTTGTTTTCCAGCCTCCAGCCCCCAGGAGTCGGGCAGGGGAGAGGAGTGAAGGGTGGGGTAGAGGGAGAGCACCGGGGCGTGGGAACAGCTGCCTGCAGCTCGTCCATCCGGCTCCCACCAGAGTAGGGGGGCGCTGCCCCAAGGGCGAAACCGGGCCACCCTGCCCCCAGGTGGCGCTCGGAGGGAAGCCGAGAGAATCACGAATGTTCCTGGGCTGGGGGCTTGGGACCCCAAATATTTGTGCGCCTGTGGAGCTGTGCTGAGACGGCCTGATATTTGGGGTTGCAAAACGGCAGAGATCTTTAGGGGTAACCCGAGAACATAAATCTTTGGGGAACGGGTTTGAATTGTTCTTGTGTTGTGACGTTAGGATCCTCCCAGGTGTTGGGGGGCCCAAGGATCCCCAGATTTGGGGGAAAGATTCTAGGGCCCTCTGGGAGAGGTGCTACAAAGCCTCCATTTGGGGTGGCAGAGTCCCATGTGTGGGAGAAAAGAAGGGAGCTCCGAAAAGGGTCCCTAATTTAGGACGCAGAAAGCCCCACTTTGGGGGGGGCATGTGGACACTTCTAATTCAGCAAAAGGGGCCACGGAAGCTCCTTTTGGGGGCAGAGTCCCCCAATTTGGAGGGGAGCTGGAAACCCCTGTTTTAGGCGAAGAGAGGAGCCCCGATGTTTGGGCGATGGCCCGGAGGCCTTTGCTTGGGGGAGAGGCCACAAACACCCCCGTAAGAGACAGAGGGCCTCTGTGCGGGCCTAGACAAGCAGCCCCCAGACGGCTTGGGGACCCCACCCCCTCCTGCTTGTTTCCAGGAACAGCTGGACCCAGCCTGGGCTGTACTGCTGGGAAGCGGGTGACTCAGCCCCTCCCTGCAGCCACAGCTGGACCCCCGCCCGCCCCCTCGGGCCTTCACATCTGGGCAGGGGCCCGGGAGCAGGCGATTAGGGGACCCCCGGCACCCGCCCCCTCCCCCCCAGGGCTGGCCCCAGTCCCTAGGTGAACCCCAAGCTCTCTTCCGCCCCCAGGGGCTCTGACAGCCCCCAGCCCCTCCCCCAGCCTCCCAGACGCTTGACAGCCGGCCAGGAATTCCCACCCCGCCCTCCTCCCTGTCTGCGTGTGTCCCGTGTCCCGGTCCGTGTGAAGCGTTCTCCCATTTGTGTAGGTGTGAGATGGCATGTCTGCGATTGCGTGTGCTTGGGCGTGTGTGGCTGAGGCCCCCTGGGTTTTGGCGCACCTTGGGGCCCTCGGGGGTTTGTGCCACAGGCTCTCTGTGTGGGATCTTGGTAGGGGGGGACCTCCGGGGACCCTGTTCCCATCTAACACCCAGGGTTGGGGGATGTTGGGCAGCCCTTGTGTGTCACTGCATGTTCCATAGAGAGGCTGGGTGGCTGTGTCCGGTCCCGACCGTGTCCCCATAGTGTGTGTCTTTCCCATGGGTCCTTGCCTTGGGTCTGGATCCCTGAGTCCATCACTGGGTGAGACGTTAGGTTGTGGGTCTGTGTGACAATGTCCCTCTGTGTTGATCCCGCGTCTTTCTGTGATAAGCATGCCACTGCTGTAGGTGACCTTGGCTTATCTACGCGCCTACAGCAATCTGGGTGTTCCTGCCCTGTAGCCTTGTGGGTCCCTCTCTGTGACCTCCAGCCCCGCCTCTGTGCGCCCAATGTGTGTAACCGGGTGACCGCCTGGCCTTGTCGTGTACCGGACTGGGGACTTTGCATCTCAGGGGGGCTTCTACAGGTCCCCATGCCAGAGGCAAGACCGAGTGACACCGGCGTTCCTGCTGAGTGCCAGCGGGACTGTCCTGTCTCGATGGCGTGGCTTCCTCTGAGTCTGTGCCCAAGGTCACTCCTGTGGCCAAGTGGCGTGTGACCCGGCTGTCTCGGCGCCTCGCGGTGGCCCCGTGTGCGCGCCTGCGTGACCCCATCTGCGTTCCCCAAAAGGCCCGGTGGGGTCCGTGCCAAGGCGCGGCGGATGTCACCCGCGTCCGGGTGACACGGCGGGAGGGGTCCTTCGTGACCCGAGGCTGGCGAGTGTTCTCGAGCAGAGGCGCTGATGCGCGCCAAGGTGGGGGGGGGGCGGGCAGCAGGAGCGCGGGGTCCCGCCGCGCGCCCCTCCCCGCCGCGCGCGGGGGCGCGTGCGTCGTGCGTGACGCGCGAGCCACGACGGGGGGGGCGCTGCGTGCGTGGAGCCCGACGCGGTCGTGCGTGCGAGCCGGGGAGGAGGGGAGGGCCCGGGTGCGCGCGCGCGCGCGTGGGAGGGCGGCCCCGGGGACCGTGCGCGGGGGCGCGCGCAGGGGCGCAGCCCAGCCCCGCCCTGGCCGGGACTTTCGGGGCCCGGGTGAAACCCGGCGGCGGGGGGCTGCCGTTAACCCCTTCCTGCCCGACCCGAAACTCAGGGGCCCCTCGCCCGAGCGCGCGGGGGCTTCCCCGGCGCGCGGGGCCGTCCCGACTGGGGAAGGGAGCCCCCCCAAGGGCTGAGCCCAACCCTCCCTCCCCCCCCAGTTGCCACGGGAACCAGGCCGGGGCGCGTGCTTGCACCCTCCTCTCGCTGCCCCTCCCCGCCCAGGCCGTCCCGCCGCTCCCGCGCCCCCGGGGGAGGGGGCTGGGGTCAGCGAGGCCGGGGCCCTGCTGTGACTCAGGCCTGCCCGGGGGTCGTCTGGCCACAGCCGGACTCGCTCCCGGTGACTCACCTCTCTCTCGGCTTTCCCCGCGGGTGACTCAGGCCCCTGGGGAAGGGGCTGCGTACCCTGGGACCCCCCTCCTCCTCCAGACCGTGGGGAGGCTGAGAACCGAGGCCTGGGGACCTCCCCCCCTGCGCCCCGAGAGGGAGCGCCCTCCCTGGCTAGGAGAAGCGATGGGGTGGGCGGCCTGTCCCCTTAGCCGGGCTGTCGCCAGGGTCACTGGGGTCCCTTCCCCCGAATTGGCAGGGCCTTTCCCCCACCCATAGCCTCTGGGAACTCAGCCCCCAACCCCCCTCTCCGCCCCCCCCAACCCCCCCCCCCCCAGTCCACAGGAAGTTTTGGCAGAGCCTGTCGTGGCCATGAAACGGTTAAAGCCGTTTTCTTATTCATTTCATCCAGGGGCCCCTTTTGACTCAGAGTAGAGTTGGTTGCCCCTCTTGATCTCAGGGGGGGGGCTTGGGTTCCTCCTCCACCCCCCACCCCGCATGCATGATGGGGGAAGGCGCCCCACCGATGAGCTGGGTTGGGGGTCTGGCGTAGCAGACAGGCGCTTGGGCTCAGATGCCAGCTCGGCCCTCCTGGCTCCTCGGGTCTCAGTTTCCCCACCTGAAAGTGGCCCCGCTCCCGGGCTGGGTGGGAGGTGAACGAGGGTTGGGGCGCAGTTGCCTGCAGGGCCCGCCGGGCTCCGCCTGCACCCCTCCCGCCTGGATATCAGGGCGCCTGGCAGGGACCGGCCCGGGCCCCACCCAGGCGGGCGCTGAGGCCACGGGGATCATTTTTGTCCACCCCCTGGCCCCAGGCGGGCACCCAGGAAGTGAGAGGCGGGGCAGGAATGAGGCGGAACCTGTTGGGCCCCATCGCCTCTCCACCCCCCCACACCCTCATTCCCGGGGCCTGACAGGGCCCCCCCCATGCCGTGGCCCCACCCCCGCCACCCGCCCTGGACGCCTGGGTCCTGACCTGCGGGTGGCCTGAGGGAGGGGATGGTAGCCGGAGCCGGCGTCTCGGGAACATCCTGTGGACTGCCAGCTGGACAGATGGGAGGGTCACCCCTCCCCGGGGCAGGGCAGACATCGGCTGGGGGCAGAGTAAACATGGCTCAGGGTGGCCAGACTGGGGGGGGGGCAGGGCGGGGGTGTTGGAGCAGTCCAGCCCAGACACACAAAGCCCTTGTCACCCGGGCCACAGACTGCCAGCCAGGGACACACTGACAGGATAAGACACACATCTGGGCAGGATGACCCAGTGACAGCTGACACACAGACACAGCGACAGAGCTGCGACCTGCAGGCGCGGGGCACACCGGTGTGGTCAGTTTTTCGGTGTGTGTACGTGATTAAGGGACACCGAATTGGCACCCAAGCCAGAGAGACACTTGGACAAATACACAGGCAGGAAGATGTCGCCCCCACAGGCCTCAGGGGGACAGACTTGGTGGCATGCTCACACTCACACCTGCACAAGTGTGACAGGTCAGAAACACGCGGGCGAGACAGACCCAGGGAAGGTCACATCAGACACAAGTGGGCAAACACACTGGTGACAGGCTACCCCAGAGGCGATCGGACACACGCCACGCGTGCACAGGCTGGCAGCTGCTGACAGGCGCACAGGTAGTTAGAAAGGCTGGCGCACCCACGCTGGCAAGCCCTCCGACTCCAAAAGACAGAGGCGAGAGATGCAAATTTAAGTCTTCGGACAGACGGACAGAGAGGGCACACACTGACACGCCACGGCGGAGAGCTGCGGTCCAGACACACCCTTGCACGCGCGCTCAGAGATGCTCCACGGGACACCAAGGTGCCCTACCATGCAGAGGACGTGCATGTAGGCCAACCTCCCCAGATGGATGGGACAGACAGACGGACACATGCGCAGACAGGGCGGCCTAGCACAGACCAGTTCAGGCTATGGTGGGACACTCGGCAGCACATTGGCACAGAGACATCCCGGCAGGGCCCGGCTGAGGCCCAGGCGCACACCCACCCACACTCATCCCCACACACCGCCGGCACCCACTCCCACACAGAGCAGCCACAGCCCTCACGCACACACGTTCCTCTCACACACACAGACTCACACCTAGACATCACACACACAAGGAATCAGCCACAGGCCTCACACACACATACAAACCACCTACCTCACACCCATCCATGGATTCACACACAAACCTTGCACACACACAACACACCATACAGACTCTCAAACACAAACAGGCCAGCCAGAGGCTATCCACACAGACAGATCAGCCACTGACCTCACGCACACACACAGACCAGCAACACACACCACACAACCACATACACACACAAAGATCTACTACAGACCTCATGTACACAGGAGGCCGCAGACCTCTCATTCACACACACACAGCCCAACTGCAGGCCACACACACACAGATCTCACACACAGCCCAACTGCAGGACGCACACACAGACCCCACACATACTCACACACACACACAGCCCAACCGCAGGCCACACACACACAGACCCCACACACACAGACTCACATACACACACAGCCCAACCACAGGCTGCACACACATAGATCCCACATGCGCAGATTCTCACACACACAGCCCAACCACAGGCCACACACACAGAACCCACACACACACTCACACACACACACACAGCCCAGCCGCAGGCTACACACACACAGACCCCACACACGCACTCACACATACACAGCCCGACTGCAGGCCGCACACACACAGACCCCACATATGCAGACTCACACACACAGCCCAACTGCAGGCCACACACACACAGACCACACGTGCACGCACTCACACAGCCCAGCCGCAGGCCACACTCACGCAGACCCCACACACACACCGTCACACACACACAGCCCAGCCTCAGGCCACACACACATACAAATCAGCCACAGACCTCCTGCACACATACAGACCAGCCACACACACACACAGATGAGCCACATATGTCACACACATCCACAGATTCACACATAGACTTCACACACGGAGACTCACACCTGGGTCTCACACATACCCAGACCTCACACACACACACACAGACTCACAGACATACACGCACCACACAAACACTCACATACACACACACACCACACACATAGACTCACAGACATACATGCAGACTCTCGCACACACAGCCCAGCCTCAGGCCACATACACATACAAAGCGGCCACAGACCTCATGCACACACACACACTGCACACACACACAGATCTGCCACAGACCTCATGTCCACACAGCAAGCCCTGTACAGACCCCCCCCCGCCCCCGCACACACACACCCAGGCACAAACGGATCAGCCGCACCAACTCCAAAGCCACCTGAACACACGTCCACAGAGGCCAGCCCCCAGCCACCCACCCCTGGGCCTCTTAGACCCTAGCCTCCCCCCCTCGGTCCACACAAAGCAGATCAGGCCCTGCACGCCCGCCCCGCAGAGGCAGCCCGACACGCAGGCACACCCACGCACACTGACGAGACCAGCCTCACACGCCCGGACAGGCCAGCTGCGTGCAAACCCGCAAGGGGCCAGCCGCTCACCCACCCCTGGGCCTGTTCTTCAACCCATCGTCTGCACGTCGCTCCCCCCCCCCCGCCCCCCCTCCAGAGATCCTGGCACTTCCTCTCTCCACACATTCCCCCCCCACTTCCCCGCCTGCCTTCCTCCCTCTTGCTGTTTATCACTTCCCCTAGGAGGCCCAGCTCAGCGGGCCTGTTTTGTCATCGCGACCCCTATAAAGGGGGCACCCGGGATCTCTGAGATGCTCCGACTTCCCCCCTCCCCATCCAGAGCTTGCCAGCACTGGGGAGGTGGGGGACCCAGAATCGGCTTTGCGGGACGCTCGCCCCATGCCCAGTTGAGTCAGCCCCAGCCCGAGGAGACAGGGGACTCGACTTCCTGCTTCCAAGAAAACCCAGCAGCTTCCTCTCCAGGGGAGGGGGTGAGGGGGCACTTCCTGCGCCCCCAGCCCACTTCGGCCGCAGAGCTGGGGGAGGGAGAACGCTGGCAGGCCAGGGGCTCCTGGGGGAGGGCTGGGTGATTTTCCACCTCTTCCTGCGCAGCTGCCTGTCCACACCCAGGGGCAGGGACCCGGGCGGCTGGGTGCCGGGACTTGTGTTTTCTCGCCCCGGCCTGCCCCACTGACTGACTCATGGGCAGCCCCCAGCCCAGTTTCCTGGTGGGGGGCCCCCGCCGCCGGTCAGTGGGGCCAGAGGGGGGAGGAGGTCACCGGGCTATTTATAAGAAGCAGAAGTCCCTGTGCCCAGGCCAAAAGCCCCAGTGAGACCCGTGGGTGGGGGTGGGGTAACTTCCTCCTTATCCCGTCCCTCTCCCTCCCCCCCCAGGTCCCAAGCCCCTGGGGGGCAGGGGGAAGCCTGGGCAACAGGCTGCCCAGCCTGAGGCTGGTCTGGAGCCCAGAGGATGGGCAGTGCCCGGCTGCCAGTCTGGGTGCCCAGGCCGGGGGGGGGGAGGGGGCCACCCTCACGCCCTCCTCGTGGGGCTGGCCTTGGCGCCAGTGGGGCGGCGTGAGGGGGTGGTGCCCAGGCCACAAGGGTGAGACTGGCAGGGGCTGGAACCGGCTGTACCAGCCTAGCCGGGCCCCCGCCCTCCCCTGCCGGCCCAATCCCCACCCCCTGCCCAAACACCCTTGCGGGGTGCATCCAGGGACCCCCCGCCCCCCACTCCCACCAAGGTCACCCTCCATCCCTGCATACCTACCCTGCACCCCGCTCCACCTATCTCTGACTTAAAGGAGACCCTTGGGGAAAAGAGCCCGCAGAGCTTGGCATACAGTTGGTGCTGCCTAAAGGCTCCGTGCCCCCGCCCCCCCCCACCCCGGTGGTCCCTCTCCACAGCGCTGATGCTCAGCCTGTTTTCGCTCTCCACTGGGATTAACCACAAGGCAACCCTTAGAGCTGTGGGACACTGGGTAAGTTCCAGAAGCTTCTGTGCCTCAGTTTCTCCTCTGTTAAGTGGGGAGACCAAAGAGCCTGTATGTATGTCGCTGGGTTGTTGGAAGCATCCAATGTCCAACTATATGCAAACCACTTAGAGTCCAGCCTGTGGGCATTTTGCGGACGTTGGAATTGTCCTGCATGGCATCGCAATGACAGATACAGGCCATTCTACATTTTGTCAAAACCTATAAAAAGGTGTGGGGCAAAGTGTAAGCGAGAATGTAAACTGTTGACCATAGCAGCAATGCTTCAATGTGTGTTCATCCATGTGCCACACTAACGAAAGATGTTAATGTGGGACAGTGGGGGAGGGGGTGGGCTAGACAGGAATCCCCTATATTTTCTACATATTCTTTATGTAAAGCTTCTTTAAAAAGGAAATAATTTTGTGTGATCTATGTATCTTTTAAAAAAAGAGAATACAAAGTATGCTAAGAAAAAAATAAAAGAACCCAGTCTAGCCCCGGGTAAGCGCCCTCTAAGCGTGAGCTATTAAAAGTAATAATTACCGAGTCTCCTCCTGCCTGTCCAAAGTGTCTCTGAATCTGTCTCCATCTCTGTGACGCCAACCCTGACCCCCGCCCCCTGCCACCCCCTCTCCCTTGCTGCTGGAACCGGCCCTGGGTCTCTGATCCTTGTTTAGCAGGGGACACAGCCTCTGCACCACTCGCCTTGGCTGGTCCCACCTCCACACCGGCTGGCCAGGCCTGAGTCACTGTGGCCTCCCCGGGGACCCGCCGGTCCCGGCGTCCCGAGGTGCCGCCGCTGCCCCGCGGCCTGCCCAGCCCCCAGCGCTGCCATGCCCCGCCAGGCCAGATGTCAGCTGCAGCTATTAGCATGGGCGGGAGACACAGGCCTGGCAGCGCGCCCGCCAGACTCGGCGACCGGCGGCCACCGGAATCTCCCTTGAGACTGGGGCAGGGGCGGGGAGCCCTGGCGCACAGGGGGCACTTCGGGGTTATGGGGGACCCTCCAGACATGGGGACGCCCCCAGCTTCTCCTGGCTCTTCTTCCTCCCCCAGACCACTGCCTGGCTGGACTTCCCCCTGCCCCCATACAGCTCAGTTTCTCTTTCACCTCTTTGGTTTGCCTTCTTTTCCTGACCCAGGACCTGCCAGCGCCTGACCCTCACGCTCTCTCCACCCCAAAGGAACTTCCATCTTCCCAGAGGACAGAGTCTCTGAGCTAGCTCAGCGAGGGAGCTGTCCTCCTGAACTCTGGCAGCCTCAGCCTCCTACTTGGAAGTCCCATCTGAAGTCTAACCAGAAGCCTCACCCTCTGAATCTCCACTCGGTTTCCTAACTTTCTTCCCTTGGATTTTCCAGTCCCCTCTGACTCTGGAAGGCGGAGAACTCACAGGGGAGGGAGACCCCCTTCCAAGTATTCGGGAGAAGGGACCCCCGCCCTGGCTCAGACGGCAAGAGGGAGGGAGCGGCGCCCCCGGAGTGTGTGTCTGGGGGAGGGGGTGCCCCTCTGCCTCCTGGCAGAGGGCAAGGGCACCCCGCCCGGGGAAGGAGGCGGCCGTGCCAGCCCGCCCAGGCGCCGGCGCCGCCTCCGGGCATCGCCAGCCTCCTCCGTCGTGGGGGCCGGGGGGCGAAGTCCGACCCAGGCCCGCGGGCAGGCGGGGACCTGCCGGGTGGGGCCGGGCAGGGACGCTGCCCCAGCGCGGCTGGGCGGGGCCGGGGCCAGGCGGCCGTCGGGGCCCCGGGGGCGGCGGCTGGGGCTGGTCGGAACTAGCCGTCCGGGGGCCCTGGGCGCACCCTGGGCCCTGGCAGATCCCGGGGCTCCGGGCTCCTGGCTCCGGGCCCCCGGGCCGGCGCCGGCCCCGCCCCTTCCTGTGCCCTTATATGGGCGTGGGGGCGCTCCTCCGGGGCCCACCCCGCCCCCAGGCCTGCTCGCGGCCTCCGGCCTGTTGCCGTGGCGACCAGGCCCCGCCGCCTGGGGGGCTGCACCCCTCCGCTTCCGGCCGATGGAACCGTCCGCGCGCTGCCTCCGCGGGACCTGCCAGCGCAGCGGGCGGAACCATTCCCGAAGCGGGGGGGGGGGGGTGGATGGTTTCGGGGGCGGCCGGGCCGGCCCGGAGCGCCCAGGCCGCGGCGGGGGGCGCGTGCCACCGGGCCTCTTCCCGCGCGCGGAACCCGGCCGGGCCCAGGGCGGGGCGCACGGTCCCGCAAGAGCCGAGTGACGGAGGCAGGGCCGGGCTCCTTCCCCCGGGGGCTGTTGCCACACTTCCTGCTGCCGCGCTCTTTCCCCCAGCCTGTTTCTAAGGAAGGGAGTGGGGTTTGGCGGCCGCACCCCGGCCACCGGGCTGGGTCCGGGCTTTCCGGAGCCGATCTGGCGAGCCCGGGGTCACTGGGGGAGGGCGTGGGACTGGGGACCGAGTGTTCGGGCGTCTAGGGGTCACCCACGGGAATGGGGGTGGAGGGGTGGGTGGGAGGAGAGACACGGAGCACCCAGCACTCCCGAGACCCCGGGATCCTGGAAGTTCCCTTCTTCCCTCCTTTCCCACCGAAGATGCATCCCGTTCCTTCTTCCTCTCCTCCATCCGGCCTTCTCTGATGACCCGGGCACCCCAACCTAGCGTCTCCGACAGGCGTGCCCCCATCTTTTTTACCCCCCATAGTTCCCCTGACCCAAGGTACTCCGAGACCCCCACCCACTTTTTCCACGTCTAGCTTCTCCAACTCCTTCCCCTGCCCAATTCTGAGGACCCCCCCCCCGTCACCACCGGGGACCCCCAAGCCCCCTCCTCATTAAATACATTGTGAGCCCTCCACCCCTTCCCCGCGTACCTATTATATCGCCCCCTCCTCTTTTCGTCTGGGTTAAGGACCTTCTGTAGAAATGTCATTCCCACGACCTCTCCGTCCCCAGAGACACCCCCCCCTCCTCAATTCCTGGGACCGGCATCTCCCTGGCCCTCCCGGTTTACCCTGCTTAGCCCTCCCCTCACTGCTTTTTGGGGGCTCTCAGTAGAGTTTCAGATCCCTCCCACCCCTCTGGCCGCTCCGGGTCCCTCGAGCCTGTCCCAAGTTCGCCCCCGGGCCCCCCCACCCCCGGTCCTTCCTCTGCACCGGGTCCTCGGATCTCTCGCGGGGTACTCCAGGGGAAGCGTCGCCCTGCTCGCAGCCCCTCCCCACCACCCAGCGGCCCTTGCCCGCGTACCCCGGGGTCCCCCAGCCCCTCCCCCTGAAGCCGCGCCGCGCCACCGGGCCCGTAGCTGTTTACAAGGACTTCCTGACAGTGACGCCAGCCGCCTCCTCCCCTTCCCCACGCTCCAGGAGGGGGGGCGCGAGGGCCTGGCTCTGGCGACGGCCAATCCCCGCGCACTTCCGCAGCTGCCAAGCGTTGGTATAAAGGCGTGGCGCTCGGGGCCGGGGCAGCAGGGACCTTGAGCGCGGCCGGGCGAGCGGCGGAGTCTGCGCGCGTGGAGCCGGGGGAGCAGGGAGCAGCGACGCCGAGACAGCGAGCGCGCAGGCGACGGCGACAGGGGGCCCGGGGAGCAGGGCCGAGCGCCGCCCGCACAGCCGCCGGCTGCCCGCTCCCGGCCGGTGCCAGGCCCCAGCGACACGCGTCCGGCCACCCGATCCCGCCCCCGCCGGGGACCGCGCGCCGCTCGCTGCGGCGAGGCCCGGGGCGGCCCCGCAGGGACCCCCCCCACCCAGCCCGCCCGGGCCGCCCGGATGTGCACTAAAATGGAACAGCCTTTCTACCACGACGACTCGTACGCGACCGCGGGCTACGGCCGGGCCCCTGGCGGCCTCTCTCTCCACGACTACAAACTCCTGAAACCGAGCCTGGCGCTCAACCTGGCGGACCCCTACCGAGGCCTGAAAGCGCCCGGGGCGCGCGGCCCCGGCCCGGAGGGCAGCGGCGGCGGCAGCTACTTTTCCGGCCAGGGCTCGGACACGGGCGCGTCGCTCAAGCTCGCCTCGACGGAGCTGGAGCGCCTGATCGTTCCCAACAGCAACGGCGTCATCACGACGACGCCCACGCCGCCCGGCCAGTACTTTTACCCCCGCGGGGGTGGCAGCGGCGGGGGCGCGGGGGGCGCCGGGGGCAGCGTCACCGAGGAGCAGGAGGGCTTCGCCGACGGCTTCGTCAAAGCCCTGGACGACCTGCACAAGATGAACCACGTGACGCCCCCCAACGTGTCCCTGGGCGCCAGCGGGGGGCCCCCGGCCGGGCCCGGGGGCGTCTACGCGGGCCCGGAGCCGCCTCCGGTCTACACCAACCTCAGCAGCTACTCCTCGGCCTCGGCGCCCTCCGGAGGCGCCGGCGCGGCGGTCGGGACCGGGAGCTCGTACCCGACGGCCACCATCAACTACCTCCCCCACGCGCCGCCCTTCCCCGGCGGCCACCCGGCGCAGCTGGGCCTGGGTCGCGGCGCCTCCGCCTTCAAGGAGGAGCCGCAGACCGTGCCGGAGGCGCGCAGCCGCGACGCCACGCCGCCCGTGTCCCCGATCAACATGGAAGATCAGGAGCGCATCAAGGTGGAGCGCAAACGGCTGCGGAACCGGCTGGCGGCCACCAAGTGCCGGAAGCGGAAACTGGAGCGCATCGCGCGCCTGGAGGACAAAGTAAAGACGCTCAAGGCCGAGAACGCGGGGCTCTCGAGCACCGCCGGCCTCCTCCGGGAGCAGGTGGCTCAGCTCAAACAGAAGGTCATGACCCACGTCAGCAACGGCTGCCAGCTGCTGCTGGGGGTCAAGGGACACGCCTTCTGAGCGCCCCCTGAACGGACACCCCCCTTTCCACCCCCCACCCCCGATCTGGACTGCAGGGCGCACGCCTCCCCACGGGGGACTAGGGGACCAAGGCATGGGGGCGTCGTGAGACACACTGGACTCCCGGCCGCCCGCGCTGCGCCCTCATCCTGCCTGAACTTTGAGGTTTACAGACCCCCCCCCCCATCCATGTGTTCGTTGTTGTTGTTGTTGTTTTTGTATTTTTTTTTTTCTGCTGGAAACAGACGCGATTCACATTGAATATATAATATATTTGTGTATTTAACAGGGGAGGGGAAGGAGGGGGCGATGGCGGCGGAGCTGGCCCCGCCGCCGGGTACTCGAGCCCGCGGGGACACCGGGGAGGGTCGACCCCCGCCCCCTGCCCTCCTCCCTCTGCACCGTACTGTGGCGAAGAAACCGGCACTTGACCCCCTGAAAGAGTTTTATTTTAAGATGTGTTTGTGTGCGTGTGTGTGCGCGTTTGTTGTTCTGACTTTTTATTGAATTTATTTAAGTAAAAAAAAAAAAAAGGGTCTTTATTAATTTCTGGAGTCTTTTTTTGGTGGTGGTGGGGTTTTCTTTTTTTTTTGCCCCCAAGCAGGGCGGGTGGGGGAGGAGGGAGGAGAGGCCTGGACGTGTCCCCACTCGGTTGCTGTGTGTGGCCCGCGGGTGTCACTCTGGGCGGCTGGGTCCCGGCGCAGCCCCGGGGCAGGGGGGCGGGGGAGGGGGGCGGTCCGCGGAGGCCGGAGATTGATGGGCAGGTCCGGGCGGGACGCGCCCGGGGCGGGGCGCGGAGTGCGCAGGCGCGGCCCCGCCCCCCCGCGCGCGCCGGGGCTTTCCCCGCTGACGCAGCGGAAGCGCTGCCCATATATGGGCCGATCGGGCCCAGTGACGCGCCGGCGGTCTCCGGGCAGATTCCGGGAATCCCCGCCCCCGCTCTGCCCGGCAGGGCCGCGGCGCCGGGAAGGGGGCCGGGATTTTCCCGGGCGGGCGGCTACTCGGGCCCGGAAAGCCCCAGGCCGGGGTCCAGCAGCGCCGTCGGTGGGCGGGCCTCGCCCCCAGCGGCGGCGGGAGGGCGCCCCGGGTCCCCGCCGCGCTCCCCCCCCCCCAACCCCGGGCCTTCCCCCCCCACCCCACCCCCCCCCCGCCTGTCCCCACCGGGGGCGCGGGGCTCCGCCACCCCCGCCAGGAAGGGCGGCGCCCGCCTGCCAGTTTCCCCTCCCGGGTGCCAGGCCGGGAGCGGGGCCGCTGCCAGGTCTGGGCCTGCCGGGGCACCGCCCTCGCACGCACCGGTGCCCACCCCCCCCCCCCAGCAGCCGGGGCGGGGGCCGGGCAGGGGTGGCCTAGCGCTCCCCCCCTCCCGGGGGGTCTAGCCAGTTTCCTAGCTGGATGCCCCCGGAGAAGCGGAGAGATTACATAAAACCCCCGGGAGGCCACCGGGGTGGGGGAAGGGGGGGTAAAGCAGGCACTTCATTAATTCATTTAGAAAACACTGCACCACCGGGGCGTGGAGCCACCGTCTGGACCACGACAGACAGACCATAATACGCGGATACGATTCGGTGTTGGGAAAACAAACCGCTCCAGGTGGTCAAGTACAGATGAACGGCGGCGTTTGGAGGCAGTTGGAAAGTGGGGGGGGCTTCCCAGCAGATCTGAAGGCACAGACCCTGAGAAACTTCCAGGAAGACTGTTCTGGGCAGAGGGGGGGAAAATAAAATACGTGCAAAGTCCCTGGGGTCAGAACGAAATCAGCTTGTGAAGGAAAGGCAAGAAGCCAGCGTGGCTGGAAAGGCCTGAGCCACAGAGGGGGGTGGGGGAGACCTGGAGTTAGGGACCGCAGGGCCTGCAGAGAATGTAGATTATATTCCAAAGGAGACTGAACGACCTTTGGGGATTATTAGGCTAGGTAGCATATAGAAGGAAATGAGGGCTCAGAGGGGCCAAGCCACTGGCCTGAACACACACAGCAAACTGCACCAGCAGTGTGGTTACCTGTCAACACCTCCTTGCTCCTGATGCCTGCCTCCTGGTGTACCTTTTTTTTTTGGGGGGGGGGAGAGGGGAGAGGATACTGGGGCAGGGTATTGAACCCAGTATGTGGGAAGCCAGCACTCAACCACTGAGCCAAGCCGCCTTCCCTGAGTTAGTTTTATCGTTTCTGGGTTTTTTTGGCGGCGTCAGAACCGAACCTGGGACCTCCCATGTAGGACCTCCGGGGCTCACCATCTACTCCCTGGTGGAACTCTTGACCTTCCACCCCAGGGGCAGACAGGTAGCCCTTCCAGGCCAGCACTGGAGGGCCACTCTCTTCGCTGTAAATCTGGGCTTAGCGGGGCTCTGTCCTGCCCCTGGCAACCGTGACAGTAAACCTTGACACTGGGTCCTAAACAGTAGGTTTCAGGCTCTTTGTCTCTTTTACTTGGCATCGTAAGTTGGCTGGGTACTCTTTTTAACTCCTGTTTCACTATGATCCATAGAAGGTCACGGTTAAACAGCATTTGAACCCAGCCTGGCTAACGGCCAGACTCTGCGCAACGCGGCCAGGTTTCAGCATGTAATACAGCCCCGGGCTGTTCCCACCCAGGGGCCAATGTCCCCCACACCCATCCCCAACGTGGCTGCCCCGGAACGTGAGGCTGAGGTAAGGCTGCCACCTAGTGGTGGCCACAAAGAACTACGGGCTCCCTTTCCCAGGCTGAAGGCCCAAGAAAGCACATGGAGGTGGTGGGGGCAGGTGGAAATGGTTGGACCTGACCTTGACCAGCCCAGGACACACCACACAGAGCCACACTTGCATCTGTCCCGAGCACTTTATTGGTCACCTCTAGGCCTCTGCCCAGCTGCGTGCAATCTGGGCAGGGGGTCATCGTTTATCAGCTCCCAGATAGGGTGTGAGAAGGCCGGGGTGGGCCCAGCTTCCCGAGGTCTGGGCCTGGGCAGCTCTGAGGGGCTTTTCCTGGGTCGGCACTGGGCGCCCAGGCAGCGGCGTGGCCCCACGCTGGCCACCCGCCTGCCGGCCTAGCTGTGTTTGGCAAAGTATTCCTTGCTCTCATCCACGCTGGGTTTGATGGTATCACTACCTGGCTTCCAGCCGGCGGGACAGACTGTGGGAGACACAGGGGGGGCAGGGGTGAGCCCAGACCCCCGATGTGCAAGGTCATGGGGCAGAGGGAGAGGAGGAACAGATGCAAAGCAAGGGCCAGAGCCAAGAGGCCCAGGCTCAAAATCGTGCATGTTGGCGGTGGACTTGGCCCAGTGGTTAGGGCGTCCGCCTACCACATGGGAGGTCCGCGGTTCAAACCCCGGGCCTCCTTGACCCGTGTGCAGCTGGCCCATGCGCAGCGCACGCAAGGAGTGCCCTGCCACGCAGGGGTGTCCCCCACGTAGGGGTGCCCCACGCGCAAGGAGTGCGCCCTGTAAGGAGAGCCGCCCAGCACGAAAGAAAGTGCAGCCTGCCCAAAAGAAAGTGCAGCCTGCCCAGGAATGGTGCCGCACACACGGAGAGCTGACACACAAGATGACGCAACAAAAGAAATACAGATTCCTGTGCCGCTGACAACAACAGAAGCAGACAAAGAAGAACATGCAGCAAATAGACACAGAGAACAGACAACCAGGATGGGGGGGGAGTAAATAAATAAATAAATCTTAAAAAAAAAAAAATTGTGCATGTTGACAGGCCCTCTCCAAACGCCCTCCTAATACCTGTTTATCCTCACGGGCCCAGCTGCAGTATCTTCTGGCTAAAAATTCTCCTGCTTTCTTTTCACTTGCTTTTTTGGCTCTTTCAACCCCATGCTTCCCCAGCCCGGGCTGTCTCCTCCACAGGAGAACTCTGATCCAGCTAACATACTCCAAAATCCTGACTTGCTGCTCCCTCCCTCTAAGACCTTCGATGGCTCTCTATTACCTCTCGGCCACCCAGGGGGCATCTCCGCCATCAGACAAGAAACTCCCTGAGTTGAATCTCTTTTGGGGGGGCCCTAATAGGCCTCTGCTCAGGGCCGAGAGCGAACATTGGCACGCGCTACAGAGGGCCTGCGTGTGTGTCCACTCACCTTCTCCGTGCTCATCCGTGTACTGGAAGGCCTGCACCAGTCTCAGAACCTCGTCTACGGAGCGCCCCACGGGCAGGTCATTGACCGTGATCTGGCGAAGGATGCCCTTGCAGTCGATGATAAAGAGGCCCCTGAAGACGTCGAGGTGCAAGGTGAGGAACCTGGGGCACCAACCACCTCCAGCCCCAGGGCTGGGGGTAGAGAGGCAATGGGACAGGACTCCCTGGAACGCGGCTGGGCGCCCCTCAGTACCTGTAAGCAATGCCTTCGTCTGCCTTCAGCACGCCGTAATCTTGGGACAAGCGTCTGGTCACGTCGGCCAAGAGGGGGATGTGTACGGGGCCCAAGCCCCCCTCCTTGCGGGGAGTGTGGATCCTGGGGGAGGGAGGGAGTAGGGGAGACAGGGCTGGGACCTCAGGAGGCCTCCTGGGCCTACATGAGATAAGGGCTGCAGTGGGGACACTGGAGGCGGGAGATAGGGGGGCCCCACCCACCCCACCCTGCAGTGGGCACAGGAGGTGTTTCCCACCGCTGGAAAGACCCACGGGCAGGCAGAGGCGCACGCTCCACAAAATGGCTGCACATGGGCTCCCGCCTCCCACATGTCCCGGCCTGGGAGCCTCCAGCCTCCTGGGCGTCCTCCAACTGGATTTTCCACCCCTGGGCGTCCTCCAACTGGATTTTCCACCCTCCAAACCTGGGACAAGCATGGCCTCCCTCCCCAGGAGATAAAGCATCTGCATTTCCCAAGCCAAGCAGCTCCCTTTTCAAATGCTAATTATTGCCATCATCCTTTAGGACAGGGTGTCCACGGTGCAAATAAATTCCCATCGTTTGCCAGATAGGGTGAAAGGGAGGCCCAGAAGTTGAGCAAGCGCCTTGGGCCTCCCAGCTGCAGCCCCGGTTCCTACCAAGCCAGGTGGGTGAACTGGGAATCCACGGAGACCCCCAGCACCTCGCAGCCCAGCTTGCGGAAGTCCTCGGCGTGCTCGCTGAAGGCGATGATCTCGGTGGGACAAACAAAGGTGAAGTCCAAGGGGTAGAAAAAGAGGACCACGTACTTCCCTGGGGGGGCGGGGGGGGGGGGGCGGGAAGGGACAGCGCCTTAGGGCCCTGGCCTCCTGCGCGGGCGCCGCCCCGCACCTGCGCACCCTTACCTCTGTAGTCGGAAAGCTTCACCTGCTGGAAGGCGCCGTCCACCACGCCGGTGACCTGGAAGTCGGGGGCGGGCTCTCCGATGTGCGCGAGGCCGCAGGCCATGGCTGCAAGCTGAGAGCCACCCACCCCCCCCGCCCCGGGTCAGCGCGCCGGGGAGTGGGGGGGACCCTTTGTCCTCCTTTCCCAAGGTCACGCAGCGTGCAGGCCCCGGAGACCCCGGCGGCGCGGCGCAGCGGCGGCAGTGACCCCCCCCCCCACCTCCCGGTCGGCGCGGCCTGCAGGCTGCCAGGGACCTGCCCCCCTTGACCGCAGCGCGCTGCGGCCTTGGCCTTGGCCGCCCGGGTGCGCGTCGGCTGGAGCGCAGAGGCGCCAGCCCGGAGATGACGAGGCCCCCCCCACCCCGCGATCGGGAGCCGGGGAGCGGGGCCACCCGGCCTCGGTGTCTGTCCCCTGCAAGGACAAAGGCGGCCCGTGCGGCGGGCGCAAAGCAATAGGCACCCAGGGATGGGATCTGGAGGGGGAGAGGGGTGCTTGCTGGGAAGGGCTCCCCCCCCCAATCCGGCGGCTTCGGGGTGCCGGTACCTGCGTGGACGAGGGAGGGACACAAGGCCGGAGAGCAGACGCAGGGACTCGAGTTAGCGCCAGGTGCACCCGGGGGCCTTTTTATGCGCGGCCAGAACCATCGCGCGCGGTTTTGGGGGGGGGGGGACGAGCGAAGCGGTCGCGTCCACTGCGCCTGCGGGGCGGGGGCGGGGGGTGGGAGGCGAGCGGAGCGGCCGGGTCCACGCGCCCGCGGGCGGCGGGGGGGGGAGACGCACCGTCTCCGGGCGCGACCACTGCGCGGGGGGCGCGGGGGGGCTCCGGGCCGGAGCGCGCCGCGGGCGGTTGGCGTCGGGCATGGCCCGGGGCCCGGCGGCGCTGCTGCTGCCGCTGCTGCCGCTGCTGGTGCTGGCGCCCCCCGCCAGCGCGTCCCCCGACTACCAGTACTTCGGCGAGCAGAGCCAAGGCGACCTGTGGGAGCAGCTGCAGCGGAAGAAGCAGGAGAAAGGCACGAGCAGGGCGGCCGGGCCCTCCCGTTATCCCGCACCCCCCGGGCTGCAGATCCCGGCGCCGCGCCCTCCTGGGGGCGTCGGGTGGGGCCGTTTGCGTCTCTCGCAGCCTCAGTTTTCCCGTCTGTAAACTGGAACCGAGACCGCCTGTTAAGCCGCTCACCGATGGCGAGGGGGGCGTGGGCGGGCCGTGACCTCGGGGGTAGGTGCCAGGGGCGCGGGGTGGAGACCGAAGAGGGAGGTCGACTCTGAAAGTCCGAGAAAACCTCTCGGAAGGGGAGACACCCAGGGCGGCCGGAATGACTAGCCAAGGCCCAAGATGCCAAGACGTTGGCGGCCACGTGTGCCAGGGAGAGGGACCGGGCGAGGCCCGAAGGCGCGGGGGAAAGGGGCCAGGGCGAGGAAAAGATGGTCGGGGGATGAGGTGGCAACGCCTGGTGAGCGGCCAGGTCGGGATAAGACCTGTCTCGAAGCAGCGAGGCGTGAATAGCAAGCTTAGGGAGATGGTGTCGCTCAGTGGTTGAGTGCCTGCCTCACACGCACGCGGTCCCGGGTTCAAAAAAAAAAAAAAAGCCGGGCGAGCACAGCGCCAAGGGCTTTCAGTACCTTCATTATGTCATTTAATTTACCATCTGGCAGTCCCGCTGGTCAGGGGGCATGGTGCCCGCTGGACAGGTGCCCTAGTGGCCAGGCACCGAGGGTCTCCGACCACGCCGCCGAGGAGACAGGCTGGCGAGGGTGGCTTTGCATTCCCACCAGCTGTGTGAGCCCAGAATGGGGGCTGGCGCTCTCCAGGTCTCCGATTCCCCACCTGGGACAGGTGGCCGTCGCTTTCCGGCAGGATCGCTGGGAGGGTGAAGGCAAAGGAGCTGAAGGCCTGGGGCAGAGGCAGAGCCCGATGAATGGATATGAGCTGGTGTCATTGGTTTCTTTCTCCTCCTTCCTCCTTCGAGGAGGGCCTGGGCAGGTACTTCTCCCCTCCACACACAAATTCAATAGGGTCTTTTTTTTTTGGCCTTTTTCCTGCAGAAGTAGAGGACGCGATCCTGGGCCCGTGGGGAAAGTGGCAGTGTCACTGCGACCTGGGGAAGGAGGAGCGCAGCCGCGAGGTGCTGGATACTGCCCCGGGCCCGGTGTTCATGGACCGGCAGAACCTGGTGCAGGTGCGGCCTTGCCAGAAACGCAACTGTCCCTCCTGCCAGCCGGACCAGTGCCACTGGATGCCCTGAGCCCGGGTGAGAAAGGGGACGGGGGCTGGTCAGGGTCAGGGGTGCATTTCATGGGTCGGGGCAGCGTGCCTCGGGAACGTGACCCAGACAGGGATCGAGGACCCACAGGCGGAGAATCGGAGCCGCGCGGACACCCGGGGAGAAAGGAAGAAAAAGGAAGTGGGGAGCGGGAACTGGGGGAAACTGGGACCCTAATTCAGGGGATGTGACGCTGGTGAGGGGCAGTGGCCTAGGAGGGTGGGGAAGGGGGTGGAATGGGGACATGAACCCTCAGCTGGGGGTATGAGCCTGCGGTGGGGGTAGACCCTGAGTCAGCGTTGTCCATTGGGGTCTAGCACCCCGATTTTGGGGATCCGGCAGGCTTAGCCTGATTGAGAGAGAGGGAGGCAGGCAGGGGACTTGGGGGTGGTCCTAATGAAGATGGAGAGTGGAGACCCCGATTCCGAAGGCCTGAGCCCAGGTAGGGGCGGGGATACCTAGTCCAGGGTGCTTGGCCTGTGGGGGGCAGAGCCCCCCCAGCGCAGGCCTGAGTCCAGGTGGGGGACAGGGGACCAGGAAGCTCAGTGGTATTTGGCCCTCTAAGGCTCCGACCGGGCCGGGTTCTCCCTGCCCCCGCCTCAGTTTCCCCTATGTTTCCCTCTCCTCCCACCAGCCCCCGCGGGCGGGGCTTCCGAGTCCCCAGGGCGGAGCGTGGAAAGTGGCCCCGCCCCCTGCGCGCCTCAACCGAAGTGCCCGGCCGGCCGCCGCGGAGACTACAATTCCCAGGAAGCCACGCGGCCGCGGCGCCGTCTGCGCGAACGTCGGCGTCGGCGTCGGGGGCGTGTCCCGCGCGCCGATTGGTCGGGAGCCGCGCCCGCCGCGCGCCGAGCCCGGCGCCTGCGCCCTCTGTTCCGGCGGCTGGAGGAGGCGGTGGCATGGATCTCCGCGAGCTGGAGAGGGACAATACGGGCCGCTGTCGCCTGAGCTCGCCCGTGCCGGCGGCGTGCCGCCAGGAGCCCTGCGTCCTGGGCGTCGACGAGGCGGGCCGGGGCCCCGTGCTGGGTGCGCCGCCCGCGCTGGGGGAGGGGCGGGAGGACGGGGCGCACGTGGCCTTGGACCCGGGGCGGGGGATCCCGGCGGCCGGGGTGAAAAGAGCGGTGATGGGCCCGGGATGGGTGTGCTTGCCCAGAGCTCACCGCTTGGATTCGAGGGCTGCCCACCCCCCTGCCCCGAAATCTGACTCCCTTCCTCCGCAGGCCCCATGGTCTACGCCATCTGTTATTGCCCCCTGTCCCGTCTGGCCGATTTGGAGGCCCTGAAAGTGGCAGGTGAGCGCGGGGTGTGTGGGGGAGTACGTCACCTGGGCAGGGGGGCAGCTGAAGGAGTAGGAGAGCAGGAACCGGGAGAACCAGCCGCTCGCCTTCTCTCCCCACCCTCCTCCCAGACTCAAAGACCCTATCGGAGAGCGAGCGGGACAGGCTCTTTGCGAAAATGGAGGAGGACGGGGACTTTGTGGGCTGGGCGCTGGATGTACTGTCTCCAAACCTCATCTCCACCAGCATGCTCGGGCGGTGAGGGGGTCCCCCGGGAGGGGCTGGGTGGAGGGACAGCCAGCGCCCCGAGGGAGGCCGAGAGCATGTGGCTGGAAAAGGGTTAACGAGGGCCTCTCTGGTGCTTCAGGGTCAAATACAACCTGAACTCTCTGTCCCATGACACGGCTGTGGGGCTGGTTCAGTATGCGTTGGACCAGGGCGTGAAAGTTACCCAGGTGAGTCTCAGTGCTTTGACACCTGGGGTGAAAATGGGAGGTAAAAGCTGCAGTGCGGTGCTCGCTTCGGCAGCACATATACGAAAATCGGAATGATACAGAGAAGATTAGCATGGCCCCTGCGCAAGGATGACACGCAGATTCGTGAAGCGTTCCATATTTTAATTAATTAAAAAAAAAAAAGCTGCAGTGGGTAGATTCAGTACCGGGTGCATTGCGAGTGCTTCAGAGGTTGTTGCCACTGTCGACTTCATCCCGTGTTCTTGCTCTAACTGTGTACCTCGCTGAAGACCCTAATTCCCCCCCATCTAATCTATCCTCCTGTCCTAAATGTTCAATGTCCAGAACAGATCCCACATCTCCACCCCCCACCCCCCGCCCTGTGCCTCTGTCCTAGCCCAGGGCAGCCCTCCAAATCCCACATCTGCCAGGATGCCTGCCCCCACCTCCTCCCCAGCTCCTCCACCTCCATTCTCCCTTTCAGTATGAGCCCCCCCTCCCACCCACCCCCAACACGGACACGGCTTTGGAATGTAAATCTCAACCGTTTTCTAATAGTAGTAGAAACCAAGTCAGGAAAGGTGAAAGTTTAAGCGAAGGAAGAGAAGCAAAGGGGAAGAAGGAGCGCATTGAAGAGAACAATTAGGGGAAGTGGCTGAGGTCCAGGGAACTAGAGCAGACAGACAGGGACCCTGTCCTGGGGGGTTGAGGACTTAGGCAGGACAGGCCACCAGCTGGTAAACAAAAGAATAAAGGCAATTTCCAGGGACACACCATTTGCGCCGGCTCGTCACCTCCCTGACCTGATGCTTCACCGTTCTGCTCCAGCCACAGCCTCTGTTTGTTCTCCAGCACACTTGATACATAGTTACCTCAGGACCTTTGCACTGGCTGTCTCCTCAGCCTGAAACACTCTTCTCAGAGCTCCTCCCGGAAACTTCAGCTCTTTTTTTTTTTAAGTTTATTTATTTATTTCTCTCCCCTTCCCCCCAGTTGTCTGCTCTCTGTGTCCACTCGCTGTGTGCTCTTCTGTGACCACATCTATCCTTATCAGCGGCACCGAGAATCTGTGTTTCTTCTTTTTTTTTTTTTTTTTTAAAGATTTATTTTTATTTATTTAATTCCCCTCCCCTCCCCCGGTTGTCTGTTTTCTGTGTCTTTTTGCTGCGTCTTGTTTCTTTGTCCGCTTCTGTTGTCGTCAGCGGCACGGCAAGTGTGGGCGGCGCCATTCCTCGGCAGGCTGCTCCCTCCTTCGCGCTGGGCGGCTCTCCTTATGGGTGCACTCCTTGCGCGTGGGGCTCCCCTACGCGGGGGACACCCCTGCGTGGCACGGCACTCCTTGCGCGCATCAGCACTGCTCATAGGCCAGCTCCACGCGGGTCAAGGAGGCCCGGGGCTTGAACCGCGGACCTCCCATGTGGTAGACGGACGCCCTAACCACTGGGCCAAAGTCCCTTTCCCTGTGTTTCTTCTTGTTGCGTCATCTTGCTGTGTCAGCTCTCTGTGTGTGCGGTGCCATTCCTGGGCAGGCTGCACTTCCTTTCACGCTGGGCGGCTCTCCTTAAGGGGCGCATTCCTTGGGCGTGGGGGCTCCCCTACGCGGGGGACACCCCTGCGTGGCACGGCACTCCTTGCACACATTAGCACTGCTCATGGGCCAGCACATGGAGGCCCCTAGAACAGCCTCTGGCACAAAGCAAGGACTCAGTAAACACAGAACAGACAGATCGAGACAGGTGGTGCGGGCGATCAGGGAAGCACCCTTTAGGAGGTGACTTTGAGCGGAGAGCCCTGATGGAAACAGACGAAGAAGGTCCAGCCTGGGGGCAAGCCCGGAACAGAGCATTTCGGGCAGCGGGAAGAACGTGTAATCGGCACCGTTGCGTTCCTGGGTGCCTGCTGAACGAATGCAGGTGTTCGTGGACACCGTGGGGCTGCCCGAGACATACCAGGAGCGGCTGCAGCGGCGCTTTCCTGACTTGGAGGTGACGGTCAAGGCCAAGGCAGACGCCCTCTTCCCCGTCGTCAGCGCCGCCAGCATCTGTGCCAAGGTCAGCCCTCCGCTGACCGGAATCCCAGAATCCCCCTGGCCCGGGGGAGGGGGCAGGCGGCGGCTGCCGTGGAGGAGGGCGATTCCGAGCGTCCGTCCTGCCTGCAGGTGGCCCGCGACCAGGCGGTGAAGAGCTGGCAGTTCATAGAAGAGCTGCACGACCTCGACGCTGACTACGGCTCAGGCTACCCCAACGGTGAGCGGGGTGGGGGGGGTCCCACCTGCCCCTGGAGCTGCCCCGAGACAGCGGCAGCGGTGATCGCTGTAAGACGCTCAGGCCCGAGCACCTCCTGAGGTTTCCCCGATGACGCCGCCCGCTGCCCGGCAGGGGAGCCCGGGACCCGGAGAGCGAGCCACTTGCCCACGGCCACCCAGCCACTGAACGCCAGGTCAGGGGTGCCCTCTTCTCGCCCCCTTCTGCTTTGCTGTCTCCCTGGAGCCCCCGTGAGGGACCGAGAGCCAAGGTAGGGCAGAAGGGGGCAGGGGTGACGGGCACAGGCTCGGTTCCAGCAGCCCCCAGTGCGAATCCCGGCCCGACCTCCTGGCTCCCACTCTGAGGCTCAGTCTCCTCCCCTGTGACGTGACGACTCTAGCCCACCCCATGCCCTTACGCACGAGCGCAGGTGCAAAGACTGAGGAGCTGGCTTCCCAGAACCCCCAGGCTCCTCTCTGAGGCCCTGGGAGGGGCCGGGGATTGGGCGACATAGCCAGCCTGGGACGAAGCCAGATCCAAGCCAAACCTGGTGTGGGATTACCAAGGACAGCGTGTGCCGTGCAGAGTCGAGCCCCTAGGATACAGCACTGAGCAAGGAAAACAAGGGCCACCCGCCCTCCATCCCTGCTGAGCTCATGGTTACATGGTATACTAGCCAAAGGAGCACTGATGGAAAATACTAGAAAGTGGTTGGTGTTTATAAAGGGTATTTAGTTGGGGTAGGAACTTACAGATACCAGGCCATAAAGCGTAAGTTTCTTCCCTCCCTGAAGTCTATTTTCATGTGTTGGAGTAAGACAGCTTGCCGACGGCTGCGAGGGTTCAGGCTTCCTGGGTTCCTGCCTTCCAGGGTCTTGCTTCTCCCTGCGTTCAGGGTTCCTCTCTTCCCAGGACTTGCTTTTCTCTGGGCTCAGGATTCCTCTCTTCCTGGGGCTGGCTTCTCTTTCCTCTATGAGCTTACTTCCCGGGGCTCCAACTTAAGTCTTCAGCATCAAACTCCAACATTAAGAACCCTCAGCTCTGTCCCTTGCCATGCCTTTTATCTGGGAGTCCCCACCCACCAAGGGGCGGACACTCAATGCCCTAATGATGTGACCCAGTCAAAGCCCTAATCAAGACTCAATCACTCCCAGGTACAGACCAGATCACAATCATAATCCAATATCTTTTTTTTTCTTTTTTTGGAATTCATAACCATATCAAACTGCGACACATGGTCAACAAATGCTGGCTTCATCGCCATTGCCCTTGGGGGGTCAGGGAGGTCTCTCAGAGGTAGACTCCCTAACCTGCATCGTGAGCACCTGTTGGCCGGGCGGAGAGCAGAGGGCATATGCCCGTGCAAAGGTCCTGAGGCAGGAAGAGGCCTCGGGCAGAAGAAGACCCAAGGCAAGGGCACAGGGCCTCGACCGCCAGCCCGAGGGGCCGTGACCGTTGCCCACCCTACCCCCAGATCCCAAGACAAAAGCCTGGCTGAGGAAGCACGTGGAACCAGTGTTCGGCTTCCCCCAGTTCGTGCGGTTCAGTTGGCGCACAGCCCAGAGCATCCTGGAGAAGGAGGCAGAAGCTGTTACGTGGTGGGTGTCCGGGTGGTGCCGGGGTGGGGGTGGGGGGCGTCAGGGGAGGCCTCCTTCCCCCGGGAGCGGTTCGCTCCGTCTCCTCTCCCCCACAGGGAGGACTCCACCGCAGATCAGGAGGGATCCGGGAAGATCACGTCCTATTTCCTCAGTGAAGGCCCCCGCCCCCGTCTACCCCACCGGTACTTCCTGGAGCGTGGCCTGGAGCCTGCCACCACCCTCTAGGAGCCAGGCTGTCCCTCCTTTCCCCGTGTGCCCCACCCCTCACCCCCTGGTTTGTGATTAAAACAGTTTAAGGAAAGCCACGTCTGGAGGTTATACTTTGGGACAAAGGCCAAGTGGAGATGGGCTCTGTGGCTGGACCCAGATACCGCTTTGGGGGAGCCTAAATGGGATGGGCAGATGTCACCAAGCTGGCAGAGCGAGATGCTCTAGGGTTCCATCTCCTGCCGCACTTTGAAGCAGCAAGCGAAGGACAGCACGACCATCTTGCTCAGAGCTCCTGAAAACAATGGGTTGAAGTGACCGGGCACGCGCCAAACCCAGAAAATGGCAACTTAAAAATGGTAGGAAAACTTGGCGGTGCAGGCTCACCATCCCAGCCCTAGCCCTGCACGTAGAAGTGACTCATGGGCAGCTCTGAGAAACAAGTCACAGCTGCCTGGGGCAAAAGATTGCCAAAGAAAAGACTCTTTCCTGGAGGGAGAAGGCATTCAGAACTGCCTCTGTGTATATGGGGGAATTCCCAAGGCCCTACGAGCATATCCAGCACAGGAGGATGCTCTGAAAAGACAAGGAAGGACCTTACGCTTTCACCTTTGGGCTTGTTTCCCCCGCTCCATGTGTCTCTTGGTGTGTCAGCTCACTGTCTTGCTCACCTTTAGAAGGCACCAGAAACCAAACCTGGACCTCCCATGTGGTAGGCGGGAGCTCACTCACTTGAGCCACTTCCGCTTCCCCCAGGCTTTTCTTTAGGTGAAACTGAAGGGCAGCACTTTGGAATCCATCCCCGGAGAAGCCCAGAATTTGGACATACCAAAGGCTGAAAAATCTGTCTTAAATATGCTCAAAGAGCTAAAAGAAAACACGTACGAAGAACTACAGGAAAGTGAAATGAAAATTTGCATAAAGAAAAAGATACTATATAAAGGAACCAAACAGAGCTGAAAACCACAATAAATGAAATTTAAAATTCCCTAAGAGGGGTTCAACAGCAGGTTGCAGCTGGCAGAGAAGAAGGAACTTGAAGATCGGCCTATTAAAATTATTTAGCTCAGGAGCAAAAAGACAGAGAGTGAAGAAAAGTGAACAGGCCTAAGAGCTGTGAGGCCCCATCAAGGTACCACTATACACCCGAGAATCCCCGAAAGAAGAAAGAGGAAGGAGCAGAGAGAATACTCAAAGAAACAATGGCTGAAAACTTCCTAAATTTGATAAGTCATTAATATGTAACATTCCAGAAGCTCAGCAGATTCCAAAAGGATCAACTCAGACCCACACTGAGACACATCATGATCAAACTGTCAAATGACAGAGACAGAGTCCCGAAAGCAAGAGAGAAGCAGTGCGTCACAGGGGAGCCTAGGATGAGTAAGTGCCGGTGTCTCATCAGAAACTATGGCAAGATGACAGCGGGCTGGCGTATTTAAAGTCCTGAAAGGAAAGAGAAACCTGCTAGCCAAGAATTCTCTACCCAGTGAAAGTACCTGTCAACAATGAGCAAGAGCATAAGCAGTCCCAGATAACACAGATAAACAAAAGCTGAGAGTGGTTTTCACCACTAGACCAGCCCTACAAGAAATGCTAGTTGAAACTGCAGGTTGGAAAGAAAGGATGCTAGACACTAGATTGAATGAAGCCTCACGAAGAGAGAAAAGATCTCCGATAAAGGTAACCCAGGTAAATCTAAATGCCAGTCCTCCTCTATTTTTGCTTTGTAACTCCACTTTTTCTGTCCTACAGGATATAAAAGCAAATGCAAAAAAATAATGACTGGGGGAAGCGGACTTGGCCCAGTGGTTAGGGCGTCCGCATGGGAAGTCCAGGGTTCAAACCCCGGGCCTCCTTGACCCGTGTGGAGCTGGCCCATGCGCAGTGCTGATGCGCGCAAGGAGTGCCCTGCCACACAGGGGTGTCCCCGCGTAGGGGAGCCCCACATACAAGGAGTGCGCCCCGTAAGGAGAGCTGCCCAGCGTGAAAGTGCAGCCTGTGCAGGAATGGTGCCGCACACACAGAGACAACAAGATGATGCAACAAAAAGAGACACAGATTCCCGTGCCGCTGATAAGGATAGAAGCTGTCACAGAAGAACACACAACAAATGGACACACAGAGCAGACAACTGGGGGTGGGGGAAAGGGGAGAGAAATCTTTAAATAATGACTTGGAGCTGGTATAGCCCAAGTGGTTGAGTGCTGGCCTACCACCTACAAGGTCTTAGGTTTAATCCTGGCCCTGGTACCTCAAAAAGAAAACAAAGTAATGACAAATTGATGGTTTAGGGCACATAATACCTAAGAGGGAATTTGTGATGAGAACAAAGGTAGGGGGACAGAGGGGTCTTGAACTTGGTATCCAAGCAAATGAGATGGTTGTAGATTCAGGCTATTATATTTTAACCCCATGGTAACCCCACAAAAACAATCTGAAAAAAATATGCACAGAAGGAAATGAGAAGGGATTAATGGTTCATTACAAAAGACCAACTAAATAAAGGAGGTGGGCAGGAGGTGATTTGATTTTCTAACGAAATGAGTCAAAATTAGAAGCATGTTGAGAAGCCTCCCTCTCACCCTGTCCCCAATTCACGGTGGGCTTCCCAGTGCCTTCTGGTTTTTTAAATTTTTTTTATTTTTAGGATTTATTTATTTAATTCCCCCCCCCCCCGGTTGTCTGTTCTTGGTGTCTATTTGCTGTGTCTTGTTTCTTTGTCCGCTTCTGTTGTCGTCAGCGGCACGGGAAGTGTGTGTGGCGCCATTCCTGGGCAGGCTGCACTTTCTTTAGTGCTGGGCGGCTCTCCTTACGGGGCGCACTCCTTGCGCGTGGGGCTCCCCTACGCGGGGGACACCCCTGCGTGGCAGGGCACTCCTTGCGCGCATCAGCACTGCGCATGGGCCAGCTCCACACGGGTCAAGGAGGCCCGGGGTTTGAACCGCGGACCTCCCATGTGGTAAATGGATGCCCTAACCACTGGGCCAAGTCTGTTTCACCTCCAGTGCCTTCTGAGTCCTTCCAGAGACACCAGGGCATGTTACAGGCAAAAATGTGTGGGTTTTTTTTTACGTAAATAACAGCAAACTATATCTCTACCTGTGCATGTTAACTCTTTCCACCATACATGGGCGTGAATTCTAAGTGGGTGTCTGAAGAGCGTTCTCCTTCCCTTTCCAGCTGCAGCGTCCTCCACTGTGTGACAGTCCTGTAGATTGCTTTGTTGTTTGTTTTGCTTTTAGGAGGTATGGAACCTAGGACCTCGTACGTGGGAAGCAGGTGTTCAACTACTGAGCGACATCTGCTCCCCAGTGAGAGTTGTTTTTTTTTTTTTTTTTAAAAGATTTATTTATTTATTTAATTCCCCCCCTCCCCTGGTTGTCTGTTCTTGGTGTCTATTTGCTGCATCTTGTTTCTTGCATGGGAAGTGTGGGCGGCGCCATTCCTGGGCAGGCTGCTCTTTCTTTTCGCGCTGGGCGGCTTTCCTCATGGGCGCACTCCTTGTGCGTGGGGCTCCCCCACGCGGGGGACACCCCTGTGTGGCACGGCACTCCTTGCGCGCATCAGCACTGCGCATGGCCAGCTCCACACGGGTCAAGGAGGTCCGGGGTTTGAACCGCGGACCTCCCATATGGTAGACGGATGCCCTAACCACTGGGCCAAAGTCCGTTTTCCCTGTTTTTGTTTTTAGGAGGTACCAGGGATCGAACCTGGGACCTCATCCGTGGGAAGCAGGCGCTCAACCACTTGAGCTACCTCTGCTCACCTGTAGTTTGTTTTTCTAACGCCTCCTGATGGCTTTTGGGTTGTTTCCCAGTTTGCTGTTACAGGAGCCACAGCAGGGAATGTCGGGAGTGTTGTCATTTCTCTGGTACAGATGTATCTGTAAGACAGATTTCCAGAAGTGGACTTACTCAGGTTAGAGGCTCTGTTTGTACTTGGGAGAGATGTCGCCAACTTCCCTTCTTTGGCTGTTGTACCATGTGGCACTCTCACTTTCATCGCAGGTACTTGTTTTCCCCACAGCCTTTCCAACAAAAGGACAGGTTTAACTCGCTCCACGAGAAGTTTATAAGTCAGATGGCTCAACAACATCATCAGACTCCATTTTCAAACCCTCTTCCGTTTCGCCAACTTTAGTGATTTTTGTCTCATGGTCCCAGGGTGGCTGCCATAGCTCTGACATCGCATCCCAATCTCCAAGGGCCTCATGCCACCAACAGTGTCCCCCTAACTTCTTGGTTGGAAAGATGGCGCATGGCCATGCCTGAACCCGTCACTGGCAAAGGGAATGGGATTACTGAAGTAAATAATCCAGAGTGGGCGCCTGGGGGTGGTGAGCAACCCAGCTTCTCCCAATGCCCTTGACCCTGCCTTGACTTGAACAGTGTTTTGTTTTTAAGGCACCGGGGGCCGGGGATTGAACCTGGAACTTGATGTGTGGGAAGCCGGCACTCAGCCACTGAGCCACATTGGCTTCCCTGAGTTGGTTTTGTTCCCCATTTATTTTGCTTGTTGTTTGTTGTTTGTTTTTTTCCAGGAAGCACTGGGAGCTGAACCCAAGACCTCCCGTGTGGGAGGCAGGCGCTCAACCACTCGAGCCACACCCACTCCCCCAACAGTGGGGTTTTAACTGAAAGGAAGAACGGGTGTGGCTCTTCATCAACACTCTTCAATAAACGTTGTGATGGCCAGCCCAGGGCATTGTGGGAATACCGTTCATGGAGCATCTTTTCACCAGCCTCCCAGCCAGGAAGTGTCTTCCCCCTCCCCGTCAGCACTGGGAAGTCCAGTGGGCTCTGGGATTGAATGATGTGGGCTGCAGAGGGCCCGAGGAACTGGGACCTGAAGGGCGAGGGGTGGAACAGATGCCAGGGGAATTCGTCTTGAACTTTTAGGCCCTTCTGACCGCTGCTCGGCAAGCTAAGAAGGAAACCATGCCTCTTCTTTCCTCATTGACTGGCCACAAGCAGGAAGTAGGGGGCATCCTAAAGCTGTAACTCACAAAACTTACTTCTACCAAAAGTCTTTGAATCCCTGGGTGACTCAAAATGGGTTCCCTGGACCAGCACACTTGGCCTCACCTGGACATTTTTTAGAAACGTGGACATCTCAGACCCCATACCAAACCTGCCAGAGATGCCCAGGGTCTTGTTTAAAATGCGGTTATCAGGAAGTCGATGTGACTCCAGCGATTGAGCTCCTGCCTACCACATGGGAGGTCCTGAGTACGGTTCCCGGTGCCTCCTAGAGAAGATGAGCAAGACAGCGAGCTGACACAACAAGAGACCCAAGGAGGAAGACATAATGAGAGACACAACAAAGCAGGGAGTGGAGGTGGCTCGAGCAATTAGACACCTTCCTCCCACATGGAAGGCCCTGGGTTCAGTTCCTGATGCCTCCTAAAAGGAAGGCAAGCACAAGACGGGCACACAATGAATAGACAACAGTGAGCGCAAATAACGAGGGGGGTAGGGGAATAAGTTAAAATAAAATGGGATTAACAGCAACCCCTGATTTTTGGGGAGAGGAGAGGGGTTAAAAGATGTTTTTTACTGTGGTAGTGTATATACAACGTTTCGCGTTTTGACCACTTCCAAATATACTCTTAATTCCATTCCCAATGTTGTGCTCGCATCACTACCATCCAACCAAAACTTTGCCATCAGCCCAAACAACATTAACTTCCCACTCACATCCCCATCCTTGGCACCCTGGGAATTACTTTGTGGCTCTATGAATTTGCACAGCGTAGGTCCTTTATATAAGCGAGAACAACCCTTCTGTGTCAGGTTTACTTCCCCCCACATGAAGTCAAGCTCTGCTTCTCGAGGGCTTTCAAACTCTCCTGCTCTCCGCGGTACAGCCCAAGGGGCATTTCTTCTGGATCCCCCCAAAATCATGCCCTCCACCTGCCCTCTGGTCGCTGTCCCAGCAGCCTCCATGGTGCCAAGAGTTTTCCCTTCCCCCAGTCTGTCCTCCAAGTAACCAGCAAGGGTGAACCTGACATCTTCCCTTGCTTCAACCCTCCCACCTCTTAGCCTCATCACCTCTTAATCTCGGGCCCCAGCGCCTTTGCCTGGCATTCAAGGCAGCTTCCAGCTTCACTGAACGGCTGGAGAGCTTTCTCGAATGCCTGCAGAGCCTCCCCCTCCCAGGAACAGTCAACAATCTCATCGGTGCCATCTTCTGAGCGTTCGCTCTGGGCCAGGCCCCTGCTCTGGATATTCTAAGCACTCTGCCTGCACCCCCTCCCCTTGCCTGTGAGTGGCCCGGCTTTCGTGACTCAGTTGAGTGAGTAGAAAGCAGCACAAGCGGCGCTGCCTGGCACATCATCCAAGGCGAGAGAGCTAAGGGCCGCCATGTTGTGGGGAAGCCCAAGCCACGCGGGGAAGCCACGCGGGGAAGCCACGCGTAGTTATTCCAGCCGACAGATCTGTGTGAGTTTCAAGGCGGCAGCGGGCATCGCCCACCAGATTGTGACTTAGGAAGCCTGGCACTGCTTGAGAAACCTTGAGCAAGAGCCGCCCAGCTGAGCCCAGTCAAACCAGCGAGCCAAGAAAGGGCGATTGTTACTGTTTCACTCCACGAAGTCTGGGGTCATTTGTTGTGAATGGATCATCAGAACATTTTGCATCAATTCATTTGAATCCTCCCAGCAGTCCTCTGAGGGAGACTTCCATTACGCCCAGTGGTGGTTTGAAGCTGTAACTATCCCCAGAGAAGCGTGTTCTTGTGTCTAGCCCATTGCTGCGGGTGCGAGCCCGTGGTAAGGGAGGACCTTTGGATGAGGTGTCTTCAGTCAGGATGTGGCCCAGGCCATTCAGGAAGGGGCTTCATTCTATTACTGGAGACCTTTATAAGGGGAATGAAACCCAGAGGCAGAGACAGCCAAGGAAGCAAGAGGTGGAACATCCAACCAAACCCAGAAGAGAAAGGAGAGACGCGGGAGCACCGCGAGGCGGCAGGCTAAGCACCAAGGGTTGCCGGCATCCAGCCTCCAACCGTGAGCGAATAATACCATGACGTGGGTTGTTTAACTCAACCCACGTCATGGCATTGGCTCGAGCAGTCCAGGCAACTAACACACGCACCCCTTTTGTAGATAAGGAAACTGAGGCTCAGAAAAGCTGGACAACGAGCCTAAAGTTACAGCACGAGTATGTGGGAGAGTGAGTCATGAACATACTCTGCAGACTCAGCATCATAACCATCTGTCGCCACACGTCTGGACGCCGTGCCCATACCCTCTTCCCCTTCTAAGTCCAGCACCTGCCCTTCCTTTGGGAGGGCCACCCCCCCTCTCCCATTTTCAGGCCGTTTGGTTCAGACGGAACATAGAGTTCAGGATAACTCATCATCCAACCAAACAGAGCACAGCATCCCCCCCGTCCTCAAGGGCTGCTTTGGTGATGGGTTCACGACAAAGCCAGATCAATGAATGCCAGTTCTAGGCCTTTTGCTGATTTTACAGAGCCCCGGGCACACTGGAACCCCCGGCGTCATGGAATTGTTAGTCCATCTTCACCCCTGGGAGAAGATCCTGTCCTGGGATGTAGCCAAGAAAAAGCTATAGATTCCTAATCTCATCTGAGCACCTAGATACAGCCTAAAGCCACCCTTAGGATTTTTTTAGAAATTATTATTATTAGAGTAGTTGTATGTTGACAGGAAAAATTATGCAGAACATATGGCGTTCCTTAGGCTTTTTTTTTTTTTTCAGTCGCCGCTTTGGTTAAGTGCACTTTGAGCTGAGTTCATCTCATGCAGCTGAAAGAGGCCTGCCTGCTACTCTCCCAGTGGGGAATTTCTCTGCTTACACAGGCGCATCCCATCAGCCTTGCTGTATTGACTGGAACCAAGAGTGCAAGGGCCTGTGATAGGAGAAGGATTAGGAATTCTGTTTAAAACTCAACTTCTGAATCTGAGTCTAGTCCTTTGCCTTAGGGCTAGACCTGGGATTTGGGTGGAAGGGCATCATCAAGACCTGGAAGGGTGGGAGGGGGCAGCGAAGGCTTGAAGGCTGTCTCAAGGTCTATATAAGTCAGGGAGCTTTGTGGCAGGTCTGGGGCACACAGACCCCTTTCTGACCCCCTGTCCCCCCTGTTTCTGAACCCTGGCATTCCCAGGAATAACACATGCTCCAGGAGTCAAGGCCATCATTTACACTTGAGTAAGAATCAGTCCCTGGGGCAATGGATGTGGCTCAACCCATCGGGCTCCCGTCTACCATATAGGAGGTCCAGGGTTCGATCCCCAGGGCCTCCTGGTGAGCGCCTGCTGGCACATGTGGAGTGTCGGCCCACGCGTGAATGCAGCCCCGCACAGGAGTGCCGGCTGACACGGAGAGCTGGCGCAGCAAGATGACACAACGAGGGGCGGCGGACTTGGCCCAGTGGTTAGGGCATCCGTCTACCACATGGGAGGTCCGCGGTTCAAATCCCGGGCCTCCTTGACCCGTGTGGAGCTGGCCCATGCACAGTGCTGATGCGTGCAAGGAGTGCCCTGCCACGCAGGGGTGTCCCCCGTGTAGGGGAGCCCCACGTTCAAGGAGAGCGCCCCGTAAGGAGAGCCGCCCAGCGCGAAAGAAAGTGCTGCCTGCCCAGGAATGGCACCGCACACACGGAGAGCTGACGCAGCAAGATGATGCAACAAAAAGAGACACAGATTCCCATGCTGCTGACAACAACAGAAGCAGACAAAGAAGACGCAGCAAATAGACACAGAGAACAGACAACCAGGGTGGGGGGGGGGGAGAGAAATAAATAAATCTTAAAAAAAAAAAAGATGAGACAACGAGACACAGCGGAGAGACAATAAGGAGACGTAGCAGAACAGGGAGCAGAGGTGGCGCAAGAGAGTAATCACCTCTCTTCCACTCCAGAAGGTCCCAGGATCGGTTCCTGGAGCCGCCTAATGAGAAGACAAAATGACACAGAAGAACACACAGCGGAGGGACACAGAGAGCAGACAATGGGGGCACGGGGGCTGGGAGGAGATAAATAAAATAAATCTTAAAAAAAAAAAATCAGTCTCTAACTCCTCTTTGGCCACCGCCCTTTCCACCCTTTGCCCCAAGAAGCAGCCACATCTCCAGCTAGCGACTTTATTCCGGGGGGAGCACTGAGTTGCTTCTTGGAGACTGGGGAGTCTCGGGGGCCTCGGGGGGAGGAGGGACAGGATCTGGGTCCCACAAGGCGGCGGCGGAGAGGGGTGGGGTTCTGGGGGGGGTGGATTTTAGGGTGGGGGCGCGGGCCGGCGGAGGGGACCCCCTAGGGACCTCCGCCACTGCCACTCCCGCTGCCCGCAGCGTCCAGGCCGGGGTCGCGAGGGCGGCGGGAAGGCGGCAGCGCCGGGCTGGAGACGTTGAGGCAGGGCCGGGAGCCAGGAGCTGCCCCCGGGACGGAGCGGCAGAGGTCCGCGCCGTCGGCGAAGGTCTGCGAGGCGGGGGGCGGAGTTAGTGCCCGAGGGGCGGAGCTAACGCCAGAGGGGCGGAGTTAGTGCCCAAGGGGCGGAGCTAGCGCCCGAGGGGCGGAGGTAGGGCCCGAGGGGGCGGAGTTAGGGCCTGAGGGGGCGGAGCTAGTGCCTGAGGGGCGGACCTAGTGCCCAAGGTGGGGAGGTAGGGCCCGGGGAGCGGAGGTAGGGCCCGAGGGGGCGGAGTTAGTGCCTGAGGGGCGGAGTTAGTGTCCGAGGGGCAGAGTTAGGGCCCGAGGGGCGGAGTTAGTGCCCGAGGGGCGGAGTTAGGGCCCAGGGGCGGAGTTAGTCCCCGAGGGGCGGAGTTATTGCCCGAGGGGCGGAACTAGTGCCTGAGGGGCGGAGCTAGTGCCCAAGGTGGGGAGGTAGGGCCCGGGGAGCAGGTAGGGCCCGAGGGGGCGGAGTTAGTGCCTGAGGGGCGGAGTTAGTGTCCGAGGGGTAGATTAGGGCCCGAGGGGCGGAGTTAGGGCCTGGGGGGCGGAGCCCAGGCGCCTGGGGCGGGGCTAAGGGCGGGAGCTAAAGGCCAGGACTTCTACCCGGGGAAGGGGCCAGGGAGGGGCCTTGAGGCTTCTCTGGCCTTGGGGCCCTGCGGGAGGAGGGGGCGCCGAGGGGTGGCTACTGAGTCCCAGGCGCAGGTCGGGGAGGGTGCCTCTGGACCCCAGTCCTTGGGGCAAACCGTGGACGGGACCCTTGGGGAGGGCGAAATCCCGGCTCACTGGCCCCTAGGGAGGCCCCGGGCGCACCCTGGTAGCGCAGGGGGCTGCGGAAGACGGGAGGGTGGCGATGGGGCCCAGGCGGGTGAGGGCAGGACCTGGAGAGGCGGGGGGCGGGCTCCGTCCTCCTCGCCCCACGCTCACCTGTCCATAAGTCCGGCAGCCAGGCCGGCAGCCCCTCCAGTCTGGAAACGGGAGCCAAGTGGGGCCGCAGGCGACGTCAGCCTCGCAGGTGGCGAACCTGGGGATGGGATTTGGAGGGGGGTTGGGGGCTCTCCGAGGCCCCGCCCACCCCGCCCCGCCCTCAGGCCCAGGCCCCGCCTCCCCTCCAACCCCTCCCTCTCCCCATGCCCCTCTTCCGCCAGCTCTTCCCACCGCAGTCCCAGGTAGCCCCTGACGCCCCCCACCCTTTCGCCTTCTCTTTTCAGAGGCCGCACCTTACAAGCCCAGGCCCACAAAAGGCCCCGCCTCCACGCTCCGGACTTTAAGGGGGCCACGCCCCAATCGTGAATGTCAGGGGGCCCCTCCCCTTTCTGCCTCACCTGGGAACCTCAGGCCCCCCGTGCGAGGCAGGCCACGCCCCTTCAAACACCTGGCCAAGCCAGCCGCAGGGCCCGCCCAGGCCCCGCCCCAAGCCTTGGCCCTGCCCCAAACCCAGTCCCCACCCCAGGCCCTGCCCAAGCCCAGGCCCCGCCCCAGGCCCCGCCCCAAGCCCAGGCCCCGCCCCTGGCCCCACCCCAGGCCCTGCCCAAGCCCAGGCCCCGCCCCAAGTCTTGGCCCCGGCCCCGCCCCCGGCCCCACCCCAGGCCCAGCCACACCCAGGCCCTGCCCCAAGCCTTGGCCCCGCCCCAGGCCCTGCCCAAGCCCAGGCCCCGCCCCGAGTCTTGGCCCCGCCCCAGGTCCAGGCCCCGCCCCTCCTGCCCTCTCTTTCCTACCAGGCCTCGCAGAGCTCCGCGCAGAGCGGGTGCGCCTGGCGCACCCCCAGGAACAGCAGGCCGAAGCGACGGCGGAGAGCCCCTTGGAGGTTTCCCAAGAAGGACTGGCACCTAGACATGGGGTGAGACGATGGCTCAGGGTCCGCGGGGGCTTGTGGCCCACTGGGACCAGGAGCAGAAGGAACACATGGGGGTTCCTGTACTCTGCACTCACCCTGGGCTCTGCACCCCACAGCGCGCTGGGACGATCCCAGGTCCCAGTGTCTCTGGCACGTGCGTCTCCAAGGGACAACACGATCCTGGAAAAGGGGAGGCCTGTGCGGTAGGGGTGGGGAGCCAGCACCTGGGGACCCCCTGAATCAGGGGTACCCTAATCTACATCACCCCCCCCAAACAGAAACCTTAAGTAAAGGCACTTCACTTGGCAGGCAGTCACAGCACCAAGTAATATAATAATAGCAGTAGGTGACGTCACTGTAAACTATTTATCAGGAGCCTGGTAGAGGTATCAGTGCACAGATGTTTAATCTTCGCAGCACCCCTGTGAGGTAGGTATGCCATCTCCTCCCTTTTTAAATGGGCTACATGGGGCTCAGAGAGGTTAAGTGACTTCTCCAGGGTCACACAGCTAGGAAGTGACAGAGCTGGGGTTTGAAGGTGGCCCGGCTTCCGCCCGTGCTCTCCACACTACCCTTCGGCACTAACCCTTGCTGCCCACTCTGGTGGCCCCCGAAGCGCCTCCCATAAGAAAATTATGAGTCAGGTGAGGGTTCCTGGGTGATGGAGGTGAGGCAGGGTCTGGGGCGCTTACCTGCCAGGTGCTGCTGGTCTGTGACCAGGTGGGTCGCTGGCCCATGGGGTCCCTGGGGTCCAGCTTGGAGGAGGCGGCTCCCTCCACAGGCCCCTAGCAGTGTCCATGCCAGGGTGAATCTCAGGGCCCAGGGCAGGTCCCTGCGGGCCATGGCCACCTGACGCAAGAGCCAGCTGGTGTGGGGATGATGCTTGGAAGCCCCCTTTCGGGGAGCTCAGGGTGGCACCCTGCCTAAGCCCCCCGCCCCGGGGCAATGCCAGGCAGAGTGGAGGGTGGGCGGCTGGCCAGACGGCTGTGCCACAGCCAGACGCTTTCCAATCCCAGAGGGCCCCTGAGACCGGCCTCTCCCGTCAGACCTGTCTCCCCTTCCCTTCAATTCAGGTACCTGCCCCCTCAAAGCAGCGGGATCTCGGACCTTCTGGGAGATCAAGCGGCCCCCCTCCTAAAACCAGGGGCACCACCCCAGCTCTGCCCAGCCCGCTCTCCTGTGCAGTAATTCCTCCTCGTCTCTGTCGCTGCCTCCCCCCTCCCTCTCGCTCCCCGCTGGCCCTTCCCTAGGTCACCTTCTCTCGGTCACCACAATCGGCTTAGGGGCTGCCAGCCAGAGCTGGGCCTTTGGGGGACCAAATTCAGTAGTTAGCAGGGCTGGGGTTCTGCCACTGGGGTCTGAAAGCCCCGGGGACGGGGAAAGCTGGGGGTCTGTGGTGACAAGACCATCACCCTCTCTTCCTCCCACCCCCCGGTCGCCCTTCACCTCTTGGCTGGACGAAAATCTAGGGCGCTCCCGAGACGGGTCAAGTGCAGGAGGAAACGGCGGCAACCGAAAGGGCGTGGTTTGCCAAGGGGTGGGGCTTCCCAGCGCCCCGCCCTCTCACCCAGCACCCCAAAGGCCCCCGACCCCCCCGGCACACATGGCTGTGTCGGCACGCCCTTGCATTGACCTTGTGGCCTAAGCGGCATCTCTATTTGTGCAGAGAGAGTGTGTGTGTTTGGTGCACCTTTGTGTGCCTGTGTCTGTGCATGTTTGTTGGCTGAGGGTAGGTTGACGTGTGTCTCTTGGTTGGGGTGTTGGTATGTATCTGTGAGGGGTGTGTTCAGAATCCCTTGCTGGGGAATGTGGGAACGCGACGAATGTCCCCGTGAAAATGTTGTGGGTAAGTCGGTGGATGAAGGGGGGTGACCGTAGATGGTAACTGTGTGAACAAGGAGGTATTGTCATGTGTGGAACAGACTTGCCGATGCAAGAAACATTAGTGTGTGCATGTGTGCCAGGATCCTTCTGAGGGAACGTGTGTCCCTTGTGTACATTCCCCCACTCTTTCCATTCCCTGCACCGTCTTTAATTGAGCACCTACTGTGTGCCAGTTTCTGGGGATGCAGCAGTGAATGAGTCATGGTATCTCAACTTTCATAGAGCTGACATTCTTGTGGGGGAATCAAGCAAGAAACAAGAAACACAGCGCCGTTGCGTGTGTGTGTGTGTTATGTGGTGGTGGTGATGTATCTGTGCCTTGGGTGAGGATTTGTCTGTGTGGCTGAGCATCTCTTGGTTCTGGAAGTGTGTGTGGGTGGGGGGGTTGGTGTTTCCATGTGCTTGCGTGTGTTGTTTGCATGTGTGTGCCTTGTGTGCATGTGTCTGCATTCTCTGAGTTTGTGTTTGTGTGCCCGTGTTTGTTAAGTATGTGTTTGAACGTGGGTGCTTGCGTGTGTTTGTGTAGAGTGTGAGTTTTTTGGTGGGTATATGTGTTTGTGTAAGGTTTTTTTTTGCACGTCTGTGTTGGCTGAGTGTGTTTACATTTTGTGTTTATGTGTTTTCAGAGTATGTCCTTGTGTCTGTGTTTTCTGGGTCATATTTGCACAGCTTGTACATATGCTTGCACGTGTATTTGCTGAGTATGTATTTGTACATGTGTTTGTGTGTGTTTGCAGAGCGTGTGCACCTGTGATGGCTGACGTGTGTTTGCAAAGTGTGTGAACATGTGTTTGTATGTCTGCTTTGGCTGAATATATGTATGTATGCGCTTGTGGGTGAATTCGCAAAGTAAGTTTATGGGGAGACTCACAGGTTCTATGGTCATGACAGATGAAGTTCAGTGCCATGTCAGTTGGCCCTACTTTGGAGTTTGTGTTTCTCTGTGATGGAGCTGGACTCAGATGTGATCTTTATCCACAAGTCTCTCCTGCTACTTTTACCAGAAGTGTAGTTGGTGCTGGGGCTTAATGTATACCCAGGGGATCTGAATCACTGGACTGACCATGTGATAGCCAGGCCCTGAGCCTCAACAGACTTCAGCTCCTACACTCTGGTTTATTGGACTTACCCCACTCAGCTAACAGGGAGGTGAAGAATGTCAACCACCACACCATGGAACTAAGACTGCCTACAACTGAAAGCAGGAGGATTGCATCCATCATCCATGTGGAAACTAAGCCCCCTCTTGATATAGATGTGGAGTGGACACAACCATTCTAAGGTCCACAGGATGGATTAGATTGGACTTACTGATATTCTATTCATGAACTATTGTGATTAGTAATCAAAGAAAATGTGGCATTGGTGTGGAGAAAGTGGCCATGGTGGCTGCTGGGGGTAGGACGTGGGAGGAAGAGATGTGATGTGGGGGCATTTTCAGGACTTGGAGTTGTCCTGGGTGGTGCTGCGGGGACAGTTACCGGACACTGTATGTCCTCCCATGGCCCACTGGGTGGACTGTGGGAGAGTGAGGGCTATGGTGTGGACCATTGACCATGAGGTGCAGCAGTGCTCAGAGATGTATTCACCAAGTGCAATGAATGTCTCATGATGATGGAGGAGGTTGTTGTTATGGGGGGAGGAGTGGAGTGAGGGGGATGGGGGTATATGGGGACCTCATATTTTTTTAATGTACACTAAAAAAATAAAGACAAAAATATATATATATATAAAGTTAGTGTGTATTCGCGTGTAGGCTTGCAGAGCGTGTGTACGCGTGTGTGTTTGCTTGTGTCTGTGTTTCCTGAGTGTCCGTGAATGTTTGTATTTGCAGAGTGTGTGTGCCTGTATTTGCATGCTATGTGTGTGTGTGAGCATTGACCGCCAGCTACCACAAGTCTGTCCCATCAGGTAGGACAGCGTTTATGTCTCTCTTTCACCTATATACTCCCAGAGCCCCAAACACGGCCTCGTGTTTGGCAGGTGCTCAAATCTAAATGCTGAGAAAACGAGCGAATCGGAAGCCCTCTTGCCCAGCTCCTCTATGGCGTTCTCCAGCGACGGCGTGGAGGCCTCAACAACCAAGACCTGTGGACCTTGGCTTTCCCTGGTCCACCTTGGGGGCTCTCGTGGGCCCGGCCTGTCCAGCCACAGGGCTGTGCCTTCCGCCAGACGCCCCCCCCTCCCCCCTCCCCCCTCCCTGACTTCAGCCCTCCCCCCGCCCTGAAACTTCAGCACCGCGGACAGGAACGAGCGGGATCAGCACCACGGAGAGCTCCCGAGGCGGCCGGCCTAAGAGCGCGGCGCCACGCGCGCGGGGACCGGGCTCGGGAAGAGAGGGGTGCGCGGAGCAGACGCAGCGAGAGGGCCCGAACCAGAGAGCCACGGGCAGAGAAAACTCGGGCGGAGGCGCGGCCACCGAGCCGGGGGCAGACGAGCCTCGGAATCCCCCGGCGCCCGGGCAACACGCGGGGCGGGACCTCGCCGCCGTCGCCCGGCAGGGGTCGCTCCCGCGCCGTGCCTGCGCCTTTCGGGGGACTTTCGGGCCAGCTGGGGGCCGGGACCCTTGGAAGCCCCCCTCCCCCACCCTGCCTGGGTTCTGGGGTGGGGAGGTCTCCGTCCCTCTCTTCTGCCACCCCAGGAGGCATAGAGTTGACTTGGCCTCAACAGCGGGGACACTGGAGGAGGCGAGGGGAGGGAGGGCTGGAGATGGCTCCACTGCGCCCCCGCGCCCCAACTACCAGCCGATCGCTCCTATAAATACAGGCGGCCTGGCCTGGCACCTTAATCCCCACGGGGAAATCTTGGTCACTGGAAGGGCTGAGACTTTCAGAGGAGGGCTCTGGGGAGAAGCTGGGGGGGCCTTAGACGGGGACACCGGGGGGCCTCTCCGGGGGAATATTTCCCGGGAGGCCCCCCCTGTTTGGAAAAGGTGTCCTGAGTGAAACTGACTCTCCTTAGGGTTTGGGGATCTCTTGCATGGGGACAGTTCCCATCCAAGACAGAGAATAAGGCTTTTAGGGGTGGGGCAGGGGTGTTTCTCATCAGAGGGTTGCCTTCCCCCGGCTCCGCACGTGAATTGTCGTCCCCTGTGCGGCTGTTTCTTCGCGGAAATGTCTTTTCTTGCATGTGTGTGTGTGTGGGGGGTGGCTTTTAAGAAGGGATGTCACCTCTGGGAGACAACTCAATTAGGAGATCTCCCCATACTCTTGATTGCAGAGAGTCTCCCCTTGCAGATTTTTCTCCTCGTAGGAATGTGTCTCCCTGCCGGCAGGTGGGGGGGGGTACCCGCCTAGGGAATATATCTCAGTGAGAATGTCGCCCTTGGGGTGTTTCTTGGGTCAGGGTGGCTTTTGTACCCGTTAGAAGGACTGTACCCTGGGGTGTCTCTACTTAGAGGGGTTTCTCCATGAGGTTGCCTCTCCGTAGCCTGGCTCTCCCGGGGGGGGCATCTGGAAGTCTCTCCCCTTGCTCCCCCCCCCCCAGCCCCAACCAGCGCCGGCAGCCGTGGCCGAGGCCGGGCTCGGGCGCCCAGACGCAGTGACGGCGCGGGGACCGCCCCACTTCGCTCCGCCCCCGTCCCCCCCCCCCCCCCAGCCGCCGCCGCCGCCGCGGTCCCCGCGGCTCTCCACTCCCTCCCTCCTCCCTCCTCCCGCCGCCGCCGCCGCCGCCTCCCTCCTCCCTCCCCGGGGCCGAAGCCGCCGCCGCCGCCGCCGCCGCCGCCGCCGCCATGGAAGATTCGGGCCTGATCCGCCGCCGGAGGCTGCAGGTACGCGGCGGCCCCGGCGCCCGGCGGAGGGGAAGGGGTCGGCGCCCTGGGGCGGGGCCGGGCCGGGGGCGGGAGAACTTGCCCCAGGGCCGGCCCGGGCGCCCTCCCCCCCTCCCCCCGGGGCTGGGCACGCTGTCCGCGGGGGAACGCGGTGGCCGCGCGTCCCTCCGCGCTGGGGACCCCGCCCCTCCGGCGCCGCCCGGGGCGCCCGGGAGCCGAAGGAGGAAGGGGGTGCAGCCGAAGCGCCCCCACCTCCAGGAGAGCCTCAGGGTCGCCTGGCCCGCCCCGGGGGTGGGGTGGGGGGAGAGGCCTGGGGCCGGAGTCATCGCCCTGGCGCCCCGCCAGGAGGAGGGGGGGGGGCTCAGAGCAAAGTTATTGCCCCAGGGCTCGCGCCCCTCGGGGCCGCCGGCGCCGCCGCAGCCGTAAACATGTTTGTGCGGCAGCCTCGCCCCTCTCCATCGCGGGAGCCCCTGCCCTAGCCGCGGGGATCCCCTCCAGTCCCCCCAAAGCACCCTGCCTGGGGCCCCAGAATTCTTCCCACTGCCCTCATTGGCCAGGCACCTAGACAGCCTCCCCACTTTTCCTTCTCCCCCATTCCCCAGTCCCCCCTCCCTCCGGCGATCCCCAAGTCCAGCCCAGCTTGCGGGTGGGCGGGAGCGATTTTTAGCTCCTTGCAGCCTTAGAAGACGCCGGGCGCGGCTGCGCAGGCGCGGAACGCGTGGGTCCACTGCCCGGAGTGGGAAACTGAGGGCCGCGGCGAGTGTGGGAAAGGCGGGGACCCACCCAGGCGCCGGGAGTTCCCGCCTTCGAGCCGGGGGGGGAGGGATTCGGAAGCGCCCATCTTCGGCCTGCGCTTCGGAGGGTGAAAACGGGGTTCACGGGGTGGTTGCCCCCACCCTGGCCCGGAAATTGGTCAAGGCTTGGCCCCACTGCCTGCCTGAGGTCTAGCCCCTTGGGGACCTCTGACCAATCCCAGCGGGCTCTAGGGCCTCTGGGAGAACTTAGATAAAGCCCAGCGCGGGCCCAGACTCAGGCTGCACCCCGAGACTGCCCTCACCCAGGGCGCCTCGTCCATCTCTGGACTCCTGTAATCCATCATCCCATAAATGGAGAAGGGCCTGGCCACCGAGGTCGGAGACCAAGAGAAGCTGTGCAGCAGGAAAAATGGGGGTCAGAGAGCAGGAAGGACTTCCCGGGTGCAAGGACGGTGGACCTGGGTTGAAGGCTGGTTTGGTTTCCAAAGGAAATCAGATGGCCCCATCTAGGGTCCTTCCAAGGGTTCCCCCCACTTCCCTTGGCAGGACCGGGGGGCGGAGGATGTGGGCTCTGGGGAAAGGGGGCAGGAGCTGCGACCCAGGCCGAGCGGGCGCTGCAGCAGCGGGGCCGTGTGCGCTCCGTCGGGTCGCGGGCAAAGAGGCGGGGCCTGCCCGGGGTGTGGCTCCACCCTCCGGGCCGGCGCCGACTCCCATTGGCTCAGCGCCACGCGGGGCTGCGGGCTGCAGCGCAAGGCCCCGCCCCGAGCCTTTGACTGAGGGCTCCTGAGTGAGGAGTGGGGACCCCTCGCTCCCCTTCCCCACCCTCCACGGCCTGGAAGGGTTAACCACTTCGCTGCTGAAGGCGCGCGCGCGCACACGCAGGGGTGCAGGTACAAGCCCACCACCCACCGCGGGGCGCCCGAGAGAGCCCCTGGGTGGATTCGGGATCGTACACGGGTGCGGACAGCATCTGGAGTTCGAACGGCCCGTCCTCGGCGCCGTCCATTTAATTCCCAGGAGAAGCGGATTCCGCTCCGCAGACTGGCGGGGGGATTGGCGGTGGCGTCTGTCTACACGGACGCCCAGGATCCGAATCCTCTGCCGCCCCACTTTGCGCCTCTTCTGGACCCTAGAGTGTTTGGGGACGCGAGAAGTCTGGGCTGGGTTCGAGGACTTCTCCGGGTGGCGCTTAAAGGTCCTCCCCTCCACCCGCGGGGCTCACCCTCGAAGGTCAAGGGTCCCTGGGTTAAGAACCCTGGGCTCCGTGGCCGGAAAATCCAGACCTGGATTTCGCTTGGGCCAATGCGGACGCGCGGCTTGTCTGGCGGGTCCAGGCCGGGGCTCATTCACGCCTATTCCGCAAAGACGGAAGGAAAACCTGGTGTGGATTTCCGACTTCCGTGGCTCGGGAGGGCAGGACTGACCACAGGGGAAATCGTGCCCTTTGGCCCTGCCCATCATCCGTCCTTTCTGCAGGACAGTGAGATGTCCCTCTGGACCACCTCCTGTCCTGGTAGCATGTCCATTCACAATAACTCCTATTCCTATGACCTAATATTTATCGAGGGCTTACTATGTTTTAGGTGACTTCTGTGTCACTCGCGATCTTCCCAACTACTCTAGAGGGTACGGACTATTGGAAGGTCACTTGCCAAGGTCACAGGGACAAATCTGAACCCAGGGCTTTCTGCTTTCAGGAATCCTAGAAAGAAGCTAGAATATCTTCATTTTATCCTGGGTGGAGTTCCCACAACAGAGCTTTGGAAATCGCACCCGAATCTCTCGGGCTGCAGCCCTGCCCAGGTCCCTTTGTCCCATCTCTGAGGCTTTCAGGACAGAACTGGCTGGAAAGAGACACCACGTCTCCCCACTATTTCCCGGGGAAAAGGGCTAAGACCCCCTTAACTCTCGAGCCCTGAAGGGACTTGCAGAGAACTGGACAAATGGAATTCAACTTTCCTCAATCGGGGACGGTTTCAATTAATAGGCACCAATTATTTGCATCCCCACTGCGGGAAAAGACCACCAGGCCATTTCCATCTGGCTCCCATTTCAAATCGCACCCCGCCCCCCAGCCCAGCTCTGTGAATCTGGCCGATGTCTGTGTGTGTGTGTGTGAGAGAGAGGCAGTTCTGTTGGCTTGTGGCGGATTCATTCATTCATCATTCATTCATTCAACATTTCCTACTTGGACATGCCAACCTCATTCCTGCCTGAAAGCCTTTCCCTGGCGGTTCCCTCTTCCTGGAATGCTCTCCCTATAGACTCTCCCATGGCTGGGTGTTGTATTTCAGTAGCCAGCTTAAAAAGTCACCTCCCCAGAGCAGCCCTCTCTGGTTTGGGGTCTCCCTCCAAACCACTTCCATCGCATCACCCTGTTTCATTTTATTTCATCACACGAATGACTGGCCCGAACGACCTTGTGGGCAGACTACATTAAATCCTTAATGTCCCTCTTTCTCCACTAAATACTAGCCCCCCCAAAGGATTCCAATTTGTCTTCTGCTTTGGCCCCAGTACCTAGTCTAGGGGCTGGCATACAGTAGGCGCTCAAGAAACGTTTCTTTCCAATCAGGATCTCTTGCTTCTTTGACACAGACACTCAAAGAGATGTCAACGCAGGAGCCAGCTCTCTGCCCTGTGCTTCCCTGGGACCCTCTTCCCCCCCCAAAACCCCCCCCCCACCCATGCTGAGAGCCCCGAGGCCCCTCCGCTTCTGTTCCTCCAGAGGGCCTGCGGGCGGCGGGCGGTGGCCCGCGCTGACCCCTGTCCTTCTGCGCCTTTGCCTTCCAGAAGGACTTGCCCCTGCCCCGGAAAAGCAGCAGGTGAGCCTCGGCGGGGAGCCGCGCGGGGCCGGCCGCCCCTTCTCGGGGGTGCGGGTGGGGGGCGCCAGGCTCGCGCGCGGGCGGGGCCTGGCGCGCGGGCGCGCGGCAGCGCCCTCTCCTGGTGGGCGACACCCGCCGGGGCCGCCCCTCCCCCGCCCTCCCTCGCCCGCTGCGGCTCCAGCCTCCGCCCCGCGCGCTCGCTCCCCGCGCCGCCGCCGCCGCCGCCGCCGCACCTGCCACCATGTCGCTGCCGCCGGGTCATGTCTGACTCGCTCTGGACCGCGCTTTCCAATTTCTCGATGCCCTCCTTCCCCGGCGGCAGCATGTTCCGCCGCACCAAGAGGTAGCCCCCCTCGACCCTGCCCCGGCTCTCCCCCCACTCCATCCACCGCCCCCCCCCCCGCAAAGCCGCCCCTCCGGCCGCTGCCGCAGGGCGGGGCCCGGGATGCTGCGCCGGGTCCAGCGGCCCCGGAGGTGTCGGGGCTGAGCCTTCCCACCCCCCCCCAGGGGAGGGGGCTGAAGCGGGGGCGGCGTGGACCGAGGCTGGGGGGGTGGTGGACTGCGCGCTGGAGGGGACGGCCGCGCGGGGAGGGGGGTGCGCCGGGTGGGGGGCTGCAGTGCCTTTGTCTGCTGGCGCTGCGTTTCTCCGGCAGCTAGGATGGGGGGGGTAAAGGAAGAAGAGGAAGGTGGGGGCTTGGCACCCTCAGAACAATAGCCGCAGCCTGCCCCCCCCCCCAATGCCGCGTGCGCCTGGCCGCGCTGATGTGCTCAGTCACTGCGGCCGAGGGTGGGGGGGACGCAGGGTTGGGGGCTTGCTCCTGGGGAGCTGGGATCCTGAGGGGCAGAAAGAAACGGGGCGGGGGGACGGACGGAATGTGACCAGAGCCCAGACACCCCTCCCCCCCCAGGAACGCAGCTTCACACCCAAAACAGGGACACACAGCATCACGCAGGCCATGATGTCACACACACACAGCCCTGGCCGCCCAGATCCCCCCGCGAGGCCACGCACACACCCAGCCACGCAGCAGCCACGGGGGCAGGGCCACGCAGAGACCCCCAGGGGCGCAGGCGCGGAAGCCCGCAGGTCCAGGGTCGTGTACCGCCCCCCCCGGTAGGATGTCACACGCATGACCACTGCGCGACACGGAGATGCCGCCGACAGGCACACAGACACACGTGTGGCGACGGCGTCCATGCCCCCCCCCACAGTGTCACAACACGATGTCACACCCAGGCATGTCACAGGCGCAGTCGGGTGAAAGAGAGAACGCGGGGTCTAGCAGAGACAGCGAGACGCCCCGCATGGCGCGCTGTCACACCGAAGAACCACCCAGGGAATGTCACGCATGGCCGAAGGCTCCCGGACCCCTAGGGTCGCAGGGTGTCAAGCACACACAGTGGGTGCTACATGTGAAGACCCTGGGACAGTGCCTCGGATGTCACCCAGGGACAGACACGTAGTCCAGGATGACATACCTAGATGTAGACAAGTGGCATTATCCACTGTGTCCCATAGCGGAGGTCACACGCAGCCCCAGGGACCCACACAATCCCTTGGTGACTGTGCGCCACGGGTGACACATGATGCCCACGGGACGAGTCTCGCACACACGCGTGCTCTCCAGCGCACAGTCCTGCGGAGGCCTCCGTGGGGCCGCCTCCTCCCGGCAGCCCTCCGGGGCCGCCCCCCTAGCACACACGGAGTGGGTGCCGCGCGGGCCGGGGTCCGGAGCCCCGCAGCTCACCGGGCCGCGGCGCGCCCCCCCCCGCCTTGCCTTCCCCGCAGCTGCCGCACCAGTAACCGGAAAAGCCTCATCCTCACCAGCACGTCTCCCACGCTGCCGCGGCCCCACTCGCCGCTGCCGGGCCACCTGGGTGAGCCTGGGGGCGGGGCCACGCCGCGGGGGGGCGGGGCCGCCACCGTGTGGGCGGGGCCAGACGGCGGGGGCGGGGCTGTCTGGAGGGGCGGGGCCTGCTAGGGGGCGTGCCGCCCCGGAAAGGGCTGGGCGGGAACCCAAAGCGCTGGGGGGAGGCGGGGCCACCGCGAGGGGGCGTGGCCAAGCCTGGGGGCGGGGCAGACCCCGGGTCCCGCGGGCCAATCCCAGCCCTCAGCGCCCCCTCCTCCCGCCACAGGCAGCAGCCCCCTGGACAGCCCCCGCAACTTCTCCCCCAACACCCCCGCCCACTTCTCGTTCGCCTCCTCCCGACGGTGAGTTCCTCTCTCCCCCCCCCTCGCAGCTCCCACCCCTGGCCGCGCCCCTCCCCACCCATCGCCCGGGCCGCCATCTGTCCCCGTCCTCGCTGCACCCGGGTCAGGGCTCGCTGGGACCCGAGAGCGGGCCCTGGGTCTCGGGGCGGGGCGGGGCCGACCAGGGGGCGGGGCCAACCAGGGGGCGGGGCCAGTGGCCGAGCGGGAAGGGCGGGGGCGGGGCTTCCGTGGCGGCCCAGCCGAAGCGCGTGCGCTCTGGACCCGGGATCTCGCGCTGCCGGGCCCCCGAGCGCCGGGCTGGCCGTTTCCATAGCAACAAGGCGAAGGCGCCGAGAGGAGGTGCGCAAGCGCAGACTGCGCGGCGCCCATCGAGGAACTCTGGGGGCTCCCGGGTGGGGGAGGGAGGCTGCGGTCCTTTCTCCCTCCAAGAGGAGGGATCTCAGGTTTCCCTCCCGGGGGTCTCTGAGACCCCTGAAAGAATGATCTGGAGGAATGAGGTGGGGGGAGGACAGAGAGAGCCCTCTGATGTTTTTTTTGGAGAAACTTTCTGGAGACACCAGGGGCCCCGGGCAGGTCTCTGTGGACTCCATTCATTCTCGAAACGTCCCCACATCCGCCAGGCGCTGGGGCTGGGCCTACGGGACACAGAGCATCCCATCTCTACGCTAGTGGGGAGGCGGACCAGGGAAGGGATGGGGATCCCTGCAGAGTGGTGCAGGCCGAGGGGGCGGCTCCCTGGGGAGGGGGGCGCCCCTGAACCACGGAATTCAGCCCAAGGCCGTAGGAAGCCCCCCCCAAAAAAGGGCTCTGTGCAAAGACGGGGGTCTCAAGCGTGCAAATCTGCTTTCGAGAAGGAGGGGAGGGCGGGCGGGGGGGTGGGGGGGCCAGGCAGGTGCCGCTGAGACGTGATGGGGCTTAGCAGAGGCGCCCACTGGAGGGAGGCGCGCGGGAGGGCGTTGTGAACGCGCGTGACCGTGCAAGCGCGTGAGTCGGTGGGTGTCACGTCTAGACGGGCGAGTGTGTGTGTGCCTTCGCCCCTGTGTGGTAGCGGGTTGCACGTGCGTGTGGGTGCGTGGCTCTTCCGGTCGCTGCGGGTGAGAGGGAACGTGTGTGGCTGTGAGTGTCGAGAAGGGGCACGTGGGTGTGTGCGCGTGTGAGGGCGTGTGTCGGCTGCGCGTCTGGGTGGGCCTGTCTGTGTGCGAACTTGGCACTAGCCCCCCGCCTTCTAGTGGGCGTGAAAAGAACTGAGTCGGTGCGGATGGGAGGGTGTGTCAGCAGGGGTGTGTTTTTTTGGGGGGCGGGAGAGACCTTTCCTTGAGGAGACCCAAGGATTCTCCCTTGGAGAGTTTTCTCATGGGGGGGGGTCTTGAGGGTTGGACTTTTGGGGAGACTTCCTCGGGTGGGCTTCTCTGGTCCTCCTGTGGGCACTTGGCAGGTGCAGGCCTGCCAGGAGAGGAGAATCATGGGAAGGATTGCCCCCCCCATCTGGGGGCTGGGCTGGAAGACTGCCCCCTCCCCGAGGGCAAGTTGATACCTCAGAGCACACGTCCATCCCCCCACCCCTGCCCTGCCCACGGCTAGGGGAGCCTCTCACCCTTCCCCCCACGCACAAGGAGGAGAGGGGGGCCCGGGGGGCTCTGGCGGACCCCTCAGCACCTCGGCTGGGTTGCAGGGCGGACGGCCGGCGGTGGTCTCTGGCTTCCCTCCCTTCGTCCGGCTATGGCACCAACACACCCAGTTCCACGGTCTCGGTGAGTGTGGTCAGGAGCGGGGCGGGAGGGGGGCCAGAGCTCGGGGCAGCCACCTGAGAACCTCCTGCCTCCCAGGATGTCCCCCTGTCCATCTAGTAGCCACGGGTCCTCCCCCCAAGCCCGTTCTCACCACGTCTTCTTGGGAGCCCTGTGCGTCTCCCACTCACTCGTTGTATAAACGATGCCACTAAGACTCCGTGAGAGAAGCTCCTTGCTCAGGTGTCTGCACCTGGCCAGGGCTGGACCCCACCTTTATTCAGGTGATCTGGCCCCATACCCGTTGACTCACGCTCTTCTCTCCAACTCCCCTTTGCCTCCAATTCGTCCATCTCTCCACGCTCGGCGATCCTTTGTCCCTTGATTATCGAGCGTCGGGCAGGCTCAACGAGCAGGGGTCTAAGGATTCGTGCAGCCCTCGGGGAGGGAGACAGACCAGTCAGGGGGCATTTATCACCTAGACTGCTCAGAGCCCTGATGGGGGCAGCACGAGGCAAGGTGAGAGCAGAGCGGAGGCAGGCCCGTGACTCTGCTGGGGGGAGGCCAATCAAGGAAGGCTGCCCGGAGGAGGGGGCATCGATGAAGTCAAGACTGAAACGATTAATTCAGGAGGTGGGCAGGTGGAAGACAAAGAAGACAGGTGTGCCAGGAAAGGGCAGCAGCCGGTGCAAATTCCTGGAGGGCCTAGACACCTTGATGCCTTTGGAAAGTCACGCGTGGTTTTGTGTGGCTGGAGTTTGGGGTGGGAAATGGAGGAAAGGAGGGCGTGCAGGCTGGGGCTTGGTGGTTAGGCTAGGAGGTGGATTTTATTCTAAAAGCAGGGAGGAGCCGTAGAAGGGCCTTATGGCTTGATGTCCAATGGTATTAAAGTTTTAGTTGACACGATTTGAAATGGTGATTCTGGTGCATTGTGTGCATTTTAAAAAATCATTCTAATAGGTTCTGCTGGGCTGGGGAGTTGCCAGCAGGGGAGTGAGCGAGCTGATGTTTAAAAAGACAGTTGGAACTGCACAGGCAAGAGCTCCTGGGTCTGCGTGACAAGGACACAAGCCGAGCCAAATGTGCCCTGCAGGAGCAGATAGCCATGACAAATAAATAATAAAAATGTCATGTAGCAGGAGAGAACCAGGCAGGGCAGTAGGGTGGGAAGGGTAGTGGGTGCTGCGGCGGCCTCCCGGTGGAGATGACATTTCTGCAAATGATTTGAAGAGGGAGCGACAGTGCTGGGTGGGTTCCAGGTGGGGGGAACAGCCAGTGCAAAGGCCCAGAGGTGGGAGGGGCCGGGAGGACAGCGCAGCCGGAGGAGAAGATGGCAGGGAGGCCTTGGGAGTCCACCCCATGGGAGGTGGGAAGCATAGAAGGTTCTGAGCCGAGGGGGGCCGTGCCCAGGGTTTAGCAGGCTCCCTCTGGCCGCGTGCTTGCCTGGGTCAGCGTCCCCACTGGCGGCTGTCCCCATCTCGGGGGCCTGGGATCCGACACCAGGGTCCTGGGCCCGGCCTGGGCCAGGGCCCGGGCGTGCCGGCGCCGGGGTCCCGAGGCGCGGGGGGCCGCGCGGTGGCTCTGACCGCGGCCCGCCCCTCGCCGCAGTCCTCCTGCTCGTCCCAGGAGCGCCTGCACCAGCTGCCCTACCAGCCCACGGTGGACGAGCTGCACTTCCTCTCCAAGCACTTCGGGAGCACCGAGAGCATCACGGACGAGGATGGCGGCCGCCGCTCCCCCGCCGTGCGGCCGCGCTCGCGGAGCCTCAGGTGCCCGTCGGGGGCGGGGGGCCCTCCGCGCCCGGCTGCGGGGGCGGGGGAGCCAGGGGGACAAGACGGCCTTCTCTCCCCGCCCCCTGCAGCCCCGGGCGCTCCCCGTCGTCCTACGACAACGAGATCGTGATGATGAACCACGTGTACAAGGAGCGCTTCCCCAAGGTGAGGCGGGTTTGCGGGGCGGCCCCGCACCGCGGCTGCCCCCGGGCGCCGCGCGCCCCCTGGCGGCCGCCGCGCGCAGCGCAGCCTCCCGGCTCAGCCCCGCAACCCGCCGGCTCCCCGCAGGCGCCGCGCGCCCCCTGGCGGCCGCCGCGCGCAGCGCAGCCTCCCGGCTCAGCCCCGCAACCCGCCGGCTCCCCGCAGGCGCCGCGCGCCCCCTGGCGGCCGCCGCGCGCAGCGCAGCCTCCCGGCTCAGCCCCGCAACCCGCCGGCTCCCCGCAGGCGCCGCGCGCCCCCTGGCGGCCGCCGCGCGCAGCGCAGCCTCCCGGCTCAGCCCCGCAACCCGCCGGCTCCCCCCGGGCGCCGCGCGCCCCCTGGCTGCCACCGCGCGCAGCGCAGCCTCCCGGCTCAGCCCCGCAACCCGCCGGCTCCCCCCGGGCGCCGCGCGCCCCCTGGCGGCCGCCGCGCGCAGCGCAGCCTCCCGGCTCAGCCCCGCAACCCGCCGGCTCCCCCCGGGCGCCGCGCGCCCCCTGGCGGCCGCCGCGCGCAGCGCAGCCTCCCGGCTCAGCCCCGCAACCCGCCGGCTCCCCGCAGGCCACCGCCCAGATGGAAGAGAAGCTGCGCGACTTCGCCCGCGCCTACGAGCCCGACAGCGTGCTGCCGCTGGCCGACGGCGTGCTCAGCTTCATCCACCACCAGATCATCGAGCTGGCCCGCGACTGCCTCACCAAGTCCCGCGACGGGCTCATCACCACCGTCTACTTCTACGAACTGCAGGAGAACCTGGAGAAGCTGCTGCAGGACGTGAGTGCGGGGGCGAGGCCGATCGGGCCCCTCCTGCACCCCGCGTCCCTTCACCCACCTCTTGCCAGGCGCTGGAGTCGGGGGTGCCAGGAAGGCACGCACCTGCCCAGCTCTGATGCGGGGGAAACGGGCGTTGATCCTCCTGCACCGCCTTCAGGGCTTGACTCAGACTTCAGTGTGGCCCCCTAGACGCCCCGATTTCAGCTTTCACACTCGCCCCCCCGGGCGTCCTTCCTTTTTCACCTTAGAGCTTCACATCAAGTAGAGAGCCTTGCTTATCTTCTTTCTTACTTCCCTCCATGTCAGCCCTGGAGGAGGGGGCTGGTCTGTTTTCTTCCCTGCTGTGCCCCTGGTGTCCCGTATCGTGCCCAGCACACAGTAGCTGCTCAGTTAGTGTGGCCAGCCTGCCCAGCACACAGTAGGCGCTCAGTTAATGTGGCCAACCTGCCCAGCCCACAATAGGCGCTCAGTGTAAGTGCTACCTGGCACAATGCCCAGAACATACTAGGTGCTCAATAAACGCCACTTGGCACAGGGCTTAGCACCCACTAGGTGCTCAATAAATCTTGGTGGAATAGGTGAGTGAACGAATGAATGAGAGTAAGCTAGATAATGCTTCCATTCAAGGCAGTGATCGTGGATAGCGTTTATTGAGTGCCGCCTGTATGATGGGCATTTTGGGGCACACCGGGGATATAGCAGTGAACACAAACAGATGGAAATCCCTCCCCGACCCACAGGGCTGACATTCAAATGAGGGAGATGAACAATGCACAAGACAAAGGAAGGAATCAGATGGTTTCTGCTAAAGACTCTGAAGCAAATAGAAGAGGGTGAGAGGAAGGAGTGCCGGGGACTCCCTTGTCAGGTCCAGGAGGCCTCCTTAGAGGAGGTGACCTTGCAATTGGGACAAGAATAATGGGAAGGCGGCTGCTAGGAGAAGGGCCGTGGGAAGTGTGCACCAAGCAGGAGAGAATTAGCATGTGCAAAGGCCCTGAGGTCGGAAGGTAGTTTGGGAAATTCTGAGATCAGAGATGATGCAAAATAACTGATCTGTGCTGAGGAGATGGAGTTGGAGAAGGGGCAGAGACCCAAATGATGGGGCTCCGGGCCCCATACTCCCAGCGCAAACCATAAGGGCATCATTGCAGACTTAGCATCAGCCGTGGCTTTGAGTCTGAATTCTGCCACTAGATCCACAGAACTTGAGAGCACAGACTAGAGCCAACCTGCATTCAACTCCAAACTCATCATTTCCTGGCTGTGTGGCCTTTGCCAAGCCCTTCACCTCTCTGTGCCTCAGTCCATCTGCTATAAAAAGGGGATTCGCTCATTCGTTAAGCCCACAAATATTTATTAAGCAGCCACTGTGGACTCAGCACTGGCCTAGAAGCGGGGAAGCAGCTGGAAATGAGACAAGCAAATCTCCCTGCTCTCGTGGAGCAGGCATTTTAGCAGGAAGATACAGAAGATAAATCATAGGCCGTAGGGCTGGGACTTGGGTGAGGCAAGTAGTTAATTTTTTTTTTTCCAGAACAATAAAGAGTCGAAAAAATATTGAAAAAAAAAAAGAGTTTTAAAACTCACAACATTATTTTAAGTTAAATATTTCGTGTGTATGAAAAGCTGAAGTTGTCCTGTTATACTTTCCTGTCGTTAAAGGGAATGAACTCATCCGTCATATTTTCATTATAACCATTAGACACAGAAAAACACATATAAACTGTTGCCCATTTTTCCTTTGTGCCTCAAGGTCCAATTTGGCTCAGCCTTGCTCTGAGATAGCTGTCTTTACTTAACATGTAGATATTTTGTTTATCAAGGATTTTTTTTTTGCATTAATTCTGAGTTATTTTTTTCCCCCAAATATTGTCTTAAAATATTGATTATCTTGCAAGATAATTGAGGCATTGGGTGCCCCAAATAGTTTGTGCCTAGTGTGGGTACCTCACTGGCTTCTCCCCAGTCCAGGCTCTGAGAGCATGATGGAGAAATGAATATAGCGCATGCTAGAAGGGAATCTGTGCGACAGAAAGAAGAAAAAGTAAGGCAGACTGAGGTGCTTCTAGGAGGCAAACTGCAATTTTCCATTAAGGGGAGGAGGTCAGGGTGGGCTTCCTGGAGGAGGTGACATCTAAGCAGAGACCTGAAGAAGGGGAAGGAGGGAGCCACGCTGGGAGAAAGAGGGAGAGCATCTGATTCGGCCTGGCTGATGGGCTGTGTGGGAGATGAACGGGATGGGTTAGTACATGTGAAGGGCTTTAAAACAGTGTTTGCTTTCCTAATCGTCTTATTTGGCCGCATGGCCCAGGCCTCAGTTTTCTCACCTGCAAAATGGGACAACCATCAAGGCAATTAAAAATAATAATAATATTGGCAGTAGCGTGCACCCCGGGGGGGACCGAGAGGGCTCCGGGCTGGGTCAGGCGCCCCTGAACCCCATCTCTCCCGGGGTACCCCCCGCTCCAGGCCTACGAACGCTCCGAGAGCCTGGAGGTGGCCTTCGTCACGCAGCTGGTGAAGAAGCTTCTCATTATCATCTCGCGGCCGGCGCGGCTGCTGGAGTGCCTGGTGAGGGGGCCCGGGCCGGGGGGCGGGTGGGGGACGCGGGGGGGACCCCCACTTCCCGGAGCGCGTGCCGCCAGCCCGCCCCTGCCCTTGCCCCAGGAATTCAACCCCGAGGAGTTCTACCACCTGCTGGAGGCGGCGGAAGGCCATGCCAAGGAGGGCCACCTGGTCAAGACGGACATCCCCCGCTACATCATCCGCCAGCTCGGCCTCACGCGCGACCCCTTCCCAGGTGCCAGGCCGGCGGGCGCGGGGGGGGGGGGGACGCTGAGGGCCAGCGGGACCCCGGGCTCCGGGCTCACCCTCGGTCGCTTCCCAGACGTGGTGCATCGAGAGCAGGACAGCGGCGGCTCCAACACGCCTGAGCAGGACGACCTGTCCGAGGTGAGCGCCAGGTGGGCTCAGAGGGGGGCCCATCGCGGCTGGGGGGGGGCGAGACCTGGGCCCTTGGCTCTCAGGCCCCTCCTCTGAGCCTCAGTTTCCCCAGCGGTAAAATGGGGCTGCCCTGGTGAAAATGCCCTTTGCATAAAATCTGCCTGCAGCTCAGGGGCATTTCGTCCATGCACAGTATGGTGGGATCCACACCACTGTACGTTTTCATCACCCCAAAAGGAAGCTCCTGACCCGTTAAGCGGTGGTTTCCCGTTCCCCGCTGGCAACCATCCATCTGAAACATCTGGATGTTTCATTAGCGGACATGTGGTTTCAATGGACCCTCACAGCGCGTGGTCTTTTGTGACTGACTCCCTTCATTTAGCCTGTTCCAGGTTCACACACATCATAGCGTGAATCAGAACTTGGTTTCTTTTTTTAAAAAAGGTGCTTTTAAAATTTTGTGATACAATAGACGCAACATAAAGATCACTTGAACCATTTCGGGTGGACAGCTCTTGGATTTTCAGTGCGTTGAGAATACTCTGTTTCTTCCACCACTAGCCATTTCCAGACTCTTTCCGCCCTCCTAAACACAACTCGTACTCGCTGTGCAATAATTCCCCATTCCCTTCTTCCCCCTACCACCGCTTGCCTGCTTTCTGTCTCTGAATTTGCTTCTTCTAAGTATTTCACATAAGAGAAATCACACATTTGTCCTTTAGCATCTGGCTTATTTCACTCAACACAATGTCTTCAGGGGCCATCCATGTGGCTGCGTGTAGCAGAACTTCATTCCTATTTATGGCTGGATAACGTTCCATCGTGTGTCCAGAGACGGCAATTTGCTTAGCCATTTGTCTGTTGATAGACACCTGGGTTGTTTCCACCTTTTGGCTATTACAACTAGTGCTGCCATGAACACTGGTTGTACGAGATTTTGTTTGGACGCTTGCTGTCAATTACTTGGTGTACACGTGGAAGAGCGGAATTGCTGGGTCGTACGGTAATTCCAGGTTTAGCTTCTGAGGAACACTGCATCGGCTTTTGAATGACAGGCCACCCTTATGTGTTAATGGCTCAGCAGGGGGAGAACGACCATACCCCCGCAGTGAGGCCCTCACACTCTGGCAGACATTCCAGATGTCTAGTGGAGACTGCCTTCCACAATGGACACACACGTGTTTTCCCCGGACTGCCTAATGATTTTCAAAAATTGGAGGGAGTGGGTATGGCTCAAGCGGTTGAGCCCCCGCCTCCCACATGGGAGGTCCCGGGTTTGGTTCCCGGTGCCTCCTGAAAAAACAAAAACAAACGATGCAGAAGGTGATGTGCTTGAGCACTGGCTTCCCACACACAAGATCCCAGGTGCAATCCCTAGCCCTTGGTACCGCAAAAAAATAATTGAAGCAAAAATGTAAAAACCAGAAGATTTTGCCTTTAATAATCTACATTTGGACCTTCTCTTGAAAGATCAGAAGGGATAGATAGATAGATAGATAGATAGATAGATAGATAGATGGATGATGGAAGGAAGAAAAGGGAGAAAGAGAGAAAGAAAGAAAGAAAGAAAAAAGAAAGAAAGAAAAAGAAAGAAAGAAAGAAAGGAGAAAGATGAAAGAAAGAAAAGAAAGAAAAAGAAAAGGAAGGAAGGAAAGAAAGAGAAAGAGAAAGAAGGAAAAGAAAGAAAAAGAAAGAAAAAGAAAAAAGAATAGAAAGAAAAAAGAAAGAAGAAAGAAGAAAGAAAGAAGAGAAAGAATGAAAGAAAGAAAAAGGAAATGAAGGAAAGAAAAAGAGGGAGAAAGAAGAGAGGAAAGAAAGAAAGAGAAAGAAAGAAAGAAAGAAAGAAAGAAAGAAAGAAAGAAAGAGAAAGAAAGAAAGAAAGAAAGAAAGAAAGAAAGAAAGAAAGAAAGAAAGAAAGAAAGAAAGAAAGAAAGAAAGAAAGAAAGAAAGAAAGAAAGAAGAAAGAGCAGATGTGAAATTTGGCAAAAGTTAAAATTGGTGGAGGATCTGAGTATCTGAGTGAGTGTGGCGTTTTGGAATTTTCTGTTTGGGTTTTGTATTCTTTTTCCCACTGTCCTGTAAGTTCGAAATTCGTTCAAACTGAGAAATTTAAGGAGTAAAAACCAGAAGGTCTGACAACACGGGAGTGGCCCCAGCTGCACTGAGTGGGGCTGCCTTGGGATATGGAGCACCGGTGCTGCATGGACCCCATCTGCATGGGTCCTGAACGCACTTGAGTTTGTGACCCTCGCTTCAGATTGCGTCTGTGCATTTACACATGTCTACACATGTCTTTTCTTTTTTTTTTTTAATTTTTTTTTTTTTAAAGATTTATTTATTTATTTAATTTCCCCCCCTCCCCTGGTTGTCTGTTCTTGGTGTCTATTTGCTGCGTCTTGTTTCTTTGTCCGCTTCTGTTGTCATCAGCGGCATGGGAAGTGTGGGCGGCGCCATTCCTGGGCAGGCTGCTCTTTCTTTCACGCTGGGCGGCTTTTCCTCACGGGCGCACTCCTTGCGCATGGGGCTCCCCCACGCGGGGGACACCCTTGCGTGGCACGGCACTCCTTGCGCGCATCAGCACTGCGCACGGCCAGCTCCACACGGGTCAAGGAGGCCCGGGGTTTGAACCGCGGACCTCCCATATGGTAGACGGACGCCCTAACCACTGGGCCAAAGTCCGTTTCCCCACATGTCTTTTCTTAATATGCATATTTGAAAATAATTCCCCATATATGCCATTTGTTTAATTTTTTGAATAGGTAATGGAATGACCTGACTCAAAGGTCTTAAACACTGAAAAGGTATTTATCTCTATTGTTGGTGGCAGGAGTCTACGTAATTCCATTCAATCAAGCTTATGAATTCAGTGATTCAAATCTTCCAAATTCTTCTTCAGTTTGTTTTTTTTTTTGCATGATTGATCTAATAGTTTCTGAGATATGCGTTAAATCCTTGTTCTGAGCCATTTCTCTTTGTAATCGTGTCAATTTTTGCATCAGATATTTTGGCCATGTTCTTAGGAGCATACCAAGTTCAATATTTTTATATCATAGATTTTTTCCCATAATCTTTATGGAATAGTTTCTAAGATAAGTGTTAAATCCTTGTTCTGAACTATTTCTCTTTGTAATCATGTCAATTTTTGCATCAGATATTTTGGCCACATTCTCAGGAACATACCAAGTTCAATATTTTTATATCATAGATTTTTTCCATAATCTTTACGGAATCAATCTCTTTGTCCCTCATAAAAATAAAAACACTTTGCAAAAAATGGTATGCAGTGAAAAACATAACTCCCACACTTGTCGCCCACTACCTCCAAGTATGACTAGATATATCTATTTTTGCCACATTTTATTAAAAAGGTAGCACATTATATATACTATTTCTTGACTTTTTCCCACTTAACAAAGTACTTTGGAGAATGAGCGCCTCCTCACTCTTCTTAGTATTGGCACAGTATTTCTTTATAGAGATTCCCTACCATGTATTTATTTAACCAATTTTCTGTGGATGGAAATATATGTTGATTCCAATCCTGAAATGAAGATCATTTTTCCCATGTGCAAGCATATCTATAGTATGAATTCAGAAATGAAATTGCTGATTTTGTCCTTCTGATTTATTTTCCCAAAGTACCTTCCATAGGTACTCGTAACAGTAAGGTATAAAGGTGCCTGTTTCCACATGACTTTGCCCACAGAGTGTCCACCTTTTGGATTTTTTGCCAAACCGATAGGTGAAAAATGGCATCTCGGGGTAATTTTAATTAGTCTTTCTGTCATCACATGTGCGGTTGAGCATCTTTCCGTATGCTTAAGAGCCTTGTGGACTCTATTTCACATCTTTTGCCCACCCTTTCTCTTTAGTTGTTAGGCTTTCTGTTATTGATTTCTGGGAGCTCTTTACATATTAAAGAGATGACCCATTTTGTAGGCTTCCTTCTGTCTTTCCTAGTGGATAAAAATGAAGACTATGGCTTCAGAGTCAGGCCATCTCGGGCTCAAGTCCTCGCTTCGTTCCTCCCTTGCTGTGCCACATGAATGATGAACCTGCCTGCTCTGTGCCTCAGTTTCCCCATGTGTAAGGAGAGTTCCAAAGTCACGATGATGATCACGAGCTCCGTATTCCCGCTTGCAGGGCCGTGGCACCACCAAGGCCAAGAAACCCCCCGGGGAGAACGACTTTGAGACCATCAAGCTCATCAGCAACGGCGCCTACGGGTGAGCCACCCGCGGGGCTCTGGCGGGGGGCGGGCAGCGGAGGCCGGGGGTCTCGGAGGTGACGGCCGGTCCTCGCCCTCTCCCCCCCGCAGCGCCGTGTACCTGGTGCGGCACCGCGACACGCGGCAGCGCTTCGCCATGAAGAAGATCAACAAGCAGAACCTGATCCTGCGCAACCAGATCCAGCAGGCCTTCGTGGAGCGCGACATCCTCACCTTCGCCGAGAACCCCTTCGTGGTGGGCATGCTCTGCTCCTTCGAGACGCGGCGCCACCTCTGCATGGTCATGGAGTACGTGGAAGGTGCGCTGCCCGCCAGGCTGCGGGGCCGTGGGGGGACAGCCACCGCCCGGCCGTCCTTCCTGACAGCCTGCCCGGGCGCTTACGCACTTACTTACCCACTCGTGCCTTAGTGTATCCACCTGTGCCACCGGTTTATTTATCCAGCCATCTTTTGTTTATCTGTGTGGTTTCCCTTTCGGTCACTGTAGATCTATCCATCCAGACATCCGTTATCCATTCACGTATCCATCCGTTTATCCATCTGCCCATTCATTTAATTCTCCATCTGTTTGTCCATCCACACATCTACTTTTCATCCATCCTCTCATCAACTTTTTTTAAAAAAGATTTATTTTTTATTATTTCTCTCCCCTCCCCCCCATTGTCTGCTCTCTGTGTCCATTCGCTTTGTGTTCTTCTGTGTCCACTTGTGTCCTTGTCAGCGGCACCTGGAATCTGTGTTTTTGTTGTGTCATCTTGCTGCGTCAGCTCTCCGTGTGTGCGGTGCCATTTCTGGGCAGGCCGCGCTTTTTACGCGTGGGGCGGCTCTCCTTACGGGGCGCACTCCTTGAATGTGGGGCTCCCCTACGCGGGGACACCCCTGCGTGGCAGGGCACTCCTTGCGCGCATCAGCAGTGCACATGGGCCAGCTCCACACGGGTCAAGGAGGCCCGGGGTTTGAACCGCGGACCTCCCATGTGGTAGGCGGACGCCCTAACCACTGGGCCAAGTCCGCCGCCTCACTATAGATATATCCATCCAAACATCCATTATCCATCACCCACTCTTCCACTCACTTATCCATCCATTTATCCATTGATCCATTCATTTAATTCTCCATCTGTCTGTCCATTCACACATCTATTTTCCATCCATCCATCCATCTGTTTATCTATCCTCTCATCAACGTTTTTTAAAAAAGATTTATTTTTTATTTATTTCTCTCCCCTTCCCCCCAACCCCCAATTGTCTGTTCCCTGTGTCCATTTACTCTGTGTTCTTCTGTGTCTGCTTGTAGCCTTGTCAGGGGTACCTGCAATCTGTGTCCTTTTGATGCGTCATCTTGCTGTGTCAGCTCTCCATGTGTGCAGTGCCATTTCTGGGCAGGCTGTGCTTTTTACACGTGGGGCAGCTCTTCTTGCGGGGCACACTCCTTGCGCGTGGGGCTCCCCTACGTGGGGGACACCCCTGCGTGGCACGGCACTCCTTGAGTGCATCAGCATTGCGCATGGGCCAGTTCCACACGGGTCAGGAGGCCCTGGGTTTGAACCCTGGACCTCCCATGTGGTAGGCGGACACTCCAGCAGTTGAGCCAAATCCACTTCCCTTCATTCACTTATCCATCAATCCATTCATCCATTCATTTAATTCTCCATCTGTTTGTCCATCCATACCTCTATTTTTCATCCATTCATTTGTACATCCATCTCTCATCAACTCTTTATGTAGCTATCCATTCATTCATCCATCCATTTATTCGCCAACCCACTCATTATTCATCAGTCCATCCAGGACCTATTTATTAATCCAGTATCCATCTATCAATATTCTTATCCATTCATACAAACCTCCCTTCTAGCACCCATCTCCTCTATATATTATCCATTCATTCATCCACAGGTCATCCAACAGTTTATCCCTCATCCATCTCTTTATCCACCCACCTATATATTACGCCCGTTTCCCCATCCATTCATCCATCCAACCATGTGTGCATTCGTCCAAATACTAATCCGTCCATCACCCACTCGTATATGGGTTGTGATTAGTAGGACTTAGAAATGACTTCCCGTAATGGGGGCTACAGCTCTGTTGCCCCAAAGCCTTCATCAACTATCCGGTCACACACAAAAACGTGGCCTAAATCCTCTCATCATGCACATGCTGAGCTGGGACCCGGGGGCACGGTGGAGGCGCAGCCAGGCGCGCCTTGCCTTCATGCAGCTTACACTGGGGCCCTTGTAGACGATAAGCACACAACGAGAGACAAGGTCACTGCCTACAGCGAGAGAGGCAACGAGCGTTATAGTGATCAAGAAGGCAATGGTGACGTACATGGGTGGAGAGGGACCCCTCTGTGATTCCCGAGCTGTATCGGGAAGGCGGATCCCCCAAGCTCCAAGTCTCTTACATGGGCATGTATCTGGATTTGGAGGAGCAGCAGGGAGGCACCTGGAGCTGGAGACAAGAGAGCGGCGGGCGAGGGCCAATGTGGGGGGAGAGGAAGTGAGGGGGGGCTGAGCATGCAGGGCCTGGAAGGGTAAGGAATGGCGTTGGGGCTCCCTGCCAAGCGCAACGGGAAGCCACTAGAAGGCACTGAGCAGAGTCGATGCACTCCGACTTATGTGTTTTTGTGTTTTTTTTAAAGATTTATTTTCTTTATTTCTCTCCCCTTCCCCCATTGTCTGCTCTCTGTGTCCATTCGCTGTGTGTTCTGCGTCCGCTTGCATTATCTGGCGGCACTGAGAAACTGTCTTTTTTGTTGCATCCTCTTGCTGAGTCAGCTCTCCTTGTGGGCGGCGCCACTCCTGGGTGGGCTGTGCTTTTTTCACATGGGGCGGCTCTCCTTACGGGGTGCACTCCTTGCGCGTGGGGCTCCCCTATGCGGGGACACCCCTGCGTGGCAGGGCACTCCTTGCGCGCATCAGCACTGCGCGTGGGCCAGCTCCACACGGGTCAAGGAGGCCCCGGGTTTGAACCGCGGACCTCCCATGTGGTAGACGGACGCCCTAACCGCTGGGCCAAGCCCGCTTCCCTGATTGGTTAGTTTCTGAAGCCCAGTTAAATCTGCCACAAGCAAAGGAGGAGAAGGAGAAGAAATATATTGGCTCATTTGATGGAAAAATCTCTGTCAGCTTCAGGAATGGCTCTATCTAGGTGCTCAGAGTGGGTCATCAGGAATCTGTCCCCACCTCTTGGCTCTGCTCTCCAATGCGTGGGCTCTCCTCTAGGCAGTCCCTGATGGAGCAAGGTTTTCATCCAGCGGTTTCCTGCTTACACCCTACCAGTTTAGTAGTCCTTATGGGGGGAAAAAAAAGAGAGCCTTTCAGTTCCCAAAGTCTGAGGACTGGCGCACTAGATCAAGCTGGCTCGTGTAAGAAGGAGGACCGGCTGAAAACACGTGCAAAAAACCTCATAATGAATCTGATGGGGCCCACGGATCTGCACTGTCAGGCCTTCCAGCCTTCAGGGCTCAAAGACCAGTAGACGGAGGGCTGCGCTCCCAGATGAGCAGGCAGACTTCCGTGCCAACCAGACCTGCCTTTGAAGGCCAGCTCCACCACCAACTCCCCGTGTGTCCCGACATCCGTCTGAGCCTCACTGTCCCCACGCTTCCAATGGGCCCATCGCCCCAGCTTTGGAGGCCGCTTTGGAGGCCTGCCTGAGCCTCGGTTTCCCTTTGCTGGAAAATGGGTGTGCGACGGTGCCCACCTAGGGCTTAGCTCCGGGCCCGGGGTGGGGGCGGGTCCCCCCCCCCTGCTCCCTGTCCCGCAGGCGGCGACTGCGCCACGCTGCTCAAGAACATCGGGGCGCTGCCCGTGGAGATGGCCCGCCTGTACTTCGCCGAGACGGTGCTGGCGCTCGAGTACCTGCACAACTACGGCATCGTGCACCGCGACCTCAAGCCCGACAAGTGAGCCTTGACCTTCTGCTCTTCCCACCCCTACCCCTCGGCAGTGGGAGGATGGGGGGGGGGGAGCTCGCCCCTGATGCCTTCCCCCCTTCCTCCCGCCCGCGCCCGCAGCCTCCTCATCACGTCCATGGGGCACATCAAGCTGACCGATTTCGGCCTCTCCAAAATGGGTCTCATGAGTCTCACCGCTAATCTGTACGAGGGCCACATCGAGAAGGATGCCCGGGAGTTCCTGGACAAACAGGTGTGTGCGTGGGCGCTGGGGGGGGTCACGACGTCGGGGGGGGGGCCCAGGGGCCTATTGCAGGGCTGTCCCCAGGGGCCCCTCCTGCGGCCAGGGCGCGTGGGCTGACGGCCCGTCCCCAGGTGTGCGGGACCCCCGAGTACATCGCTCCCGAGGTCATCCTGCGCCAGGGCTACGGCAAGCCGGTGGACTGGTGGGCCATGGGCATCATTCTCTACGAGTTCCTGGTGGGCTGTGTGCCCTTCTTCGGAGACACCCCAGAAGAGCTCTTCGGGCAGGTCATCACCGGTGCGTGCCTGGACCACACTGGGGCGCGGGGAGACGGGCCGGGACCCCGGGGGAGCTGTGCGACCACCATCCCGGTCTTCCTTGCGCCGCAGATGACATCCTGTGGCCAGAGGGGGACGAGGCCCTGCCGGCCGATGCGCAGCTCCTGATATCCAGTCTGCTACAGACCAATCCCCTGGTCCGGCTCGGGGCAGGTAAGGTGCGGCCTCGACGGGGGGACCCGGGTGGTCCCGGGGCGGGAGTGCTGGGCCGGGGCGGCCACTAGGCGACTCCCGCTGTCCCTGGGCCCAGGTGGTGCCTTCGAGGTCAAGCAACACAGTTTCTTCCGGGACCTGGACTGGACCGGGCTGCTGCGGCAGAAGGCCGAGTTCATCCCGCACCTGGAGTCCGAGGACGACACCAGCTACTTCGACAGTGAGTGGGGACATGGTCGGGGTGGGGGAGGACGCTGGGTGGAGGGTGGGATCCGGGGAGAGGGGGCTTCCCAGGGCCCCGAGCCTGGCTTAGGGCGGGGTCTTGCTAGATGAGAGGCGGGAGGGGGCGGGGCCTGGTGGAGGGCGGGGAGCTGGGCGGGGCTATAGGGGTAGGGGCGGGGCCTGGACAGGGCTAGTTGGAAGATCTGGCCAGGGTTTGGGCTGGAGGGCCGGGCGAGCACTGGGAACCAGGGGGCGTGGGCTGGCCGGAGGCGGAGCCGGGATGGAAAGAACGGCGGGGGGGGGGGGGAGGGGGGGGGGAGATCTGGGGGTGTGGCCTTGCTGGAGGCGGGGCTAGACCCTGGACGGAGCCCCCAGATTGGGGCAGGGACCCAGCCTGAAGGCGGGGCCAGGATCTGCTCTGAGCTGGGGCGTGGCCTGACCTGCCTGGGGGTGGAGCCTGAGTAAGGCCAGAAGGAGGCAAGGGCGGGGCCTGGCCTGCCTGGAGGTGGAGCCTAAGACCAGAAGGAGGCAAGGGCGGGGCCTGGCCTGCCTGGGGGTGGAGCCTAAGACCAGAAGGAGGCAAGGGCGGGGCCTGGCCTGCCTGGGGGTGGAGCCTAAGACCAGAAGGAGGCAAGGGCGGGGCCTGGCCTGCCTGGGGGTGGAGCCTAAGACCAGAAGGAGGCAAGGGCGGGGCCTGGCCTGCCTGGGGGCGGGGGATTAAGTCCAGAACGTGGAAGGGGTGTGGCCTGGCCTGCCTGGGGGTGGAGCCTGAGTAGATCCGGAAGAAGGCAAGGGCGGGGCCTGGCCTGCCTGGGGGCGGGGGATCAAGTCCAGAACGGGAGGGCAGGGGCGCGGCCTGACCTGTGAGATTCCGCACACCCCCAGGGTGGGCCTCCGGCCGGGGTGTAAGCTGAGGTGCGGTCCCTGGCCCTCACGGCCCACTCCCCTCCCCAGCCCGCTCGGACAGGTATCACCACGTGAACTCCTACGATGAGGACGACACGACGGAGGAGGAGCCCGTGGAGATCCGCCAGTTCTCCTCCTGCTCCCCGCGCTTCAGCAAGGTGGGCCAAGGCGGGGGCTGGGGGCGGGGCCTGGGCCGGGCGGGGGTCTTTGGCTGGGGAGGGGCGCCTAGGAAGGGGCGAGGCCCGGGAGGCTGCGGGGAGCTGGGGAGGTTCCTGGGGTGTCAGGATGTGGGGTCAGTGGCACAGAGTTGTCTAAGGGAATCTGGACGGCGGTGGCGGTGAGGCCCGCGGTGGGCAGAGCTAAGGCTGGGGGGGCCCCGGAACAGGTACTGGAATGGGGAGCTGGGCGTGGCCTGTGCCAGGGCAGAGGCCCTAGAAGTGGGCACAGGGCCTGGCCAGGGCAGAAGGAGACTGAGTGCAGCCTGGAGAGGGGGCAGGTGGGTTAGAGAGCTGGGGCGGGGCTCGAGATGGGGCGGAGTCTAACTCTCCATGGAAGGCCCTGAGATGAAGTATTATGGGCTGTTGTGGGGGTGGCCGGAGTGGTGGGAAGCCGATTGAGCCATCAGTGGGGCGGACCTGGGGGGGGACGACGATACTTGCCTCCCACCACCACCGCCTCCCCTCCTAGGTGTACAGCAGTATGGAGCAGCTGTCGCAGCACGAGCCCAAGACCCCGGTGGCAGCAGCTGGGGGCGGCAAACGGGAGGCGAGCGCCAAGGGCCCCGACGACAAGGCGGCCGGCAAGCGAGAGGGGCTGGGCGGCCTGACCCTGCGGGAGAAGACCTGGAGAGGGGGCTCCCCGGAGATGTGAGCCGGCCCGGGGGGGGGGTGGGGGCGGGGGGGGCGGGGCCAGGAGGGGGGCCCCGCTGACCACGCCCCCTCGCGCAGCAAGCGCTTCTCGGCCTCCGAGGCCAGCTTCCTGGAGGGGGAGGCCAGCCCCCCGCTGGGCGCGCGCCGCCGCTTCTCGGCGCTGCTGGAACCCAGCCGCTTCAGCGCCCCGCAGGAGGACGAGGATGAGGTCAGGCTGCGCAGGCCGCCCCGGCCCAGCTCTGACCCGCCGGGCTCGCTGGACGCGCGGGCGTCCAAGGAGGCAGCTCCTGGGGACGGCACCCCTAGCTCCGGGGACCCTGATGCCAGTAAGTGTCCCCTCTCCAACGCCCCATCTACCCCGCATTCCATGAGCCTGGTACGATATATATGAGATCCCATGTCATCGTCACACTGCAACGTGGGACTTTCACTCACGTTAGGGCCACTCTGGATCCAGGATCAGTTAACGAATGTATTTGAGCCTTTCTCCGAATGGGGAACTGTGCTGGATGCATTTGCTACCCGCATTATCCAGCCGCAGAGACAATCGCAGGTCAAATGCCCGGACTTGGACTGACCCCTAACTCCCCTGCTCTGGGTTGCAGCCGATCGCCCACGCCCAGGTGACTTCTGCCCACCCTCGAAAGATGGGGACCCGTCAGCCCCCAGGGCCACCAATGACCTGGTCCTGCGACGGGCCCGGCACCAGCAGCTGTCCGGGGACCCGGCGGCTGAGAAGCGGCCTTCCCGAACCGGAGGCAAGGTCATCAAGTCAGCCTCGGCCACCGCCTTGTCTGTCATGATTCCTGCAGGTGAAAGGGGGGAGGGGGCCCACTTGCGGAGGGAGGGGTGGTCCCCGTTTGAGCTGCGTCTGGCCAATGAGAACGCTGCATTCCTTATTGGCAGCGATGACGGACCAATGAGAGGCTGCCCTGGGACTTGGTCTGACTTGGGAGGCGGGAGGAGCAGATGGCCTTGGCCCTGAGTCCTGATCGTGAGTGTGTATCTGCAGTGGACCCGCACAGCAGTTCACCCCTGGCCAGTCCCATGTCCCCACGCTCCCTGTCCTCCAACCCATCCTCCCGGGACTCCTCGCCCAGTCGGGACTACTCGCCGGCCGTCAGTGGGCTCCGCTCTCCCATCACCATCCAAAGGTCCGGCAAGAAATACGGCTTCACCCTGCGGGCCATCCGCGTCTACATGGGTGACTCGGATGTCTACAGCGTGCACCATATTGTCTGGGTGAGCGCCCACTGGGTCCGAGGCATGAGTGAGCCCTCCTACTCTGGAGCCCGGAAACCTGGGCGAGACTCCTCTGGGATTCCCCCCCCCCCTCCTCTGCTGTTTCCCTCTCTGAACCTCAGTCTCTTCATCTGTACGATGGGGATCATGATCCCTGTCTCCTAGGGTGCTTTGAGGGTGGCAGGGCATGTGACGGTGGCACCTGGCTTCTAAGTTGAGGGCTCTTTCCTTGCCGCCTCCCCAGCACGTGGAGGAGGGGGGCCCAGCCCAAGAGGCGGGGCTCTGCGCCGGGGACCTCATCACGCACGTGAACGGGGAGCCGGTGCACGGCATGGTGCATCCCGAGGTCGTGGAGCTGATTCTGAAGGTGAGGCCGGGGTGGGGGGGGGGGGCGCGTGCCGGGTGGGGTGAAGCTGGAGCAGCCCGAGCGGGCTCCAACAGACCCCCGCGCCCCCCCTCGCGCCCCCAGAGCGGCAACAAGGTGGCAGTAACCACCACGCCCTTTGAAAACACCTCCATCCGCATCGGCCCTGCGCGCCGCAGCAGCTACAAGGCTAAGATGGCCAGGAGGAACAAGCGGCCCTCCGCCAAGGAGGGCCAGGAGAGGTGGGCGGGGCCCCCGCGGGAGCGTGGGAACCCACCTGCCTGGGCGGTGGGCGGGGCCAAGGCGGGTGGGAGGAGCCAAGACAGGAAGTCCAGCTGCTTTCCAGGCTTGGGAGGAGAGGAGAGGGTCGTGCAAGCGTCTCAGGCAGGGTGGTGGCAACCGCAGATGTGGCCTAGAAAGCACGCCGCAGAGAGGGAGGGTGGCGCGCAGAAATTGGGCTTGCCCTGGTGGGCGTGGCCATACTGGAGAGGGCGGGGCCATGCCAGAGGGGGCGGAGCCTGTCAGGAGATGGTCCTGCCCCGGTAGATGAATTTGGAGTGAACAGGGAGATTCTTGGAGAAGGGATTTCTACCTGGAATGAACGAGCCAGATAAGTCCCGACCAATTAAAATTATTTCTTCCCTCCAAGTGGGAGGGGCTAGGAGAGGTGGGAGGGGCCAGGAGAACATCCTGATTCCATATATATATATGTATTTTAGGAGGTACCAGGAATTGAATCCAGGATCTCATACATAGGAAGCAGGTGCTCCACCCCTGAGCTACATCCCCTCTCCTATATATATTTCTTGAAAACTTTTTTTTCATTTTTTAATCTTTTCTTTGAATTATTTATTTATTTTTATTTTTAAAAGCTACATAGATCCCTATATTTTTAAATTAGAGAACTTGTGAGCTTATAAAACCATCATGCGTAACGTACAGAATTCCCATACATCACCCCTCCACCAACGCCTTGCGTTGTTGTGTAACATTTGTTAGATTATGAAAGAACATCCTCAAAAATATTACTAACGATGGCCATAGCTGGCATCTGGCATATTTTTCATACACCCGCTATTACTAACACCAAGGATTAGTATTGTACATTTGTTAAGAGTTCACGAGAGAATGGAGAGCATCCCGGGCTTTTTTTGTGTTTTGTTGAAAATGAAGAATTTTTTTTATTGTATCCCAAGCATTCTGTTTTACAGGGAGATTTGGACAATGAGCAGGGTGGGGTCTGGAGTGAAAGCAGCCGGACAGGCTCAGCCAAGTTCATCTCTGGGCGCTGGGATGGGTGGGCTGTAGCTGGAGGGGGCGGGGCTAGGGGTGCGGGCGGGGCCGGGAGAGGTTGAATCTGTTTTGTTTTTGTTTTTCCTGGATGAGGGATTTTTTTAAAAATTTAAAGATCCATAGATGACACAAAATGTTCCATTTAGAAACGATGCGGTTCCCATCTACCCCCCTCCCCACCTCCTCCCACTCCTCCCACAGCCACCACCTCTTTTCATCAGCGTGGCACATTCCTTGCACCGGTTGAGTCTGTTTTGATGGGTGTTTCTAGCTTGGACTTGGGGGTGGCCAGAAAGGAGGGGGGTCAAGGAGCCAAGCGGGGTCAAGATCAGCCACGTTCTTCCGGTCCTGATGGGTGGGTGGCATCCGGAGGGGGAGTGGGACTTAGGCAGGGTGGGCGCGCCGCAGCCCCCGGGGGGGGGGGAATCCCCGCAGCCTTGGAGTCCGGTCTAGGGCAGGCGGCCGGGCTCCCTGTCCACCCCCCCCCCCCCCCCCCCCCCGTCAGCAAGAAGCGCAGCTCGCTCTTCCGCAAGATCACCAAGCAGTCCAACCTGCTGCACACCAGCCGCTCGCTGTCGTCGCTGAACCGCTCGCTGTCGTCGAGCGACAGCCTCCCGGGCTCGCCCACGCACGGGCTGCCGGCGCGCTCGCCCACGCACAGCTACCGCTCCACGCCGGACTCGGCTTACCTAGGTGCGCGCGCGCGCGCGCGGGGCGGCACCCCCCCACCCCCGCCCCGGGCGGGGGGGGGGTGCTGCGGGGTCCCGGGGTGGCCGCGCGCTTGACCCGCCCGTCGCCCCGCAGGCGCGTCGTCGCAGAGCAGCTCGCCGGCCTCGAGCACCCCCAACTCGCCCGCGTCGTCGGCGTCGCATCACATCCGGCCCAGCACGCTGCACGGCCTGTCGCCCAAGCTGCACCGCCAGTACCGCTCGGCGCGCTGCAAGTCGGCGGGCAACATCCCGCTGTCGCCGCTGGCGCACACGCCGTCGCCCACGCAGGCGTCGCCGCCGCCGCTGCCGGGCCACACGGTGGGCAGCTCGCACACGACGCAGAGCTTCCCGGCCAAGCTGCACTCGTCGCCGCCGGTGGCGCGCCCGCGCCCCAAGAGCGCCGAGCCCCCGCGCTCGCCGCTGCTCAAGCGCGTGCAGTCGGCCGAGAAGCTGGGCGCCTCCCTGGGCGCCGACAAGAAGGGCGCGCTGCGCAAACACAGCCTCGAGGTGGGCCACCCCGACTTCCGCAAGGACTTCCACGGCGAGCTGGCGCTGCACAGCCTGGCCGAGTCCGACGGCGAGACGCCCCCGGTGGAGGGCCCCGGCGCGGCCCGGCAGGTCGCCGTGCGCCGCCTGGGCCGCCAGGAGTCGCCCCTGAGCCTGGGCACCGACCCGCTCCTGCAAGACGGTGCGCTCAAGCCCGGGGCGGCGGGCAAGGAGAGGGAGCCCCCCGGCGGCGCGGCCGAGGCCGGCACCCCGCCCCGCGCCATCCCCCCGGGGGGCCGCGCCCTGGAGCGGGACGCGGGCGGCGCGCGCCACCAGGGCGTGCAGACCGAGGACGGCGCGGCCAGGGGGGTGGCCAAGGCGGCGCTGAGCCCGGTGCAGGAGCACGAGACGGGCCGGCGCAGCAGCTCGGGCGAGGCGGGCACGCCGCCGGTGCCCATCGTCGTGGAGCCCGCGCGGCCCGGGGCCAGGCCCGAGGCGCCCCAGCCCCCCGGGGGCGCGGACTCCAAGGGGCTGCCGGCTCCCGCGCCCACGCCCGAGGCGCCCAGGAGTCGGGAGCGCTGGGTGCTGGAGGTGGTGGAGGAGCGGACCACGCTGAGCGCGCCTCGTGCCAAACCCGCCTCCCCCAAGCTCTCCCCGGAGCCCCAGCCTCCCGCCCCCACCCCGGCCAAGCCCCCACCCGCGTCCCTCCCGGTCCCCGGCACCAAGCCCGAGGCCGGGCTCTCCTCCCGGTGCCCTGCTGAAGCTGTGCCCCCGCCGGGCCTGACCAAAAAAGGGGCGCCCTGCCCCGCCCCCCCGGGCCCGTAGCCGAGAGGGTCCCCGGCCTTGTGCTGTACAGCGCCTCTATACATATGTACACATATAAATAAAGTGTGTCCTCGCTGCGTGAGCTCCCTGGGGCTCACCCTTCCCTTCCCCCTCCCTCCCCTGGCAGAAGGGACACCCGGGTCTACCCCGTGTGTATCTGACCTTCAAGGATCAGAGAAGGTGGCAGCACTGATGGAAGCCCAATGCCCACCCAAAGAAAGCACCAGGGGCCCCTCTCCACCTGTTTTCTTTTTTTTTTTCTTTTATTTTTTTTTAATGTTACATTCAAAAAATATGAGGTCCCCATATACCCTCCACCTCCCTCACCCCACTTTTCCCACATCAACAACCTCTTTCATCATCGCGGCACATTCATTGCATTTGGTGAATACATTTTGGAGCACTGCTGCACCGCATGGATAGTGGTTGACATTGTAGTCGATACTCTCCCCCAGTCCACCCAGGGGGCCATGGCAGGACACACAATGTCCAGCATCTGTCCCTGCAGCACCCCCCAGGACAACTCCAAGTCCTGAAAATGCCCCCACATCACATCTCTTCTTCCCTCTCCCTGCCCTCAGCAGCTCCCGTGGCCACTTTCTCCACATCAACGCTACAGTTTCTTCCATAACTCATCACAACAGTTCCATAGTAGACTATCAGTAAGTCCTTTTAATCCTCCGCAATCCTGAATCCCATTTTGCAGAAGAGATGAGATCAGGCCCATAATGAAGGCATTCAAAGGCAAGCCCAAACGTGCTTATGCTCTGCTGGGTTCCCTGCACGGTTCCCACGCCTTCACCAGCGGCTGGAAGGCCTTCCAGAGGGCGGGCAGCTGGGCACACACCGTGCCCCCACCACGGTGCAGCTCGCCCAGGTTCCGGTTCATGTCACCCACGCAGGCCCAGGGCCCTGCCGGGGCCACGCACCACTTGGAGTGGTCTTCCGTGGCGTTGAAGGCGGGCCCCGCGGGCCCAGGGAAGGCTGTCTGGGTCACGTCCAGCACTTGCTGGGCCCCTGAGCAGTTGGAGGGCAGGATGCCGCGAGAGTTGGGCCAAAACTGCACCTGCAGGGTGTTGCCGAGGGCGGCCGCCAGCCAGCCGGAGTACAGGTCTGTGGAGGATGGAAAGACAGCATGGGCAGTGACAGGGACGGGGCCTCTCTGAGCTCCAGCTCCTCCCTTGTCAGTTCTCAGCACTCCCATTCACACCAATAGCCCTTCCTAAAGGCTTTCTATGAATCCTTGTATCGAAGTATCCCCACAATCTTTGCAGGTAGGTTGCAGTATGCCCGTTTGCCAGATGAGTAAACTGAGCCTTAGGTTAAATCACATATCCCTGCAGAGAAAGAGACATCCCACCCCCCAACTCTGAACCTCACCATCTCCAAAGTCTTTGGACTTGGCAAAGCTCCAAAAGGGGGTCCCCTTCTGTGATGCGAGTGTCACACTGCTGTTACACCCTTTCAGGTGAACGTGCTGGCCCTTGGCCACTGCCGCCAGGTAAGGGAATTCCTGGGCAAAGGGCTCGTCCAGCTTGTGGTCATACACCAGGGGGTAGATGTAGGTCAGCTGCCTGCCTGGAGGTGGGGAAGAAGGAGAGGAAGTTTGGGGGTGACTGGCTCGCACAGGGGCCCGGGGAAATCAGGGACTTGCCTTGCTGTCTGCACTCACCAATATCCTGGAACTGTCTGAAGGGAAAAGACACGCAGAGCAGGGTCTGGCCATACATTTGGCTACTCTGAGGCCAGCTGTAGGCAGCAGAGGAGGAAGGTGGAGGGAAGTGGGGAACGCTGTGGACCAGCCAGAATCCCCCATTTGGGTCCAGGAGCAGCACCCCTGAGACAGAAGAGGGAAAGAATCAAGGGGTGCCCTGTTCAAGGCATCCTAGCAAGCACATCTGGTTTGCAGGCAGCTCGGAGAGGGCACTGGCAGTTATGAGGACTACTTTGGAACTCAGTTTCCCCAGCTGTCAATTCTACTCTCCGTGAACGGTCACTCTATGCAGAAGATAAGGAAACAGGGTGGGTGCTCTGACACAGCAGCGCCCCCATGCCAATCAGGGACCAGCTGGGGCTGTGGGAAACCAGAGCTGCCCCCCAGGACCCCCCACCAGGGGCCTCACCCTTCGAGTGTCCACGGCTGGAAGCATCCGGAGCTCCCCCGGCCTTAGGAGGCTGGTCGTTGTAAAGCAGGAAGGCGAGCTGGGGATGGGGGATGGACAGGGGGGAGGGGCGAGGTGAAGATTTCCCCTCCGCCCCCCCCCACACACGCAGGGGACCCCCGAGGGGCCCACCCCGGGTTCGGCCCTGCGCCCCTTCACCTGGCTGGCGTTGCTCCGGTACAGCGGCTGCAGGCTGCGGCCCACGGCCCCCGCCGAGCTGCTGATGGGCCCCACGCCGTCGCGCCAGCCCCCCGAGTCCGCGTCCAGGTACTTGTACCGCAGCCCGCTCCGCGCCGCCTCCCCCGCCCCGCTGTGCGCCGGCAGCTTGTAAATCACGAACCTGGGGGGGGGGAGAGGGGATAGCACAGGGGAAGGGGAGGGGGAGCGCCCGGCCGCGGCGCGCAGCGATCCCGGGGGACCCCCCCCCACCCCGGCGCCCCGAGGGGAGGGTGGGCGCCCACGCACTCACCAATCCACCGGCCGCCCCGAGTCCCCGTAGCAGGGCAGGGCCGCGGCCGGGTCCCCCAGCAGCGCGGCCAGGAGCAGCCGGCCCAGCGCGGCCGCCATGGGGCTGAGGTCGCGGAACCTGCCCCGGGGACCCGCGGGGAACCGGGTCACGAGCTGGCCGGACTCTCGCTTCCCCAAGCCCGCGCGCAAACGCGGCCGCGAGATCACGAGGGCCCGGCCGCCCCCGCCGCAGGCGCGGGGATCGGGACTCGGCTCCGCCCCCGGCCACGCCCCTCGCCCAGCCACGCCCCCTCGTCCCGCCTCCGACTCCGCCCGCAGCCAATCGCGGCCTCCGTCGCGGCGCTCGGCCACGCCTCCCGGAAGTACGCCGGCGCCTCTTGAGTTTCGGGCTCATTTTTCAGACCGTGGTCCAGTTCGCCGTCACACCCCAGCGCCCCTTTCCTGCCCCGGCTTCCGGGTCGGCCGCAAATTTGAATTCCCCCCCCCCCCTTTCCTATCTTCCTGAGACCCAGTCCTGGGGACCTTTGCTCTCTTTTTAGGGGCGCTTGGGTTCCTGATCATCCTCGCTCCCTTTCCATCCTGTCCCTTTTCTTGGAGCCCCTCTGAGCTCGCCGAGGGGTCACTTGGGGTTAGGGGAGAGGGATCGCGGAGGGGCCAAAGGGACAGTGGGGGGGCCTCACGCTCTTAAAAGGAGGGAGACCGTGACCTGGGGTTGATGGGGGCGCTGCAAGGCCCGTAGTGCCCAAGGGGGGGTCGTTCGGAGGTGAAGGGGTGCCTGAGGATGTGTACGACCCCCCAGGATCACTTCTGGGGGTACAGCCACCTCCCATCTTCCAGCGCCAAAGCCCACGGAGTCAGACCAACGTTGAAGCTTTATCGGGGAGGGGCGTTTCCACAGGTCCCATAACCATTCCCAGCTACCCCCGGGGCCCGGGTGTGGGGGGCGATGGCCAGAGGTCACCGCCACCACCCGCAGCTCCAGGGGGAGCCCTCGGCCACCCCCTCCCTCTGTCCGGGACGGCTGGGGGTCCAGCTCTCCGAGCGTCCGGCTGTCCGGCCGAGGTGGCCGAGCGTCCACCTGAGTCCGTTTGTCTGTCTCGCTGGGCTGGCATGACCGCCGGGCGTCCCTGGGAGGTTCCAGGTGACCGCGGACACAGTGGGGGCTGCCGGTGGAGGCGCCCCCGGGTCTGTCTGTAGGTAAAGGTCCTGGATGTGCCCGTGGCTCTGGGAGGCCGCGAGTCCGGGCCAGGGCCCGCGCGGGGGACGACCATCCCGCGGGGCTCCGCTCTGGCTCCACCCCCAGGCCCCGGGCGGCTCCAGGTACCGGGCCGGGGGGGCTCAGAGGTGGCGCTTCATGTGCAGGGCGAGGTGGTCGGAGCGCGAAAAGGCGCGCGGGCACAGCTGGCAGCGGAAGGGGCGCTGGCCCGTGTGCTTCCGGTAGTGGCGGGTCAGCTCGTCCGAGCGCGCAAACCTCCAGCCGCAACCTTCCCACGTGCAGGCGTAGGGCTTCTCCCCTGGGGACGAGGGAGGCGTGAGCGCCACTGTCGCCCCTCCCTGACACTCCCCCCTGTACCTGGCCACACCCCTTTGCTCCGCCGAGGCGAGTGAGCCTCCTAGGGTGCAAAAGTTACGGGGTCCGCCCTGCCTCTGCGCCCAGGGCCAGCCCTTCGCGACCCCCACTTTTTCCTGTCCTGGCACTTGGCGCCACCCGCGTGCCCATTTCCTGTCCCCGAGCCGCGCCCCCCTACGCTCCTTGTGCCCTTGGGACCCTGCCCCCACGTCCTCCCACCGGCCCTCGCCGGCCTTCGGAGCTGCCCCTTGCCTTCCAGTCCCTTCCAAGGGGCGCCTCCGGCGGCTGCCCCCATTCTGCCCCTGGCCTTGACCTCTGCGCCCTCGGCATGCGCTCCGTTGTTCCAGGCCCTTTCTCGGTGGCCCACGCTCGCCCTAGCTACGCCTGACGAGCACCGGTCTCCCCGGCCGCCCCCTAACCCCACCCCTGCCCCGCCCCCTGCGCATAGCCGCGCCCCTTCCCCATAGCGCCGACCGCTCCCCGGCACCCGGCACCTCCTGTTTCCCAGCTCTCCCTCCTATCCCCCCAAACCTGCCTCTGCATCTGGGTCCTGCCCCTGGCCCCTGAAATCTGCACCTGGCCCCCCCCATCTGCGCCCCGGCTGCGCCCCTACACGTCTGGCCCCGCCCCCATGCCCTGCCGTGCCACCTGCGCTTTATATTCCGGGCCACCGCCCCCCCCCGAGCCCACATCCCAGTACATCTCCCTTGCCTCAATCCTGAACCCCGTGTCTTTGGCACCGCCCCTAGCTCTCCAGGCTTTTGTCCCCTCCCCCAAGCTCCTCCTCTAGGCCCCCTGGCCCGCAAACCTCGCTGTGGGCTCTCGGCCCTCCCCTTGCGCCCAGTGGGCGCCCCTCGGTCTCCAACCCTGAAACGCGCCCCAGGTCTCTCTGTCTCCATCCGCCCGCCCCGGCCTCTGGCTCGGTCGCCGAGGTTCCAGGCCGGCCCCCCTCCCCCCGCGGCTCGCTCGGCCCCGCCCCCGCCCCCGGGCCCCGCCCCCTCACCCGTGTGCGTGCGCAGGTGCGCCTTCAGGTGCGAGCTCTTGGTGTAGCTCTTGCCGCAGCCCGGGTGCGCGCACGTGTGCGCCGCCTGTCTCTTGCGCGCCCACGAGCGCCGGCCGCGCTTAGACGGCGCGGCCTCGGCGGGGCCGCCTGGATCGCCCGCGGTGCCCCCGAACCCCGCGCCGGGGATCCCGGGGCCCAGACAATTCACGAAGGAGGAGGGCGCGGCGGGGCCGGGCGTGGGCGCCGGGAGCCCGCGGAAGAGCTGGAAGTGCCCTTGGTACTGCGACGCCGGGTACAGCGCGGGGTACCTCGACAGCAGCCCGTAGGGGGCGCCGGGTGCCGCGGGCACCGCCAGCCCCGACCGCGGGAAGTAGGTGCCCGGCGAGCCCGCCCCCGGCGCCTGGTACACCGGCGGCAGCGGCAGCGCCTTGGGCTCGGGCACCGGCGCCAGCGATGCGCCCCCGAAGGCGTCGGGGACCGGGGCTCGGGGGACCGCGCGCGCCCAGGCCGGGGGCTCGCCGGGACCCGAGACCCCAGCCAGGAGCCCCGGGCCGCCCGCGTACGCGCCCGGACTCTCGGGCGCCGGGGGGTACGGCCCCACCGGCCCCGCGCCGGGCGCCAGGGCGCAGGCGCGCGCCGCGCCGTCGGGCTCCGGGCCTGGGAAGTTGGTGAAGAAGAGATCCAGGTCCCAGGCGGCGTCCCTCTCGTCGTCGCCCTCCTCGGGCGCGTCCTCCGACTCCGGCTTCGCGTGGAGGGGCGGCGCCAGGGGGCCGGGGGGCCCTGGACCCAGGTGCTGCGCCTCCTCGGGGCGCCACCACTGCGGGGAGGGAGGCGGCGGGGTGAGGCTTTGGCGCGCCCCGGGGCTCCCCGCCCTGAGATGGCGCAGGATCCAGTGGCTCTGATGAGGGCAGGGGGGCCGCAGGCTCCGGAAAGGGGTCCCTCTGCCTGTCCTCTGCCCTGACGCCCACCCCTACCCCCTCACCCCCTGCAGGGACAGAGGTCGCGCTGGTCGGTCTGGAGACAGGCGATAAGACCTCCGTTATCTGGAGCCACACTTGGGGATGGGGGAAGGGGTGATGGAGCCAGGGACGGAAGCTTGGGGGGTTCCAGCCGTGCCTCAGTTTCCCCCCAAAACCTCCCTCTCCTTCACTAGACACACTGCCCCCCCCCCCATATCCTGTTGTCCCAGTGAGCCCCTGGACCCAGACAGTTTAGCTCAGCACCTCAGTTTTTCCATCACAGAAATGGGTGCCACCCGGAACCCCCAGACCACCACCGCCCAGCCCCCCTGACCACGCCGACCCCCAACCTGCACTGGGGATGCCCATTCCCGGCCTGACCTCTTATTCCAGGTCCCCGCCCCCAGCTGCCCCCCCCCCCCCGTACCCCACCTGCCCCACCTTGAGGAAGTCCTCCTGGGGGTCCAGGAAGGGGCCCAGGGCGGTCAGGGTGCTGATGGAGGGCAAGGCCGTCTCGGCGGCCGCCATGGCTGGCTCCGGAGTCGGGGTGCCCCCCAGCCCCACCCCGGGCCTGGGGCCTCCTCTCGCTCGGACGCCTTGTGGGCTCTGAGGCTCCGGTGGGCCCCCTGGGAGACCTCCTCTCGGCCCTCGGCTGATTGGCTGCAGCCCCTGATAAGGGCCCGGGAGGCGGGGCTGGGGGGGGTCGCCGTTTGTGGGGAACAGACCTCTCACCTCTGCCTGTCGTTGGGGGCTGGGCCTTAAAAGCCGCCGCTGCGGCCTGACCCTGTTCCGAGGTCAGCGCTCAGGGGGGTAAAGTGAGGCACCAGGTCTCGCCAAGGTGAGACACTCGAGGCCTGCTCTCAGTGTGTCCCTTCCCGGAGAAGGGGTGACCGGCGGAGTGGGTACTCTGGGACCCCCATTCGCCCCCAGCAGGACCCCGCAGCCCTCCCCCTCCCGCATCAACTGCAGCCACACGAGCGTGGCGCGATTTGGCACCAATTCCCTGCCAGGCATTATCAGGCACCCCAGATGTGAGAGGCTGCTATCAAGTGGGGGCCCGGGACAGGCCAACTTCTGGCCCCGGTGAGCGGGAGGCTGGCGGGGGGGGGGGGGTGAGGTTGGGGCTTCCCGTGCCCCCGGCTTTCAGGTGCCTGGGTGGTGGTTCAAGTAGCCGGGGGGTTCCTGCCCGTCAGCCCCCCATTAGCGCCCATGGCCTGATGGGAATGGGCTGCAGCTGCTGTAGCCCCACCTGCTCCCGTGCTGGGGACACTGGGGAGGGAAAGTGGGCCCTTCTCCCGGGTGGGAGGGGATGGGTGAATCGGGCACCGGAAGTGCCTGGCCTGCCCACGTCTGCGCTGGGGCCCCCCCCCCCCCCCCCGCCGCTTCATTTCCATCCCCTGCAGGGGACAATCTTGATGCAAGGGTCTGTGCCAGGGACCTCCCAGGTGGGGACACAGACACCTGCTTCGGAGTCCCACACGGCCAGGCAGCTGAGCCCTGACACAAGTTCCTGGCCCGTCAATCACACCACACAGGCCCTGCCTTAACCACGCACAGACACACAATCCCCAGGCCTGCAAACACAACTGTGAACTCCTTTGGTGCCACGATGTTAGGGCTGCACAATCCCTTCTGGCATAGAATGCACAACCGCACAGTTATGCAATCCCACGGGCACGCCTTAGCCACAATCGAGCACGCACAGGTTGTCACAGAACTTCGGAAGATACAGTGACAGGGCACAAGCCTACAACACAGCTGCACACAAGCGTTCACAAACACACAAACGTAGTCGTACACGCAACTACGCATCATAAACTCGGAGACGTGGTCACGCACAGGGCGGTACAAAACCGACAACCTTTCACGGTCACACCGCTTGTTGCCGTCACAATGTGGAATTATGTCATCACACAATGGCGCAGTTACCAGGGGGCGCACTGAGGCAAGCACAAGTAAACCACGCAGACACGGAGTCAAATACCCGGATAGTTAAAGGCACAGAACTTCACACTGGGCCATGCAGAGTTACCGGGCCATGCAGAGTTGGTGCACCACAAACATATCACACATGAAGACAAAAAGAAAGAAAAGAAAGAAGACCCTGTGCTACAAGGTAGGGGGAAAGGCAATATAAAAGCTAGCTGGACGCACCCCTGGCTATTACTTTTTATTTCTTTCTTTAGTAAATATTTATTTATTTAAACATTTCCCCCCACCCCCATGGCTCCTTAGTCTGTCAGCTCGTCTTCTTCAGGAGGCACCGGGAACTGAACCTGGGACCTCCCCTGGGGGAGGCGAGTCCCCATCTGCTTGAGCCATTTCCATTCACTGCTGGTTGTGGTATCTGCTTGTCTTCTTTAGGAAGCACCAGGGAAGGGACCTACCATGTGCGAGGCAGGTGCCCAATTGCTTAAGCCATATCTGCTCCCCGGACTATTACTTTGGCTTTTTAAATTTTTATTTAAAGATTTATTTATTTATTTCTCTCCCCCGCCACCAGTCTGCTCTCTGTGTCCGTTGCTGTGTGTGTTCTTCTGCGTCCGCTTGCATTCTTGTCAGCGGCACTGGGAATCTGTGCCTCTTTTGGTTGTGTCATCTTGCTGTGTCAGCTCTCTGTGTGTGCAGCGCCACTCCTGGGCAGGCTGTGATTTTTTTTGTGCGGGGTGGCTCTACTTGTGGGGCACACTCCTTGCATGTGGGGCTCCCCTATGCGGGGGACACCCCTGCGTGGCATGGCACTCCTTGCGTGCATCAGCACTGCACATGGGCCAGCTCACCACATGGGGAGACCCATGTGCAAGAACTAGCTTGCACTGACAAGAATCCAAGAGGACACAGAAGAACACACAGCAAATAGACACAGAGAGCAGACAATTGGGGGGGGGGGCGGGGAAGGGGAGAGAAATAAATAAAAAATAAATCTTTAAAAAAAAATAATTGGGAAGCAGATGTGGCTTAAAGCGATTGAACTCCCACCTACCACATAGGAGGTCCTGGGTTCGGATTCTGATGCCTCCTGGAGAAGATGAGCAAGATAGCCTGCTGATGCGATAGGCAGGCACGGCAAGCTGATGCAACAAGGTGCTGCAACAAAGAAACACAAAGAGGAAAGACAATACGAAGCACAACAAACCAGGGAGCAGAGGGGGTCAAGCAATTGAGTGCTTTTCTCTCAAATGGGAGGTTCCAAGTTCGGTTCCTGGTGCCTCCTAAAGAGAAGACGAACAGACACAAAGAGCACACAACAATGGACACAGAGAGCAGACAGCGAGCACAAAACAACGAGGGGAGGGGAATAAATGAAAAAAAAATAAATCTTTTAAAACAATCACAAAATTATCTGGAGTTTGAATGGTTTTCTGAAAAGAAAAACAGAGGACTTCTTGGGGCCAGAACTTCCCGGCTTAGAATAAGGCACTAAATGTTTGAAAGGTGAGACGAGAGGACAAGAGTCTGGAGAGACAAAACTCCTGTGTGTTTCCCAGTGTATGTGTGCTGTCATCTTGGAAGCCCACCACCCACACTGGCTCAGGTGTGGAGCTTTGAGGAAAGGAGGGGTAGAAGGAGAGAGCCAACTGGCCACAGGAGGAGGGAGGTGACCAGAAGACCGAGAGCTCTGCAAAACCCCTGACGTTTTGGAGCGGTGATTGACTTCCTGCTGTGTATGTGTGTTCAAACAATTTTATTTGGATATTTAAGGGTGACAAGGGCCCAAAAGATGGGAGGGTCCAGGGACACCCAGGCCCTAGGTACTGGGGGCACTAAGATCAGTGATCACACGTAGACACAACCCCGCAATTACTCCCATCACACTCAGGTATGATGTCTGGGGCACAGCACACTACACACACAAGTCCATGGAGTGTCAGTGCAGAAAGCACCTTCTAGGTGGGCAGAGGTCTGGTTTGGGTGTCAGGAGATCTGAATCCTGACCTCTGATCTGCCCTCTGGGCCTCCGTGACCTTGAGCAAGACCCGTCTGCTTTCTGGGCCTTAGTTTCCCCAACTGGGAAAAGGGCGGGTCATGGTAGATGTGTGCTTTTTTAGATCTTAGAAACAGAGAAGGTCAAGTAAGTTTACATGCCACAGAAATGCTCCTAATGAGGCACCCAGGTGAACCTAAGAGCACACAGTGTCATGTTACACACAGACACATAATTACACACACCTGTACATAGACTGAATAACACTGACACACACAGACACACAAGCACACTAGACACACATGCATACAAATATCCAGGCATAGCATGATAACCACCGCACTGAGGCACAAACCCACTGAAACAGAGTCATACACATAATACCATGGAGACACACAGTCACGTGGAGCTTACAATTATACAGAGAAACCATAAAGACATACAGCCACACTAACACAGTCACAATTACATAGGCACACAACCACCCATAGTCAACAGAGACCAAAAAAGCAAAAGCGCTCTTGCAACCACTCGGACACAACAATCATATACAGATATTGTGGTCTCAGATAATAATCACACCAGAGACAAGCAAAGGCAAACACATTCACAGGCACAGTCATATGGTAATACAGAACATCACCACACCGACACATCCATAAAGACTCACAACTGCACAAACACACAATTACAGTCACAGTTACAGACGTGCTATCTCACATTCAACCAGAGTCACAGAACTTCCGAGAAACGCAAATCGATCCCACCCAGCAGGACCTGCGACCACGTAGACTTAATCACGCACATGCAGACATACCGTGACAGGATCACACAACGTCCCAGAGAAACACAATCCCACCCTGACTCACAATCACTCAGGCAAAAGGCAAGCGACACCATCACACAGATGCTCCTCGCAGCCCCTCGCGTCACAGGCACACGGCGGGTGCCCACCCACGCACGGAGTCCCGCGTGACACACACGCAGTCACGCGTGGCTCCACGTGCTGCCTGGGCGGACAGCCCCTCACAGAGGAGGCCCTGAGCTCTGGCCTCCAGGACACCAGGACTCTTTTGCCTCGGGCTTCACGTCTCTTTGCCTTTTGGAACCCTCCGTACACGCCCCCTGCAACTGGCCAATCAGGAGTGGGCCGAGCCCCCTCGCAGGGCCAATCAGAGCAGGGAGCCGGAGGGCCAATGGGGCTGGCGCATTCGCCTTCCGCCCCTTCCCGGTTTCCTTCCTTAAAGGGGCTACCCCGCGGCGGCCTGGGCGCGCCCGCTCCGGCGGCGGGGGCTGTCATGGCCCTTTTAACGGGAGGAACCCGGAAGTCTCTTGGGCCTCCGCCCCGCCCACCCGAGTGAGGTCAAAGGGCTTCGCCGGTCGCGGTCCGGGCAGTGTGCGGGAGACCCAGGTAAGCGGCGGCGCGGGGCCGGGGCGGGCGGGGCGAGCGGGGCGGGCGCCGCGCGCCTCTGACGCCCGCGCCCCTCCAGGCCCGCCCCAGCCGCCCGCTGCCCGCATGGCCCTGAGCGGCGTCTCGGCGCGGCTGCTGAGCCGCGGGCCCGGCCTGCGCGGCCTGCGCACGTGGGGGCCGGCGGCGGCGCCCCCCGGTGAGTGCGGGGCCGGGGGCGGGGGGCCGGGGCCGGGGGCTCGCGGGCCGTCCCGGGCTGACCCGCCCGCGCGGTGCTTGCAGGGCCGGCGGCGAGGACGGAGGGCCGGCCGGCCAAGGGTGAGACCCCCTCCGCGCGCCCCCGCGCCCCGCGCCCGTCCGCCCCGGGTGGGCCCCGGCCCGTGAGACGGCGAGGGCGGAGCGGGCGGGCGGGAGGCCGGCTCGGGAGGCCCCTGTGCCCGCGCGGCCCTAGATGGCGGGGCAGGGCGGGGGGCCGAGGGCGCGGCCGCCGGCCTCAGCCTGCGCTCCCCGCGCAGCCTGGCGCCCGCAGTTTGACTGGCGAGACCCGCTGGTGCTGGAGGAGCAGCTGAGCGCGGAGGAGGTCCTGCTCAGGGACACGTTCCGCGGCTACTGCCAGGAGCGCCTCATGCCCCGCATCCTGCTGGCCAATCGCAACGAAGGTGCTGGCGGGGGAGGGTGGGCTGCGCCCCTCGCCAGGCCCTCCTGGGGGCTGAGCCTGAGCTCTGGCATCTGCCCCTTGACAGTCTTTCACCGGGAGATCATATCGGAGATGGGAGAGCTGGGCGTGCTGGGCCCCACCATCAAAGGTAGGGACAAGCTTCTCCCTACACGCTGCAGCCCCCCTCTGTGTCCTGGAAAGGGCCCCCAACCTTTCCCCAAGCCACAGTTTCTGGCCTGTAAAGTGAGACCGTGATCCCTTCCCTAAGCTTTGGGAATAAGATGAATAAACATTTCTCAAGCTCTGGACTGCCCCAAGCCCCTCCCTGGGGGCTATCTGGTTCTGTCTCCTGCTCCGAGCCGGGCTCCCCGCACTGCTCCCCCCACAGGCTATGGCTGTGCTGGGGCCTCCTCTGTGGCCTACGGGCTGCTGGCCCGAGAGCTGGAGCGCGTGGACAGCGGCTACAGGTCGGCCATGAGCGTCCAGTCTTCTCTCGTCATGCACCCCATCTACGCCTACGGCAGCGAGGAGCAGCGACAGAAGTACCTGCCCCGGCTGGGTAAGCAGCTGCCGGCCAGGACTGGCGGGGGTTCTCTGGGGTCTGGAGTACACGGTGCTCCCCGAGCCCACCCTCCGTCCTGCTCTCCAGGATAACACCAAAGGCCACCCAGGCCTCTGCCTGACCCGGGACCTCACCCTTACATGCAAACACTCGCCACCCTGTCATCTCCCAGGCCTTTTTTTTTTTTTTTAAAGATTTTTTTTTCCCTCCCCTTCCCCTCCGCCGGTTATCTGCTCTCTGTCCATTCGCTGTGTGTTCTCCTGTGTCCGCTCGCATTCTTGTCATGTGGCACCAGAAAACTGTCACTTTTTTTTCCTGTTACGTCATCTTGCTGCGTCAGTTCTCCGTGTGTGCGACCCCACCCCTGGGCAGGCTGCACTTTCTTTCGAGCTGGGCGGCTCTCCTTACGGGGCGCACTCCTTGTGCGTGGGGCTCCCGTATGCAGGGGACACCCCTGCGTGGCACGGCACTCCTTGCGCACATCAGCACTGCGCATGGACCAGCTCCACATGGGTCAGGAGGCCCGGGGTTTGAACCCTGGACCTCCCACGTGGTAGATGGACACTCTGTCAGCTGAGCCAAATCCGCTTCCCTCCCAGGTCTTTCCTGAATCTGCTCCTTTCTTGCCACTGTCATCTCCTCCTGATTTGCTTTCAGGTTTAAAACTTTTCTGTGGCTCTTCCACCCCAGTCTGAGTGCTTTTTTTTTTGTTTTTTTAAAGATTTATTTCTCCCCGCCCCCCTCCCAGTTGTCTGCTGTGTCCACTCGCTGTGTGTTCTTCTGTGTCTGCTTGTATTCTCATTAGGTGGCTCCGGAACCAATCCTGGGACCTTCCAGAGAGGAGAGGGGCGATTACTCTCTTGCACCACCTCAGCTCCCAGTTTTGCTGTGTCTGTTTATTTTCTCTCCTCTGTCTCTCTTCTTGCACCAGCTGTCCGCGTCGGCTGGCACTCCTGTGCAGGGCAACATTCCCATGTGGGCTGGCACTCCGCGTGGGCCAGCTCGCCCTCACCAGGAGGTCCTGGGCATCGAACCCTGGTAGACGGGAGCCCAATTGGCTGAGCTGCATCCGCTTCCCCAGTGTAAAGTTTAAAGTCCTAACTTCCTGGAGTCCACGAGGCACTGCATGACTGGCTTCTGCTGACCTTTCTGCCTCATCTCCGGCCCCTCTCCTGCCTGCTTCTTTCCAGCCAGATTCAGTTCTTTGGAACTCTCCAGATGTTCCTCTCCGCTGGGCCTTGCATGTTCTGTTCAGTCAGGAATACTCTTCTCCACATCCTTCCGCTATTTTACTCTCTGTCACTGTCCTTTGAGACAGTGTGGCTGACTCCGTCTTGCCTCCCCGGGGGCCCCTTCCTGATCTCGTCATTGTGAGCGTGGCCTGGCGGGGCCTGTCTCCTCCCCACCGGGCAGTGCCAGGGAGCAGGGCTAGCCGCTTTCAGCCCAGCAGCACTGGTGAGCCTGCCTGGTCCCTGCAGCCAGAGGGGAGCTCCTGGGCTGCTTTGGGCTCACGGAACCCAACCACGGGAGTGACCCCGGCAGCATGGAGACCAGAGCCCACCACAACCCGTCCAGCAAGAGCTACACCCTCCACGGGACCAAGACCTGGTGAGCGGCCTGGGGCCGGGCGGGCAGGTGGGCAGGGCCCGAGGGCGGTGGGCAGCGCCCTAACTGCCCTGCCCCACCCCCCAGGATCACCAACTCGCCCGTGGCCGACCTGTTTGTGGTGTGGGCCCGCTGTAAAGACAGTGGCATCCGGGGCTTCCTGCTGGAGAAGGGGATGCCGGGCCTCTCGGCCCCCAAGATCGAGGGCAAGTTCTCGCTGCGGGCCTCGGCCACGGGCATGATCGTCATGGACGGGGTGGAGGTGCCGGAGGAGAACGTGCTGCCCAGTGCCTTCGGCCTGGCGGTGAGCAGCAGCCACACTGGGGGCCGGGCCCGGGGCCCCTGCTGGTTGGGGACAGGAGGGCCCAGAGCCGTCCTCGAGGAGCCCGCGTGGCGACTGCGAGGCTCACCAGTGTGCGGACAGCGCGTCTCCTGGGGGCCCTCACACGCCTACTGGCTCTGCCCGGAGCACAGGGGCCTGAGGCAGCCTAAGCCTTAGATGCAGGTGCCTCTTTCTCTCTCCTCATGTCAGCTTCCTAGACCTGTGTGTCAACACCAGACCCCGAGCTGGCTGGCGCCGTGTGCCAGTCAGGAGTGAGCAGGCGGGAAGCGGACTTGGCCCAGTGGTTAGGGCGTCCGTCTACCACATGGGAGGTCCAGGGTTCAAACCCCGGGCCTCCTTGACCCGTGTGGAGCTGGCCCATGCACGGTGCTGATGCGCGCAAGGAGTGCCGTGCCATGCAGGGGTGTCCCCCATGTAGGGGAGCCCCATGTGCAAGGAGTGCACCCCGTAAGGAGAGCCACCCAGCGCGAAAAAAAGTGCAGCCTGCCCGGGATGGCGCCACACACATGGAGAGCTGACACAGCAAGATGACGCAACAAAAAGAGACACAGATTCCTGGTGCTGCTGCTAAGGATAGAAGTGGTCACAGAAGAATATGCAGCAAATGGACACAGAGAGCAGACAACTTGGGGGGGAGGAGAGAAATTTTAAAAAAAAAGAAAGAAATCGTAAAAAAAAAAAAAAAAAAAGAGTGAGCAGGCACTGAGCAAGGCCTGAGAGGCTCAAGGCTTTGGGGCCCAGGCTGAAGGGGGCCTTTTTTATAAAAATTTATTTCTCTACGTCCCTCCCCACTCATTGTCTGCTCTCTCTGTCCATTTGCTGTGTGTTCTTCTGTGTCCACTTGTATTCTTATCAGCAGCACCGGGAATCTGTCTCTTTTCATTGCCTCATCTTGCTGTGTCAGCTCTCCGTGTGGGCGGCACCATTCCTGGGCAGGCTGCACTTTCTTTCGCACTGGGGGCTCTCCTTACGGGGTGCTCTCCTTGCCTGTGGGGCTCCCCTACGGGGGGATACCCCTGCGTGGCAGGGCACTCCTTGCACGCATCAGCACTGCGCATGGGCCAGCTCCACACGGGTCAAGGAGGCCTGGGGTTTGAACCCAGTCTGGTCCTCCCATGTGGTAGGCGGATGCCCTAACCACTGGGCCAAGTCTGCTTCCCTGAGTGTGACTTTTGGCGTCTGCCCTGAATGCCCTTTGCTTACGCTGACATCATTCTGGGGAGGGGACTTCCCAGTATTTAAGCGGAGGATCTGAAGCCCCCTTCTCGACACCACAGGGCCCGTTTGGCTGCCTGAACAACGCCCGGTACGGCATCGCGTGGGGCGTGCTCGGAGCTGCTGAGTTCTGCTTGCACACGGCCCGGCAGTACACCCTGGACAGGTGATGGGGGGCTGCTGAGGGAGCGCCTGGGGCAGGGCCTGCTTGGGCTCCGTTCCTCACCACCCGTGGCGCCCCCGCCCCCGCCCACCAGACCTAACTTACTCCATCTGTGAAATGACCTATCAAATCCTTCCGAGCAGCTGAGAGCTGCCAGGGCAAGGTCCTGGGGGCCAGGGCAGCTTGGGAAGGCTTCCTGGGGAAGTGCGGCCCAGGGTGGGAGCCGGGTAGTGAGTGGGCCTCCCTCTCACCCTGACCCTGGCCTTGCCCGTCCAGGGTCCAGTTTGGCGCCCCGCTGGCCCGGAACCAGCTGATTCAGAAGAAGCTGGCGGACATGCTCACCGAGATCACGCTGGGCCTGCACGCCTGCCTGCAGCTGGGCCGCTTGAAGGACCAGGACAAGTAGGAGCTGGGTACGGGGCAGCGGGTGGCCCTTCCCGCCGGGTAGCCCTGGGGACCTGCCCCTTGTCTTCTGGCCTGGATGAGCCAGGCTAGGGGTGGCTCTGCCTGTCGCGCTCCCATGGCTGGGAGGCCCAGTGTCTGCTGTGGAGCTCTGGCGCGGGGACTCTCTGCCTGGCTGGGTTCACCAGGGCGCAGGGACACCCGTAACCCAGTGCTGCGCTGCCACCAGGGCCACCCCGGAAATGGTCTCCCTGCTGAAGAGGAATAACTCTGGGAAAGCCCTGGACATCGCCCGCCAGGCCCGCGACATGCTGGGGGGCAACGGGATTTCGGACGAGTACCACGTGATCCGGCACGCCCTCAACCTGGAGGCCGTCAACACCTACGAAGGTAGGGGTCGCGGCCCTCAGGCTGGGGTCGCGGTGGCCTCGGCGTTTGGACGGCTGGGGACAGTGGGTGGGGAAGGGGGCTGGAGACAGCAGGCCCGCGTCCCGTGTCCTACTCCCGGCTGCCCTGGCTGGCGGGAAGGACTAGAGCAAGCCCCGGCCTCCCGCCCTGGGTGGCGGGATCACGGGAACAACGCCTGAGGCCTGGGCAGGCCATGCTGGGTGGCCGCAGGCTTCCCCCTCGCTGTTCCTGAGGAGGGGCAGTCTCTGAGAGGGACACCCTCCTCCAGCGCCTCGCGCGCTCCCCAGCAAGCTGGCGGGGGCCGGGCAGCGGGAGGGAAGCCTCCGCTCGGGAGGGAAATCATCTGCAGACATTGGTGTTTACACCTCACAACTGGCTTGTGACTCACACGGGGGGCCAGAGCCACTCGTCTCGTGGGTAGACAGACAAGAAAAAAAAAAGAATGAAAAAGAAAACCTGACAGCCCCGCGTGAGGCCTGCGGGACAGCGGGAGGAGGCCGGCGCCCACGCTGTGGCGAAGACGACGGAGGGGCTTCCCTGGCCTTCCCTGGCCGAGGAGGTGGCTCAGCTTCCAGACGGGCCATCGGGCCGGGGGAGGCTGCCGGCTCCGCAGCCCCCACGGACAGTGGAACCGAGCCAAGGGGAGGCAGCTGGAACATTCCAGACAGCCAGGGAAGGGCCCTTCCCGTGGGGGAGTGAGGGGGTCAGCTCTGTGCTGGGGCCGCCTTCCTCTGGAGGAAGGCCTGCCCGTGCCCTCCTTCCGCCCCCTGGGAATGAGGAGGAGCTGAGGGGTGTGACCGTGCGCCGAGGGCAGAAGAGGCCCCCGGACGCACGCGGGAGTGTGCAGTGGACCCCTTTCCCAGCCAGCTCTGGCGGGGGCCGGGGAGTGACGGCGACTGCTCTCCCGCGGCGTCTGCCTTCCCACACGCCCGACGTGCCTCCCAGCCTCCGTGGGAAGGAAGCACCGCTCGGGTGGAAACCCAACGTTTAATCAGCAGGCGGGGTTTGGGTGGGGTGCGTTTGCCAGGAGGGGGGAGAATCGAGGCTGGGCCCGCCCTGGGGCTTGGACTTACTGCCTTTTGGGGTCTAGCAGGCGGAGCAGTGGGTTCAGCCAGGATGCTTTACAGAAGAACGGGGGATTGCACATAGCTCGCGTGGCCAGAGGGCCTCTGAGCCCTGGCAGCAGCTGTCGCCTGGAGGCGGCTGTCGCCTGGAGGCGGCTGTCGCCTGGAGGCGGCTCGCAGGGCGCCGTCAGCACTCGCCGTCTCTGTAGGTCCCCTCTTCCTCGGAAGGAGCAGCCTGGGGGCACAGGGAGACAGGCTTCAGAGGAGGCCGGGCACTGTGGCAGCTCCAGCTGACTCGGCATCTCTCGTTCAGGTACACACGACATCCACGCCTTGATCCTGGGAAGAGCCATCACGGGGATCCAGGCGTTCAAGGCCGGCTAGTGAGCGCCCCGTGGGGCCCGTGCTCCCCAAGCACCTTCCCGAGACACGCCTGCATGGACTTTGGGAAGTGCTGAGACCCGTGGGGGGGGGGGGGAGAGGGGGCGGTGGGGGGCCTGGAACTCGAAAGAGGCGGTGGCCGGTGTGTGTGACAGGGCAGCGGGTAGTGTGTGTGACGGGCAGCGAGGGGCCTTGGCCTTTCGGTATTAAAATTTCCCTTTTGACGCCATTCAGATTTCCTGCTTCTAAAGAAGACGGAGGAGGGTGGAGCGCAGTGGTTGAGCGCCTGCGTCGAATGTACGAGGCCCCAGGTTCAATCCCCAGTACCTCCTAAAAAAAAAAAGACTCAGTCCTCTGTACGGGGTTTCTCAATTTTTCCTCAAATGAGGATGATAATGGGCCCTGTTTACCTAGGGAAAGAAGCCCCTCTTGACTTGGGGGAGGGAGAGAGAAGGGTGCGCTATTCCAGGAGACTTCTGAGCCACTGACCGCTGTTTCTGGCCCAGCAAACCGCCTCTCACTGGAGGGTCGCACTGCGCCCTCTGCCCCCAGCCCTTGACGGTGTTGGAGCAGAGCGAGGGTGAGGGCAAGAGTCTCCCCTGCCAGCCTGGGGCCACGTTCAGCTGCTCCTGCCTGAGGAGCTAGCGCCAGCAGGGGCACAGCCAGGGGCCGCGAGTGCCGAGGCGTGGTGGGGTGACTCGGCCCTGTGCCTGGACAGGTCTGGCCCGTGGCCCTCTGAGCTGTAGGCTCTTGTGGTAAGGAGGCCCGGGCGAGGCAGGGCAGGCCCCCGGGTGTGCCCTGGGCTCAGGGCCGTGGGGCAGAGGGGACCCTGGCCGGCAGGCCAGCCAGCGACCTCGCCCTTTCCGTCGGCGGAGCTGCCCACGTGCTCGGGGGGAGATCCCGGCCAGCCTCTCAGTGTGGTGGGCGTAGCTCTGTGGCCGAGCACCCAGTACATTCTCAGTGACGCCGTATCATAGTGGAAGGCCCAGGCTTTGTGTGGACTGGCGCCCCCAGGGGATTCGGGCTCGGTGCCCGAGCTAACTGCCTTGGTTCCCGTCCCCCCGATGGTCAGCCTCGCCACCCCACCCCTCCTTCCCTCCTTCCCCCGGCGCCCCCAGCCCCACCTCCGGCTGGACACACAGGTCTTTGTACACTGACTCCACGCTGTGGCAGACTTGCTTGAGCTCCGTTTCCAGGTGGCTGATCTTGGCCATTTTCTGGTTGAACTCTTGGAGCTTCTCCTGAATGATCTGGTTGTGGTGATTGTAAAGCTGGTACATCCTCTCCTCTAACTTCTCCGTCAGATCCGAGACCTTGTCAAGAATAAGACGCGTTCTTGGAAAACCAAGCAAGAGGCGTCACGAGGTGCGCTCTAAGTGGCTCGCTTACATTTCTGCCATTTGCCTTCTAAAAACGGTAAGAACAACTCCAGTGACTGGGGCTCAAACGCCTACGTGTTAATTTCTTTTTTAAAACAGGAAGCAAAATTATCTAGTACAAGCTCCCATATTCAGACAGAAGTGGGTGTAGCTCAGTGGTTGGGTGTGCGCTTCATATGTACGAGGTCCTGGGTTCAATCCCTGGTACCTCAAAAAAAAAAAAAAAAAAAGGAAAAACACACAGGTCAGAAGAAAATATGTAACCAGGTGGCCTGTGGGGGTGGTATCAGAGGTCTCTGTATTTTTTTCTACTATGTTGTACTTTTCTATACTCTCTAAATTTTCTATTGTATAGGGAGGAGGGAAAAAAGCAGAGAAAAAAAGGGCAATCTGTCACTGGGCTATGACATGAGGAATAAACAAGCTATTCCACTCCTAGGATCCATTATACTTTTTTTTTTTAAGATTCATTTATGTATTTCTCTCCCCTTCCCTCCCCCTCCATTGTCTGCTCTGTGTCCATTCGCTTTGTGTTCTTCTGTGTACGCTTGCACTGTCAGCGGCACCGGGAATCTGTGTCTCTTTGTTGCGTCATCTTGCTGCATCAGCTCTCTGCGTGTGCGGCGCCACTCCTGGGCGGGCTGCACTTTTTTTGTGCTGGGCGGCTCTTCTTACGGGGCTCACTCCTTGCGCGTGGGGCTCCCCTACGCGGGAGACACCCCTGCAAGGCAGGGCACTCCTTGCGCGCATCAGCACTGTGCGTGGGCCAGCTCACCACATGGGTCAGGAGGCCCGGGGTTTGAACCCTGGACCTCCCATGTGGTAGGCTCTTATTGGTTGAGCCAAATCCCCTTCCATTATACATTTTGAAGGAGCATCAGGCACACAAATTAGCATCTGACCAGAGTAGCCAGCCTTCATTACAAAGGAGCCCCAGGCATGACCCAGCTACAAGTTGAGGGACCTTGACTGTCTGTCCTGGCCCATCTGACGACCTCTGGAGCACATGTGGGTGTGATAAAGGAAGCTATGGGGAAGCGGATGTGGCTCGAGCAGTTGGGCACCCACCTATCACATGGGAGTCCTGGGTTCGGTTCCCGGTGCCTCCAAAAGAAGATGAGCAAGATGGTGAGCTGACGCAACAAGATGATGACGCAATGAGGAGACACAAGAAGGGACAATGAGAGACACAACAACAGGGAGTGGAGGTGGCTTAAGTGATTGGGCGCCTCCTTCCCACGTGGGAGGTTCCCAGTTCAGTTCCTGGTGCCTCCTAAAAAAAAAAAAGCTGAACAGACACAGAGCAGGCAGCATGGAACAAGAGTGCTGGGCTTTGGGCATAGAAGGCTGTAGCTCCTCAGCCTGGCTCTCTCACTCGGGCAAATGATTTATTTCTCAGCTTTCTCATCTATGAAATGGGTGGGATCTCTCTGCAGGACAGTCAGGGTGAAAGGAGACTCTCTACACTAACTGCCCAGGACCCTGCCTGCGACATAAGATGCTCGGTGGGGTTCATTCTCCCGTTTTACGTTCGGAACGCACTGCTCCCCATCCCTGCGGGGGTTTTGCTCGTGAGGAGAGTGTCTGTCACCTTGTTCTTGAGGCTGTCCCTGAAGTTGGTCATTAGCGCGTGGTCCTTCTGCCTGCTCTCGTTGATGTTCTCAATCAGCTCCTGTGCCCTCTTCTTCAAGGTGGCGATGCTCGAGTCCAGGGAGGAAAAGTAGGGCCCCAGCTTCCCCTCCGGCACCGCCAGCTGGCGGTTGGCACTGGAGGTTGCGATGGGGGGGCTAGACACTTGACTTCTGAAATGACAGAAAAAGGAGATCGGTGCCCTGTTCCGCCGAGAGCTGGGTCAGGTCTGAATCGGCTGCGGTGGGAGGACGACCCATCGTCTGTCTCCTGGGGTGACAGCATGTTTCCTAGGCTACTTCATTCACGCAGCCACCCTGGGACATAGGGGAGGGACCCCCAGTTTATAACAGAAAAACACAGAGGCACAAATTAAAGAGGCCAAGGTCCCAGAACAAGGAAATCTGACTCCAGAGCCCGTGGTCCTTTACTTACACCAAGCTGCTGCTTTGAGATGAGCCTACAGGATATAAATGGTGTAAATGCTTTCTTCTTTTAAAAAAAAAAATGTTTATGGTGGTAAAAAATATACATAAATCGTTTTGTTCATTTTAAGTGGACAGTTCTTGGACATGAAATACACTGACTCTACTGTGCAACTTTCACCACTGCCTATTTTCAGGATCCTAAACCAAAACTCAGATTCGTTTAGCAATAACTCCTCACTCTTACCTCCCACCACCCTTTGCAACCCCTGCTTTGCTTTTTGCTTCTGTGAATTTGCTTATTCTAAGTATTTCATAGAAGAGAAAGCATGCAATCTTTGGCCTTTTGTGTCTGGCTTATTTCCGTCAACACGATGTGTTCTAGGTTCATCCATGTTGCAGCATGTACCAGCCCTTCTTTTTATGGCTGAGTAATATGGATAAACCACATTTTGCTTATCCATTCATCTGTTGATGGAAACTTGGGTTGCTTCCACCTTTTGGGTATTGTGAATAATGTTGTGATGACAGCTATTTTATTCCCCAGTGTTCATCACGTCTTCTGCTTAGCTCTATTAATAATTAGGTTCTATTAATTATTGAAAGTAGTCTATTGAAGTCTCCAGTTTCTCTCCAAATATACCGCCTCCAAGTCTCTTTTTCTCTCTTCACTTCTGTCATTTTTTTCTTCATGTATTTTGGGGCTGTTGTGAGGTGCATATAATCATTATATCCTATTGCTGGATTGAAGCTTTTGTCAATACATAATATCCTTCTTTGTCTCCTGCAAATCTTTTTTGACTTAAAGTCTATTTTGTTTGAGTATAATATATAGCCATTCTGGCTCTATTTTTTTTTTTTTAAGATTTATTTTTATTTACTTCTCTCCCCTTTCCCCTGCCCCATTGTCTGCTCTGTGTCCATTCACTGTGTGTTCTGTGTCCACTTGCATTCTTGGTGGCGCCAGAAATCTGTTTCTTTCTGTTGCGTCATTTTGCTGCGGCAGCTCTCCATGTGCGTGGCGCTACTCCTGGGTGGGCTGCGCTTTTTTTTCGTGTGGGGTGGCGCTCCTTATGGGACACACTCCTCGTGCATGGGGCTTCCCTATGCAGGGGACACCCCTGCGTGGCACGGCACTCCTTGCGCACATCAGCACTGCATGTGGGCCAGCTCACCACATGGGTCAGGAGGCCCTGGGTTTGAATCCTGGAGCTCCCTTTTGTTATGCGGACCCTCTAGCAGTTGAGCCACATCCGCTTCCCCTGGCTCTATTTTGATGACTCTTTGCATGGTGCATCTTGCACCTTTTAGTTTCAGCCTTCTGTTTTTGTGTTCCTAAAGTAAGTCTCCTGTAGATAGCATATAGAATGGCTAATGCTTTTTCATCCAATCTGCCAAACTCTGCCTTTTAATAGGACAGTTTAACTCATTGACACTTAAGGTAATAACTAAGGAATAATTTACTTCCATTTCACTATTTGTTTTCTGTATGTCTTCTTTGTTTTTTGCTCCTCAGTTACTCTATTACTGCCTTTGTTTGTATTTTGTATTTAATGTAGTATACCATTTTGATTCCCTTCTTTCCTTTTCTCTAAACTTTTATTTTCTTAGCAGTTACCTTGGTAAATACAATGAACATCTTCAACTTTTAGTCTGACCAGTACCAACATAGTTTCAGTAGTATACAAACTTTCTATTCCTATATAGCTCTGCCCCCTCTCACTATTTGTTGTTTTAGATTACATTTTTGTTTTGTTTTGTTGGGGTTTTTTATTTCATTTAAAAATTTTTTCTTATTTGTTCAGATTATACCTTTATACATTGCCCGTCCATTAACATAAATGTTATTTTATTCATTTGCCTCTTAAGTCATATGGGGGGGTGGGAAGTAGTTACAAACCAAAAATACAATACAGGATTTTACATTTACCTATGTAGTTACTTTTACCAATATTCCTTATTTCTTCTTATGGCTTCGAGTTATTGTCTAAAGTCCTTTTGTTTCAGCCTGAAGGACTCGCTTTAGCATTTCTCATGGGGGAAAGTCTTCTAGTGATCAACTCTTTCAGCTTTTGTTTATCTGTGAATGTCTTCATTTCTCCTTCATTTTTGAAAGATAATCTTGCCAGTTACAGAATTCTTGGTTACAGGGACTTTGTTTGTTTGTTTAAGGACTTTAAATATGCCATCCCACTGGCCTCTGTGGTTTCTGATAAGAAACCCACTGTTAATCTTAGCAGGGGGAAGTGGACGGTGGCTCAGCTGATAGAGCGTCCGTCTACCACATGGGGGGTCCAGGGTTCAAACCCAGGGCCTCCTGACCCGTGTGGAGCTGGCTCACATGCAGTGCTGATGTGCACAACGAGTGCTGTGCCATGCAGGGGTGTTCCCCACATAGGGGAGCCCCATATGCAAGGAATGCACTCTGTAAGGAGAGCCACCCTGTGTGAAAAAAGTGCAACCTTCCTAGGAGTGGCGCCGCACACATGGAGAGTTGCCGCTGCAAGATGACACATGAAAAAGAGACACAGATGAACACACAGCGAATGGACCCAGAAAGCAGATGACTGGGGGCGGGAGGAGAGAGAAATAAATGAAAAAACTAAATAAGGGAAGCGGACTTGGCTCAATGGTTAGAGCATCCGCCTACCACATGGGAGGTCCACATGAAAAAACTAAACAGGGGAAGTGGACTTGGCTCAATGGTTAGAGCATCTGCCTACCACATGGGAGGTTCACGGTTCAAACCCAGGGTCTCCTTGACCCGTGTGCAGCTGGCCCATGCGCAGTGCTGATGAGTGCAAGGAGTGCCCTGCCACGCAGGGGTGTCCCCCGCGTAGGGGAGCCCCACGCGCAAGGAATGCGCCCCGTAAGGAGAGCCACCCAGCGCGAAAGAAAGTTCAGCCTGCCCAGGAATGGTGCTTCACACACGAAGAGCTGCCGCAGCAAGATGATGCAACAAAAAGAAACAGATTCCAGGTACCGCTGACAAGAATAGAAGCAGATACAGAAGAACACACAGTGAATGGATGCGGAGAACAGACAACTGGGGTGGGGGGGGAGGGGAGAAAAATTAAAAAATAAAAATAAAAAAATCTTAAAAATTTGAGGAAAAACGAAATAAAACAAAAGAAATCTTATTGGGGATCCCTTGTATGTGACAAGTTGCTTAACTCTTGCTGCTTTCAAAATCCTCTTTGTCTTTGGACTTTGACGACTTTGCTCTATGTGTCTTGGTGTGGATTTCTATCTTAGAGTCTATCCTGTTTGGGTTTCACTGAGCTTCCTGGATGTGCAGATCCATGTCTTTCAGCAGCTGAGGGAAGTTTTCAGCCAGTATTTCTTCAGACACTTTTTCTGCCTCTTCTCTCTCTAGTACCTTCTGGGACTCCAATGATGCAGATGTTGTCCCTCGGGCTGTTCATTTTCCTTATTTTTTTTTTCCTGGATAATTTTTTGTCTTATCTTCAAGTTCACTAATCCTTTGTTCTGCCTTTTCAAATCTGCTTGTTGAAGCCATCCAATGAGTTCTTCATTTCAATCACTGAACTCTAAAATTTGGTTCCTTTTTATAACTTCCATGTCTTTAGTCTGTTCAGATGTCTTCTTAGTTTCCTTTGTACGTGGGTTCCTTTTGCTCACTGAACATATTTAAGACGGCTGATTTAATAAAGTCTTTCACTCATAGCACCAATGTATGAGCTTCCTCGGGGATGGTTTCTGGTGGATTTCTTTTTCTCCCGTGACTGGGCCACACTTTCCTGTTGGTGTGTTTTGTAGTTGTCTGTTGGAATCTGAATATTCCGAGTATTATGTTGTTGTGTCTGGAGATGTAGCTCCTGCACTCTTCTGGGATTGCAAGAGTTTTTGTGTGGGTTTTGTTGTTGTGGTTAAGGACTGGAGCTGTCAAGTTATGACTTTCCAAAGTACTTCTGCTACCAAATGGGGAGTGGAGAGAGGAGAAAAAGAGAAGGTACTGCTTCTGGAAGAGTCCTCTGCTGCTTCTTCCTGCAGCGGACTGGGACAATGGCCATCCTCGTGGCTGGCCCCACAGCGATCCGAAGTAGCTGCTCAGGAGCAGTGACGGGCGAGCAGACGGCTTCCCCCCGGAGTATGGCCCGGGCGCCGAGGCTGCAGCCCCCGCTGTCGCCTGCCACAGGGCTGGGGGCTGGCAGCCCCTGCACAGAGGGTGAAACTCACCAGTGTTTACCACAATCAATGGGCTGTTCCTCCTGTTTTACCCTGCATACTGCACAGTGTTCCATTAGACTCCAGAGTTCCAACATAACTGAACCAGACAGTTCCTGCCCATTCAATGATTGTTTTGTGGAGGGACTGATTCCTGCAGCTTCCTGCTTCACCATCTTCCCATAGTCCTCTCCTTGCCATTCCCCCCCCCCTTTTAAAAAAAGATTTATTTTTTTATTTCTTTCCCCTTCCTCTCCCCCCCGCCCCGCCGTTGTCTGCTCTCTGTGTCCATTTGCTGTGTGTTCTTCTGTATCCTCTTGCATTCTTGTCAGCGACACCAGGAATCTGTGTCTCTTTTCGTTTCATCATCTTGCTGCATCAGCTCTCCGTGTGTGCGGCGCCATTCCTGGGCGGGCTGCACTTTCTTTTGCGCTGGGCGGCTCTCCTTACGGAGTGCACTCCATGCGCATGGGGCTCCCCTATGCGGGGGACACCCTTGAGTGGCAGGGCACTCCTTGCGCACATCAGCACTGCGTGTGGGCCAGCTCTACACGGGTCAGGAGGCCCTGGGTTCGAACCCTGAACCTCCCATGTGGTAGGTGGATGCTCTATCCATTGAGCCAAATCCGTTTCCCCCTCCATCCCCTTTTAAACTTACTGAGTGATGCCCACAGCAAGGAGACCACTTGGGGCTCATGTAGCTGCACGTCCCTGCTCCCACCAGGTGAGGTAAACACTTGTGAAAAGTTAGTTATGTTTCCCACATTGCTTGCTAGTTGTACATGTGACTGTAATTAAGTAATTAATTGAGATACTGCATTAATCAATAAAATAGGGGTGTCTAAAAAGGTAAATTGAATGACTAAAGGTGATCTAATAAAAACGGTGTAATTGCACAACTATAGACTGGGGCAAAGATCATAAAAATTGAGGATTCCGTATTCAGATTGCTTTGTCAGGGCCTGTGAGTTTTCACTTACTTAACAAAACTAGAAATTGTGGATAATGCATTATGAATGAGGCTTATGGGGGGGGAAAGTTGCCATCTCTCATCCTCAGCAGACTTATGGGTCTTTTAAATTACGATGAAATGAAGGCAAATTTCTTATTTTTAAAAATTCTCTGATATATCTGACTTGTTTGATACCCGATCAAGGACAAATTCTGAACATGTAGTCTAACAGGGCTGCTACTTGGAGAATAGCTACTGTTTCTTCAACGCTTCCCTCTGCCAGGCCCTGTGCTAAGTCACACCCCTCGCCTTCACATCCGTCCTCTTGGGTTGGTCCCCTCATCAGTTTTACCTTTTAGATGGGGACCCAGGCTCAGCATGGGCAGCTTACCTTCTCAGTAGCACAAGGCCAGCTGGTGGCAGAGCCGGGCTGGGTCCCTGCTGTGTGCCCAGCTGGCCTGGCTCCCCAGCCTGCCTCTCATTTCCCTTTCGGATGCTCGGGCCCCACTGCCTTGGTGCGCAGCTTCCTTGGGACCCTCTGGGTCCTCTCGGCTCTGAAGGGCTGAGACTCGGAGGCAGTAGCACAGCAGGTTCTGAACACACTGAGTGTCTGGGTTTGCCAGGCGACTGTGACAACCACCACACAATGGGTTTGGCTTAAACAAAAAGCATTTATTAGCTCACGGTTTCAAAGGCTGGAAATCCAAAACCAAGGCGTCGGCGAGGCGGTGCTTGCCCCTGGAGCCCGCGGTGTTCCCGGGCTGGGCGCTGCAGGCCCTGGGGCCCGCGGCTTGCCGCTCTGCGTCCTGTCACATGCCATCTCTCTTTCCTTACGGCGGCTCTTCCAGTTCCCACTGACCTCCTGCTTCTGCTTCCTCACTGCGGCTTTCTCCTGCCTTCTGGCTTCCAGGTTCTTCTCTTTATAAGGCCTCCCCTAATATGGATTAACACCCACCCTGATTCGCTTGGCCACACTTTAAGTAATAACAACACATCTTCAGAAGATCCTATTTACAGTGGGTTTATACTCACAGGGATGCAGATTTTTTAAAAAAAATTTTTAAAGCAATTTTTTTTTTTTAGAGATTTATTTATTTCTCTTCCCTTTCCCTGTTGTCTGTACTCTGTGTGTCCATTCGCTGTGTGTTCTTCTGCATCTGCTCCCATTATCTGGCGGCACTGGGAAACTGCATCTTTTTGTTGCATCATCTTTGTTGCGTCAGCTCTCCGTGTGTGTGGGGCCACTCCTGGGTGGGCTGTGGTTTTTTCACATGGCAGCTCTCCTTGTGGGGTGCACTCCTTGTGTGAGGGGCACCCCTACGCGGGGACACCCCTGCGTGGCACGGCATCCTTGTGCACATCAGCACTGTGCATGGGCCAGCTCACCACACGGGTCAGGAGGCCCGGGGTTTGAACCCTGGACCCTTCATATGGTAGACGGATGCTCTATCAGTTGAGCCACATCCGCGGATTAAAATTGAGAGCGTGTCCTTCTTTGGGGCTCATAATTCGACCTACCACACCAGTTCACACAAACCATGACTGCAAGTCAAACATTGCTCACTTAGAAAATTCTTCCTTCGCGCAAGGAGTGTGCCCTATAAGGAGAGCCGCCCAGCGCGAAAGGAAAGTGCAGCCTGCCCAAGAATGGTGCCGCACACACGGAGAGACACAACAAGATGACGCAACCAAAAGAAACACAGATTCCCATGCCGCTGACAACAACAGAAAATTCTTCCTTGGTTTTCGGATGCTTTCTCCATAAAACCATTTTTTCTTGGCTCTCATTCTCCCGACTGCTTTAGCTCTTCGTTCTGGCTCAGAATCCAAGCACAGGGGAACCCAAAGCACGAGATCCCAGGTGGCCGGTGTGCTCGTGTGCACGAAACTTCCCGAGCCCAGTAATGCTGGCAGGTATTCCATGCCCAGCACTTCTGGCCTCTGTGCCTTCACACTTCCCCTCTAACTCGTCCTTTAAGGCCCAGTTCAGAATACTGCCTCCTCTGAGAAGCCCCCAATGGCCCTGTCCACGGTCGATTAGGGAGCTGCCTGATACTGCTCTCTAACTTCCCCCGGCACACTTCTACCACCGCGCACTCTGGCCACCACTCATGGCCCTGCCTCCCCAGGGGACTGTCGCATTTCTCTCTGCAGTTCCAGCATCTGGCACGTAGTAGGTCCTCCGCTGTTTGCTGAATGAGTGAGGGGCGCCTTCTTGCCGTCTAGTCCTCCCTTCTCTGGCATCACACAAAGAATGCAAGTTCAGCAGGCTCCAGAACCAGAGTGATGGGTCCAAGGCATCGATCAAGATGGAAAGTGTGCTTCCAGTGTAGGCCATTATTTTATACCGAAGGTTTACATCAGCTAGCTGGAAAGAAAAACAAACTGACTAGAAAGCACCACTCCCTAACATTCTCATGAAAAGACGTTTTACTGTGGAACAAAGGCTTACTCAGGAGTTTACAACTGTCTAGCCTGCAATTACTCTTCCAGGGATAGTAAGACATAAAGAGACTGATTCAGACCTGGAACACACCAAATTTTAACATCCAGATTTCTGTAACATCTGGATGCATGTGGATAATACAGAATGGGTGGCTTGTTTTGCTTTTTTTTTTTTTTTTTTAAGAACAGCCCATGAGTATAATGGAGATAGGAGGACAGGCTCCAGAAAACCTGGTATTTGACTTCCCTGAGACCTCAAGTCCAAGTTCTCAACTGTTCAGCCTAAACCCCAGGGTCTCTTGCTATATTGCTGGTGGCCTCAAGCCCCCCTCTTCCCTTCAACTTTGTGCCACACCCACTCGCTCGGCAAAACCCCACCCTGGTACACCATCGCCAAGTGCTTTCTCTTTTCCACCACTCAAGAACTTCAGTATTGCCGGGGCCACTTGGCTTCCTTTCTCTCAGGGCTGGTCACCTCCCCTGCTCATGCCTCCCACGGGCCATTCCTAATTCTCCTCTCCTTCACCCCACACCTGCCTCCCCTTGCCCTGGGCGCATAAAGAAAGGGTGCAGGCCAATCACTCCCTCTACTGCCTGCCCCCGCCTACAGGTGTAGCCGTAACTGCCCTTCGTCTCTCCAGACCTCCCAGCTCAGTGGGAGAGACATGGCCACGCTCTGCCTGGCTCCGGCTCCCATCCTTCTAAACTCCTCCTCCTCTTGTGGCTGCAACCTCTCCCTTTTTGCTGGCTCCTTCTCCTTGACAGGTTATTTCAAGCCTCTCCTGTCTTTAACACAAGACATGCACTCACACACCTCTCTTCCACCTCAAGTCTGCCTCCAGCCGGCCCCCACCTTCTTCCTGATGGCCAAGGTTCTAGAAAGAGCTGACTGCACTTTCTGAGGACACCCTTTTTTTCTTTTCCTTCCAACCTCCCACTCACTTCTCAACTCTTTGTACTCAGAAGTCCCTGCCCCAGTTCTCAAATGAAATGGCTCCTGTGTGTGAAACTGATCGGCCCGGGACACTGACGGTTCCCTTTGCTGCCGTTCCCTCTTGGCTGTCTGCTTCACCTTCCCCAGACCTCCCCGGCGCAGTGGCGCTGGCCTGGCCTCTCCTCGGTTCCCCGTGCGCGCGCTTCCTGGGCGCCCTCACTGGGCCCTGCACGCCTCCTCTGCAGAGTCTTCCCGGGTGCCCCCTGGTGGGGCGAGGTGCACGCAGCGCCCTAGAGACTCGCTGACCCGCGCCTCCCCCTCCTGGAGGGCGGGGGCCGTGTCTCACTCATCCGTACATCCCCAGCATCGACCCCTCGTGGTGGAGCTGATGAACGTGCCCTGAGTGACTAGGGAGGCCCTCCGTTCCCACCCTCACTTCCACGACTCCTGGGCGCATCCTGTCCAGCCCGGGCCTCTCCTGAACTCCACACGGGAGCACACACGACGCCCTCCAGGCCGCCTCCACTGGGCTGTCCCCCAGAGGCATCACAAGCTCGGGACCTGCAAACCAAAGCCATCCTCTTCCCCCCAGCCCGATTTCATTCTCCTTCCTCTGAGTGAATGACACAGCGAGGCCCCCGGTTTCCAAGCCAGACTCTTCGCGGTCGGCCTGGAAGTCTGGCTCGTCCGTCTTCCCCATCCTGTCCCTGCAGCCTCTCATTTCGGCCTCTAACTGCTCTCAAATGCAGCATCTCCTCCCCACCTGACCGTTCGCAAGCCTGTGCTTAGCATCTTTCACCGGGGCCCTAGAACGCTTCTGACCTGCAATTTCACCTCCCGCTCCTGCTTGGACTAAGACGGCTCCCCCCCAGCCACAGGATCAAATCTGAACCCCTCAGCACAGCACCCAAAGCCTCCCAGGGCCCTGCCTCTTAAACACACACACCCCCCTCCCCTTTCCAGCCTTACTCCCTTCTACTGCCCCCTCCGCCCTCCAACTCCAGCAATGTGGAACCATCCACAGCTTCACCAACCCCCTGGTCTATCGCTTGGAAGGACCTTCCCTTTCTGTTACCGTTTCATTTATTCCATTTTATTTTAATTTTTTAAAATTAAAGCTAATAGATCACAATCTGCCTCCTTCTTGAAGCAACAAACCGAGCTTCTGTTCCTGCCCCCTTGCTGCGCCTGATTATAGCACTGTTCACAACACTGCGCTTTTTCTCCGAGCCAGCGTCCTCCAGAGGCTGTGCAAGCCAGGAGGGCGGGGACTGCGTTCTCCGCACAGGTTTTCAGTATTCCAAAGCTCCATAAATAGGCAGTGAATACCTAAAGGAACGAACTGCTAACGGAGCTGGTTGTCCTGTTACCCCAGGAAGCCTTGTGGTCTCAAGCTCTCCTGGACAGCTGGAACGGCTTCAGGATCCCGAAATTAAAATCAATGATCTAACCAGACGTGGCTTTGTGCGTAATGGTTCACAACCTGCTTAGGCTGCCAGCGGTCCAGAGCTGTGCCTTTCTGAGGCTCAGGGGAAGAGGATGGAACGGATTTTCATGGCAGCAAGGCAAATGGTGAAAAATCACTTGGATTCAGCTAATTCAAATTCTTTGCGGGACAAAGGCCTGCATCAGATGTCTGCAGAGAGTTTCTTTTTCCGACCTTCCCTTTGGGGATTTTTTCCCTTTCTATTTTCATTTTTCGAAATACTCGGCAGCTGCATATTAATCAGGATGCTAATGAATCACAGGCTTCCCTGGGCCTGCATTCGCCAATTAACTTTAATAAACAAAATGCACAGCGTCCTCTCCCTGGCTTCCCCCGTTCCCAGGGCCTGCTTCAGATGCCGAGCCCTGGACCGAGGCCAGGGAAGGGAAGTCGGCCCGACTCAGCGCCGGGTGTGCGAGCGGTGGGGGCGGGGACGGCGAACGCGGCGCCACGCTCGTCTGTTACTGTCTGTCCTTCTAAGGATTCCCTAATTCAGCTGCAAGGGTTAGGAAAGAGCTTCTGAGCGGGGTCCTGGCTGGCAAGGGGCCCGGGAACGGGGGAGGAAATGGGTCTAAGCACAGAGACCATCTGTTCGCTCCAGGTAAAGCCGTGATTGGCAGGTGTGTGAGCCAGGACCCCCCGCTGCTAAGGCCCTCCCTCCACGGCCTCTGTCTGATAGACAAGGAAACAAGCCGTCAGCCACTTAGGACCCCGGCGGGCGGGGGTCCCAGGAGGGGAGCCGAGCTAATCAGACATTCCAGGAGGAACAGCGCCGGAATCGCGGGCTCCCAGGCAGAGCGCTATTTTGCACAGGCAGGGAGCGGGTGGGTTTGCACGCAAGCTGACCAGCCCTTTCTTTCTCCTCCGCTTTGCTCTGCAGAATGGTGTTAATGTTTTAATTGCGTTGCGGAGCGTCCGACGCCGGGCCTGGGCTGGCCCTCGCGCTGGTTTTCACTCCCCTGCCCTTCAGTCCCAAGCATCTGTGGAACTCCTTAGAGTCTCTAAACTATTTGCAGGTGTCTGTGGTTCTTCCCCCGGCTAGGGCCTGGTCGAAACATGCTCTATGCAATAAGATGTTATCAGATAAAGCACTGGAGCCATTCCTGCGCCTTTTTTCTGGTCTCCAGTTGACGGCACGCACCTAGGAACCGTTCCACCCTGTGGCCTGCTTTAGTGCAGAGGATTTGGGGAGGCAAGGGGAAGCCGGCTCTATGGCTGGAGCCCTCAGGGCCCCTGGCCTGAGCCTGGCCTCCTCTCACTCTCTCCTGTGAGCTCATTCGCCCCTCGGCACCACAGCCATCTGAAAGGGCAACTCCCGTCGCACCGTCTCCCTCACCCCACCCTGAGCTCCGGGTCAGCAAATCCAGCTGTCTTTTGGACATATCCACGTGGATGTCCTCAGCCATCTCAGAGTCAATGAGGATAAAACGGAACTCGTGCCGGAGGACCCACCAGCGGCCAGCAGCGACCACAAGCTGGTGTGCTGGCAAATACCCGGCAATCAGCTCTCTGGGGGAATAAACCCCAGATGGGTAGTGTTGGTTGATTTCTATGGCGCAAAGACTTCTACGCATAATCAAATCAAACTACCTACCTGAAGTCACTAAATGCCAAATGGGGAAGATAGGGGAAGCCGTGTAGAACTGGCTCTGGCAAGCTGGTTAAGGAACCGGCTGCTGCACACGTCATGGCCGGGAGTCAGCTTCGGCTGATTTCCTCCCCTCCTGTCTCACTAAACGATCCCCCTCGAGCCATCCACATCTCCCCATCTCCCTTGCTAGATGCCACCCCGGCAGGAGCCCCCCACCGCATCTCCCCACGTCTGCTCACCACCTTTCCCCACCATTGTCCACAAAGCAGCCAGTAGATATCTTTATAATCTGAATCTGAGCACAGCTTGTCTCGGCCCCTGCAATTCCCCTCCCAGGTTTATACCAAGAGAAACAGAGACACTCGTTCACAGAAAAACTTGTACACAAACCAAACGTGTATAGCAGCACAATTCACAATAGCCCCAGAGTGGAAACAACCCAAGTGTCCATCAGCAGAGGAATACATAAGCAAATTGTCATCCATCCCCACAATGGAATATTATTTAGCAATAAAAAGGTACGGAGGAGATGGGCAGCAGCTGTGGCTCAATCGATTGGGCTCCTGCCTACCATATGGGAGGCCCTGGGTTCGCGTCCCGGGGCCTCCTTGTGAAGGCAGGCTCGTCTGCAAGCTGTGGCACGCCACCCTGCCAGCCAAACACCGCGTTGTGCCGTCTGGCCCGTAAGCGCCGCAGAGAGCCGATTCAGCAAGGTGACACAACAAAAAGGGAGACAAATAAAACACACACACACACAAGAGCGCACAGAGAATGGACACAGATTGCAGAGAGCAAGCAAGCCACAAGTGTGGGGGGAATAAATAATAAAAATAAACAGACACACAGAAGAACGCACAGCAAATGGACACAGAGAGCGGACAGCAAGCAAGCCACAAGGGGGGGTGGATAAAAAAAAATGGTATAGAGGGGAGCGGATGTGGCTCAAGCAGTTGTGTGCCCACCTCCCACATGGGAGATCCCCGGTTCAGTTCCCCGTGTCTCTTAAAGAAAAAAACAAAAAACAGACAATGAGCAAACAATGTGCAAAAAACAATGAGCCAGGGAAGCGGCTGTGGCTCAATCAGTTGGGCTCCCGCCTACCATATGGGAGGCCCTGGGTTCGCATCCTGAAGCCTCCTTGTGAAGGCAGGCTCGCCTGCATGCTGCAGAGGGCCGCTGGTCTGCAAGTGCAGCGGACACCTGACTCAGCAAGGTGACGCAACAAAAAGGGAGACAAGCAAAAACAAAACAAAACAAAACACAGAAGACTGCACAGCAAATGGACAGAGAGCAGAGAGCGAGCTAGCCACAAGGGAGCGGGGATAAATAAATAAAAATAATACAGACACAGAAGAATGCACAGTGAGTGGACACAGAAAGCAGACGGCAAGTAAAAAGCTGCAAGGAGGGTGGATAAAAACAAACCAACAATGAGCAGACAGCAAGTGCTAACAACAAGCAAACACACCAGGGAGTCATCTGGGAGCTGAGCGGGGAAGGAATAGAGTTCTGATTCATGCTACAGCATGGATGAACCTTGAAGACATTAAGCTCAGTAAAGGAAGCCAGTCCCAAAAGGCCACATATTGTATAATTCCGTTCCTATGAAACGTCCAGGTTAGGGAAACCTAGAGAGACAGAAAGCAAATCCATGGTTGCTGGGGGAAAGTGGATATTTGGGGGCTAACAGCTAGGGTTGAGAGTTTCTCTGGGGGGTGATGAAAATGCTCTAAAACTGACTATGGCGATAGCTGCACAACTCTATGAGTATACTAAAAACCACAGAATTATATGCTTTAAATAGGTGAATTGTATGGTAGGTGATTTTCTTCAATAAAGCTGATATTTTTTAAAAATCCTGGGATGCGAATGTGGCTCAAGCAATTTGAGTTCCCGCCTACCACATGGGAAGTCCTGGGTTCAGTTCCCAGTGCCTCATAAAAAGAAGACAGAACACCTACCGAAAGGATACAGAGAGCAGACAGTGAACACAAACAACAGCAGGGGATAAATAAATAAATCTTAAAAAAAAAAAAATCCTTAGAATAAAGTCCAGAGGCTACAAAACACCCGTGACCTGCCCCTGCTGGGCCCTCCAGCCTTCCCCTGGCACCCACCCCGAGCCACATCGGCCTTTTTCCAGGGCCCTGACAGCCATGCACAGCGGATTTGCACGAGCTTCTCTCAGCTCATCCTGCCATCCCTCTGCACACACCGCTGCACGGTCCTGCCCTGCTCTTTATCAGCACCACTTCGTTAATGGCAACCCACTTCCCTGACAACCCACTCGAGGGTGAACTGCTCTTGGTGGCAGATGCTTTCCTAGCACCCTGGTCTCTTCCTTGCAAGTACCTGTTCTATATCCGTACCCCACCCCACCCATCCGATGGACACACTGGGAGGGTGTGGCTGGCGGACAGTGCATCCCTGGTGCCAATTACAATGCCTGGCGCACTACCTCCTTGCTGTTTGGTGAACACACCAAGTTCATTCCTACCTCAGGGGTTTCGTACCTGTGGTAACCTCTGTCTGGCATGTTTGGGCCCCCAGAATACCTCCTGACGTGCTCCTTCCCATGGTGCCTGACACTCCATACTTTTCTGTCACTGGTGGCTCTTTCTCTGCTTTGTTTCTTCACAGCGTGGGCCACCACCACCAAAATCACATTTTTCTTTTTGCATTGTCTATCTCTCTCTTAAAAAAAGAGTCAGCTCCAAGAGGGCAGGAATTCTTATTAGTTCCCTGCTGTTCCCCGAACATCTAAAATAGTGTCCTGGGAAGCGAATTTGACCCACTGATAGAGCATCAGCCTACCACATAAGGTCCAGGGTTCAAACCCAGGGCCTCCTTGACCCGTGTGGAGCTGGCCCATGCACAGTGCTGATGCGCGCAAGGAGTGCCCTGCCACGCAGGGGTGTCCCCCGTGTAGGGGAGCCCCACGCGCAAGGAGTGTGCCCCGCAAGGAGAGCTACCCCAAGCGAAAAAACTCAGCCCGCCCAGGAGTGGTGCCACACACATGGAGAGCTGACACCGCAAGATGATGCAACAAAAAGTGACACAGATTCCGGGTGCTGCTGACAAAAATGCAAGCGGACACAGAAGAACACACAGCGAACAGACACAGAGAGCAGACAACAGGGGCGTGGGGGTGGGGGTAAGGGGAGAGAAATAAATAAATTAATTAAATTAAAAACAAAATAAAATAGTATTCTGCCAAAGTAGCCCCCCAACCTCAGGAAATATTTAGTGAATAAATAAATGTGCAAGACTAACCTCTGAGTCATCCCTGATGCCTCTCTTTCTCTCACCCTCTATATCTGATAGCCATTTCTTTCAGTCCTTCCTTCTTATTTTTTTTTTTCTGTCCTTCCTTCTTAAAACACATCCAGAATCGGACCACTTCTAATCACCTCCATAGCTTCGCCAAGGGTTAAGCCGTTGACATCTTGCACCTGGGTACTTCTCCCTGTCCCCTCACTGATCTCCCCATTTCTACACTTGCCCCCAACAATTTATTCTCTACACAGAGGCCGGAGGGAGACTTTAAAAACTTTAATCCAGGGGTCGGCAAACTTCTTTTGTCAGTATTTTTTGGCTTTGGGCTTTACAGGCCGTATTTTCTCCCCCGCCATGGCGTGACTTTGTGCAAGCAGCCAAAGGAACAAGCGCACGGCTGTGTTCCAATAAAACTTTATTGACAAAAACAAGCGGTGGGCCGGATGGGGTCACAGTCTGCCGCCCCCTGCTGGCGTCACATCGTGTCACTCCGCTATTCCACACCCTCTGGGGGCTCCCATCACACGGGGCGTCATGACGATTCTTAAGGCGCCCCCGGGGGCCCGGGGTGACCCCTGGGGCTGGGCTCTTCCTCACCTAGCAGGCCCTCGACCAGGCTCGTCCTCACGGTCCTCCTCGCCCTGCAGGTGCTCCTTGCTGTCCCCCAAGGGCCGGGGCTCCTGGTCCTTGGCGTCCCCGTGGGACACGTCCACCTGCGAGCACAGCCGGCACTTGAGAGCCAGCTCGGGGAGGGCGGGCGAGGGCCGGCCTCCTCCCCACCCCGCAGGCCCGGGTATCTCCGCGTGGCCCTCTCCAGCACGATGGGGACCCTCAGCATTGGGCCTTGGGGTGATGGGGGGGGGACCCTGCGCCCGCAGGCAGGGTGGGGAGGCCCTGCGCCCGAAGCTAGCGCCGGGAGAGAGGGAACTTGGGGGGCCCGGGGCGAGGGGAAGGCTCTGGAAGGGGCGCCAGGGGGCCTGGGCTCCTAACTGGTGTTTGTGGTGTCTCGAGTCCTTCCAGGAGGGAGAAGAGGTATAAAGAAAAGAATAAAAGGAACGGGTGCGACGCGGGGGTGCCTGAGCCTCTCTCTACCCTGCTCCGGCCACGCGCCATGCGTGGGGGTCTGCCCGTCTGCCCGATGCCGTCAGCCGCGCGTCAGTCACACAGTCCGTCCGTCAGTCAGGGCCCGGTCGGTCAAGTCAGGAGATCGGGGCAGGGCCGGAGGCGGCTCGGGCCGCCGGGGAAGCCCGGGGTGGCGGTCGTTCCCCGCCCCGTCCGCCCCCGTGAAGGAAACCAGAGCCTCGTACTCGCGGTCGCTCCATCCCGCCCTTTCCCGCCTTCACGCTCGCGCGCCCTCTGCGCACGCGCAGGCCCCGCCCCCGCGCGTGCGCCGTCCCCGCGCACGTGCGGCGGCGCGGCCCCGCCCTCGCGCCGGGCACCTCCCCGCGCAGAGGGGCGGGGCCGGCCGTTACGCGGCGGTTGGGCGGTCTCGGGTTGCGCGCGCAGGCGGCGCCGCGCGGAGGCGGGGGGCGCGAGCTGTCCTGTGCGCATGTGCGAGCGATTTGGGACGCAACATGGCCCGGGGGTCGCCGGTGTTTAATAGGCGACCCCTGTTTTTACACTTTACTTCTCAAGTCATCTGCTTTGCCTCAGGGCTTCTTTCCAGTAAAAAAAAAATTCTGGCCCTTGCAGTCTTCCGGTTGTGGTCGTGGCTTCCTGTTGCCCTCAGTATAAAAATTTATGAGTTTGGCAGCCGAGCTAGCTCAGGTGGTTGAGCGCCTGCTTCTCATACACGAGGTGCTGTCCTATCCCTGGTACCTGCTAGTAACACAAGCAAGCAAATAAACGGGGGGGAAAAAACACAGAAAGCTGATGTTGCTCAATAGTTGCGTTCAATCCCTGACTCTGGTACCTCAAAAAATTTTTAATGAGTTTATCTTAAGTTTTCACTTGTGCAACTTAGAAGCTCCTTGAAACTCTGGGGGGCGGGGGGCGGTCTGGCTCATTACATACAGGGTTGGGCCCTTATCCTTTGATGATAATGGTTGTACTAATACTCCTTTAATAACAGTATCAACAATGATAATGACTGTGTTTAGCACACTAAGAGCCATGGACTGGGAGGAAATATTTGCAGAATATTTATCTAGTAAGGAATTTGCATCCAGAATTTACAAAGAACTCTTGCGACTCAATAATATGAAGACAATCCAATTTTTAAAAAAGGGGCAAGGGGGGAAGACTTGAACAGAGCTGTGTGTGTGCAGTCCTGAGGCAAAAGCAAGCTGCATTCGAGGAGCAAGGAAGAAGCGTAGCGTGACAGGAAGGCGGTGAGATTGGAATGGAAAGTCGGGCAGTAGTTGGGTTGGGATCCAAGGTGAGGCCTTCAGATTCGGTTCCAATTGCCTGGGAAGTCACTGGAGGCTGGGCTGGAGCTCTGGCTCAGGGACACCTGCCATGGTGTCCGTGTGTGGGAGGAAACAGGACTCCACTCACATCTCCCAATCCCCCCTGCCAGGTTCCGTCCCGGGCTGCCCACTGACACACATCTTTATGTCCACGTTCTGGAAAATTTGGATTCAGATCTGAACTCTGGACTATTACCCACGGGGTGATCATGAAACTGCCACTCTGTCAAAACGTTTGTCATGTTGTGTAAAGAGGTTGGCCAGGATACTTCCTAAATCTTGGGAGTTTCCCATGGTCAGAACTGTCTTCGTTATGGTGAACCCTCCAACCAGGCCGGGCATTTGATGCCAACGAGATGACTCAGGGTGGGGGCAGTTGGGAACTAGCCCTGCTAGACAGACCAGTCATGTGGTGAGGGAGTTGGGGCTTTGAGCCACCGTCTTAGGCAGACCTCTGGGGACAGGCAGGGCTTGAGTTCAGCCACAGGGGCATTGCTTCAGTCATCACGCCTATGTATCGAAACCCAAATAAAAATGATAGACAGGATAGCTTACCTGACTGATCATCTAAGTCCGGGTGTCGGGACAGTGACACATCCTTTCTCTTGGGGACAGGACACGGAAACTTTGCATGGGAGACCCTCCGAGACCTTGCCGTGTGTGCCTCTTCCTCTTTGTATCCTTTTCACTCCAATAAAACTAGTAATTATGGTCGTTTTTCTCTGAGTTCTGGGCTGTTCTAACAAATTACTGCACCTGAGGATGAATGGCAGTAACTCCCCAATTTGTAGCCAATGGGTCAGAAGTGAGGGTGGCCCTGGGAACCGCTGTACTTTCAGGTGTTTGAAACAAGGGCACTCTTTTGGGGATTGTGCCCTTTCACAGGTAGAATCTGAATAAAATCCGGGTAGTTGAGTGACAGAATCGCATTGCAGATGGTGTAACTTACTAGCTCACCAGTAAGCGGCGCTGATAAAACCTAGTATAGTGGCCTGCTGTAAGGGTTCCAGGAATAAAACACCTGACATGTATTTAGCATCCAATAAACAGTGGCTAATATTAGTGTTTAGTTAAAGTGCATCTTTCCAAAATGTTAATGGGGAAAACTGAGAGGGGACTATATGGGAACATTATACTTTCTGCATGTTTCTATAAACCTGAGTCCTGGAGGAAAAAAAAACACACAAAGGACCCCCACAATACTGTGTCTGAGCTGTTACGAATTAAAATAAGAATGTACGTGGCCGAAATGAATACAAGTGTGGAATAAACATCGTTTGTGAAAAAGTATGCTCAAAGCATCAGTTGATGCTGAGATTTAATGTCGAGCGTGCACACACATGTGCAAATGCACACATCACACTCTAACCCAAACAAAAAGCAACACACAGGGAAGCGGATTTCGCCCAATAGATAAGGGTGTCTGCCTACCGCATGGGAGGTCCAGGGTTCAAACCCTGGGTCTCCTTGACCCACGTGGAGCTGGCCCATGCGCAGTGCTGATGCGCGCAAGGAGCGCCCTGACACAACAGGGTGTCCCGCGTAGGGGAGCCCCACGCACAAGGAGTGCGCCCCATAAGGAGCCACCCAGCGCGAAAGAAAGTGCAGCCTGCCAGGGGTGGGGCCACACACACACACACACACACACACACACGGAGAGGTGACACAAGATGACGCAACAAAAAAGCGACAGATTCCCAGTGCCACTGACAAGAATGCAGGCTGACAGAACACAGGAAGGAGAGAGAAATTAAAAAAAAAAAAGCAACACGCAAAAGGCAGGATGATTTTTACTGTGCACCATTTGCGGTATTTTTGAACACATGCAAGATGGAAGCCCTATCTTGTCAACATCATATATACAAATGACTATTTTTAAGCACCTGTTTTTCTTTTTTTTAGGAAATATAGGGGATTAAACTCAGGACCTTATATATGGGAAGCAGGCGCTCAACCACTGAGCTACATCCACTCCCAAGTGGTAATTATTTTTAAAAATTTATTTCTCCCCACCCCCTCGTTGTTCGCACTTGCTCTGTCTGTCGTTTCTTTAAGAGGCACGGGAAACTGAGCCCGCACCTCCAATGTGGGAGGGAGGCACTAATCACTTGAGCCACCTCTCTCCATCCCATGCTTTGCTGTCTCTCATTGTTTTTCTTCTTGCGTCTCTTGTGTCATCTTGCTATGCCTGCTCGTCACACCAGCTCGCCAGCTCGCTATCATTTTTAGGAGGCACCCGGAACCAAACAATGGACCTCTCGTGGTAGGCGGGAGCGCAATCACTTGATCCACATCCACTTCCCCACCACTGGTTAAGCTTTTACAGATACAGGCATTCAGAAGCGCAGTTTGCCTGAGTATCTTTCTGTGTCATCGAATCATCCCATTTGAAATAAATGGAGGAAAAAAAAACCTGGCTGAGGGCTCTAGGGAGAGCTGGGCCCATGCCATCTGGAGCCTCAGTTGACTCCATCAGTCTTACTGGGTGTGATTGTGTTAAGAAAACTGCCCACGGGAAATGGATTTGGCTCAACAGAGAGCGCGTCCACCTACCACATGGGAGGCCCATGACTCAAACCCCGGGCCTCCTGACTCGTGGTGAGCTGGCCCACGCGCAGTGCTGATGTGCGCAAGGAGTGCTGTGCCACGCAGGGGTGTCCCCCACATAGGGGAGCCCCACGCGCAAGGAGTGTGCCCTGTAAGGAGAGCCGCCCAGCGTGAAGAAAGGTGCAGCCTGTCCAGGAGTGTGCTGTAAACACAGAGAGCTGATGCATCAAGATGACACAACAAAATGACAGATTCCTGATGCCACTGACAAGAATTCAAGCAGACACAGAAGAACACACAGCCAATGGACACAGAGAGCAGACAACGGGGGAGTGGGAGATAAAGGGGAGAGAAATTGAAAGAAAAAAAGCCAGATAGAAAGTATCAAATAAAAAACTGCCTGCGTTTCCAAGTGTGTTGTCCCCCAGAACGACGTGGGGTGAGGGATGTGACAGCTGGGGTTTGCTTCGAAAATATTTACATAGAAAAGATCCACAGGAGATGAAGCTGGGGTGTGAAACTCTCACTGGCCAACTCAGGAAGGGCGACAGGTCTGTGCCGATTTTATTCCTCTCTCCGTCTCTGCTTGTTTGAAGTTCTTAGGATTATTTTTTTTAAAGACCACCTCGCCCCTCTCCTGGCTCTTGCTCACCCCCGCTGTCCCCCAAATGTCCCCGAAGGGCAGGGGTCCCGGATTCACTCACCTAGAAGAGGGCCTGGTGCCCACCAGGGGGCAGGTAAACGCTCGCTGCGTTTTAGTACTTGAGACTGTTGATGATTGCCCGAGAACCCGAGAGCCCCGAGCCACCGCCCCTCACACCCAGGCTTGCCCCCACTAAGCAGTGGGCCTGGGCGGGGGGTTGGCCTGCCAGGGCCCGCCCCACCCCTAAGGAAAAGGCACCAGATGAGGGCAACTGCCTGCTTTATTAGCCTGCAGGGGCCCCATGGAAGGCCAGAGCACACCTGGTCCTGGGACCCTGGGGCAGGCAGGCAAGATACTATGGGGGGGGCAGGGGGCTGGCCTCACAGAGGCCTCATAAATACAGGGGGGCACCGGCCGGGGTGGAGGCAGGGCGGCGGGGGTGGAGCCAGGGCCCCCCGTCACGCCGCCTCCTGCAGCCGTGGCGCCTGCGGCTCGGCGTCCAGGCGGCACAGGGGGCTGTCGTACACCATCTGCAGGTTCACCTTGTGGCCCACCAGCTCCCTGATGTTGTTGATGCCGTATTTGATCATCGTCGGGCTGGGGGAGCGGAGGGCGGTGTGACACAGGGTCCGCGGCCCTCCTGGGCCCCCGCCTTCCTCCCTGCAGGCTCTGCTCCGGCCCCTCCCGTCCCGCCCTCGCCCCGTGCTCCCTCTACTCAGTTCACCCCGGCCTCCGTGTCGTTCCTCAAACACCCTGCGCACGATCCGGCCTCTGCGCAGTGTTCTCTCCGCCTGGAAATAGCTCACGGCTCGTTCCTTCAGCCCCCTCGAGTCTTTGCCCAGATGCCACCTCCTCCAAGAAGCCTTCCTTAATCCCCTCACTGCCCCTCTGCTTGCCTTCCTCTACAGCACTCACTGCCCTGAGACACCCTCCCGATTTTATTTATCCATTCGTCTTGCCGATTATTGTCCTCCTCGCCCCACTAGAACCTCAGCTCCGCGGGCCCGGGCGCCTCCTGCCCGTCGCACAGACCGGGCACGCCGGAGGCGCTCACGGAGAGCGCGGCGGCCAGACACCCCGCGTTACGCGCAGGCACTCACCGCTCCAGCGAGAGACCCCAGGCGATGACCGACACGTTCTCGGGGAGCCCCATGGGCAGCAGCATCTCGGGGCGGAAGAGCCCGGAGTTCCCCACCTCCACCCACTTCTTCAGGCCTGGGAGGAGGAGAAGGAGGGTGTGGGGGGGGGTGCGTCGGGGCTCGGGCACGGGGCGTGGGGCGGGCGCGGGCGCCTGACCTTGGTGGTAGCTGAACACCTCCATGCTGGGCTCCGTGTAGGGGTTGTAGGCCGGCTTGAAGCGCAGCTGGGTGATGCCTGGGGGGGGACGGGGCACGGGGGGAGGAGGTGAGCTGGCGATGGCGGGGCCCCCCCGCCGGCCCCGGTTCCGCCCGCTCACCCAGCTTGCTGAAGAACTCCCGGAGGACGCCCATGAGGTGGCCCAGCGAGAGGCCGTGGTCGGCCACGACGCCCTCGATCTGGTGGAACTCGGCCAGGTGCGTGGCGTCCAGGCTCTCGTTCCGGAACACGCGGTCGATGGAGAAGTACTTGACGGGCGTGAAGGGCTTCTGGGGGGTCAGAGGCGGGCGGGCCGCGCCCCGGTCAAGAAGGGGAAGTAGTGGGGTGAGGGGGGTGGGGGGTATATGGGGACCTCATTTTTTTTTAATGTAATATTTAAAAAATGAATACAGACAAAAAATAAAAAATGGGAAAAAAAAAAAAGAAAAGAAAAGAAGGGGTCCCGGGGCAGGTGGATTTGGCCCATACGGGAGGTCAGGGTTCAGACCCCGGGCCTCCTGACCCGTGTGGAGCTGGCCCATGCGCAGTGCTGATGCGCACAAGGAGTGCCATGCCACACAGGGGTGTCCCCCATGTAGGGGAGCCCCACGCGCAAGGAGTGCACCCCGTAAGGAGAGCCGCCCAGCGCGAAAGAAAGTGCAGCCTGCCCAGGAATGGCGCCGCACACACGGAGAGCACACAGCAAGATGACGCAACAAAGAGAGACAGATTCCTGGTGCCGCTGACAAGAATACCAGTGGACACAGAAGAACACACAGCAAATGAACACAGAGAGCAGACAACTGCAGGGGGCAGGGAAAGGAAGAGAAATTTAAAAAAAAAAACAAACCAAAAGGGGTCCCGGGCAGCCCCCGCCACGGCCAGGCCGTACCTTCTGGGCCAGGCGGTAGAGGGCGCGGGCGCTGGCCGCCGTGGTGTGCGTGCGCAGCAGGTTCTTGCGGGCCTCGTCCAGCTTCCAGGTGTACTTGTACCTTCCGGGGGGAAGGCGGGGAGTCAGAGGCCGTGGCCACCGGGCCCCCGACCTCCTGCCCACGCCGCCCCCAGCCCACGGGAGGTCCTGGGCCTGCCTCACCCCTGGGAACCGTAGCCACCCTGAGAGTGGGTCCGCTTGACCCGCTGAACGTAGTCCGTTGGGAGCTGGAGGGCCTCGGCTGGGTCTGGGCGGGGACAGAGGGGCAGGGGGTCAGTCGAGGAGCAGGTGGCCATGCGGAGGGTGCCTGGGAACACCTGAGGCAGGCCCCGACCCTCCTCTCCCCAGGACCCTCTGTGACTCCCACCGCACGTGGAGCCGAAGCCCCAGTCCCCCAGCTGCAGCCCGCCAGGCAGGACCTGCCCGTCACCTCCCTGCCCGCCTCTACCACGCAGACCTGCGGGCACGCCGGGCACGACCCCGCCCCTGGGCCTTTGCACACACCGTTGACTCCGTATACATGGCCGGGGCTCCCCCCTCGCTTCCTTTGGTCTTTGCTCCAACGTCAGCCTCTCCGACAACCTTCCCTGACCCTTTTCTCTCTCTCGCCCCACCGCTCACATGCCACCTTCTGCACTGTGTTTAGTGCCACCTGCCCCCTACACGGCTTGCGAGGTTAATGCACGCCCGCTAGGATGCAGGCCTCCCTGGGACAGTGACTTGTCTCATTCGTGGCTCAACGGGGACCTCGGAACACAGACAACGTGTAGCGAGCCTCTGTTCCGTGAACCTACAAAGCCTTGAGATCCCCTTGCAGGGGACACGATCTCGGCGAGCCTGAAAACCCTGGGACTTCTCCCCTTCTGTGCCTCAGTCTCCCCATGTGTAGAACGGGGACAATTAAAACAGCGCCTGGCACACAGAAGATGGATAGAAGGCTTGGGTGCTGAGATGGTGACAGTGGCATCGTGGCTTCCGGCCAAATAACAAGCAACTGATGACCCTGCCTGGCGCCTCCTCTGTGACCTTCCAGCACCGGCATTCATTCCATTTCGTTCCGTGCTAAGGAGCAGGAAATCAACAAACTGGGCACCATGGGCTGAGACGGGGGTGAGGGGCTTTTGTCGAACTTAGGGATGGGACGGGGTGGCTCCTCTGAGGGGACATAGGAGAGAGGCTGGACGCCCGAGGCTGCCTTGAAGGGCTGGGGGACACAGTTCTTAGCAGAAGGTGTGAGGCGGGTTGAACGGTACACACACACCCCAATGCCAAGTTCATGTCCGGAAGTTAAAGCAACCTGAGGAGGAGGTCGTGAGAAGATGAGGCAGAGCCCGGAGCCCTGTGTCTACACGCCAGGAGCCATCGGAGCCAGAGGAGACGAGGAAGGGCCCTCCTATGAGGGGCGGGCGGCCCTGCTGACACCTTGACCTTGATCTTCGGCCTTCGGAGGCGAGGTGAGCTATTTCTGTTGTTTGAAGCTGCCCGGTGTGTGGTGGTATGTGATGGCACGGACGGAGGCCCTGGCACGCTCAGAGAGCCGTGGAGTGCGGGCGAGGGGTCCCGCCCAGGGCCTGGCCCCTCCGACCCACCTCGCAGGAAGAAGGTGTCATGCTGGTCGCGCGCCGGGTGCTGCTGGGGCTGGAAGAGCGCGTCGAAGTTCCAGAAGGAGCTCTCGATGAAGTTGTCGGTCGGCATCTCGGTGAACCTGGGGGGAAGGCGTGCCCTCGTGGCCCTGCCCCGGTGGCCAGAACGGGGCCGCCCCGGCCCCGCCGCGCTCACCCCATCTCCAGGAAGATCTGCCGGAACTGGGAGCGGACTTTGAGCAGGGGGTGCAGGTGGCCGCTGTCGGGGAGGACGCCGCGGGCCGAGAAGTTGTAGGGCTTGAACGGCCGGTCCCGCCAGGAGCCGCTGTGGGGCAGGTGGGGTGCCCAGACGTGGTGAGGGCAGCTCGACAGCCCCCTGCCCGCACCGTTCCCACCAGCCCCAGGGGACGCCCCTACCTGGAGATCATCTCGGAGCTCAGCTCTGCCTCCTGCTTGGAGATGCTGGTGCTGAAGGCACTGCCTTTGCTTACCCAGTAGGTCTTCAGGGTCCTGTGGCCCGAGGAGGGGAGGGGACACGGCGGTCACTGCCCCAAGAGGCCACCCTCCACCTCCCACCCGAAGATGACCCCCATCGAGTCACTTGGCTCTAGTTTCTTCCTGACGTTTGTCACCACCCAGGTTCCTCTAACTTGGCTCCCTGTGCTCATTTGCTTATTCGCTCAACAAACACGAGCTGAGAGCCTACTGTGCGCAGGGGCTGTTGAAGGCATTCAGAACACAGCTGTTGGGAAGCGGACTTGGCCCAATGGATAAGGCATCCGTCGACCACATGGGAAGTCCGCAGTTCAAACCCCGGGCCTCCTGACCCGTGTGGAGCTGGCCCACACGCAGTGCTGATGCGCGCAAGGAGTGCTGTGCCACACAGGGGTGTCCCCCGCGTAGGGGAGCCCCACACGCAAGGAGTGCGCCCCATAAAGAGAGGTGCCCAGCGCTAAAGTGCAGCCTGCCCAGGAATGGCGCCGCATACACGGAGAGCTGACACAATCAGATGACGCAACAAAAAGAAACACATATTTCCATGCCACTGACAACAACAAAAAGCGGACAAAAAGAAGAACACGCAGCAAATGGACACAGAGAATAGACAACTGGCAGGGCGGGGGGGGGGGAGAACAGAAACAAATAAAAAATAATTTGTTTAAAAAAAAAAGAAAGAACACGGCTGTGTTTGCAGGTGCCCTGCTCTGCTGACCCGCTAACGTTGCCCCACAAGCCTGGCCGTTTTCAAGATGGGGCAGATGAGGCCCGGCAAGCGCCAGTGCCTTGGCCAAGGTCACAGCCAGGAAGTGGCAGAGACAAGGTCGGACGCCGGCAGCCGGCTCAAGAGCGTACGGGGTCTGCTCAGAGCAGGCAGCAGCTCAGGGGTGAGGGAGTCCCGGCGTGCTGCACCCCGCCTGGCCGCCGTGGGCACCCCGGGAATGACCGCCAGCACCCACTGGGGCCCCGGGGGGCTGCGGCCGCTCACACTTCAGTCAGGAGCTTCCTCTTCCTGAGCTCGCTCCTTTCCTTCTCGCCCAGCTTCTCGGCCTCCCTGCCCTGGACCAGCAGGAGCCGCCGGCGGACCTCGTCCTCGATGGTGTCGGCCTGCGGGGACAAGGGGCGGTGAGGCCCGGGTCCGGGCCTGCCCCCCGCCGCCAATCCCCCCCCCACCCGAGGGACTCACCACTCGGAAGACCCGGGGCCCGTCGGCCGCGCTCTTGTCCACCCGGATCCACTTGTTGGACATGGCCTTGCTGAACCCCACTTTGCCGCTGGGCAGCCTCTGAAGGAAGAGGAGGGGTGGTGGGCGGGGCCCAAGGGCTGCTCCCCACCCCAGCGCCTCCCCCCAGGCTGGGCTGCCTCTTACCATGAGCTCACTCTGGGCTAGGCCCTCGGGGGGGACGCTCCGGAACACCCGGGCCTCGTGGCTACCCTCCCGGGCAATCTCTTCGCCCTCGGGGGTGAGCTCCCAGTGCTTGGAGGAGCGCAGCTCGGCCTCGATGACCTGCAGGGAAACAGGGACGCGGGGGACACACGAGTTCAGAGCCAGGCACCCCTTCGCGGCAGTCCTGGGACCGGGTTCCAAGCACAGACTGCCTGGAGGCGGAGCCCCACTCTATCGCCTTTTTTTTTCTCTCTCCCCTTCTCCCCAGTTGTCTGATCTCCATGAGTTCTTCTGTGTCCACTTGCATTCTTATCAGCAGCACCCAGAATCTTTGTCTCATTTTCAGTTGCATCGTTTTGCTGCATCAGCTCTCTGTGTGTGTGGCGCCACTCCTGGGCAGGCTGCACTTTCTTTTGCACTGGGCGGCTCTCCTTACGGGGCGCACTCCTCACGCATGGGGCTCCCCTACGCGGGAGACACCCCTGTGTGGCAGGGCACTCCTTGCGCACATCAGCACTGTACGTGGGCCAGCCCCACATAGCAAGGAGGCCCGGGGTTTGAACCGTGGACCTCCCATGTGGTAGGTGGATGCCCTAACCACTGGGCCAAGTCCGCTTCCCACTGTTCTCCCTTTTCAGCCCAAGGATCTCAGAGGAAGGCGTTCCCTGGGCCAGTGACAACTGACACCTCCCAGGATGAGGCAAAGAACTACGGGTGTTGCCTGGCAGAAGACAAATCCTTGCTATCACTTTTGAGCCAGTGACAGATTTTAACGTCTCAGGCAAATGGATTCGTCATCACCTTTGTTTGTGCCTTGGCTCCCCAGGTATCAGGGAAGGAAGGTCCCTGGAGGTCCAAGTGACAAACCAGGAACCTGAAGCTCCACCAAAAGGGTCCAGTGTTAACGCAGAGACAGCGCTGGGCTGGGTACTAATCCAACTCTTCTCACTTGCTTATAACCTTGGGAAAGCTGCTCTATGCTCCCTGAGGGAGTCCCCTCTTGCATAAGTGACTATCAGTGAGCTCTGCCTGAGAGTTTTTAGAAGGAACAAACAAGTTAAAGCACATTAAGTGATGGAGGGTGCTTAGCACGTGGTAAACACTGCACATGTTGACTTATTAAGTTATGTTAATTACTACTACCCACATTTATTACACTTATTATACTTAGATTGGACCGCATTAAATTATCATTGGTTAATTCCCTATGACCTATACAAACATTGATTTTACTCGGCTCAAAGTACTGTCACTCATCTACACTGCAGAGGCTTTGCAGCCAGAGTGCCTAACTTTAAATTGGGCTCACCTGCCCCTTCTTGTGACACTGATCCTGTTATTGAACAATGCTGGGCTGCTGCCACATCCTCAAAATGAGGAGAGAAGCAAAAGTGCCACCATCCCAGGATGATGGCAAGAACTGGATGAAAAGTAAAACTGAGATCAGAGTGGGATAAGGAATGCAAACACAATAAATACACAGCCCAAACCAATCTCCTGAGTCCTGGCCTCATGGGTGGAGCCTCCAGGATGGCCCCTGGGCCCCTCCACGTCCCCCATCGCTCCCACTCACCCAAGCCAGAAGCCTGGGCTTCATGGCTGCATCTGCTGCCTTATCTCTCCTGCTATCCCAGCTGTTTCCCTTCTGGCTTGGGGACGTGCCAGCCTCTGTCCCTTCTCTCGCTTCCAGTCCTGACCCTGCTCATCCTTTCCCCAAGGTGATGTTGAAAACTCATGCATCTAACCATATGGCTTCCCAGCTTCAGGCTGTGGCTTCCCAGCACCGCTATGAGATAAAGGCCTACAAGTCTTACAAATTCTGGCTCGGGAGATCCCTCCAGCCACTTATTTAAGCTCTCCCGCCCCGCCTACTGACCCCTAACATGCCACGGTTTTTCTCCTCAGTGCCGAGACCCAATTCAACTGCTACCTCCTCTGGCAAGTCCTCTCCGACCCACAAGGTTGGGTGAAGCGGTCAGCTCTGGGTTCCCTGTGTTTTCCCCATCACCCTGGTCACGTGGGTTTCTCCCGATGAGACCGCAACCTCCGTGAGGGCAGTTATCGCAACTTTCGCGTTCACCGTCGTCCCCTCCCAGACCAAACCCGCCTCAGGGGACGTTTGTAGCATGCGTGAACGTTCGTGCGCCCGGGTGGACACATAAAAGTGGCCCTAAGCAGCTCCAAGGGGCTCCGGCGTGAAGACTGGGCCCTCCTGACAATAGCCGAGCAGGTACAAAAAGCGCTGAGGCCCGGCATCACCGGCTCGGCTCACCTCGCCCAGCGCCTGCAAGCTCTTCACGGCGCCCACCACGACCTGGTGCTCCACGCCCAGCTCGCCCGCCAGCTCCGCGCTGTCCAGGCCGCCGTCGGTGGCCTCCAGCCGCCGCAGCAGCAGCTCGGCCACCGGCCCGTCCGCCATAGCTGCTCCCAACGCGCCCCGCGTGGCCCGGCCTCCCCAGAGCGACCGGAACCGGAACCGGCGCGCGGAGCGTGCGCCGCCATCTTGAGGGCGTCAGGAGCGTGGCGCGGTGCTCGGAGCGCGCCATCTTGAGTGTGTCATCCGAACCTCAGACCGCCGCCCCCGGCTTGAATGGTGGTTTCCGGTTTCCCAGGCAGGTCAAATTGTTGCTCTCGAGGGCAGAAAATCAGCCTTGATTTGAGATTTCATCTAGCCGCGCCTCCGGCCTATGTGACCTTGGACTTCACCCTCTGGGGGGCCTCGTGCCCTTTGCCCTCGTGGGATTCTGCCTTGCAGCTGCGGAGGGAGGTGACAGGTGGGCTGGAGAGACGATCACGCGGCTGGTTTCAGTTACTTTTAAACTTTCAAAGTCGGGCCGGGTAGGGACTACGCCCTTTTTATAGAGTGGGGAGGAACTCATTTGATATAATAAAAGGATAGTGGCAGCTGATCTCTGGAACTACCTCCTCAGTACTCAAGCCAGTGCTAAGTGCTTCAGGCGTATTAGTTCACGTCTCCCCAGATCCCATGATGTAGATACTAATATAATCCCCATTTCACAGATGAGAAAACTGAGGCTCAGGTGATATCTCTAGCCCAAGGTTCTATGGTGAGTTTTGGTGGAGATGGGGCCAGAAATTATAAACCTTCCAGATTCCCCCCAACCTCATACTCCATGAAGATCAAACTCAGATCAGTAATGCTTAGTCTAGATCTCTGCTGCGCTATGGAAATCCAGTGATACGCAAAAGCAATTTCAAGTTTTCTAGTAGAGCCATTAGAAAAGAAACTGGCGAAATTAATTTTAACGTCTTAGTTAACCTAATATGCCCAGAGTAAAAGCATTTCAACACATACTCATGTAAAAATTATTACTATCTTTCGCAGTACTGGGAATGTGATTAATCCCATTGAATTGTATGCTTGGGAGTGCCTGAGATGGGAAAATTCATGTTGTCTGTGTGTTTCCACAGTTTAAAAAGAAACTAAAGAGACAATGGCAATTAAATGCAATACACGATTCTGGACTGGAGCTAAGAATGGTGGAGAAGAGGCCCAAAATGACATTACTGAGACATATGAAAAAATTGGGAGATAGACTATTTGCTTTATTTTAAAGTTAAATTTTTTAAACTTGACAACTGTATATAAGGTAGTTATGTAACTGAATATCCTTGTTCTAAGGAAATGTACATGAAAGTATTAAGTATTCAGGAAACATGATGTATAAACCTACTGTCAAATATTTAGAAAATGGACAAAGAGATGATAGAATAATACAGTAAAATAAAGCAAAATATTAAAAGTTGGTAGATCTGGGATCTGGGAGGGCAGTTTGTTGGCAGTATGAGTGGGTTTTGTATTATTTTTGCAACTGCCCTGTAAGTTTGGAATTATTTAAAAATTAAGAAACAAAGTTTATATATATTTTAAAAATCTTTCACATTCTTATTTCTCACAGCAAGTCTCTGAAATCCAAAATTATTTTACATTTACAGCGCATGTCAGATTGGACAAGCCACATTTCAGATAAATGGCCAAGAGTCACCTGTAGTTGGTGGTGATTATATTTGATAGCATATGTAAATTCTAATTCCAGATCTGCCATTGACATACCTGGATTCTCTTGCCAGGATGGAGATGATAGGAGAGTTACTTGAAATAGTACTAGCACTCTCACACAGTAATTGCTAATACCAATTGACTGCTGACCACGTGTCTGGCACTCATCTAAGTAGAGTATTTATAAAACACTCATTTAACCATCACAATTGGTATTTTTTTCTTATTTTCTCTCCCTTCCCCTGCCCCCTGTCTGCTCTCTGTGTTCATTCGCTGTGTGTTCTTCTGTGTCCGCTTGCATTATCCAGCAGCACTGGGAAACTGCATCTTTTTTGTTGTTGTTGCGTCATCTTGCTGTGTCAGCTGTGTGTTTGTGTGGGGGGCACAACTCCTGGGGGGGCTGCACTTTTTTCACGCAGGGTGGCTCTCCTTGCGGGGCACACTCTTTGCACATGGGGCACATGGGTGCCCCTGCATGGCACAGCACTCCTTGCAGGTGGCAGCACTGTGAATGGGCCAGCTTACCACACCAGTCAGGAGGCCTTGGGGATCGAACCCTGGACCCTCCATATGGTAGACAGACACTCTATCAGTTGAGCCACGTCTGCTTCCCACAATTGTTATTATTGTCATTATTTTCTTAGGAGGTACTGGGAATTGAACCCAGGACCTCGTATATGGGAAGCAAGCACTCAACCACTTAGCTACACCTGTTCCCCAAACCATCACAATTATTGCTTGAGTGTGTAAAGGTTACTAATATCCCCCAATCTCAGCTCTACCTACCTCAGGAGACTACAGTGAGGCCTGAATAAAAATCCAGGCTGTGTCCCTCAATGTCTCTTTCACTTCAGCTTTAAAGCACTTGCCCAGTTTGGGTTGAATTCCCACAGAAATTCTTCCAGAATTTCCTTCTTGCAGCTGGCCAGGGTCACTCTTCCTTCAGGAAATCTAAGCCTGTACCGCTCCAGGTTCTGTGGGAGACACCCAGGGACAGCGAGGCAAATGACAGCCCATTTTCATTCCATGACAGTGAGAACAGGAGGGAGGGTGGAAGTGAGCTGAATGCAGGACTAGGATGATCACCTGGTCTTCAGCTGCCTTCTTCAGGTTCACACCAGGCAACAGTGTGCCTGGGGGAAGGGGCAGAATTCCAACTTCTCCGAGACTCCTCATTCCTCCCCTTCCAGATACCCTTCCGGACACTAGAGGGGAGACTCCCCTCCCCGCCCTTTTCCAGGATTCCACATCTCCCTTCCCCTTCTGCAATCCACTCCCACGTTCCCAGGTCCAGAGCCAGTTGGCTTCAGAGCTTGCAAAACCCCTAGCCCTTCTTCCTCCTTCCTCTTTCCTCCTCCGTGCGGCTTGGGGGCAGGGAATTGGTGTCAGCCCTGTGTCCCTGGCTTCAGAGGAAGACTTTGCCCACCTCCCTTGGACCTTATCTTCCCCACCATCTGTCTCTTTCCATTTTCCCTCCCCAACGGAACCCCCTGCCCTCCTGCCCTTAGCCGTTTAATTGCAAAAGCCAGGCCGTTTGTGGGAGACCACAAGACAGCGACCCCCTTTCCAGCTGAGCGGGGAGGAAAGGAGAGGCTGCGATTCGGGTAACAACCCTACCCCCACCCTCGGAGCCACAGCTTTCTGGGCTTCCTTCCTTCGGTTCCAGGGCGCCCTAAAAGTTTTTAGTGCATTTCTGCTCTAGACCAGGGCACCCCTCCTGGTCTCTCTCAGGAGGTTCCTGTGACTTCAGAGGAACTAAGTGGCATCCCCAGGTCACACGATAGCAGGCTGCCAGGGCACTTGGGGGCGAAGGAAGGAGGGAGCTGGCACCGCCCCCGCCGGCCTGCATGGCTGTCTCCCTGGCACCGGGGCGCAGGGGAGCCCCAAGACCCCAGCACCTGGGTGCTGTTGTCCTCGGCCCCACCCTGGGGAGACGGGGACAGCTTCGGGGTGGTGTCTCCCAAATGCAGGGTAAGCTGCGGCTAAGAAGCCGTGTCCACTCCTCTGGACAAGGGAACGGGACGGAGCGAGAATGAGGCAGGGTCCCGACGCTGCGCGGAGCCACCTGCGCCCGCGCGGGTAGTTTAAACGCCCGGATGGGGAACAGCGCGCACGCGCGAGGGCCCGGCCGGGCCGAGGTCGGGTCACGTGACCCGGCCTGAGGGGCTCACGGCCCCCGCCCCACCAGTGGGCGTCCCCCGCAACGCGTGGTTGACTCTCATTGGCCGGCGGTGCGGCCAATAGAAATCGGCCATCTGGGAACCCAGCGTTCCGAGGCGCAGCCGAACCTGCTGGGCCGACAGAGACCCAATGGGAAGAGAGGGCTGCGGGTGCAGACCAATGATAGGGCGCGGGGGCGGGCGCAAAGGGCGAGTCAGGGTCGCTTGAGAGGCGGATGGGTATAAAAGCCTGTGGCCGCCGGCGGCGTCTGTCGCCGCTGCAGAACCGCCGCCGGACGAGCGTCTTTGAAGGGCTCGCGCGCGCCGCCGCCCCCCTCGGCTCGCCATGCTTCTCTCCGTGCCCCTGTTGCTCGGCCTCCTCGGCCTGGCCGCCGCCGAGCCCATCGTCTACTTTAAGGAGCAGTTTCTGGACGCAGGTAACGTCAGGTCCCGCCCCGAGGCCGCCGCCGGCCCTCCAGCCCGGATCGGTGTTGTCGCCTGTAATTACCGCTCAGAGGGCCAACACGGTGGCCCCCGGGGGCCGGAGCCGCGGGCGATCCCTCCTTTTGCCTCCCTGGGGACCGTGGAGGGCGCTGCGGCCTCCCGCGGCGGGGGTTAGGGTTCGCCTGAGGATGGCTTGAGTCACCTGAGGTGTCAAACTTGGAGCGTGAGGTGGAGGGAGTCGCAGGGGGTTGAATCTCCCTCCCTGCCCCCCGGTAACCCCCCGGCCCCCTTCAGATATTGGGGGTGGGGGGCGGGGCTCAACCCGGTCGCCCTTACCGGCCTCTCTCACCCCGTAGACGGGTGGACCAACCGCTGGATCGCATCGAAACACAAGTCGGATTTTGGCAAATTCGTGCTCAGTTCTGGCAAATTCTACGGCGACGAGGAGAAAGATAAAGGTGAGAGCCTGGGGGTGGGTGTCCAGATCGGAGGGAGACTTCTTAGCGGAAGCCCTGGCGGAGCCCAGGGCCTGGGCCAGAGGGAGGGGGGGGCACCTATATTTTCTAGGCCTAGTGTCCCTCCCCACCCCACCCCCTGGGTAGTGGTTGAGCCCATTATTGTCCCGTGCCAGGGCTGCAGACAAGCCAGGACGCCCGCTTCTATGCCCTGTCGGCCCGATTCGAGCCTTTCAGTAACAAGCAGCAGACACTGGTGGTGCAGTTCACGGTCAAGCACGAGCAGAACATCGACTGCGGGGGCGGCTACGTGAAGCTGTTTCCGGATGGCTTGGACCAGACGGACATGCACGGCGACTCGGAATACAACATCATGTTCGGTGAGGGGTCTGTTCTGTCAACTGATCTCTGTCTCCTTTGTCGGGAGTGAGACCCAGACCCCGTTGGTTTTTTAGCCAAGGAAAGGTTCTTCTCACGGCACAAAGTGAATTTAAATAACCAGACTGTCAGAAAGGTTGCAGCAATCTGTTAGGTTTTCGTTTGTGGTCTGGAGAGGGATGTGAATCTGTGTGGTTATTTCACCAATCTATAAGAACAGGGTTTTTGTTGTCGAGGCTCTTACAGTCATTTAGAGGTAGAGCTGGGGTGTCCCGTTTTTGAGTCTCAACAGAGTCAAGTTAAAGAACCAAGTTTTCTTTTCATAAATTGGAGTGGGGGGTTTGCAACACCGGGCCGCTCCCAGCTCCTAACTACCGCTGCTTGCCCGCGTAGGCCCTGACATCTGTGGTCCTGGCACCAAGAAGGTTCATGTCATCTTCAACTACAAGGGCAAGAACGTGCTGATCAACAAGGACATCCGTTGTAAGGTGTGCCTTGTGGGGGGGGGCGGGGGGTGGGGGAGGCCAGGGAGACTGGGAAGCCAGGGGGGCGGGGCCACTCACCTCCCGCCCTCCTCAGGACGACGAGTTCACACACCTGTACACGCTGATCGTGCGACCCGACAACACCTACGAGGTGAAGATTGACAACAGCCAGGTGGAGTCGGGCTCCCTGGAGGATGACTGGGACTTCCTGCCACCCAAGAAGATCAAGGACCCTGATGCATCCAAGCCGGAAGACTGGGATGAACGGGCCAAGATTGATGACCCCACGGACTCCAAGCCAGAGGTGGGTTACCTGGGCACGGGCCACGCCTACTGTGGAGGGGGTGGCGGCCACCTGGGCCTACTCAGATGTCCTCCTGTCCCCCCCTTCCAGGACTGGGACAAGCCCGAGCACATCCCCGACCCTGATGCTAAGAAGCCCGAGGACTGGGACGAAGAGATGGACGGAGAGTGGGAACCGCCGGTGATTCAGAACCCCGAGTACAAGGTGGGCCCGGGCCCCAAGTGGGAGGGGGCTGGGGTGCCCGGCGGGGAGGGAGGGTGCCAGCCTCGGCTCACCTCGTCCCTTCCCTTCTCGCCCAGGGCGAGTGGAAGCCCCGGCAGATGGACAACCCCGATTACAAAGGCAAGTGGATCCACCCCGAGATCGACAACCCCGAGTACTCTCCCGACGCCAACATCTACGCCTACGACAGCTTCGGCGTGCTGGGCCTGGACCTCTGGCAGGTGTGTCCCAGGGCGGGAGGAGGGTGCCGAAGGGACAGGGGTAGGATTCCAACCGGGTCAGGCCCGACCGAGAAATGATCCTCTTCTCTGCTCCGGAAGTATTTCCCAACCTGCCTTTGCAGTCATCCTGAAGGGACTTAACCAGGCACCAGGGACTTCCCTGATAACCTGTCATTCCTCCCAGCAATCCAGGGTGGTTTCAACCCTGTTAGAAAATCAGGCTTGACCAGCTCTGAGTTTTTGTGTGTCCCCACGATGCCTTGACAGTAGCAGGTATACCTCATGGAGATTGGAACAAGCAAGCAAATCCATCTTACAGACTGGGAAATTGAGGCAGAGAGGAATGCAGTCACCAGCCCGAGGCCATACAGGCAGGAAGCGGCAGCGCTGGACTTGAACCCAGGCTGCACGGGCCCCCGGTTTTAGCCACAACCTGATTAATGCTGTTAGGTACATAAGGCGCTGCTTAGGAGCAGAGACTCCAGGCACAGTGTCTGGGGCTAGTGGTTATGGGGACAGCACGGCTGTGAGCCAGTCCGTGGCGGGGACCACCGGTGTCACCTCTGACCCTCTCCATTCATCCCCAGGTCAAGTCCGGCACCATCTTTGACAACTTCCTCATCACCAACGACGAGGCGTATGCCGAGGAGTTTGGCAACGAGACCTGGGGCGCCACCAAGGTAGGACCCGGGTCCCCTTCTCGGGTTGTAGGGGGCCCGGGCTGGCGAGCGGGGATGGGCGCTGAGGCACGGGCCCTGGGCCCTGTACCCCACAGGCTGCAGAGAAGCTCATGAAGGACAAGCAGGACGAGGAGCAGAGGCTAAAGGACGAGGAGGAGGAGAAGAAACACAAAGAGGAGGAAGCGGCGGAGGACAAAGACGAGGACGACGAGGATGATGAGGACAAGGAGGAGGACGACGAGGACAAGGAGGAGGACGAGGAGGAAGACGCCGCTGCCGGCCAGACCAAGGACGAGCTGTAGAGGCCACGCCACCCGCCTCCAGGGCTGGACTGAGGCCTGAGCGTGCCCGCCCCCGAGCCGGCCGCTCCAAATAATGTCTCTATGAGACTGGAGAACTTTTCATTTTTTTTTTCCAGGCGGGTTTGGATTTGGGGTGGTTTTTGGTTTTGCGTGTTCCCTCCCCCCCCCCTTTTTTTTTCTCTTTTTGAAACTGTGTCTTGTCTTCGATGCTTTTCTTCAGCCCTCACCCCTGGCTGTCATCTTTGTTGTCATCTTTGCCTTCCTCTGTCCCCTTCCTCTGTTCATTATTTCTCCTCCAACTTTAGGGGGTGGGGGTAGCAGTGGGGGGGTGATGTGTGTGTGTGTGTGTGGAGGAGAAGCCTCAGGCCTGAGAGTCCCACCTGCTCTCCTCCCTGGAGTCCAGAACGGGGCTGGAGAAAGGATGACATCCCCAGTCCCGTCCCGTTACCCACCCCCAACAGCACTGAGGAAGAATGGGGCTTCTAGGGCCTGAACTCTTGACACCCCCCACCCCAAAACCCTTTCTCCCCTGTCCCTAGGACTGGGCCACTTCTGGTCAGCGGGCTCCAGTTCGGCTCCCACAGAATGTAAACTACAAACAAAATTTCTATTAAATTAAGTTTTGTGTCTCCCTCCTGTGTCTCCTTTTGGCGGGGAGAATAGGCATCAGGGAACCAAGGACAGCTTTTTTCAGGGGGTAGCTCCCCAATAACAGGTTGCAGGAACCCCTGCTTGCCATGCAACCCCAAACCAAGAGGAGAATTAACTGCAAAGAGCATTCTGCGTACTGCCACCTTGATTTCTTAGACTGAAGCTGTGTTTGTTCTAGTACCAGTTTGCTTTGATTGGTGAGGAGGCTAAGACAATTTAGTACGTGACAGGGCAAGAATTTGAACCCACACCATAACCCCCATTTCAATGTCCAGCATACTCAGAACTACATTAACTAGAGTAATTTACTGCACTAATAAGAAACAAGAATAATAACGTCGTAGCTTCGTGCTTTTATTACCAGCCAGTGTGGTTAAAAAGTTGTTTTCATAGTTGAATAAACAGGTTGGGAGAGAATTTGAAAAAGTTATTATGATCCTCTGTGGCCAACTTGGAATCTGAGCCCCTTGAGAGGAAAGAAGTGGACCCAGAAAGAGTTAAGAGTTGGCGCAGAGGTGGTGGTCCCCTGGGCCGCTAATCTGTGGGTCCCCAAGGCTGCACTGGCAGGAAAGTCGAGGTCCAGTGAGTGAGCTGGAGGGCAGAAGAGAGGACTAAGATGTCAGTTCACCCTGGCCTGACCGAATTCTAGGCTGGGAATGCTGCAGAGAGAGAAGCAGCAGGGCCTGGTTGGAGTTGGGCAGTGGCAATGAAGGGTTGGGTTTGGGTGAACGGCTTAAGGGGCAGGTTTGGAGGCACGTGGATGTTCCTTCCTCTCTGGTCTGCTGGTCTCCATTTCTACTCTTCACCTAATAACCAGGAGTTAAGGCACAGCTTCATCCCCATCCAGCCCCCCAAAAGCGCCCTCCCTAGCTGGGGCAGACCGCCTGTACCCTTTTGGTATACTGTGGCCGGGCCCACCCCCTCTATTCTGGAAGCCTTGGACTGGTTCACCAGGCTGCTCCAGGATCGGGCCACCTAAGGGAAGGTTTATGGAGCATGTAATTGGAGAAGGTCTTGAAAAATGACATCTTCATTAAATATCTTTTGGGTTCGGCTAGGGATATGTGTGGGTGAACAAAATGATTGGGAAAGTAGCAGGGGGAGGGAATAGACGCCACAATTCCAGCTCTTCCTCGTCAATGAATGAGGACACAGGAGACCCCAGTATCCCTCTTCCAAGTCCAAATGACTTTCGTTTTTAGTGTTTTTTTCTTTGTTGGTGATCCTCCAAGGATCCTTTCCAATCCCGGGTAATTTGACAGTAGCGTCTGCCAGAGTGGCCAGACCAGAGTAATACAAAACTCATTTGGAACAGGCAAAAAAAATTACAGATTTCGCATTAGAAATACAAATATCTAATAAGCTCATGAGTTTTATTCATCTCCACCGTCAAAGGAAACCGAAACTCATTGAGGCGTGGAAGCGGGGAGGCCGGGGCCATTTTGTGGCCGCATGACGTCACCGCTAGCGGGCATGGCGTCACCCGCAGGAAGCCACGTGACCGCCGCTGGCGCTGCCCAAGGAGCTCCCCGCCTCCCGCGGGCGCCGGGTTGGGTTTGCGCATGCCCGGCCCGAGGGCGCGCTTGGTGCGCATGTCCCGGCGGGCCTCGCGGGGCGCGCGCCCCGTCTGCCCCGGAAGCGGTCGGCACGCGCCGCGGCTGGGCGCTAAGATGGCGGCGGCGTGAGTTGCATGTTGTGTGAGGATCCTGGGGCCGCCGCGTCGCTCGGGCCCCGCCATGGCCGTCACCATCACGCTCAAAACGCTGCAGCAGCAGACCTTCAAGATCCGCATGGAGCCTGACGAGACGGTGCGGACCGGGGCGGGGCCCGGGGGCGGGAGCGACGGGTGCCGGGCCTGGGTGGGGGCGGGGGGACCGGGGTTCCGGCGGGAGGGGCGGGGAGCACGGCGCTGGCCGGGGGGTCCTGTCCCCTCCCGCCCTCGCCCGACTTCCCCCCGCCACGCCCCCACGGACGCGGGTTCAGCCCTCGGAGTCTCGGGTCCGTCTCCGGCCGAGGCCCCACCTCCGGGTTGCCCGCCGGGCCCCGGCTCCAATGTCAGCGACCTCGCGGGGCGCGGGAGCCGCAGGCTCGGATCCCCGGCCCGACCCCGTTCTCCGAGACCGGGGCTCCGTGTCCCCAGCTCTCCGGGCGTCTTCTCGGGATCTCGGTGACTGGGTCTGGGAGCGGTAACCGGGCGATGCCGCCTGGTGACGGGCGACGACGGTGATGATAAACGGTCGCAATCGGATAGTTTGGGCCGCCGGTGCTTGTTGGCGTTTTATTCATGATCAGTCGCTGAGCGTCTTAGCAAATCTTACTAAATCTGCAAAACAAGCCTGTCATTTGGGAACTCTGTCCCCATTTTATGGCCGTGGAAACCCAGGAGTTTAGGATCTTTGCCATATTCACACAGCAAGTAAGTAGCAGAGCTGGAATTCAGGTTCCGTTCTGCCTCACCGTGAAAAGTCCAGGGTTTAAACGCGATGCTACCTTTTGAGTTGAAAGATTTAGGAAAGTCATACATACTGGATGTCTAACCCAGCTGACGCTGTTTGCTCAGCTCACGCTGTGACAGGGTTACTGAAATCCACTCTTCCCAGTAAAGGAAACAGGTTCAGATTTTTTGAACGGCTGAATGGTTTGATTTTGGGCAGGCTATTTAATCTTAGTTTTTAAAAATGGCAAACAACGATAGCTGTTTTGAATGGTGGTTAGGAGGCTTAGAAAGTGTGATGCGTAAACATTTAGAGACACCCTGGCAACTTAGGGGGCTCAGTAAATACTGGCGACTGATTGTCCAAGCTCAGCAGCAGGGAATACAGGACGCTTCTCTCTTCTCTTTATTCTTTTATGCTTTTCTTCATACTTCGTACCATATAAAATATGTATTTGATTTCTTTCTTTTCTCCTTATACTGTTTTCTCCATGGGAACAGGGACTTGTGCTGGGTTTCATTTCCTGCTGTGACCTCAGTGTTTAGTGAATGTCTCCCATGTGTAGACACTCACTGAACATGCCGTGGAGTGGCGGGATGATTCAAGGAATTCAACTCCAGCCTGCTTGATCGTGAGGCCCAGCTCCTTTGTCATTAGAGCTTGCAGTCTCTCCCTTGCCATATGAGAAGAGAAGAGGGAATCTTGGGGTTTACAATGGTTGCCTGTACCTTTTGTCCAGGTGAAGGTATTAAAGGAGAAGATAGAAGCCGAGAAAGGCCGAGATGCCTTCCCCGTGGCTGGACAGAAGCTCATCTACGCTGGCAAGATCTTGAGCGACGACGTCCCCATCAGGGACTATCGCATCGATGAGAAGAACTTTGTGGTTGTCATGGTGACCAAGGTGGGTACAGGGTGCTAGCTGGGGGAGCGCGTGGATTAGCCGCAAAACCGGCGAAGGGGCCTGTGTGCCCAGAACAGATTAGCCACAGTCAGGGCGGAGCCCTGACGGGGCAGGATGTCGGGGCTCGATAGGAGTGCTGACACCCGTTCCCTTTTCCTGGCTGCCACAGGCCAAAGCTGGCTCCGGCACCTCGGCACCCCCAGAGACGTCACCCACCACTGCCCCGGAGTCCGCCACCTTCCCTCCCGCCCCTGCCTCCGGCATGTCCCACCCCCCACCGACCACCAGAGAGGACAAGAGCCCATCGGAGGAATCAGTCCTCACCACGTCCCCGGAGTCCATCTCGGGGTAAGGCGGCGGGTAGTGGCGCCAGCTTGGACCCTGGCCTCCCGGCACATTCCAGCGCCCACCCTGTGGCCCCAGGCACCTGGGGGGAGGGCAGGCCGCCAGAAGCCAGGGTCCGATTTCTCTCTCTTGAATTTGCAGCTCTGTTCCCTCTTCAGGTAGCAGCGGGCGAGAGGAAGACGCGGCCTCCACGCTAGGTGGGTGGGCGGGCCCCAGGGTGGCGGCCACCAGGGCGCCCCGTCCTGTCCCCATCCCCCCCCCCACTGGGCCTTATCTGGGTGTGGAAGGGCCTGTCCGCTGCCCTTCCCTCCGCCTGGTGACACAGGCCTGGCCGCTTCTTCCACAGTGACTGGCTCTGAGTACGAAACGATGCTGACAGAGATCATGTCCATGGGCTACGAGCGGGAGCGGGTCGTGGCTGCCCTGAGAGCCAGCTACAACAACCCCCACCGGGCCGTGGAGTACCTGCTCACGGTGAGGCAGGGCCGTTGCCTCCCCAGGGAGGCCTGGAAGGGAGGATGCACCCCCGACAGGCCAGCGGGAAGGCAGCACCTGCCCCCACAAGACTGGGGGGCGCTTCCTGCCAGGAATGACTTCCTGTAGGAGGCTGGGCACAGGCAGTGGGACAGGCCGAGGCGGGCAGGGCCACGGCCTTCTCCACCTCCCACCAGGGCAGGGCACGGGGGTGTTGGGAAGGGACAGGAGGTTTCCGCATTAGAACTGAACGGGATCTCTGTCAGGGAATTCCGGGGAGCCCCGAACCAGAGCACAGCTCCGTCCAGGAGAGCCAGGTGTCAGAGCAGCCGGCTACAGAAGCAGGTGAGGGGCGGGGAGGTGAGCGCGGTGAGGGGGGGTGTGTGCCCTCAGGGCGCCCGACCCTGCCCTTGCCCCTCGCGGTCTCCCCTGGTCTCAGACCACACCCCCCCGCCGGCCAGCAGGAGAGAACCCCCTGGAGTTCCTGCGGGACCAGCCTCAGTTCCAGAACATGCGGCAAGTGATCCAGCAGAACCCGGCGCTGCTGCCCGCCCTGCTCCAGCAGCTGGGCCAGGAGAACCCACAGCTCTTGCAGGTGCAGGTCTGGGGACAGGAGGGAGCCCCGGCAGGGAGCAGGCCTTGCCCCAGCGGGGTTGGTAGGCCACCTGTGACTCCCACAGCTGCCTGTAATCCTGCCGACCGTCCGTGGATGTGCCCGGGCTGTTGTCACCGCCCCCCACGCCAGGGGCCAGAGGACACGCCAGGGGCCAGAGCAGCCTGCCAGTTACCCAGGCACCCTCGCGGCGGGGTGGGTCTGCGTCCAGCCTCCGCAGCCCACGTGGCCGGGATTGTGTGACTGTGGCTCGGCTCCGCGTACAGCGGGTGCTTCGTAAATAACCATAGGCCGGCAGGGCGGTGCCCTGGAACGTTCCCAGGCAGAGGGGCCGTGGCACCTGGGGTGAGCAGGGCCCTGAGGAGGCCGCGAAGAGCACAGGGGCCCCCCCCCGGGGCTCTCCACAGCCCGCGGCTCTGGTGTCCTGCTGGTGCTGCCACCTCTCACCTGCCCTCCCTCCACACTCCTCCACGGCTGGCTTGAGCCCCCGTGGGTGTACTCCCTGGGCATCAAAGTCTTCCTCAGAACCAGCGCAGGCGCCCACCACCCTCACCCCCTCCCCGAGCCTCCTCCTCCCTCGGTTCTCCCTGCCTTGGGCAGGACCGGCCTGTGGTTGCTCAGGCTCCAGGCCCCCCACAGGCCATCCACCCGTCCTGTCGGTTCTAGGACAGCCCCTGCTCTGTCCCTGGGGCTGCCACCCCCTCACCTGGACCCCTGCCTTTCCCAGACCACTGCTCCTTCACGCCCCCCCATTCCGTTTTCTACCCGAGAGCCAGATTACTAAAGCTTTATTGTGAAATTAGTCAGGTCCACACAAAAGTAGCCAGAATTTTATCACAGCCCGTAGAGGAGCGAGCCTCATGAAATGTCTCACACACCGGGTTTCCTTTCTCCTACTGGACTGTCACGCAGACACATGGCTTCCATTGCACGGAGGTTGATCGGGCCTGCCTCTTGCTGCCTCCTTCCCTTGTGCCTCTTCCGCCGCCTCTTCCTCATTCACTCCACTCTTGCCACGTCCTTTCTTTAATGGAGTTTGCCAGGTGCAGCCTCACCCAGATGTGCTTCCCTCCCTGTCCCCTGGGCTCAGCCCATACGAAGCGCGGTCTCCCCAGCCCCTCCATCCTTCCCGGCATGCCACCTGCCGCGGTCTCACCCCTTCACCTACTTGCTTAGGGCCCTTCTCTCCCTGGCCTGTGCCTACTCATTCACTGTGCGGTGGCGTTGGCCCAGACCATGCGCTGTCTGTGCACCTGCTGAGTGGAAAAGCAAGGGCCATGAGGGGCACCGGGCGTGGGTCACTGTCCCCTCCCCTCCCTCTGCTACAGCAAATCAGCCGGCACCAGGAGCAGTTCATCCAGATGCTGAACGAGCCCCCTGGGGAGCTGGCCGACATCTCGGACGTGGAGGGCGAGGTGGGTGCCATCGGCGAGGAGGCCCCCCAGATGAACTACATCCAGGTCACGCCCCAGGAGAAAGAAGCCATAGAGAGGGTAGGAGGCCTGGCTGGGGGCCCTCGGGGTGGGGGGGTGGGGGGCGCGGCCGGCCTTCTGCCGCTCACCTCTATCTGTCTTCCCGCAGTTAAAGGCCCTGGGTTTCCCAGAAAGCCTGGTAATCCAGGCCTACTTCGCCTGTGAAAAAAACGAGAACTTGGCTGCCAACTTCCTCCTGAGTCAGAACTTTGACGACGAGTGACGCGGGGAGGCCAGGCCGCCCACCCCCCCACCCCGCTCCCCCTCCTCGAAAAGTTTTATAAAAGAAAAAAATATATATATATTCATGTTTATTTAAGAAGTGGGAAAAAAAATCGAAAACCATTAAAAAAAAAACAACAAAACCACCCCAACCTGCTGCCCTATTCAAGTGGCTCCCCGTTAACCATCTCGGCCCGGAAAAGACCCGGGCCCGCCAGCTGTCCCCCCTTCCCCACCCCAGCCTGCTGGAAGGAGCTGGCAGGATCGGGAAGTGACAGATGGGCCCCTCTTGGCCTCTGTCCCAGCTCCCTGCAGCCAGATGGTGAGGCGGCTGCTTGCCTCCCCAACCCCCAACTCCTGCCTCCCCCCCCCCCCCCCAGGCTGAGTGGGAAGCTGGAACCCCAAACTTTGATCCTCCATTGCACTGGCCCAAATTTGTCCACGTGGGCTGAGCGCCTAGGGGCCTCACTCTGGCCTCAGCCTGCCTTCAGCGAGCATCTCTGCCAAGGGGGAGGCGGTCCAGAAGGTTCTGCTAAGTGGGAGGGGTCACATCAGGGCCCTCTAGAGGCTGAGTCCACCCCTCCCTCCCCCTCCAAAATGGAACTGTCTCTATGAAAAAGGTTTTGAAGTGAATAAAGTTTTAAAAACGAGCCCTGTGGTCCGTTCCTGCTGGGGCTTCCCACCCTGGCTTGTCTGGGGGCTCCCTGGGTGCAGGCGATACGGGATGGCGAGAAGAGGCCAGGCCCCCCCCAGGTTCTCTCCCCATGAAGCTGTCTCACTCCCGGGCAGTGGGCCCTGGCCCAGCTCTGGAAGGGCTCCCCCTCCCTCACCCATTGTCACTGCAGTCTGTTTTGGCTATACTTCCCCCCTGGTAATTGGCTAATTACTGGAGATTAATGTTGGTAAACAGAAGCCTTCTTCTCTTCTGCCATCTGCTCCTCCATTATTTCCCCATCACATCCCGCTCTCGTCCCCAGTTGGTCGGCAGGGCCAAGAGCCCCTGTGAGCAGAGCTGGGTGGGGAATTCCCTGGCCACAGGTGGCGGGGAAGGAGCCCTGCGCAGGGGCAGCCTGAAAGCGTTGGAAGCACAGAACTTTCTCCAGCTGGGCAGCAGGCTTTATTGGGAAAGGACGAGCCTCAGGAGCCGGGGGCCTCAGAGGCTGCTGGGTCCTGGGCAGCAGCCAGCGCGGCAGCTCGTGCCTCCTTCTTCTTCCTCTGTTTCTCCTCCTTGAGACGCTTGCGCTGCTCCTTCTCCATGTCCTGCAGGAGCTCCTGGAAGCGGGCACTCCGCGGGTCCACCTGGTAGCCCAGGCGCTCCTGGGCTTCCGCCTGCAGCCGCGCCCGCCGCTCCTTCTCAGCCTGCGCCTTCTCCCAGCGCTCCTGCTTCTGCCGCCGCCAGTCCTCGATCATCTTGGGCATCTTGGCCATGCACTCTGCAATGTGCTGCTCCCTACGTGGAAGGAGGGGGGTGACCGTGAGGGCAGTGCCACCCAGCGAGAGCAGGGCCCACCATTCACACCGCAAAGCTGTGGCATATGGGAGGAAGGCTAAGTGCCGGCATTAGCTGCCAGAAGTCCTCACTAAGTGAAGAGATGGGTGGGAGAGGTGAACCTACTTGCCATATGACCTTGAGCAAGCAAGTGGGCCAAGCCCGTTCACATCCAGGGGCAGACCCAACCCCACATAAGCACACTTCTTCACTGGACAGACATGAGTGAGTGCTGACTATGCCAGCTCCTGTTCCAGGCACAGGAGCGAAAGCAAGAAACAGACACTCTCCTCCAACTCTTTTGAGTCTGTGGCTACCACCAGTAGCCCCATTTGAAAGATGGGGAAAGTGAGACTGGGAGAATCAAAGGCCAGGGTCATCCAGCTGAGGTAGAGTCACATCCCAGGGCCACTGTCCACTGCCTTGGGTGACCGTGCGTAAGTGGCACTCCTTTCCCAGACCTTTGGGTCCTCATCTCTACCGTGAGGGGCTGTCTCCCTTTTAGAGCTGCCGGGAGGGCAAGAATGTTGACCACCAGCAGCACACTTGGCCCGGCCCCTTTTTCCACTCTCCCCCTGTATCCAGTGCCCAAATTCAAATCGGTCCTCTGCCCTTGCTTCCAGGCCAGCAGCCACGTCCCCAACAGCCACCTCCCGGCTTCCTGCTGCCACTCTTGGCCCCCTACGGTCTCACCGCAGCTGCCAAAGGGCTCCCTGAGCACCTGAGGTAGGGAGGTATCATCTCTGCTTGGAGCCAGAGCCGGAGTCAAAGCCCACGTCCTCCCTGGCTCTGCATGACCCACTCCCCTTCCCCGCCACGTCCTCAATGCCTTCCACTCTCTTTCGCTCGAGCCACGCTGGCCTCCCGGCTGTCGCTTCTGGCCCATTCCTACCTCAAGACCTTTGCACCCACTGCTCTCTCTGTGGGGATGACATCTCCCCAGGGCTGCCTCTGGTCATCCAGGGCGCTACTTAAATACCACCTCCTCGGAGAAAAATGAACCCCCCCCAAACCGCTCTCCCTCCCTCTTTCGCCCGGTTTTATCTTCCTAAGGTTCCTCGGACGCTCAGGTCGGTTCTGTTCCCTGCTGTGTCCTCAGCGCCTGGGGCAGAGCCTCCGAGCACACAATAGGCCTTCAGGTAAAGATGCGGACAAAGGGAGGGTCTGCCTGGCAGCCAGCCGGGCACGCGGGGGCATCTGCAGCCCACGGCGCCCGCGACGGGCGCGCGGCGGGGCGTGAAGGGCGAGGCCCGCACCTGGCCTGCCGCTCCCGCTCCTCGGCCAGCTGCCGCGCCCGCAGCGACTCCTGCATGGCCGCCAGGCTCGGCTCCCACTCGCGCTCCTCGGCCTCCAGCTTGCACAGCTGCTCCCGCGACGGCCACAGCGCCCCGGCGGCCACCCCGGAGGCGGCGCCGTGCCGCGCGAACTGCTTGGCCGCGTGGCGCGGCCCGAGCTGCCAACGCGGGGTCAGCGGGTTCTCCGGGTCCGGCCACCAGGGGCCCGGCGAGCGGCGCGGGGGCGGCGGCGCCCGGTAACCGCGGGCGCCCGGGCCGAGCACCGCGGCGAGACGGAGCAGGCCCCGCGCCCCTGCCACGGGCGCCGCCATCTTGGCCTGCTGGGGTCCTCGGGGGCCGGCCGGGCTGGCCACGGCGCTGCCTGCGCGCGAGGCCCCGCTGCCGGGCGAGCGGTCGGGCGACCTCGCTGCCTGCAGGGTGGGCGGGAACGGGGCTCCTTTCTATGTGATATTTTCCCCGGACAATTTAAAGTTTTATTTTAAGTAGTTATAAAGTAAAAACCGTATGGACGATTTAATTAGGTACAGACTTAAATGGCATTTCGTGTGTTATTTTTAAAGTGTAAACGTTTTATTTTGAATAATTACTTAAGCTAAATATGACTTCAGTCTTCAGTGCATTTACGTATTGGTTTAATGTGAATACAAAACAAACGTTAACATATGGATTAGAGTGGACTTACTGATAATTCTACTATAAAACGATTGGGACTAGTATTAGAAGAATTTGTAGCTTTGAAGTGGAGACAGTGGCCACAGTAGTTGCTGCGTGCAGGGAGAGGGAAAGAGAGATGTGATGTGGGGGCATTTTCAGGACTTGGAGTTGTCCTGGGGGGTGCTGCAGGGACAGACGCTGGACATTGTGTGTCCTGCCATGGCCCCCTGGGTGGCCTGGGGGAGAGTGTCGACTACAATGTAAACCATTATTCATGTGGTGCAGCAGTGCTCCAAAAGGTATTCAGTAAATGCAATGAATGTGCCATGACGATGAAAGAGGTTGTTGATGTGGGAGGAGTGGGGTGGTGGGGTGGAGGGTATACAGGAACCTCTTATATTTTTCAATGTAACATTTTTTTCTGTGATGTATGTATCCTCAAAAAAAATACGATTTACAAAAATGATGGGGTGGGGGGTGGGGAGTGGGGTATATGGGAACCTCTTACGTTTTTTATGTTTTTTAATGTAATAGTCTCTGTGATCTATTAACTTTAAAGAGTGTTAAAAAACGCATTTGCTGACAAAAAAAAATTTAAAAAGCAAAACAAAAACAAAAACCAAAGCAAACATTAAGTGTTTAGATTTTGTTTCAGTACACACTCTATCGACCTAAATATTTATTACATACTTTATTTGATTTGATTTTTGTTAGAGAATTTGTGAGTGTACAGAGCAATCATGCATAAAATACAGGATTCACGTACAGCATCCCACCACCTACATCTTGCATTTGCGGAACATTTGTTACTATTGATTTCATTAAAATTTTCTTTTAAAAATGATCTATTTACATAAGCTAGTTATTTCAATTCCTCTTTAAAAGTACTTATTTTACATTGCAGTTAAATATTATTTAAAATTTTATTTTAAATATTATTGTGAATATTTATTTATGTCTTTTCATTAAATGTTTATATATATATATATTATCCCCCCCTCCCTTGCGGCTTTCTTGCTGTCTGCTCTCTGTGTCCATTTGTTGAGCACTCTTCTGTGTTTTTACTTGTCTCCCTTTTTTGTACTGCATCACCTTGCTGAGTCGCCTCTCCGCAGTGCTTGCAGGCTGGCCAGCAAAATGTTAATATATATTTTTTATTTCTTTCTTTCTCCCCTCCCTCCCCTATTGTTTGCACTCGCTGTCTGCTTGCTGTCTATTCTTTGTGTGCTCGTCTTCTCTTTAGGAGGGAGGCATGGGAAGGGAAACCAGGACCTCCCATATGGGAGGGAGGCACCCAATGGCTTGAGTCACCTCCATTTCCACTTGTTGTGTCTCTCATTGTCTCTCTTCATTGTGTCATCTTGTTACATCACTTTGCTGTCTTGCTCATCTTCTTTCAGGAGCCCTGGGAACCAAACCTGGGGCCTCCCATGTGGTAGGCAGGCACCCAACTGCTTGAGCCACGTCTGTTTCCAATCTATTTTTTATTGTCTACAAAAATTAGAAGTTTAAAATATATTTTTCTCTTTTTCCTTTTAGGCAGTACCTGAAATTGAACCCAGGACCTCATACACAGGAACCAGGCCCTGAGCTACATCCGCTCCCATTATATCTATTTTTAAACGTTTACCATGTTTGATGGTGGTGCAGCAATCCAACACTATAACAAGAGGTTTGCAGTGTGCCTGCACAGGTGAGCCAGGAAGCCTGACAAGAAGGGTTCTAGCAGCACCAGGTCCCTCAGTCTCAAAGTGAATGTACCTCCCAGCCCAGTCCATCCATGGTAGAAGGAATCCCTAAATCATGATGTTTCAACCCAATGGGATATATATTACCCGGGAATGAAAGGGAAACTATTACACCTGCACATAGCGACTTGGATGCTTCTCCCAAATTAAATGTGGGACGAAAGAAGTCAGGCCCAAATGATTCCTTTTTGTAAAAGTTCACGCAGATTTATATCACTGGGTAAAGTTTACACAAATGGTCCCTTTTATATAAAGTTGGTTTTTTTTTTCAAAGATTTATTTTTTATTTATTGCTCTCCCCTCTCACCCCCCGTTGTCTGCTCTCTGTGTCCATTCGCTGTGTGTTCTTCTGCGTCCACTTGCATTCTTGTCAGTGGCACCGGGAATCTGTGTCTCTTTTTGTTGCATCATCTTGCTGCGTCAGCTCTCCGTGTGTGCGGTGTCACTCCTGGACAGGTTATGCTTTTTTTGCATGGGGTAGCTTTCCTTACGGGGCACACTCCTTGTGCGTGGGGATCCCCTACACGGGGGACACCCCTGTATGGCATGGCACTCCTTGTACGCATCAGCACTGCACATGGGCCGGCTCACCACATGGGTCAGGAGGCCCTGGGTTTGAACCCTGGACCTCCCATGTGGTAGGCAGATGCTCTATCCGTTGAGCCAAATCCACTTCCCATATGTAAAGTTTTAAAAACCTGTGTTTATGAACCATAAGTGGTAAATGATAAATAGAAGCAAGGTAGTGATCATTCTGGAAGTCAGCTTGGAGGGCCCCTCTGGTGGGGGAAAGGGGCAGGAGAGGGCCTCAGGGTGCTGGACACACAGGGGTTTGCTTTCTAACAGCTCACTGAGCTATTCCATTCGCTTTTCTGTTGCTGGACCTGGGTGAACGGGTGAACGTTACCGGGATGCCTGAACTGCAGTCATTTTTAAGTTGTATGTAACTGTTATACACTTTTTTGGTGGATTTATTATAGTTCACAACTTCAAAAGCAAAAATAAAATGGAGGAAGGCAGATGTGGCTCAGGTGACTGGGCTCCCACCTATCACATGGGAGGTCCCTGGTTCGGATTCCAGTGCCTCCTAAAGACAATGAGTTGGTGGAACAGGCAGGTGCAGCAAGCTGACACAACGAGAGACACAAGAAGAAAAAACATAATGAGAGACACAGCAAAGCAGGGAGCAGAGGTTCTGGGTGCCTCCTAAAGAAGACAGTGAGTTGACATGACGGGCAGGCTCGACGAGCTGACGCAATAAGATGACACAACAAGAGAGACGAGGGGAGGAAAAACATAATGAGAGACACAACAAAGCAGGGAGCGGAGGTGGCTCAAGCGATTAGGCACCTCCCTCCCACATCAGAGGTCCCAGCTTTGGCTCTTGGTGCCTCCTAAAGAGACAAGGAAGTTGAACAGACACAGCAAATGCAAACAAGGGGATGGGGAGAAATAAAATCTTTAAAAAATAAAATAAAAAAATAAAATGGAAAGAATCACTGCCAGACGTCTAAGTTCCCCTGGGCTCCCCTCTCCCCAGTTCACTGTCTGAACAACCCCCCCAAGATTCTTGTGTATTGCAGAGAGATGATTGGTCCATTTGTATTTACAGTGTTCATGAATTATTCTACAAAGATGAAAGAGTAGAGGCATTTATGCCAACACTCAGATTTAACAAATTTAACCTGATGGCTCATTTGCCTCGGCTCTTGTTTTTCTTTTTTCTCCCGTTTAATGAAACCTGACTGGTAACTATTAGACCCTCAAATGAGGGTGAGCTCGCCACCCTCCCCTACCGCTCTTTTCCTTCTCTGCCCTTTTTGGGAGTAACAATCATTTTGAAATTAGCTGGTTCTGGAAGGACCAGTCTTTATGCATTCACAACTTACCTAGAATCTGTGGAAACAATATATAATCAATATATTTAAAACAGGGGGAAGCAGATGTGGCTCAAGTGATTGAGCTCCCACCTACCACATAGGAGGTCCCGGGTTCGGTTTCTGGTGCCTGCTGGAGAAGACAAGCAAGACAGTGAGCTGGTGCGGCAGGCAGGCGTGGCGAACTGATGCAACAAGAGGATGCAACAAGGGAAACGGACTTGGCCCAGTGCTTAGGGCGTCCGCCTACCACATGGGAGGTCCGCGGTTCAAACCCCAGGCCTCCTTGACCCGTGGGGAGCTGGCCCATGCGCAGTGCTGATGCGCGCAAGGAGTGCCCTGCCACGCAGGGGTGTCCCCCGCGTAGGGGAGCCCCACGTGCAAGGAGTGCGCCCTGTAAGGAGAGCCACCCAGCGCGAAAGAAAGTGCAGCCTGCCCAGGAGTGGTGCCGCACACACGGAGAGCTGACACAGCAAGATGACGCAACAAAAAGAAACACAGATTCCCGTGCCGCTGACAACAACAGAAGCAGACAAAGAAACAAGACGCAGCAAATGGACACAGAGAACAGACAACCAGGGTTGGGGGGCGAGGAGAGAGAAATAAATAAATAAATCTTAAAAAAAAAAGATGATGCAACAAGGAGACACAAAGAAGAAAGACAATGAGAGACACAACAAGCAAGGAGCTGAGGTGGCTCAAGGGATCGAGCGCCTCTCTCCCACATGGGAGGGTCCCAGGTTCAATTCCCTGTGTCTCCTAAAGAGAAGTTGACCACACAGTGGATGGACACAGAGAGCAGACAGCAAGGTTCAATTCCCTGTGTCTCCTAAAGAGAAGTTGACCACACAGTGGATGGACACAGAGAGCAGACAGCAACGGGGGGGGAGTGGGGTGACAAAATAAATCTTAAAAAACAAACAAACATGGTGTTCCTAAATGCTAACTTGCACCTAATAGTTTTGTAACAACTTGTTTGTAACTCTCTCAACCCCGTGCTTTCTAGATGTTTCCACATTGATCCCTGTAGACACCGGCTTTGTACCCGAGTTTCCCACGTTGTAGGTCACAGCCCATTACTGATTTAGGAAATCAATGAGGTGAGTTAATGAAATAAAACAGAATGGAATAAAAATGCCAGGTTGTATCCCAGAAGCAGCACGCGTATTGTTTTGTAATTTTTTTTCTTTCTGTTGCGTTACCACCCATGCATGTATGTGCATACTGGAGTTCCAGTTGCAATTGCTGCTAAGAAACCTCCGCTCAAAGAATCATTGGGGAAAATGGATGTGGCTCAATGATTGAGCTCCCGCCTACCACAGGGAGGTCCTGGATTCAGTTCCCAGTGCCACCTGGAGAAGATGAGCAAGACAGCGAGCTGGCGTGACAGGCAGGCATGGTGAGCTGACGCCACGAAGAGACACAAAGAGGAAAGACAATGAGAGATACAACAAACCAGGGAGCTGTGGTGGCTAAAGCAATTGAGCGTCTCTCTCTGACATGGGAGGTCCTGGGTTCAGTTCCCGGTGCCTCCTAAAGAGAAGACGAGCAGACACAGAGAGCGCACAGCAAATGGACACAGGGAGTGCGAACAACAAGGGGGCAGGGGAGTAAGTAAATTAAATCTTTAAGAAAAAAAAGAACCATTGGATTATGCCCACGGGTGCTGTCGATTAAGAATTTGGATGGGGCATAGCAGGGAAAGCCGGTCTCTGGTTTGCGATACCTGTGGCCCTAGTTAGAAAAAACCCAAAGTTGGGGTGGCTTGATGCTGGGAGTCTGGACACATCAGGAGGCATAGTCCTTCGTGTCTGGTGGCAGATGCGCAGATGCTGGCTGGGGCCTTGGCTGGACCATCGCCTAGAATATCTACACAGTGGGCTCCCTGCGTTTCTGACTTGGGCTTCCTTCCATCATGGCGGCTGGGTCCCAAGCGAGCAAGACTTGAGTTCATGGCAATTTTATGCCTGGGCCGTGGAAGTCACATGGTGTCACTTCTGCTCTATTCTGCTGTTTGAGGCAGCCACAAAGCTTGCCCAGGCTCAAGGGGAGAGGCCAGAGACCCCTGTCCTTCAAGTGTCAAGGCCCTTACATGTATATAGAGCCAGGGAGATGGCTGAGGCCTCCTTGGAAAATACCACCTGCCCCAGCTAGTTTATCACGTAAAATGTATTTCTTCCTGTACTTAGCAGTCAAATATATATATATATATATATTTGGTACCAGGAATGAACCCAGGACCTCGTACGTGGGAGGCAGGCACTCAACCACTGAGCTACATCCACTCCCCAATGAGAGTTGGTTTGTTTTATTTTGGGAGGTAACGGGGATCAAACCCGGGACCTCATACATGGGAGGCAGGTGCTCAATCACTTCAGCTACATTCACCCACTTTCCCATGGTATGAGTAAGCTATAGTTATTCTGCTCAGGCTGTCCTGATAGATATCGAAATGCTTTCTGATTTTTCTTCATTTTATTTTGTTTTCGTTTTTTAAAGAGGCACGGGGGATTAAACCCAGGCCCTCATACATGGGAAGCAGGCACTCAAACTGCTGAGCCACACTCGCTCCCTCTGATTTTTTCTGGATGGCAAATGATGCCGCGACTTGTCTGTCTCCCTGCCTGTGTCCCAGTGTGGACGTGGAGAAGTTTCCCCGGCAGTGTGGGCTCCAAAAATTTCCCAGCCTTTTCTCCAGGGACAGACGTCCAGTGCTGTTGTGGCTTACACACTCAACCAGTGAATGAAAAGGATCAGGAGACGAGAGCTTTAGGCAGAGGTCGGCCACATGCAGGGCCTTTTCGGCCATCCTGAGGGGCTTGGATTGCATTCCCAGGGCAATGGGGAGCCATGCGAGGTCTTTGAGCAAAGGCGTGATGGATATGATTTATGATCTCCTCTCTGGCTGCGGAGTGGAAAAGACCCTGAGGGTATCAACACGTAGAAGCAGGAAGATGCGTTAGAAGGCAGCTATGTGTGTATGCAGGGGCGAGATACCTGGCCCCGGGTGGTGGCAGTGGACATCCAGGACATATTTGGACACGATGACAACACTACTTGCTGATGGGTGTGGCAGAGGGGCCTCCTGGGGGCGGGGCCTCCTGGGGGCGGGGCCTCCTGGGGGCGGGGCCTCCTAGAGGCGGGATTTCTGGGAGGCCGGGGCCATTCCTCAAGGCCGCCAGGGGGCGCTCCGGCAGGTAACTGTCGGCGTGGGCGGGGACAGAGTTAGAGCCCCTCTCTGATTGGCTGGCGGCGGTGATCAGTCCAGCGTGGGCCGCCAATGGCGAGAGCGGTAGCCATCACTCCGCCCCTGGCTCAAGAGTCCGCACTTCCCGGGGAGAGGCCGGGCAGGGCCAGGGCGAATCCCAAATCTGCACGGGCTGAGAGCAGCAGCCTCCGCGCCGGGTTGGTGGAAGGATTGAGTGGATCAGCGAGAAGGCAGTGGAGACAGGCCCTGGAGTTAGTGATGGGTGTGCCCTAGAATTCATTTACTCATTCATTCATTCATTCATTCATTCATTCATTCAATAGCTATGGAAATGGGATCCTGCTAAGTGAACAGCGTGGGATAGCACCGCCTCTGAAAACCTTTGCGTGGGCCTCTGGGAAATGGGGGGAATCATTCCGAGCTCTCAGGAACCCAGACCAAGCCCTGTGTGGGCCCGGACTCGGCCTCTTCTTCCCAGTCACATCCCCAAGACCCGGTGTTCCGTAGGTGTTTTGGAAAATAAATATTTCATGCATAGATTCATGAGATCAGGCTGCACTGTCTGAGAGGCGAGGGGAAAGTTGAGGCTCTTTGGTGGGTACACGCAAAAGGAAACGCGAGTATTGGTGGCAGTATTGAACCCCCACCCCCTCCCGCACAACTGGGGTACGATTCCTGGAACATAGAATTAGCCATTTAAAAGCGCACAAGCAAGAGCAGTGGCATTTAGTACACTCACAATGTCGTGCAACCGTCACCTCCATCTAGCTCCCAAGCACCTCCATCAGCCCCGAAGGAAACCGTGTAGCCGTTTGTACTCACTCCCCATTGTCCCCTGCTCCAGGGCTGGCGTCTACTAATCTTTCTGGCCACATATAACTGGAATCGAACAACATATGGCCGTTTGTGTCTGGCTTCTTTCACTCCCAGCACCCTATGTTCCAGGGTCATCCCCCTTGTAGCATGTTTCAGAACTTCATTTCTTTTCTATGGCTGATAGTAATCCTTCCTTCCTTCCTTCCTTCCTTCCTTCCTTCCTTCCTTCCTTCCTTCCTTCCTTCCTTCCTTCCTTCCTTCCTTCCTTCCTTCCTTCCTTCCTTCCTTCCTTCCTTCCTTCCTTCCTTCCTTCCTTCCTTCCTTCCTTCCTTCCTTCCTTCCTTCCTTCCTTCCTTCCTTCCTTCCTTCCTTCCTTCCTTCCTTCCTTCCTTCCTTCCTTCCTTCCTTCCTTCCTTCCTTCCTTCCTTCCTTCCTTCCTCTCCTCTTTCTTTCTTTCTTTCTCTCTCACTTTCTTTCTTCTTCTTTCTTCTTTTCTCTTTCTTTTTTCTTTCTTACTTTCTCTCTCTCTCTCTCTCTCTCTCTCTCTTTCTTTCTTTCTTTCTTTCTTGAATAGTAATCCATTGTATGGATTTCTTTCTTTCTTTCTTTCTTTCTTTCTTTCTTTCTTTCTTTCTTTCTTTCTTTCTTTCTCTCTCTCTCTTTCTTTCTTTCTTTCTTTCCTTCTTTCTTTCCTTCTTTCTCTCTCTCTCTCTCTTTCTTTCTTTCTTTCCTGAATAGTAATCCATTGTATGGATTTCTTTCTTTCTTTCTTTCTTTCTTTCTTTCTTTCTTTCTTTCTTTCTTTCTTTCTTTCTTTCTTTCTTTCTTTCTTTCTCTCTCTCTCTCTCTCTTTCTTTCCTTCTTTCTTTCCTTCTTTCTTTCCTTCTTTCTCTTTCTTTCCTAAATAGTAATCCATTGTATGGAACTTTTCTCTCTTTCTCTCTTTCTTTCTTTCTTGTAGTAATGAAAAGATTGGAAATAACCCAAAAAATGCCCAACAATAGAGGACTTATTAGGGAGATAACTGAATAGGCACTGGATGGAATGTTATGCAGTCATTTAAAAAGGAGGAGGACAGGGAGTGGATGTTGCTCAAGTGGTTGAGAGCCTGCTTCCCATGTGTGAGGTCCTGGGATCATTTCCCGGTACCTCCTTAAATAAATAAATAAATAAATAAATAAATAAGGAAAAAGAATGAGGATGGTATTAGGTTAGTGGATATGTATGGCAGGGGAAGAATAGAGGGACTGAGAGGTAACTGCTGGGGGGGGGTGGAGGGTACTTTTCAGAGTAATGAGAATGCTCTAATATTGATGGTGGTGATGAATTCACAGCTCTGTGACTCAGCCAAAAGCCACTGAAGGCACACTTTAGATGGGATGGGAATATATCTCAATAAAATTGCTATTTAAAAAAATAACCGACAGCCCTGAGTCCCAGCGGAGTGGCAGCCAACAACCTACTCTCCGGTTCATCAGACTCGCCCAGGACAACTAACAAAAGGAAGAGGATGGACAATGCCCATCCCAAAACACAGCGAGTATCTACACCTGCAGGCTAGACGGTTCCACCCGTCCTAAGCCCCTCTCAATCGGAAGCAGAGCGGGCACACCATCCCCAAATCCTCAAGATTGAGGAATGAACAAACATGAGAGGGGAGCGCAACTATGGACTAAAGTAGACTTATGATTATTCTTCCAGTGGAAGAGCTTGTATCATTGATACAAAGACAGGGGTCACCAGACGGAGAAGGAAGAACAGGTGTAACAGGAGGCATTTTGGGGACATGGGAACTGTGACATTGCAAGGACAGACACAGACCAGTATACATTCAGTCAAAACCTATAAAATCGTGTGGTGCAAAGTGTAAACCCTAACGTAAACTATAGACCTCGGTTAGTAGCACTGCTTCAATATGGGTTCATAATTGTAACAAACGTACCACACTAATGAAAGACGTTGTTAATGGGAGGAAAGTGTGGGAAGGGAAGGGGGTGAGGTATATGGGAATCCTCTATATTTTGGATATAACATTTTTGCAACCTAAAGCTTCTTTAAAAATAAAAATAACACAAAGAGAACGAGGCCACTCTCTATATTATCCGTCTCAAAGCGTGGAACAGCCGAGTCAGCCTCGTCCAGGAACTTGCTAGAAATGCAGATTCTCGGGCTCCACCCCAGACTCCCTGAGTCACTGTACAGAGGGGTATGTGTTCTGTTTTTACCTAGACTTACTTGAATGCCCGAAATAATTCATTTAAAAAGCAAAGGGCATGGAGTATAGGCTGTAAACTTTCCATCCTCGTTACATTTCTTGAACTTGATAACTGTTCCTAAAATGGTTACGTAAGTGAATGTCCTTGTTCTCGGGAAATAAATTTGGAAGTAGTAAGCGTTCACGGAGTATGGTTTACACAACCTACTCTCAAAGGTTTAGAAAAGAGATGGAGAGCTAGAATGTGGCAAACGCAGCACAACAAAAACGGCTGCATGCAGGTTTGGAGGGGGAGCGGTATGTCCAAATTCTCTGTATGGGATTTGCCTTATTGCTGCAACCGCCCTGAGGGTTTGCCATTCTTTAAAAATAAAACGTTAAAAAAAGAAAAGCAAGGGGTGGGGCAAGGGCGTAGCTGGCTTTCATATGTGTTTTAACACAGGAGCGGAAGCCTGTTTTAGGGCAGGGGAAGGCTTTTTCCTCGTCTTACATTTCTTTTTGAATAGACAATAACGCGCTCGTAGGTTAAAACGATGTGTAAAGTATAAAGTCCTCTCCCCACAACCCCATCCGTTCATTTGCATGTCCCTCCCTAACAGAAAAACTTTCCTGCTAGGCTCAGTATGCAAATACAAATCCAGGCAGCTGAGTTTTCTTACCTTCCCCTTACCTCAATAGACATGCTGTTCTGATCTTAAATCCATTCCGCCTTGGGTACATTCCTCGCTGGGATTTAAAGAGTTTCCGCAGTCTTCTGTACAGCATTGTAGGATGGGATTGGGTTATGCCTGGTGAGTTGGGAGAAGAGGGGGGGGGGGGGCTGGTAGAGCTGGGGGGAGCAAGGGGAGAGGCGGGCAGGGAGGGGAAGGCGCAGGGTGCGCGGGGACTGGCCTTTGCTGCGAGGGAAGTGGGAGCCATGGAAGGTTCTGGGGAGAGGAGGGACGGGCCCTGACTCTGGTGTTGCCCGGCGCCCTCTGGCCGCTGCAGAGGGAATAGTTGATGGGAGCAAGGGCAGGATCCGGGACACCAGGGCGTGACATATTAGGGGAGGGGGTGCCTCTGGGAGGGGGGACGGATGTGCTGTCATCGCAGATGTGCAGGGAGGGGGTCACACAACGAGAGGGGACGAGCGGGTGGCGGTGGGCGCCCGGGAGGGCCCGGGTGGGGCCGCCGCGCAGTGCCGAGAGCCGCCGCCAGAGGGCGCGCGCGCCCTGCTGCAGCCCCGGCGGGGGGGGGCGGCGCGGGAAGGGCAGGTCCCGCCGCTTCTCAGGGCGCCCCCCTCCCCCCCCAGCCTCGCAGCTCTGCACCTGGGTGCAAGATGCGGGCCGCCGAGGTGCCAGGTCCCGGCCAGGACACCCCCCCCAGATGCCTCCAGGGCCCCAAAACCTGGGACGCGGCCACCTCCCCTCACCCCCCTCCACCCCCCCCCCTCCACCGCCCCCCCCCCAGGCCCCTTGCTCTTTGCTTTTCCCAGGGTCTCCCCCCCATCATCTCAGGCCTCTGCAAAAGTGTCACCTCCTTGGAGCCCACCCCTGGCCCCGCAGGCTGCGGGTGGGAGTCCCCGGCCCGCCCCCTCTAAAGCACATCCGTTTTAATTTCTTAACCCCTGACACTCTCAAACCTGAATTATGAATTTTGGTCTGTGTCCCGGCTTTGTGTGACAGCGAAGATCTATTTTCTTTTCTTTTTTTTCCCCCGTCTTGTCCATTCCGTATTCCCACGGCCTGGCCTTTAATAGATGCTAAATTAGAGCTAAAGGAAGTTTTGTGTGATCTATTTTTTTTTAAAGATTTATTTTTATTTATTTCCCCTTCCCCCCTGTTGTCTGCTCTCTGTGTCCATTCACTGTGTGTTCTTCTGCGTCCACTTGCATCTTTGTCAGCGGCACCCGGAAACAGTGTCCCTTTTTTTTGTTATGTCATCTTGCTGGTCAGCTCTCCGTGTGTGCGGTGCCACTCCTGGGCAGGCTGCACTTTTTTCACATGGGGTGGCTCTCCTCACGGGCGCACTCCTTGCGCGTGGGGCTCCCCTACGTGGGGACACCCCTGCGTGGCAGGGCACTCCTTGCGCGCATCAGCACTGCGCATGGGCCAGCTCCACACGGGTCAGGAGGCCCTGGATTTGAACCCTGGACCCTCCATATGGTAGGCGGACACTCTATCAGTTGACCCACGACCGCTTCCCTGATCTATTTATCTTTAAAAAAAAAAAAAGGCAATTAAACATTAAAAAAATAAATAAAGGAAGTAAAGTAAAAAATAGATGCTAATTTAAAAATAAAGAAGCAAAGGAAAAAGCAGAAATGTGCGTTGCTGCTGGCTTCTGGTGCTTGCTCTGTATCAGCTTCAGTTTTACATGCCTTCCATAAATTGTCTCATTGAGGTATTAGGTACTGCCCATCTCACAGAGATGGTCCAGAGTGGGTAAGCAGCTAGACAGAGGTTGCACAGCCAGGAAATCGCAAGACTGGGATTCGAACCCAAGAAGCCCGGTTCGGAGCCTGATTTTGGTAAATGAATGGGGGGGGCCTCAGCCGTTTATGCCCTCAGCCCCCCTCCCCATCATTCGACCTGCGTTTCCCACAGGCCGGCAGGCCCAGCCCTCTGCTCCCCCTGCCTGCCTGGGAGGCGGGGCGACAACTCAGCAGGGTCTGGTTTACTCTCCTCCCTGCTTGCAGGTTCCCAGCTATGCCTCCCACGTGGGGGGGGCGGGGGAAGGCTAGCGATTTAAAGACGATCCGAAGAGCCCAGAGGCCACTCGCCAGACAGCAGGGTCCGCTGCCCAGGACCCTGAGCCCCTTCCCGCAGAGATCGACAAACGGACAGACAGATGCTCCTCGGCCAGATAGCCACTCTTCTGAGCCTGCTCGGCGGGGCCCAGCTGCTTTCAGGCTGGGGGAGACCCCGGGGCCCCCCAGCTCGGCCCCGGGGGGCCCCTGCCCACCAGCCCCGGGCGGCGGGCCCCCCGGGGCCGGCCTCCGCCCTGGGCAGCTGGCGAGCCTTCCTGCGCCTGCAGAGAGCCCCGCGGTGGGGTCCTGACAGGCTGCCCGGTGGGCAGGAGTGGGGTCCCACCGTGGCCCTGCCGCTGGCCCCCCAGGAAGTGGCTCGGGAGTCTTGCAAAGCCACGCCTTTCACTCAGGTAAGCGGGTGCGCGCTCTGGACTCGGACAGACCGGGGTTCGAGCCCTGCCCCTTCCACCTCAAGGTCTCTGGGCCTCGGTTTCTTCTTTTGTCTAACCGGGCATCAGCTCTGGGGGTTGAGCGCCTGCCTCTCCCTGTCTCCAGCATCTGCTAACTGCCGCTGTCCCCACCCACCCCAGGGTTTATTTTCCACTCAGTTGCCAGAGGAGACTGTGAGCCCCTGAATCAGAGCACCCTCCTCCTTCCTCTCCCCAGAACCTTCCATGACTCCCACCTTACTCGGAGCAAAAAACCAAAGTCCTCCACGCAGCCCACCAGGCCCTGCCCCCTCACCTCCTCCCGCTTTTCCCCTCTGCCCCTGCCACAAGGGCTGCCTTGCTCTCTCTCGGGCGCACCAAGGTTGCGCCTACCCCAGGGCCTTTGCACGCACTGTTTTCCTGTCCTTGCATGCTCTCCCTCCAGAGCGCGCCGTGGCTCCCCTCTCCTCCTTCCTTGTTTCTCTTCCAATGTTATTTGTTTAAAAAGTCAGCGCCTCCCACCCCAGCCCCCTTTTCCGGCTTTATTTCTCTCTGCAACACGGTGCTTAGTTTTATTGTGGCATTTCTTGTCTGGATCCCTCACGAGAACGTAAGCCCAGGACGTGGGTTTTTATCTGTTCTGTTCGCTTCTGGGTTGCCATCTCCAGGCCCAGAGCCTGGCCCCCAGCAGGTATCCGGTAAGTGTTTGTTGAGTGAATAAAGGAGCACCCGTAGCACCTGCCTCTTCAGCAGTGGTCAGCAGTCTGAAGGAGTTGGGGACCGCTCACCCGGCTGCATACAGTCGGCGCTCCATCAGAGCAGAAGTTGAGGCCCAGGCTTCCACCGGGTGTGTCTGGCTCAACTCCCGCTTCCGGCGGCTTCCCTTCTCTGCGTCTCGACTACCACCTCTGGAAAACGGTTGACGGGACCGTGCCCGTTGATCTGTTAGTCATTCAGCAAACCTTGGCCGAGAGGCCGGGCCCTGTGGGGTTGACGGCACAGCCCTGGGGCCAGGTTGCTTTGGCCTGAATCCTGGTCCTGCCGCTTCACAGTCACAGGGCTGCCACCACCACCCCCCCCACAGCCAGGAAGAGACCCCCGGGTCGGGGACCCAGCCCCACAGCCTTACCCGGAGAGTCCCGTGTGTGCGAATCTCAGCCAGCCTTAGATCTTCTTACAAAGCCCCTACGGCAGGACCTCCCTGCCTTCCGGTCAATCATACCACCCAATACAAACTCCAACAAACAAATCATAGAAACAAATTCAAAAAAATAAATTCAAGGAGAAATACACGTTCAAGTACACATTCAAATACAATTTCAAATAAACAAGTACTATAAACAAATTAAGTACAAATTCAGACAAATAAATAATATAAACAAATTCAAGACAATAACAAATTCGAGTAAAAAACAAATTCAAATGCAATTCAAATAAACAAGGAATATAAACAAAAAGTTAAAATACAAAATCAAATAAACAAATAATAGAAACAAATTCCAGAAAATAAATTCAAGTATAAATACAAATTCCAATAAGCAAAATAATAGAAACAAATTCCAGACAATAAATTCAAGTACAAATACAGGTTCAACTACAAATTCAACTACAATTTTAAATAAACAAGTACTATAAACAAATATAACCAAATTAAGTGCAAATTCAAATAAACAAATAATATAAACAAATTCAAGACAATAACAAATTCAAGTACAGAACCAAATTCAAATACAAACTCAAACCCAATTCAAATACAATTGCCAATAAACAAGTAATGTCAACAAATATGAACAAAGTCAAATACAAATTCAAATACAATGTCTAATAAACAAGTAATACAAACAAATAGGAACCAAGTCAAATACAAATTCAAATCAACAAGTAATATACAGAAATTCAAATACAAATTCAAATCGACACATAATATAAACAAATTCAAGAACATAACACATCCAAGTACCAACACAAATTCAAATACAAGTTCAAACAAACAAATAATATAAACAAAGATGAACAAATTCAAATACAATTTCAAAGAAGCAAATAAGAGAAACAAAGATAAGCCAATTCCAATACAAATTCAAATAAACGAATAATAGAAACAAATTCAAGGAAAGGACACAGACCTGCCCGTGGCCAGAGTGGTGTGCAGAACGAGACTTGGATCTACCGAGATGCCTGTGTGTGCGCTGCGTGCAGGGCAGGTGCGTGTGCTTGTGTGTGTGCCTGCCTGTGTGTGTGGTTTACCCCTGGGGAAGCTTCTGAGCTCCAGGGAGGGTGCTCCCAGCGCCCACCGCCGGGGCAAAGGGCTGGAGGCAGGAGGGAGTTTGGATGGACATCAAGGAGCACTGGAGTGAGAGAAAGGGAAGAGGTGACGGCAGGGAGGGGAGGGGGCACAGAACTCAGGGCTCCTGGGTGGCAGGGAACTACTTGATCTTACCCTAAGGCAGGTGAGAAGCCTCTGGGGTGTGTGTGCACAGGCTTTAATCAGAGAAAGGCTTTGATCTGGGGGCGAGTTGACAGACCCACCTCTATGGAGAGGAATCACGTAAGGGGTTCACATTTATCCATCACCGACAGAATACTTGCTTATACCTGTAACCCATCTTGCTGTATTCTTGAGCAATCAATTCCCTCTGTTAAATTCCCTCTGTTGAAAGACCTAGAAGGTTTCCTTTTTTTTTGGGGGGGGGCGGGGAAACTTGGGGAGGAAATAGGCCCAGAGAGGTAGAGCCACTCACTCCAAGTCACACAGCCGGGAGGCGGGCCGAAGCAGAATCGGGAACCCCGGCAGCCTGGGGTGGGCGTGCGTGGAAGGGTGGGTGCGAGAGCTGGGGTCCACGGCCCTGACGCCATCTCCCCGCCTCTGGTTGCAGGTCATCTCCCGGCCCGGCTGCACGGCCGCCCGCCTCCGCAATCAGCTCTGCTTTGGTCGCTGCTCTTCCCTCTTCGTCCCCGGCTCGGACCCCGGCCCGCTCGCCCTCTGCAACGGCTGCGTGCCCGCTCGCCGGCGCTGGGTGCCCGTGGTCCTGCGGTGCCGGGTGGGCGACCCGCCCTCCCGCTGGCGGCGGGTCAAGACGTCCGCGGCGCTGGTCCAGGGGTGTCGGTGTAGCTCGAAGCTGTGAGCCCGGAACCGGGCTTGGGCCCCTGGACGCGCGCATCGGGGAGGTGGGGAGGCAGAGAGGGACACGACCTGGGTGACACATACCAGGTCAAGACACCGGAGACGAATGGACCCTGGGGTCCTGCCCCAAGGCCAGAACCCCTAGTGAGCCGAGCGTCTCCCGCGCGCAGTCCACGGCAGCCCTGTGAGATGCGCGTCGGTAGCACCCCCATTTTACAGATGAGGAAACTGAGGCCCGAGCCCCGCCATCTCTTGTCCAGGTGGCAGGACCTCTCCCCAAATGAGCCAGAGACACACTCCCAAGTCTCAGGGAGGACAGAGAGACCCACCCAGGCCTGGAGACAAAGTCCTGCCCCCCCCCCCAGGTCCCCCAGGAGTACCGGGAAACCAAGGCAGACAGACAGGGGCAGAATCTGGGGCCTCCAGGAGTGCACCCGCGTGCTGGCTGCCGCCCCTTCTCTTGGAGGTACCTGCAGCCCCCCACCCTACCCGGGCGTCCCACCCGGCCCCAGCGTGGCCTTCTGTGGGTCCCATAAAGATCGGCCCAGCCCAGCTGTGTCTGTGTCGTGCGTTTGTGTCTCTCGTCCTGGGAGGGGGTGGACAGAGGGGTTTGGGGGGCCCCCGCTGGGTGAGGGCGGTGGGGCGGCTCTGGGCGGCTGGAACCAGAGCCCGAGCAGATGGGCCCGTCTGGCACAGGCGCGCGGACATGTGGCGCCTCCCAATGCCCCCCCCTCACCCGTCGCCCTCCCCGCGGCGCTCCCTGCCCCCTTCCTGCCGCAGGAAGGGAGGTCCCAGGTAAAGGGACCTGAGGAAACAGATGCACCAGTGGGGGGGCGTGGGAGCCCGCGACCTCTGACCCCGCGCTCCGGGGCCGCGACAGGGTGGGAATGGGCAGGACGCGAGGCTCCCAAGACTGTGCCGGAAGGGCGCAAGTGGGGGAAGGGGGGGGGCTCGTGAGGGACCGGTGGGGGGAGACCCCCTGCCCGCCCACCCCCCGCCGTCTGCTGGACCCAACCCCAGGCTGGGTCCAAGCGGGCAGCTCAGCCCTGGCGGCTCCCCCCACGCGCCCCCTCAGCTGTGCCCACCTCCTGCCAGCCTGGGGGAGGGGGGGGGAGCCAGCTGGGAACCTCGGTGCCAGGGAGGGGGGCCCCCGGAGGCCTCCTTGTCCCCTCCCGGGCAGTGCCAGCCGGCCCCCGGCCCCCCACCCCCAGGCCCGGGAATGGGTGGGTAAGGAGGGCTGGGGGAGCAGGGGGGGGAGGGGCGGGGGATGCAGGTGCCACAGGCGCTGGCACGGGGGCCGCTAATCAGGTTTGCCAGCGCCATCTGTCACAGCGCGAGCATCTGGGCCTCAAGGTGACCTTGTCACCCTCAGTTACAATTATGAGCTTGGCATCTGTATTAAAGTCCGCCAGCCAGCGCGGGGGGGGGGGGGGGGGGGGGGAGGGCCGGGGCTGGGCGCGGGAGGGGCGGGGAGGGAGGGCTGGGGCTGGGCGCGGGGGCGTGCGGCGCGCCCCGTCCCTGGGGGGGGAGTACCGTTCCCGGGAGGGGGGGAGCCGGGGGGGGGGGCGGGCTGCCAAGTCATGGGGCTTCTCTGGGCTGCCGGGAGCGCGCGTGAGTAAGTGGGCGCGGGCAGGCGCCTGCCAGGCCCGGCCTCCATGCAGGGCTGGGAGTGTGTGTGTGTGTGGGTGGGGGGCAGGTTGTGTGCCTCTCTGTGTCTGGGCGCCTGGGTGGGGATCTGGGGGAGCAGCTCTGAGATGGAGTGGGGAGCCCAGACGACGCGTGTGGGGTGTCTTCGGGTGATGGCGTGTGTCGCAGCGCAAGCGTGTGGCAGGGGTGTGCAAGGCTGCACGTTTGGACTGTTGCACGCCGTGTGTAGCATGCTGCTGAGTGTGTGAGTGTGTAAACGCCGGGAAGGGGCAGCAGCTGGGAGAGGCTGGGGGGCCACTGTGGGTTTTGCTCCTGTCCCCCCGCCACCCCCCACTGCTTTGACTCCAATCTGCAGGATTCCCAGGAGTTGGGGGGCTGCGGTCTCAGGCAGACTTTGAATTCTGTGCTGAAGGTTTCCACGTCTTGGTTTCTAGACTCTGGATTCTTTTTTTTTTTTTTCTCAGGATTTATTTTATTTATTTGCCCTCTCACCCCGCCCATTGCTTGCCCTCGCTGTCTGCTCTCTTGTGTCCATTCGCTGTGTCGGCTCGTCTTCTCTTTAGGAGGCACCGGGAATCGAACCTGGGACCTCCCGTGTGGGAGGAAGATGCCCGATTGCTTGAGTCACCTCCGCTCCCTGCTTTGTTGTGCCTCTCATTGTGTTTCTCTCTTTTTTTTTTTCCCCTCTTTAATGAGTATATATTAATCTTTTTTTTAAAACTTCATTTTGTACATTTAATAACTGAAAATGAAAAAGAAAACACAGTGGATAGATGCCGGATTCTAAGATCAGATCTTTGGATCCCAGACACGGGACGGTGGGATCTGAAGTCTGGGACCCTGGAAGGCTCAGTTCTGGTTTCGGCTTCAGAATTTGGGGCCTGTGAGTCCAGATTTCGGATTCCGGCCTTGGGTCTCTCGCCTGGGCCTGTGTTTCTCCGAGGCAAGGCCGCCCCCTCCACCCTGACCCCACCTAACGGGTGCAGAGAGCGCACTTGGCCACCAGGGGCCACCCTTGGTCCAAGTTTGGGCCAGGCTGCCCTGAGTACCCAGGAGTAAGGGAATCAACTTGGCCTGACTTGACCTTGCCTTCTGGGGAAGGGGGCGGGGGGTGGGGGGCGAGAACTCCCCTTCTTGCCCTCGCTACCTCTGCTGGGGAATGACGTCAGCCCCCACCCACTCAAGCCCAGAGAATTGGTCCCAACGTCCCCCCGCCCCCCAGCGTTCCTGACCCATGGGCCAGGCCTCTGGGTCGGTGGGACAGACACGGGGTCCAGGGGTCTATGAAAACGCGTGTTCTGGTGGAGCCGCGTGCGGAGGGGCACAACGGTGCCTGCTGGTGGCCGTGTGGCCGCAGGACCGCCAGGGGGTCCCTCTGACGCAGGGTCGCAGTCCTTGGAGGAGACCCCCCCCATATGTGCGTCTGACTGTGGGGGTCACGAGGGCATCGGCGGGTGCGACGGCGACGGTACGGGTGGGTGCCCCTCTGTCCATCCGGGCGAGGACGCCTCGAGGTGGGTGGACAGGCTCTGAGGTCACAGGGTGTCCCCAGCAGGTGTCTGCAGGGGTGGAGGGCAGGGGGCGTGTGTCAACCTAGTGAAAGGGGGGGGCCAAGGCGGGCGGGGCCCCTGGGATTGGGGGCTGGGGGGGGTCCCACCTGCCATTTCCTGTCCCACCACTTGGCCACACCTGGGTGTCTGTGCCCTCGCCCCCCCCCCCCCGTCTAGGGCTGGGTGTCCCTGGGAAAGGGGGGGGGCCCCTGTGCTCCCCCAGGCCCCGGGCTGGACACTGAAGGACTGACAGTTCCCCGCTTCCGTTCCCCCCCCTCCATCTCCCACCCCTCTCTCCTCCCTCCTTTACGTTCCTCTGCACATGGGCCATCTCTGTCTGTCTGTCTGTCCGTCTCCCACCGCCTTCCCCCCTTCTCTGCCTCCTCTCCCCCCCCAGGGTCTCTCCTCCTCCGGGGTCTCTCTCCGTCTCTGCCATCCCGGGCTCCCCGCGTGGGTCCGGGTGGGTCCCGGGCGGCCGGGCCGGGGCGCCGGGGCGAACAATGCCCCATTCACGCGGCCCGCCGGCGCCATGGCAACGCGCCCGCCCCGCCCTCTCCGCGCGCGTGCCAAGAGGGTGCCATGGTTACGTCAGGCGCGCCCCCCCCCCCCCCGCGCCCGCGCGCGCCCCCGCGCCCCGCGCGCGCTCCATTCGGGGCCGGGCCGGCAGGGGGCGCCCGGCGCGCGCCTCTGCCGGGGCGCTCCCCCCCCTCCCCCACCCCCGCAGGGACCTTCCGCCGCTCCGTGCCTCAGTCTCCCCATCTGTAAAGCATCGGGCGAGAGCAGAGTGAGCTCATGGGGCCCCGCGGCTCTGACAACTGTGTCTGCTCCGTGCGCGCGCGTGTGTGCGTGTGTGTGTGTGTGTGTGTGAGACACGGTGACGGTGCGGCGTGGGGGGGGGCTCGGGCGCCTGTGTGTTTGTGTGGCCGGGGTTTCGTGCGTCCCCGGGTTTGCACGCCCGGTGCGCGAGTCGGTGACAGCGAGCTGTCACACTGGTGGGTGTCGATGGCGTGTGTGCGGTTGTGAGTGGCGCGTCTGGGTGTGCAGAAGCTACCGTGCGCAACCGGGGTGGGGGGGGTTGGTCCGAGGGCAGGAGCCTGGCTGAGGACACCCCCCCCCTCACCTGAGCGCCTCCTGGCACAGAAGGGGGTGCTCAGCTGCCTGGGACCTCTGACTCCCCACAGGTTCAGGAGAGCCCCAGCTGATGAATATTCATGAGGCGAGGGGGGGGCTGGCACCCCCTGCCAACAGCTGCGCAGCCATTAGCTCCCCCCCCCCAGCCTGACTTGGACTGACTGTGGAGGGGAGAGGGGGTGTCACCGTGGGCCTGTCACTGCCTCTGTGACTTGGGGGTCTGGGGGGGGGTCCTAGTGACTTTCAGGGGGCCCCATCAGCCTGCCTGGCTGCTGTCTCAATGTTATGACAGACACCAGGGGACCGACTGTTTGTGTGACAAGCTGGCCTTGTCACTGTTGGGGTGGCCACCGCTAACTGTTCCTTTGTAGCCGTGTCAGGGACGCGGTGTTGCGTGGCGGTGAGAGGTGTGCGCGTGTCAGCTGCCACGGCGAGACCGAGCGTGTGTTAGCCACGTGGCCGTGGACGTGCCAGCTGCCTGCTGTGTGACACCGTGACAGGGTGCTGCCGTGTCGTTGCTGCAGCTGGTTTGGTCCCGGCGAGGGACTGTGTGTGTCCCAGGCGGGGGGACACGGGGTAGGAGCTGCTTTCCCAGGCTCCAGACTGGGCAGGGCAGGGGCGCAGCGGGGCCACGGGGCTGCCACAGCTGCAGGGCCCCCCCCCCGGGACTGTGTCAGTGTGTGCCTGCTGGTCGGTGTGGCGTGGGTGCTGAGTGAGCGCCGGAGAGTGCAGGGACCATGGCTGTCTGTGAGCTCGGGGCTGTGGCGTGTGTGGCCGGAATGGTTGAGGGCATGACACTCAGTGCCAGTGTGGCTGTGTGACAGTGTGTCCATATGCGACAATGCGGCAAAGGCTACGACAGCATGATGCCGTGTTACAGCTCGGCTGAGGGTGTAACGCTGTGTGTGACAGTGCGGCTGAAGCCATGGCAGTGTAGCTGAGCGTTACTGTGGCTGTGTGTGATAGTGTGACAGTGTGACAGCATGGCTGCAGGCGTGAATGTGTGACAGTGGGTGATGGCGTGGCAAAAGGTATGACAGAATGGATGCGTGTGACAGTGTGACTGCGTGACAGTGTCTGTGTGACAGTTTGTGTGTGACAGCATGTCTGTGTGAGACAGATGACTTACGTTGTGACAGTGTGTGTGGGACTGTGACTGAGAATGTGACAGTGTAGCTGAGTGTCAGTGTGGCTGTGTGTGATGGTGTGACTGTATGACAGCAAGGCTGAGGGTGTGGATGTGTGACAGTGTGACAAAAGGTGTGACAGCATGAACATGTACCAGCATGGATGTGTGTGAGTGTGACTGTGTACAGTGTGTCTGGGGCTATAACGTGTGTCTGTGGGTGACAGGGTGTCCTTGGGGCTATAACATGTGTCTGTGGGTGACAGGGTGTCCATGCGTGACAGCATGGCTGTGTGACAGCATGGCAAAGAATATGACAGCACAGTATGTGTGACAGCATGGCTGATGGTGTGACAGAGTGTGTGTGACAGTGCAACTGAGAATGACAGTGAGGCTGTGTGACAGCATGGCTGAGCGTGTGAATGTGTGACAGTGTGTGACAGTGTGGCAAAGATTATGACAGCATGGCTATGTGTGAAAGGGTGGCAGAGGGTGACAGTATGTGTGAGCGTGGCTGTGTGTGATGGATCTGTGACAGCCTGGTGGTGTGTGATAGCATGTCCATGTGTGACAGTGAGAATGTGTGTGAGAGCATGGTTGTATGTGACAGTGTGTCTGTGACATCATGGTGGCGTGACAGCATGTCTGTGTGACAGCATGGCTATGTGGGACAGTGTGTCTGTAAGAGCATGGCTGTGACAGTATGTCTGTGCATGACACAAAGACATGGAGAGTGTGTCCATGTGTGACAGCATGGCTGTGTGCAACAGTGTGTTGGGTGTGACAGCATGGATGTGCGTGACAGTGTGTCCATGTGTGATAGAGCGCCTTGTGTGTGACAGTGTGTCATGTGTGACAGTGTGTCCATGTGTGACAGCGTGTCTGTACATAATGGCGTGTCCATGTGCGACAGTGTCTATGTGCAAGTGTGTCATGTGTGACAACATGGACGTGTGTGACCATGTGTCGTGTGTGACAGCATGCCTGTGTGCAAGTGTGCCATGACAGCACAGACATGCGTGAGTGTGTCACGTGTGGCATGTACCTGTGTGAAGTGTCATGTGCGACGGCGTGCCTCTGTGAAGTGTGTCATGTGCGATGGTGTGCCTGTGTGAAGTGTGACAGCGTGAACATGTGCGACAGTGTGCCTGTATGAAGCGTGGATGTGTGTGACAGTGTGTCATGTGCGACAGTGTGCCTGTGTGACAGTGTGTCATGTGTGACATGATGCCTGTGTGAAGTGTGTCACGTGCGACTGTGTGCCTGTGTGAAGTGTGTCATGTGCGACTGTGTGCCTGTGTGAAGTGTGTCATGTGTGACAGTGTGGACGTGTGTGACAGTGTGTCATGTGTGACTGTGCGTCTGTGTGAAGTGTGTCATGTGACAGTGTGGACATGTGTGACAGTGTGTCATGCGCGACAGCGTCATGTGTGACAGCATGCCTGTGTGAATGCGTCATGTGACAGTGAACGTGTGTGACTTGTGTCATGTGCGACAGCGTGCCTGTGTGAAGTGTGTCGTGTGTGACAGCGTGCCTGTGCTACAGTGTGTCATGTGCGACAGCGTGCCTGTGTGAGTGTGTCGTGTGTGACAGCGTGGACGTGTGTGAAGTGCGTTATGTGGGACAGCATGCCTGTGTGACAGCGTGTCATGTGCAACAGCGTGCCTGTGTGAAGTGTGTCATGTGCGACAGCGTGGACGTGTGTGACAGTGTGTCATGTGCAACAGCGTGCCTGTGTGAAGTGTGTCGTGTGACAGCGTGGACGTGTGTGACAGTGTGTCATGTGCGACAGCGTGCCTGTGTGAATGCGTCATGTGACAGTGTGAACGTGTGTGACTTGTGTCATGTGCGACTGCGTGCCTGTGTGGAGTGTGTCGTGTGTGACAGCGTGCCTGTGCTACAGTGTGTCATGTGCGACAGCGTGCCTGTGTGAGTGTGTCGTGTGTGACAGCGTGGACGTGTGTGAAGTGCGTTATGTGGGACAGCATGCCTGTGTGAAGTGTGTCGTGTGTGACAGCGTGCCTGTATGAGCGTGTCGTGTGTGACAGCGTGGACGTGTGTGAAGTGCGTTATGTGGGACAGCATGCCTGTGTGACAGCGTGTCATGTGCAACAGCGTGCCTGTGTGAAGTGTGTTGTGTGCGACAGCGTGCCTGTGTGAAGTGTCATGTGCAACAGCGTGCCTGTGCTACACTGTGTTGTGTGTGACAGCGTGCCTGTGTGACAGCGTGCCTGTGTGTGTGTCGTGTGCGACTGCGTGCCTGTGTGACCGCACAGCTGGGAGTGCGTGGCACGCCATGAACTGCCGTGAACAGCGGGGCTCCGGCTGCTCCTCCCTCCCCCGGGCTGCGGGGAGCTGGGGTGCAGAAGGACCGGCAGAGGAGCGGGGCCTGTGTCCCCCGAGGTGCCCCCCGCCGGCTCAGCGCCCCTCACTGCTCCCTCGGGGGCTGCGGCCTCGCAGATGTGGCGGGAGCCGGCAGGTGGGGTGGCCCGAGCCTGGACCCGCGCGTGCAGCGCGGCCGAGGGCTCGGCGTGGCGGGCCTCCCTGGCGACGTGCACGCCCAGGCGGCGCTGCTGGCCCGCGGGGACAGAGGCCTCATTCAGGAGCCGGCTCCCGGCGCGGGCGGGTCTCGGGGCCGCGGCAAATGAGACGCTTCCCTGCGCCTGCCCGTGGCCTCCAGATGGGCACCGGCCAGGGGCGCCCTGGCCTGTCTGTGCTCGGCCACGGCCAGGCTGGGCCGCGCCGGCCAGTGGCAGCGTGTGTGTGCCCGCACAGCTGCGACTGCGGGGGATTGAGGCGGTTTATGGTTTTTGTGTCATTTTGGGTGTGGGTGTGACTGTGTGTGACTGTTTGTGACACTGTGTATGAGTGAACAGAGTATCTTGGTGTGGCTGTGTGTGTGATCTGAATATCTTCGTGTGTGTGATCTGAATATTTTTGGGTGGCTTTATGTGTATGTCATCTGTATATCTTTGTGTGACTGTGTGTGTGTGATCTGAGTATCTTGGTGTGGCTTTGTGTGTGATCTGTACACCTTTGTGTATATGTGTGTAATTTATATATCTTTGTTTTTTTAAAGATTTATTTATTTTTTATTTCTCTCCCCTTCCCTCCCCCCCCACCCCAGTTGTCTGCTCTCTGTGTCTATTTGCTGCGTCTTCTTTGTCCGCTTCTGTTGTCAGCGGGATGGGAATCTGTGTTTCTTTTTGTTGCATCATCTCGTTGTGTCAGCTCTCCGTGTGTGTGGCACCATTCCTGGGCAGGCTGCGCTTTCTTTCGTGCTGGGTGGCTCTCCTTGCGGGGCGCACTCCTTGCACGTGGGGCTCCCCTACGCGGGGGACAGCCCTGCGTGGCAGGGCACTCCTTGCGCGCATCAGCACTGCGCATGGGCCAGCTGCACACGGGTCAAGGAGGCCCGGGGTTTGAACAGCGGACCTCCCATGTGGTAGACGGACGCCCTATCCACTGGGCCAAGTTCACTGCCCAATTCATATATCTTCGTGCAGCTTTGTGTATATATATGCGATTTATATATCTTTGTAGTAGCTTTGTGTATGTGTGACCTATGTATCTTTGTGTAGCTTTGTGTGTGTGTGTGATCTGAATACCTTTGTGTGGCTTTGTGTGTGTGTGTGTGATCTGTATATGTTTGTGTGGCTTTGTGTATATGTGTGTGATTTATGTATCTTTGTGTAGCTTTGTGTGTGTGATCTGTGTATCTTTGTGTGGCTTTGTGTGTGTGTGATCTGTATACCTTTGTGTGACTTTGTGTGTGTGATCTGAATATCTTTGTGGGGCTTTGTATGTGTGAATGTTATTTGTATATTTTTGTGTGACTGTGTGTGTGTGATCTGAATATCTTTGTGTGGCTTTGTGTGTGTGATCCGTTGATCTGTATATTTTTATGTGGCTTTGTGTATGTGTGTATCTGTATATAGATATTTTCTGAGTTAATTTTTTATTTTTAAAGAAGGTTTAGATTACATGAATGTCACATCCAAAATTTAGAGGATTCCCATATATTTCACCCCCTCCCCTCCCACACTTTCCGATATTAACAGCATCTTTCATTAGCGTGGTACATTTGTTACAATTGATGAACGCATCCATATCATTGCTAACCATGGATTACAGTTTACATTATAGTTTACACTTTGCCCTGCACAATTTGATAGCTTTTGACAAAATGGATAATGGCCTGTATCTGTCATTGCAGTGATGGAAGCGCGTCGTTTCCAATGTCCCCAAATGCCCCGTGTTGCACCTCTTCTTCCCTCTCCCTCCACGCAGAACCTCTGGTGGCCACGGCCTTTCTACCAATGTCACAGGTCCTTCCATTGTTAAAATAATCCTAAATCCACTCAGGTTCACAGTTGCAGTTCCTCCTGCTGTTTGTTCACTCCTCAGTCTTGAGGATTTGGGATGGTGATGCCCACTCGATTTGCATATTTTTGTGTGACTTTGTGTGTGTGTGTCTGTGAATGGAATATCTTTGTGTGACTGTGTGTGTGATCTGTATATCTTTGTGTGGCTTTGTGTATGTATGTGATTTGTATATCTTTGTGTGGCTTTGTGTATTTGTGTGATCTGTGCATCTTTGTGTGGCTTTGTGTGTGTGGTCTGTGTATCTTTGCGTGTGTGATCTATGTATCTTTGTGTGGCTTTGTGTGTGTGATCTGTGTATCTTTGTGCGGCTTTGTGTATGTGATCCGTGCATCTCTGTGTGGCTTTGTGTGTGTGATCTCTGTATCTCTGTGTGGCTTTGTGTGTGTGAGATCTGTGTATCTCTGTGTGGCTTTGTGTATTTGTGTGATCTGTGCATCTTTGTGTGGCTTTGTGTGTGTGATCTGTGTATCTTTGTGTGGCTTTGTGTATGTGTGTGTGATCTGTGCATCTCTGTGTGGCTTTGTGCATGTGTGTGTGATCCGTGCATCTCTGTGTGGCTTTGTGTGTGTGATCTGTGCATCTCTGTGTGGCTTTGTGTGTGTGACCTGTGCATCTTTGTGTGGCTTTGTGTGTGTGATCCGTGCATCTTTGTGTGGCTGCACATGCGTGGGCTCTGTGGATCTCTGTGGCTTTGCGTGTGTCCTATCTCTGGCTGACTCTGAGTGTCTCTGTGACTTTGCGTGGCCTTGTGTCTGTGCCTCTGTCATTCCGTGTGTCCGGGCGGGAGTCACCACGTCGTGCGTGTCTTCTCGGGGCCCTTGGCGACTGGGACCTCGTGTGCATCCACGTATGTGCACGGCCACGCAGGATTCTGGGAGTCGCTGGAACCGTGTGAGTGTGACCTTGGGGCTCAGTGTCCCAGCCCCTCTGCGGTTTTAGGCAGGGGTGAGTGGGTCTCCCCGGGTGGCCCTGGGTGACCCGGCGTCATCCCGGGGGGCTCCAGGAGGGTGTGGCCACGTGTGAGTTTGTCCTGGAAGGGTGTGGGGTGGCCTCTCGGGGTGGCCCTGTTGTGTGCGGGTGATTCTCTGCTCCCGTATCCTGCTGTGTCCCAGTACGCGTGTGTGTCTTTGTGATTCCGGGAGCGTGTGGCCTGGGGACTCCCGTGCCTGAGTCCACGTGTGTGTGGCATGGCCACAGGTGCCCAGCCGGGTGTCCCTGGGGAGTGGGAGCCCCGGACCTCCCCCGGGCCCGAGGAGGGGAGACCCCAGACCCTGCCCGGGGCCCACCCGGCTGGGCCAGGCGGCATCAGGCCCTGTTAGGGAGCAGCCCTCCCTCCTACCTGGCAGCACCCACAGCCCAGCTCCCCTCCGCTCCTGGGTGCCAGGTGTTTGGGCACCTCCCCAGGAGGCCCGCGCAGGAGCCAGAGGAGCCGGGGCCCGCCTTGTGGGGGCCTGGATCTCTCCGCGCCGCCACCTTTCCCACATCCTGGCCAGGTACTGCTGTGCGCCTGCTGCCCCCCTCCCCAGCACCCCCCACACACACCTGCACTGTACGAGCACACCTGCTGCCAGCTGCTGCCAGGTGGGCAGCCCCGGCAGGGAGGAATGTGGGGGATTCCAGCTGTGGCGTCCCAGCTGTGCCCAGCTCTCCGCCCCCCCAGTGCCCACCTCCCTCGTGATTTCTCGAAGTCTGTGTGAGCCCTGAGCCCTGGGCTGTGGGAGGAGGGGGGAGCGGGGAGCAAGGGGCGGGGGGTGCCTTCTGGGACAGCCCCCATCAAATGCCTCCTGGTGTGGGGGGGTGCAGAGTGAGCGTGTTTGGTGGGGGGGATGTGTGCAGACCGGGGGAGGGAGGTGAGTTGGGGGGGGGGGGACGCGGAGACAACGTGGGGGCTGGAGGCTCGTTCATGGTGGGTGTGCTGTGAGCCTGGGGGGGTGTATGTGTGTGATGGGAAAGCTGCTGTGTGCACTAAGGGAAAGGGGGGCGTGAGTGGGTGTTGGGGGGGCTGGGGTACAGGTTCCAGCAGAGCCCAACTTTGGCCGCAGCCTCCAGCCCAGGAGGATGACGGCGGGCGGGGCGCGGGCAGAGGCCCAGGGTGCCGGCATGGGGGCTGGATTTGGTGGGGGGCTCCAGAAACAGAGGGGGTTGCAAAAATGCTCCCGAGCTCCCCCCCCCGAAAGCCCCAGGTCCACTGAGCCTCAGGCACCCCCCCAAAACCCTCTGCCATTTCTTCCCCCACTCCAGGCTTTCCCTGCCCCACAAGCCCCCACCTCTCCCTCTAGTGGCCCCTTCTCCCAGCAAGGATCCCCCACAGCCCCCTCCCCCCCATTTTCCCAGGCATCCGAAGCCCATGTCGCCCCAGCCCCCTAAACTTCTCTGGGGCCCACATCCCCCCTCCCCCTTCCCCGGCGCCTCAGGACCCCCAGCCCCTCTTTTACCCCAGCTCCCCCGTCTCTTCCGCCCCTCATCCCTGAACCCCCAAATCCGTCCTCACCCCTTTCCCTCGCCACCCAGGCCGCCAGTTGGCCTTGAGCCCCCACCCCCTGCCCTGCCCTTGGCTCAGCCCCTCACAGTCCCCGCTCCCCCGGCCCCCAGCCCCCCTCGGCCCCGCCCCGCAAGCCCCCCGCCGCCTGCCCCTGGCCTTCCTCCCGCAGCCGCCGCGGACACGGCCACAGCAGCCCTGAAACTTTAAACGGTGTTAAAAGTTTCTGTTTACGAGGAGCCCTTGAATTTTTAAGAACGTATCGATTCTCTCGGCCACGGCCTCGCGTTCGCTCGGCAGGCGCTGGGGGGGGGCGAGGGGAGGCCTCGACGCACGGGATCCTGGGGACAGAGGCCCCCCCCCCAGCCCAGAATGACAGACAGACCCACCCCGGGCACACACAGCCCCCCGCCCACCCGTGCACAGCGCCATGGCCTAACAGCCGCGGTGGCTCTTCTGTGCCCTGACCCACGGGGGGCCACCCCAGCCATAGAAAAACACAGACACTGCCCCCTACCCCGGCAGGTCCCCGGGGACCCTCCTCCAGCCCCCCCACCTGGCCAGGGACGCACGAGCTGGCGTCCCCCATGCTGACGCCTTCTGGCCCTCGGAGCGGTCAGCCACGCTCACCCGGTCACCCACGTCGCGGGCACTTTCCTGGCAAGCCCAGAGCTATCACCACCACTTGTATGACACTAGGATGTCAAACCCCTCCCCAGGACGGGGTCTCCCTCCCCTCTTATTCCTTGCAGCCGCCCCGCTCCCCTGCACTGGGCACGGGGCCTGGGACACTCACGCTCTCTTAGGGGCACCCCCGGATGACACAGCCGGGCCCACGGCCCAGCACACGGGGCCACACAAATGTCCTCCCAGAGGTCTCCTTACTCACACCCACACGTGCACACACGGACAGAATTCCTGGCACCCGGGCACACTGACACAACCAGGAACACAGCACCCCAGGGGCGCTTTGACACACACACACACGCCTCGGCGCCTGCTTGCAGAGACCCGCCGGGCACCTGTGCCCGCGCAGACCTGGGGCTGACACCCCCTCCGGCAGACAATGCCTAGCTGGGAATGGCCACCACCTCTTGGCCCGCGAGGGCCCCTTGTGTTGGCAGGAGCTGCCTGGGGGCTGCGGGCACCGCCTCCCCGTGCATCCGGGGGGGGGGGTCACCTGTGCCAGTATCCCCGGCACCAACCTCTCCCCTCATTCCCATCTGCTCTGGACCAGGGAGCTGCCAGGGAGGGGGACAGGAGCCTCACCCGGGAATGTGTGTGTGTGTGTGTGTGTGTGTAGCCAGGGCCCTGACTCCTGCTTCTGTCCCCAAAGGTTGGGCCACGCATCCTCTGCTAGAGCTGAATGTGTCCACGGCCAGGGTCAAGTTCAATGTGCGTTGGCCATGTGCGCCCGCGTCTCGTCGGTGTGTGCCTGTGCGTGCGTGGCCGGGTGGTTCTCTGCCAGTCAGCGGCGTGTCAGACCTGTCCCTTGGTGTGTGTGTGCTTGTGTTGACTGACACTGCCAGGGACACTTTGTGTCAGTGACACTTTGTATCTCTTTGTATCAGGTTGCTGCCCCGTGCACACACCCGGGTGTCTGATGGCGTGTGTTTGTGTGACAGTGTGTCAGCCCCGTCTCCCTTTTATCTGTGTCGACCGGCACGTTGGAGGCGGCCCCCGCGTGTGTGCGCGCGCCCTTTATTGCCGCAGCGGCCAACGTGTGCTGGCGTGAGCGCGTCTTGGCGACTCCGTGTAGGAAGCTGCGCCTGGAGTGTGTCAGGGTGTGGTCACGTGACCCAGTGTGCCAGCGTGGGTCTGGTCGGCGTCAGTGTGCACGGGTGTGCGTGTGCGCCCATCGACACGCCCTCCCGGGCCAAAGGCCTGCAGTTGCCGCGTGGCCCTGCGGGGTCTCGGGACGGCTCCCCCCCACCCCACCCCCGCGTGGGGGGGGGGGGTCCCCAGGCCGCGGGGGTGGGGTGCCCAGGCCCGGCGAGCGTGTCCGTGCGGCCCCGGGGCGGGGGCGCCCTTTGGGGTGGCCACCCGCGCGGGCCGCCGGGGTGGGGGGACCTGCCCGAGCCCCCCGCCGCGCGCTCGCGGGTGCCAGGGCGCGCGGGCCAGCACGTGGCGCGCCGGTGCGGGGCGGGGAAGGGCGGGGGGGGGGGGGGCGTCCCCGCGCGCGCGCGCGGGGCTGCGGGGGCGCGCGCGCGCGTGTGTCCCCGGCGGCCGCGCCCGCGCCGGCCCGCCCCTCGCCGCGCCCCTCCTCCCGCCCGCGCGCCGCCCGCTCCCTCTCCCCGGAGCCAGTGCGCCGCTTCCAAACTTTGTCTAAACTTTCACTTTCGCAGCGCGGCGGCGGCGGCGGCGGGCGCGGGGCACCGGCCGAGCGGCGGCGGCATGGAGTAGACGCGCGCCGGCGGCGGGACGCGAGCGGCAGCGGCGAGCGCGGCGGCGGCGGCGGCGGCCCCGGGAGCCGGCGGGGACCGAGCCGGCGGGCGGCCGGGCGCGGAGGCGGCGCCGAGCAGCCGGGCCGCCGGGGCCGGGCGGGCGCGGCGCGGCCGAGGCCGGAGCGAGCCGAGCGCAGCCGGAGCCCGAGCCCGGCCCGAGCCCGAGCGCGGCCGCCGCGGCCCGGGCCTGTCCCCAAGCCGCGGCCCGGCCGCCGCGCTCCCAGCTATGTACTCCCCGTACTGCCTGACCCAGGTACCGGCCGCTGTCCCCGCCGGGGCCGGGGGTGGGGGTGGGGGCGCGCGTGGGCAGCCCCCCGCGGGGGGCCACCCGGTGCGCAAATCCCGGGGCGGGGGTGGCGGCGACACAGTGGCCGGGGAGGGGTGTGGGGGGGGGAAACTGTCCCGAGGGCGCAGCCGGCGGGCGCGGCGGTCCCCGAGGGGTGGCAGCGGCGTGGCGGCGGGCCCCCGGCGGCCCCGGCGGGCGGCCGCGGGGTGCCCCGGGGCGGGCGGGCGGCTCCCCAAAGCCTTTGTTCAAGGCCTCACATGGGAGCCGGGCTGAGAAAATGGCGGGGCTCCCAAATTTTCGGAGGGGCAGGGGAGGGGAGGGAGGGGCGGGCGCGCTGCCAGCCCGGGCCGCGCCTCGGGGGCCGACCCTGGATGCGGCCCGTTGCGCCCCCCCCTCTCTTCCCCCCTCACCCCCCCCCCCCCCCGCACCTCCCCAAACTTTCCTCCGCGCAAACTTTGCGCCCCGGCGACCCGGGGTGCCTGCGGGGTGGACCCCGGCGGGCCTGGGCAAGTGCGTCCCGCTGCCCCGAGGCGGCAGGGGGCGGGAGGTCGCCGCCGCCAGTGTCGTGGCCACGCCGTCGGGTCAGCCGCGGGCACCTCGGCGCGCGGCTGCGAGAGCGCGTCCCGCGTCCAGCGAAGTGGCCTGCGCCGCGCACCGGCGGGCGGCAGGGGCGGGCGGGAAGCTTGCCTTGTCATCCCACCTTCCCAGGGCGGTGGTCTGAGACCTCCCCCCCGGGAGGGCGCTGGAGCTGCCCCGGGAGGCCGGCCGCGGCCCTGGCAGTGCCGCCCGCAGGAGGGCCAGGCCGCGGCCGGTGGCACCGACTCCGCACAGGGGGCACCTGGGAGCGGCACAGCCCTGCTTATCAGCGGCGCCTGTTGCTGTGGGGTGTCCAGGCCTGGGGCCCTAAACTGGCCCCTCAGCCCAGCCCGGGCGCCCTGCTTGCCGGGGTGCCCGAGCGAGCACCCCAGCCAGGACTGCACATGGACGTGGCCGCTGCACGGGCGTGGCGGGTGCTCGAGGCACGCGTGGCGGGGGGACGAGAGGGTCGTCGTGCCGGGGTGTGTGTCGGCCGTGGCCATGCACTACCCTCTTGCCTCGACAAGGGTGCGTGTGTCTTGGGGGCTCGGCGTGGCATCCGCCGATCGGCCGTGGGCAGGCCTGCATGGCACCGAACGTGGGTGGCCCGGGCAGCGGGCTTTCAAGGGCAAGAGCCGCCGCGAGGGCGACGGGCGTGCGTGCGCCTCGTGGTGTGCCCACGGGTGTGAGCTGGGCCCCCGTGGCCGGGTTGGGGGACACCCCCACGTCTGCACCTCTGACCCGGCCAGCCGGCCCTGCTCGGGCGTCCCCCCCTGTGACCACCCTGTCTGCCAAGCCAGGTCCGAGTCGTGCCCGCCGACCCGTATCTGGAGCCTAGTGGGGCTGGGACCCCCCCCCCCACTCGAGCGGCCCTTCGCCCACCAGTCCTGCCACCCCCACACCCCAGGCCCCTCGGCTCTCACAGCACCCTGAAAGTGTGTGCTGTGAAAGTGCCAGCTCGAGCCACTGGCAGCAAACGGTCAGGAGCAGCTTGAGTTTGGGGCTTCCCAAGAATCAGGGGCTCGGGGGGGGGGGGGGCCATGGGCACGGGCTTGGCCGGTGCCATGCAGGTGACTGTGTCTTGGGTGGCCCCTTTGGCGGCCAGGAAGGGTCTGCCTGTCCCCAACGGCCACATCTCTCAGTGGCAGCGCCCGGGTTTCGCCATCCCGCTTCCCTCGTCCCCCCGTTCGTCTCTCTTTCTGACAACCCCTCTCTGTCCTTGTTTTGTGTGTGTGCTTCTCTCCCCGTCCGTGGCTCCCCGTGTCCCCTTTTCGTCCCCGTCCCCCCCTTGTGCTTCTGACCGACCTCGTCTCTCCTCCTCGCCGTCTCTGGTTCCTGCCCTCCCCTCCCCCTGCCTCTCTGACTCCCTGGCCCCCATTTCTCTCCCTCTCTCCCTCTCCCTTTTCTTTTTTTTTTTTTTTCAAACCAGAATTGGCTTCGATTTTAAAGTCAATAAATGATTGAGCAGAAACGAGCTTGGAGCAGCGGGGCCCTGGCGGGGAAAGGCGCTGTGGGCGAGGGGGAAGGGCGGGGGGGAAATCTCCTTCTGGAAAAAGCATCGAAATCCAGGGCGGCCGGGCGGGGCGGCTGCTGGAGCAGCTCGAGCCCACCGCAGCCGCGGGGCTCCGGGGCCTGGGCTGAGGGGTGAGGTACGGGGTGGATGGGGCCCCCCCAACGGACAGAGCCACGCTCAGACGTGGACACACACGCCGATGGAGGCGACTGCTTGCGCCAGCGTCCAGACACGCCGCCGGCCGTGGGAGGCTGTGGACCCGGGTCGCCAAATGCACGCACAGCCCTTGAGACGGGACACGCATGTTGACGTAGGCTCACGGGGTCGCACGGGCGGCCTGGGCCCACGCGTGGGCTCGCCTCCACGCCACGCTTGCTCACACGGACCCACGGCTGGCCGGACAGACGTGCCCAGTACGTCTTGATGGAGAACGGCGATGCCAGGGGTTCCCCCACCATGTGTGGACACGGGGTACTTTCCCAGGTGCACACGCGGGTACACGCCAGCGCACGCAGCCCGTGCACGGGGAGGCACGCACAGACACGTGTGTGTTTGCTGGCGGCTCACCTGGGTGCAGACACGGGGTACTTCCCCAGGTGCACGCGCGGGTGCACGCCAGCGCACGCGGCCCGTGCACGGGGGGGGCACGCACAGACACGTGTGTGCTTGCTAGCACGCACGGGGCACACCTAGGCACGCTCACCCTCAGACACACGTGTGCAACGATATCCCTCGTGATACAGTCGAGCGGTCACCGAGTACCGGGTTCCAGCCCCTACCTCCCTGCCCCCTCCCAGATTTCTCCCCAGTAGCTGTGGCCCCCCGCCCCCAAGTCTCCAGGAAGCCGTTGTGCCCTTGACCCCCCGTGCCGGCCTGCTGTTCCCCCGTCTTTCTGGCCATCTTTCGCTCTGGCCCTGGGCGCGTGCTTCAGGCCAGAGGCAGGCTGGGAAGCGTGCGGGGCGGGCGGGCCGAGTTGGGGCGAGATTAGGGGGTTCGGCCGAACTTGGAGCTGGCGGTGGGGTCTCTGGGGGGGCGGCGTGCTCCCTTCTCCCCTCCCGGGGTGGTGGTGGAGGCAGGCTGGGAACAGGGCCTCCCAGCTGGGTGGCACGGGAGCCGAGGCTGCGAGCCCGGCGTGGCCCTGCGCCCGGGCTGGGGTCGAGCTCCCAGTGGGGTGCCTGGGAATCCTGGGGCTTGAACGCAGAAGTCCTCCCCAGGGGACTGTGGCCGGGTTTGGGTGCCACCTGGCTCGTGCGCGCGCGCGAGAGTCAGGCACCAGTCATCTTGCTCGCCAGCACAAGGCCAACGGCCTGAGGGAGAGGTGCCTCTTGAGGGGCGGAAGGCGGGGTCTAGGCGCCACCTGACCTCTCGGTAATCCAGGTGGACTGCCCGGAGGAGGAGGCAAACGAAATACTGGGAAGGATGTAGGCCAGGCAGAAGGCGGCTTGATGGGGGTGAGGGGTGTCGGGGACAGGAGTTTGTGTGGGGGTCGAGGCCCACCCCAGCCCTGCCCTTCCCGGGGCCTTTGGGCGCCCCGGCCCTTTTCCCTGATCTTGAACCCCAATCGTGACCAGGCGCCCCCGGGGACCCCGAGGCCTGGTGTGCCCGAATGGAAGCGGGACAAAGAGCCCGGAGACCAGGGTGGGTCCCCGTGCAGCCCCAGAGCTGCCGTTTCCGCGTCCTCGCGCAGGCGCCGTCACCTGGGCCCACCAGGGGGGTGCGGACGGGACAGGAAGCGTGTGCCGGGGTGGGCGCGTGGCTGTACCGAAAACCCCACGTGGTCCCGGTAGGGTGGCAGTGTCGGCCCCGACCCCCCGTCCCCGGCTCCTCGAAGCTTGACCCTGGGGTCTCGCTTCCCGCTCCGGCTGGACCTGTGGATGCCGTGCTTTCCTCTGGCACAGAGGTACGGGGTGGGGCTCCCGTCCCCACCAAGTAGGGGAGAAGCCCCGGATGCCTCCACGTCCCTGTCCCCAGGGCCCTGGACGTGGGGGTGAGGGGACAGCCGTGAGCGGTGGCCTGGGGTCGCCTGGCTGTGTGTGTCTCTCTCGGCCTCCCCTGTGTTTCTCGGAGCCGGTACTTCCTGCGCTGGGGAGTCTGTGTGTCTGCACCTAGCGTGACCAGCCGGGGACCCTGCCGTCACCTCACGCTCCATCCTTGGTGTCCCCGGGTGGCAGCGGGGTCAGGCATGTGTGCCGCCGAGCGTGCTTCGACATCACCTTTATGTCACGGGGCCACTGCTTTGTCCCCAACCCAGGGACGGTTGTCGGCGTACCCGATGCCATCTTTGTCCCTCCGTGTCGCCGGAGGGGTGTGTGTGTGTGTGACGGTGTCATGGCAACAGGCGTCACCCCCTCAAGCTGCTGCACCGGCGTGTGTTTCTCTGGGGGGGGGGGTCAGACCGTCCCAGCGAGGTGGGTACCGGAGCGTCACCTGCCGCCGCACGTGTCGGGGCGCCGGCCCGCGTCGACAACGTGTCAACCCGTGTGCCTCCGGGCCTCGCCCCCAAACGGCTAGCCGCCCCCCCCCCCCGGGGACCATCACGGAGCGCCACGCCGTGTGAGTCCCCCCACCCTGCACCCCCACGGCATCCCTCGGCCTCTTGGCGATGCCCACCGCGGCGGGCTGGACGTGGCGGGGAGCGGACGGCCTCTGTGTGGCTCCCCGAGATCCAGTGGCCGCGGGCTCTGCCCGTGCCCCCGGCCCGGGCGTCCCCAGGCCCGGCGTGGGCAGCAGCCTGCCGTGCGGTGGGCACGGGCGCGTGTCCCCCCCGTGGCTCGCTGAGCTCGGCATCTGCGTGCGTGGCCCACCGGGGCGACCGCACCCGCTGCCCCGTGGCCGGGTCTCGCCCACCCCCACGCCGCCCCGTCCCCCCCGAGAGCCCGGATTTGGAAACGGAGACCCCCCCCTTTTCTCTCCCTGTTCTCTTTCTCTCTTTCTCTCTCTCCTCCCCTCCTCCCTCTCTCCCTCTCTCTCTCCTGCCAAACGCGTCTTGGCTCCAACTGAATATCTCTCCTCGATTTTTGGCTCCAGCTCTGGGCGCGTTCACTAAAAGAAGAAGGGCTCGCTCCCCCGCCCCCCCTTCCCCGCCGCCTGCCCCCCCTCCCCGAGGAGCCCCGAGGAGGGCGGGAGCGGCCATGCGCAGGGGGCCCGGGCGCCCCGAGTCGGTCGGGCCAAGGGGGGTGCGGGCCCCGGTGGGTGAGGGGGCGCGGGTGGCCCGAGGGAGGGCCGCAGCCGGGGTGCCCGGGCTGCCGGGCCGGGCGGGGAGGGGTCGGGGGGCCCGGAGCTGGGGTGTCTGGCTTCTGGTGGGGCTGGCAGGGTTGTGCGAGGCGCAGCTGCGCCCAGAACTCGGCGCTGCGTTTGCCACCACGACCGACGGCGTGGCTGCGCCAGCCGGGGAGGGGGAGGCGGGTGGCGGGCACTGCGGCGCGCGGCGGCCAATCAGGAGCCGGGGAGCTCTCCCCCACACCGGGCCCCACCCCAAGGGGAGTGGGGGGGTGGGGGTGGCCGGCCGTGGGCAGGGGTGGGCAGCGCCACCCGGGACCCCGGCCCCCCTCCGCTGGAGCTCAGTGCCAGCTTGCCTGGCACCGATCGGGCGAGGGCGGGGGTCCGTCCCCACCTGAGGCCGCGTGAGCCAAGCTGGGGGGCGGCGGGGCCGCTCGGAGGGGCCAATCGCCCCCCTCCCCGCCCAGGGCCCCCCCCCCCCCCCGAGGCGCCTTCCAGTTCAGGGCAGCCAGGAGCTGGGGGGGTGCGGATTATCCGGGTGCTTCTGTCCAAATATCGGCCTTGGTCAGGGTGTCTCGGGGGGTGCATCTCACGCAGACGTGTACATGCGGGCACAAAGGACCACGTGGCCACCCCGGCCCGGCGTGGCCCGTGCGAACCCGCGGAGGGACACAGGACGGCGCGGTCCACCGGTCCCGCGCTGGTGGGCGCACGGCAGTGCACCCAACCTGGAGACGCAAGGCCCGGCCCGCGGCGGCCACGTGCGCCCCGCCGCACGCCCACACGGCCAGCGCAAGAGCACACGCCGCGGGGACACGCTGTCGGGCGCCTGGTGGCACACGCGCCGGCGCAGGACCCGGAGTGTCTCCCCCAGGGGCGGGTCTGCCTCCTTGGCCGTCCCTGGGGGACAACGGGCGGTGCCCGGAGGGGCCTCGGGGTGGCGCGGCGGGCAGGTGGGGTGCCCCTGGCCTCGTGCGGGCCCGCCGCGGACCGCCTTGCCGCGCTTGGCACGGGGACGGTCCCCGCCACAAAGGAGGATCCCGCTCCAAGCGTGGGGAGCGCCGAGGGGGACGCGCCCTGGAGTTACCCTTAGAGACGCAACCATAGCACAGGCAGGAGCGGGGCTGGGCCGTGGCGCTCAGCACCCCCGACGCGGAACACCGACACAGGGACAGACCCACGGACACACAAGGAGACACACAGATCCAGAGACGCAAACGGACACGCGGAAATAGACACAGGCACACACGGAGACACAGGGATACAGAGATGGACACACAGAAATAGACATACAAACACACAGAGACACAGAGACACACGGACACGTGGAAATAGACACACAAGCACACAAACGGAAACATACAGAGATGGACATGTGGAACTAGACACACACACGGAGGCAGAGATAGAGATGCACACGGACACACATGGAAATAGACACACAAGCATACAACATAAACACACATGGAAACATACAGAGATGGACACATGGGAATAGACACAAACACACACGGAGACAGAGATAGAGATGTACACAGACACACATGGAAATAGACACACAAGCATACAACATAAACACACATGGAAACATACAGAGATGGACACATGGGAATAGACACAAACACACACGGAGACAGAGATAGAGATGTACACAGACACACATGGAAATAGACACACAAGCATACAACATAAACACACATGGAAACATACAGAGATGGACACATGGGAATAGACACAAACACACACGGAGACAGAGATAGAGATGTACACAGACACACATGGAAATAGACACACAAGCACACAAACAACATTAACACACACGGAGATGCACAGACACATGGGAATAGACACAAACACAGACACACGGAAACAGATGCACATGGAAATAGATGCAGAGACTCACATGGACACACATGGAAATAGACACACAGACAAATACACATGGAGACATACAGAGATGTACACGGACACACATGGAACTGGACACATATAGAAATAGACACACAGACACGGAGACGCACGTGGAGACACGGGAATACAAAGTTACACATGGACACATGGAAATAGACATACAAACATGGAGGCAAATACAGAGACACACATGGAAATAGACACATGGGCACACAAACAACATTAACACACATGGAGACACAGATACAGAGATGCACAGACACATTGGGAATAGACACAAACACACAGACACACAGAAACAGATGAGATGCACATGGAAATAGATACAGATGCAGAGACTCACATGGACACACATGGAAATAGACACACAGACACACAAACAAATACACATGGAGACAGACACAGAGATGCACAGGGACACACATGGAAATAGACACATGGAGACAGCAATACAGAAACACACGGACACATATAGTAAGAGACACAGACAAACGGAGACACATATGGAGACACAGGAATACAGAGTTGCACATGGACACAGGGAAATAGACATACAAACATGGAGACACAGATACAGAGACACACATGGAAATAGACACGGGCATGCAAACAGCATAAACACACATGGAGACATACAGAGATGCACACGGACACACGTGGAAATAGACACAGATACAGAGATGCACATGGAAATAGACACACAGACACAAACACACATGGAGACAGACACAGATGCACACGGACACATGGAAATAGATACAAACACACATGGAAACAGACGGAGACACAGGAATCCAGATTCACATGGACACACTGGAAACAGACACACGGAGACACAGGAATACACACAGGGACACATACAGAAATAGACACACAGACATGCCAACACACATAGACATGAATAAAGAGATGCGCATGGACACACATGGAAATGGAGATACAGAAATACAAAGTCACACGTGGACACACGGAAATAAACACACAAGCACATGGAGACACAGACACACATGGAAATAGACACACAGGCACACAAACATGGAGACAGATGCACACGGACACACATGGAAATAGACACGGGCACACGGCATAAACACACGTGGAGACACAGACATGGAGGTGCATACAGACACAGAGATAGACACAGACACACACGGAGACACAGAGATGCACACAGATACACACGGAAATAGGCACAGATCCAGAGATTCCCATGGACACAGACACACAAACACACATGGAGACACAGACACAGGTGCACGCAGACACACATGGAAATAGACACAGACACAAACACACACACATGGAAACACACGGAGACCCAGGAATACAGACACACGTGGAAAGAGACACGCCCACGCCCGGGCGTCATCAGGCACACCGAGGCACGCGCAGACCCCGCCGCCGTGTGGCGCACACGCATGTCATCGACCCACGGCGCAGTCCTGCCTCCACGTGCGTTCACATCTGCAACCCACACTTGGCCCCGGGTGCTGGCTGGAAACGGCGGTCTGAGGGGGGAGGCCTGTTCTCCTGGCACCCCCCCCCCGTGGCCCCCCGTCCTGCTGGCCGGCTTTGGGTGCTCAGTTCAATCACCGATAGGCAGAGGCTTCCCGAATCCCGGCCTTGAGTTGGCAGAAGGCTGGTGTGTGTGTGGGGGGAACCTGGGGGGCCCCAGCGGCTGGGCACCCCCTCCTCACTACCCTGCTCCCCAAGAGGGGAAGGGGCCAGGCCGGCTTCTGAGGCTCCCTGACCTCAGCCGGCTGTCCCACTCGCCCTCTGCCCTCTGCCCCCCCAGTCCTGCCTCTAGAGAGAGTAGACGGATAAGGCTTTCTCCCTTTCTAGAAGAATGGCGATGAGATGAACGTTGGCCACGGGAATCGCCACGTGTGCGAGAGCCTCCGAGCCTGTCTCCCCAAATCCTGGGCGAGGCAGGTACCGTTATTAAAAGACAGTCTGCAAGCTTGCTGTGTGATCTCGGGCAAGTTACCGAACCTCTCTGGGCCTCAGTTTCCTCCTTTATTAAGCAATGGTTCCCCTCTCGTGGGGTTGCGATAAGGATCAGAAGAGTAACATGCTTCAAAACGGTGCTTAACACGAGGTGCTTGATTTTATAGCCAGGAGACGGAGACAAGGTGCGTCCAGCTCCAGGGTCAAAGGGCCTCGGTCCCGCCAATGGGGACAGCATCTCTGGCTTTTCCCAGATTTCAGAGAGGAGCCCCACACCGCCATTTGAGGAGGCCCTGGAACCCTCCTTACCACTCTGACCTGCGGCTCGTCTTCTATCTCAGGACTCCTCTTCCCCCTGCCTCAGCCCCTTTCTTCCCTCTTGGCACCCACGAGCCAGGCCCGGTGCCCTCTCCCACGCTTGGCCGGGCACCCAGCTGTTGCTGCGGGCCGGGGGGTTGCGGCTGAAGGGGGCTGCCGTGCATTCCTTCGGCAAATGTTTACCCGGCACCGTTCTAGGCCCCGGGGGGGGCATCGGCAAGGAGCAGAAGCGGCAAAGGTGCCCTGTGGCGTGAGGGCGGACGGCGGACCTGGCACACGGGGGGGCTGCGGAGAGGACAGGTGGGACACGCGGGCGGGCTGCCGCTTTCGCAGAGGTGGTCGGGCTGGCCTGTCACCTTTAGGCGCCTTCCCCCGTGCGAGGGGCACGTGCGTTGGGAGGGCAAGCTGGGGCCGTCGCGGGCAGCAGCCGGGCCTCGGGGGTGGGGGAACTACCCCGGCAGCTTGGTGCTTGGGGGGTGGGGCGGGGGCAGCTGGTGGCCCAGAGTGGCACTTCCACCTGGAGCCCTGGATTTAGCCTCTCCCGGGGCGGCCTCCCATTTATTTTTACCCCAGACCGTCACCCTGGCACTGCCAGGCTGCGCCATCTTGGGGACCTGCCCGTGGCTTTGTGTGTGGGAGGTGGTGGTACCTGGCCTCGCCCGCGTGGGGTCGGCCGGTGGCGCCCCTGACTCCTTCCACCCTGTCTCCCTCCGGGCCCCCAGGGCGTCGGGCCGGGGGGCTCGGTGGCGCGGGCTGGCAAGCGCCGTGCCCGGCCTGGTGGCATTTTGGTTTGGCGCCCTGCCGGCCCGCCACCCCCACCCCGTGCCCGGGCAGAGCCGAGCGGCTGTTGCTGCCAGTCTCCATTTTGAAGCGGGCGGCCGGGGGGCAGGGGGCTGGGGGGCCTGGGGGGGTGGAGTGCCTGGGCTCGCATACCCCGTGCCCCCAGGCCTGTGCCCTGGAAGGGCGCGGGCCGCCTTTTCCCGCTGCCCACCACCCCCCCTCCCCGGCGGCCCGGAGCTGGGCAAGGATGCCCGCCTTGCTTCCATCTTCCCTTCTGCTCCCTCCCTCGCCCGCTCGCCTATAATGGCTCACCGTTTTTGGCATCGCCTCCCGCTTCCCCCTCACATCAGCGCCAACCTCACTGCCAAAGCCGCCATCTCTGGCTCGCCCGGGCCTTCTCTGGTGCCTGGAGATGGGGATTTGGGGGGGACGGGGGCAGGTGGGTGCCAGAGGCATCCTGGGTCCCGTGGCGGGGTTGGGGGTGGGGTGGGGGGGAAGGCGGTGCTCAGAGCCAGCTCCTGCAACCCCATCTCCTTTGTTTCGCCTCAAGGTTGGCAGCTGGGGTGCAGGAGGGGGGGGGCTGCAGCAGAAACAGGGGCCGTCCCTCTTTCCGACGCCCCGTCCCCGGGCCTGGCGTTGCCACGGGGAGCCTGGGGTGGGCATCTCGGGGCCCATCGCGGGGCCCGGAGCGGTGGGAGACAAGCCTTCAGCCATCGGGTGCCGTGGTCCCTTCTCCCCCAGATTGCCAGGATTTGGGGGCCCCTCTCGCTGGGGTGGGGAGCCAGGCCTCTCACATGGGGCACTTGTGCCCCCAGAGGGCAAAGGGACTTTGGAGGAACCGGTTTCCTGCCCCCCCCCCAACCTGCTTGCCCGCGCCTCTCTCGGCACTAAACAAAGTTTGCTAAGTAACTTCAAATGTTATTTGAGGACGGCCTGGCCACGGCCCAAGGCGGCCCTGTGGAAACTTGTTTTTCGCTGCCGGGGCTGCGAGTATCAAAGACACGCTTTCGGGGGTGGGGGTGGGGGGGTGCCGTGACGCTGTCCTGTCGTTGTCCCCCCCCCTCCCCATGGCAAGCCCTGCCCACGAATGACATGGGGGGCCCGGGCTGATGGGACACATCGGGCAGAGGCCTGAGGCCCGAGCCACCCGCCCAGCAGCAGGGGTCCCCGAACCGGGCGACGGGGGCGCGCCCCCCGCTGCCAGGAGTAGCCGGGCGAGTTGGGGGGGGCGCACGGCCCCCCCGGGAGTTTTCCGGCTTGGTGGTGGGGTTTCACCGCGTCGGGCGAAGCCTCGCGGGCCTGAATTGCCAGCTGTCCCCCCCAGGGGGGGCCGAGGAGGGGCTGCTTTCGGTGCCCGTCCTCCTCTCAGCCTCAGTTTCCCCCTCTACAGATGGGACACCGTGGTCCTGGAGGAAGGGGAATCCCACCCCGAGGAAGGCGGGGGGGGGGGCTGGCTCGGACTCACGGCCCGGCCACGTGTCGCTATGCTCACCCCTCTCTCGGGGTTAGATGTGGGGTGCAGGCCCCAAAGCGGCTCCTGGATTGGGGGCAAAGCCTGCAAAAGCAGCGCCCAGTAACTGCCGACTGGTATTGGGGACCCCGGCAGCCTGCCCCGACCGGAATCCTCAGGCCTTGAGCCGCTTGTGCCACTTCTCTTCCTCCTCTCTCTCTCGGGTTCTCTCTGTCCCCCCAATCTTTCCCCAAATCCCCTTTTCCTCCGCTCCCATGTCTCCCCCAGCCCTGCCCAGGCCTGGCGCTCAGAGGAATTGTGGGAAACGGGCTCAGGGTGAGCCGAAAGCTGGCCAGGCCTGGGCGTCTCCCCGCCCTGGGGTCCCCCCAAGCTTGGGGGCGGAGGGGGGCGGCCCTTGAGCCATCCACGGGAGGGAGGCTGAGGCCCCCCTGACCTGTGACCCGGCGGTCACCTGCAAGCCGGCGGGGCACGACTCGGAGCTAGCGGAGAAACCGAGGCACAAGGGGGCTGACCTCCCCGTTGTCGCCCCATCTCTTCTCACTGTCGGTGCCCGCAACACCCCGCCACCCGCAGTCTGTCGCGGTGACAGGCTGTCACAGGCACAGCCGCACACCGGCACAATCTGTCGTCCACGCACAGTCTCACACAACCTGTCACACGCGCGCGCGCACACACAACACAGCGGCACCGTCGCGCGCGCAGCCAGCCTCACGCGATCGCACCGAGCGTCACAGCTTGTCACAGCCACATAGACGCCTCACAATAAAAATAACAGCTCCCAGCTCCCGAGCAATCACCGCCGGGGCGGTGGGCGGGCGGTGCCCGTTACCTCCCGTCACCTGCCCGACCCGGGGCAGGTGTGAGTAATCTGTTTTACAGACCAGGAGGCCGCCAGGTGACCTGCGGTGCTCAAGGTCAGGAGGCCACTGAGCGGGGCAGCGGGATTCCGCAGCCAGACGGGCTCCCTGCCACGGCCGTGCCTGCCGTGGCTCCCGTGTCTCCAAGGGGGACCGCGTCCCCATTTCCCAGGCGGGGAAAACTGAGGTTCTAGAGCACAGCAGGGGGAGGGGGCGGCTGGCCTCTTCTCTGCCAGGGACACTTGAGTGTCCCCACCCCAAATGCTCCTTGGCTCCAAGTGGGGTGGGGGCTGGCACTCAGAACCCCCCCAGGGACAGCCAAGGCTATGCACAGGGCAGTGACACAACTTTTGGAGTGTCCTGTATTTTCCTGATGTGCTTGGGTGCCCTGAGTTGGGTTTCCACGTGGCCGGAGATGGAGAGCTGCAGGCCCGGCGGGATTCAGTGTGTAGCAGCAGTCAGCTAGGCACCGGGTCCTGGAAGGCAGAAAAAGGGCCATCCGGCCTGCCAGCCCTCTGACCCCCCCCCCCCCCACCCAGACGGGGGCCTCCAAGAGCCCCTACCCCTCCGGGCCCTCCGCGTTCCAGGGTGCTTCCTCCTCCGCCGACCTCCCACCCCCCTTTCTCCTTCTTTGTTCCACCCCCCTGCCCGCTCCCCGGGGCTTCCCCCATTGGAGCTGCCTTGGCCAAAACCAACAAGGCTCCAACGACATCCCGCCGAGGCCTCGCCAGGAAGCCCGCCCTGCCCCTTGGGGCCGGATCCGGGCTCCGCAGGGCCCCCCGACGGCGGCCCTGGCGCACGTGGCCACCCGTAGGACGCGCGCGCGCACTCCTGCCCCAGGGACCCGACGGGGACCCCGAGGGGCGGACGCCCGTGTCCGCCAGCCCGGCAGGGCGCGTGCACGCTCAAGCTATGCCCCCGCCTGGTACCCCGCTTGGGTCCCCGCACGCGCGGCACGCGCTTTGCCGGCGCCCCATCGGGGATCCCCAGCAATGCACACACACACGCACACGCGCGCGCGCGTGGCTGGGGCGCACGCGCGCGCACATTTGCGTCCTTAAAGGGCATCACACGGGTCCCGAGTCTACACGCCCGCGGACCCGGGGTCCCAATCACGCTGGCTGCTCGGGTGGCCCCATCGGGGTCCCGGGCTCAGGTGGCTGCGCGCTCCGCCTGCACGCCCAGGGCGGGTGGGAGGGCGCCCACCCACAGCCCTGGCTCGGACACGCGTGTGCCTCACGTGAGCCGCACACCTGCCAGGTTGCCCGAGGCATCGAGTTCCAAAGCCGCTTTCGGGCTGGGGGGTGGGGAGGAGGGAGCCCGGAAGCAGAGGCCTGCTCCCCACCTCCCCCATTTCTCCTAGAACATGCGTCTCCCCAAATGTCCCTGGGCTGCAGGTGAGATGCCCCAGAACTGCTGCCCAGTAGCGCCCCTGCATATGCTATATTTATATTAGAAATTTGTACCTTTATATATATATATTTAAATATACGTAAGAACCGCCCCCCTCTTTCCCGCTTGGACTTGGATTTTTACCACCCCCACTCGGCTGCGTCCCAAAGCTGCCAAACCCATTGCGCCAGACGGGGACGTGGGGCGAGGCGGGAGTGGCCCTCCCCGTTCCTGCCGCGGACGCCCCACATTCTTAAAAGGCCGGGGACCCCCCTCCCCCGAAGGGCCGGTCCGCCCCGACTAATCCCACTGAGCTCCCCGAAACACAATCGCAGGGGTGGGCGCTGGCGGCCGAGACCTTGCCTTTTGGTGTGTGTTTGTCGTTCCTGCTTAAATTAATCCTGAATGACGGCCCGCGATTCCTCTCCACAAAGAGGCCATTTAATGGCCCCGCACCCCCACCTCCTCGGGCGAAACTTCCACTTGCCCCCCGAGTCCGGCTTGGCCGCTCTGGCCCCCGCCACCAAGTCCCCGGGCGTTTTCCCCAGGTGCGCCTTGGGCACGGAGGCGGCCACCCCGCGCGCACCAAGGGACGGCCCGAGCGAGGGCGGGCGGCTGGTTTTTACAAGGGTGGGGCGACCTCTGAAAATCTCAGGGGCGCATCCCAGCGGAGGAGCGGGGGGTGGGAAGGACCGCGCCGCTGTCCTCCAGCACAGGCGCTTCAAAGTGCCAATCGAGGAAAGTTTCGACGGTTCTCCGAGCTTTCTCCGGGTTCCCCAAGGCGAGGAGCGGGGTCGCCTTCCCGCGGAGGGGTGCCGCCCTGCGCCCAGGGCGCGTGCCACCCGTGCCCCTAGGCGAGCCCCCCCGAGCGCGCCTCTGGCCGTCCACGCGCTCCCTGCGTTGTCGCCTCTCCGGTTTGCGTGGCGCGCGTGGCATTTTCTCGCCTCCGCTCCGATCGGCTCCTGTCTGGGGGGACGTGGGTGGGTGCGGGGTCGGCGGGAGGCTTCCGGTGGTCCAGGCCAGAAAGGGCTGCGTGCTTTCCAGGTCGCCGAGCCTGGGTGCCGGCGGCCACCTTGACGTGCACCGCGGGGCCGCGAAAAGGAGCGCTTCGCCCCGACGGGGCGGGCGTTTCGGACCCCGCGGGCGCTGGCCACCGGCGGGCTGTGCGCGGCGGCGAAAAGGCGGGAAGCGGCCTCTTTGAGGGCCCGGATTTGGGACGCACCCACCCAAGGCGCGCGGCCGGGTCGCGCGGGAGGAGCCGCGCGGGGCGCGGGCAGGTGCGGGGAAACCCGGAGCGGGTGCGAAGGGGCGGCGGCCTTGGGCGAGGCCTTCGACAGTGACCGCCGCCAGGGGACGGAGAGGGGTCGCTCCGCGTTGCCGTAGCCCCAGCTCACATCCATATATACGTATTTTTAGGGGTGGGGTCCTCATCCCAACCAGCGAACCCGCCAAAGTCACCCCGCGCGGGCGTCGAGGCAGGCCCCGTCCCGGTTCTGGCGAGCTCGCCGTTTGCAGGCTCAAAAGCCGTCGCCCAAAGGGGTGGTGGGTCGGTGCCGCGGCGCGCGGGGTTGGGAACTGGGGCCGCCTGTGCCTCAGTTTCCTTCCTCGTGCGCCCGCGCGCCGACTTCCCGAGGCCCGGGGGGGGGGGGGGGGGGCGCGCGCGCAAGGGCTTGGGAACCGGTGGCGATGTGGCTGGATCCGGTTATGCTTTGGCTGCGGGGGAGGAGGGCTATCTTGGCGTCTTAACAGCCCCCGAAATCCAAGGGCGACTTTGGGGCTCGCTCCGGAGGAGGCCCCCTTTACCTCGGCTCATGGTGGGGGGAGCGCGTCGTCGCCCCCCCGGACGCCCCCCGAGCCGCCTCCATCTATTCCGCCGGCGCGTCTTCTTGGAGGGTGGAGGCTGGGAATTTTACCAGGGAGATTTTGTTTGTTTGGAGGGTTGGCGGGGGTTCGGGGGTGTTTGGCCTCCAGCGAACACGGGGAAGAAATGTGACTAAGTGGCAGGGAATGCACTTTCCCTTTTCCTCTCTTCTGCCTGCAGGCCGGGGAGTTGCGAAGCCACTAAGAAACTTTCAGAGCTCCCCCCTGCGTCCCCACCTCTCCATCCCTTCCGATCCACACATCCTTTCCCTGGATTTGGGGTGCTGAGACCTCCCTGCCCCTTGGTCACCAGCCCTTTTGCAGCTCCTCCTGGGCAGGCCGGGGGAGGGGATGGGAAACGGGAAAAAGAGCATGTGAGCCCAGTGGATCTGAGTTAACCTGTCGGAGGAGGAAACTGGGCTCCAGCTTTAACCACCTGTGCCCACCCCTACGCGTTCGGAGAAAGCGCCCAGGTGCCTGGGGACCCTCTGAAACAGGCCCTAAACCCGCGTTCTCATCCCCCAAATTACTTGAGGGAGCTTTGATGGAATTAGGGCCTTTTCCTTCTCCACGTGCAAATGACTCAGCCCGCCCCAGCTGCCCTGGGCTGGTGAGAGGACCCCAAGGGGCAGCTGATCCTGCGGGCCCCCCCACCCCGCCTGCAGTCGCCCCGCTTCCCAAGCTCCATTTCGCTCTCCTTTTTGCTTATTCTGGTCATCTTTTTTTTTTTTTTAATAGGTTTACATTTTTAAAGGATTTTTATTGCTTTTTTATTTTTATTTATCTATTTTAAATTTTAAGCAGTAAGGCCGAGGCTGTGGGGGAAAAAAAAAAAAGCCACAAAAACAAAGGACAGCGAAAGAGCATGCCCGTGAGGCATCGCAGAGCTGGCGAGCCCGGCCTGCCTGGGCACGGAGCTGGCGGTGGCGGGACCCCTGGTAGAACCGGGCCGGGTGTGTGTGTGGGGGGGCCTCGGAAAGGCGTTCGAGAAATGCCAGGAACGGTGGCGATTTTCATCAAATTGCGTCTCCTCGCGGGGTGTGCGCTTTTGGGCTGCCTCTCGTCGTCGGAGCCCGGGTTTGCCGCGACAAAGTCTGTAATCAGAGAAAAATACCGGCTTTGTTGAGGGTTAGAATCTATCATTGGCTAATGTGTGTGGTTTTTTTTTTTTCCTCTCTCCCTTTTTAAATAATGCTAACCATCCGAATAATTAAAGAGTGAGGACCAACTCCTCTGTCCCCTTCCCCTGTGTCCTCGGCGCTGCCTTATTTCAGGATGGAAAACGTGCCGCTTTGGGGCAGGGCCGGCTAGTTTTGTCAGGCGGGCTCTTCTCTCGCCCCTTTTCCCTCCGCTCCGGTCTGATTCGCAAATCCCCCAAACTGGCACAAGCCGGGGAAACTTGGGGCCGCCCCGAGATCGCAGTCTCGCTCTCCTTCCCCCTATCCTTCCCACCCCCATTCAGAGGCCACCCACTCCCCTTCTGTCCCCCGCTTCTGGCCCTGACCCACTGCAAGAGCGCTTTAAAAAAAAAAAGAAGGAGCCGGACTCTGGGTACCCCTGTGCCAGCTGAGACCACATCCCCCAGGCGGCGGGTACAGGGATTAGGGCCGTGCTGCCCGGCCCGCCTCCCCTTAAAAAAAAAGGGGGGGGGATTGAGGAATCTGGGGTCTTTCTGAAGTGTCTGCTCGGATCCCTTGTCATCTTTTCAATCGTGGTGAACCGATCTTTCTTTTCTGGGAAGATCACCTGCCCTGGCGGTCCCCCGCGCGCCCCTGGCTGGGGAGGGAGCTGTCTGCCGGCCCCAGGGCCGGATTTGGGGAGGGAAAGCAGGGGGCAGGGGGATTGGGAGAGGGACCCCTCCAGTGCTGGGAGGCGCAAGGTTGCACCCGGCTGGTGCTGGGCCTTTCCCCCTAAGACTTGCTTGGAGGGAAAAGGAGCTTTGCTTCCCTGGGGCTTGGGGAAAACTCAGCTCCCCCCAAGTCGGAAAGAAAGGGGAAAAGGGGGGGGGGAGAAATGGGGGTGGGGGCTCGAGCCGGCGAGGCGCCAGGGGCCGCGCAGTGCCTCCCCTTCGCAAAGGGAGCGAATGCTTCATTTGCTTCAGGTGTTTTTCATTAAACGCGTTTGTTTCTCTTCTTTTCCTCCTTGTTGTTCGGTTTTTCGGGGAGCCCTCGCCTCGGTCTTTTTTTTTTTTTTTACATAAGCAGAAACCTCCCCCCCCACCTTGGAGGGATATATACTGTGGGAGGTATTTTGCCTGCAGTGCTTTTGTCTTTCCTGCTTTTTCCCAATGTCATTTTAAAATCATAAAGTAAATTGAGGGTGAGTGAAAGTGAAGGAGGGAGCCAGGGGTGGGGGGGTGGGTGGGGGGGTGGCTGGAGCGGGGCAAGGGGAAGGCGAGCGCATCTGCAAGGCCTGGCCTGCCTTTCCCGGGGCGATCCCCCCCAGGGACCCGATCCCCCCCAGGGACCCGCTCCCCCCTCCCCAGGCCACTGTCCCCTCGGCCCGCTGTTCTTCCTCTCATCTCCTTGCAGACTTCTGGGCAGGGAACGGGGGCGGGGGGGGGGGGGGGGGGTGCTGCATTGTCCCTGGAGGGACCTCACCGCCACCCACCACTCTCGGGGCAGGGCCAGGGGCGAGGCCTGGCTCCTGTGGTCCCCACGACTGTTGGACATTCTGCTCTGGCCCGGGCCCTGTGTGCCACCCACACACGTGCCCCCTGCCAGGCTGCCCCCCGTTTTCAGGTGGGCTTCTCTGCAGCCCGTGCACGTGGCAGTCGCAGAAACAGCACATCTGGGTTGCAACACGTGCTGGGCGCAGAGAGGTGTTTGACACAGCCTGGGGGGACGGGAGCTACCTCTTCAGGCGCATCCGTCCCAGCGCCCTTGAACTTCAGGACTCCATTTCACGGGGGCCCGAAAGGCTGCTGCTTCTGCCGGGTGGAGTCACCCGGGTGTGTCCACCTTGTGAAAATACACCAAGGGGCTGTCCTTCCTTAAAAAGTAAGAAAAAAATACAACACAAAACCCAGACTTGTTTTTGAGGCAGCGCGGGGCCAGGGACGGTGTCAAGAAAAGGTCCCATTACAAAATGATCACAATAATTTAAATAAAAACGTCTTCCAGCCGTTCTGGCCTGCTTCTCAGGCCTGCTGCTCCCTCCGCCCCCGGCGGTGGAGCGAACGCTTGGAAAAATGAGCGGACCCATAAAAAAAAAAACCTTGCAGCCGTGTGGCTCCCCAGCCTCCCCGACCTGTCCACGCCACCCCCCGCATTCCGGGGGTGTCATTGCGCGATTTGGACACCTCCGGGGACGAAGGTGAAAAAGTGGCCACGTTCCTTGACCAGTTGCATTTCGCCGTCAACATCTGGAAAGCAAAACCGCAGCTGTTGTCCCTGCCTTTCTCCCCCCCCCCCCCCCCATTACCACCTCTTCCTTTTTTTTCCTGCACGGTTACATTTTTTGGAACACTGGCCGGTTTTCTGCACCCTTCACACATTTCTCGGCTTCTGCTTCCATCGGGTTATTGGTTTGGGGCTTTTTGGCAATCTATTTCTCTATCTTAGTTTCTCAGTTTTTTTTGGAGCGAAGGATTTGAACAGGCCGGCGATGGGATCCAGGGATAACCCCCCCCCCCCTGCTTTTTTTCTTTCCATGCGCCGGCCACCCTTGCCCGGCTCCCTTCTCTCGCCGATGCCCCTCCGGGCAGGTATCCGGCAGCTTCTCCTTCCTTGGCCCTTCCGCGGTGTTTTTGTTTTCTGTTCGTCCCCCAAAAATATTTGAACCAAAAAGCCTCTCCTTTTTTTCCTCCACCCACAGCGAGCTGAAAGGGCTAGTGAACCGTGATTCAACAGCATGAGGGTGCCTCTTTTCTTTCTTAGCATTAATTAACTCAAGTTGGTTAGGCCGTTGCGTCTGTCGCCCACAGTTTTCTCTTGTGTGTGCTGAATCGGGTCATAGAGGGAGACTTCCCGGGGCAAACAGTTTGTGTTGGAGCTGGAGGAGAGGGGGAGAGAGGGTGAGAAAAGGCAGGCAGCTGGGAAGAGCGGAGCAGCGCCGGGGGCCGGCTGGGGCGGGAGCCCCGGGCACCCCCATGTCTGCTTCTTTGGGGACGGGCCGCCACCGGGGCCCTGAGCATTCTCGGGTGTCCTTGGCCGGCATCCCGATAATAAATAGATAATGCACAGAACAACTCGGTGCGTCGCGGGGGGAAGCTGCTTGCCCCGGCAGGGCCGGCCCAGCTCCCCCCACCCCATCCCTGGAGCAGTGAAATTCCCCCCCCCCCCGGGGGGGGGGCTGTTGTCCTGCAGGGAAAGCCGCTTCCTCCAGGCCCAGGGCGCTCCCGGAGTGCTGGGGGGTGGGTGCCCTGGCTCCCGGGAGCTCCCTCTCCCCCTTCACTGCCCCTGCCTTTCCTTCCTGTGGCCAGGGCAGCCGGCAAAGCGGGGGGGACGTGTGCCCGAGCTCCGAGCAGGCCACTGCCCTCGGGATGTGCCACCAATGGGGAGACACCGCGGCCGGTTCTCCAGCCCGGGGCGGTGGAGGGAGGGGTGGCCTTTGGTGTCTCAACATCTCGCCCTTCACTCTGGCCCTTCCAGGTATAGCCCCCCTCCCCCCCCCCCCCCGTGAACTGGGGGAGCTGGGCACAGGCTTTTTGCCTTTGGTAGGTGCCTTCTCCATGCCTCTCTCTGGTTTTTTTTTTTTTTTTGGCCACATTTTCGGTGCTTCCCTAGAGCTAGCCTGCAGGGCTTTTCGCCTCCTCCTGGGCTGCCCTGAACGGAAGCTTTCCAAGCCGGGAGGTGGGACGAGGCTGTCATGCTGCCCCTGCCCCTCCGATCCCCGCCCCCAGCCTGCCAGAGGAGATGACTTTGACCTTCCCTGGCTCCCTCCTCTGTGGAGCGACACAAGAAGTTCCGAGCTCAGTCCGAAACCCAAGAGTGGGGTTTTTATTTCCCGTTTCCTCCAGAGAAGGAGGCCAAAGCAAAGGCTTTCCAGGGCAGGTGGCTTCTTCCCCCCAATGCCCACGTCTCGCCCCTCGGTCTGCTCTGTGCCAGGAGGGTGGGGGTGGGTGATGCGTAGGGGAGCCAGAGCTTGGCCCGGTCCCCAGGCCAGTGCTTCCTGCTCCTGGAGAAGAGGGGGTACAGCTTCCAAAGGAGAGGCATCCCCGGGGCCCCGGTTTTTGGGGCAGGGCTCCGGGGAGGAAAACCCACTCCACCCGCGCCAGGGCGGTTGGCAGCCGGCTCTGTGCCCGAGGCCGGCGCCAGCCAAAAAAAAAAAAAAACCCGTTTTGTACAAATCACCCGAGCCTCTGCGCGGAGGACGCCTTCCCCGTTTTCATTCCTGGCAGCCCTGGACTCTCCCAGGAATTTGCTCCAGGAGAGGGGCGCTCCCCCCCCCCATCTCCCTTTGCCGGTGGGTCCCTGGGTCCCCCCCGCTCGGCACCCCTCACTTTCTTTTGCGGCCTTGCACGAAGCCATCTCAGGCCTGGCGAGAAATCGGCCTTCGGCTCCAGCAGAGATGACGGGGTGGGGATAAAAATGCCAGGAACTGGGCCATCGAACGAGGACTCTTACTTGGTGGCACCTCCTAAATTGTCTGCACCCCTTCTCCAGCCAGGCTGTAGGGACAGCAGAGCAAGATGGGGTCCGATGGTGCCGGAAACACCTGGTGACTGCCGTGTAAGTTTTGTCACTTATTTGCACTCGCCGTGTGCCAGTTGCCTCAGCAACACTGAGCGACTGTGGCCGGGGTTTGAAAGGCGAAATCCAGAACCTTCCAGAAAAGCAGGATCTGGGGAAAGAGGATTTTTTTAAAAAAAAAAAAACCTAAAGAGACCTCCTAACAGAGGCCTTTAAAAAAATCCAGTCTCTTGTATTTCTAGATGTTTCCTTATGGACAGATACAGAGAGATGGGACGGTCACAAAATGTGTCAGGCTGCAGATTAATTTGATCTGGAGGAATTTTTCATATTATATATGTGAATGGCGTACTGAACATATTTTCCTACTTGACTCCAAATAACCCTCCAGGTTTCTGTTAGACTATTTTATGGAGTTGGGGAAACCGCGGTATTTGACTTTTCTTTGTCTAGAAGCAGTCACTTTTCCTTAGCTAGGTTTAAGAATTTTTTTTTTTTGGCCCCTGCCTTTTTGGCCTTTTATTCTTTTTGATTCCCCCCCCCCCCCCACTCTGCCTTGCCTCCATCTCTGTCCTCTCTCTCTCTCCACTTTTGGGCCCAGCTTTGCTCTCACTCTAGAGTTTGGCTTACCGGTTTGTCTTGCCCTCTTTTTCCTCTCTCCCTCTGGCCTGCTCATTCTTTTTCTTTTGGAACATGTTTTTCTCAGCCGACACCGGCCCGAATACTAGACAATATTCCAGTGGAAAACTGTTGCTGTTTTAATCAATTTCTATATACTCCACACTAAAAGATTAAAAGGCCTTCCTCTCACAAAGGCACACACATGCCTCTCTACAAGCCAAACGCCCTGGCGAATTTTAAAAGTCTTCCTTCTGCCTTCTAGAATTTTCTTTGCAGTGGTGGGAAAGCCCTTTGCCCCCCCATTTCCACTGCTTTTTTTCCTTCCTCCCCCCTCCCTTAAATCTCCCTTTTTTTTTTGGCTCCTTCTTTGCAGCATCCTGGCGCCCTTTGCCCTCAGCTGCTTTTTCTCCTGCTCCCCCTTCTCTGCCGCCTCCATGGTCTTGTGGCTCTCTCCGTGTCCCCCCCCCCCGAGTCCCTGCATTTGCTGGTGGCTCAGAGCCCACGGGAAGCCCGGGCCGAAGGTTTTTTTTTTATTTTTTAATCTTGGCTCTGGTTCGCTTGCCCCGGCAGGGCGGGCAAGGGAGCGGGCAAGAAGGCTGGGGCGGCTGACGACAGGGACAGGTAATCTTCCCCCTGGAGCCTCGCAACAAAAGGGGGGACAGTCCCCTTTTGTCTGGGGCTCCCGAGGGCGTGGTGGAATGCAGGTGGAGAGGGCCCTGGGGTGGGGGAGGCGGAGGGAGCTGGGAGCGTTTCTGATGGAACCCGAGCAGGTCTCCGGGCATGAGTGCCGGCACGAGAGAGAGTGGGACAGAGGGACACGTCTCTCCTTCCCCAAGCCACCCTGGTGCCCCAGCCAGCCCTCAAGCCGCCTGCTCTTCCTAAAAGGCCGCCCCCACGGCAGGGACAGGGAGAGGGAAGAAGGCTCCCTGGCTACCTGCTCCCTGGAAATCCTCTCCGCTCACCTCCAAGGTCGCCGCCGGTGGCTAGAGGAGAAGGACAATGGACAATTGTTCTCCCTTCCCTTTCTGCCCACCAGCCGGGCCCTGCCCGTGCTGAGCACGCAGGCCTTTGTAGGGGGGCTTTGCGTGGGACCACCGGGCTCCCGAGAGCCCTCCTCCTCGCAGCCCCTGCCCCACCTTTATTTCTGGGCCCGCCCTGCTCGACCTTTGACCCCGCCCTCCCTCCAGAGGACAAGCTGGGGCCTTCTCCGGCCGCCCCCAAACGGCCACTTGCGTCCTGCAGCGCCACTTGCGTCCTGCAGCGCTTTCGTGGCCCCCCCACGTGTAGTTTCTCGACAGGCTTGTCTTGACTTTGGGAGGTAAGGTCGCTTCCCCGGGTGGAGAGGCTGGGTTGGGGGGGGGGCGGGTCTGGTGTCACGACCCTGACATCTTCCCGTCGTGCAGGTGACATCGATTTGTGGAGCGCGGTGCCCTAAGAGCCGCGTCGCCCGCTGCTGTCCCCTGGGCAGGCTGTGAGCCCCCCTCGGACGGGCCGTTTAGGGCGCGGGTCTGGGGCCTAGGTGTGGGGTGGCACCTTGACCCATCAGGAGGGTGCAGTGGCAGCCCAGGAGGGAGGGGGCTGCCCTCCTCTTCCTGTGACTCGGTTTCCCCAGGCCCTATCCACTTTCCAGCCCTCTCCGCGTGGCGGTTTCCTTCCTCGGCTCTCCTTCTCTCGGGCCTAGTTTTTTGGTGGTGGTTGTTCGTTTTTGTCATGCCTTTGCCCCGCTCCCAGGCCACCACGGCATTCGGGCCCTTGGTCCGGACTGATTTTGTTGGGGATGGGGAGGGCTCGGCCACCTTGGAACGGAGAAGCACCCCGCGGGGCGTGTGCGTGGGGGGCTGGCGGCCCTGCCCCCGGGGTACAGACGGAGGCCACCAGCGCCCCGGCCACCCCGCCGCTCCTCCCGGGGGGCTGCCGCGCCCGGGGCTGCGTGGAGTGCCTGTCGGCGCAGGGCTGTGACAGGCGGCTATTTTAATCCTGCTGTCGCAGCTCCTCGTCTCGGCAGCACCGCCGGCCGGGTGTGCGGGGCTGGGCGTGGGCCACGCGGGGCCGGCCTGGGAGAGCGGCCGCTGCGGGATGAGTGGGGGAACGAGAGACTCCCCCCACCTGGGGGGGGTGAAGGAGCAGCCAGACCCAGGGCCGGCCTGGGGGTCACCTGCCCGGGAAGTGCCACCACCACCGCCGCCGCTGCCTGCGGGGACACTTCCCGGCCACCCTTTCCTTCTCCCCTCCTTCTATTCGCAGCCCACCCTGCCGGCTTGTCGCCCCGGCGAGGACAGCCGGGGAAAACTTCCACTCGCCCGTGTGGGCTCCATTTAAAAAAAAAAAAAAAAAAAAAAAGGAGAGCGAGAGAGAGGAAAAAATAGAACCAGAAAAAAAGGGAGCTTGCGGGGGCCCGGGAGAAAAGACCGAAACCGAAACGCGGCGAGGAGGCGCAGCTGCTTTCTCCGAGGCCTTCTGGGGCCCGCCTGCCCGGAGACGCGCCTTTATTTATTTATTTTTTCTGGCTTTAAAAAAAAAAAAATCCACGTTTTCCCATCCTCGCCCCCCTCTCCCCCCCTCTTCCCCCCCCCTTCCACCCCAGCCACCAAATTTGCCGGGGTGGCCGCTGCCAAATGGACCAGAGTGGGCGCCTGGAATGAAAAATTCATAACTGCTGGACTTCGCTTGTTCATTAGACGTGAACTTGTGGATCGGGCAAATTGTTTTCGGTCTCCAACCGCCGGGGGGCTCTCCCCCCCCCCCAACCCCGTGCCGGCTCCCCTCGTCCCTCCTCCCCTTGGAAGCAGCCATTGGCTGCCCACGGATGTCTCTTTGCCAAATAGGTGGATCCGTCTCCCTCTCCCGCCCG